>NC_136916.1:24889437-26167087 GCF_949752795.1 Hyperoodon ampullatus | reverse complement strand
TTTGAATTTCAGACACTATTTTAAGGCTGATCATTGCAAGTTTTTTCTTTATCATGATGAAGAAAAATAAGCCTATTTTCTATAATTAAAAATAAAGCCAGTTTCATATGTGTATTTTCTTCTAGACTAATCAGAGACATAATCACCCGAACTGCTATGACTGATTAGGATTTCTTTTCTTACAAAATGTTTCTAAACAATGGCCATTTTATTTTAATTTTATGTTATTAAGTGAATATCATAGATTTTTTAAAGCTATTGAATTTGTTTGTGCTGGCAACAAATCCATCATTTCTGATTTCAGCATCTCACCCTATGTGGCAACCACAACATTCCTAGCTATAGTCCTAAATTCCATGTAATTTAAAACTTTATATTCATTTGCTAATCATCTGCAGATTCTTCTATGGTTGTTGTTTCATCACGTAGTTGGCTCATTTACATTGAGACATTCCTGGGTTTTTTTAAATTGAGCATTTCTTTATTTCCCAATTTTACTTTTGTTTTTAATGTTATTTTTGTTTCAAATGTGCTTTTAATTTCTAGGTCCAATGTAACTTATTAGAGACATCTAATTTATTAACTTGTATTCATTTTTTTTTAAGTTCTACTCTCTTGAATCACTTATATTTTCCTCTATTGTTTTTAGAATCATAGGATTTTAAATTCCAGGGCCATCTGAATCTTGCTCTCACCTAGCCATGTTAGGGGCAAAAGTACAGTTGGATGGGGGTGCATCCTTCATGATAAAGTATGGTATTGGTAGCTACAGATATTTTTCATCGATATTAATGGTGTCTTAGATAAGAGTACTTGTAGAATATAAGAAAGTGATATTCCGCATGTATACAATGGAATATTACTCAGCCATAAAAAGAAATGAAATTGAGTTATTTGTAGTGAGGTGGATGGACCTAGAGTCTGTCATACAGAGTGAAGTAAGTCAGAAAGAGAAAAACAAATACCGTATGCTAACACATATATATGGAATCTAAAAAAAAAAAATGGTTATGAAGAACCTAGGGGCAGGATGGGAATAAAGACACAGACCTACTAGAGAATGGACTTGAGGACACGGGGAGGGGGAAGGATAAGCTGGGACAAAGTGAGAGAGTGGCATGGACATATATACACTACCAAATGTAAAATAGATAGCTAGTGGGAAGCAGCCACGTAGCACAGGGATATCAACTCAGTGCTTTGTGACCACCTAGAGGGGTGGGATAGGGAGGGTGGGAAGGAGGGAGACACAAGAGGGAAGAGATATGAGGAAAGGATAAAGAAGATGTGGTACGTACATACAATGGAATATTATTACTCAACCATAAAAAAGAATGAAATAATGCCATTTGCAGCAACATGGATGGACCTAGAGATTATCATACTAAGTGAAATGAAGTCAGAGAAAGACAAATATTATATGATATCACTTATAGATGGAATATAACAAAAATGATAGAAATGAACTTATTTACAAACAGAAACAGACTCACAGACTTAGAAAACAAACTTATGGTTGCTAAAGGGAAAAGGTAGGGGGGAGGGAGAAATTACAAGTTTGTGATTAACATACACACACTAACTATATATAAAACAGATAATCAACAAGGGCCTACTGTATAGCACAGGGAACTCTACTCAAAACTCTGTAATAACCTATATGTGAAAAGAATCTGAAAATGAATAGATATATGTATACGTATAACTGAATCACTTAACTGTACACCTAAAACTAACACAGCATTGTAAATCAACTATACTCCAATATAAAATTAAAAAAATTTTTAATTAAAAACAAAAATATGTTTTAAAAATTAGGTCTCTGTGGTTGGAATCCAAATCTTGTACAGTTCTCCATGCTTGTAATCCAACATGAGTCCCAGAAGAAGGTGGACCTTTATTGTTTGGGTTGTTTGAACCCCAAATCTGGACAAGTTATGTGTATGTATTGGACACTGTTGTTACTTACTTTTTTCCCCCATATGACATACATGATAAGGAAATACCACTCCATCCCCAGTTTGAGAGGTAGTGTCTGAATAGGCTTAGCAGACCAGAGCAAGCTCATCAGCTCTGCCACGCCTGGTTCCCAATCCCAGGCTTATACCAGGCAAAACACAGCAAACCCTTGTTACATCTTAGTGGTTCAGTGTTGGGCACAAAACTTACTTTGTCCTAAAATGTCCAAACTAAAAGACTTTTATTCCATGGTAAGGAGAAACATTTTCTCTCTTCCTCTGAATGTTATAATGCTTTATACTGGAAGCGTTCTTTCCACTTTTTTGGTTTATCTGATTTCAGATTATTGACATACTTAAGAGTTCAGGCGAGTTGTTGTTTTTTTTTAACCATTCCACGTTCTGGATTTGTCTAGTTGTTTCTCATGAATAAGTTCAAGTTTAATGTGTTTTGGGCAAGAGTACTCCATATGTGATTGGTGTATTTCTACAGAGTTAGGGAGTCTCCAAGACCATCCTCACTTCTGACACCAGTTGCGGGTTCTGGATCCCCAAGACCACTGTCAGATTTGGTAATTTGCTAGAACTCACAGAACTCACATTGAAAGCTGTAGTACCCACAGTTATGGTTTATTACAAAGAGACATGAAGACCAGCCAAGCTAGAGGGCGTGCGGCAGGGTCCAGGAAACCCCCTGCACAGAATCTCCAGTTTGCCTCTCCCAGTGGGTGCACCTTGAAATGATAATCTACATATTTCCCATTTTATTCATTTCAATTGAATGTTTGAAGCCTTGTAAATATTAACCCTTGGTCTCCAAACCATGTTCTTTGGGAGAAGATAAAAACATGACTTATTTCTGTTTCATCATCAGGGCAAAATTTTCTTGAGTTGACTAAGTTCTGTTCTTTGGATTATAATGAATTTTACACAAAATACTTTAGAGAACTTAAATAAACATCATATACACTAAAATTTAAATAGTATGTATCCTTAGTAATATAAACATATCGTAAGCAATATGTACGTACCTATAACATCCTTGGTACCCACTAAGAACATGGTAATGTATATCGTTCTTACATTTTTCTTCATTATTTCAGGTAACTTTACCTCTTCTTCTCTTTCTTTTCCAGCCTCCCTAATCTGATCTATATTTCTCTTAAAAAAATACAGGAACAATATCATTTACTGCCAGTTGGAATGCTAACCTTATTTTAAAATAAAAACCTTTTTTAATGAAAGCAATGCCTTTTCATGGCTGGATAGAATTTCAGTGAAAGGTTAAATTAAAGACATTTTTCCCACTTCTTGGAAAAACACATCCTCATGATTATTAACTTGCACAAGGGAACAAATGGAAACAAATGTAGAAATAAAAGAGATAATCAGATTAAGCCACTCATTCACATTTTCTCTAACTGTATGAACTCATGAAGTTTAGATACAAATTTTAGCTACCTCTGACTGATCAAGCTAATCAAACTGACAAGCAAAACATCTTTTGTCACATCATAAAATAATGCTCTCTTGCTTTGATATGGCCTCTCTTAATTATAACTAACATTTTTACATCCCAGGTAAGAAACGCACATTTCATAACAAGCACAATATAGACAAACTCAATTCAGAGGAAACTAGGACCATCAGGAGAGATACAAATAAGTGTGTTGTTGATGACAAATCTACTAAGCGTTTTCAATCAAATCGGCTTCTTCTAGCACAGATACCTTTGTTTACACAATGTCTTAATTTATTACTTCAATTTATTTGCTGGCTTATTTTATTTGTAGGCTTAGTCTAATTTTAACACTGTCAAGAATAATTCAAAGAGTATCGAGTAAGTCTGCTTAGAAGAGAGAACTTACGTTAATCTTTTCTGACATTAATAGAATTAGACCTTATTAATTCTGACATGATTTATTTCATATTGTGTAAATACTAAGTGCAAGCATCATGTTCTCATTGAAACAAGTGTTTTACATGCCTCATATACTGCAATTTAAAACATGAATTGAAAGTGAGCCTTGAAAACAATTTGAAATTACATAAATCTGTCAAACTTAGAAAGATTATTACTGCCAAACAAGAACTACTGAATGCTGACAAATAGTGCTCAGGGAAGTATCTGGAGAGAAAATAGAGGTTTGTCCCTCTTGTAAAGAAATAGAACAAATGCTTATAATGCTTGTTGGGCTTGCCCATGTGATTCAAGCACATATTCTTTGTAGGTGAAAAAAATTCTTAATATGCCTATGAGTGTTTAATGCACACTTATTTTTCCTTTTTATAACAGGAGAACTGAAACTCAGATAAATGTGTGTTTGAGTTTTGTTTTGTTTTATTGTTTTTCACTCGGGAGGACAGTTTAATATAAAATTGTGTGGCTTGATGCAAACAGGTTGTGCTTGCAAAAGGTAAAAAAAGTATGGCAAAAAGAGATAGAAGATTTACCTGCCTTACTACTTTTACCTTTGTTTAGCTGAGATTTCGTGTCATATGTCCGGACATTTTTTTTTTGTTAATGAAGAGAAACTACGCTTAAGATTTTTTTGTCTACATCTCTGATTGTTTAAGTGAGCTTTTTAAAGAAATGACTGGGAACATAATGGGGGTGTCATTTCTACTCTACTTGTTACTAAACAGCAAAGTCTCATTTTTTACTTCTCTTTCCCTTGACTCAAGCTGATGTCACCAGCTGATTAGCCAGATGATTTAGGCCAAACAGTTGGTTGACAGTCCTTTGGAGAATCTTTAAAGCATGAGAGTGTTAGAATTACATCTTTTGGGGACGTGATATATCTCCATCTCAGTTACAGATGTGTGCAAATCGTTTGAACTACTTTTTAAGCACACGAAGATGAAAAGGAAATATTAATATTGGCTTCCTTCAAATATGTGACTTGATCTATGATGCAAAGAATTTTTTTAAAACTAGAAAAGATGCTAGGTCTTTGTTCTTCGGAAACAAGAGCAGAGATAGCATTTCTCTTAAACCTCAATTATTTATTTGCCAGAAACATATGGGGAGAATTATTAGACAAAGCTTTCATATTTCTGGAAGGATTTATTTTGTAGCTGTCAATTGGGATGTGAATTATACAGCTTAATATAGTACGTGAATGACTGAAAGTAAGTGAAAGGATTTGCTACATTTGTACATTTTATATAATATCCATTGTTAACTTGAATTAACACACCTTATGCAAAGTCTTAAAGCATATATCACATTAGAGACTGTTTATCTTTGAAAATCATGCAGGACTGCTTGATAAAGCATTTATGTATTTAAGACTGTCTTTAAGAAGTTTGTTTTTTTTTTCCCTCTGTGTTTCTGTGTCACTTGTTCCCTTTACACAGTAATTTCTAATGCCCTTGATTTCTACCACATTTTAGGAAATAAGCAATGAAAATGAAGAGGAGCTGGTGTTGTTCTCTCCTTACAGAATTTTAAACGACCTTTGAGGGACTGGTTGATGTTACAAAGTTTTAATCACTCTTTCAGATACTGGTTTCTATACATCAAGTTTGGTTTGTTTTCTTTTAACTTAAAGCTAGGAGTCTTCCTGTAGACATATGCTTTCATTTCTCTTGGGTAAATGCCTAGGAATGGAGTGGCTTGGTCATATGGTAGATTTATGTTTAACTTCTAAGAAACTGCCAACTGTTTTCCAAGGCAGATGTAAGATGTACCCTTTTACATGCCCACCGGCAGCAGAGGGGAGATCTGATTGCTCACGTCTTCATGCACAGGTGGTGTGGTCACTCTTTGACCTTAGCCATTCAAGTGGGCATGTAGAGGGTTTTTTTTTTTTTTTTTTTGCATTTTTTTTTTTGTATTTCCATAATGGAGAAATACATTGAACATTTTTTCATGTGTTAATTAGTCATCCATATATCATCTTTGACAAAGGGTCTGTTCAAATCTTTCCTTATTTTTTTCAAATTATGTTATCCTGTGGTTATTGAGTTGTAAGGGTTCTTTATATATTTTAGAAACAAATTTTTTCTTGGACATATATTTCACACATATTTTCTTCCAGTGTGTAGCTTACCTTTGCATTTTATTAACAATGTCATCTGAAGAGGTTTTAACCTTGGTAAGTATACGTCAATGATTTGTTTTCTTTTATAGTGCTTGCTTTTTATTTCATAATTATGAAATATTTGCCAAACCAAAGAAAACATGTTTTCTTTTAGAGTTTTGTTTTTTTTTTTTTTTTGCTCTCACATTTAGATCTAGGATTGTTCATAGCAGCTTTATTTGTGACAGCCAAATTGTAAACAACCCAAATGTCCATCAGTAGATTAATACATAAGTAAATTGCATATCTATAAAAAGGAATCCTGCTCAGAAAGGAAAAGAAATGAATCACTGATACATGCAAAAAAAATAGATGAATTTCAAGATAATTATACTGAGTGAAAGAAGTGAAATGAAAAAATAGAGCAGATGATATATATCTCTGTTTCAACACACATAGAAAATGCAAGCTAATCTAAAGTGGCAGAAATCAGATTAGTTGTTATCTGAAGATGGGTGAGCAGGGGGTGCAAGGAAAGTTGTGTAGGATGCATTACAAATGGGCACAAAGAACTCGTGGGGGAGCCAGATACGTGCATTGTCTTGACTGGGATGATGATTTCACACTTAAAATATGTGCAGTTAATGGACTATTGACTACACTTCAATAAAGCTTAAAACATAAATAATAAATAAATACAAATTTGAATGAAAAGAACAAACTTAACACTACATTGATAGCCTTAAAAGTGAACCCAGCGAGGATTTGAGGACTTACAGGATGGCAGATTTTGTACTAAATGTTTCATATAATTTATCTTATTTATTGCCCACAGCAATCCCATAAAACTGGGATTAATAGGCATGAGAAAAATTAGCACCAGTGAAGGTTATTGACTGTATGATATCAAATAGCTATGAGACATCAGTGGATTGGCATTTAATTTAAATGTTAATCTTTTAAATTCTGTCAGTTCTTTGAATTATGAATCAGAACCGTGTTATATTTGTACACAAGAGATACCATTAGTTTTCTGACCTTGATTCTTGCTAACTGTATCCTAGTCATAGAGGTTTTGTAGTACATAATTAGAAGCTAAAAAAAAAAATAGCAGTAGGCTGATAGCTAGCTTCCATGTTACAATATCATATTTCAGAATGGATATTTCTTAGTCAAATTGCTGTCATGTAACCAAACATCTCCATTGCCAGATGTAAACATGTTATCTGTCATATCACACATGCTGGCTTGAACTTTGAAGTAACAAAAACTATGAATTCTTGAAATATGTTAACACTTTTATTCAATTTAAAAAAGGCAAAAGGAAGGAAAGAACAGAAAACTAACAGATCATAATCAGGTATTAGGGGAAAGCTATGAAGATTCAATATCAACTCCTCTGACTCCTTTCTGGCTAATAGTTATCCCAAACCATTCTTCAACTGGAGAGTGTTTCTCCTCCAAAAAGAAGGAAAAAGTGTCCAATGGGTAATATATTTTTGCTTTAGTAGATATTTTGGTGGGAATCTTATAAATGGTTTTGCCCCCTGGGAGGAGTTGAAAGCAGTGTCTGAGGGAGACCCTCTTTGTTCTAGGGATTCGGCCAAGAGTGGAGTCACCAACCACTGCAGCTGGCGATCAGCCCCATAATTCAAGTGTAGCCTCGACCAACACAGAGGAGGAGCGAGACAGCACACAACGCATTCCATGGATGCTACCAGAAAGGGAATCCTGGGCTCCTTTATTTAAAAATTTAAAAAAACATGAAAAGTCAAGTAGGGACTACATTAACCATGAATGATGATATTCAATAAAATAAATAACTGTGTGATTTATTACTTATTCTGCCAGGCCTCACTTTCCCTTCCATGCTAGAACTAGAGCTGATAAAGGAAATGAAGATGCTGAAGATCATTGCAGGGATGTGAGCTCATGGGAACATTCATTTCGTATCTGCATCTGACAGCTGCCTTTTGTTTCTGAATGTTCTTTTTCTCTTTTCTTTTCTTTGTTTATTCAAGAATAGTTGATTTACAAAGTTGTGTTAGTTTCAGGTGTACAGCAGTGATGCAGATATATATATATATATATATATATATATATATATATATATATAGTTTTTCAGATTCTTTTCCATTATAGGTTATTACAAGATATGACTCTAGTTCCCTGTGCTGTACAGTATGTCCTTGTTGTTTGTCTATTTTATATACAGTAGTGTGTATCTGAATGTCCTTTAGTGTCTCCTGAATCTTCTGGGAAATGCAGCTTCAGAGAGAGAACTATGTGAAATGTGTGATATTTGGGATAGACAAGTTCATTTTACCAAATTTACATCTGTTCGATGTTAGTTGAGGTGACTTCAGATAACAGATTAATATTTCAGACATGTCAGGTTTGGCTAGGTAAAAGGGAAATTCACCCCAAATACTGAATTGCCATATAGTTTTGTTCAGCAAGGTGTATATGAAAATGGGCATTATCATTGAAGATAAAAATCAAAGAAGCCCAAAGCAAATATTTCATAAAATGTCCTTCCTACTGAGGAAATGGATGTCCAGTGTCGTGGTAAGAAGTAAGGCTTTGGAGAGTCCTTGACTTGCCCCAGGTTTGCTGTCTCCTGCAGGTTGCTGGTAATAGTCACATTGTCTATTTTGAGAGTGACCTCAATTTCATTATTACTTTCCAGCAGCTCTGGGAAGGAATCACAGCAGTCATTCTCACGTTTATAGATGTGGAAGCCACAGTCCAGAGAGAGCATTTGACTCGTTGATATCATGAGGCTGATGAATGGGGTTAGCAGGCATTAGCACCCAGGTCTTCTGGCAACTTGTTTCCTGTTCTTCCTCTTTCCATCAGAGACCATCAGACAGAGACACACGGATCATTAGCACACGGAATTGACAGTTCACAGTAATTAGGGAACACAGGACGTGTAGGTGTCTACAAGTGTATCTCTTTGTAAAGGTGAGGTTCTACATACCTTCGAGACTATTTTAGGTTGGGTTTCACAAGAGGCACACTCATACGAGGACTTGAGAGCCAATAGTTTATATGGGGGGGGGAGCAAAAGCAAGCGCCATCAAGGGAGCGGGGAATAGAGACAAGGAAGGGAGGACACGGAGCAAGGGTCCTTGTGGAGTGGACCACTTCTGTGGATGACCACACTCAGTTCTGGGGTATCTCTGGGAGGCACTGAGGAACACACCTCTGGACCACCCACCTCGGGCAAGGATACTGGGATGCTTGTGCTCCAGATCCCACCTATCATTTCCCAGCATTCGAGGCTATCCCCAGGGGCTCTAACCCCCCGATGCCTCCCCGGGGAGCTGGGCTGGAGCCGCAGCTGCTTTGGGAAGACACAGGAGCAGAGGCCTAATGATGCACCAGGAGCATCTCCCACAGACACCACTGAGAGTGGACTGGAAGGGTTTGGGGCCAGGTGGCTACAAAACTGCGACAAACTCAAACGTCTTCCTAAAAGGATAATGTCCTCTAATGCTCTGAATAACTTTCCAAACTCTAATCACGTCAAGGGAGCCAGATGTCCACGTTGTCCCAGAGCAAACCCTTCTCCTGTGAAAAGTGTGTCCGCCACCCCACAGACAAGGCTCAGGAGAGGGTGCTATGGGCTTAGTGTCTGTGTCCCCCCAATTCATATTCAAACCCTGTCCCCCAAGGTGATAGTGTCAGGAGGTGGGGCCTTTGGGAAGTAATGAGGTCATGAGGGTGGACCTCACATAATGGGATCAGTGTCCTTATAAAAGAGACCACAGAGAGCTCCCTCACCCCTTCCTCCAGGTGAGGCCACAGTGAGATGTTGTCTATGAACCAGGAAACCTGTTCTAACCAGACGCTGAAGCTGCTTCTGCCTTGACCTTGGACTTCCAGGCTCCAGAACAGGGAGAAATCAATCTCTGTTGTTTAGACACTTCCAAGCTGTGGTATTCTGTAATAGTAGCCAGAATGGACTAAGACAGGTGAGTAGGACTGACGTATTTAGGGAAAAGAATCTCAGGCAGGGGGATCAGCATATGCCAAGTTGTCCTGTCTGTCATGACTAGATCACTGGGGCTGGATCAGGAAATTCACTTTGGGGCAAAGTGGAATTCTGCGTGATGGGCTTGCCAGGTTCTTGAATGTCAGAGTAAGGAATCTGAATTTATCCTTGCAGCAAATAGTGTCAGAGAAAATTTTTGTTCTGGAGCGAGAGTCTTAGAAAAAATTTGGAAGCCTATTCCTGACACGATGCCATGTCCCTGGGAAAGAGGAGGTGTGAAGAGTGAAGAGGATGCTTTTACTCCTAGTTGATGTCACCCTTGTCCCCTGTTGTTTAGATAAAAACAAACAAAAATTACTTCAAGGTCCTTCTTTAGCAGCGATTGTGGCAGCCAATGGGTGCAGAGTTTGAGTAGTTTCAAAAATGATATGAACTATCATTTTAAAATAGTATTATAAAAAGAAAGAAGTGATTAAAAATAAATTCGAAGTAGTATTAAAATGTTAAATTCACTTGGAAGCCTGGATGGAACAAATGTTCATTTGATGAAAATCTTTGCTGAAGTCTAGTGGATATTCACTTGAATGTAGGAATTTAAGTGCTGAAAGAACATATTTCTCCCTGGGTCCAAAAACAACACTGGTGGAGAAGTTGAATATGCAAAATAATAATAACGATCATGATAATAATGATAATTTCCATGACATAAGGTAAGCAAGGCTAGGAGTGGATGGTATGGCGTTCCTATTGATCGAAAGTGGAAACATTGTGGAGGCTATGAAAAAATGTTACTTTGAGATAAACATTTACATGTCTTATAATTTAATCAATTTTAGTTTTTGGGAAAAAATGGATAATTTTATTATCATTTACAAGTTGAGAAAATTGGAGGAACTCAGATTTATCTGGCGTGAAGAGATGGTGATTATTTTCAGAATTAAAGGAATACTATAAATGTACATTTAACAGACCGCTAATCAATTCTGCCACATAAATAAAGCATGATTACGTTCATCTGGAATGAAAGAATGGAAAGGGTTTTAATAGCCATGCTTTTAAATAGTCGCAGCTGTCTCTTACCAAATTATTTTCAGTTCTATTTGATTTGTCCAACTCAAGTCCTGGAATGTAAAATATATGAATGGGTCACTCTTGGAGCTACAACAAACAAAGCAGTTTCCAGTGAGATTATGAATATTGTTCCCCAATTTTTTATCAATGAACCAAGGGCAGGACAAAAGCTGCACACTTAGATAAGCTGAGTGCAGCATTTATGGTGCCTTTAAATTATTGTACAGATTCTTTCCCTCTTGTATTCTGAGTGCTTGTTCCTAGATTTAGCAGTGATGTAAAAATCAACTTAATTACGTACATCTCATTTTCTAACTGTATTAGCCAGGAGCTGTAGAGTTTAATAAACATTGGGGTTTATGTAAAAATAAAAGAAATACTTTAAAATGCTAATAGAGGGCTTCCCTGGTGGCGCAGTGGTTGCGAGTCCACCTGCCGATGCAGGGGACGTGGGTTCGTGCCCCGGTCTGGGAAGATCCCACATGCCGCGGAGCGGCTGGGCCCGTGAGCCATGGCCGCTGAGCCTGCGCATCCGGAGCCTGTGCTCCGCAACGGGAGAGGCCACAGCAGTGAGAAGCCCGCGTACCGCAAAAAAAAAAAAAAAAAAAAAAAAAAAAAAAAAAAAATGCTAATAGAATTCAGATGAACCTCAGGTTCTTGTAATTAGTAAAAGACAGTAAGCATCTTATAGGTACATAGATACTTGTACTGAAACAAACACAATTGCTTAAATACTGAAAACAACTTAAGAATGAAACATTGAAATAAAAAAAAAGAATGGATTCAGCATTGTAGTTTAGACCTAATCACTTCATATCCCAACTGTTGTAGTTTCCTCTAATTTATCTGAAAAGAATGTTTTCCTTCCAACATTTTATTCTTTAAATATCTGTCTCACAATTATTAGATATTTCTCTAGAATTGGTCTTGAAAATCACGTTCCTTTCATGCTTAGAATATTTCTGAGACTGTTCATTTGCAAATATATTAGGAAGCACATTCTCTAGTTTGGAATTCCAGGCCATCTACATCTGGGGTCACAACAGGTCCAGTTTATGTGCCCACCTGCTTCCAGCCTTGCCCTGGACACCTGCACTATGGCATCACTTAACCTCTCAATACCTCCTGGTGCCTCAACCTTCAGGGATGCTTGGGCTTCTGCACCTGGTCCATGTGCCAGCCGTGACGGGAGTCAGCTGATGCTCTAGCACCCACGTGCTCAAGAGGCAGGTGAGGCCACCAGGACAAACAAGGAAGTGCCATGCAGTGGTATCATCTGCAACCAATGAGTGACAGGAAATGAAAGAAGAGGGATGTAGTGGCCAAGGTTCCCCAGAGAAGCAGAACCAATAGGCAATATACAGAGATATATAGAAGGAGATGTATTATGAGGAATTCACTCACTCAATTATGGAGGCTGAGACATCCCACTACCTGCCACCTGGGAAACTGATGGTGTAGGTCCAAAGGTCTGAGAACCAGGAGCTCTGATGTCCGGGGTAGGAATAGATGGATGTCTCAGCTCAAACAGAGAGAACTAATTTAAACTTCTACTACCCTTTTGTTTTATTCCGGCCTCAACGGTTTGGATGAGGCCCACTCACATTGGGAAGAAGATCTGGTTTCTTCAACCCACCAATTCAAATGCTAATCTCTTCAAGAAACACCATCACAGACACACTCAGAAATCATGTTTCTCCAGCTACCTGGGCATCCTGGAGCCCAGTCAGATTGACATATGAAACAAACAATCACAAGGGCAAACAGATTTATTTGTCTTTCCCTGTGCCCCCTGACCCCAACCCAGGGAGTCAGGAGTCCTACCACTTCCCAGTGTACACAGGCTCCCCCTCCCATGATATCCTTGAAGCCACACTTGGGACAGTAATAGGGCACCTTTGCTTGTCAGCCTGACCACCCCCCCACCTCCAGCAGTAACAAGTACCCCTTCACCCTGGCCAAGCCAGGAACTGAGACTCCGCCTTCACCTTAGAAGTAACAAGCCAGACCCACCCTTCTCCCAGTGGTGTGAGATTGTTGCTAACAGAATATTTAAGTAAAATCCATAGCCTCATAACACTACACCCAGAATGTCCCAAAATTCAATCCCAAAATCAGTCACATCAAGAACCAGGAAAATCTCCATGTGAACGAGAGGACACAGATGGTAGAATTATCTGAAAAAGATGTCCCAACGGCCAACAGAAAATTGCTGTAATGAAGCACACTTGAAACAAAATGAAAAAATATACTGTCCTAACGTTGAACCAGAAGAAACAGATTTTAGACCTGAGAAATACAGTAACAAAGAAAAGATTCAATGGGTGGACTCAGCAACAGATTGGTTAGAACAGAGGAAAGAGAGTCCGTAAACTTGAAGATAGAACAACAGAAATGAGCCGGTCTGAACAACAGAGAGAAAATAGGCTGAAAGACAAAATGAGCTGAGCATCTGGGACATGCAGAATTGTGACAAAAGTTTTAACATTTGCCTCACTGGACACAAGAAGAGGAAGAAGGTGTACTGAAAAAATACTCAAAGAAATAATGGCTGGAAATTTCCCAAATTTGGCCAAAGACCAATCAACCCAAACAGGATACATCATATTTAAACTTCTGAAAACTAAGACAAAGAAAAACATCTTTTTCTGAATGAAGAAAACTAAGAGAATGTGTCATACATACACTCAAAGGAAGTTCTCTCAATACAAAAGAAATGATGAAAGAAGGGACCTTGGAACATGAGGAAGAAAGGAAGCACTCAGTAAGTAAAAACATCGTTAAATACAATAGTCTTTCCTTCTCCTGTTGTGTTTTCAAAGTCATATTTGACAGGTGAAGTGAAAATTATGATGGTCTGATGTGTCTCTCAATGTACAACATAGAGGAAATATTGCAGACAATCATATTATAAACTGGGGAGGGTAAAGGGATGTTTTCTACCCTTACCCTCTAACTGATTCAGCCATGCTGGAAAACAGTTTTAGAATCTTTTCCCAAATTAAACGTATATTTAGCATACGACCCACCCATCACATCCCTGGGCATTGATCCCAGAGAAATGAACACCTTTGTTCACACAGAAACCTGTACGTGGATCTTCACAGCAGCTCCCTTTGAAATAACCAAAAACTGGAAACAACTAAAATGTCCTTCAATAGCTGAATGGTTAACAAAAAATACTGGCCCATTTATTCCATGGAATACTACTGAGCTATAAAAAGGAGCACACTTTTTTCTAGTTTAATGGATTTTATTTCATTTTTATTGACATGTAGTTGATTTATAATATTATATTAGTTTCAGGTGTCCAGCATGGTGACTCAGCATTTTTGCAGATTATACTCTGTTATTCGCGGGGGGGTGGGGGGAGTGGGCGGGAGGGGTGTGTGTGGCCTGAACTCTGCTGTCCTGGAGAGGCATCATTCAACATCCTTCCTCCCTCTTTCTGATTCCTGCTCTTTCCCTCTCTTCCTCCCTCCCTCATTTCACTCCTTTTTTCTTCATTTTCTTCTTTCAGTGTTGGAATTTTCAGTATTTAATTGTGGTTGTAGTCAGATAGTGACCAGGCTCTAAAACTTCTTACTATCATTCAATTTTTATCTAATGCTCAAGTGCCAGGTCTTGGGAATTTTATTATTAGCCTTGAAATTATCAGCATTCAGCATTTGCGTCTGCTTCCAAAGTATAACGATGATTGAAATGAGGAACACCAATAATTCATGTGTAGGAATGGAGCGTGTAAGGGTTCTGGCACCTATCAGGTGGTGTCAGTGGGGAGGTGGGGGTCACTGGAAGGGGCTTGATTTGGTGGATTAGGAAAGAACGGTGAACAAGGTCGCCAAAGAAAACTACCTCCCTTACGATGACAACCATGCCCACGTCTTTGATCATGCTTTTCCCATGAATCCTATCCTCCTAGCCCTACGGCTCTGTGGTGCCTGCCATTCTGCTTCTCAGCCTCTTGGACACATAGTCTGCTTACCCGAAGATGCTGCTAGCTGTAAAATCACCCCATATCCCAGCTCACCTCCAGTGTTTCCTTGTTATCTCATATCTTGGCATCGTAATTTTTCAGTGTGTTGTTAGATCTTTGATAACTTTTGTCTGATTTTTAAGATTTTTCCCCAGTTTTTGTTGTCCTCTTCATTAGAAGAATTGAATATCTGAACCCACCATGCCCATATGCAGAACTCCCTTCTCTACTGATTTGAGATGACTTTTTAAAAAAATATACAATGTTGTATAAGTTTAACTCAATTTTTAGATTTTCCTTTCTGTTCTATAATTTTTTTTTCTGTTTATACACATGGCAGTAACCAACTACTTTACTTATTGAGGCTTTGTAATATGTTCTAATAACTGTTAGAATGACCCCTCTTCATTGTCCTATGATTTTTTATTAGTCTTCATTATTCCAGTTTTTTGTATTTCTGTTTTTTCCCCATGAACTTTAGAACAACCTTAACTAATCCCTACCAAAAATCTGTTGTAATTTCCGGGGAATAATCTTATATGTACATATTGAAAGAAGACAAAACATCTCTGTGATATTGGAACTTGTTGATGGACATGTTCATAATTTTTCCATCCTTTAAAAGTTTTAAAAGTTTTCTTCATACAGATATTGTCATTTTGTTATGCTGATCTTACATAGTTTATCTTTCTGATATTATTCTGAAAGGAATATTTTCCCATTATTATTTGGTGTTTGCATAAATAAAAGCTGTTTATTCAGTATGTTAATTATATAATACCAGATTTGGGTTGTGGTGCAGTCATTAGCAGTAAAAGTTATCTTGGCTTTTGATTTAATTAACAAACTTTTCATTGTTAAATAATTATAGATTCACAGGAAGTCACAGAGATGGTACAGAGAGGTCCCTGTAGCTTCGCCCAGTTTCCCTCCATGGTTACATCTCACATAATTATAGTGTAATAGCAAAACCAGGAGGTTGACTGCATACAATGTCTATGTGTAGTTCTATGTCATTTTATAACAAGTGTAGTTTGTGTAACCACCACTGCAATCAAAATACAGACTGTGCCATCACCGCAAATATCTCCTTGTGCTGTGCTTCTATAGTCATACCCTCCCACCCATCTCCACCTTCCTCAACCCCTAGCAAACACTAATTTGCTCTCCATCTATATAATTTTGCCATTTTGAGAATGTTACATAAATGGAAACATGTGATATATGACATCTTGAGATTGACATTTTTCACTCAGCACAATGCCCTTGAAATCCACATGAACTGTTATATGTATAAAAAGTGTGAGGATTAAAAAAATTGTGAGATACACTCGAAGAAAATATCCAGAATAAAACACGGGAGAGAAAAGAACGGGACAGAAGCAATACCTGAAGAAATAATTTTTCCTTCTTTCTAATAATTTTCTGAAAATGACAAAAGAAATGGAGCTGCCAATAAAAGAAATCATGCTGTTGTTGTATATGAGCAACAGCATGATAAATATGTAATTTTTAGATAGTGCTTTATAACATCATGGTAACACAGCTGAAACCACTGAGATGAGAAACCGTAAAAGCAACCAGAGGGGAAAAAAATACAGACTATTTTCAAGTGAACAATGATAAAATAAATACCTGGCTTCCAGGAGAAAACAATAGAATCAAGAAAACAACATGTATGAAGTTCTGAAAGAAAGTAACTCCAAATCCAGAATTATATATCCCACAAAGAAATCCTTTAAAGATGAAGGTGAAATAATAGTTATTTTTATACAAACAAACCTAATCCAGTTCATCATCCTTAAATTTTCACTAAAGGAAATACAAAAATGTGTCCTTCTGGCAGAAGGAAAGATTTTCAAAATGTTGGTTTAGAGATGCAGGAAGAGTGAAGAGAAAAAGGTAAAGATTTGGGTAAATGAAATAAGGATTAACTACATAAAATTTTTTAAAAACTTATGGAATGAAAAATGAATTTAGAATCAAAACAAACAGCAAAAACATAGTTTGGGTGAGGGTTAAATTGAGTAAGAGTTGTAAAGTCTTTGTATCTTGACTGAGGTAAAAGTGCCAATTTATATTAGGTATTAATAAGTCAAGAATTCATATTACAGTGTCTCTGACCATCATTAAAATAATAAAAAATAGGTAGTACAATTAAAAACCTAATGGAAGAGAGAGTAACAGAACAATCTAAAAAACTTAATCTCAGAGAAAAAAAGAACTTAGAAATAACAAGTGAATAGCAAGATGGCAAATCTAAACACAAATATGTTAGTTATTAAGTATAAAAGGACTCCAATTAAAAGACCAAAAATTGTCAGGCTGAATTAAAGCTCGTGCATGCACATGCACACACACCAATTCTATGCTGTATACAAGAGATTCACCTAAAGATTACATGAAGATTATATAAGATTATACAAAGTTTAAGGTAAAGTGATGGGAGAAGGCCTATCACGGAAACACAATAATCAAAAGGCCTTGTAGTTAGATTAATATCAGGCCAAGCAGACTTTAAGGCAGGACGTAGCACTAAAGAGGGGCATTTCAAAATGACAGAAGTTCAATTCACCAGGAAGATGTAATAGTTACTAATTTGAATTCATCAAACAGTATTGCTTCAAAATATACATGCAAAATAAAGATCAAAAGTACGGAGAAAAATTCACATCACAGTAGACGAGCACACCTTTCAGAGTAACTGACAAAATAAGCAGACGACAAAGACGAGCCATAAAGACATAAAAGATACTGACAAAACAGATGTATCTAGAATATTATCTCCAATGTCTGTAAAACACATGTTATTTCCAATATGCACAAAACTCTTACAAAAATAGACTCTATTCTCTATAAACCAAGTTTCAAATTATTTCTAAGGATTATACATACAAATAATACAAAACATGCTTCTTGAAGATAGACGAGTTAAGCTAGAAATCAGAAAACCAAACAATTCCCAAACCTTTGGAACATACATCATATATTTCTAAATAATCCATGGCTCCAAGAAGAAATCAAAATTAAATTTGGAAAACATTTTGATAGAATATAATTTTAAAATACTCTGATTAGTTCAAAACTTGTGGATACGGCTAAAGACAGGATTATGGATTTGGGGTTTTTTTAAATTGTGAATAATATATAGAGAGTATAAAGATATATTAGAGTATGTTAGAAATATTATATAGATATTTAGATTCATCAGGAAAAAAGGAATGTATAAAATCAATGAGCTAAACACTCACTTTAAGAAATTAGAAAAATGACAGCAAACAAAACTTGAAAGGTGGAACAATGGGAAAAAAAGAAAAAGTGAAAGAAGTAATTAATAAAATAGAAAATAAGCAGACCTCAGAGACGATCACCAATGCCAAATTTTGGTTCCTTTTAGATACTACTAAAACGGTTAAATTCTTGGTGAAATTGATCAAGAAAAAGAGATGGACAAACAACCATTATCAATAGCGAATAAGGACATATTACTATGAATAACATAGAAATGCACTTATTTAGTTATTTATTTATTTTTTTAGATTGAGGAATTTATTTTTTGGTGCAGAAAAATTAAGACATTATACTAAATCAAAACTCGGCTAGTTAGCAATTCATGAATGCCAATTTTAAGGATTGTTTCTAGACAGCTTCATATATCTCTTTTGTTTATTTGAAGGTTAGATTAGCATTAGGGTCATATTGAAATATGCAATAGAGGGTATCCAGATAGGTAAAGAAATCTAATCACTAATGACAACAATAATAACTATTAACATTTGATATAAATTATGATGATCTGTGCAGTGGTGAATCTATAGAGTAGAAAGTTTGAAAGAATTAAATAGCTGAGTATTATATGGAAAATCTCTAAAATATATATATGTAGATATATATATGTTTTAGGTGAACAAAAAAAATCAAGGTACAGGAAATGTGTATTTTATGAAAACATTTTATTAAAAAGGTCTAAAATAACATTATATATTCATATCTGCTTTAATAGACATATAAAAATTCCAGAAAGATGCAAAAGGCAGGGGTTAGCCTTGTGGGGTTAAAAGTGAGAACCAGATGGCTTGGGGACAAAGTGGCCATAAGACTTTTCCCAGTGCATCTTTAAACATAAACATAAAAGACATGATAGATGTAAATCTATATATTTATTTCTTTTTTTTAAATGCTATGCATTGCATAATTTCAATGCCCTTCATATCAGATTCTAAGTGCATGAGATCCCAGGGGGAAGCATTCCCTAAAACCTCCTGTGAATGGGATATGAAAGGGCACACTCAGGTCATGCACTACAGCAGGCCTGTTTTAGATCCACGTGATATGTTACATCATTTTTTTAAAAATTACATTGGAAATAGAAAGTAAAATAAAATGAGTTAAAATTGCAAGAATTGGAAAGAAAGGAACAAAACAATCATTATTTGTAAGAGATATAATTGCCTCCATAGAAAGGGACAAAAAGTCAGCAAAGATTGAACTAATGTTCTTCCAATTTGCTATCACTGCAAACAGGAACACTTCAGTACCATATTGTTAATTAAAACAATTCAAGCTAATTCAGGCCACACTGAATTCTTGGAACTCCTAGAGTGGGTATAGGTCATTCATTTTTAACACTTTGCTGTGTGCTTCCTTGAAGTATCATAGAATGGTGTCATATGTTAGTTTGACCTATCTCCTTGGACAGCAGAATCCCAGAATGCAGAGATTCTATTTTATGATTCTTTCTTTAGCCCCATGGACTGTCTCAACCTGTGGGCAGTTTGTGTTGAATAAGTGTACTCGTCTTCAAGTGATACTTGGATTGAATAAATAAATCCAACAGGACATGGACATCCTAGGTTTTGTGAACTGTCAAGATCATGCTGTCGTGCAGGGCAAAGTATGTCCCCAGACCAACAGCATCAGCATCAGTTGGGAACTTAGAAACACAAATTTTTGGAACCCCAACCCAGACCTATGTAATCAATGGTGGGTTTTACTGAGACCTGCAGGTGTCTCTGATGGATGCTGAAGTCTGAGGGCTCCTGGTCTAGGAGTAAGAGTATCACACAGAGACAAGATGACAGATATCTCAGAAAGTTAATGATCTGGAATCTCTTTTTCCAGGCAGTAATTGTTTGCATTAGTTCTCTTTTTAGTAGCCTTGTACTCATCTAATTATTTTGCAGAAATTTGCCCTTGACTCTCATGTCGTACATTTAGGGTTAGACGCATACACCTGAGACTTCCCCACAGAGCGGCGTTCCTCAAACTTTGCTGGGAAGAGACTGCCATGTGGAGGGCTTGCTGAAAACTCTGCCCTACCCTTGGAACTTAGAGTCACTGGGTCTGGGGTCATCTCTAGAATTCTGCATTTAAAAAACAAAATAAGCCATCTAATGAATCTGTAGCAGGTGGACAGGGGACCACATTTGAGACCTATCACCCTGCAGCACTGCTATACAAATTGTGGTTGCAAATCAGTGGTTGGCATCATCTGAGATAGTGTTAAAAATCCAGACTCAAGAGTCCCATCCCAGGCCTATAGATTCAGAAACTTCATTCTAGCAAGATACTCAGGGCATTTGCTACACATATTAAAGTTTGAGATGCCCTGTTGAAGGCAATTCGTGAGAACACTAGGGCCCGTGACTCTGTGTGAGAAAACACTGGCCAGAGGGAAGGCGAACTAATTTCCAAACAACTATTTCCCATTGCCATTTCTAGCACTCTGTTGAATTACACCATTCTTATTCTACTTCACTTCTGATTACTCTTTTCTCCTTGATGACTGCAGTTCTAGAAGAAACCTAATACATACTATGTTTATAACAGTACACATATAAATAGCTCTAATGAAAGCTCAATGGAAAATATACAGCATTACAGATGAAATTGATGTAATTAACAATAAATTATGTGGAATCCTTTAAGTTTTAGTAGATCAAAATAAATTAGTTGATTGTAGGAAGTTAATAATTAATTTGAGACGTTATGGAAAGTTATTGACCCAATAATGTATTCTGTTTTCTTTCTAGATTTTAATATTTATATAATTTAGCAGTTGTTTTTTTAAAAGGGGAATATTTTAAAGTCTTATAATTGGATCTATTTCTATTAATTTATAGTCAAGTGGAGTACATTTATTTCAGATTGAGAAATACCATTTGCATTGCATTAACATTTTGCTAAGAGACAAAATGTTGGTACTTATTAGTATAAAGGAGCTTATTAGACTTTGAAGACATGGCTTTGAATTGATTTTAGTATAAGCGAAACTTCATTTTTTTAAAAATATGGCTATTTGGATACTTAGCCACTTTTCTTGTTTTCTTTGTAGTTTTTTTTAAACTCTATTTTTTTTTTTGCTTGTGATTTTCATAACTTATTCATCTTGTTCTCTGTATTTATACCTTAGGGACTGTCCTACAGCTCTTGGTAGTACTTAATGACTAAAAATATCTAGATGTCTCAGAATTAATGATGCACTTAGAGTCTCTAAATATTGCAGAAGGCTTGCCTAAACTTGGGCAGAAACCTGGCCTCCTGTGGGGTGTTGTATGGCCACACATCCCTTTGGAAATAAGATGGGATATAAATAAACACATGCGTAAATAGATGTGGCCTGATGGAAGAAGCTACAGGCGGACTCTTCATCTAAAATTATACACATGACTATCTGACATTCCATCACTATAAGGCATTCCTTCAAGAGACTGCCTCTTCAGAATCCCACATGCCCTTGAGAGGGATACACCTTATGTCGTGCTTCTGAGCGATTGTCCTTAGATTGCAGAGAGTGTGAGAATAAGCATCACTGGGAAAGGATCAGCAACCAGGCCAGGGAGCCACAAGCATGCCAAACACAAGTTCTGCCTATTTGTTAAATTCTCTAACTCAGAGATTTCAAAGACAAATGAAGGTCTTTTATTAACAGAGAAATGTGCCTTTTTAAATTTGCATTTACATAGAGAGAAAAGCCCAGCAGGGTTGTTTTTTTCAAATTAAAGAAGCATAAGAATAAGTTATATTCCATCTGGGAAAAGATGGGGCCCCTGGCTGTGATGCAGGCCCTCCGTCCACTAGACTCAAAGACCTGATTATCCACTAGACTTTGCTAAGTATCTGGTGTATTTTGGGTGATTGGCTTTGTCTCTCTGGGCACAGGTTTGCTCACCTCTACAACAAATATGACTAGATGATCCCGAATGTCCCTGCACTGCGTTTGTTTCCCAAAGAACGATAACAAGTGAAAAAGAAAATGAGTAATTCAAATTTTCTCTTCAGCTCATTCTAAAATTACCTCCTCAGGCTTACAGATCTGGAGTTGTTTTCTATAAATCAGTGAATTAAAAAAAAATTATTGGAGAAAAGGGAAAAATGATTTAAGCAAAGCAATAAAACCATTATTTCATGTTGAAGCTCCAGGCTTTCTGGGTTTTGAATAGAATTTAAAGCTGGATAAGTATTTTATTTCTGGCCACACATTAACCCATTCTTTAAAAGTGACTTCCTATTTTTCGGAGGACCGCAAAATTTCTCATCTCTTTCAGATACTGTACTAAACGCGTTATTAACTGCACATGAATTTCATTTTTAAAAGTAGGAAATGAAATGACTGCTAAGTTCTTGCCTGAAGAGTTGAGAGCATCCTACATAAACTAGTGAATCCCATTAGAATGAATTTCACAATGAATACACACGTGAATAGTAATTATTGATAGAAATAAAATAAATCCACCAACTTTCAGAGTGCCAAATGATAATAATGAGTGAGTACAGTTGTGCCTGGATGAAGTTAGCTAAAAATATGATTAAAAATGTTTATAAATATAGATTTTAGAAGGAAATTTATATTTCAAATAATTTTCTCTGAACAACCCATACTTCTTTAAATATCCCCAGTATCCATATTTTTGCCCTTTTAATATCTAAGGCTCAAGGATGATAATGATGTTTGGTGTTTGGTTATCTATAGAGTGAGTAAATGCTACTTAAGGTGATAAAAGCAAAAAATTTAGGAAAGGAGGTGATGATAAAAGATGTATTTGTGTGTCAGGTGGAGCTACCTAGGAGATGCTCTCTACATCGCCCTTAGAATGTTCTCTATCGGGCTTCCCTGGTGGTGCAGTGGTTGAGAGTCTGCCTGCAGATGCAGGGGACACGGGTTCGTGCCCCGGTCCCAGAAGATCCCACATGCCGCGGAGCGGCTGGGCCCATGAGCCATGGCCCCTGAGCCTGCACGTCTGGAGCCTGTGCTCCGCAATGGGAGAGGCCACAACAGTGAGAGGCCCGCATACCGCAAAAAAAAAAAAAAAAAAAAAAAAAAAAGAATGTTCTCTGTCTACTTAGCCAATCAGTCCTGAGAGTTTCTATGAGACGGACATTTCAGGGCACCAAGAAATGAAGACTCACTTCAAGGACTTGATAAATGGTGCCTTTACAAGGCAGTTTTAGGGACTTTTAGTTTTAGGGACTCCCCAGCTCAGGAGAGAGTCCCCTGCCCCCACCACAAAACTGGCCTGCCCGTCAATCAAGCAGGTGGACACAGGGAATTATCCACAACCCACAGTTCAGTTTTATGGGGAAGACCAGACGACCGCTCTTGAGAGGTGGGTGCTGGCGAAGGGCCAGCAGACCCTACTAATCACACCGATTATTTACAATTCTCCATTCACAACCCTTTCAGTTAATCTGAGGAAAGTGCAAAGGTGACATCCCCCTAAAACTCTCTTAACTTAATGAGGCACCAATAGATTGTATTTTTCACTGTTCTCTAATGGAAACATAGAACAGAAGCTTATACAATCCCTTAACAAAGAGATGCTACATATTTTACATTTCTTTCTTTCTTTTTATAGAAAGCCCGTGGGAAAGAGGTACATAGATCTTGGAATAATTTACTCAAGAGCAACCGACAAGGCTCAACACCAATTAATTCTGATTTTGAATTTTTTAAAAAGTGACATTTTAACATGCTGAGTGCCAAGTTTGTTTTGCTGTCATTTCAATGACAACAAAATGTATTGGCTAGTCTTCATAAAAATTTCTTAGAATATTAGTATATTATAGTGAGATCTTATATTTTATATATGTGATACAAGAAAGAGATTTTCCTAAGTAAGTGTTTATAAAAGTTACTTGTCAATTCTGTTACTGGAAGAGCAGAATCTATGGCTGGTGATTAAAAACATTTTTTTTCCATGCCATACCTAACACAGACTATGAACAACTGTGTCATATTGGTTTGGAGGATTAATTGTGAGAAGAACTAACTCATCTTTTGGAACCAGTGACTTACTAGAAATTTGTAACTTCCACCCTTGACCTTCTCATTTTTTACAACGAAAGTTCCATAAATAGCCTCATATGGCCAAAAGAACAGATTTGTAGTTCAAGGCAAATTGTTAGCCATTATTTTTCCAGTGGGGAAAGAAAAAAGTGAAGAACATCATATATTAACCTTATTGTACAAAGCAGCTGGAATATTAAGATGTAACCTCCTAACTTAATCTATTGATAAGGACATTATTTTGAGCATAAAGAAATTAGAGATGTAGAAAGTATGCAGAAATCAAGGCTTCAAAGAATCTTGCAATTTGATAAAACTGAACACATTTCTTTTGCTGAATTGGAAGAATCATAAATCAGTTGGTTGAGGGTATCCATAATATGACTTTTTTTTCAATAGGAGGATTCTGGTGGTTGGGTTGGCAGGTTTAAATTTTGATTTTGAGATAAGACTTAGAAATTATAAAAGTCAGATTGAATTTCCAGCAGATTCCACAGTGATGGAAAATTCTATCATCTTCTTGACCGCCTCTCTTGCAGGATTTATAAACCTCCCAGCTTGTGGGCGGGCACAGCTGGAGCAGGAATTGTTGTGCCCACCTGATTATTTCTGGAGTTTCTGGTTCTTTCCACTTAGCTTCCTGCTGTCACTTTCTGAAACAGCTTTCACAGGTGCGTTAGCCCATGGACAGCAGTTTACTGCTGAGCCATTCTCTGCTAAAATGTGCCCCGTAGCCCCTTTGCAACTGAGAACAAAGGACATGACTGTAGACTATTTTCATTCTAACCAAAATTGGAGACCGTGGATTTAAAGCCATGTCAATGTGCATGTTCTCATGGGTGTTTCCTTAAAAACTACATGCAGAACCTTAGAGCAGGTATTCCTAAAATTCTTGGTTACTGATGTTAGTTAACTATACTGAGTTCTTTAAAGGGCACTGTCCTTTGAGCCCTCCTAGTCCACATGCTTAAAATCCAAATTGCTTCTAAATTATTTAGAACTAATATGTTGCAATAATATTAAAAACAATTTCTTAGAGTTACATAGCTATCTTCTAACAACAAAATGCCTGCAACCCATTGGCTCCCTTATTTACAAAAGTATGAAAAATGTTGGTTATTGTGTGATGGAAATAACACAATTTGTGGTGTTGTAACACTGCCAGGCATTCATGATACTCATGTGAGCCTTAAAATTCATGTCAACTGTGTATTCGTTCTGAAAAGTCATGAAGGCATAGAGGAAATATTAAGGATACATTATTGATGAATGATTATATAGCAAGCTTATGTAAAAGTGCATGGCATCTATTTTTGACCTGAGACCTGTAATTCATGGAATCACATTCTTAAAATATTTTATTGTGCTCTGAAAAAAATGTCCCTCAATGAACACACTAATGTGGGGATTTGGCTCTTCTACCTGCCTTTGCAGCTTTGAGAATCAATTTTAAATGAAGAGAAAAGCACATTTGTAATAACTTCTTTCTCTATCTAATAAGCTTATTATGTGTCTTGGAAATTAAGAAGCTTCTTATATTCCTACTAGTGAAATGACTCTCAAATTCATGTAACATTTGTATAAATTTACTCAGAAGAATATATTATGGGTCATTTTCAAACTGCCTCGCTGTTGGGATGGTATTGGGCATAAACATGGATAGAATAAAATGCATGGAATATACAAAAATTTGTCACGTAAATATCTCATTTCACTGGATAGAAAAGATAGAATGTTATCCGGCCAGAGAATAGAAAAAATAAAACATAAACTACTCTAAGTTGGATGCCCTCCATCACCTTCAGTCAAATTACATAGACAAGTTATACAGTTACACAAGCTGATTTTTTTCATACTTGATATTTGAGTAAAGCTACTTACTTTCTCACAATGTTAAAATTTTATTTTGCCGTTACCTGTACTAAACATGACAGAAGCTATGACTAAAGTAAAATAGAATTTAAAGTTAGCTAAAAACTCATAAAAGTTTGGATTGGGTTTCCTAACCTCCTTGAAATCAAGTACCCTAACATTTTAATTAAACAGAGAAATTTCAACGTACTGAGCTGAATCCTATTTGCCTAGTCAGGGAAGGAGATTTTAGGATGCTGGACTCACTAAATTATACTGGCTTGGTTGTACATTTGACATACACATGGATAATCTGCCAGGGGACAATTCTAACAGTGGGAAAAATATTTTAGTCTCATAAGCAATGAATGTGATATTCAATTTTGTTGATAACAATTCAAGTCTCCTGTCTGATACATCCAAAAGAATAAAGATATAGATGCTTTAGGGGATGAAGGTGATGTTACATCCTCTGTTGGAGTGTTCTGTTACTTCTCTATGGATTTTCAACAGCCTTTGCTCATCCTCAACTGACAAATATCTTTTACATTATCCAAGGTCAGAAAAACCATATGGCTTTATAAAGATCAAAGAGTGAAGCCAGAAACCCCACACTTTTAAAAGTAAAGACAAACTCCCCAGTACATATTTTAGCATCAAGTGCATATGGCACACGCTAACTGAAAAAATTTATGTGGCAAAGTTAACCTACTTAGAAGTGGAATAACGTGTCCTTTAAGGCAGAAAGGACAAGCCCATCTTCCAGTGGGAAAGTGGTACAGTTACAGACATCAGGGGAAGAAAGGAAAGAAACTGGATTACAGAGACTCCAAATGACAGGTAGGAGCAGGACAAAATGGAGAAATTAAGTGAGAAATTAACCTCCAACCTCTGAGGTCATTCTTCGTATTGAAATTCAGTCATTTTAAGGAGTCCTTAATGCTAAAGACATGATTTTCTCATAGTCAAGGGGGAAAGTTCAATTACTGTACCCATGTAATCATCCATTTTAAATCATTTTTGTGTAAAGATCGGGTGTATTGAATGGATTTGTCATACTCAGAATGAAACTGGTGCAAATGAAAATCCTGTTAAGGGGCATTAACTTTACTATTTTCTCATTTGCTATAAAAGCCTTAAGTACCAAAATTTGGGATAGACTGTGGCTTATTATCAGTCAAGTAGGGGAGGGAGGTGCTTCCTGACAGGTTTAAAAGCAAGTGGTCTTTTTTAGTTTATAGTCTAGGGAAAAACATCAGTCTTCCTCTTGTTTTTAGGGTTAATTAGATACTATTCTTTTGCTGTTCTAACTCATTTGTTTTCTAGATCCTACTGCCAAATATATTTTAATGGTATTTTTTAATGTCAACCTCATTTTCCCTGTCATTACCATCCATGGGCTAATCAAACAATTATCTTGTCATTTATTTTATAAGACATTCTATAAAAAAAAAACCCATAGAATCCTTTCAGAATTAAGGGGATACCATTATATTGATCATAAACATTATTTTATTGAATATTTCACAGATAATTTTAGTAAAGAAACAAAAGTCAATGTAAATAAAAGGAGTATCTAAAAATTATTGAAACATTAAAAGCTGATGTATGTTGTTATTACAGCTTTTAAAGATTCCTGATAAAGTGATCTATGAGCAATTTTAAGTGATGTATTTCAACAGTTGCCTGGTATTATTTCCTTAGATTTTGATCAGTAAATTATCATTTCTTTATTATGTAATGTGATCATTCAACATTATTAATGCCTGATGGGAGAATTTTTCACATACTGAGGTATGGGAAAGTCATTCTGGTTTATACACGATTTGGCTTGAACTTTATGCTAACCAGAACAGACTCTTACAGCCTGTCAAACATGCATCGTACATCTGCTTTAACCATTAGGGAAAATAATGCATTTTAAAATCAAAATGGAGTAACTGTGGTTCAGGCATTCAAAATGGAGCCGGGTGGCCATAATTTCAGACACGTTCCTGCATCCCTGTGAACATGAGTTTTCTGACCTGTGTCAGACTGAAGGACACCACCAGCCGTTCTCAAAACAGTATCTGTGAATAGCTGCCAGCTGCAACCTTATGGTCTCAAGGTCTCCCCTTCTAACTATGCAACCATTTCAGACCCCAACCAATCCTTGCTTAGCAAGCACCCTTACTGCTTGCCGGCTCCAGTTATAATTCTTGACAAGCAACTTACGTAACTCTGTGGTTTTTCCCTTTATAAGCCTCGCCTATTTTGTAGTCTGGGGAACACGATTCAAGTGCTTCTTGGATCTGTGTCTCCTGGGCTAATGTCCTCAGTTTGGCAAGAATAAAACTCTTTTCTATTCCTATTATAGATTGTTTATTGATTATTTCCATCAACATACCTAAACCTAACATTCTCCTTGAAAGAAAATTTACCCTCGTTTTAAGTCACTGTGATGGCTTTGGCAAAATTTTAAAGAATCAAATCATGAAGGTTAAGAGACAAGGACTTCATCTACAAGCAACCAGATTTTGTTGATTCCCTCCTACTCTGGGGAAAACCCTTAAGCTTGTCTCTCCAGTCACTCTGACCAAGGACAATGTGACATTTAGGGAGGAAGTCTGCTCCATTGGAAACAGGCATTTTTGCCTCCCCAGAATGGATTTCCACTTGGATCAAAGACCAGTCTACACTGTCTTGGCTACGTTCAATTTTAAACATGGCTTCTGTCATCACCAGTCCTTCGAAACTGAAAGCACCGAAGTGGTCCACCTATAGCGTGTCCTAAAACCAGGGTCTATTTTGGCTTCCTGGACATGGGCACCTGCTGTATTTCCTCAGTTTGTCTGAAATTCACATCAGGGACTCTTTCTCAGTTTCTTACTCCCCTGGACCTTCTAATTTTCAGGGTTCTTCTACATCCTTCTATTCTTATCACTCAACTCTTGTGTCCTCTCCTGGCTTCCAGACCACACATCTCCAATCTGCATCTTCTGCCAGTCTCACTGCTGAGCAGTGGGTGTTCATCCAAATGCTGGCAGGCCAGCTCCACTAGGGTTTCCATCACAGACATCTCAAACTCATCACGTTCAAAACAAAACTGTCATTTTTTATATTTATTTTTAAAAGATTTTTTAAATCTATTTTACTGAAGCATAGTTGATTTACAATGTTGCATTAGCTTCTTCTGTACAGCAGGGTGTCTCAGATATATATATATATATATAAGTTCTTTTTCATATTCTTTTCCATGATGGTTTATCACAGGATATTGACTATAGTTCCCTGTGTTATACAGTAGGACCTTGTTGTTTATCCATCCTGTATATAATAGTTTGCATTTGCTCATCCCAAACTCCCACTCCATCCCTCCCCCACCCCCACCCCCTTGGCAACCACAAGTCTGTTTTCTATGTCTGTAAGTCTGTTTCTAAAACTGTGATTTTAATCTCACCAAATCCGTGTCTCCTTTTGGGTCTCCCAACTTCCTGAAGGAACCCATTAGTCATTAAGTTGTCAGAAAACTTCTCCCCTCCTATTCCTACAGCAACAAGATAAATAACAAGTAAAATGGTATGACCACTCTGGAAACAGTTTGGTAGTTTCTTAAAAAACTAAGTATGTGGCTACCATACAAACTTGTAATTGTACTCCTAGACACTGATGGCAAAGAGATGAAAACTTATGTTCACACAATATCATCTACACAAATATTTATAGACACCTTATGCTTAATAGCCAAAAATTGGAAGCAGGCCAAATGTCTTTCAATGGATGAATGGTTAAATTGTGACACATCCATACCATAGAGTATAGTCAATGAAAAAACAAGCTATTGATACAACTTGGATGAATCTTTATCTGAATTATGCTGAAGGAAAAAAAAAGGCAATCCCCCTAAGTTATATTCTGTATGATTCCACTTACACAACATTGTTGAAATGACTAAATTATAGAAGCAGAGAACAAGAGGGCTGTGGGAAGGCAGGAAGTCATGTGATGGAGATGGTCTGTATCTTGACTGTATCAGTGTAAACATCCTGATGGTGATACTTTGTTATAGTTTACAGGTAGATTATCATTGTAGATAATACAGGTAGATTACATTGTAGAAAGATTTACAGGTAGATTTACATTGTAGAAAGCTGGGTAAAAGATACCTGGGTTCTCTTCATATTATTTCTTACAACTGAATGTGAGTCTCCAGTCACTTCAAAATGAAAATAATTTTTAATTTAATTTAAAAATACATAAAAATAAATTTGTTTGTCAAACCACCTCATGAGTCAGGAGCCATCCAAAAGACAGCAAAAACATACAATAAAGATTCTTCTCTATTCTTGTTATTTTCTTTGACCCTAACACAATGCTACTCACTTTCTCTGTATTTTAAAACCAGCTTAGAGCACAGCTGGGATACCCAAGCTCCAACTTTGTCATGTAAAGACCAGAGCATGTTTGAAGTCTTCATTCAGAAAAACAATGCAAAATCGGCATCCATCCTGGTCAGAAGGTGAAACTATTTGCACCAGAAATGTTAACAATGAAGTTCCCTTCTTTGACAACAATGATTTTAATGTGATTGCAAATAAATTAAATTTGCAAACAATTATTTTGTGTTATCACCTGGACCTTAACTATACAAGGTGGCTGTCCATGTCCTGGGGAGTAAGGGCATGTTTTCATTTTGTAGATTAGATCAGTACCTCAACTTGGGTGCACCTAATGCAGCTTTAGTCAACAAAAGTTTCCTTAAGGCTGATAAGATTACAATGCTAAGGAATAGAAAACCACTGCTGTGTTGTAACAGCTGGTACAGATGTTGACAAGACAGGAACTCCCTATTGTGGGGAAAACTCTTCATTACATTGCAGCAAGTAGAGAAATTGCTGTAGTGCAATTACCCAAAAATGGCTCCATTTATGATGCAGTTTGGAATTTGTGCTATTTACCGTGTCATGCCTGCCAAATGTGATTCTGCATTTAAGTTGGGACTGGTCGTCCTAAGGCAGACTGCGACAGCCCTTGTGGACACATGTTAGTGGCGTCTGAACTTGGCAATCTGAGGAGATGAAGGAAGTGTAGGATATTACAAACTCATTTCTAAACCCATCTCCTCTAAATATTCTAAATATTTTCCTTGGTGCCCAGGTGGTGAGCACATTTTAACGATCACCTGTCCTCTTGGATAATGTGTTAACACTGGGTACGAGATTTGGCATTAACCCGCCTCTAGCTTGCACAATTAGGATATACCTTCAAATGCAGAAATATGACAGGTTTCTTGGCAGCCATTTTTGGATGGAATATTTACAGGAAAGACAATAATTTACCAAGCAGTTCTAAGTGAAGTCCCAGTGAAGAATATAAACTTGCAACAGCTTATAAGTTTTAAGAAATGAACCAATCACCGATTCTGAACTGCATGAGGAAGAACCATCCCAGAATAAGAAATCACCACCTGGAAATGAAAAGTCACCAACAAAAACAGCCCTTAATAATTAAAGGATGCATGAGGCTGAGACAGCAGAGAGCAAGAGGTGACAAGCGTCCAGATTTGACTCCACTCCCACCTAGCAAAACCCCCATGAAAGACAGCCTCTCAGTCACCTTCCAGGGACCCTGAGACAGACAGACCCAAAACCTAAAGAAGAAGACGTAGGCAATTGAACAGCTGAAAGAACAAACAGTACCTGAAAAACAGCTAGAAAAACATCAACGGGAGAAAATGCAGCAAGAGAGAGCCTTTCTCCACAAGCCAAAGATGTGGAATTGGGAATTTAAGATACACAGAAAGCGAGCAAGTTACCAGAAACCAGTGCAAACACTTCTTCTGTTAAACACACTGACATCTATGGAATACCTATGTGCCCATCCTTAATGTTCATCTATAACCTTAACAATTCATTCAAGATTTTTTTTTAAAAAAATAGAGCAAGAAACCTAAAATACTTAAGAATAAATCTAACAAGTAATGTCCAAGAACTCTACACTGAAAACTATAGGAAAATTAATTAATTAATTAATTAATTGATTGATTTTTTTAAAAAGTTGCAGAGGAAAATTAAAGAGAGCCAAAAGTATATCATGTTCCTGGATGTGAAACCTCAATATTCTAGATATTCATTCCCTCCAGAACATATCCACACATTCTGTGCAATTAAATAAAATTCAGCATGAATTTTGTAATAATTGACAAGTTGTAACTAACATTTATATGGAAATACAAAGAAGCTAGAAGAACCAAAGTGATTTTTTAAAAACAGAACAAAGTCAGAGGATTTACCCCAGCCGATTTCAGGATTTATTCTAAACCCCAAGTCAACAAGACTGCGCGATACTGGTGACAAAGCAGATCTATGGAACTAAAGAGAAAGCTAAGACAATAGTTTGTCGACTTTGGCTCTATTGATATTTGGGGACAGATAACTGTTTGTTGTGAGGGCTGTCGTGTGCAGTATAGAATGTTCAGCCACACCCCTGGCCTCCATTCACTAGATGCTGGGAGAACCCCTGAGTTGTGGCAGCCTAAAATGTCCAGACATTGTCAAATATTCCCTGAGAGGCAAAATCACCCCCCAGTTCAGAACTACTGGTTTAGAACTACTGGTTGACCTACACATACATGGTAAATGACAAAGATACCAGATAATTCAATGAGAAGTGCAAAGTCATCTCAACAAATGATAACAGAAAATAAGACATAGACCCTTCACTCATGCCATACACTAAAACACTTGAAATGGATCATAGGTGATGATATAAAACCTAAAACTATAATATCTAGTACAAAAGGTAAAAACAAATTTATTTAAATACCTTATAATCTTGGGTAAGCACACACACACACACACGCGCGCACACACACACACACACACACCCATGAATCTTAAAAGAAAAACGACTGATAACTTGGGACTTCATTAAAACTAAAACTATTTTTCTTCCAAAGAATTATGAAAATCACACAAGAAAATCAAAGGGGAATGCACAAAATGAGAGAAAATATTTGCAATACATATATCAGACACAGGACTAGTCTTCAGATTATATAAAAAATTCTTACAACTCATTAATAGGAAAAAAATGACCCAATAAACTGGGTAAAAGATTACACGAGTCCTTCACACGATAAGATATACAAATCTCACCCCTCTCCAAAAAAAGAAAAAAATACACAAAAAAGATACCACTGCACACATTCTAGAGTGGCTGAAGAGATTCACAGGAGGATATAGAATCCCTGGGTGTCTCATACACTGTGAGTGAGAATGATAAAACTGCTTTGGAAACAGTTTGACATGTTTTTAAACACACACTTACCATAAGAAGCAGCCCTTCTACTACTAAGTATTTACCCAAGAGAGAAAGAAATATATGTCCATAAAAGACTTACACCTGAGTGTTCATAGAAGCTTTATTTGTAATAGCCAAACACTGGAGACATCCCAAATAAGATTATAGGTAAACAAAATACAGTATACTTATTCCATTGGAAACTACTCAGCAATAAAAAGCAACAACCTCCTAATACATGCAACTTGGATGAATCTCAGAATAATTATTCCGAGTGGAAGAAAGGCAAAATCTCATAGCTGCTCTACAGTTCCATTTGTATGAGATTCTAGGAAATGCAACTAATCCATCCTGACAGAGAATAGATCATCGGCTGCTGGGACGAGGGTGGGGGGTGAGGGGAAGGATGGGGCAGGGGCATGAAAAAAACTTTTGAGATGAAAATGTTTGGTATCCTGATTATGACTACAGTTTCACAATGCATACCTGGGTCAAAATTCTTCAAATTGTACAATTTAAGTATGTGTAGTTTACTGCAAGTGAATTATATCTCAATATAGTAGAAAAAATAAAATTTAAATTGACATATAATTTAATCCACGGAAGCAAATTATAGTTTTATCCTGCAGCTTTATTTTCAATTTTTGAGCAAAGCTCAGATCATGAAATTAGCTCAAGAATAAGATTATTCATGAGTGTTATACATTCCTTGGGGTTACTTTTGGAATTCTTCCCCGTTATGTATTATCATTCAGGATTCTAGCATGGTCAATGGCTGCTTAGAGAGGGCACGTGCTGTCTCAAAATTCCTATCACACTTTCTATAATAAAAATATCTGGTTAGAAAAATATCATTTGGAATGTCACTAGCAGGCTTTAAAAATAAATGTTAAAGGAAAAATACAAAAATAGGAAAAAATATAGGCACATTATAAGTTAAAAATTTTCAGAGAGAGTAGGTGCTAAAAGCAGAAATCTAACTAGAAGTTAACTGATTGCCATTTAATATTTGACATTGTTCTTAACTTGTGCATTAAGAGCCTTGTCTAAGGGCTGAAGATGATTTACACCTGGAAGATACTAGCTGAGGCCATTGATATTAAAATGAAAGAAAGATTATATTTAGGAATATGATAACATTTGTTGGATATGAATTGAACATAAAAAGTGGAAATTAATTCTTAGAGTCTTTTTTTTTCCAAAAACTTGAGAGACAACAGGTGGATAGATTCCATATTTCAGAACAAATGTCTTGACCGTGATAAATGCATGTGTGAAGTGCCATATTATTAAAACTCTTCTGTAGGGTAAATAACATTACATTGCACAAATTAGAGGCAACTTAATTTTAAAAATCTGGAATTTGGTGGGAAAAACAAATCATACTAACATCTAGGACATTTTACTGGGATCCAACCATTTATATATAATATCCTCTGCAAGTCATATCTGACATATGAGATCTTGAAGCAGCATTGGCTTCTTTACCAGAGAAATTGACTGCTGAGCTACCAAAGGAAAAATATTAAAACCCATAATGTGAATTACTAAGGTTTGCAACCAACTAATCACACACATACACACACCCCTCAATAGCACTAATAACTTCTTAACATAAATGAGATTTCCTTCAAGGTGAGATGTTGAGATAGATTAAAGTGCAGCAGTTATCTACTTACAAAATGTGTTGCATTAAAAAACCACCTCAACATATAAGTTTTATTTAGCTTATGGCTTTGTGGATTTGTGGTTTAGACTGGCCTCAGGGGACCTGTTTTCTTAGAGGGGCTCACTACATGCTGGGCAGTCGGCGGGCTCTGAGATAGGGATGGGGGAGTGTCTGTGCCCCATGACCTTCACCCTCTATCAGGCTACTTTGGACGTGTTCTCCTGATCATGGCAGAGACGCAAGTGTGAGGGAAGCCCTCACTGTGACACCTTCATTGATCTGAATGTGACAACAACCACCGAGTTTAGAAGCAGACCCTCCCCCAGTCCAGCCTCAGATGAGACCACAGCTCCAGGTGATGCCTTGACTGTAGTCCTATGAGGCTCTCCATCAGATGAGCCAGAGTCCACACTGAGGGAGGACCAGGACCATAATGAGTGGTAACCAGGAAGGTGTCTTGAATTCTGAGACCTATACATCAACACACTGGAGCATCAAGTACCTCATGGCCCCCTTATTTTTCCAGAGAAAAGAAAAGAACACATCATTTTTAGTGATTTTTTAAATTTTCATGCTGTTTTTTCCAGGGCTTCATTTTTGTTAGTACGTTAATGTCTTAAATTGATTGGATTTTTTACCATCACTTCTGCCACTCTTGCCTTGGGTATCTGTCTTTACTCATTGCTTGTATGTTTGCTGATGCTGTGCTCATTGCCCTATACTGGGTTTTGTTTTATAAGTAAATAAACAAACAAATAGTTTACTATTTACTGGCAACCTGATATATTTCCTTACCAGGTAGCCAGTAAATAGTCTGGACCTTTCAGTTCTTCTGAACCCCTCATGCAGAACTGGGTTCAAGTTTATTCAAGTGTCCCTAGACACTGTCACACATAAAAGCATTCTATATTACTTAGACTAAAGACACCAAGTAAGTGAACATTCAGTGGCCAGCCCTGGTTCTCCAAAACTTTTAGGGTGGACCAATAGGCTTTTACTGCAGACTTTTGCTGCACATGAAATAAAAATAATGTTTAGCCTAGAATTTGAGCTATCATTACTTTGATAAATATGAAGATATATATTGAACTATTTCCTGGTGTCCTTTACAGGAAACATAGCATCAAAAAAAAAAAAATCCACTAGGGTTTCATGACCTTTCAAACCTGGGTTTCTAACCCCTGTTCTCCTGAAATATTGGAAACTGGGGACAAGGGGGTAGCTGATGCTCATGATTAGGGTTGGGTAGCAGGTTCAATAGTGTTCAATAACCGCAGCAACAGCAATCATAGCTGTGGCAATAGAAATGATCAATGACCTGCCTTCAGGCATAATGCCACTGATAATTGATCCCCTGGTCATCATTGAGGAAGGGTGTTGATTTCTGTTTTGTATAATGTGCTCTTTTGAAGGTCACAATATTAAACTTTTACAATCTGTTTTGTGTGTGTGTGTGTGTGTGTGTGTGTGTGTGATTTTAACATTAAGCATTTCATACTTCCAAATAATGCCAGCTTTTTAATCAGTTTTGATGGGAATCCTTTTTCTGCCATACCAAAAGATACAGGAAAAAGTAAAAAGTTGCTGTTTAGATTCATAAACCCTAATTGTAAGACTACAGCTAAAACATAGATCAGGGTTTGGGGCTTCACTATTTTCAATTTCCACTGGTATCAGCCCTTTACCAAGATTAATGATACTTATAAAACATTATCCTCGCTATTGCAAAATGTCCAAGTATTACTAAAATAAACCCTTCTCTTACCATTTATTGGGATTAATTTTACCATTCTTTCCTCCCTAATTACTTTTATAGGTTGCTTCCCTTGTTAATTTAATGAAGGGAGTCCTTTTGTTTAATACAGCTGAGTCAATGCAGTAAGAATTGGTCTCTATCTAATCAATGTCTACTAGAAATAAACTAGAAGTAATATTGCTGTAAATTCTAGTGCAATACATTTCCACAGGCTTGAACTTTTTCTAAGTTTTCTTTTGTTTCTATTTTATACAGAGTATATACAAAGTATATACAAAATATACAACAAATATACAACATAGTTGAAGAAATTTAATAGTAATGTCACAACTATGGCATAAACTATCAGAATTGTTATAAGTTTACTATGTTGTGCACCTGGAATTAACATAGTCATGTAGCTCTATTATACCTCAATTAAAAAAATATGTATGAAGAAGGGGGGTGGTGAAGGGATGGACTGGGAGTTTGAGATTGGCAGATGCAAACTATTATATAAAGAATGGATAAACAACAATGTCCTACTGTATAGCACAGGGAGCTATGTTCAACATGCTGTAATAAACCATAATGGAAATGAATATTATATATATATATATATATATATATATATATATATATATATAAAACTGAATCACTTTGCTATTACAGAAACTAACACAACATTGTAAATCAACTATTTCAATTAAAAGAATGTAGACACTGGGAGGAAATGCATGCAAAATGCTAATGATGGTTTTCTCTGTGGGTGGGGTGAAGATGATGGGTGATTGTTAATTTTTACTTTGTGCTTTTATGTATTCCTACTTATCTACAATGAACATATATTGCTTGTAAAATTAGAAAGAAAACAATAAATGTCATTAAAAATGAAAAAAACATCAAGTTTTAAAAGTCCAATATCAACTAATCCATAATGTAAAGTGAAGATCTCACTAATACTCTTCAATAGATATTTTTCTTAAGTTTATTAAAATTATTTTCCTTGATCTATCTTTTAAAAAAAGAGTTGTTATAAGAGTCGGATGCATCTCATCTTTATATCTTTCACAGAAATGTTACTAAGAATGAAGTTCATTATGTCACAATACATCCACCTGTGAGCATCTCCCAGGAAAAATCTATGTAGTTCTAGGACCACAAAGCACCATATTCCTCCTGAACAACTGGCTTGCGTTTAACCTTATAGACACTATTAAATAAGTGGTCTGATCTGTCCAGAAGCTGAAAGACAAATCTAGTTCCAACTAATGCAGTTCTTCTCTTGCCTTGGCTACAGATTCAAACCACTTGTGAAATTCTTAAAAATCTCACATTCCAGTACGAGGTCCACACCTCACAGGACCAAGCAAATCAGACTTTAAGGATGAAGGGGTCTTGGAATCTGTATTTTTAAGCTACCTAAATTCTAATCTGCAACTGTAGTTGAGAAACACTGACACTGTGTATAACCCATTAACAGGAATGCATCTTAGTCACATACTTATGCCTGTTATGTATCTCCACTTTTGTTTTATCATCAGTTTTAACATGTTATCTTGCTATAGTTTATACATTCTTACAAGCTGCCTTACATAATTTTCAGAATCAAATAAACAATACTGTATGATTGATTTGAACAGAGAAGATTAGGCTCAAGAAGAAACTTGGCTTTGGATCTTGAGCTCAGAATACAGAACACAAAAATCTCTATGCTACCTTATCTGTCAATAAATTAATGTAGAAGATAAATAATTATATATTTATTTGAATTTTACGTTGTCAGTTTTTATGATGGGTAACATTTTTTAAAATCTAAAATATGAATACAAAATACCATAGGGTGCTTCTTAATAAAGACTGCACTTATACAATGTAACAAAATGGAATTAATCAAGATAAAAATACCTTACACATAATAATTGATACAAATGCATCAAGAACTCAGAAAAGAATAGTCTCAATTATTAATTCTTCCCATTCAATATTTTTTTTGATACTGTATAAAACCACAGATGTACTCTCTTTACCCCATATAGTAACAATAAGTCAAGAAAGCTGCAACTGACAGAATATAAAATTCATGAGGGCAGAATTTTGGTCTAAATTTTACTGAAATATCCCCAAAATCTAGAAGACTGATTGACACAGTAGTTATTCAATAAACATTTGTTATATCTGAGATGCATAAAATCCCTAGATGAGCAAACCTAAACACAATAAGTGATTCTTATTTTTTAATCCAGATATTCATAGATATATGCATACAAATATTTATGCTTAGGGACTTCCCTTGAGGTGCAGTGGTTAAGAATCCGCCTGCTAATGCAGGGGACACGGGTTCAAGCCCTGTTGTGGGAAGATCCCACATGCCATGGAGCAACTAAGCCCACGAGCCACAACTACTGAGCCCGTGAGCCACATCTACTGAGCCCACGTGCCACAACTACTGAAGCCCTGTGCTCTGCAACAAGAGAAGCCACTGCAATGAGAAGCCCACACACTACAATGAAGAGTAGCCCCCGCTGGCTGCAACTAGATAAAGCCCACGCACAGCAACGAAGATCCAACATAGCCAAAAATAAATAAATTTATGAAAAAGAAATATATTTATGCTTAGATGTAACATAAATATAAGCATATAAATATTTATGCTCAGATATACATGTAAATATTAAAATCTAAAATATGTAACAAAAAAATAAAATATGTAAAACCTAAGCATATAAATATTTATGCTTAGATGTAACATAAATATAAGTACCTACATGTATATACACACATAGACACACAGAATGAAAAATAATACTTATCCAAATTGGAAAGAAATGTAATAAATTTAAAAGTGATTCATTATACAACATGGAGAAAACAGGGATAATGTATTTCTATCTTTTCATAAGTCTCAAAGTTACTATTCTGCTTTCAAATCATAGGGAAAAAATCCTATATGACAGAGTATGAATTGTGCTGCATAACTTATAATTTTACCGTAAAGTGTATACTAGTAAAGGTAAAATAGTTGAAGACATATTCATCCACTGATGGTGTTTTTAAAGCAATATTTGCATGAAAGGAGGTGGAGAAATAGTGAGATTCCATTTCAGACTAAAAGCCTATTTTATAGTCAACTGCCACTTCATAGAGTGGCCTGGTGTCGGAAAAGCAGAAAACATTTGGAGTTCATCACATTTCACCCCTTAATGGACCTGAAATGCCAAGTGATCTTGACTCTGTTCTTGGGAGGCTTCCAAAAGGACAATTTAGGCCAGTTTCACCTCTAGTGAAAATCTGCCCACATTTAACTCAACTGCTGAGCATGCTTTGGAGGACAGTTTCCAAAACAGAAAAAGAAACAAGAAAAAAAAAAAAAAAAACCAGAAATGAGACACTCTGAGTTCTTTTATTTTTGTAATTTTTAATTAACAGCTCCTTTATGGAAAACTTGGACGTTTAACTGTGTGTTACCCTTGTGTGTTTGATGGAGTTACCCAGACACAAAATCTGAAAGCAGGAAAGCCTCACTTGGATGGGCTATCACCCCAAACACCTCAACCTCATCACAACTGTCTGTCACCTGAGTGCTTCAGGCATGTCCTCAGAGGGTCTAAAACTCCCATGAAAGCCTGCAGTATACAGTGAAGTGTCATGTTGGAGTGAAGGGCTAACTCTGCCTTTTGTCCTAAGTAAAGAACTGGGCAAAACCCTTTTCTTCTTGGTCAGATTGAATGAGTCAGTATGCAGACCTCATCAGTATTTCAGAGCTCATCCACAGACCACGTGAGAGAAACAGGGTCCAGACATAGAATAGAAAATGAAGAGGTGAAACTGTGTTTATTCTCAGTGATCATTATCCTTTATACATACACAATCCTTAGAAACCTACAAAACAACTATCAGAACTAATAAATAAAAATTGTATGGTGTCTGGTCAAGAAACAAAAGCAATTATATTTCTTACTATAGTAGCAAAACCATGGAAAAATAAATGCAGATATAAAGGGATTTTTTTTAAAAAATCTGACTTAGGGTAGCATAAAAATCATGATACCTTATAAAACTAGCAAAAAATGAGTATAAAATAGCATAAAATAGCATAAAAATCATGTTACCTTATAAGGGTAAGCTTCTTTGTCTATAAAATTTGAATAGAAAGACTGCCTGCTTCTTGGATCGTTTTCAGGAGGCAAAGTTCTTGGTACAGTACCTCACATATATACTCAGAGTAAATGTTAACTGTTATTAACATAATCACTTTTATTATGAAGTGATTTTGTCCTTTAAAATATCCTGCACAAGATGGTTAAAAACAGGTTGCACATTAATTTTTCAAGTGTATTTCAAGGACAGGGATTTTTTCCAAATAAAAGAATCTTTAGATTTTTATCTCAGTTACTTGTGCATGGACTTTACCAATTGTCTATTTCCTGATCCTTAGTTTATGTAATTTGTCCCAGAATGAATGCTCAGAATGTGTGTGATGGTGAACACAAAGTCTAAAATGCACACAATACAATGTATCTGTATTCTTCCTTTATTTAACTCCTATATGTCAATGAGAAAAATGTCAACACTACAATAGAAAAGTGGGCAAAGTATGAATGGAAGATACATATAAGAAAAAGCAAACAACAAGCAAACACATAAAAATATTGTATTGTTTTAATAATAAAAGATGCTAATTAAAACAGCAGTATAACATGATTTTTACTTGCAAACCAATGTGATTTAAAAGGGCAATATTCCATGTTAGGAAGGAAGCTGGAAAATAGGATCTTTATACTGATGACAAAGCTGCAAATTATTGCAAACTTTATGGATGGCAGTTGTCAATATAGATTGAAGCAATAAATATTTAAATCTTTGGACCCAGAAATACCATTAGGAATACATCCTAAAGCAATGATAAGAAATAAGTATAATGATTTACATTGAAAGAATTTTATCACATTTTATAATATGAATGGAAAATAAACAATAACCTAAATGTCTAAGAGTATGAAACTAGTCATATAAATAATGATAACGTCAGAAAAGTGAGAATTCAGAAGACTATACAATATGTTTTAGCAAGGACAAGTCTTCAAGTAATAATAATAGAGTGGAGTGTACAATCCTAGTTTTAAGGTCTGTACATAGGTGTTCATTCTATTAATGCTATCTCTGGATGGTGAAATTACAGGTTGCTTTCCTCTTCCTCATACGTCCAGCATTTTATAATAAACATACATTATTTTAATAATTGAAGAGCACATACATGCACATTTATTTCAAGAAATGGGTTACTATAGTAAGAATTTTGCAGGCTTGGGAATTCTGTCTCAAGCATAACAATTATTTTCATATTTGAAATTTCTATAGCATTCATCTTGCATTAAATCCTTATTAGGGAAGATGGTTAAGAAGACCAATATCTCTAGCTTACATCTAACTGGGGAGAGTAAGCGGTTTCCCTATGGTACAGAGCACTATATGAAAATGGAAGGCGCTTTGCTAGCCTGAGGGAGTGCTTACTAGCTGGCCAAGTCATTAATTAGACCAACAGTTTCTACGGAGAGGCAGAAAATCAGAGGCAGAGGGAAACAGCATTCGCACAAATGGCCTTCGGTTGCAAACTGGGTATGCATTAGTTTCATGAGGCAACAGTTCAGTCTAGTTCTACTAAAACTTTCAGTGTCTCCGAAATTAACATCCTGGCACTGAGTATCTGATAAGGATAAAGAACTGTGTTCCTGGTGTGTTCACTGAATTTCACAGGATATCTCTAGTAACATAGAAGGAGAGACCAATAATAACAAACGTGCTTATGGATGATTTGAATACTTTGTATATATTTATACATCATATATACAGTTATAATATGTATGTTGCTTATTCTAAAAATGTTGATGTTTTTAAGAAAATTGTGTACCATCACAAAATCAGACAGTGCTTTTTTTGGCAAGTAATAGGTGTTAGAACTCATCACCTCTTAATTTCCTTGTGTAAGGATAATTGTGCTTATAGAACAGTGGTAAGAATTAAATACAATTACATTCATGTAAAGCTGTTATAGCACAATATCTTTCAACCAATTTTACAAGAATAACAACTCCTTTGAAGTCATTTAATTGGAATTTTATAACATTAAATTATACTTTCCAATCTTTAAAATTTCCCATTAAATATAATGAGAATTATCCTCATGCAAAATTTGAGTCTCAATTCTACCATCCTGGTAGAAGAATGGATTTCCATAAGCTAAGGAAGGATGACTCCATATGTTTATTACGGATGGAGATCTCCCCACCACCACCTCTTTCTCTCTGTCTGTCTCTCTCTCTCTCACACACACAAGCACACACACACATACAGTGGGCAGTAATATCCACAACACCCTTAAGATATTATAAAGTCTTTGTGAGTACTTTTGTTATAAGCATGAAGTAGCGTATTGGCAGATACCGTGATTCATACAGTATGAATCTTTATTGACATAAATCTTCATCTGGAATTCTTTGAATGTATCTAACATAGATTGAAATAGCACATAAATTGATCATTTTGTTTTCAGATTTTGGTCTTAAATTTGAATGCCTAAGAGAAAAGGGACCATTTATATGGTTTTATCACATATAGTTTCTGATTTTGTCATGTATAAATCATCATGCAAAAGTTTTTAAAATTCAATAAACCAGGAAGAATTTATTAAACATCTGTTGCAGCAGTTTTCAAACTTCGGCAAGCATTATATTTATGAGGGGAATTTATTCAAAATACAAGGACCAATCTACTATTTTAGACGCCTGCTGTAGCAACTGGTACAGGATGTTAAGAGCGCTGTCTACTGTACTCACAATGTCCCCACTATAATTTTCCATAAGAAAGATATGTTTCAAAATTAACTGTCAAAAATTTTTATTTTGCTTCATGAACGGGTAATTTTTCTCTCTCTGCAAGTAGTGATCCTTAAGCATCACCTACGTTTTGCTAAAAAGGAAATCAGCAGTATCCTTTCGTATTGTTTGCAGTCTTGATATAAAGCACTGAAACAATCCTGAATCCATTTCTTCAAGATAATAGCTCAGACAAGCTGATGGGGAAGCAAGGGACTTGACTTATTTGGGATAATACTGCTTGCCCATCCACGGTAGGATGCAGGAGGTGGGGAAAAAGAGGAGGCTGATGGACCAGCATACACACCTGAGTTTCAGCCTTCATTATCACAAATCAGGCAAGTCCCCTTATGGAACCCTGTACCTCATGTCTGCACCCTGTACATCATATTGAAATACATTTGAATGAGAGACCTTTTATCCAACATAAAATTATCATTCTACCTAAGTAGAAAAATTCAAAGTTCCATTTAATAACAAGGCATGAAATATGATAATTTCTTAGAGAAATTTATGGTGCATTTTTATTATTATGACTTTTGCAGCCTACCAGTGCTCTTTGATTCATGAGGCAATTGCAAATGCGGAAAAGAAAGTTGGCATTGTTTCCAGTGGCAGTGAATGGTATTATATCTAACAATTAAATAGTAGAATCAAGTGCCATGAGAAAAAGAAATAGCTATTACTAGTTCCCAAAATTCTTTGTATGTCTCTGCATCATGAACAAATAACTGAGAGGAGTGTAATTTTGCCACAAAGCCAATTGCAGGTCAGTAAGGGCTATACCTTTACTGTCTGTCTTAATGCACTGGCTTACATATGATAAATGCTAATTTGGTTGCTTGAATAGAAGATTTCTGTTCTGAGTTGTTTCTGTTTTGACCAAGAAGCACTTATTCTAAATATACAGCTATATAATAATAACAATTCGTTAATGATATATTTTTGGGTGAAGTAGATTTTAGACAAGAGGAATGCCATACTTCTCAAAATATGTAGAGTAATAAAGTTTAATTCTTTCTGAAAAAGACACTATATCCAACCCAGTGCACTAGTTTTTATTCTACTGTATAAATGACCTCATAAAATCTCCTTGGTAGTTCAGGTCAGGTTATTTACATAGCATCCTTTGATCCTTATCAGTCTTTGCGATTTCTTCCTAATATCATCACTGATGTGAAATTAGATGGCCAGCATTCCATTTCTTTAAGACAGTCAGCACATGATATAAATTCTAGGAACTAAATCTTTTGTCTCTCTACATGTGTCACCTTATAGGAGGAAGAGTGTGCATGCGTGTGTGTGCGTCTGTTTGTGTGTGTGTTAGAGAAGGAGAATGGGGGAGAAATCATTCGCTTTAGAAATGACCTTTAGCTTGAAAAACTGTGGAACTTAATACATATTCAATTCACTTTTCCACTAACACAGTCTTCAAAAGCAAATTTAAGAGTTTACTACAGTTCATGACTTGATCTGGAGACTCCTTCCATGTTTCTCTAACACTGGGTACCTACTTTCCTTTCATTCATGACGTTGTTGAAAATTCATTGGCGAATTGTCTGAAATACAGAATCAAAATATTCCCTACAGGTTTGATACAGAAAAGAGAAGGCATAGAATAGCAGCACATCCTTGTCCTCTCTTCTGCTTTTTCTTCTTTTTTCTTTCATATAAAAACACTTGTCACCTTAAGCAAAGCAAGACTTTTGCAATAAGCAAATAAGTTTTGGAGTCTTAATATAATGATCCAAAATCTTACTGAATGTGCATCAGGTGGAGTCACCATTGGTGGTTTTTTATCACATAAATTATCTCCCTACACACACTGTAAAACAGGTTCAACATTATTTAACCTAATTTTATTTCTTCATATCACAGGACACTTCAGTGCTCCTAGTAAGTTGCTGTGTAATGTCCTCTTATTTAGCTATTCTTTCTTTTTTTTTTTGCCTGTGTTGGGTCTTCATTGCTGCACGCGGGCTTTCTCTAGTTGTGGAGAATGTGGGTTACTCTTTGTTGCGGTGTGTGAGCTTCTCATTGCGGTGGCTCCTCTTGCAGAGCACAGGCTCTAGGCACATGGGCCTCAGTAGTTGTGGCACGTGGGCTCAGTAGTTGTGGCACATGGGCTTAGTTGTTCCACGGCATGTGGGATCTTCCCAGACCAGAGCTCAAACCCGTGTCCCCTGCATTGGCAGGTGGATTCTTGACCGCTGCGCCTCCAGGGAAGCCCTAGCTATTATTTTTTATTTTGAAGAGCTTTACTCTTTCTAAGTTGATATCCAGAGACAGATAGGAAACCAAAACCCGCCTACAATTAAAATATTTAATAGCAATTTCAAGTATTTCTTTCTTGATTTCTATTTCATGAACATTTTTCAAACAGTTATTGGATTAAAAGACTATGTATTCATATATTTTTTCCAGGCCTATTTAATTTTAGAAGTTAAAAGTAAAATCAAACAACACAGATACAAATCCCTCTAGCTATAAATTCCCCATCTTATTTGCTCTAGAGCATTTAAACTGCTACTCTTATACTCTGCCTTGGGTGTTTTTCATACTTTACTCACTTTAAATGGTTGATTATATGTTAAATTCTTTGCCAAATTTATCTTTATTGTCGATGTTGCTGTATCATATTTGATGAATGCAATGCTAAAATTTTATTGAGAGATATTTATTGTTGGGTATGATTTATAATAGTTTATTTGTTAAGTGTAAATATTTTTTGTAAATTCTTATGACAATAGTAAGAAAATATTTAAATAATGAATAATATTCTAAAGCACTTCCAAATGTAATAATATTGGGGAGATAAAAAAGAGAAATTAAATAAGCATATTTTCTCTATGCTTCTCCTAAAGGAGAAGTCTGTAAATGGGATTGATTTCTTCTTTAACTCAGAGGATATCCTATGAGAGATAACATGACATTAAAAATGATTGATAAGCTCATCTCAAAAAGTTGAAGTGAAAGATAATTTCAAATGCTCCATGGAATTGGAATGGATTATGAATTGTGTCTACTCTAATGGACTCAGTTCTCTACTTGGATATTGAAAGAGTTTTGCAACTCCTACGTGATCTAAAATGAGAATGACCAAATATTTTGCCTTTTAAAATAAGACTCTTTGGGGTTAAAAAGGAAGACACTTAATAATTATACTAAGATACTAACCATCAGTGCAGATTGTCTCAGACAATCTGAGACACCTACATACATCCCTCCAGCTGGAGAACATGTATTTCTTTGGAGGTAAATTACAATAATCCAAATAAAATGTTCAGTTAAGATGAAGTAAAGAAAATACAAGGAACCCAAAATAACCAAAACATACTGGAAAAGGGAACTAAGTTGAAGGACTCATTTTCTGATTTCAAACAAACTATAGCAATTAAGAAGGTATGGTTCTGACCTAAGGATATCCATATACATGAATGGAATAGATTCAAGAGTCCATGAATAAATCTTTACATTTATGGTTAATTTTGACAAGGGAGCCAAGACAACTCAAAAGGAAAACAAGAGTCTTTTCCACAAACGGTGCTGGAAAAAATGGATATCCACGTGTAAAATAATGAAGTTGGACCCTTGCCTCATACCATACTAAAAAATTGACTCAAAATGAATCAAATACCTAAATGTAAGAGCTGAAGTATAAAACCCTTAAGAAAAAACATAGAGGTAAAATTTTGTGACTTTGGATTAGTCAAGGGTTTCTTAGATAGGACACCAACAGCACAAGCAACAAAAGAAAAATAGATTAGATTTCACAATAATTAACAATGCTTGTGCATCAAAAAACACTATCAAAAAAGTGAAAAGACAACTCACAGAATGGGACAAAATATGAATAAATCCCAGAATATACAACTCTTACAACTTAACAGTGAAAAGACAAATAACCCAATTTTTTTAAATGGACAAAAGATTTGAAAATACATTTTTCAAAGTAAATATACAAATGACCAATAAACATCTGAAAAAAATACTTAGTATCATTATTTGTTGGGGAAATGCAAATCAAAACCACAATGAACTACTACTTCACATTCACTATATAATAAGTAAAAAAGACAGTAACAAATGTTACCAGGTATGTTAAGAAATTGAAACGTCATACCTTGCTGGCGGGGATGTAAAATGGTCCTGTCATTTCAGAAAACAGCTTTCCAGTTCTTCAAAAAATTAAACACAGAGTCACCATATGACCCAGCAATTCCACCCCTGAGTACATATCCAACAGAACTGAAAACACATGTCTACACAAAACTTTGTACATGAATATTCAAAACAGCATTATTCATTATAGCAAAATAGTACAAACAACTCAAATATCTATCAAGTGATGAATAAATAAAACAAATGTGAAGATTTTTTTTTAAATGAAGCTAAAATGTATGCAGTTTGGGGCTTCCCTGGTGGCGCAGTGGTTGAGAGTCCGCCTGCCGATGCAGGGGACACGGGTTCATGCCCCAGTCCGGGAAGATCCCACATGCCGCGGAGCGGCTGGGCCCATGAGCCATGGCCGCTGAGCCTGCGCGTCCAGAGCCTGTGCTCCGCAACAGGAGAGGCCACAACAGTGAGAGGCCCGCGTACCACAAAAAAAAAAAAAAAAAAAGTATGCAGTTTGAACAGTAACAACAACAACCATGACAATGTCAACTACCTTTTGCCTACCTGCCCAAGTCAGGCATCAAACTAAAAACTCAGCATATTTCCACTGGGTAATAAACTTTCCTCTAATACAGAAATACCAAATATAACTTCCTATCTGTTGCTTTAACTTTAAAAAACTATTTGAATTTTATATTTTCATTCTTTTAAAATAAATTCTTTTCACCCTTTTCTACCACAAAGCTATCAGGATCCTCTGTATTTTTACTCTAATAGATTTAATGGTTTTTTTAAGTACAGGTTTTAATCCCAAATTATTGTTAGAGGTTTAAGGCTGAGTTCTCAATTCCTTTTATTGACCTCTTCATCCTCCCCCTATTAATAAGCTCTCCACTTAAAATTAACTTTATGATAATAATTAATAATGTATAATAATAATGATAATACACTGAGTGCAAAACTTAAAATCCCATAATTATAACATTTTTCCTTCTTCCCCACCCCATGGCTATATTTTGCATTATGTTTGTTTGTTTGTTTGTTTGTTTTCATTTTTTTTGTTTTTTGCTTAGTGAAAGTATTGGATTTATTTAGGTGCATATTCATCCTATATTGAATCCTATATTCAATAAATGTGATTGAAAAAGTCTATTCTATTCTTTAAAAAAACATATAATTGGATTCCTAATTCATTCCTTATATGAAAATAAATTCCAGGAGAATCAAATAGTAAACTTCTATTTTTATTTGTTTTTAGTAAATTTATTTATTTATTTTTGGCTGCGTTGGGCCTTTGCTGCAGTGCGTGGGCTTCTCATTGTGGTGGCTTCTCTTGTTGCGGAGCACAGGCTCTAGGCACACAGGATTCAGTAGTTGTGGCACACAGGCTCAGTAGTTGTGGCACACGGGCTTAGTTGCTCCACAGCATGAGGGATCTTGCTGGGCTCAAACCCATGTCCCCTGCATTGGCAGGAGGATTCTTAACCACTGTACCACTAGGGGAGTCCTCAAATAGTAAACTTTTAAAAATAAACCCACAAAAGTTTTAGAAGAAAATGTGGAACCATTTATCTATAAACATGCAGTGGAGAAGTGCTTTCTCAGCTGGACATAAATACACATGCCATAGACAAAATATATTACTTAAATTATACAAACAGTTTAACTTTAAAATATCATAAAGTCATAAGAGAAACACAAATTGCAAAAAAAACAATATAATTTTTAGGCAAAGAGCTAATTAAAACAGTAGAAAATGGGCCATGGACATAATCAAAATGTCACAAAAATATCTATACAATTGGATTTTGCAGAAAATCATGAAATTTCCACTGTTCATTATGCTTAAAACAATAGGGTAGGACAGTGAAGATTTTCAAGCTACAGAAGAAAGTATAAAGTTTTGCCTATTTTTTTTTACCATTCTCTGCCACAGCCAGAGACACAGAGGGGTTTGTGGATTCTCCTTGCAGAGTTCACTTCCTCCTACTTCCTCATTTTTAGTGCAAAGTGGTCTACCATCTGAAGCAGACCAGGCTACGGAATCTGGTGTAGGTTAATATCGGTGCAAATGATGATGCAGGTTCTGCATCATTTTGTTTGCACTTCAGTTATCAAAAAACCAATAGAGGCACAAAGCACACACACCAATCAAAAGCAGTCAGAGGTAAATGGATTCAGCTCTCCAGGGCTTTTCAACCTCCTCAGGGATGCACACCCCAAATTATGACCCTCATGGGAGGAACTCTCAGGCTCAGGGAGTGTGGAATCTTGGTCTTGCTGCCCTTTAAACAATTAGGTCCGTGCAGAGGCCACGCCCAAACCAAAAAGTCTGCTTACTATAATTAAGAGTGTTTTTTTTTGAGTCACGATGTGTTCCTCCCTGTGGTATGAGGCCTTCAGCAGGCTTGGCCCTGACCTGGGCACCATCCTCACCTGCCTTGTGTGTCAGAAGTGGTCCACGGAGACTGCAGAGGCCACAGTGCCTGCCACGGAGGAACAGGAGTGAGTGGGATCCATGGGACCAGTGTAGCCCATGATGGAGCCTGACAGGCACCTTGCCTTCCAGGAGGGAAAACTTCAAAGGGAGCTCCTTCCACGCCTGTGTGCAGAAATGGTCACCTCCCCTTCTAGACCAGAAGGACTTGTTTTTTATCTCTCCCTGAACAGAGGAGGGAAATTAAATCTCATTCCTTGTGAGCACATAGCAGTTCTTTTCTCAGCATAGGTGTTAAATCTTTGCTGGTTGAACAGTGGATATTTGGAGCATTAACTCCACCAAGAGCCACTGGTTCTCAGTTTCTGGCCTGTATTATAATTTTCTTGTGGACATAACTGCCACTCAAAACCTTCTTTATTACACTGACACATTCTAAACAAAAAATTTTAACACAGAAGTCGACTAGAAATATGGCTTCAATTTAGGATATTCTCGTGGCTGCATATGATTTGGCAGGCCTGATAATGAACAATTAAAGAAAATCATGAGTATTTTCTGGAGGAAGTGTCAAGATGATATCCTAGCCATTTTCTAGATCCTTCGGATTAATGAATATCTACAGCTTATAACTGCTAGATTTATAAAAGAGAGTACTGAGTATGAACTATGGATTCCTATCATTTATTCCTAAATCAATACCCATAAAGCATTGAAATAGTTGGCACATTTTGCTGCCCTTGAATTGACAACGTTGTTCACAGCTCTGTAAAAACATGGCACTTTTTGACATTTGTAGAAATAGCAATAACCCATACTAAGGAACACAGAAAAGCCCCAGTCAGCCTGTCTGACTTTAAAAGTGTCCAGTGACATGATCAAAATTGCTTCAGAAACACAGCTACTCAAGTGAATAACTATTAAAGTAACAAACCCTGGGAGGAGAATCCATCTTTACTGAACCAAGTAGGAGTTAAACACAAGGCTGGCATCATTGCAACAAAGCAGAGCATATGTTTACCTTAAAACAAGACAAAACAAACAAAAATGAAAGTTTTCAGGGCTTCCCTGGTGGCGCAGTGGTTGAGAGTCCGCCTGCTGATGCAGGGGACACAGGTTCATGCCCCGGTCCAGGAGGATCCCGCATGCCGCGGAGCGGCTGGGCCCGTGAGCCATGGCCGCTGAGCCTGTGCGTCCAGAGCCTGTGCTCCGCAACGGGAGAGGCCACAACAGTGAGAGGCCCACGTACCGAAAAAAAAAAAAAAAAAAAAAAAAAATGAAGGTTTTCAGCATTTTACCTTATTTCTCCAGTTTGTCCCTTCCTGAGACAAAATTTAACATGAAGAAAGCAACCACGTAACTGGGGAAACAAATATGACATGTTTCATCCTCAAGGCCTGGTCTGATCCTCTGCGGTAGAGTTGCTGTCAATTAATGTAGATGCTTGGAGCCCAGAGGTTGTTACCCAAGTGATAAAAATACCTGCCCGAGCCCCATAGTTCAAGCTCTGCTGCCAACGTACAAGGCAGTTCTGGCCATTTCACTTACCCGTTCTCTAATCTACTCTCCTAATCTGCAGAAAGGATCTAGATATTCCCCTCTAATTCATTCTTCTAGTCTTAAAAAGGGATTAAAATCCTCCTCAACCTTACAGGTATATGGCTCAACTTTAAAGAAAACAAAAGAAATTAAGATAAAAATCACTGCTATACCAACACCTTGACTGTTATCACTTTTAAGTCCCGGTAGACCCAGCAGTTTTGAAAACAGATTGTAATTAGATATTTAAAGGGCTTCAGAATATGCTATCAATACTTTGTACCCTAATATGTTTACCTTCTGCCCTCTCTGTGTGTGTCTGTCTGCCTGTCTCCCGCGCTCTCTCTATCTCTCTCTTTCAGCAAATTGAAACTGTGAGGCTCACACCTGCTTTATCAGCCTCTGCGGGGGGTTCACCAAGAGAGACCTTCCCAATAAATCCTACAGAGACAGGGCTTTGCCTCACAGACTGTTTGTTGGGGACCCCAACCTCACACAGGATTTACCCCTAAGAAGGTGATAAGGTCACTTCCCATGACAGGTAGATTCTTAAGCAGCACTGTGTCAGCAAAGATCAATGGGGAAATGAGTTGGGGGTAAACAACAAATGTCTGACATTTTTCTAAAACCTAGTTGGTTTTATTCCTGACAAAGTTAAACCCCACTGCCTTAAAAAAGCAAACTTTAATCACAATATTAAAGACATTTAGTGACAAGTAATGGTCATCAGGTCTTGTGAGAACTATTGTAATCATAGGGCAGGTCTGGAAACCTTGCAGAGATTTATTGTTACTACTGCTCTAAGTCATAATCCATTTTATATAGTTGGAAATATAATCCCACTTTTGACAGATGGAGTAACAAAGGTACACTGTTTGGGTGATTTGTCAAGGGGTCTGTGTAGGATCAGAGGGTATCAAGATCACAGGTAAACCTAGAGTTGCTCACCTGTGTACCTGTGCTGTCTAATAAGGCAGCCACTACCTGGTGAGCTCTAGAAACATGGCCGGTCCAAACTGAATGTGATCCTAAGTATAAAATACACATTGGATTTTGAAGATTTAGTGCAAATATTAGAAAGTAAGATATCTCAGAAGGTTTTTTGGCCATTTGTTGAAATGCTCTATTTTGGATATATTGGGTTAAATAAACTTTATCATTAAAACTCATTTCACCCATTTGTCTTTTTCCCTTTCTTTCATGTGGCTAATAGAAAATTTAAAATTACATATGTGGCTTTCCTTTGCAGCTTGTATTTTTTCTGGAGGAAGGTGCTGTGTTATATGTTTATCTCGTATGCTCTAAGAACTTTTACCTCCTGTTTAACACACACACACACACACACACACACACTCCTCTTCAGAATTAGTCATCAAGAGAAAATTATACATATTTTGTTTCTTCTTCAGGCTGAAATGTCAGGTGCCAAATCCCTGGTGTATTTAATTTGTCTACAATTAGAATTGAAATGTTCCTTTTAATCACAACCAAAAAGACATCTTTGTAATCGGTTACCTCAATTACCATTGTTAGGATGATGTAATTTGGCATGAACTCATGAAATTAAGATTTAGCACCTTCAAATCTTTCCCCGTTGAAAGAAACAAATACAATGAATAAATCAAATAACCCCCAAATTCTACATTTAACAAAAAGTCCAAACCTACTGTTTTTCCCCATTATTGAATTGATGTCTTTAGTGACGGTAGCAAGAAGGATAAAACAATAATTTAGGTTTGAGATTTCACCTTTCTTTAACTGATGGAAGCAAGTACTGGATTTATGTAATATGATGAAAGTATAAGACAAAAAGAAAATGAAACAAAACAAAATAAAATATAAAATATGCCAAAAGGCAGTTGAATTGCCTTAACCTCTGATAATCAAGTAACTGGAATATTTGAGTTGCTATCTGATTACATTTAAGGATTTAAATTTGAATTCCTGATGCTCGCAGAATACATTTTCCTGCCATCTTTCACGTCACCAGCATTCTGAGAGCTGAGCTGGCAACTGGCTGAGTACAGTGCCTGGTTTAATAATAGCTGGATTTGTCAAAGAAGATGGCTCGTTCACTCTCACAGGCTGATGAAGTTGATTTAATTTAGCTCCCTAAATTGCCTCATATTGTGAATTTCAATATGCATGTGTAAGGGCTTCCTTCCTAGTGAATTTTTCTGTAGAAATCATTGTTGCCATTGGATTTGGGGGTATATTCTCTTCATTTTTCATTCTCAAAGGTGCTGAATTTGTGTTCACTTAAAATTACATGATTAATGACACTGTTAGCGCCATGATAAAATTTGAAAAGAATAAACACAAACCACTTAACTAAAACAAATAAGACTTTTTTTGGTTAATTAACAGTGACATATTAAGGTCATTGGCTGCCCAGTTGCCAAGTCACCCTTTATTTCCATCTGACTTAAAATTCTTTTTACCTGTTTCATTTATTATTAAGGAAATTAAACACACACACATATACATATATTTTTTTCTTTTTTTGAGAACTCATAATTTGAGATTTATATACACTAAGTTAATAATGTACTTATACAGTCATTATGACAATAAAATTTAAAAGTGACAACATTCCCTTTCCTCATAAAAATATAACTCCATGTCATATCAAAAGACATTTTATTTGTTCATAAAAATTGCAGTTAGTTTCCTATTCTAGGTCCCCAGAATCTTGACAAAGATCCTGAAGGAGGTGGAGGCAAGGGACATATTCTTTATTAAAAAATTTTTATTTGTTTAGTTGATTTACAAGGTTGTGTTAGTTTCAAGTGTACAGCAAAGTGATCCAGATATAGATAGATAGATAGATAGATAGATTCTTTTTAAGATTCTTTTCTATGATAGGTTATTACAAGATATTGATTATAGCTTCCTGTGCTATACAGTAGGTCTTGTTGGTTATCTATTTTATATATAGTAGCATATATCTGTTAAGGGGCATATTCTAATCAACTGTATGTTCTTTCCCTATGAATTTGCTGGGAATGAAAAAAATCAAGCAAAAATAATTTGAAGGAAGTATGCTACTATCTTATTAAGTCAACAGAAACAGCCTGGACACGTGCATTCCTTTGCATGTATAATTCTGTTGCCCTCATTGCAGGAAGTAATTTTGGAATATTGGGGAAGAGCAAAATTTGACACATATGCTCTGTGATCGGTCACTGGTTGAGGTGAGAACGCATTGTGTGCGTTAATTGTCCTGCAGATCCCTGGGCAGATATACAAGGCTAATCACAGAACTTCAGATTACAGAGAGTTCACTTTAGTGATTTTGCATCTAATCTTTCTTTGCTTTTACCAGTATTCAACAAAGATATATTTCATTGCTATTCGTTTTGAATTTTCATAGGCACTGGGATCCTGCTTGCATCCATGAATTATCCAAATGGCAAGTGACTCAGATTCTTGCTGTATGCAACCCTTGCCTTTTTCTGTAATGTTCCACATAACATTTTTTTACTTAACACATTTGACTCAAAACAAGTACAATTACAATCTGATGCAAACACTCTTTTTATGACTAGATGATGTATCAGTTATTTGATTTATTCAACAGACGCAGACTGGGCCAGATATACTGTGGTTCAGAAGCAGAAGGTGCTCTGAGGCTGACACCCAGAATCTGGATAATGTGCCGTTTCATTAAATGGACTAATATATTTTTTCCTTCTTCTTTCACACTTAATAAAAAAGTCAAATTCAGTAGGATATAACTGAATCAAACATATAGTTAACTAACAGGTGTGTTCTTTTGGGGTAGCCTAATATTACAAAGTAAAGTTCACTGTATTGTTTATGAAATTCTAATTCCATCTAGAGCTTTCCAAGTGTGTTCAGGAAAAAGTCATGTTTTCCTACCTAAATTATTAGGAAAATTTAGGACAAGGAAAATGATGTATCATATCTTTACCTCATGCATGAAAACTTTGACCACTACATGGATACATGTTTAATAATGTCTGTTCAAAATCAAAGCTATTATTCAAACAAGCTATTCAATGAGTTGAAACTTATTCTGCTTTCATATTGTAAAATATCTTTCCATTGGTCCTTATCTTTTAAAGAAATGGTAACCATATTGATCTTCACAATGTTTATCTTTTAAAGAAAAATATTTTAAAGAAAATTGTCTTTCTTCATTATCCCATCATAGGTTTGCAAAAGATTCTAAATAAATCTTCATGTAGTAGTTTTCCACTTTATCCACCCCCCCCCACAACCCAGCTTTTGAATTTTTAAATTCATGGGTGATCAGAAGAAAACTAAAATCTCATTTTTTAAATGTTTACAATTAAATCATCCAAATGTATTTTTAGGGGAGCTATTTGATGTTCAGAAAACCTCATAAGCCCCTTATAATGTTTTTCTTTGAAGAAGGAAGTTGGCTTTTGCCAAGGATAAACAAAATTCAAACCCCAATATCTTTCAAGTTCAGTTGGAAAGACTCAAAACAATATTGTGATAAATTATTTTTTGAAAAGATATTTATTTACCCTTCATATAGAAATGACTCTACAGTAGGATACTTGGGTATTTTCTTTCAAATGGAGAACGCGTCATATGCATCCTTTTTAATTAATTTTCAGAAAGATATGAAGTCTAGAAAAGGAAAATAGAAAGAAATAGGATGCAGGGTGGTTTTCAAACATTAAAAGACAAAATCTCTTATTTCATTGTGCCAAATATCCATTTCTGCTTCATTTTTACTTCTCTCTGTTTCTGCATGTTCTGTGTCTACCAGGCTCAAACCCAGAAGCACTGAAGCAGACACAAGTAAGGACCTGAAAAAATCCTCCTCCTATCCCAGTCTCAGTTTTGTTTTAACATGATCTAATGGAAAACATGCAAGACCAAGATATTAGTGGAATCCTAACACTAGTTATCTTATATTAATCAATTTTCAGTTTTTTTTTTTTTTTTTTTTTTTTTTTTTTTTTTGCGGCACGCGGGCCTCTCACTGCTGTGGTCTCTCCCGCCGCGGAGCACAGGCTCCGGACGCGCAGGCCCAGCGGCCATGGCCCACGGGCCCAGCAGCTCCGCGGCATGTGGGATCTTCCCGGACCGGGGCACGAACCCGCGTCCCCCGCATCGGCAGGCGGACTCGCCACCACTGCGCCACCAGGGAAGCCCTCAGTTATTTTTACTTATTCATTCCTTTTTGAGGCCAAATTCATATACTGTAAAATTCACCCTTTTAAGCATATGAAACAGTGGATTTTAATATATTCACCAAGTTGTGCAATCACCACCACTGTCAAATTCCAGATCATTTTCATCACCTGAAAAAAGAAACAACAAGCCCACTGGCAGTTAGTCAAGGCCTGTTCACCTTCCTTCCCAGTACCAGGCAATCAATAATATATTTTCTATCTTCACAGATTTGCCTACTCTGGATATTTCATAAAAATGGAATCAAACAATGCATAACTATTGTCCAGCTTTTTTCACTTAGCATAACATTTTCAAGGCTCATCCATGTTGTAGCTTGTATGGGTACTTCATTCCTTTTTATGGTTGCATAATATTCCATCATATTGACACACCACCTTCTGATTTTCCATTCAGCCACTGATGAATGCTAGTGTTGTTTTTACTCTTTGGTGATTATGAATAATGCTGCAATGGCCGTGTTTGTACACGTTTTTGTGTGGACTTATGTTTTCAATTCTGTGGGTTAAGTCATATGACAACTCTGTTTACTATTTTGTTAAATAGACAAAATATTTTCCAGTACAGTTACTACTCCAGGATTTTAATGCACTGTAGCAATTTTATATCCTTCTAAATATCAATGCCAAATTTTGTCCATATATTTGTTAAGCAAAATTATCATATTAAATTCTTCAAAGCTTTTCTTCCATCTTTTAAAATGTCACTGATATCAGCAATTTTTAAAGGTAAGAAGTTTCTTGAATTAGATTAGATTGTAAAAATTATCTTTATTTTCTGGGACAGTAGTTGGGTGAGGGTGAGTCTCAGTGACTATGTCATTTGTATTTATTGTCTATCAAATACTGTGAATTTTTATCCCCAACAAATGATGCCTTTAGAAATATACACACTTTTGCAAAAGTATCTTCTTGGCAACAATTGCAAAGTGAATTATTTCACTATAATCATTCATTCAGGATAAACCAATAAAAAATTCAGCCCATTTTCCATAATGAGCACAATTCATGAAGACCATAAAAAAGTATGTGTCAAAAAATTAGCATTGTGTCATTGACACCAATGTGAAATAGCATATAACTAATGAAACGAGTGACATGAAACTAATGAAATATCAAGGAGAATTAATACGATGCCCTTCCTATTTCTAAAAGCATTTAGGGAAAAAAGGCCCCAACTCTAATGGATTGTACAGGGTGATTATCTTCAGCTTGTAATTCTAAAACAATCATTGATCATGTGCAAGAAATTTGCTAAAAGCCTTCCTTTACTGAAGTTAAGAACCTCCCTGCCTGCAGTGACTTTGAAATAGGTGACATGTCAGCTGCCAGTTATGCTAATTTCAGAGCAGAAACCAACCAGTGTGTATTACTGAGCTGCCTTCTGATGTTAGTTCCACATTGCATTGGCAATTTTTCAGCCTTTGTTCTGATTTCTGATTTAATGAGAAACATTAAGACTGTCTCTGTCTCTCTCTTTTTCTCTCTCTCTCTCTGTCAGTCCCCCCCCAATGCATCTCTCTGTCAGTCTCTTTGTTTATCTATCATCTATCTATCTATCTATCATCTACCTATCATTTATCTATATCTCTGTTTCTTTCTCTCCAAGTCTTTCTCCATAACATGTCATTATGAAATTAATGTATTAATCTCTCAAAAGAAATTGCCATTCCTGACAGTTTCATACCTGTTCTTTTATAAAAACTATTTTCGCATCATTTTTCTATAAGAATGACTACATCGGATAAGTGAGTTTACAGGTTGAAAAAAAGCAGAATATGGTTTGAAGTAGACTATGCTTTAGGAATCTAACCAGGCTCTTAAATGCAAAAAAAAAAAGTCTTTGGCTCCTTATTTATATGAAAACCAAACTGATTTTCTTGCTTCTATATTTTTTAATAAAAATTTACAGCACTTTTATTACAATCATGAACTCTTCTAATTAAAAGCAGTTTTATTTATCTTCACTTGGGAAAGCATCTATCACTTATTTACCCACCTATTTTAACCTTTCTTCTTTTTTTTATTTTTGTACATATTTTAGTTTTACACAGAAAATACCAATATTGTTTTTGTGTCTGAGTAGTGTGTTTGTGACCAATCTGCACATAAGTTGAGTTAATTTCCTCTTTGCAGTTTCTGTATCACTTCCAGCTTCTCTACTTCTATATTGGGATAGGTTTCAACAGGAACCGATAACTGAGATTATGAAACAGTAATAGATTGATTAGCAACTCTCTGCTAATAATAATACTAATAACCTAGTAATCTCAGGGGAATACAAGGAAGCTATTGATATTGTTCATTGCTGAGAAATTAGTGTCACCATTAACAAAATAATGACACATGAAACGGTTAGCTGACCTGGGGCAAGGGTGTGATGGGTTTAAGTTTAGATGTCTGTAGTCATTGCCATACATGGAATTGTTTCTTTATGGACGCTTTCCCAATAAACACGTGGGTAACTCAGACAAAGTCATATCTCTTCAGGGTCAGCTCAGCCCAACATCACATTCAAAAGAAATCATATTCTAAAACCAACATCCTTGAAAAATAATTTACTGTAGATCTTCCCAAAGTGGTGAATCAGGGGGTGACATAGTCATTCACACATCCAAAATTTCCAAAATTATTCTTCAGACATCTCTCACTCTTCCCATTTGAAACTGAAGTGTGAAATTTAACACCTGCTGTTAAAATTTTCTCCCCCCCACTTCTGGTTTCTTTGCTTTAAAAATGCTTGTGTTTTCTTGTTCTCTCTTGACACACCTGCCTCCACACCACTCACAAACGGCTCCTGCTCTGGCAAGTGACACCCCATCACGCTGGTGTCTGGGAACTGTCTTCTGCTCTTGCTTAGATGGATTTTCTCATGGGCACAGCTGTGCTGGAAAATTTTGCACCTTCTATCACATCACTTTTCCCCAAAGAAAACTATCTCTTGTAAAATTCTCTCAGAAAGTTGGGTAAGAAGAAGACAAAAGACAGTGTTACCTGTAATAATTGAGACACTCCAACTATTGATGCATGTGCCCTTTTCTTTTCCTTCTCCTATTGCTTGGGCACTACGCTACTGACACCCCTGGGGCCTGGTGGGCATGAGCCAGCATTTCTTTCAGTGCTTCTGGAAGTTGCTATTCTGTAACTGTTCTGGGAGTGAACACCTTCCCATGCCCTCAATCTCCTACACTGCTCTTCCTGTGTCTTTCACTGGCTCACTCTAAAACTGACACAGTACTGATTTTGTCTCATTTTTTGATTGCTACACAGCTCTTCCTGTACATCAAACTTTTCCAGATCTTTTTAACAAGCACAAAATACCTAGGACAAGAGAATAAACCAGTCACCAGGGGTCTGGCATCTACTGCAAGAGCAGGGGAAAGCCTGCCAACCACTTCCCTCCTCTACCCAGAAAGAACCTGAAGTTTCAAAGCAATCGGATGGCTATAGCTTTTATATTAAAAACTAATTTCCTGATTGTGACTTCACAAAATAATTTGTTAGATGTGCTCAGTGTAGGGAGGTAATGTAAGGCATAAGTTTCATTTTTTGATATGATGGATCTGGTTCTTGACTGTGCATTCTCCTCCAAAAATGCAATTATCATCTCATGGTATTCTACACAATTTCTGTTTTCCTTGGATGGTATTTCAAGAATCATAAAACATATGGTGAAACGGCTGCACCAAACCCTCCCTTCTTTTATGATTGTCAGCAAATAACCTAATTCTACTCATGATACTTCTAAATGATATTCCTAATCTAAATGAATAGGATGAGAGCTATTCATTTGGAACTTAATTGCCAAATTATTAAAATTTATTAAAATGTATTATTCTTGATCCAAAATTAGCACTTTTCTGGAATTTGAGAGGATTTCAATGAACTGGTCTACTGGAAAGTCTGGCCACTTCACCAATCAGGATAAAATTCAGTGTTTCTTGGAGGAAGAGCATGGAGGAATACCTACAGATACATCTACATAATATCTACAAAAAGCACACTGTGGTTGTGTTTGTTTGAAATGGCAGCTCTCTCTCTCTCTCTTTCTGTTTTAAATAATGTACATCCATCATTTTCAAGCTAATTGTTGTGACTTGGTTAATCTGTAATGTATGGTGTCATCTTGCATATTTTCATCCTGTTTTATCAATTTTCATTAACCACTCCTTAAACATGCACATGTAATGCAAAATTATTTATCCTCCTTATCTCATTATTAAAGCCATTTTAACGTTATCTCTCCAAAATGTCTTTGGACATGATGTTTACTTGTGTTTCACTGATGTCTTTTTCTAGGAAAAGTTGGGGAATGTGGATTTTGCAATGTGGAAACTTTCGCGCCTCCTTAGTGGGCTGCCATTTAGAAAGTGTGAAATCGCTGTTTTGGAAGGTGGTCGATTAATAGTGTTAAGAGGTAAACTGAGCCATACTAAATTTTTTTTCAAGAGTTTGAGCATGCATCAATTCAAATTGGGCAGCACCAAACCAAAGGTGTTTAGAAGCTCTCCATAGGAAGGAGCTGGGGGGAGGTTTTTATACAGAAGACACTAAAGCAAAACAAAGCAATTATTATAGGCTAAGTGGTTGCCTTATTTGGAAAACTTTAGCTGGAGTTTGTGACTAGTTGTGTAATAGGGAGGAACAAATCTGACTCCATATTAGATCTGTTTCTTTTACTTTAACCTTTGTATTCTATTGCTTTTGCAACAATAATGCTACCTATACCTTGAAATATACAGGGTAGCCCATTCTCAAGTCTCTGACCTTTAAAGGAATAACACTTACCCATTTGTACAGAGATAAAAGTTGCAGAAAAGAGAATAACAGTTGTCTTGTTGGAGGTTTATAGGAACACTGTGACCTGACCTATGTGGACAGCTGCACAAACAAAGGATTCATGCACCAAGAAGTTTGCCACTACCAACCACACCCCCTCCCCTTTTATTATAAAAGAAGCTTAAACTGTAACTCAGGTAAGATGGTTCTTTGGGACACGAGTCCACCATCTTCTCAGTCAGCCAGCTTTCTGAATAAAGTCACTATTCCTTGCCCCAACAACTCCTCTCTCGACTTATTGGCCTGTCATGTGGTGAGCAGTACAAACGTGGACTCGGTAACAGTTGTCCTTAGGTTTCACTTTCTCAGATTCGAGTGCGTTGACTCTGGCTTCAGTTTTGGTTGGTCATGTAGGCTACTGAGGCATTAGATCCACCTCAGTCCAATGGTCTTGTTCAGTTATTTTAACACCAGTCATAGGGATGGTGGTGGTAACAGAGTAGTAAAAATAACAATAGAATACTCTAAATAAGCTTAGATGTACCTGCCAATTACTTTCTGAGTTCCTCTTATTTGTACAGTAAAGTTTTCTAGGCAATGGGCTTTACTGTTGGAAGTAGTTGAGACTGTGCCCTTCTAATTGGCAAAGTGAAGGATAGGTTTTCATTTGTTCTTTCTCTCTTTCTTCCTCTCTCTCTTTCCACCTCACTTGGTGGGGGAACATTACTACAAAAACTTCCTCTTGTAAAAGTAGCATAACTTTCATTTTGAGATTGCATAATTGATTTTTATTTCACCGTTCCTATTTAGCACACAATGTTAACAATTGCATTTGGTGGAAGATTTCCCAAAGCTTTAGTAACCACAGGGGGAAAAAAGTGACTCTTAAGTACTGATAAACAAGAAAATACGTCCTAGAAACTTCAATGTAAAGCAGGATCACAGGTCATTGCCTGGAAAATTAAACAGAACATTCCCTTTTCTTTATCCAACTGGACATTACTACATCTTCATGTCGTATTAGATGAAGTGATGGCTGAAATTGCACTTCCTTTGAAGCGTAATACACTTTCTTTTAAAGAGAAGCAGTTGAGTTTGAGAGTTTTGATTGAGTCAGCACATCTGTAATCAAAGCCGAGCTTCTGCTGAATGTGACTTTGGTCTGCATGATGATAATTTATGGAACAGGAGCACCACACAGGCCTTTGAAAAAGATGGATGGAAGGAGATAGTGAAAACGTGTGTGGTTTTGAGAACGCTGGCTCCAGGTCACTTATAGGACTTATAGGACGTGGCTGGCTCAGAGGACAGAGCTGAGTACTGAGTGTGGTTGGGGACATGGTAGCTAAGAGAGACTGCTAAAGATTTTTACAGATTCCTATCCAATGGAGCAAATTCTTAAAATTTCCATGTTGGTACTATACGGTTTTGATGAAACCAGCAGATGTACTGAAAAGGCTCTGAAGACCAACTCCTTCACTTTCTAGTTGAGATTCTGATGTTTCTGCTTGTAACCTCTCTGAGCCTCAGCTTTCTTATCTGTAAAATGTAGATAATTTCAGTAAAGCATAAAGTTCCTGTGATTACTAGATGGATAAATGCACGAATGTGCACCTAGCATCAAGCCTGGCATTTGGTAATTGTAACTTTAGCTTTAATTCTTACTGATCAATGAAATTATTCTTCAGACTGGGCAGCACGACATCCTTAGCACTAAGACAACTGCATATTTTTGGACTCTGATTAGGGACCTGTCCCAAAGCTTCACATTGTTTCTAACAGCCCATTTTTGAGGTCTGTTTAAAGAGGAAGCTTTCTGGATATTTGTTTTCCTAAGGAGATTCATTTACTGGAAATGAGGGGTGGGATGCAGGGAGGGCTCAGCATCAGCTCTGAACCTGGGGGTGCTTCTCATTGTCAGAGGACAATCTTACAGTGTCTTCATAATGAGAAATGAGAAATGATGAGAGAGATGATTCAGTAAGTGTATGTTCATATACTTCTCTTCCTACACCTCTCAGAAATAAATCAAAAGTATCACAATCAAAAGAGGAACAAATATCTAAAGTGGAGTTTGGCTTTGCCACACCATGTGGTACCAACTAAATAAAATCAGGATCAACGTTTAAAAACCGTGCTTGCCAAACAGAATCCAACAGCACATTAAAAGGATCATACACTATGATGAAGTGGGGTTTATCCCAGGAATGCAAGGATTCTTTAATATATGCAAATCAATCAATGTGATACACCATATTAACAAATTGAAGAAGAAAAACCATATGTTCATCTCAATCGATGCAGAGAAAGCTTTCGAAAAATTCAACACCCATTTATGATAAAAACTCTCCAGAAGGTAGGCATAGAGGGAACTTTCCTCAACATTATAAAGGCCATATATGACAAACCCACAGCCAACATTGTCCTCAATGGTGAAAAACTGAAACCATTTCCACTAAGATCAGAAACAAGACAAGGTTGCCCGCTCTCACCACAATTATTCAACATAGTTTTGGAAGTTTTAGCCACAGAAATCAGAGAAGAAAAAGAAATAAAAGGAATCCAAATTCGGAAAGAAGAAGTAAAGTTGTCACTGTTTGCAGATGACATGATACTATACATAGAGAATCCTAAAGATGCTACCAGAAAACTACAAGAGCTAATCAATGAATTTGGTAAAGTAGCAGGATACAAAATTAATGCACAGAAATCTCTTGCATTCCTAGACACTAATGATAAAAGATCTGAAAGTGAAATTAAGAAAACACTCCCATTTACCATTGCAACAAAAAGAATAAAATATCTAGAAATAAACCTAAGGAGACAAAAGACCTGTATGCAAAAAATTATAAGACACTGATGAAAGAAATTAAAGATGATAGAAATAGATGGAGAGATATACCATGTTCTTGGATTGGAAGAATCAACATTGTGAAAATGACTCTATTACCCAAAGCAATCTACAGATTCAATGCAATCCCTATAAAACTACCACTGGCATTTTTCACAGAACTAGAACAAAAAATTTCACAATTTGTATGGAAACACGAAACACCCCTAAAAGCCAAAGCAATCTTGAGAAAGAAAAACAGAGTTGGAGGAATCAGGCTCCCTGACTTCAGACTATACTACAAAGCTACAGTAATCAAGACAGTATGGTACTGGAACAAAAACAGAAATATAGATCAATGGAACAGGATAGAAAGCCCAGAGATAAACCCATGCACATATGGTCACCTTATCTTTGATAAAGGAGGCAAGAATATACAGTGGAGAAAAGACAGCCTCTTCAATAAGTTGTGCTGGGAAAACTGGACAGCTACATGTAAAAGTATGAAATTAGAGCACTCCCTAACACCATACACAAAAATAAACTCAAAATGGATTAAAGACCTAAATGTAAGGCCAGACACCATCAAACTCTTAGAGGAAAACATAGGCAGAACACTCTATGACATAAATCACAGCAAGATCCTTTTGGACCCACCTCCTAGAGAAATGGAAATAAAAACAAAAATAAACAAATGGGACCTAAGTAAACTTAAAAGCTTTTGCACAGCAAAGGAAACCATAAACAAGACTAAAAGACAAACCTCAGAATGGGAGAATATATTTGCAAATGAAGCAACTGACAAAGGATTAATCTCCAAAATTTACAAGCAGCTCATGCAGCTCAATATCAAAAAAGCAAACAACCCAATCCAAAAGTGGGCAGAAGACCTAAATAGGCATTTCTCCCAAGAAGATATACAGATTGTCAACAAACACATAAAAGAATGCTCAACATCATTAATCATTAGAGAAATGCAAATCAAAAGTACAATGAGATATCATCTCACACCGGGCAGAATGGCCGTCATCAAAAAATCTACAAACAATAAATGCTGGATAAGGTGTGGAGAAAAGGGAACCCTCTTGCACTGTTGGTGGGAATGTAAATTGATACAGCCACTATAGAGAACAGTATGGAGGTTCCTTAAAAAACTAAAAATAGAACTACCATATGACCCAGCAATCCCACTACTGGGCATATACCCTGAGAAAACCATAATTCAAAAAGAGTCATGTACCACAATGTTCATTGCAGCTCTATTTACAATAGTCAGGACATAGAAACAACCTAAGTGTTCATCGACAGATGAATGGATAAAGAAGATGTGGCACATATATACAATGGAATATTACCCAGCCATAAAAGGGAACAAAACTGAGTTATTTTTAGTGAGGTGGATGGACCTAGAGACTGTCATACAGAGTGAAGTAAGTCAGAAAGAGAAAAACAAATACTGTATGCTAACACGTATATATGGAATCTAAAAGAAGAAAAAAAATGGTTAGAAGAACCTAGGGGCAAGACGGGAATAAAGATGCAGACCTACTAGAGAATGGACTTGAGGATATGGGGAGGAGGAAGGGTGAGCTGGGACAAAGTGATAGAGTGGCATGGACATATATACACTACCAAATGTAAAATGGATAGCTGCTGGGAAGCAGCCACATAGCACATGGAGATCAGCTCGGTGCTTTGTGACCACCTAGAGGGGTGGGATAGGGAGGGTGGGAGGGAAGGAGATGAAATAGGGAAGAGATATGGGGACATGTATATGTATAACTGATTCACTTTGTTATAAAGCAGAAACTAACACACCATTGTAAAGCAGTTATACTGTAATGAAGATGTTAAGAAAAAAAGAAGGAATAGAACATGTACAAGGGAAAAAAAAAGTAAATCAACACATAAGAGGGTCACAGTGTAAAGTGATAGGATAACCTCTGTATTGGACATCAGAAAATCTGGGTTTAATTAAGACCTTCACCATTTATTTTGCAAGTGACATTTCTTCACTATTCTTTAAGTCAGTTTTTTCCTCACTTAAAAATGGGACTCTCCCATCTGGTAGGTTACTTTGAAGATTTGATGTAATAATATTTTTTAAAATGCCTATCACATCCTGGGTGTTCAATAAATATTTATTTCATCCAAAAAAAAAAAAAAGAACTGTGCTTTGAAGAACCTAAATATGGGACTGCTATGTGTCCAAGGCCTGCCTGTGTTCCCTCAAATTATATCAATGGGCTGGATGGGACGGGTTTGGATTTCACATGTGTTTGTGTGTGTGTGTCTGTGTGTGTGTGTGCACGCTCATGAGTGTGTGTTGGGCAAAGGGGGTATAGGTGTGAACTTTGTCCTGTATCCTCTCTTTTTTTATAAATTTATTTATTTTATTTTTATTTATTTTTGGCTGTGTTGGGTCTTTGTTGCTACATGCAGGCTTTCTCTAGTTGCGGCAAGTGGGGGCTACTCTTCATTGCAGTGCACAGGCTTCTCATTGCGGTGGCTTCTCTTGTCTCAGAGCATGGGCTCTAGGCACGTGGGCTTCAGTAGTTGTGGCACACAGGCTTGGTAGTTGTGGCTCGTGGGCTCTAGAGCGCAGGCTCAGTAGTTGTGGCACACAGGCTTTGTTGCTCTGCAGCATGTGGGATCTTCCTGGACCAGGGCTCGAACCCGTGTCCCCTGCATTGGCAGGCAGATTCTTAACCACTGTGCTACCAGGGAAGCCCCATCTAAGTCTTGCATCCTCTCTTACAGGAGCCGGCCCAGTCCTGCAAGGGAAGAGAGGAGAACTTTCCTGCCAATGAAAGAGGTTGAGAAGCAGAAGTTATAAATTAGCCAAGACAAAAAGAAATAAACATAGAACCAGAGCAAACTAACAACTACAAGGTATCACACTCAGATGCACATGCAAATCTGTGCAATGAGTTTGAAACTCTTATGGGGTGGCTGATTTCCTAGGTCCTCCTAGGAAAGGGCGATTGCTAGAATTGTACTGAGACATCTAAATCGATGTCTATCGTGATGAGAGAAATCGAGAAGTTGTCATTCTCATGTAACCATCATGGAGAGTTTAGTGAACACCTTTTTTCAAACTTTTTAGAAAAGGAAAATTCCCTAATTTTTAGAAACTCATCCATAACACAGAGAAAAAAAAATGCCATGAAATTATTTGTCTTGTGAAACCAAAATAACTGGTTCCTAAACTGAGGATAGGAAGCAGTCTAAAATGAAAGAAACCTAGAGACAAAACAGACAAATTGAACATGAGAGTATTGAAACAAAACATACCTCAGAAGTATATTAAAAGAATAATATACCCCCCAGATACTGTTCCTCCCAGGAATAAATTATTAATTTAATATTTGAAATTATATTATTTAGTTGCAATACTAATATGTTGCGGAAAAAAAGTGTAATACCACTTCAGGGTTGCCAAAAAGTCTTTGATAATATTTACCATCCATTCCTAAGAAAGGAAAAATAAATCAGTGAAATTTCATTAAAATGTATATCAAACTAATATTCAGTATTATGTTTCATTGTATATCATTGGAAGGACCTCCAGTGAAATGAGAAACAAGGCAGGGATGCCGGCAATCATCTTCATGATTTAAAATAGTTTTGGAAAAGCAAACTCAAAAAATTAGAAAAAATAAAATAGAAAAGATTTGGAAAATAGGCACAACTCTACATGCAATTTTCATTTTGGGGTAATCTGTGTATTCGTTTATTACATAAGCAAGCCCATGGTCTTGGCACAGTTTCAGGGATCAATAGATAAAATATTAGAACAAAGCAGAGCTATGGACCTCAGAGAGCTATGGTCTAGTAGTGGAGAGAAACATCCATCAAAAAAGGGGCCCGATTGCCAACAAAACAACCATGGGACTTGTCAGATCTGATCATGGAGACAGCAGCCTGGATTTAATCATCCTCTTTCCATTCTCTGGATCTTTCCAGCCTTAGGGGAAACTGAAGAAATTCAGAGAAGAGAGATGGGAGAGAAAATGAGTAGGGAGAGAAAATGAGTAAGGAGAGAAAGAAATGCCACGGTGCTGTTATTTAAAACAAAGGAACAGGACCGGAGGAAGATGGCGGAAGAGTAAGACGCGGAGATCACCTTCCTCCCCACAGATACATCAGAAATACAGCTACACGTGGAACAACTCCAACAGAACACCTACTGAACGCTGACAGAAGACCTCAGACCCCCCAAAAGGCAAGAAACTCCCCACATACCTGGGTAGGTCAAAAGAAAAAAAGAATAAACAGAGACAATAGGATATGGACGGGACCTGCACCAGTGGGAGGGAGCCGTGAAGGAGGGAAGGTTTCTACACACTACAAGCCCCTTCGCGGGCGGAGACTGCAGGTGGCGGAGGGGGAAAGCTTCGGAGTGGCGGAGGAGAGCACAGCAACAGGGGTGCGGAGGGCAAAGCGGAGAGATTTTGGCACAGAGGATCGGTGCCCTCAGGCACACACCAGCCCGAGAGGCTTGTCTGCTCGCCGCCGGGGCGGGCGGGGCTGGGAGCTGAGGCTCGGGTATCAGCGTTCAGTCGGAGCGCAGGGAGAGGACTGGGGCTGGCGGCAGGAAGAGAGCCTGAAGGGGTTAGTGCTAGCCCGGAGGGAGTCCGGGGAAAGGGTCTGGAGCTACCGGAGAGGCAAGAGACTTTTTTCACTTTTGTTGCCTGGTGCGCGAGGAGAGGGCATTCCCCTCCCTCCCCTCTGCCTGAGTGAGCCAGAGCCCCCGAATCAGCGGCTCCTTTAAACCCGTCCTGTCTGAGCGAAGAACGGACGCCCTCCGGCGACCTACGCGCAGAGGCGGGGCCAGGTCCAAGGCTGAGACCCGGGAGTTGTGAGAGCAGAGACAGGGAAATCTCTCTGTGCAGCCTCGGAGGCAGTGGATTAAAGCTCCACGGTCCATTTGATGTGCCCTGCGTCTGTGGAGTGTATGAATGGACAGCGAATCATCCCAAATTGAGGAAGTGGACTTTGAGGACAAGATTTAAGACTTTCCCCCCTTTTTACAACGAATTATCCCAAATTAAGGAGGTGGACTTAGCAAGATTTTAGACTTCTCGCCCTTTTCCTCTTTTTACAACGAATTATCCCAAATCGAGGAGGTGGACTTGGAGAGCAAGATTTTTGATTTTTCCCCCTGCTCTCTTTTTGTGAATGTGTATGTGTAATCTTCTGTGTAAGATTCTCTCTGTATAGCTTTGCTTCCACCATATGTCCCAGGGTTCTATCGGTCCGTGTTTTTTTTTTTCAATAATTACTTTTTAATTTTAATAACGCTACTATATTTCATACTTTATTCTATTTTACTTTACCTGCTCTTTGTTTTTTTCCTACCTTCCCTTCCTCCCTCCCTCCCTCCGCTCCTCCTTTCCTTCTTTCTTTTTCTTTCCTCCCTCCCTCCCTCCCACCCTTCTTCTTTCCACTTTCTTTTTCTTTCCTTCCTCCCTCCCTCCCTCCTGTCTTTCTTTCTTTCTTTCCTTCCTCCCTCCCTCCCTCCCTTCTTCCATTCACTCTTCCTTTTGCTTTCATTCCTCCCTCCCTCCCTCCTTTCTTTCCTTCTTTCTTTCCATCCTTCCTCCCTCCCTCCCTCCTTTCTTTCTTTCTTTCTTCCTTCATTCCTTTCTTCCCTTCTTCCTTTCTTTCCCTCTCTCTTTCTTTCTTCTACTAATTCTTTCTTTCTACTTTTTCTCACTGTTATTCTGAGCCGGGTGGATGAAAGGCTCTTGGTGCTGCAGCCAGGAGTCAGTGCTGTGCCTCTGAAGTGGGAGAGCCAACCTCAGGACACGGGTCCACAAGAGACCTCCCAGCTCCACATAATATCAAGCAGCGAAAATCTCCCAGGGATCTCCATCTCAACACCAGCACCCAGCTTCAGTCAACGACCAGCAAGCTACAGTGCTGGTCACCCTATGCCAAGCAACTAGCAAGGCAGGAACAAAACCCCACCCATTAGTAGAGAGGCTACCTAAAAACATAATAAGGCCACAGGCACCCCAAAACACACCACCAGACGTGGACCTGTCCACCAGAAAGACAAGATCGAGCCTCAACCACCAGAACACAGGCATTAGTCCCCCCCACCAGGAAGCCTACACAACCTACTGAAACAACCTTAGCCACGGGGGACAGACACCAAAAACAACGGGAACTACGAATCTGCAGCCTGCAAAAAGGAGACCCCAAACACAGTAACATAAGCAAAATGAGAAAGCAGAAAAACACACAGCAGGTGAAGGAGCAAGATAAAAATCTACCAGACCTAACAAATGAAGAGGTAATAGGCAGTCTACCTGAAAAAGAATTCAGAATAATGATAGTAAAGATGATCCAAAATCTTGGAAATAGGATAGACAAAATGCAAGAAACAGTTAACAAGGACCTAGAAGAACTAAAGATGAATCAAGCATCGATTAAAAACACAATAAATGAAATGAAAAATACTCTAGATGGGATCAATAGCAGAATAACTGAGGCAGAAGAACGGATAAGTGAGGTGGAAGATAAAATAGTGGAAATAAGTGATGCAGAGCAAAATAAAGAAAAAAGAATGAAAAGAATAGAGGACAGTCTCAGAGACCTCTGGGACAACATTAAACGCACCAACATTCGAATTATAGGGGTTCCAGAAGAAGAAGAGAAAAAGAAAGGGACTGAGAAAATATTTGAAAAGATTATAGTTGAAAACTTCCCTAATATGGGAAAGGAAATAGTTAATCAAGTCCAGGAGGCACAGAGAGTCCCATACAGAATAAATCCAAGGAGAAATACGCCAAGACACATATTAATCAAACTGTCAAAAATTAAACACAAAGAAATAATATTAAAAGCAGCAAGGGAAAAACAACAAATAACACACAAGGGAATCCCCATCAGGTTAACAGCTGATCTCTCAGCAGAAACTCTACAAGCCAGAAGGGAGTGGCAGGACATAATGAAAGTGATGAAGGAGAGAAACCTGCAACCAAGATTACTCTACCCAGCAAGGATCTCATTCAGATTTGATGGAGAAATTAAAACGTTTACAGACAAGCAAAAGCTGAGAGAGTTCAGCACCACCAAACCAGCTTTACAACAAATGCTAAAGGAACTTCTCTAGGCAAGAAACACAACAGAAGGACTATACCTACAATAACGAACCCAAAGCAATTAAGGAAATGGGAATAGAAACATACATATCAATAATTACCTTAAATGTAAATGGACTAAATGCTCCCACCAAAAGACACAGAGTGGCTGAATGGATACAAAAACAAGACCCATATATATGCTGTCTACAAGAGACCCACTTCAGACCTAGAGACACATACAGATTGAAAGTAAGGGGATGGAAAAAGATATTCCATGCAAATGGAAATCAAAAGAAAGCTGGAGTAGCAATTCTTATATCAGACAAAATAGACTTTAAAATAAAGACTATTAGAAGAGACAAAGAAGGACACTACATAACGATAAAGGGATCGATCCAAGAAGAAGATATAACAATTGTAAATATTTATGCACCCAACATAGGAGCACCTCAATACATAAGGCAAATACTAACAGCCATAAAAGGGGAAATCGACAGTAACACAATCATAGTAGGGGACTTTAACACCCCACTTTCACCAATGGACAGATCATCCAAAATGAAAATAAATAAGGACACACAAGCTTTAAATGATACATTAAACAAGATGGACTTAGTTGATATTTATAGGACATTCCACCCAAAAACAACAGAATACACATTTTTCTCAAGTGCTCATGGAACATTCTCCAGGATAGATCATATCTTGGGTCACAAATCAAGCCTTGGTAAATTTAAGAAAATTGAAATTGTATCAAGTATCTTTTCCGACCACAATGGTATGAGACTAGACATCAATTACAGGAAAAGATCTGTAAAAAATACAAACACATGGAGGCTAAACAATACACTACTCAATAACGAAGTGATCACTGAAGAAATCAAAGAGGAAATTAAAAAATACCTAGAAACAAATGACAATGGAGACACGACGACCCAAAACCTATGGGACGCAGCAAAAGCAGTTCTAAGGGGGAAGTTTATAGCAATACAATCCCACCTTAAGAAACAGGAAACATTTCGAGTAAACAACCTGACCCTGCACCTAAAGCAATTAGAGAAAGAAGAACAAAAAACCCCCAAAGTTAGCAGAAGGAAAGAAATCATAAAGATCAGATCAGAAATAAATGAAAAAGAAATGAAGGAAACAATAGCAAAGATCAACCAAACTAAAAGCTGGTTCTTTGAGAAGATAAACAAAATTGACAAACCATTAGCCAGACTCATCAAGAAAAGAAGGGAGAAGACTCAAATCAATAGAATTAGAAATGAAAAAGGAGAAGTAACAACTGACACTGCAGAAATACAAAAGATCATGAGAGATTACTACAAGCAACTCTATGCCAATAAAATGGACAACCTGGAAGAAATGGACAAATTCTTAGAAATGCACAAGCTACCAAGACTGACTCAGGAAGAAATAGAAAATATGAATAGACCAATCACAAGCACTGAAATTGAAACTGTGATTAAAAATCTTCCAACAAACAAAAGCCCAGGACCCGATGGCTTCACAGGTGAATTCTATCAAACATTTAGAGAAGAGCTAACACCCATCCTTTCCAAACTCTTCCAAACAATATCAGAGGAAGGAACACTCCCAAACTCATTCTACGAGGCCACCATCACCTTGATACCAAAACCAGGCAAGGATGTCACAAAGAAAGAAAACTACAGGCCAATATCACTGATGAACATAGATGCAAAAATCCTCAACAAAATACTAGCAAACAGAATCCAACAGCACATTAAAAGGATCATACACCATGATCAAGTGGGGTTTATTCCAGGAATGCAAGGATTCTTCAATATACGCAAATCAATCAATGTGATACACCATATTAACAAGTTGAAGGAGAAAAACCATATGATCATCTCAATAGATGCAGAGAAAGCTTTCGACAAAATTCAAAACCCATTTATGATAAAAACCCTGCAGAAAGTAGGCATAGAGGGAACTTTCCTCAACATTATAAAGGCCATATATGACAAACCCACAGCCAACATTGTCCTCAATGGTGAAAAACTGAAACCATTTCCACTAAGATCAGGAACAAGACAAGGCTGCCCACTCTCACCACTCTTATTCAACATAGTTTTGGAAGTTTTAGCCACAGCAATCAGAGAAGAAAAGGAAATAAAAGGAATCCAAATTGGAAAAGAAGAAGTAAAGCTGTCACTGTTTGCAGATGACATGATACTATACATAGAGAATCCTAAAGATGCTACCGAAAAACTACTAGAGCTAATCAATGAATTTGGTAAAGTAGCAGGATACAAAATTAATGCACAGAAATCTCTGGCATTCCTGTACACTAATGATGAAAAATCTGAAAATGAAATCAAGAAAACACTCCCATTTACCATTGCAACAAAAAGAATAAAATATCTAGGAATAAACCTACCTAAGGAGACAAAAGACCTGTATGCAGAAAATTATAAGACACTGATGAAAGAAATTAAAGAGGATACAAATAGATGGAGAGATATACCATGCTCCTGGATTGGAAGAATCAATATTGTGAAAATGACTCTACTACCCAAAGCAATCTACAGATTCAATGCAATCCCTATCAAACTACCACTGGCATTTTTCACAGAAGTAGAACAAAAAATTTCAAAATTTGTTTGGAAAAACAAAAGACCCCGAATAGCCAAAGCAATCTTGAGAACGAAAAATGGAGCTGGAGGAATCAGGCTCCCTGACTTCAGACTATACTACAAAGCTACAGTAATTAAGACAGTGTGGTACTGGCATAAAAACAGAAAGATAGATCAGTGGATCAGGATAGAAAGCCCAGAGATAAACCCACGCACATATGGCCAACTTATCTTTGATAAAGGAGGCAGGAATGTACAGTGGAGAAAGGACAGCCTCTTCAATAAGTGGTGCTGGGAAAACTGGACAGGGACATGTAAAAGTATGAGATTAGATCATTCCCTAACACCATACACAAAAATAAGCTCAAAATGGATTAAAGACCTAAATGTAAGGCCAGAAACTATCAAACTCTTAGAGGAAAACATAGGTAGAACACTCTATGACATAAATCACAGCAAGATCCTTTTGGACCCACCTCCTAGAGAAATGGAAATAAAAACAAAGATAAACAAATGGGACCTAATGAAACTTCAAAGCTTTTGCACAGCAAAGGAAACCATGAACAAGACCAAAAGAGAACCCTCAGAATGGGAGAAAATATTTGCAAATGAAGCAACTGACAAAGGATTAATCTCCAAAATTTATAAACAGCTCATGCAGCTCAATAGCAAAAAAACAAACAACCCAATCCAAAAATGGGCAGAAGACTTAAATAGGCATTTCTCCAAAGAAGATATACAGACTGCCAACAAACACATGAAAGAATGCTCAACATCATTAATCATTAGAGAAATGCAAATCAAAACTACAATGAGATATCATCTCACACCAGTCAGAATGGCCATCATCAAGAAATCTAGAAACAATAAATGCTGGAGAGGGTGTGGAGAAAAGGGAACACTCTTGCACTGCTGGTGGGAATGTGAATTGGTACAGCCACTATGGAGAACAGTATGGAGGTTCCTTAAAAAACTAAAAATAGAACTACCATATGACCCGGCAATCCCACTACTAGGCATATACCCTGAGAAAACCATAATTCAAAAAGAGACATGTACCAAAATGTTCATTGCAGCTCTATTCACAATAGCCCGGAGCTGGAAACAACCTAAGTGTCCATCATCGGATGAATGGATAAAGAAGATGTGGCACATATATACGATGGAATATTACTCAGCCATAAAAAGGAACGAAACTGAGCTATTTGTAATGAGGTGGATAGACCTAGAGTCTGTCATACAGAGTGAAGTAAGTCAGAAAGAGAAAGACAAATACCGTATGCTAACACATATATATGGAATTAAAAAAAAAAAATGTCATGAAGAACCTAGGGGTAAAACGGGAATAAAGACACAGACCTACTTGAGAACGGACTTGAGGATATGGGGAGGGTGAAGGGTAAGCTGTGACAAAGCGAAAGAGAGGCATGGACATATATACATTATCAAACGTAAGGTAGATAGATAGTGGGAAGCAGCCGCAGAGCACAGGGAGATCAGCTCGGTGCTTTGTGACCGCCTGGAGGGGTGGGATAGGGAGGGTGGGAGGGAGGGAGATGCAATAGGGAAGGGATGAGGGAACAGATGTGTATGTATGACTGATTCACTTTGTTATAAAGCAGAAACTAATAAAAAATAAATAAATAAAAAAAAAAAGAAATTATCACAAACTGGTAGCTTAAAACAACAGAAATTTATTCTCTCACAGTTCTGGAGGCTAAAAGTCCAAAACTGAGATGTCAACAAGGCTCATTCCTTGTGGAGGCTATAGGGAGAATTTCTGTGCCTCTTTCCTATTTTCAGGTGGTTGCCAGCAATCCTTGTCATTCCTTGACTTGTAGATGCATCACTCTAATCTCTGCCTCTGTCTCATATGTGTGTGTCTGTCGCTGTGTCCAAATTTTCTTCTTCTTATAAGGACACCAGTCATATTGGATGTAGGGCCCACCCTAATCAGGGATGACCTCATCTCACCTTGATTACATCTGCAAAGACCCTATTTCCAAATAAGGTCACATTCACAGGTTCCAGGTGGACATTTGGTGGGACACTACTGAACCCAGTATGGTACCAGAATGTGTATTTGTACTCAGGCAGTCTGGCTTCTGAGCCTGTGCTCTTAATCACTGGTTGTCCTACCCCTCAGTAGGAATTTGAATATATAGTTGGCCCTTGAACGACACGGGTGGTTCCACTTATACAGGGATTTTTTCCAATAAATATAGTACCTGGAAAAAAAAAATAAAAAAAATAAAATAAAACAAAGGAGGCAGCTCTGGGGAGAAAGAGGACAGGAAGGTGCCTGGATGGCCCATAGTCACTCACGGGGAACAGTATTAGATACGCTGTCTGCTGAGCTCACTGAGGCCCTGGTGGATGGTCAGACCTGGGCTTGAAAGTAAGACACACCCAGTCCTCAATGCGATGCTATAATAACCGTGTGCCTTATACACACGCGACTTCCAAGCTTCAGCTTCTTCATCTCGCAAGGTAATTTAGACTTAGGTTAGAGTAGGCAATCAATGCTTAAAAAACAAAGAAAAAATTAAAAAAAAAACACTTAATAGCACAACTGGCACAGAATGAATACTCAGAACATGCACAGAAGTCCTCTGTCACAGAAGCTATGACAGAGAAGAAAGGAGATGATGTTTACAAATAAGTTTGAGTCTAATAACTGTTTAACAGCCTTAAGTCAAAACAACCAAAATGTATAGGTCGCAATCTCAGGCATAAGAAAATCAGAGACAGATTACTGTGGCATTTCCAGGGAGGGACTGATGCTTCTCTCTGGGAAGGGCCCTAAAACTACCTCGGTCACGTATCACGTGACGTGCCCTGATGTCTGGGTAAGAAGGAGGCCTGGGCTTATGGTCTGAATCAGAGTGCCGCACCTCAGTCCTTCAGTGTTAGGTTAATGTGATTAATTGATCAACTAAGAATTACCAAAACATATTTTGGGTAATTTTTGCAAATTTTTAACTTGCTAATCTTTTCTGTCTTACAATATTTAATGAATTGAATATATATGTGTGTACATATATACATATTAAATGACATATTAAATAGCTTTTAAAAATGTTTCATTACTGTAAGGAAAGATGAAGAAGTTACGGGTTACGGGGCATTTAACAGCCTTTAATAGACTCTAAATTATACAGTATTTTTTCTTTTTTCTTTCGTCTTTGCTCAGTCACATAATTTCCACATCTACTCTTTCTCTCAGACATGAGGCTCAGTTGTCTAGAAACCTTATCTTCTCAACATTTAACTGTCGTAAGCCAGCTAGCACACTAACTAGTTCTCTCTTCGGTGCGCAGGAAGTGTTTAAATTTAAAGAAGAAAAAATATGTGCGTCCGTAATGTTAGAAAATAATTTCTTTGTATTCTCTTTAGCAACAGGCGCTCCAGCTGTGCAGTGAGAGCTGCTTCCCTTACTCCCATCAGGGTGCCGATGTGAAGTGTGGCCCATCTCACTCTGCATTTGTGTTTCCCAGATACTGTGACTTCAGGCAGGTTTATTCTCAAGTGGACAGAAACAGACAGTTTCCTTTTCTTCAGTAGTTTTGAGTTTATGGACAGTTCCACTTTAATGCCAAATGCCTGGTTAAGGCGTTTTGAAAGCCGTGATATCAAGTGGTTTTAACACCATTTCATGTGCAAAGCAATACAAGGATAGACCCTTACAATTCAAGGGCTCTATTAGATGAGCAAACAAATTCTTAACATAGCTGATAAGCTAAATTTTAAATTCTTATTCATGTCTTCTTTAGAATTTCCTAAGCCTGTGGTTTAAAAAAAAACTAGCCTTAAGTCATAGAGAATATGTTTTCTGGAGATTTCAAACGTATCCTAATTATAAATGACCTAAGGTAACTGTCTCTGGCAAACGTTTGCATATAATTTGTTACACTGTTTAACCTTCATTGTGAAAATGTAAATAAGCAGAAAAGTGAAAGTCCACTTCATCTTCATTATTTAAAAACCCACACACACATTTTACTTTCCAGTGACTGCAGATAGAGGCTCAGTAAAGAAATTTCTAATGTTAAGAAAACTGCAATTTAAAATATGTAGAAAAACGATAGTTTGTATGTAAATAAAATTTAAGATTTCACTTGCCCCATAGTGACCCTGTAGGTATCAGGGAATGTCCAATAAACCTAGACATTAATAATGTGTTTTGGGGCTTCCCTGGTGGCACAGTGGTTAAGAATCCACCTGCCAATGCAGGGGACACAGGTTCGAGCCCTGGTCCGGGGAGATCCCACATGACGCGGAGCAACTAAACCTTTGCGCCACAACTACTAAGCCTGCGCTCTAGAGCCCGAGAGCCACAACTACTGAGCCCACGTGCCACAACTACTGAAGTTCACGTGCCTAGAGCCTGTGCTCCGCAACAAGAGAAGCCACCACAATGAGAAGCCTGAACACCGCAACAAGAGTAGCCCCCGCTCGCCGCAACTAGAGAAAGCCTGCATGCAGCAATGAAGACCCAATGCAGCCAAAAATAAATAAAATAAAATAAATTAATTTTTTTTAAAAAAGAATGTGTTTTGTAAAATTGTGTCAACCCAAAAAAAAGAGTAGTCACAGATAATATACTTCATGCAATGTTACAGTTGTGGTTTATTGTTAAACCTGTTATTTTCCTTCCTCCTTTCACCTCCCAATCCATCCCAAACATGCCTTGACCTAAATGATGAATGAAGTTTAGGAAAGAACAGAAATTGTTTTAAATTTTAATGTTTGGGGGAGAGGCAAATATTTTTATATTTTAATAGAAGCAATTTCATGAAAGTTAATTATTCATATGAGTAAAGAGTCTGGTAATGTGACCAACCAACCGAAAGAGCTAATCCCAAATCCCATCACTGGAGGCAGTTCCTACAAGAGGATTTGACATCCTCATGTTGCCTGTTGTCATCTACAGAGAGTTGAGGGCCACCAGCCACCCAGGAGGGGGAGTCTGCTCAAGTGCTAAGACTCATCTCTAACCTGCAGCCATGTGGGATCCTATAAGTGGGACACTGCAGCTTTGGGATCTTTTGTTTTTAAGCCTGAGGACAAAGGAAAAGGGAGCTGACATTGATCAGCCCAATGATTTGAGTCCCAGTCCCCTTAAAGCCACAGTTACATTGTATTTATGGAAGTACTTAGTTTCCCGAATGTGGATCTATGCCAGATCATGGGAAAAGAAAGAAAATTCCCAAATCATTTTCATAAATCAGGTGAAACATTGATTTGAAAACTTCACAAAAATTGTACTGAAAAAATCTCACATTGATTTCGCTTATGAATATTTTTGGAAAAGAATCATAAGCAAACAGGGCTTCCCTGGTGGTGCAGTGGTCGGGAGTCCGCCTGCCGATGCAGGGGACACAGGTTCGTGCCCCGGTCCAGGAGGATCCCGCATGCCACGGAGCGGCTGGGCCCGTGAGCCATGGCCGCTGAGCCTGCGCGTCCGGAGCCTGTGCTCCACGACGGGAGAGGCCGCAACAGTGAGAGGCCCGCGTACCGAAAAAAAAAAAAAAGTAAGCAAACAGAATCCATCAGTGCACCAGACATGATTATAAGCAGTCTTTGTTTTGTAAAACAAAAACAAAACACAGAATATACTTGCCCCTTCTATTCCAGAAAGCCCTCTCTAATAATAGTCGACTTAATTTAAATAATTTGGTAGACGTTTAATGATAAAATTTTAAATGTAACTAATTATTTGCAATTTAAGGAATAATACTTAGCATCCTTTACTGAGAATGTGGGTATATTGACAATTTCTTAATACGATACCTCTGTAGGCTAATAAAATGGGGCAAGAGTGTTACATGAAAGAAACCCCACATGTAGAGCTTTATCCATCATTCTCTACAGCCCTGTTCCTCCATTTTCCTATTTTAATGTCAAATTTAAAAATCCACATCCTATGATAAGCCTCATTATGAAAATCAGCCCCTCCCCCATGCCAATCCCAATTCTGTTTTTTCTGGCGTTTCCCTATTTCTAAATCATATTTTCATACTACTATTACTTGGCTCATCAATTGTAGATATTAGCCTCGACTTCCTATTATGAAATATTAGAATTTCACTCCTGCAAAGCCCCACTCGGTAGCATCCTTCTTTTTGTCATTCTTTCGATATTGTTAAATATCTATTTTTCTTTAAATCAACATGCATTGCTTATATTTTACCATTATAGGCGTTGCTTACAACTGAGCCAAATATTGTGCTACATACTTGTTTGTCATCATTGAGTAACTACTATTTTTCCTACTTCCACTGCCCTGCTGATGGCCTGTCTTCCTTTGCATGAGAAGTTAATAAATTCGCCCAGACCAGCATCAAGTCCACCCCGGTCGGTTCTTCTTCTCCTGACCATTGGACTCTCTGTGCTCTTAGAAGGCCAACTCTTAAAAGTGTGCACTAAATCATCCCCCAAATATTGCTGTTCAGAAAAATTATTCCCAGATTTGAGATATGGTGCGAAATGATTGCATGAACCTTTAATATCAAGCTGGAACAGTTCGCAAACACCTACCTCAGGGTCACCCCCACTGTCTGTGGACACGTAACTTTGTCAAAACTTCACAGTCCTATAAAGTTAAAATTAACTTGTAGAAAACTAATTACGGAAATTATTAGGAGCAGAAACTTTTTTAAAAAATCATCCTTTTTCCTCCTTTTCTTCTTACTAGATCATTCCCATCAGTATATAAGCATGTGCAAAATAAATAAACAAGTATACAAACCCCTCCTGATCTCACTTCACTGTCATCATTCCACTTCTCTGCTCCTCTCTTCGGAAAATCTCCTCAAAAGAAGTATATATATATATACTTACTGTCTTCCCACTTGCTCTTGAGCCTACTCAGATGAGCCTTCCCCCCAAGGTGATGAAATCCTGTAGACATTTCTTATCTTCCTTTTACAACTGCACTTAGCAGTTGGTCACTTGCCCTTATGGAAACCACTTCATTTGGTTTCAAACACCACACAAGCCTCATTTTCCTGGACCTCACTGGCTGCTGCTTTCATTTCATTTACTGGTTACTTCTTGTCTCTCCACCTGCTAAATGTCTGGGCAATGTGGAACTCAGTCCCTGGGCCTATTGTCTGCCTACACTTACTCCCTCCTAAAGCAACAGGATGTGTGGCTTTAAGTGTTATGTACATGCCAACAACACCATGTTGCATTTAGCCTGGACACCTCTCCTGGACCCCTAACTTGTATATCGGACTGTCTATATCTCTACTTGGACATCTGTCCAATAAACACTTAGCATGACCATGCCCAAAACAAAACTCCTGATTTTACACCACCTCCATGGCCCCAGCTCAGGCCCCAAAATGCCTCCTTGAACAAAATTTTCCATATTCATAAACGGGAACTCCATCCTTCCTGTTGCTCAGGCCAAAACCCTTGAATTCTCCTCTAACTCATTCTTTATCCAATATCCAAGCCAAGTGAAAGACCTACCAGGTGTGCCATCAGGATGTGCCCAGAGCCAGTCTCATCTCACCACGCTCCGTGCTCCCACCTGTACCCAAGACACACACAGTCCTGCCTACACTTCACAAATAATCCTCCTTACCTGTCACACTGCATCTGTCCTTGTCCCCTAGATTCCATTCTCAGAACAGCACCAGTGTGATCTTGTTGGCATATAAGTCTCTGCTCAAAGCCATGAAAATGCTTTCCTTCTCCATCAGCGTAAAAGCCAAGCCCTTCAATGACTGAATGCTGAGTCCCACCTGCCCATCTGTTACCCTCCCGACCTCCTTTCCACCTCATCCCTACCCACTTCCCCTTTGGTCCTTCTCTCCCAGCCTCTGGCTTCCTTGCTGTTCTTCAAAACACCAGCCACATCCTTGCCCTCATCCCCACCTTTTTCTCAATGCTGCATCTCCAGCATTGAGAACAGGGCCCTGGACAGAAGCTTGATCAATATCTGCTGAGGGGAAGAACTAAAATATGAACAAATGTCCTTACTTTTCTAAGCATCGATCTCTAATTCTCTTCAAACTCTTCAATATAAATGCAAAACACCTCTTAATAAGGTCAAACACATTAGACAATTTATCTATTTCATATTTTCCCTCCCAGGAGGAAATGAAGATAAAAACAAATGTAAAAACTCCCCAGTTTACCCAGAAATCCCTTTTCTTTATCACTGTTTTGACTTCAAAGATGCTATTATTTTATAGAGAAGAAAAAAATGAGTGATGGCAGATATAAACAGTGTTCTGAAAGGTTTTCTTCCAGTTTGTGTAGTTCTGTCAGAGTAAATTCACAGTTTTGGTATCTTACCTCAAATGAATCATAGCTTACATTTTACTTTTAGTCTTCAATCATCCTATACATCATATTGAGAACAAACAGTTCCTGGAAATAAGGAGAAGAATATTTTCTTCCTTTTTATATCACATTCCAGTTTTTAGGGAGATTTTTTATTTGTTTGCTTGTTTTGCTCATTACATTTAGAAAATATGTTATATCCTTTACAAGGCTTTTAATTAGTTACACAATCCTGGTAATTTAATCACACTATCTGGGCCTCAACTTTATATCCATACAATGAAAAGATTTGTACTATGCTAGTTTAAGTCTGCTTCCATGTATCATTCAATTTCCACAACAACCCAGCAAGTTAACACAACAGATTTTTTTGGTATCTATTTAAATGATAGCTATCTGAGCTTGAACATTAAAGGTCACAAGACCATGGAAAAAGCTATATTTAGAATCCAGTCTTCTAGGAAACCAACTCTACTGAAAAACAAAACTAAACAAACAAATCAACAATGACAACAAACATGGGAAGAGCATCTTTTTCACATTTAAATATTTGGATTATTTCTTTCCAATAAGCAGACCACTATGTTCAAAAGTAGGAAATATTATTAACATAAAATTATGAAAAGATGAATTAGAGCAATATACAAACATCAAGTATATGAACTCTCAACCACAGGATTGATACATTACCAATTGACTCAGACCGACTAAAACTCAGGTATGGAAAGCACTTGGAGAAAACAATCAGGGCTTATCATTTAAAGGATACAGAAGTCAGCAGAGTCAGCAGGGACAGCAGGTAGAATAATCAGTATTTACTAGAACAGAGGTTCAAGCTTCTAGACCCCAAAATCACCACCCAAAATTACACAGTTATGCGTACTGACAATGTCTGAATAAGCAAATAACACATTGCATCTTAAGGAAGAGCAACTTTCTCCCTTCAAATCCATATATGATGTAAAATATATACCAAGTCTGAGGCCATTAGTTCTTCACATAGGCATGCAGTATCGGTATGTGTCAGGGAGCAAGTTACCAAGGCCAGTTGTAAGTCACTGATGAACAATCATACAACAGGAGAATTGCACCAGGTGCCAAAAGAATGCACAGAGTTGCTACCATAAGAGCAGATAAGAACTGACTTTTTCCCACTCCCAGGCTGATGCAGTGTGGTCCAAGCAAAGCTCTGAGCTTGGAATTGCACAACTGGAATTAGTTGTTTTACAGAACTCTCTGTAAATCATGCTCGTTGGCTCTGGCCCAACTATAGGGCCTGTCGTATTAGAGTTCTCTGCTGGCAGGAAAGATGAAGAAACTTGACTAACAAGGAAAAATGGAATGCTTTGGAAGTACTTGGTGTACCTTAAATAAATGAGAACAGGTCAAAACTGACTTCAGAAAGGAAGGGGACCGCTCTAAAACTGTTTGACCCAAGGGATTTGAGCACTTATGTCTACACAAAAATCTGCACACAAATATTTATAGTAATTTTTTTTTTTTTTGCGGTACGTGGGCCTCTCACTGTTGTGGCCTCTCCCGTTGCGGAGCACAGGCTCCGGACGCACAGGCTCAGCGACCGTGGCTCACGGGCCTAGCCGCTCTGCGACATGTGGGATCTTCCCGGACCGGGGCATGAACCCGTGTCCCTTGCATCGGCAGGCGGACTCTCAACCACTGCGCCACCAGGGAAGCCCTTATAGCAATTTTATTCATTATTTCCTGAAGTTAGAAGCAACCAAGATGTCCTTCAGTAGGTAATGGATAAATAAATTGTGGTCCATCCAGACAATGGATTATTATTCAGTGTTAAAAAGAAATGAGCCATCAAGCCATGAAAAGACATGGAGGAAATCTAACTGCATACTGTTAAGTGAAAGAAGCCAATCTGAAAAGACTACATCTTGCATGGTTCCAACTCTATGACATTCTGGAAAAGGCAAAACTATGGAGACAGGAAAAAGACTGGTGGTTGTCAAGGGCTGAAGTAGGGAAAGATGAATACACAGAGCACAGAAGATTTTTAGGACAATGAAAATACTCTTTAAAATATTGATACCATAATGGTGACTATATATCATTATACATTTGTCCAACCCATAGACTGTACAACACCAAGAGTGAGCCTTCAGGTAAACTATGGACTCTGGGTGATGATGACGTGTCCATGTAGGTTCATCAGTTGTAACAAATGTACTATCTGGCAGGGGATGTTGGTAATGGGGAGGCTCTGTTGGGCGGGGGGCAGAGGTAAGTGGGAAATCTCTACACCTTCCTCTCAATTTTTACTGTAAACCTAAAACCGCTTTACAAAAAACAAGTATTTTTTAAATAAACATAAATATAAATGCTAAGGACAGAATAATTTAAAAAGCAAACACAGATTCTTCTTGGGTAAACCAGTTTATAAAGGATTGAAGTCATTCAATCAGGACACAAAAGGGGCAAACAATGTGTCTTTATAAATATAGAATGGAATGTGTGTATACCTATTTATTAAATCTCTGTTGTGTGCACACACTATGGTAGGTTCTGAGTTTCTAATGCACTTGAACCTGTGCTTGTAATACTGAATGCTTCAGGGCTTCAGATATATGACCCCATGAGAAACAGGGCTTACAGAGAAAGGGAGAAAAAAACCCAACGGGCATGTATATTTACAATAAACTTCAGGGTAGATATCACCTTTCAGTTATTCAATGAGACATCTTTGTCTTGGTGGGAAATTCTATTTTTTACACTGTTATCATTTCACTGACAATACTCCTGTTGAGATCAATGTACTAACAGCACAGGAAATTATAGATAGGAACTTTGGATTATAAGTTCACCACATGACAAAAATGAATTTGCTTTCATTTTTTGTATAGTCTATTTCTAGACATTTTTACCAATTTTTGCTGAAATGGTTATGAGAGTAGAATTGGTAATGCAGTGAAATTCAAATTTATCTAAAGTTTATGGGCTTTGCTATTAGTATCATTTAAATTTCTGAGATCAAATTTGGCTCAATATTATTTTTTACAAGCCACAAAAAATAGGTGATTCACATGCTCTGAAAAACTAATACTCAAAATGTGACCCCATTTTTTGTCCAACATGTAATATGTTTGATTCTACTAAAGTGAAGAATGATATAATCTGACCAGACCAGTGTTGAGGTAATGAAAGTAATTATATAATATTAAGGATGTGCTATTTAGGATAACAAACAGATTATAGGTATAGAACGTGCATCCCAGTTGGTAACAGAGCCCCAACGGACCTTGACAAAACTGGCAAAATAAGTCCTCATTAAAGCAAGATAAATTATTTAGCTAATACAAATAAGTTAAATTTAAGTAGAACTCCACATAAACCCACACACATCACATTAAACTTTTAGCATTGATTAATGTGTTCTAATTTTAGTAAACATTGGCAGAATTAAAAAGGAGAGCTTACCATATGGGAAAACCTAGTTAAGCCTTGTATATTCAGGAGTCAATAACATACAATCCTGCTTTCAAAGAGTTGGATAAAGCAAATTAGTACACAAGCTGTCATAATTATTAAGTCAATCTGAAAACTAATTTTATGAGGGACAACTAAACAAAATTTTGCCTAGGTGAAGACAATGAAGGCTTACAGGGCTGTAACATCTAACAGGGACCACAAGGGCATAAGTCCCACAAGAACAGGAAGCATCTCTGTGCTTTTCACAAATATCATCCAAGTACCTTACTTTGTATGCAGCACATAATAAGTATTAATTTAATATACAAATATACAGAATTAACAGGACTTAGTCACAGATTGGATGTGGGTGTTGAGTAACTGGAAAGATGTACTGGGAGGAATTAAGAATGATACAAGCTTCCCAACCTAAGTGTCCATCGACAGATGAATGGATAAAGAAAATGTGGTACATATATACAATGGAATATTACTCAGCCATAAAAAGAAATGAAATTGAACTATTTGTAGTGAGGTGGGTGGACCTAGAGTCTCTCATACAGAGTGAAGTAAGTCAGAAAGAGAAAGACAAATATTGTATGCTAACACATATATATGGAATCTAAAAAAAAAATGGTTCTGAAGAACCTAGGGGCAGGACAGGAATAAAGACACAGACATAGAGAATGGACTTGACACAGGGAGGGGGAAGGGTAAGCTGGGACGAAGTGAGAGAGTAGCGTAGACCTATATACACTACCAAATGTAAAATAGATAGCTAGGGGCTTCCCTGGTGGCGCAGTGGTTGAGAGTCCGCCTGCCGATGCAGGGGAAATGGGTTCGTGCCCCGGTCTGGGAGGATCCCACATGCCGCGGAGCGGCTGGGCCCGTGAGCCATGGCCGCTGGGCCTGTGTGTCCGGAGCCTGTGCTTCGCAACGGGAGAGGCCACAACAGTGAGAGGCCCACATACCGCAAAAAAAATAGATAGCTAGTGGGAAGCAGCCGCATAACCCAAGGAGATCAGCTGGGTGCTTTGTGACCACCTAGAGGGGTGGGATAGGGAGGGTGGGAGGGAGACACAAGAGGGAGGGGATATGGTGATATATGTATACATATAGCTGATTCACTTTGTTATACAGCAGAAACTAACACACCATTGTAAAGCAACTATACTCCAATAAAGATGTTAAAAAAAAAAAAAAAGAATGATACAGTCTTCCCACCCTAAGCAAGAATCCTCCCCACACCTTCAGGGACTATAACTTTGAACTTGAACACCATGAGTGCTCACTACTTACCAAGGCTTCCTAATTCATTGTTGGGCTAGAACAGATATGTTTCTTAAACTTTTTGATCCATCCTCTTTAATCTTTATCATTCTTCTTAAACCATTCTCCTATAAAAACACACACAAAAATATCCCCTAACCATCACCCTCTTCTCCATTACACTATTAAATACTTTGAACACTTATTAGTCCCTATTACCAGTTTTCTCTTCCTAATCTAACATATCCCAGTTTTTGTTACCTATACTGTATCTTTCTAAATCTCTTTCCATTAGTCTTTTTTTTTTTTAATTTGAAGGCACCACATTCTATTAGTCATCTAAGTTTAAAGCCTTACGGATTCTTAAAATTTCTGTTCTCAGCACTAACATAAATTATTCTCCAAATTATCTTAATTATGTCTCCATGTGCCTCTCACACTCATCCTGTAGAACAGTGCTTGAGGTTTCATATAAGTTCACTCTGTTCTCACAAGTTTATGTTTTCTTGCCAGGTTACTATACGCATACATTCTCTTTCTTGAATATTCTTCATTAATAGCTAACATAGGCTGTGCCCACCACTTCTATTAAGGGCACACAGTTGAATTATGTATACACAGGGAGAGATTATGAGAACCTTACTACTCTGGCATCACAGGAGGGTTTCTCTACTTGGTGACATTAGCCAAACCTTAATTTGAATATGCTAGGATGCTTTATATTTGTGGGAGCAGAGATTAAGAAGAATAGAGGGATAACATTTCCAAATTACCTCCCATGATGAGATACTAAAACGACATCCTTGTTCAACACTTAAAGATTTTTCTTCTAATATTTTAAAGATGCATAATCTGGGGTGTGACAGAAGGAGCAATGCACCCTGGGTCCCTTTGCTGGGTGAGAGAACCAGTAGGGCTAGTTCACCTTGATGGGATGCACCTCAGCCAGGTGGATAGTCTAGTGAACAAACCCACAGAGCAAAAAGAATTCAGTACTATTTGATAAAGAATGGCTTTGTGAGCGCTTTTCTCTCCAAACAGCAGGATTACAGAAAATAACAGGCTGTGGTGTGTTTCTTTCCTAGAGGCACCAGAAATAGTTCTTTTGTCATCAGTCTTCCTGGAGCTAAAAAGTGAGTCCATAGAAATTAGAAGCAACTCAAAGCTTGTCTGGATTCTCCTGGCAGGGATGCTGTTGAGGGCAAATGAGCTGTCTCTGCTGATGATCGTATGCTACGTGCAAGATGGGGGAAGGAGGAATTTAGAATAACCCATTTCTTAGCAAAGACAAAAAGGGAAGAGCAAAGAAAAAGAAGAAATTGGAACAAAAGAAAAAAGGCAACCCTGGCTCTGCCCACTTTTTCTTCCATCCTAAAGACAAACAGTGTCGCATTCCCCTCCAGGTTTGGTTTGCTTCCCACTTGCCCACATGTCAGAGGTAGAAGGAAAACAATTTAAACAATGTCCTCCAGCAGGCTGATCAATAGAATTAGCTAATTTAAAATGTTAATGTATTCCATTCCTGGCAATGGAAAGACATTCCAATGCTTCAATTTTTTTTTTTATCCTCAGCTTAGATGAACCAAAAGATGGAAAACCTGTCTAACATGGAAGGTATCCTCTGTATAGACTTAAAAATGAAAATAAGATATAAAAAGAAAAATTTGCTTATGAAGAAAAATCAGTCTCCTCGCTGGCGTTCAGTGCCAGCATTTTTTCCAGCAAACATCCAAGGTTGTTGTCTCGGAGAATAAGAAGCGTGTGACCAGATGACACCGGCAGGAAGAAAAGCTCTAGACTTTTTATTCTGACTGCATTTCTTATTTTCAGACATTCCCACGCATTTTCATGCATTTCCTTTAAACGTCTCATAATTAAGGATTAAAGAGCCAAGGCCTCGCATGTGTGTTGGCTTCTTACTTCTCAGGAACCCAGACAGGTGGAAGTACCACCATCCAGCATCTCCCCAGCCATACCCCCGTCTGCTATAGGAAGAGAGAAGCATGGGGTTTTCATGGTTTTACCCAGAAAGGAAGCACACACGCCCCACTTATATTTTATTGTCAGGACAAAATATATCGTATTAAAATTACTACTAGAGACAATATTAATGCTACCCTTGACCACTCCACATGGTTGGGGCTCCCTCAGTGAATGGTGGCCACATTCCAAGGGCAAGCATGCTGAGAGACAGAAAGAGATAGATAGATAGAGAGAAAGAGAGAGAGAGAGAGGACTGTCCTCTAGGAACTAGTTTCAGAAATCACTCAGTATCATCTCAATCTCATTCTTTTCATCCCTAAGACCATATTCAAGAAGAAAGGAATTAGATTCCATCTCTTGATGGAAAGATGATCAAAGAGTTGGCCGACATGTTTTGAATGTAGCACAGCAGAGGTGAAGAGTTGCTTGAAAGTGAGAACACTGGAAAATGGAACACTATCTCACACATAAATGTCATCATATGGACACCTCATGGTATTTTGGTTCACCCAAGGTTGATCCCTGGAATTTCTTAAGCAGTAGAATCATGACCATTTAAGACTTGGTATGATGAATATTTTCCATCCATTTTCAAACATTCCAATTCTGATATATCTCAGTCAAAAGAACTGACCCAGGCAGCTGTTCTGAAAGCAAGGCTGTGAGTGGACAGATGGTGGTAGGGGCTCTGGGTGGGGGTGAGTGACAGTGGGCATCCTGCCTCCTATCTGAGCCCCAAGAAGGACAGTCAGCCAGAAATCAGGCCCACGGAAGATCTGGAACCACTCAACGATCATTTAAAATTTATAAAGAATTTTCCAAATTTGGATCCCTTACAAGAAATCTGATGGAGGTACTGCATGTATTTCAAATATAGAAATTCATAACTACAGATACCTATCCCTATCATGAATACTTGGCCAAACTTTAAAAAAAAAAAAAAACAGACACAAACTGAATCTTTATTAGGAAGAAAAGTCCCATAATTGCTCATTGATCTGTAACCACAGAGAACTTCTCTGTACCTCTTCATTGGTATCTATGACTCAGAGAAATTATGCCACAACTATGTTATTTTAAAATTTCCCTACTGCATGCCCAGCAATTTAAGCCATGTAAATATATATATAAAATATGTTCCACTGAATATTGCTAGCAATTTGTATTATGTTAAATGAAAATTTTAATGTAGTTTGATATTTTATCACAATGACCACAATTTTGCTTATGACAGTTAATAATAATTTTGAAACATTTGATGTCTGGAGAAAGACATGTAGAAGTAACATAAAAATAATACTAGAAATTAGGATGTAGATTAGAAATTATTATTGGAGGTTTGAGCACCTAATATAAAAATTATCATGATTTATCCGTCCTGGAAGGTAAATTTAGTAGGTGTTTTAGGTAACATACCATAGTTTTGATTCAAATTTCAGTGAATGTATACAACTGCCCAGGGTTGCCAAACACAATGAAACTGTCAAAATGGAACAGAATGAAAACGGTAAAAAATACATGTGATTCCAAAATGATGACATTAATATTCATATCCATTAAACACTTTCAAACTAAAGTGTGGGCCCTGGTACAACAGACTTTTTTCCCAGATTTCATAATCAAACATACACAACTTATTTTTACTTCTGGAAGTCTCTTGCTTTAAATGGAAATGCACGTGTGTTCTTGTGCCATTGTTTTAAGGAATGGGATTTCCCTGGAGCCTGATCTTTATTTACTTTGGAAACATCAGCAGGAACACAAATGGGTATTTAGGAATGGAGATACTAGTTCGTATGAGTCATGGTTTACAGGTTAGCCATCTGTAGTTTTAACTGTATTATGTACATCCTTAGCATTGAAGACAACAACAAAATTCAATTGATTTCATGCTACTGTGTACACCTATTCACTCATTCAAGGTATATTTACTGAGTACCACTCGATGCCAAACCAGGAGTGTACAGTTCAGCAATGGAGACAAACATATTGATCACTATATTCCTGTAGGAAATACTGATGCATACTGATAATACTGTAATACTGATACATATAATACCGTATGCTGGTGGTTGATAGAGGAGGCATGGTTTGTGGATCAGGGAAGATTTCAGAGAACTTAATGTCTAAGCTTAAAATGTCGATGACCAGACTGGAAAGGTACAGCTTACTCAAGGACTATCAGAGGACCACTGCAGTCAAGAATATTGCACCAAGTTTATGCAATATTCTAAGCCACTTGTACTCACTTCAACAATCCATCAAGTTCAACATCTTTTATGAGCGTGGTTCATGGCCCCCCCAAACAATTACAAAACATCAGAGATCACCGATCACAGATGATCATAGCAAACATGATAATAATGAAAAATTTTGAAACATTGCTGGAATTACCGAAATGTGACACAAAGCCACAAAGGGAGCAGATGTTCTTGGAAAAATGGTGCTGATAGACTTGCTGGATGCAGGGTTGCCTCCAACCTTCAATTTGTAAAAAATGCAATATCTGCAAAACAAAATAAAAGGTCTGCCTGTATTTTCTTCATGCAGAAAATGCATGGATTCTTTTTTGTAAGTTTTATTGAAGTATAGTTGATTTAATACAATGTTGTGTTAATTTCTGCTGTACAGCAAAGTGATTCAGTTATACATACATATATATATATATATATATATATATATATATATATATATTCTTTTTCATATTCTTTTCCATTATGGTTTGTCACAGGATATTGAATATAGTTCCCTGTGCTTTACTGTAGAACCTTGTTGTTTATCCATTCTATATATAATAGTTAGAAAATGCATGGATTGTGAAATGAAAGAGCCATGTGGGACTCATAAATTTCTTTGCCAAATAATTTTAGCCCTTAGAAAGTACTTGCTTTACTTAAATGCACAACACAGTTTCCATCTTCTATCTCATCAGACCATTTTCTTCCCACCCCCAACCCTGACCTTTTTTTTTTTATTCTTTTACTTCCAGAGTAAGACTGACTGATAGAAGTCATAGGTTCCCACTCAAGCTGTCTTTTGAGTGTAACCACCATCTTTGAGTCATTTGAGCAGAACAAAAATGAATAAGCAGCCCTGGGATTGAGTGACATTTAATAAAAAATACTATTTGTTTAACCTGATTGTGATGTTGTCTGAATCATAAAAATACTGAGCATCATGGTGGCTGCCAGGCATTATTATCTGGTACTTGATTTTAAGTGACATCTGTGGGATTATTATGGATATTGATGTTTTCTTTTTCTTTCTTATATTAATACCACAAAAAGTAAAAAGGATTCAGACTGTTGACATCAATGAGTATTCTAGGAATGAAATATTAAAAGATTTTAGGAGAAATGTGGCTTTTATGCTAGGAAGCATGACACATTATAGACCTCTCTATCACTGTAATCAGTCCCCTGACATGAAAATGATAAGACTGCACATGCAATGTTTATTTCCATCTCAGGCATAATGCTTTAGGTGAAAACAGAAAGCAGAAGGTTCATCAGTGGAAAGAAAGTGCATTCTGGAAAGATGTTTGTTTTAATATTTGAATTTGCTTTGCAAGGCTATGCACCCCTTGGCTAATCTAGAGGGTGTTTTGGCAAGTCTGTCACCTGAAGTGTGTGACTAATCCCGATTCTGACTCAATAGATAGAGGAAGATCAACCTGCTCACAAAATATTCATTTCATGGGTGAGGAGCTCTCTGGATCACCATTCTCTTCTACTTTCTAATGTTCTGAATATACTGCACAATTCAAGAGCTCCATTTCAGCTTATGTTTTCATTTTATTTTCCATTTTTTTCCCTCTGATTTCCCAGGACCTCTGCGGTTCCTTGATTAAAACTGGAGTGACTGCTCCTCAGTATTTGCTCAAAGGGATTGAAAACATATGTTTATTCAAAAACCTTCACATGAAGGTTTATAGCAGCTTTATTCATCATTTCCAAAACTTGGAAACAACCAAGATGTCCTTCAGTAGGTGAGTGGATAAACTGTGGCACATCCAGACAATGGAATATTATTCACTGATAAAAAGAAATGAACTATCAAGCCATGAAAGACTGGGAGGAACCTTAAATGCCTATTGCTAAGTGGAAGAAGCCAATCTGAAAAGGCTACAGGCTGTATGATTCCAACTCTGTGACATTCAGGAAAAGGCAAAACTACAGAGACAGTGAAAAGATCAGTGGTTGCCAGGGGTTGAGGGGGAAGGAAGGATGAATATCCTATCCACAGAGGATTTTTAGGGCAGTGAAACTACTCTTTCTGTGAACCTAAAACAGCTCTAAAAAATAACACCTTTCAAAAACAAATCCAGAGAAACTGGGAAAATTGAGTGTAATTTTTTATGTGATGTTAACATTGGCATTCTTTTAGGATTGAGAATGTAATGCAGTGCTTTGAGGTGTTCCAGTAAACATAGCTTCCCCCATTATCAATATAACTCACCAGAATAGTTTTTTTCCACTGAGGATGAACCTACATTGACACATCACTATCACCCAAAGTCCCTTGTTTACCTTAGGGTTCACTCTTGGTGTTGTACATTCTGTGGGTTTGTCTACCATTATAGTGTCATAGGATCTTTCCCATTATACATTATTATAAGATATTGAATATACTTCCCTGTGCTATACAATAGGTCCTTTTTGTTCATCTATTTTATATATAGTGATGTGTATATGTTAAGGTAGTATGTATCTGTCAGTCCCAAACTCCTAATTTATCCCTCCTCCCTCTTCCCTTTTGGTAACCCTAAGTTTGTTTTCTGTGTCTGTGAGTTTATTTCTGTTTTGTATATAAGCTCATTTGTGGCATTTTTTTTTAGATTCCACATATTAGTGATATCATATGATACTTGTCTTTCTCTCTCTGACTTACTTCACTTAGTCTGATAATCTCTAGGTCCATTCATATTGCTGCAAATGGCATTATTTCACTATTTTGATGGCTGAGTAATATTCCATTGTATATATATTCCACATCTTCTTTATCCATTCATCTGTTGATGGACTTAGGTTGCTTCCACGTCTTGACTGCTGTAAATAGTGCTGCTATGAATGTTGCAGTGCATGTGTCTTTTCAAATTAGTGTTTTTGGGTTTTGTTTTTTTGTTTTGTTTTGTTTTGTTTTGATACATGTCCAGGAGTGGGATTGTTGGATCATGCGGTAGCTCTATCTTTAGTTTTTAAGGAACCTCCATACTGTTCTCCATAGTCAACCAGCTTTTACTACTCTATATGGCCAGAATCTATCCTCCTAACTTCCGTTGTCTAGTCTTCTGTTTCCATAATGATGCAGATTGGGAAACAAAATAATCTGCGGGGCATCACAGACTGAAGGTCTCTCATACCAGTAAAATATGAAGCTCTGAGCTCGGTCTTTATTATACAAAGGAGGCTGACTACTCCCTATATAGTGGAGGTTGCTGGGAAGAAATAAAGGTATTGCTCTCATCAGTTTTTATTTATTAATTTCCTCTTAGGAACTATGTAAAGCTGTGGACCTAAACTTGAAGGTGAAGGGCACTTCATTAATAAAAAGTAAATAAAGAAAACAAGAAAGAAAATTGCAGCTAGATAACTGAGAAATAACGGTGTTTCACTAACACCACTAGAAATTCTGTGAAGCTATGATGGTAGCTCATAGACACAATGGCATTGTAAAATCATACAAGACTCCCTTTAGCCACCAATTTGCTTCACAACCAAAAATTAAAACATGAGGAAATTCCATCTGTCGTCACTGTGTGATGCCTCGGGCCCCACTCTGAGGTTCTAGGCTCTGCACAACACTGAAGCAGCCACAGGATCCAGGATCCAGGGTCTGAACCTTCTACATGAATTTTAAGGTATTAAAGGACTTACCTACACTTTAATTGCAAGGACTTATTTTAAATTTAAATGGAATCTTAGAGCCATTGATAACATCATCTTTTTGCCCACTCTACTCAATGGATGCCTGGAAGAGCACAAGAAGTGTCCAAAGAGGAAGCAAGGGGCAGAGTCTTATGAATGATCTATGCAAAAGCTTTGGAATTACAGTGATAGCTTTTCAATCCTACCAAATTTGCTCCAGAAAGAGTATGAAACCAAAACTATAGACAATTGGGAGATATCAAAAGCTATTAAGTGGAAATGAGATCTGATCCATACTTTTGGAAGACAGTGCCATCCTTAGGTGACTGGATTTTTTTTTTCTTTTTTTCTTCTGCACTCAGCAGTGTGCACCTTCTTCCCTAATTACCTTCCTTATAGTCTTTAAATTTGACCACCTTGCTTAACTCCCAAACTGGGACATTAATTTCATCTGGCCCCTTCATTCTGGCTCATATTTTTGTCCTGGAAATTATCTTTCTTCAGATCTTAGTACTCCAGGAACTCACCACTCTCCTCTGAGATTAGCTTTCACTCCAACACAAATGTACAATTAGAAAGCAACTTTATTTCCATTTAGATTGCTCCTGCCTCAGCTGAAGATACCTAATATTTCAGGCACATCAGGCTATTTAGCACAAACAGCCATTTTCCTTTGTATAAATTTAGTTCCTTTAGTTCAGTTTTTTTTGTCATTTGTCTTGATTACTGTAGCTTTGTAGTATAGTGTGAAGTCAGGTCTGATTCCTCCAGCTCCGTTTTTTTCCCTCAAGACTGCTTTGGCTATTCAGGGTCTTTTGTGTATCCATACAAATTTTAAGATTTTTTGTTCTAGTTCCGTAAAAAATGCCATTGGTACTTTGATAGGGATTGCATTGAATCTGTAGATTGCTTTGGGTAGTACAGTCATTTTCACAATATTGATTCTTCCAATCCAAGAACATGGTATATCTCTCCATCTGTTGGTATCATCTTTAATTTCTTTCATCAGTGTCTTATAGTTTTCTACATAGAGGTCTTTCATCTCCTTAGGTAGGTTTATACCTAGGTATTTTATTCTTTTTGTTGCAATTGTAAATGGGAGTGTTTCCTTAATTTCTCTTTCAGATTTTTCATCATTAGTGCATAGGAATGCAAGAGATTTCTGTGCATTAATTTTGTTTCCTGCAACTTTACCAAATTCATTGATTAGCTCTAGTAGTTTTCTGGTGGCATCTTTAGGATTCTCTATGTATAGTATCATGTCATCTGCAAACAGTGACAGTTTTACTTCTTCTTTTCCAATTTATATTCCTTTTATTTCTTTTTCTTCTCTGATTGCCATGGCTAGGACTTCCAAAACTATACTGAGTAATAGTGGTGAGAGTGGACATCCTTGTCTTGTTCCTGATCTTAGAGGAAATTCTTTCAGTTTTTCACCATTGAGAATGATGTTTGCTGTGGGTTGTCATATATGGCCTTTCTTATGTTCAAATAGGTTCCCTCTATGTCCACTTTCTGGAGAGTTTTTATCATAAATGGGTGTTGAATTTTGTCAAAAGCTTTTTTTGCATCTATTGTGATGATGATATGGCTTTTATTCTTCAGTTTGTTAATATGATTTATCATATTGATTGATTTGCATATATTGAAGAATGCTTGCATCTCTGGGATAAATCCCACTCGATCATGGTGTATGACCCTTTTAATGTGTTGTTGGATTCTGTTTGCTAGTATTTTGTTGAGGATTTTTGCATCTATATTCGTCAGTGATATTATTCTGTAATTTTCTTTTTTTGTAGTATCTTTGTCTGGTTTTGGTATCAGGGTGATGGTGGCCTCATAGAATGAGTTTGGGAGTGTTCCTTCCTCTGCAGTTTTTTGGAAGACTTTGAGAGGATGTGTGTTAGCTCTTCTCTAAATGTTTGATAGAATACACCTGTGAAGCCATCTGGTCCTGGACTTTTGTTTGTTGGAAGATTTTTAATCACAGTTTCAATTTCATTACTTGTGAATGTTCATATTTTCTGTTCATATTTTCTATTTCTTCTTGGTTCAGTCTTGGAAGGTTATACCTAAGAGTTTGCCCATTTCTTCCAGGTGGTCCATTTTATTGGCATAGAGCTGCTTGTAGTAGTCTCCTAGGATGCTTTGAATTTCTGCCGTGTCTGTTGTAACTTCTTCTTTTTCATTTCTAATTTTATTGATTTGAGTCCTCTCCCTCTTTTTCTTGATCAGTCTGGCTAATGGTTTATCAATTTTGTTTATCGTCTCAAAGAACCAGCTTTTAGTTTTATTGATCTTTGCTATTGTTTTCTTTGTTTCTATTTCATTTATTTCTGCTCTGATCTTTATGACTTCTTTCCTTCTGCTAACTTTGGCTATTGTTCGTTCTTCTTTCTCTAGTTCCTTTAGGTGTAATGTTAGATTGTTTATTTGAGATTTTTCTTGTTTCTTGAGGTAAGCTTGTATTGCTATAAACTTCCCTCTTAGAACTTCTTTTGCTGCATCCCATAGGTTTTGGATCATCATGTTTTCATTGTCATTTGTCTCTAGGTATTTTTTGATTTCCTCTTTGATTTCTTCAGTGACCTCTTGGTTATTTAGTAACGTATTGTTTAGCCTCCATGTGTTTGTGTTTTTTACGTTTTTTCCCCTGTAATTTATTTCTAATCTCATAGCATTGCGGTCAGCAAAGGTGCTTGATATGATTTCATTTTTCTTAAATTTACTGAGGCTTAATTTGTGACCCAAGATGTGATCTATCCTGGAGAATGTTCCGTGCACACTTGAAAAGAAAGTGTGATCTGCTGTTTTTGGATGGAATGTCCTATAAATATCAATTAAATCTATCTGGTCTATTGTGTCCTTTAAAGCTTGTGTTTCCTTATTAATTTTCTGTTTGGATCATCTGTCCGTTGGTGTAAGTGAGGTGTTAAAGTCCTCCATTATTATTGTGTTACTGTCGGTTTCCCCTTTTAGAGCTATTAGCAGTTGCCTCATGTATTGAGGTGCTCCTATGTTGGGTGCATATATATTCATGACTGTTATATCTTCTTCTTGGATTGATCCCTTGATCATTGCATAGTGTCCTTCCTTGTCTCTTGTAACGTTCTTTATTTTAAAGACTATTTTTCCTGATATAAGTATTGCTACTCCAACTTTCTTTTGATTTCCATTTGCATGGAATATCTTTTTCCATCTCCTCACTTTCAGTCTCTATGTGTCCCTAGGTCTGAAGTGCGTCTCTTGTAGACAGCATACATATGGATCTTGTTTTTGTATCCATGCAGCAAGGCTGTGTCTTTTGGTTGGAGCATTTAATCCATTCACGTTTAAGGTAATAATTGATATGTATGCCCCTATGACCATTTTCTTAATTGTTTTGGGTTTGTTTTTGTAGGTCCTTTTCTTCTCTTGTGTTTCCCACTTAGAGAAGTTCCTTTAGCATTTGTTGTAGAGCTGGTTTGGTGGTGCTGAATTCTCTTAGCTTTTGCTTGTCTGTAAAGCTTTTGATTTTTCCATTGACTCTGAATGAGATCCATGCTGGGTAGAGTAATCTTGGTTGTAGGGTCCTCCCTTTCATCACTTTAAGTATATCATGACACTCCCTTCTGGCTTGTAGAGTTTCTGCTGAGAAATCAGCTGTTAACCTTATGGGAGTTCCCTTGTATGCTATTTGTCATTTTTCTCATGTGATTTTCAATCATTTTTCTTTGTCTTTAATTTTTGTGAATCTGATTACTATTTGTCTCAGCGTGTTTCTCCTTGGGTTTATCCTGCCTGGGACTCTCCATGCTTCCTTGACTTAGGTGGCTATTTCCTTTCCCATGTTAGGGAAGTTTTCAACTATAATCTCTTCAAATATTTTCTTGGGTCCTTTCTCTCTCTTTTCTCCTTCTGGGACCCCTATAATGCACATTTTTTTTTTGCGTTTAATGTTGTCCCAGAGGTCTCTTACGCTGTCTTCATTTCTTTTCATTCTTTTTTCTTTATTTTGTTCCACAGCTGCAAATTCCACCATTCCGTGTTCCAGGTCACTTATCGTTCTTCTGCCTCAGTTATTCTGCTATTGATTCCTTCTAGTGTAGTTTTCATTTCAGTTATTGTATTGTTCACCTCTGTTTGTATGTTCTTTAGTTCTTCTAGGTCTTTGTTAAACATTTCTTGCATCTTCTCGATCCTTGCCTCCATTGTTTTTCCGAGGTCCTGGATCATCTTCACTATCATTATTCTGAATTCTTTTTCTGAAGGTTGCCCATCTCCACTTCATTTAGTTGTTTTTCTGGGGTTTTATCTTGTTCCTTCATCTGGTACATAGCCCTCTGCCTCTTCATCTTGTCTGTCTTTCTGTGAATGTGGATTTTGTTCCACAGGCCGCAGGATTGTAGTTCTTCTTGCTTCTGCTGTCTGTCGTCTGGTGGGTGAGCCTATCTAAGAGGCTTGTTGAGAAGCAAATCTTTTTTAATCCACAAGAGTATCTAACAAATTCTCTGGCAGAACCTGATGTTAACTGAACTAAGTTGATTTTGATTAAATTAATTGGCCCCATGGTTATGGGAAGGCCTTACAAGCCATTAATGGGCCCCAGGAGTACAAGACAGGTACTTTGAACTATAACCCTGGAACTAACTGCATTCCCAGCCTCACTCCAGGCCTGCAAATTCTCTAGGGTTTGTATGCTTGACTCAGTAATGCTCAAAATAAGGTTTTTCTTAGTGTACCTAAAAGTTACGGAGAAAAACATCACTTTGTTGCCAAGAGTGGCACTTCAGGCAGTGGCTAGAAAGTTGGCAGAGTCTGCCTTGTGTAACATTTGTCCACAAATCAGATTATAGTAGGACCTCACAAAATATTTATTAAGAGAAAGAGTAAACTTAGCTGATCTAATTTCTGACTGTTAGTCCTTGGCAGTCTGAAAGATTATATTAGTTGAGCTTTCCAAGTTATCCAATAGAGAACAAAAAGGGTTGAAAAATATTCTAAGTAAATACTTCAGAAAACATGTCTTCAGAAGGCTAGAATATCCAAGATGGAAATTTCTAAGGCAGAGCTTATAGACAATGGGATATGCTAAGACTCTGATGTTCTCGAGCTGGTTAAGGCTCTTTGCGACAAACCCAAACCCGGGTTTGTAATGAACTCGTGCTTAGGTCTCTGTGACCTAGATGTGCTGAAAAAAATGGGAGGTACACCTTCTTTTTCCTTCATGTAGCCCACCGTCAGTACAGTATTGAATCCCTTTTGCAGAGTGCTTAAGCCTGGTGTATTTTGTAATGAACCTTACCTGTTCACCACCCAAACTCAGAAAAAGTATAATTTAAGTGAGAAAAGAAACAGAATATAATTGAATATTTCAAGGCAATCTGCATTTTTTAAAACTGTACGTGTATGAATGAATATGATAGATACAATATGCCATAAACATAATATATACAATATAATTCCATATATTTTTGCATGTGTTATATACATTTTATAATATAATTTTGTATATATGCATATATATACACACAAAAGTATACAGGCAACTAAGACAAAATATTATCAGAATATTTATTCCTTGATGATGGAAATCTCAGGGGTCATTTCTGGTTTTGTTTCTGTTGTTATACCTTAGTATTTTCTAAATATTGTTCAATGAATTTGTATAACCTTTACAATGATAACAAGTTATTTGTTTCAAGGCTGGAAAGAGAACAGACAAGAAATCTTCACCTGAGAATTCTTAGTATCAGAGTTCCTGGCCCCTGGGAAGCAGAGCTGCCCAAAACAGAGAACTGTGGACACCTCTGCCCCCTGCTGTCAACCTTCAGTAAGTATCCTGTGATCCTCAACCTGCTGCTAGTAAGAATCTCCAGGGAGACTGGTGTTTATGAAATCACAAAATCCTGCTGCCCACCTCAGAGATTCCCGGGCTGGGGACCCTCAGACTACACTGAGAAACGTGCACTTAGAATTAAGGAATATCCTGATCACAGCTAATGAGATAGACCAGGAAAAATATGGACATCATACCTAGGAACACACATAGAAAGAAACTAGCTTTCTTCCAGTTTTTAAAAAATATATTAGTATATATTATAGTGTATATTGAAAGAGTATATATTAATATAGAATATATTTTAAAATATAATAGTCTATATACTTAGTATGTACTATTAATATTAATAATGCTAACACATTATATGATTTAATAATATTAATATACATGTACTTTCATAGTATATATGTACTTTAATATACTTGTATATATCTTATATACTTTATAAGCTTTGTACATGTATTTTTACAGTACTATACTTTTTAAATGCATGTATATGTATTTATATACATGCAGTTTTATATATGCACAGTACACAGTATATAGTATGTATATATACTATATATGATGTATGTATGTAGAATATGTATAGTTTTCACACACACACATACTTTTACAAATGATTTTACATTTGTCAGGATTTTATTTTAATGAAGAGCCTAAAGTGTGACTAACATCTGCATTTTAACTCTACAGCTGGTAAAAGGATTTCTTCCTTCTGAAGTTATTCGAAGTTCCAATTTGCTTTAGAAGTTGAGACATCTGAGGGGTTTTTTTGTTGTTATTATTTATGAAATTCAGCATTTCCTCAGAGCCAGTTTTGATATAATAAAGTCTTCAGATCTCCAGTCTCAATTTATAAGCAATTTATTTACAGTCAGTAAAAGACATTGAAGCCAAATGCCTTTCTTAGATGTGCTTTCAGCAGCGCCCATAGAATTCAGTTACATGTGCTGGTCTGAAGGAAAAATGTGGACAATGTGATAAACACAGTCTTGCCTTAGCCATAACCAAATTAAAACAGCCGCCTCAACAGAGGTAGTTAGGGAACCAAATAGACTGAAAGGAAAACAAGAAAAAAAAAATCAGTTTGAAAGCAAACCGACTTATACCATATTTCCTGATGGCAGATTCTGACCCATGAGGCATGCAGAAATCAAGCATTAATACTTCAATGGTTGTTACATTATTTTATGAGATTTCATCATTAAATATTGAAAGTTAGTCCAGGCTTTTTTTATACCATATTCTTAAATCTGCTTTAAAAGCCTGGGATAATTGCTTTAAAAATGAATCCATACATATATTGATAATATATGATTCAGAAATATATTGGATTAGGGTTTGTGATACTTATAAATGAGAACTTGTCACTTTCAAGCATAAGCATTTTTCTTTTCCGTGTAATACTTGCCTGGTATTTAACCTGTCTGTCCCTCCCAGAGTGTGTGGAGCTACTGTGAGAAGCCCCCTAAGTGTCTTTTAGGATGGACCAGTCAGTTATACTTGCCATGGATTGATGCTCTGTCTACTCAGGGGACAATGTGATGATCAAACGAGATAAATTATGTGAAAGATTATGATATGACTAAAGCCCTATATCAGGTGCTAAGAACTTCTCACTGCTGTTAAATTGCAGAAAGCTATGTAGATTTCAGCATCCTCTCCTCCCATGGCCAATTACATTTTGCAGAGTTGTCTGATGAAAATGTTGATATTGTGTACATATTAACTAAGAAAGTTTTGCAAATTCTCCATTTGACTACCCCTGTATAGAGTGGACTTTACAGTAAATTTTGATCAAAAAAAAGAAGATAATGTCCTTATTTGATGCATCTTCTTCAATGTATTATCTCACAGCCAACTTTTCTATCATGTCAATGGAAAAGAATAAATTTTATGAAACGAAAAAAGTGGGTTTTGTTTCTGAACAAAGGTAGTAGAATATTTACTTTTACTTGGAAAATAATTGATTTTTGTGACCTAGGTACCATATAGTCAAGCACTCTTTGTCCTCTAGCTAGGCATGTAACAAACAAACAAATAAAAAAAAAACAGATAAATTCAGGATGTAGACAGAGTTCTCAAAGTGTTTTACTGAAGAGAGTCCATAGAGGGACTCACTTTGTGGAAATAGGATCTGTTTACACCCTTTGTCTGTCAGTTGTTGCTCACCAGCTGCCCCCAAGAGGGAGCAGAAGGCAGAACCTCATGGGCCGGGGGTCCTGTAGGCTGTGGACCATAGTCTCCAGAAGGGGGCAATGGTAGACGACACGGCCACAGTTCCCAGCAGCTGGGAGCGTGGTGTCCCGGCTGCAAAGGGGTCCTGTAGGCTGTGGACCATAGTCTCCAGAAGGGGGCAATGGTAGACGACACGGCCACAGTTCCCAGCAGCTGGGAGCGTGGTGTCCCGGCTGCCAAGGGGTCCTGGGTGGGGCGCCAGTGCCCCTTTCTGCAGGTGGCAACATGACCAAGGACCAGCAGCTGTGGGAAGCCAGGACACTCCGGAGCCACAGGAACTGCATCTCTAGGGGATCAAAACCAGTGCTGGAACGTGGTGCCGGAGGTCAGGAGGGAGTAAATACCCAGGCAACTCCCTCTTTCCACCTTCCCATCACCTACCCCTGCTTCCATGGCTAAAGCAACTCTACAGGAACAGGAGGCACAGGAGCCTGGGCAACACAGTCGGTGGAGACCAGCTTCTTTGACCACAAATCAAATGGGAGAGGATGGAGAATGAACCAGGGGTGTGAGAGGGTAGGTAACAGAAAATGAGCACACCCTCGATGGGTTTCCTGCAGCTGTTTAGAGCAGTCAGTAATAAATAGAGGTCTTGCAGATCCCACGATCCCATCCTCCATAGCCCTCTCCGCACACCCATCTCCTCTGCTTCCTCTTCCTCTTCCCCCTTCTCTCCTCTCTTCCTTTTCTCTCTGTCTCCCCATCTTTCCTTCCTTCCCTCCTACCTCCTCCAGTCTCCCTGAATCATGGGTGACCACTGAGGATTAGGGTGCACGTGGCTAAACCGGACCTATTAACAGACAGGAATGACCTGGTAAGGGGTAAGCGTGGTGATTGCTGCAAACCAGACTAGGAGCCAAACTGTGGTACTGATAAGGATAGAATAGAGTAATTAAATAGTCAGTTTAGAAATCCCACTAGGGAATTAAGGAGAGAAACGGAATTTAACGGAAGTTTGGGAGACTGTGGTAAGGTCATGACCACTCAGGAAAAGAATCCAGTACCCTAGCAACAATCTACACTACCTTGATGGAACACTAGGTGCATTGAAGCACCAGACACACACAAGCCACAAACCTTGATAGTTAAAACACAAGACAGTAGATACAATGGGGTCTGAATCTTGTTACATGGAGTCAGAAAGTTAATAGTCCTTGAAGAGTAGCATTTTTGCATGTAGCCAAGACAGAAATATAGGTGAAAGGGGACATTATACTGAAACCTGCGATGAATTACTATATTTTAGTATATGTCACCACCCTTTTGCTAATATACATATGATCTAAATAGCACCATGACAGTCCCAGTTAAACCATATAGGGCCAAAGGAGGAGCTAATGACGTAAACCTTGACACCTGCCCAAGAACGAGGAAGACAGTGGTCTTCTCCCCTCCCCACGTTTTCTTTGGTTATAAAAATGTAGCCCTCTTTGTTCTCGGGGAATCACACCCTTGCCTGCCAGCTTGTATCTCTCACAAGTGACCTGTGCTAATAAATTCACCCTTTGCCTATCACTTTGCCTCACGCTGAATTCTATCTGAGACAAGACAAAAGAACCTAAGCTTCAGTAAGTCCTGACACCAGGTGAGCGGTTTTAATCAAAGGACAGTGGGTTAGAGGACTTCCCTGGTGGCGCAGTGGCTAAGAATCCACCTGCCAATGCAGGGGACACGGGTTCCAGCCCTGGTCTGGTAAGATCCCACATGCCGCAGAGCAACTAAGCCCGTGTGCCACAACTACTGAGCCTGCGCTCTAGAGCCTGCAAGCCACAACTACTGAGCCCAAGTGCCACAACTACTGAAGCCTGCGTGCCTAGACCCCGTGCTCCACAACAAGAGAAACCACCGCAATGAGAAGCCTGCATACCACAACAAAGAGTAGCCCCCGCACATCACAACTAGAGAAAGCCCATTCGCAGCAACCAGGACCCAATGCAACCAAAAATAAATAAATTTATAAATAAATTTATTTAAAAAAAAAAAAAGGACAGTGGGTTCGAGTCCCCTCCTAGTCAGGGATCGTGGGTTCAAGTCCCAATCTGAGTTTTGGCTGAGTTCGAGTCCCACCCAAAAAGGGGTGCAGTTTCAGTGTCAAGTAGCAAAGAATACATGACCCGATGTACAAAAGTCATATGACAATGAAACAACTGCCCATGATGAAAAACAACCAGAATTTGTTGCTATTACTCTTGAGGTAACACAGGGTTTTGCAAAGTGGTCAAGAATTCAGTTGTCCACTCTTCTTCCATGAATTAACTGCAGGTGTTTGCCAGGTGGACGTGGGTATAGAAAGTCACTTTATACTCTGTATCTGGCAGAGATTATACAAATCATTGTAATTTTAACATGAACAGTGGTCAGTATGTCGATAAGCAGACCCAGCAAAGGAAGTAGGAAACGGCAGACAGTGCTGTTGCTGTACTGGCTTGTTCCAATCTTTTTGTTTTTCCTTTTCTCTTATTTCTCAGGAAAAAAATTAGCCTTTGGCTGGCCTCGTGGAAGGACTGCCATGTGTGAGATCAGGAGATCGCGTGGCACATGTAACAGGTCAGCTCTCAGGGGCAGGTTCCTGGGCTCCTGTCCACATGCCACCTCCACAGGCTTGTGCCCCTGCAGTCCTGGCAGCCTCGAAGGATGCTTACTGCTTCAACGGCCAACCGGATTACGCACCCCATGTTTTCTCTTAGCCCTGAACCCGTGGCTCTCTGACTGGGAACAATGCAACCTACTAAATGTTCCTTCCCTTAATGTGGTTTCCAGCTTACTTTCCTCCAGTCCAGCCCCTGCTTGTGCCAAGGGTCCTATTATCAGCTAAACAGCTCCATCCCTCTTATGTCTCTGGCTGACGTGGAGATTCTCTCTCTTGTTCACTTTGTTTGCCAACGTGCTTTAGCGTCTTTGAACGCCAGCACGTAAAGCAAACTGAAGTGTGTACTACTCTGAGAATAGCGTCAGTGAGGATAGCACAGCTGTGCCAGGACCCAGTCTAGGTAAAGTCTTGAAATTTGAGTTACTGGGGAGCGATTTCAAACCCCCATCCCCTTCCTTAACTCATTCTCAATTTCTCTCCGTGTATCCACGTGTGGACATACTGATGCACTCAAATAGATGCACGTTGTTCATGTGTGTAGTTTTCTATAACAACCCCTATGGCTTTCAAAAACGTGTTATCCAGACAAAATGTAGTTTAACAATACTAAAGTGCTAAAGTATGGAAAGTCGCATAATTATATTTTCACAGCAATATTTCCTGAGTTTTTCACACAAGAGTTCTAATAACTAGAAACTTCAAAATGATAACCTGAGAAGCCAATCTGAAAAGGCTACATATGTGTGATTCCAACTCTATGACATTCTGAAAAGGCAAAACTATGGAGACAGTAAAAGGATCAGGGGTTGGAGGGTAAGGAGGAATAGGTGAAGCACAGAGGATTTTTAGGGCAGTGAAACTACTCTGTATGACACTATAATGGTGGATACATGTCATTATACATTTGTCTAAACCTTTAGAATGTATAACACCAAGAGTGAGCCCTAACGTCAAGTATGGATTCTGGGTAATGATGACGTGTCAGTGTAGGTTCATCAATTGTAACAGATGTACCATCTGGAGGAGATGTTGGTAGTGGGGAGGATTTGGGAGGCTACAGAGTGGTTATGGGAAATCTCTGTACCTTCCTCTCAATTTTTCTATGAACCTAAAACTGCTGTGAAAAAAAATCTTAAAAAAAAAAATTTAACCTGAAGCAGTCCTTTTCAAAAACAAAAAGCTTAGATAAAATCATTTGACTTCATTTATAACACCTTCTGTTTAAGAATGGCACAAATAAACACAATTTTACTACAAGTATATTAACCTCCCCACATGCCATCCCAACTAGCCTGGCTTTTATTTCTTCCTCCTTCACATCTGTGACTCCTATCTTTGTTTCCTGGATTATCACGTTCCCTGTAAAATCCTCAGACCAGCCCAGGGAAGCTGTTTGTGACTCTCCAAAGATCTTAATATTCAGGAAAAAGGGAAAATTCTTTGTCACATTCTATTCTCATTTTTGTTGTTGTTGTTTCTTTCAGTCCAAATCAAAATAACTCACGAGTGGCAGGGGCAAAGTAACCGTGGTAAGTAAACACTTACTAGGCATTTCCCCTAGAGGCTGTTTGCAGATAGCAGCTGCGTGAGTCATGAGAACAGGTCTCCAGGGAGCCTCCATCTCTGACCCAGGGTGGAGTGGGTTTTGGGGCCCTTCACACAGCTCAGCTCCCTGGATGATGTCAGCTGATCCAGTCGCAGCAAACAAACCCTGCATTCATTCAGTCTGCAGTCAGAGATTCCAATAACACAGCCAAGTAAGTCTAGGTGGCACAGAAAAAACGCCCGATAATAGAAACTGCTGTGAGCCCTCTGTAGATATAGCTCCAGGATGAAATGGATTTCCCTGTCAATATCCTGTTTGTCACTGCAGGACAGGGTGTCATTTTGCTGGGCCAGGTTTCACCGGATGTTTTCAGTTTCCTTGTTGGTTTCTAAATGACTCTGTTAAGGAATCTGTGTGAGAAATAGACCTATTTTTATTCACAATGACTTCGCCGTCTGCCCTGGTATTTTCTGTAAACAGATTCCTGTCCTGCCTGTTAATGTATTTCCATCTGTGAACCCTCCAGAGTCAAAATGTCTTTTTAAAGAGTAACATGATGATATGAACATTCTGTTTCACAGTGTAGAACTGATAACTACTCAAGGTTCTTCAAACCATTCAAAGAAGGATGGCTTTAAAAATAAAGCTTCAGGAATATTTCATTCAAGACAATGAAACTACATAGTGGCTTGTTTTTCTTAAGTCCGTAGGAAAAATTTTCTCACCAAATGTTTAAATTAGAGGACACTCTTCTTTGTGTGAGTTGAGAGGACTCACTTCCATGTGTTTGGAAATAATTTAAGGATGGGGATAAGGAGACTAGCGCTGACTCAATCATTGATTTATTATATTTTAAATACGACCCTTAACTACTCTGCTCTCTTGAGTTCCTCATACATAAAATGAAACCAAAAGTGCCTGAGTCTAAATGAAAAGGTTGTCTAAAGTCTGAAATGAGGTATATCAAGAATTGCCCAAATATGTCACATCCTGTTATGATTAAGGCTTAGAGTCTTCCGGTGAGATTTCATGACTAATACATAAATAAATGGGTGTTAAAGGTACAGTGGCTTCACTTAAATCAGTATCTTTCAAACGATTATACAATAAATGCCACTGTGGGTTTTGTTACAAAAGTAAAGTTGCTTAAAATATAGGAAATGAGTACTTGTACTGTTTCTGTAAAAATAAATAAATAAATAAGGCTATGTCCAGATATGTCCATTTCCAGACATAAGCACTCTTTGTAAATATATATTTATGTAGTGATAAAGTCTGTTTCTCCATGTCATGGCTATGTCTTCTTTTCTTATACTTTTTTTGAAGGTGAGATTAAAACATACTATGAAATTCACATTTTTAAAATGTAACACTAGGGATTTCCCTGGTGGCGCAGTGGTTAAGAATCCGCCTGCCAATGCAGGGGACATGGGTTTGAACCCTGGGCCAGAAAGATCTCACATGCCACCGAACACCTAAGCTCGTGCACCACAGCTACTGAGCCTGCACTCTAGAGCCTGTGAACCACAGCTACTGAGCCTGTGTGCCACAACTACTGAAGCCCGCACAACTAGAGCCCGTGCACCGCAACAAAGAGTAGCCCCCACTCGCCGCGACTAGAGAAAGCCCGTGCGCAGCAGCGAAGACCCAATGCAGCCAAAAATTTAAAAAAATTTTTAAATTAATTAATTAATTTAAAAATTAAAATAAAATGTACACTAGCGGTTTTCAGTATAGTCACAATCACCACTCTGTATTTCCCAAATATTTTCAAACCAAAAAAGAAAAAAAAAATCCCATCCCCATTAGCACTAACTCTCCTTTCCCTCCTCCCCTTAGTCCCTGGCAGACACTAATCTAGTTTCTCTCTCTGCAGATTTTCCTTTTCTGGACACTTTATATTAATGTTTCTGGTTTCTTTTTCTTAGCACTTTTGCAAGGTGCAGCCATGTTTTAAGATATTTCAGAGCTTCATTTATTTTTATGGCTGGAGAATATTCTAGTGTATGGTTGTACAATGTTTTATCCATTCATTACTGGATGGACATTTTTTTTTCCCCCACTTTGGAGCTATTCTTTTAAAATGTTGCTATGAGCATTCATGTACAAGTTTTTGTTTGGACATATGTTTTCGTTTCTCTTGAGTATATGTCTAGGAGTGGAACTGTTGGATCAAATGGTAACTTGACATTAACAATTGGACCGACTGCCAGACTGTTTTCCAAAGTGGCTGCAACATTTTACATTGTCGTCAACAGCACGTGAGGTCTGATTTCCTCACCCTGGGAACAGTTTTTGCAAGTTCTTTTTACCATAACCATTCTAATGTGTGTGCAGTGGTATCTCACTGAGATTTTGATAGAATTGTCCTAATGACAAATGACCTGGAGCATAGTTATATGTATTTATTGACCATTTATATGTCTCCCATGAAGAAATGCTTATTAAAATCTTTTATCCATTTTTATTATTTGTTTTTTTATTGTTGAGTTGCAAGTTCCACCTGAATCCTGAATAAAAGTCCTTATCAGATATATGACATCGAAACATTTTCTCATATTCTCTGGATTGTCTTTTCACTCTCTTGATAGTATTCTTTGATGCACAAACACGTTCAATTGTGATGAATTCCAATTTATCTAATTTTTCTTCTGCTGCTTGTGCTTTTGGTGTTACATCTAAAAATATATATATATATTGCTTATATATATATATATTGCATCAAAGTCATGATGATGTACACCTATTTTTTTTCTAAGAGTTTTATCATTGTAACATTTACATTTTGAGTTCATTTTGTATATGGTATGAAGTAGGAGTCCAGCTTCATTCTTTTCTATGCTAATATCCATTTGTGCCATCCCTATTTGTCTAAAAGACTATTTTTTTCCCATTGAATTGCCTTTACCTTTATGAAAAATTGATTGAACATATGTGTCAGGGTTTATTTCTAAACCCTCAATTCTATGTCATTAATTTCTATGTCTACTCTTATGCCAGTACCACACACTCTTGATTACTGTAGCTTTGAAAGTTTCAAAACTGAGGATAAGTAGTCTATTCTCCTCTTCAAGATTGTTTAGGCTATTGTGGTTCCTTACACTTCCATGTGAATTTTAGTATCAGCATGTCAATTTTTGCAATGAAAGCAAAGAGGAATATTGATAGAGATTGCATTGAATATGTAGAACAATCTGGGTAGCAAAGCATCTTGTTATCAATATTAATTCTTCCAATCCATGAGACTAGATGTCTTTCTTTGTCATGTGTGGCACTGAAGACTCTGCTTGGTTAGCTTAGTGGTTAGATAGTGTTCAAGAGAAATTTCCTTAAATGCCTGGAAGCAATGTGTCTCAGTCCTTGCTGTTGGGTTCTGTTAATGATGTTCAGGTGTGCCTTCAAGACTCAGCCAGACATTTGGAAGTTCTGCCTTATCCTTCACTTTTAACTGAGCAGAGTTTCAAGGTCAGCCAGAGGTGAGAGCTCACGGCTTATGGCTTAGGTATTCCCCCTATGCATGAGCACAGCCCTGAGCACGAGCACGGCTCCATGCATGCATGTGACTTTCTGGACTCCCAGATATGTCAGAGCTTTATAAATCTCCCTCAAGTTTTCTTTTCCTCCAGCTTTTCCTTTTCACCTTTTTGGTTTGCCTGTTGTTTTCCCTACTGATACTCACCACCTGGGGCCATTGGATTATTAAAATATTGCCACAGATTGTTTTCAGCAAATACCCTGCAAAAAGTCTGCTTTTCTGAGGGACTCTGTGTCAGGCCAAAGAAAGACAAGACTGATAAGTGGGGTCTTCTGGGAACGGTAGACAATTAAAATAATGACGGTTCTCTGGGAATTGGGCTTCTACCATCAGTGCCTGCCAGGCTGCTGGTTTTCCCTGAGATGCATGTTGTTTCCAAGGCTACCACAGAGCTGGGAGGGGAGGAAGAGAGATGGGAAAAGTTATGTTAAAACTCCCCCAAACTTGCTGCTCTTCCCAAGATTAAGCAGTTTTTCTTGAATAAACACTCCCCGGATTGTTGTCTTTGATTAATTTCCTGAGATCTGAGAAAGTCTATTCTGATCATTTTTGCCAATGTTCTCGTTGAATGTAGATGATTTTCAGAAGTCCTTACTCTGTCATTCCTCCTGACTGCCTGTGGCCATGTCTTTTCAAATGGATAAAAAATTTCCTTATTTGAATTCATCAGCATCAGAGAAAACAGCCTTAAAATGTGAAGTCCTTAATTTGACTAGTTAGCACATGCATTATTCTGGAAATATACTAAAGAAGCAAGTTCCATTCTTAACCTTGGGAAAGCTACATTTTTGGCAGTCATCTCCATTACTCTATTGATTACAGGCAGAGCAAGCTACTCTTGGTTTCATTGTAAATGTATAATTTATCCCCCAGGATAAATTATTTACTGGGCAATTAAGAGTGGCCTATTCTCTCCTTCTTCCAGATATCACTTAAACCAAATGACTTGCATTTGTTACTTCTCACAGTAGAATTCTCTTTGTATCTTCGAATTCCTTGCTAGTGCATTTCACTATGATATTTCAAATTCATATTTTGTCTTTTTTTATGCTTATTGATCTTAAGAAGCTGCATTGTTCATACAACCTTGTGCTTAAAATCCACTTAAAGTGGAATCAAATGTATTATAAAATTCCACGGTTTGCTTTGGAAAATATAATGTATTTAAAATTTGTAAACTGTGAATATAGGGAAGAGGGTAAAAAAATAAGGCTTTGGTTTTGAAAATAATGATAAATACATCTTCTGATTATTTGAACTTCCATGAAATTTAAAATAGTTTAAGGGATTTCTCCAAGTTAGAGTATATAGATAATATTTTTCTAGTTGCTTTTTTAGATAACAGCCAGGGGCAAAATGATTGCTCTGCAGGCCACAGAATATATAGTTCAATAAAGAATGCAATGTTATTAGGAAAACATGAACCACAAATGAGTGTTAGAGTTTGTAAGCAGGTAATAGACTGATAGGCATTTTTATCAAAATATAATCTGTTCACAATAAATGCCCAAACTGCTTATTCTTTTAATGTATTTCTTTTAGCCATTTTAATTATATATTTGCATTTTCAAAAACATCACTAAACCAGTAATAAAACTAATGTTCCAAACCATTAAAATTTTCTTGGAATGCTCTCAGCATTTAAGCATATGGCACTTAACACTCTCTCATGAGTCATTGTCTTAGAATAACTTTCTTCTTAATGTTACAATACTTTCTTGTAGGGATTTTGATTTTTCAAACAAATTTATATCATTCGATGTTTTTCATTATTACATAAAAATTATATTTCAGGGCTTCCCTGGTGGCGCAGTGGTTGAGGGTCCACCTGCCGATGCAGGGGCCGCGGGTTCGTGCCCCGGTCCAGGAGGGTCCCGTGTGCCGCGGAGCGGCTGGGCCCGTGAGCCGTGGCCGCTGAGCCTGTACGTCCAGAGCCTGTGCTCCGCAACGGGAGAGGCCGTGGCAGTAAGAGGCCCGCATACCGCAAAAAAAAAAAAAAAAAAAAAAAAAAAAAATTATATTTCAGTTCTTTTTAAACAAAATCAAAATAAGTAACAAATAATATGATCACTTTCCCATGAACTAAATAGTCAGAATACACATTTGGTTGGCATCCTGGCTTATCCTTTCCTTTATCTCAGAAAGTGACTCATGCATAGGGTAGTGACTCTGACATTGTACATGTCCCATTATTTTTGCAAGATCCATAAACTCTGTGTGATTGAGGTTTGTCTTTCTATGGATCCAGAAACTTATTTGCTCTGGTATTCTCAGAAAATAGGTCATTGTATCACTTTCTAAGTGGTTTCATCACACAGGGGCAACCTTTCCTGCTTGTTATCAAGATGTGTCTTATGTAAGGTAGTTACCTTGATAACTATTTTAAGGGTTTTCTATTACTTTCAGTCTTTAAAGATTGCAAATATCTAGTAGGTGTAAGATAATTTCCTTGGTATGAAAAGAAAAAATGTGTATTGTGGTTGGTGTTTTAACGCCCACATGAGGAGAGAACAGAATAGTCAATGTCTTATACAAGATTGGGAACTTCAAATGGATACTTGCAAAACATTGGGACTCTTGAAAGAATATTATTTATAATAAGAGCTCTAGAAACATTCCCCCAAACAGGGCCAAAAATACTACAAGGGAACTAGCCATCTGCATGGGACTCTAATTTACTCAGAGTAAAAATACTTTTTGTAAGAAATTAAATCCTAGTTTGACCTTCACAGCTATATAGACCTAACTAATATTATCAAAGTGTGGTGGAAATCCCAAGTTGATAAATTAAGGGAAAATATATTTGGGAAAGATGAATTATTGGTGGCTCCAGCCAAAAAAAATGCAAAATCACTTTTTATGTGTTCCACTTCAGGCGTGGCCAGGGAAGCTCCTGCCAGACCAATTTTTCCACAAAAAAAAAAAAAAAAAGAACAGTTAAATACTTGGATAATTTTTTTTAACTGCCTGGAGTTAGCACAGAGTGAACAAAAGCAGGAAGATTATAGCAAAGAATCTGTTTGGAAGACAGAATGGCATGAGGTGATTTTCCTGTTTTTTGATGACTTAAGCCTGAGAGCAGGCTGAAATCAGTACTGTCAAAGTAAAGCATTGATGGAAAATCCACACTTTTTCTGGTCTAAAGAACCAGAGGACAGAGTGTGGATTAATCATTGCCACCATATATTGTTGAAAGCTTGTTTTCCAGTCCTTTGTACAGAGTTTAAAAGAAAAAAAAAAAAATTCTATTTATTAAACTTTCTGGAAAAAACTGTTGTGTGTGTAATCTTTTTACCCATTAATTTAAGACTTGTGCATGAAAAAAATATACATTCCAAAAGGAAGAGCAACAGAGAGGCAGAGCTTAGAATCCTATGTAAAGAATTTGCCAATTTTCTAGCTGATTTTGAATTTGCAAACTTACTAGCTGATTTTGAACCTTGCACATACAGGGCAAACACAAAATTTTGAAACTTTTTTTTTTTTTGGCTGCATTGTGAGGTATGTGGGATCTTAGTTCCATGACCAGAGATAGAGCACATGGCCCCTGCAGTGGAAGCGTGGAGCCATAACCACTGGAAAGCTTTTGAGCTGCACCAAGGAGACAATCTTTATGAGTCCAAGATAATTGCCTGCTAAAACTTAGAAAATCAGCACTCTATTTAGGAATACAACAGAATTCAGAGTCTCTGCACCTTCAGAATATTCAGGAAACAATACAAATTCACCCAACAGGTAAAAAAAGACCCATAATTTAACTCATTCTTTTTTTTTTTTTTACCCATTCTTAAGAGAAAATACAATTAGTAGAAACCAATTCCCAAATGAATGTATACGGGAATAAGTAGACAGGATTTTATTTTAACTATATGTACTATTCTCAATGTCATAAAGAAAAATATGCTCTCAATAAATAAAAATATAAAAAGTTTCATCAAAAAAATAGAAACTATGAAAAAGTCCCAAAAGGAAATTCAATAATAGAAAAATGCAGTGTATGAAATAAGTATGCACAGACTGGGCTTTTTAAAATATCTTTTAAAGCCAGGGAAAATATCTATATGCCAAAAAATGATTCAGATATCTTCTGATTTCTGGTGAGAAATTTTGGAAGTCAGAAGAAAGTAGAACAACATAACAAAGTGCTGAAGAAAAGAAAAAAACTGTCAAACCACAATTCTACATCCAACAAACATATTCATCAAAAATGAAGCTGAAAAAAAAATGAAGCTGAAATAAAGACAATCTCAGATAAAAGAAAACAAGGACTATGTGTCACTAATGACTTGCACTTAAGAAAGAAATGCTAAAGTAAATTCTTCAGGCTGAAGAAAAGTGATACAAGGAGTAGACATTTAAATCGTCAGGAAGGAATGAAGGAAAATGGGGAAAATGACATGAATGTTTACGCAAAGTATTCTAGGGAGTCGACTAAACAACTATTAAAACTCAAAATTTAATTTCAAAAGATCACACATAAATTGTACTATTGTATACAATCAGCAAACAATGGAAAATGTAATCAAATAAAGCACTAAACAGATACAAGAGTTAAAAAATCAAATCGTATATTCTACAACACAAGATGTATTGAACAACAAAAGCAACTGAAGTTGAAATTTAAAAAATTACAACATAGGAACAAACTACCACAAGGAAGAGGAAATAGAAACAACAGACAGGAACAGAGGTCTCAGATGGAAATAGAGAATATGTTATTGGACCCTGGAAGAAAGGCTACTTTGTTATAAAGTGGCAGAAAACTTGGCCATATTGTTTTCTACCAATGGGTGAAAAGTAGAACTTGTAATTAATGAACTTGGATATTTAGCTGATATTTCCAAGTGAGACTGGAAGATGTGAACTTCTCCTTTCTGTTTGTAGTAAAATGCTAGAAGAAAGACATCAATTGAGCAGTGAACTGTTAGGCAAAAAGGAACCAGCATTTGATGATTTGGAAAATTCTCACTCTTTCCAGATAATGTGCTCTGGAACCAGGGCCAAGGGTGTGACTGGAAAACCATTTGTTAAAGAGACTAGATGTGTGACTCATGGATTCAAACAAACTTCTCAGCAGAAGTCAGGAATAGAGATGGGTTATCCAGGAAGAATCAGTGTAGAATGCTCGTGTTTATAGGTGTGGATCCCTTTGACATCAATAGGAGACTCACAAGGTTTTTGAGAATTTTATACCAGCAGAAACACAGCCAGCCTGGACTGAGAGGAACAGATATGGGATGAAATGAAGGATGAACCACTCCAAGAGCAGAGCCGTGGATCCAAAGTCCAGAGAAGGCAGAGCTGCTATCCTGGGAGGCCTCAGAGGACAGAGCATTGAGCCACAGAGGATTAGTCTTAGCCTTATAACCTAATGGAACTTGTCTTGATGAGTTGAGAACTTGCTCTAAACCAGTAACCCTTTATTTACTCCATTTTATCCCTTTAGAAATAGGAATGTCTAGGGCTTCCCTGGTGGCGCAGTGGTTGAGAGTCCGCCTGCCGATGCAGGGGACACGGGTTCGTGCCCCAGTCCGGGAAGACCCTACATGCCGCGGAGCAGCTAGGCGCATGAGCCATGGCCGCTGAGCCTGCACGTCCGGAGCCTGTGCTCCACAATGGGAGAGGCCGCAGCAGTGAGAGGCCCGCGTACCGCAAAAAAAAAAGAACGAAAGAAATAGGAATGTCTGTCTTATGCCTGTCCCACCATTGTATTTTGGAGACAGATCATTTGTTTTCTAGTTTCACAGCTCTGTGGTTGGAAAGAAGTTTTGACCCAGAATGGCTCATAGCAAATCTCATCCATACCTGATTTAGATAGTTTAGATAATGAAATTTGGAACTTTTTTTGAGTGGATACTATTTAGATGAGGTTTTGGATTTAGAACTGAATGCTGGAATGATTTAAGACTTTGGGTGGGATGGAGTGAGTGTATTTTGCGCATGGAGGACTTGAATTTTGGGGTGCCAGGAAGTGAACTTTACTGGATTAAAGAGTATCCCCACCAAAAAAAAGAATGCCCATATAACAGAATTATAGTCTAGGTGACTTAAACAACAAACACTTATTTCTTCACAGCTGTGAAGTCCAAGATCAAAGTGCCAGCTGATTCAGTTCTTATTGAGGGCCCCCTTCCTGGTTTGCAAGAGAGATGCCTTCTTCCTGTATCTTTACATGGTGGAGAGAGAGATCTCTGGTCCCTTCATCTCCTTAAAAGGGCACCAATCCCACGACAGGGGCTCTTACCTCCCAAAAGCCCCAACTCCAAATAGCATTATATTGGGAATGAGAGCTTCAAGATGAATTTTGAGGGCACAGAAACATTCAGTCTATAGCAAGCTCTCTGAAAAAAAAAAATTATATATATATATATATATATATATATATATATATATATATATATATACACTATAATGAAGGAAAAAAGAGAAGACAAATAAATGATGTATTTTTATGATGTTTGCATCAAAATTCTTAAGTAGATTTTCAAAGAATTCCACAAATGCACCTAAAAATTGTTCTAAAAGAGTAAAATCAGCCCAGAATTATTTGAAGAAGCTACCTACTCTAACTTGAACTCATTGTTCTTATATGAAAGTCATAATTCTTTTTTAAATTTTTTCTTATATTTTAGAACTAAAAGATACATTGCAGATTGAAGCTCTTATGCTGATTATAATTTTAAATTCTAGCTTACCCCATACCCACCCCCCCCAGTAAGTAAAGAAGGAGAAATCAGTAGAATCATATTTCATATTTAACACACCTTCCCCAAAACTTAATGCGTGGAGCTTTCTTTCTAGTTAGGCTAGGCCATCTATATATATATATATATTTTTAATATTTATATTTATATTTTTACCAAAAGATTTGTCCAATAAAAGAAGAAAACTGTTGAATTCTAGTAACCATGAAATTACAATCTCTTATTTTTCTATTTCCTTACGTAAATATCATAAATACATGTAAATACCCACCCCAAGTTCCATTAAGTATGAAATATTTTAACAGCTCATATTTTGTTTAATCACCTGGAATTAAATGGCTTTATCACAAAAAGAAATAACAAATTTTGACTTATCACAAGGAAATTTTATGGATCTGGGCAATAAAAGTAAGGCAATGCATATATTTATATTTACCTGATACAAATCTTTCACTTAGCAGTGTCATCATTGTCACCAAATATTAAAGAGCTCACATACGAAGAGAAATATGTGGAGAAACTTTGTAAGAGCAGTTAAGAGATCCGAAATGATAATTAAGCCAGAAAATCTGTTTTTGGTTTGGTCTTATTATTTAATTTTAATTTTTTTTTAGTATTTTCTGCCTACAATACAAAGCCTGACAACCAATGAATAGTTAAAATTGGGCAGCTGCTAGTAGATGGTGAAGTTACAGATTCTTGGAACGTTCCTCTGAACAGGATACCTTGACACAAATGCATCATTAAAAATTAATCCTTGGGGTTAAAAGTTACCTCAAGGAAGACTGTATTGCCGACAGTCCTTTACCTCAATGTAAATTATTTTGCCTTATCTTTTCAGTATAACGACCAGCTGAGAAAGAGAGAAAGGAAATCAAAAGCCTTGAGGAGACTGGAGTTCAGGTTGGGTCATAATGAACGAGGTATCAGACCTGATAAAATTGTCATATCCCTCCCAGCCTTGTGTCTTCATCTGTAAATTGAGGAGAATAAAAATACTTATCCCCCACGATTGTAGGGAGGACTAAATTAGCTAGTACACCTGTGGCACCTATGACAATGACTGTCAGAAAATATGCCCTCATAAGTATCAAATACTCCCCACCCTCTCCTCCTTCCCAACTTCCCTTAATCCTACACCCACCCCATTACCACCACCACCACTGCTTCTTACTTCAAAGCATATTGCTAACTGTGTCTTGAGGACATGCTAGAGGTTTATATAAAAATCAGATGCAAGGCTCTTTCATGTACCTGTAGCAAAAGAAGAAATAGCTTAAGCTACTTTGGTTCTCCCAAATGTTTTTATGAGGTAAAGGCATCAAAAATATTATGTGAATTTTTACTTAATTTATGAAATTTTTCTCCCCTAAAATATCTGAACTAAAACATTTAGGAGTTCCTTATCTTCTTTTCGAGTTTGATTTTTTTAAATTGAAGCGAATATATGCTGTTAACTATTTCAAAACTCATGTTTTATATGGTTTTCCTTTAGAAATTTAATTCTATTTAAAGACTTATAGGTCACTTGCATTAGTTTTTTAAACATTATCAGGATGTGCGTAGTGACCACATGTCACAATTATCAGAGGGATGATTAAGTCCATCTCTAGTGAGTAGGATTTTGCCTTTAAGTAATTCATGTGGATAATGCAGTCTCTGGATTTCCAGGGGAAAATCTTTTCAGAGAAAGAGAGTTTCTGAGTTGGTATCTCAGGACCTGTCATAATTTACAACTTCTGACGAATTCCTTGTTTATGGACTCAATAGCAAGACTTTGAAGAACGTCATTATTAAGCTTCCTATTTGAATTTTATATTTGTTAACACATTCAGAGTCAAGTACATAGTTTTTATTAAAGAAAAATTTCTTAATATATATATTTATATATCTAGCATTTATTGACTATATGCTATGCTCTTTGTGATAGAAGGGTCCCAGCTGACCCAACATTGACCTTTTCTCAAGAAATGTGATAAAAATATGCCTGTAAAATTAACATCATGATAAGGTAGAAAATAATGAACCGCATTGAATAGGGATATGGAAGTTTGGCAGAAGTACAGAGATGAATACATGTGTTATTTCTGCACTTCATGTCCAGAATAAAAAACAAAAATCAACATGTATTTTATAGATAAAGGTACTAAGAGTATTATGAGTCCAAAAAGAAACAGAAAAAACTGTAGTAAATACATGGCTAATCCAGGCCAAAAATATGTCTTATCTATTTTTTTAATGTGATGGGTTAATTATGAGAAATGAACATCAGTTTAATTGATTATGTCTCTCATTTTTTTTTCAGATCTGACAAGTTGATGCTGAGGATATGCATAACATGAGCAAGTTTGCAACTGCTTCTAATTTTACCTGGTAAAATAAAATATCCCCTAAGCCACATTGGCTGGTGTAAGGGAAGAAGAATAAAGTATGAAATGCAATGCGCATTCCTCATACCTATCTCTACCCTCGGCATGTTGCCTTCACGTAGTCCATACTACACATTATTGAAAAGTTGTTGTCATATGCACCCACAGAAATCACCCAAACAACAACAACAGCAACAAAACAAATACTTAACAGATGAGCTGCAATTTCCCCTAGTGCCAGGCCATGTTGCCATCATTGTAATTCCCATGTCCAGCACAGGACAGGTCATAAAGAAATAGTTGGGGGCTTCCCTGGTGGCACAGTGATTGAGAGTCCGCCTGCCAATGCAGGGGACATGGGTTCGTGCCCCGGTCCGGGAAGATCCCACATGCCGCGGAGAGGCTGGGCCCGTGAGCCATGGCCGCTGAGCCTGTGCTCCACAACGGGAGAGGCCACAACAGTGAGAGGCCCGCATACCGCAAAAAAAAAAGAAAAGAAAAAAAAAAAGAAATAGTTGGTGTGGGTTAGACTTGTTCAATGTCAAGCAGTGCTTGGGGATACTTTCATTTTTAGTTATTTAGATCATGATTGTAATAAAGATTTCAGAAAGCTTTTTAAAATATTTGTTTTAGGGAAGGAAGAATGTAAGAACAGTCAAGGGGGAATTGAGATAACTTTGGACTGATTCATGAAAGAAAATGTCTGAGTATAAAGCATTGTTTGTTTTATATCCACTTAAACAACGGTAAAGTGAAATGACATTTTAATGTGAGCAGTCAAACTTTATTAGAAGAGTTGGTGAATAATTACAGTTCAACAGCCAAACATTTATCTGTCTGTACCTTATGTGAATAAATAAAATATTTTTAAAGCCAAAAACAAACACAAATAATAAATTCCAATGGAAACTGCTTTTCTCTGATAACCACAAAAACACAGAAATAATAACATAAGTAATGGAAAACTTTACAAGTCCCCAAAAGATAAAGGACAGACTGGTTCAACCAAGGCTTGCTTTGATATGTGTAGGAATAAATCTGACCTATCTACTCTAATGGACCATTAAACTTTTATCAGATCATCATCAGAATGCATGAGGATTAAAAATCATTTCAGCTGAATAACGTGTGCTAAAATGTATATCGTCTGTGTTAAGGTAGTAATCATCATTTGGCTGATGTACTTCAAAGGACTGGTGGGCATTAGCCCATTTTGAACTTAAGTACTAATACTTTGACGGCACAAGGAGAATGTTTTTAGCGCTTTGATAATGCAGTACGAGAATATAAATGTGGGTCATCTCAGCTTCTGTGTGAGTAAGGCATTAGAATTGCGCCATTCACCATTTCATATATTTGTTGAGTTGTTCTCCAAACTCACTAGATGAGTCTGAAGCAATGTTTCTGAGTGTTTTTTCTTGAATGTTCTTTATTGTTATATTCTTAGATCCTTTATTACAAGTGATATCCTTCCCTCCAATAACCTGTGTCCTTATACTGAATCTTCCTTTTGTTAAAATTTTAATCAACCCTTTAATTCACACTGAAACGTGAAGGGTATTTACAGCATGGTGTCACAACTTCCTGGGGCATAGCTGAGGTAGAGGAATGCATTTTCAGTCTCACCTAGAGGACATGGTAAAGATGAAGCACATTGGGGCTTTCTAGTGTCCCCACCCTCTCCTCCATCCCTTCCTGATTATCCTACTTATAATAAGAGTCTAGCTATACACTCACCTATAGAGTAAGCTTCCTATGCAGCGCCCTTTTTTTTTTAACATCTTTATTGGAGTATAATTGCTTTACAATGGTGTGTTAGTTTCTGCTTTATAACAGAATAAATCAGCTATACATATACATATATCCCCATATCTCCTCCCTCTTGCGTCTCCCTCCCACCCTCCCTATCCCACCCCTCTAGGTGTTCACAAAGCACGGAGCTGATCTCCCTGTGCTATGAAGCTGCTTCCAGCTAGCTAGCTATTTTACATTTGGTAGTGTATATATGTCAATGCTATTCTCTCACTTCATCCCAACTTACCCTTCCCCCTCCCCATGTCCTCAAGTCCATTCTCTACTTCTGCGTCTTTATTCCTGTCCGGCCCCTAGGTTCTTCAGAACCATTTTTTTTAGATTCCATATATATGTGTTAGCATACAGTATTTGTTCTCCTCTTTCTGACTTCCTTCACTCTGTATGACAGTCTCTAGGTCCATCCACCTCACTACAAATAACTCAATTTTGTTTCTTTTTATGGCTGAGTAATATTCCATTGTATATATGTGCCATACCTTCTTTATCCATGCAGCTCACTTTTTTGAAAATAAGAAGCCATGGATATTCTTTTTGAAAGCCTTAATCTCTTATTTATCCCATGTGGATTTGACCTTAGCAGGGAAACCACTTATGTATTCTTATGTTTTTGTTTATTATTATTGCACTTCAGTCTTGTAATCTTTCTCCCTTTTGGAAACTGAAGAGAGACTTTATATGATGCTTTTGAAGAGAGGAGAAAACACCAATGCATATAAGATATGGGGGGGTGTTAATATCTTTAAGAATAACTGTTAGGAACACAATACCCTTCATTTATCTCAGGTTTTCAATGAGAAAATAATTCTTTGGTTCATAAAGAAAGATTACCATATGGAGCTTAGGGATAAACTGTGTTTAGGATGGGGCTCTTCTCATATGAAATTATTTTATTTGACAGTTTTCCAGAAGCCCCAATTTTCCATCCCTAAAAATGGACCACTTGGGGCTCAGCACAGTACTGTAGGAGGTCCGTCCTAATGATCATACCCACGGGGGTTCAACACAATCATCTTTGACCCTGACCCTACGTGAAAGAGTTGTTGGATTGCTTTGTGCCCTTAACACATGGCTGAAAGAAGGGTTCTGGGGGCCTTTGAAAAAGCGTAGGTCAATAATGTGCAGGGGAAAAAAAAGAAAAATTCCAAAGTTAGAGTGAGGCAACATGAGAGAAGTAAGCTCTTGGTTGAGGGGTTCTCAAAAAGAGGAATTGAGGCAGACTTAATGTCGGCTGTGTCTCTGAACCTGTTCTGCCTGCATCGTTACAGGAAAGGAAAATTAGGACAGAGCGCCACCCACATTCAGACAATCGCTTGCTTTATAATAGCGATTGCATCTCATCCATCTTTAAGCATCGGCACTTGTCATAGCGCGTGACTCATGTCAGAGACACGATAAATATTTGTGGAGTGAATGAATGAATAGAATAATATAATTTTAATTTTAGGATTTCCTGGCATTCCATAAAGACATTTTATATTCTTTTAATGTAAGCACTAACATCTCTAGATGGGCTAGATTTTTTTACCGTTCCATAAAAAATGTAGGAAAACAAAAGACTGGGAATTGGGAGTCAGAGCCAGCTGTGACTATTTAGAGGGTGCTGAGGAATATTTCACAGAAATCCTTATCTAGTGATTTTTTTCATTGGAAGAATAACCTCTGATGGTTAAGCCAACTGAAGAGAAGGACTAAAAATGACACCGCATGTAGAGAGACTTGGAAATTCTAGGGAAAATCAGTCTTGAAGAGCAGGGCAAATATTAAAAAAAAGATTTTTGACATCCATAGTAGATCGATCCAATTTAAAAATCATCTTCATGGATTTAACAACATCAACAACAGAACCCTCTGTTGTAGAATATGACTTAATGTTCTTTCAGATTCATGGTTGAATTTAATGTAACATCACTGAGAACAACACACACCCAGAACAAACCAGTTGAAGTTCTCAGAAGGTTCGATTTGCTGTACTTATCACAGATTTCAATTAAGCATCTCACCACGAGAAAGGCAAATGCCAAAAGCATCGTTTGCCTAGTTTTCTGATCTTGAGCATTTTTTTAAATGCTTTGGGAAAATACACGCCACACCACGGATGTGTTTTAAGATTTCTACTTGCCTGCAGTTCATTCATTCAACAAATATTTTTGAGAGCCCAGGGTGTGGCAGACAATGTGTATAAAGATCTTTGGAAACACAGAATGTCTGAACTCAAAGGCTTCATGAACGTGAGAGGTAGAGGGGCTGAAGGAGGAATAAAGATATAAACATTGGATATAAAATGTACGGTCAGGTTTCAACAAGTGCAATGGAGGTAAATGAAGTGGAGAGAGATGACAGCAATTGAAGGCAGAGGAGCCATTTTCTGTTTTCTAGAGGGAGGTAGAGTTCTCTACGGAGGTCAGGTTTCTGCCAACCCTGAAAGAAGCAAGGGTGTGAGCACTGAACACATCCAGGGGGAGAGGATTCGAGGCAGAGGCCACTGCCAGGCAGAGGCTCTGAGACTGGGCTGATTCTGAAGGGTTGAAGAAGAGCAGAGAGTCCAGGGTGGAGTAGAGAGGGTGCAGAGGAAGTGGGGAGTGGAGGATGCTGAGACAGGGGTGTAGAGAAGGTCCAGTCCCAGGGACCCCTGAGCCGTGCTGAGGCTGCCCAGTAACATCCTACAGTAACTCCTCCTTCTTAGGGACTCTAATCAGTGTTGCCAGGGAGCTTTGTATTCACTGAAGGTTGGAAAATTCATTTTCCTGCTAAAGGAAAATGTTCTTTACTCACAACACTTCTGTCACCAACTGTGTGGGATTTCCACGTCAAGCAGTTCTACGATTCTCTGCAGACACCAACAGGGTGTCCTGCAATTTAATTCAATTCTGATACCAACTACCCAGAGTCAGTGCAGACCCCACAGGTTAGGGCTCAGTTCCACAAAGTTACCCCTATTTCAGATGCCAGTCTCAAGTAGTGGGTCCCCAAGGTACCCATAATTTTGAGTTGGCTACAAATTGGGGATCCCCCTAACCCCTTCTTCAAAGTCAATAATTTGGTTATAAATGCCGAGCCTGCACATCCGGAGCCTGTGCTCCACAACGGGAGAGGCCACAGCAGTGAGAGGCCCGTGTACTGCCAAAAAAAAATTAATTGAACTTCTATACACTAGCAATTAACAATTCTAAAATTTAATAAAAGTACCCTATTTACAATAGTACTCAAAAGGATAAAATAATAAGAATAAATTTAATAAAATAATTATGACATATGCACTGAGAACTACACATTTTTTTTTTAATGAAGGAAAGCATTAAATGGAAGCACATCCCATGGGTAGGTAGACTTAATACTTTTAAGAAGGCAAAAATCTCCAAATTGGTCTAGTGATTCAGTGCAAGCCCTATGGAAATCCCAGCTGGCTTCTATACACAAATTAAAAAGTTGATCCTAAATTTCACATAAGAACGCAAAGGATGCAGAATAACCAAAACTATCTTTAAAAAGAAAAAATTCGGAAGACTCACACTTTCTAATTTCAAAATGTTCTGCAAGATGACAGTACCAAAGACAATGTGATACTGTCATGGCTGGACATATAGTTCAATGTAATAGAATTGAGAATCTAGAAATACACTTTTGCATTTATAATAAATTGGATTTCTGCAAGGGTGATGAGGCAAAGAACAGTCTTTCAATAAATTGTGTGGGAAAAAAAAAATCCCTCACCTATGGAATATTACTCAGCAACAAGAAAGAGTGAACTACTGAGACACTGATCAGCCTGCATGGATCTGAAATTCATTATGTTAAAACAAAAAAGCAAGACCCAAAAGGCTACGTATGATTCTATTTATGTCTCACTCTAGAAAACACAATTATAGGGACAAGTGGGCCTGACTAAGAATGTCACTACTAGGAGGTTTTTCTGGGGGATGAGGAACTCTTTTATAACTTGATTATGATGATGATTACACGACTCTATACATTTGCCAAAAACTATAAAACTGTACACAAAAGAAGAGTGGATTTTACTGTCTATAAATTTTAAATTACATTAAAATGATGTAAAATACTAAAAAATCCACAAATCTATCCTTTACCTAAAGTAATTCAAAAGAAATGTCTGACTTTCAATGCGATATAATTTAAATTTTTCTTTTCAAATATCATTTGCCACAATTCTCTTTTATGTGATTTCTTGGGGGAAAGGATTCATTCATTTTGAAAGTTTCTTTAAAGATAATATTCTTTAAAAAAAACTAATTTAAATCAGTTCATGGCTGGGAAAATCTGACCAATGTGTGTATTTCACATATTGTGTAATATTTTAATTTTACGTATTCAGGTTTCCATTTTGGAGAATCTGAATCAGTAGAAGTTCAGAATGATAGCCCATTTAATTGAAACTTTGAATAAGTAACTAGTCATGGATTTTGAAGCACCTCCAAGGGAGATCACTTGAATTGCCCACTCTCAATGATCTCCAGAATCCACTCCATCTTCTCTTAATGGGCTTCATATTAATATTTCAGTTCCATAACAGCTTAAAATGAAAATTAATGCTTTGTTGCTCAAATGCCTATGAAGTGCTTCCTGCCTTTAAATTGAGACCAAGCCCACCAAATAGTTTATACCCGAGAGCTTGTGAGGTGTGGGAAGGATGGAAAGAGACAGGCTTTTATTCAATAGTGTGGACACAGCCCAGCTCTCAGACAAGCAGATTCTTCTCCATCTTACATACTTGAGTATGTTTGAGGAGTAACAGATGGATATTTTGTGGGTAAATCCCAAGCAGAGTTAAGGATAATGGTATTTGTCTGCTTCCTTGAATTTTTCTCTATTTATCTTTCTCATGAATTGCTTCAGTAACTTTCCTAATTTATATTTGCCAGTGGGTCTTGTTTGCTTGAATTTCAGGAGTATTTAGCCAACTGTTACTAACACCCAAAGGCCATGGTTTATGAAGCACAACTTATCATAAGCTTACTTCCAGGTTAGCCTTGATTTCAAATTTTAATATTATTATTATCATCATCATCATCATTATTACAGGTATCTCTAGTAAAATCAGAAGATTTTAGGATTTTAGAATCTTAGGATTATTTATTAAAAGAAAAAAGAAAAAGAGAAAGCCATTGCTGAGTGTTTTTACAGGAGCTCATCCAAACAGTTCCTGTTATTTCCTTATCCCTGTTGAATCATATCCTGTGATTCAAGTTCAGACATAATAGTTTTACACAGTTCCATTCCATCTAGAATGACCATAAACTGTTGGTACAAAAGTGCCATAAACAGTCTGAAATGATACAGATATTTGCATGCGTCGTAAGTGGAGGAATACATGTAAATGCTACCAAACAGCCTGTAAATAGATTAAGGGTGTTTATTTTCAAGAGGAGGTTAATGTCTCAAAATCCAATTGGTAAGCATAGGGCAGTGGACTGGGAGGAAGCTGGGTTTATGCACAATTACACACATTGCTTCATAAACAAAACGTGAGGTTGAGTTGGCATGGTCTTCTGATGATAACCAGCCCTCCTTCTCAAAGATCACCTGTGGGCTGTGATCCGTCTGTATTGACCAAACTATTTCCTGTGAGTGTGGCTTGAACCACAGAGTGAAGATGATTAACGAAAGGAATGTTGTTTATATCATAACCAATGATTGAAAAATCAGCCTACAGCCCTCATGTGTAAAAATGAAATGTTTAAAAACTTTTGAGACTACTGGGGTGATCGCCAACTGGATATTTGATGATACGAGGAATTATTATAAAATTTTAGGTGAGATAAAGGTGTAGAGGTTATATTTTGTAAAACTTCTTATCTTTAGAGGAAAGCATTGACTGCAGTTGCCTTGGCGTCAGGAATTGCTTCAGAATGTCTGGGGAAGAGAGAGTAGGGGGTTATGTGAAGCAAAACTGGCCGTGACTTGCTATCTCTGAAGTTGAGTGATAGATCCAGGAGGGTCCATGACATGAGGCGTATCCTTGTACTATCCTTGTATTATCTTTGAAATGTTCCCCAATAACAAGTTAAATAAATCAATATTTTTTAGGAAGGAATTCTAGAACTTGTTTCACAAATCTTTTGTTTTTAAAACTTATATAAGGATCAGCAACACAGACTCAACGTGGTATCCGGACAGCCAAGTTCACATTGTTTGTTTTTAGAGGAGATCTTTATTTTCTTTCCTTTGTTTTGGGGTAAGAGGGATATTTAATTAAGACTATCTAATTATTTAATCATTTTAGAGTTTATTTGCCTCAAAATATTTGCCAGTTCTCTTTTCATTTCACCTTTTCTCTTCCTCTTTTCTGTTATCTGCTCTTTTTTAATTTCCTTTCTCCTTACCCTCTTCTACTCTGATGCTTTATCCAATATTTTTAGCTCTTTTCAGTGGCAGACTCAGCTCAGGGACCTAATCTGTCACCAGTGGATGCAGACATTTTCCTCAGCTGCTCTGTCCGTAAAGATCTCTTGTCCAATAACATTTTCAAGGCAGACGTGAGTATTGGAGAGGTTATGCCACTGACACATAAAGTAGAAAACTGTAAGTTTTCAGGAAGGGAAACATTACCATTTTCCTTACCCCTATTTAGAATCTCATTAAAAATCCAATAATAAATTAAGGACAATACTTTGATAACCCATTTCCGAGGAGCTCAGAGATTTAAAATAAGTAAGAATGCTTATCTTTCCCGTCTCCACTACTAAAGGGGTTGTTCTAAGTTTCTTAGTTGTCTTTTACTGTGCCATAGAGAACAGGGCTTTCAGGTGGGTTGAAAATAATGGGGGGGGGGGTGTCTCTGGCAGCAAGGCTGGTCCAGCCTCGTGTCCCGGGAAGAATGAATTTAGAGTGAATGAAGTTTGAGTCACCACCTGCCTGCCATTTACTGATTGCAATCTTGGATCAATAGTTCAACATCTCTGAAGACTATTTCCTCAAAAGGAAATTGGGAACAGGTAATATCTTATTGATAAATTGTCTGGAGGATTAAATTGATCGAGAAACTGTAAAGAAAGTATAAATCTAGTGTTCTCCCTGAAATACTGTAGGAACCCGTTAATGTTAATTTCCCTCCATCTTTGTACCATTCCTAATTACATCCAGCAGAGAACAGGATAATAAAAGAGTGAAATCAGATTGAATGTTTTATCTCCTGGATTCTGGAAGACAAGCTGGATATCTAGCCCCCTTCTTGTTTCCTTCTTCTTCCTTAAATGAAAGTCTGGAGAATTTTGCTCCCTACTTATAACGAAGAAAAAAGGGAATTCCAGCATCCTGAAACAAGTGGTTCCCCAAATAGTCAGCCTGTGGAAAGAAGGAAATCAAGGTGAATAGAAGAAAGAGCATTGACTCAGAGTAACGGGTAGGTATGGGGATTCACTTACCATGTCTGAGACACAGTCAACTCATGTATGAAATGGGTATAATCATGTCATTCCTGAGCACCTCTAAGTGCTGCTGGGACAATCAAATTGCTTATTAAATGAACTCAGTTGGAAAAATCATAAAGCACTTTATAAGCATAGAGTATATAAGTTAAACTATGGTCCACAACACTAAAATATACTTAGACCTGTAAAGACAATAATACAAATAAATAAATGCATACATACATATGTAAACAAACAAACAAAACCTCAAACACTAGCTGACGTGACCCCAGGGGTGGAGGAGGAACAGCAAGTGTGATTTATCTATTACTTTCGCAAAGGACAGTGTTTATTGCATTTTGCAGAGTTAGTTACTGATAAAAGTTCACCTTGTTCCTTGAGTTGCAGCCTTTGCCCCACAGATTCAGGGAAAAGCCCTGAAATCAATTCCCAAGTGGAGTCTGGACTACAAGTGAGACAACTGATTTAAAAAAATTCTTTTCTGGCCAGAAGCCATTGTTTATTACTATTTGAATAGTGATGTAATGCCTGTAACTTGAAAAAGCTATGTCTTTGGAACTTAGAATTTGGTCTATAATAATAGAATGAGTGGGTATTTATTATAGTAAGAGCCACTATGAAATAGATTCTTCCTCAGTAAAATACCGCCATACGGTTAAGAGAGGAATCTCTTTTTCATTGATGGATGAATATCAATGAATAGGAATCACTCCAGAAGTGGCCACATGCAAAAAGTTGAGCATATTTTAAAAGTTAAAATAGCCTTGATTTTTATTATGTTGATCTCATGATCTCATCATCCTCTGTGAGCCCATTAACAAAGTGTCTTGAATGGAACTTTTAAAAGCCTCACCGAACACCAGCCATCCACGCCCTGACTCTACAGGCTAAGCCTCTCTCCCTAGTCCTGACCAGGAGGACTAGGAGGACTGGAAGGATTCTAAGAGTTCACTGCATCAGGTCTGGACTTCCTTGTCCCACTGGGGACTCCATTCCCCAGAGGCTTGGAGAACACTCAAGGGCACGGCTTCCCTGGTACCTGGTGTGTTTCCCGGGCCAGGAACCCAGGAAATGCACCTCCTGACTCATCTGATTTTCACCTCATTTCCAGCTCTGCTTTCACTTCACACTAGGGCAGAATCCTGACCAGAACCTCAGCCTGGCTAGAAACATTTTGGTACCTGAGTGAAAAAACCATACGTGGGATTGTAAGGGAATTATAGATTATTTCCCACTTTGCACCCATAGCCAAGACAGGTGAAACAAAAGCAGAGCCTCTGTGCCCCAGAGATTAAGGGGCTCGTTAATGGAAAGCAATGCTGATAATTCACCTGTACTGGCAGTCAGGAAGGGAAGTACCTGGTGAAAAGGTGTGGTCCCAGGAGGAGGTGCAGGGGGTTATTGGGACATTAGCATGCCAGTAGGAGAGTGACAAGCAGTTCATGTGAAAGACTAGAGGTGGGACTCAGAGGGACGCTAGCATCAGGACCAAACAGCCAAATTGAGTCTTGTAGAGGCAATCCCAGAGCACTGAGGAGAAAGTCTGGCCAGAAAACAATGCAATAAAAGTGATGTTGCGGGGCTTCCCTGGTGGTACAGTGGCTGAGAGTCTGCCTGCCGATGCAGGGGACACGGGTTCGTGCCCCAGTCTGGGAGGATCCCACATGCCGCGGAGCGCCTGGCCCCGTGAGCCATGGCCACTGAGCCTGCGCGTCCGCAGCCTGTGCTCCGCAACGGGAGAGGCCACAACAGTGAGTGGCCCGCGTACCGCAAAAAAAAAAAAAAAAAAAAAAAGTCCAAGTCCATGTTATCCAAAGCTGACTTTTAAGATACATTAAATTTAGCCATCATTCTGAATGTAGTTGATTGCAAGAGCAGTATTTTACACCTTGCAAGTGACAATAAGAAACATTCATTTTTATTAGGTATTGATTTTCAGGAAATTATATGTTACCCTTAAAATAAATTTCCAAAATTTTACATTTTCATGCATGGATAATCTTCTCTAGATTTTCCATTTAATTTTACAATCCCAAATTCATATTTGTTGTGTATACAATATAAAATACATACACTTTTGATTTGTCTCCATATATTTAAAATTATACTCCTCAATAATCAGAGAAAGATTTGAAGATTAAAAAGCTCTCGGGTACTAATTTAGATGAACGCTTAACATTTGGCAACATTGCTGTCACTGAAGTTAACCATACATTTTATTTTCTTTTAAATATCTTTATTGGAGTATAATTGCTTCACAATGGTGTGTTAGTTTCTGCTTTATAACAAATTGAGTCAGCTATACAATATACATATATCCCCATATCTCCTCCCTCTTGTGTCTCCCTCCCACCCTCCCTATCCCACCCCTCTAGGTGTTCGCAAAGCACTGAGCTGATCACCCTGTGCTATGTGGCTACTTCCCCCTAGCTATCTATTTTACGTTTGGTAGTGTATATATGTCCATGCCACTCTCTCACTTTATCCCCCCTTACCCTTCCCCCTCCCTGTGTCCTCAAGTCCATTCTCTAGTAGGTCTGCGTCTTTATCCCTGTCCTGCCCCTAGGTTCTTCATGACCTTTTTTTGTTTTTTTTAGATTCCATATGTATGTGTTAGCATATGATATTTGTTTTTCTCTTTCTGATTTACTTCACTCTGTATGACAGACTCTAGGTCCATCCCCCTCACTACAAATAACTCAATTTTGTTTCTTTTTATGGCTGAGTAATATTCCATTGTATATGTGTGCTCCCTTTTTTTCTTGATGAGTCTGGCTAATGGTCTATCAATTTTTTTTAATCCTCTCAAAGAACCAGCTTTTAGTTTTATTGATCTTTGCTATTGTTTCCTTCATTTCTTTTTCATTTATTTCTGATCTGATCTTTGTGATTTCTTTCCTTCTGTTAACTTTGGGGTTTTTTTGTTCTTCTTTCTCTAACTGCTTTAGGTGTAAGGTTAGGTTGTTTTTTTGAGATGTTTCTTGTTTCTTGAGGTAGAATTGTATTGTTATAAACTTCTCTCTTAGAACTGCTTTTGCTGCATCCCATAGGTTTTGGGTCGTCATGTTTACATTGTCATTTGTTTCCAGGTATTTTTTTGATTTCCTCTTTGATTTCTTCAGGGATCTCTTGGTTATTTAGTAGTGTATTGTTTAGCCTCCATGTGTTCATATTTTTTACAGGTTTTTTCCTGTAATTGCTATCTAGTCTCATCGCATTGTGGTCAGAAAGGATACTTGATACGATTTCAATTTTCTTAAATTTACCAAAGCTTGATTTGTGACCCAAGATATGATCTATCCTGGAGAATGTTCCATGAGCACTTGAGAAGAAAGGGTAATCTTTTTTTTTGGATGGAATGTCCTATATATATCAATTAAGTCTATCTTGTTTAATGTATCATTTAAAGCTTGTGTTTCCTTATTTAGTTTCATTTTGGATGATCTGTCCATTGGTGAAAGTGGGGTATTAAAGTCCCCTACTCTGATTGTATTACTGTCAATTTCCCCTTTTATGGCTGTTAGCATTTGCCTTAAGTATTGAAAAGATCCTATGTTGGATGCATAAATATTTATAATTTTTATATCTTCTTGGATTGATCCCTTGATCATTATGTATTGTCTTTCTTTGTCTTTTGTAATAGTCTTTATCTTAAAGTCTATTTTGTCTGATATGAGAATTGCTACTCCAGCTTTCTTTTGATTTCCATTTGCATGGAATATCTTTTTCCATCCCCTCACTTTCAGTCTGTATGTGTCCCTAGGTCTGAAGTGGGTCTCTTTGTAGACAGCATATATACAGGTCTTGTTTTTTTATCCATTCAGCCAGTCTCTGTCTTTTGTTGGAGCATTTAATCCATTTACATTTAAGGTAATTATCGATATGTATGTTCCTATTACCATTTTCTTAACTGTTTTGGGTTTGTTAGTGTAGGTCTTTTCCTTCTCTTGTGTTTCCTGCCTGGAGAAGTTCCTTTAGCATTTGTTGTAAAGTTGGTTTGGTGGTGCTGAATTCTCTTAGCTTTTGCTTGTCTGTAAAGGTTTTAATTTCTCCATCAAATCTGAATGAGATCCTTGCTGGTTAGAGTAATCTTGGTTGTAGGTTTTTCCTTTTCATCACTTTAAATGTGTCCTGCCACTCCCTTCTGGTTTGCAGAGTTTCTGCTGACAGATCAGCTGTTAACCTGATCGGGATTCCCTTATGTTATTTGTAGTTTTTCCCTTGCTGCTTTTAATATTTTTTCTTTGTATTTAATTTTTGATAGTTGGATTAATATGTGTCTTGGCATGTTTCTCCTTGGATTTATCCTGTATGGGACTCTCTGTGCTTCCTGGGCTTGATTAACTATTTCCTTTCCCATATTAGGGAAGTTTTCAACTATAATCTCTTCAAATATTTTCTCAGTCCCCTTCTCTTTCTCTTCTTCTTCTTCTGGGACCCCTATAATTCAAATGTTGGTGTGTTTAATGTTGTCCCAGAGGTCTCTAAGACTTTCCTCAATGCTTTTCATTCTTTTTTCTTTATTCTGCTCTGCAGTAGTTACCTCCACTATTTTATCTTCCAGGTCACTTATCCATTCTTCTGCCTCAGTTATTCTGCTATTGATTCCTTCTAAAGAATTTTTAATTTCATTTATTGTGTTGTTCATCATTGTTTGTTTGCTCTTTAGTTCTTCTAGTTCCTTGTAAAACGTTTCTTGTATTTTCTCCATTCTATTTCCAAGATTTTGGATCATCTTTACTATCATTACTCTGAATTCTTTTTCAGGGAGACTGCCTATTTCCTCTTCATTTGTTAGGTCTGGTGGGTTTTTACCTTGCTCCTCCATCTGCTGTGTGTTTCTCTGTCTTCTCATTTTGCTTAACTTACTGTGCTTGGGGTCTCCTTTTCTCAGGCTGCAGGTTCGTAGTTCCTGTTGTTTTTGGTGTCTGCCCCCAGTGGGTAAGGTTGGTTCAGTGGGTTGTGTAGGCTTCCTGGTGGAGGGGACTAGTGCCTGTGTTCTGGTGGATGAGGCTGGATCTTGTCTTTCTGGTGAGCAGGACTGCGTCTGATGGTGTGTTTTAGGGTGTCTGTGACCTTATTATGATTTTAGGCATCCTCTCTGCTAATGAGTGTGGTTGTGTTCCTGTCTTGCTAGTTGTTTGGCATAGGGTGTCCAGCACTGTAGCTTGCTGGTCATTGAGTGGAGCTGGGTCTTACCACTGAGATGGAGATCTCTGGGAGACCTTTTTCTACTTGATATTACATGGAGCCGGGAGGTCTCTGGCGGCCCAATGTGCTGAACTCGGCTCTCCCACCTCAGAGGCACAGGCCTGACACCCTGCCGTAGCACCAAGACCCTGTCAGCCACACGGCTTGAGCATCAGGTTCCTCCTCCAGCTGACCTGGGAGTAGAGATTTTACTGCACAAAGCTCTGATTCCTAACCATACATTTTAATCCAATCCAAAAGTTGTTGAATTCAAGCACAGGATATGGATCTTAAAGGTAAGAAATAATTAATAATTTATAAGGATCATCTTTTACTAAAAATTCTTGGTGTTTCTTTACTGTTTAAAGTTAACATATTTTGTTGATTTTAAAGATATTGATATATTTTATTTAAGAACAACTGTGGTGTTAGCAATTTAAAAATACAGTTTTCAGCTCAAAATATTACTTTTATACTTAGGGTAGATATTCAAATATGTTTCTTTTTTCCTGAGCTATTTAACAAAAATATAAACATCATGTAAATTTTCAAATAGTGTGTCACAATCAGTTTCACTCCTAAGAAGTACTGTGGTTGCATAAAACAGATAGTAGTGAGTATATGTCCAAGGTATGTTTAACCCTTGAAACTGGAAACATAATTTTAAGCCATAGAAATTTGGAATAAAAAATTCTATAAGAGTATTTGTGGAACTTCAAAAATACCCAGTATTCTACTCATCTGAAAGACTATTTACAGGGAACACTTTGGTCAGTATTTTACTACATTTCCATTGCTGAATAAAGTCCAGTTTTTATTCAGGCTGGAAAATGCCATGTCATGTTATCACATGAAAGGCGCTTAATTGTAAATCAACATCTTTGTTTCCAAGCATTTGCCCTTTTGATCATCAAAATAAAGCTTGTATACAAAGACACTATCAGAGGTCAAGGTTGACTTGTCCAAGACTCTCCCGTTCGATCTGGCATCTCAAAGAGAAGCCTGGCCTCCCACAGACCTCTGCTGATTGTGGGTTACAGCCCAGGGTCTAAGGCAGTAAATTCTGATCCACCCTAAAAGAATGCCATCAGGGCTGATGCCTTCCCAAACACGAACACTGATGGGCACTCCTCCTGCAAGTTTGCCATGTCATACAACCACAATAGCAAGACTTGGACCCCAGCCCCCAAGTGCCTCCTCACCAGTCACACCAGGTGAGGGTCCTGGGCCCTCTCCACTCACTGAAGCTTAGCTGGCAGGCTTGGACAGGAGTCAAGGCTCTGGGAGGTGTCTGTGCTTCTCCATCCACATTTTAAATGCTTTGTAGCCCGAGGACGTAGATTATTGTCCAGTTTTCCCCAGTGATGCTCCCTCAGCAGGCCTGGTGGGGGCACTGCCTGTCCAGGTGTCAATGTGACACCTTCTCTTCATAGTCTCAGTGTTGCTCCTGCTGAGTAAGGATGGCAGTCTCTCCTGATAAGTGGGCTCTGCAGGTCCACTTGGACCACAGATTGAGCTGCCCTGAGGGAAGATAAGGATATTCTACTTCTTTGAAGACCATCCCCCAGTTCTCTATTCAGGACTCCCCTAAGGAAATTCTAGCTATGTCATATAGTCCAACCCCCAAACCTCACCTTTCCAGCGTATGACAGTCCTTCATCAGTGTTACTTTTCTGGGATAGGACGCCATCTTTTTAAGCTCTCTCCCTGCATCCCTTTAAGAGTGGAATGTGGAAGTCTCTGTTCGCCATATGGCCTATATTCTAAGACAGATCATTCCAAACATACTCTACATAGTTGGTGGAAATATGCCAATTTTTCAATGATTTGATTCCAAACAAACTAAAATTTGTGAGCTTTACTGATTTCTCTTATCTTTTCTATTTGCTTTGTCCTTGGGGCTGGTTTTAAGAATACAAATGTAACACGGTCCCACAAGGCTCAGGTTCTAGAATTAGAAAACTTGAGTTAGGATCTTCTTTCTGTTTTACATCCTAGTCTATGTGAGCTTGGGAGCATTCTTCTATCTGTTTATATAAAGCACACACATATGTTTTATTTATATTTATATAACTAATATATACATATATAAAATAATGTTTAAACAAATAAAATTTATTTTAACTGTTAAAAAGTTATTTTAATAATAACAAAACCTATCACCATTGACTAAGGTCTCTCCTCTCTTGTTTTCCTGGACTGAATAAGACATTTATAATGCAAAGGATGACAGGGAATCTTAAAAATGACAGAAAAAATGATAGCACTATAAATTTTATATAGGAAGAATCAAAATAGGGTGGGTTAATTATGGCTGTTATTTAATTAAAGGGATTCTAAAAGGTCAGTCTTATACCAAATATTCCATATCCATATTGTGTCATAAATCTTCTGCACTATTATTAAAGCAGTATATCTGAGCAGGTCACTGTTAAATTGTATGTTACCTGGAGGCAAAATGCCATCTGCATCTATTATTATATTCATACAAACCACTTCCTTGCATCAGTTGCCTGAGTCACTTCTCAGAGCTGTGCTCAGATCATATGAGCTTTTTTTTATTGGATGGGATCAGGGAAGAGCCACAGAACAGAGTACTGTTAGAGCAGGCCGTTTTTGAATGGAGCATCTCAAGAGCATTGAATTCATGATGGATTTGCATGGGGGTTCAGGTTGAAAATGAAGTTGAAAAAGGGAAGTAAGATAGGCCAAAGAGAAGGAAAGTTATGAAGCAAGACAAAAAAGAACTCGGACCATTTTACAATTGCTAGAACTGCAAAGGGGTTTTGCTGTGGCCAAAAAAGCAATCTGGAAGGACAATGAAATGCAAATTTCCTAAAATCTTAGAGCTCATAACTTCTGGCAGATGGAGAAGGGGATTGGGGGAGAGAGAGAGAGAGAAGTCTTTTCTCTTTCCAGTTCTCCCATTTTATGGTTGATTTTCTATCTTTCCCAATCACTGAGTCATCACCAAAGTCTGGCTAGAATTCCGTCCTGTTGTCATGGAATACATTTTGATCTTTTGACTTAGATCATTAATTCCTTCAGTCACAGCAGAGCAAAGTGGTCCTGATATTGAGGGGAAAGCAGGGCTAGATATTCCACAGGCATGGACCAATTCCAAGTAAGAAATGTATCATCCTCAGTTCAGAGATAAAATGATGTTTCAGTTCACCAGCAGTGTTGATTTTAGTTACCTTTATTATCATTTTTGGCAAAAAGAATAGCATTTTTGATGTCATATACATTTTGCAGATTTTTATATACAACCTACTTATTTGTCAATGTGTTTCCAAGTGGTCTTAAGTTATTCAAATGCTTTAAATTTTCTTTATATTTTTAAGCCAGCACCCTTCAAAGGAGGTTCCTAATATTTATCAAAGAACAATCACTCTGAATGCCAAAATAAAATAAATTAAAATGTATGCTGTTGTTTATTATTTCTTTTTTATTGAAAAAATAGATTTGAAAAAATTTAAGTTGCTTCAACAAATAGTTATTGAGAACAAATTTGGAAATTAATCCTGTTGAATAGATCAGAAAACTAAGTGAGCTGCTTACACACTAATAGGATTTTTAAAAAATTAACTCCAGATGTTACTGACATGTTTTACAAGCAACCCTTTATATGGATGTGTAGATTTTTGTTAATCCACACATTACACTTTTCAGTTGTCTATATCCATGTGCCCAATAGAAATAAAATGAGGGCACATAGGTAATTTTAAATTGTCTAGGAGCCACATTAAAAAAATAAAAACAGGCTATATTAACTTTACTATTTATTATTTAAACCAATATATTCATGAAGTATCACTTCAATGTGCAATCAATATAAAAATTATGAATGAAATATGTTGCATTCTTTTATTCCTACTATGTCCTTGAAATCTGGTGTGTATTTTACTTTTGAAGTGTATCTCAAATAGGATTAGCCACATTGTAAGTGCTCAGAGTCACAGGAAGCTAGTGGCTACCATATTGGGCGGCCAAAGTCTAAATCACAATCATTATTCAGTTCAAGTTCAGTATGACTCAGCGTCTGTCCTAAAAGCATTAAGATTTACTTCCTTACTTTCTGTATTTTTCGCATTGCTTATTGCTTATAAATGCTGATCCCACTAATCGATCTGTACAGGAATGAGAGGAATAATTGAGTCATTTGGCCAATAGTGCCAGGAAATTACTTCAAGTGTACTGATTGTTAAAATTGCTTCTAATGGCATAACCAACTGATATTGTTTCTCAGTTTTGTACTTCTTTAGGTGATTTAGAGATATTTCAGATTTTTCTTAAGTACTGGTTTGAAGTTTCCATTGTACATGCTATTACAAAGCTCATATGTCGCAGGAATAGTGAAAAAATTATTTATCAACTTAGGGAATTTAAAAAAATATGATGTCTGCCTTCATGAAACTAACTGACCAATAGATCACAATATTAAGTGTCTTAAATGGATTGACCTTGACTGTATTTTTATAAACCATATGGATCAATATTGAAAATAGAAGTGATAAAATATCCGCAGTACAATATTATTGTAAAGACAGTGTAATTTTTTTTTTTTTTTTCGGTACACGGGCCTCTCACTGTTGTGGCCTCTCCCGTTGCGGAGCACAGGCGCCGGACGCACAGGCTCAGCGGCCGTGGCTCACGGGCCCAGCCGCTCCGCGGCATGTGGGATCCTCCCGGACCGGGGCACGAACCCGTGTCCCCTGCATCGGCAGGCGGACTCTCAACCACTGCACCATCAGGGAAGCCCGACAGTGTAATTTTGAACACTAAAATAATTTTGAGGGAATGCTTCCTTGTACCCATTAATAAGAATCAGTACTAAATACAGATACAATTCAGGAGCTGCCCTGTCCTGACAGTGGCAAATGGCATTGTTCAGGGTTAGACTTTCATGACACAAAAACAGTATACTTAATAGACATAAGTTTATTTGGTTGCCCCTGTATGTCAGTACCTTGCAAAGTCAATGGCACTTAGATGACAGTCAGTAAATATTTGCTTAAACAAATGGAAAAATAGCCGTTTGAAGATGCTTATTATTTTCTCAGCCCTGTAAGTAACAGCACACATCTTTGGACACAAAATTACATGCTAAGGTTGTCCTGGAATGTTAGAAAGAAGAACAATCTATTTTGTTTCTTTGCTATCTTTGGAGTAACAGTCTATATTTAAAAGCATTTTTGTTTATTAACCATAATTATAGACTAAATGTTATTACTAGATCAATACTGTTGTGGAGATATTTGATATCTTTTCAGGGATGTAGATTTCCAATTAGGGTGTAGTTAGTGTATAACTGTGTAGTTGGTATACCTGTGTAGTTGGTATATAACAATATGAGAAAAAAAATTTTTAAGTTTAGATTAATAGGTGGATGTTTTAAAATTTTTAATTAGAAGTGGTTTCGCAAGGGAAAAAAATTAGTATCACGGCATGATACTCAAACTTTTAAAGTCTGCACATAAACATACTTTTGCCATTTGGAAAGATAAAAGGAAAGAAAAATCAGTCATTTTTCATATATAACGAGTCTTCCAGATAATCATAAAACAAAGTGAAAGTGTAAAACACGAGAAGTACTTCACATTTTAAACCCACATGAATTTTTTTTTATGTTTAAGGGAGAAATTTCAACAATTGTCTTGCCTTTGCTGTATATAATCATAAATTTAAATCTTTATTACAGTCACAATATTAGCAATCATAGCATGACTACCACATCCTGGCATGAGTCAGCTTGTTGAGATTTCTTAGAGTTGCTGTGTTTTTTTAGAGTGATATCAATATTTACGTATTAATGATATAAGTGAACAGTTTGTATTAAGTATTAGAAAGAAAAACACTTTTTTATTGAAATAAAACCATGTCCACATAATTAAAGGATTTTGGAAAATTTTATGCCAATCATTTTGAAGAATGACAGGCTTATCACACAAATATTTGGGATTTCTTTCATTTGGGTTGAAAAAAACTAAATAAGATATTCCAGAGTAAAAATGACAACACTGGGATTCAAATATTATATTCTCACCAAAAAAGACTAATAGTGCCTCAGGACGGATTGAACCACTAAGTATATCATGGGGCCTGTTGACCTCTATACTTTATAACAATGGTTCTGAAACTTAGACTCAGGATTCCTTTACAGTTTTATGAATTTTAGAGAATCCCAAAGACCTTTGGATTGTGTGGGTTATATCTATAAATCTTTAGCATACTCAAAATTAAAATTTTGAGTATGCTAAAGGTGGAAGAGGAGAGGACCCCTTCCTGCTACGTGTACCTTATAAACCACGTGAAAAATGTTGCATCCCATTCCCATGATGCAGGGCTCAGTGGGTTTGCAGGTCCGAGTGACAGAGGGCACAACTCTTATCTAATGACCCTTTTCTACATGAGCCTGTTTCTGGGCTGCAGCAAACCACCTTTAGGTCCGAGGGTGGTGAGAACTTCCTGAGATTCTTAGCCTCTGCATGTTTCTACATCTCTTGTTTGCTTCCCTCAACTTTGCCTAGACCTTTGCAAGGTTTCCATTTACTGACAGCTTTTCAGTCACTTTGTGAGGGTGACACCACATGATGCCAAGTACAGGTTGTGAGGATGATGATACTATTTAAAGAGCAGGGAAAACAGTGCATTGTGTCTGCAGTGTTTCTGATATCTTTGAATGACATTTTACTACTAAATAATGGAAAGTTACTGTTTCCAGATAGAATTATGTTCTATCTATGGACTTTAAAAGGTTATTGTATTTCTGGATTTTTTTTTGTCACTGTCATAAATATTGTGGCTGTAAGTATTATGGACTTTCACCTAACGTACTCTTGTTCACAGTATTAGTGCCAAATTTAAAACTTCTTTTACTTCCTTTCTTGACTCACCGATCATAAATATACACTTTCCTTCAGAAATCACCTTGATGTTTTCTAAATTTCATTTTCTTTAGAAAATAACACCCAAGATAAAGACTATTCTATTAACTTCTGTGGCCCCAACCACCTAACTTTGTACCTAAAAACCATTCATATAAATAAATGGATTAATAAATGAAGTGACTCCCATAGCTGAAGTTCATGGCTTTAAATTTTAGCACAGTCTGTGGGTCTCTGAGTCCTTTGATCTGTTTGGACTTCCCTCTTTAATATCGCGCATGCATGCACACACACATGCATACCTGCATCAACCTCAAAATAATATGGAAAATCCAATATAGACTATCATGAATATAATCATGGTCATCTTTGTCTCCATTGATTTTTGTTGTTGTTGTTGTTAATTTCTTATATTGTGGCCCATCACACCCCTTTGTAACAAGTAAACCCAAACATAAGATACAGCAACTTATTATAATTTCCCACAAACCAAAAACATGAGGCTGTTGCATGCTGCATAATTTTACTAAAATTTGTATCATAAAACGGCTTACTCCATGGCACAACTGTCAACTTAAACTTGTTTATTATTTGGCCCCGTACCTAAACTCTTAGGTCATTTCACAGCATTTCTTGCTGATGAACTTTCTTCCTCAGGAAGCAAAGCCTTTTCTCTATTTGGGGGCCCTTCACTCCTTACTATTCCTCAAATGTCATCTTTCAACTTTTACACCCCTCCATCCCTTCTTCTGACGTGGCTACAATAACTGAAATTTTTCTCTTGCTTTATTATTATTTAAAGTAATTTAGGAGGCAGGTGGTCGGATAAAATTCCAAAATCAAAAGTAGAAAATTTTCCAACAAAAAGCCACCTTCCGTATAGAAATTGTGACCTTACTCTGGTCATCAAAATCAGCTGAAATCAGTTTTTGTTCAAAATAACATTTTTTCCTGGGATACAAATAGTTTTGAACATCGTTTTGTATGGCATACTATCTTGAACTTCCTTCCTCTCCTCCATTTCTGCCAAGGACTGCGGTGGGGAAGACAAAGGATACATTTGAATCATGGTCTCGGATCAGGAGCCGAGACAGAAGAGGGGGTGTCCCGGGCTTGAACGTCTGCAGTGTGTCTGCAGGACACGTGTGCATGTGTGTTGTATGTATGCATGTTAAGTAAGAAAGATACTTCAAGTGGATAGTAGGGCATCTTCAAACAGTTGTGTCTCAGTCACATTGTAATGTGTAATGCCCTTAAATATTTGCTTTCTTCTCCTCCACCTTTCTCTGATTTATCTATGACCTTCCATTCAGAAAATGCTATTCACCGCTACTATCACCTTATAATCTTAAATTCAGTCAGGTTCACTACTGACAGTATTTCCTGGCTAAGCAAGCAGTAAAAACATGCATTGGGCTGTGATGCTTTCGGGATGAATTCTAACCAGTAACGTGAGATTGATACACTTCAGAAAATGATGTAAGGTCATATAGATGCAGCTACTGTGTGTTTGCCGATTTTCTTTGCATAAAAGTTTTACTTTTTCATGATCCGATTTAACCTGTTACTAAAAATTGCTAGTTTGTATGAGCCACACACATATATATAATAGAGATTTGGAATGGCACCATGAAATCTGTTTTCTATGGGAAACTGAAAATAGCCACAGCACCTGAGTTTTTGATTCAGTTCATGAAGATACTTATTTTGTTAGTGAATTGGTATAAGGACCTAAATCTGTGAATTGGAGAGAATCATATCTCTATCTATGTGGAAAGGTCGTTATAAGCATTAGTAAAAATACATGTGTATTATCAGTATATATCCTTATAATAAATATGGTTTCATACTACCTGACTATAATAATGATTAACTGTAATTGTATCAACATATTAGTCATTCTGATATATGAATGAAGATATCTATAACCATTCAATCAAGATAGAGTCAGTGTTGACCACGTGCTCCTGGGGTTTTTATTGCTTAAATTTGGTTTGAGTTTGAGTTTCCCTTTTTGCCAGGACATCTCACTGGTTTAAAACCTAAACTGCCTCCTGATAGGAATCTTGATATAACAGCCCTCCCGGCCTGTGTGCATAACCAAGTCAGATTAAAGATCTCGTTTTATTTTAAGAGGGTCCCATGACTCTCATTCAAATAAAGTGTTTGATTAGAAAAGATTAAATATGACTAATGAAATAAAAACTATTAACTATAATTTATAACCCAGAATAGGTCTTCATAATGATGCAAATATATACAAGTCATTCCAGATGTACTCTGTGTTTTTCTAAGAAAAAGTTCCCTTGGAACAAATTAAGAACTGCATGTGTGGCTTATTTTGCTGTTTGTTTTTTTTGTTGTTGTTGTTGTTTTTAATGAAATAAGAAAGCTTTCTGGGTCTATATACAGATTATACAATTACTTCTTTTTTAGTAGAATTTTAAGTTAAATTTAAATTAAAAATAAAATTGAGTTAAAATATTTACACACACAGGTTTTTATTTGCCTGTATTATTCTTCCCTCTGCCCTGCTTATCCTAAGACTGCCTACCTCCTAAATTTATTTCCAAGTAATCATCTTTATCTTGTTTTTTTGAACAAAGAAATATGCATATGATATTTCCAAGCTAAGTGTAGCATCACAGCCTTCTACTCTATTTTTAAATAAAGAGCAATTGTTCTATAAGTGACATTTATTTTGCTCACATGTTCTTACCTCTTCCTTCTTAGTAATAATAAGCCCACTCATGGATTGAGCTCTGTAAAAAGACTAGACTGACTCCTCATTCAGAAATATTTCAGTTTAAAACTCAACTTAAAGGAAAGCAAATTCCTCTCCTCCTTCTCTTTCTTTTTCTCACCCTCCTTCTCCTCAAAACTTCAATCATACTGATCTTTTCTCTCTTAACAATACATAATGAACAATTTTCCATAAATTCAATATTTTCTACAATCATATTTTCACTGGTATGTCATATTCTACTACATGAATGAATCTAATTTATTTAACTCTTTCCAATTTTTAAATCTGCCCTTCAGTTTTCAAAGATGATGAGGTTGAATTTATCTAGATGAATAGTGGAACTAAAAATTAGACATTTTTCCCATAGTTGCTACATTTATGTTATCCTTAGAGCTACCATGAGCTTATTTCAAAATGTCTGCTTCTATTTGATATCACCATGAACTTCAGAAAAGCTTTGCATTAAAAGCCACACCATTTTTTGATTGATGTGTTATGAATATATATCTCTGCCGCTGTTCCATCAGCATCTCACAATTATGCTTTATGGCTACATAGACCTACTCAGTTATTCAAATGCAGGGATGGTTTCATCACTAGTCACACCCAAACTCATGCATATGCAGACACTATATACTGGTCTATGGATTTTCTTCTGCCTTCTAGTCTTACTATTCAGTCATCAAAGTTTACAGAGTACTCGTATGACCAACACTGTGCAAGGCATGATGCCAAAGATATGATATGAAGTCCCTGGAATTAAGGGTACCAATAACAATAACAATAAAATACTAATGATGATAGGGAACGTTATATAACACACATATCAGAAACTGTCCTACATGAGGAAACAACCTAAACGTCCATCAACGGGAGAATGGATAAAGAAGATGTGGTACATATATACAATGGAATACTACTCAGCCATTAAAAAGAATGAAATAATGCCATTTGCAGCAACATGGATAGACCTAGAGATGGTCAAACTAAGTGAAGTAAGTCAGAAAGAGAAAGATAAATGCCATGTGATGTCACTTATATATAGAATCTAAAATGCGACACAAATGGACTTATCTATGAAACAGAAACAGACTCACAGACATGGAGAGCAGACTTGTGGTTGCCAAGTGGGAAGGGGTGGGGGAGGGAAGGATTGGGAGTTTGGGATTAGCAGATGCAAACTATTATATATAGGATGGATAAGCAACAAGGTCCTATTGTATAGCACAGGGAATTATGTTCAATATCTTATGATAAAACATAATGGAAAAGAAAATGAAAAAGAATGTATACATATGTATAACTGAATCACTTTTCTATACAGCAGAAATGAACATAACATTGTAAATCAACAATACTTGAATAAAATAAAAAAAAGAAACTGTCCTACATATTTTTTGTACATTTATTATTTAATCCTCACAACAGCCTATAAGCTGTACTGTTTATCATTGTTCCCACTTTGCATGAAGAAAACTGAGGCACGAAAATGTCTAAGTGATTTTCCCAAGGTTACCAACACTTTTAAGTGAAAGACCCAAGATTGGATCTCAGGCAGTTTGGAATATGGACTTAATCTTTATAATATGATTGGCGGGGATAAGTAGCATATTCAAGAAAATTTAGAGAACAAAATAGTTCATTATCAAGTGTTAAATTACAAGGTAAAAATAATTGGTACATTAGCTACCGTATAAAGAAGTGTTAATTGTATGGCATGGAAAAAGGAGCTTGAAAATTAGGTCTTCTTAGATAAGAGTGATTAAGGAATTCTCCACGGAGAGGCGGTAGGTATGTGAAGACAGACAAAGCCTTCCTCAGATTGGGGGTGAAGGAGAAGGACAAATCCATTCCTCCTATCACCAAGGTCAGTCTTATATTTTTGCATTGCCAATGAGTAACCAGTTTGGGTGTTGATATTGTGTATTTGGCAGGGGAAGAATGTGAAAAAAACAAAGTGTGGTATTTTGTATGTGATCATTTTAAGTCAGTTTGTAAGAATGAGTTCTCATTGAAATTTGCTTTGCTTAAGACTTGCCAGTAATGGTGAAAATTTACATAACAGTAAGTATTTCCAGGATGCTTGTTTTTCACTTGCACAATGTGCTATTTGGAAAACTTGAACAGACTGAAGATTCCACTTTAGAAAAATGATTCTAGCTCATTATTTAGTACATTAGTAATTTATCACTAATTGTAGCAATTTAACAAGAAAAATGAACAACAAAATCTTATGTGTTGTGTATCCAACCCTATGACCTTGAGTTATTTATGGCCATATCTACTAGTATAATTAATTTTTGGAAAGTGTTATAACTATAATTCATGTTTGCTAGAAAAAATGGAAAATCTTGTATAGAGATGAATCTTTAGTAGTTTTGAATAACTGTGATAAAACTATTTTTTTAAAGGCCTTGCTAAAGGCATCAGCATCCCTTTCAAAGCAAGGTCAGATGTGCACTTTCTAATAGAGAGTGAGGAAAGTTCATGTCTTCTGACCTTCCCAAATAAAACAACACATTCAAATCTGGCCTTAGCAAAGGTAAGTTCTGACTGTGTTCAATACATGCTCCCATTCCCCCTCCATTCTAAATAGAAACTCCTTAATGGATCCAGACCACATTTCAATTGGTTTATAGTAATATCTTCACTCAGTTAATGCAAGGGCTTGCTTTTTGAATTTTTGGAAACATCTACAATTGAATTCATTTTTATTTTGGTAAAACAGTTAAGGAGTAAATAGGACATATTTATCACTGTTAATTTATTGATTTCCCCTGTGCTTTGATGATCAGCTATCTAATTTCATTAATGCTTTCATATTGGTCATATATACCACTGTTTTTGCCATGGGTTTGTTCTAAATGCTAATGTTTGCTTCTAGATCAGCTTGGGTAGGCTGGACACCTTCCACATTTTCCTGTAGAATGGAAGATGTCTCTCTTCCAGAGATGGATGGTACTTCTACAAACCTGTCAGATCCCACCTGTCTTTTCAGTTTTTCATGCATGCATATAATGACTAGCTCTTAATTTAAGAACTTCATTATAATAATTAAGTATGAATCATTGCTCTTCCCGTTATTCTGGATGCAATTCTTGTTATGCTTCTCTCTCAACAAGATAAAGCTGCTGATTTAAGTGTTGGCATATGAGTAAAACTCCTGCAATGACTCCAGCTGGAAGAGAAGAAGGAAGAAAAACATAATGTCTGTTTGGCTTTAATATTTGCACTTACAAAATTACAGAGCCAGGGTGGACAGAAATATTGTAACTTGAAAGTGTAGGAAATCCATAAGGTCCGTAAATAGTCTAGTGATTATGTTTTAAGTGTTTAGTACCACATATAACAGTTAATCAATGGAATTCTACGGTCCTGCCAATTTGTCAGTATGTCACTGCCCCTCTGCTAGCAGTGAATGGATTTCCTGAAATGTGCAAAGGAATAAGTCCCAATCCACAAGGATGCTTCCTGCCAGGGAAGAAAGCCGTTCTTCCAGTAGGACCACAGAATGACTGGGAAGACACCCGAAGTCCTGATTCCAATTGTCCTGCAGAGGAATAGAATTATTTTTTGCTTCCCTTTCTTCTCTGCCTCTTACTTTATCCCTGACTATAATTCCATTCCATCCTTGCTTCTGGTGACTCCCCATTTCATGGGAAGAAATTTATTTTTTCTCGGTCATTAAATATATATTCAGGGAATATCTCACACAGTTATATTTACATTATAAAGGTCTCATCTGAAATGCCAGAGGCAATTGAAATATTTCATTTTAAAGAAATATGAAAAATCATGGATTTTTATTCTGATAATAATTTCAGTGTAATTAAGGAGAACAGATTAGTACCACAAATGTACAAGCTCGAGTATTAAGAAGGGCAGTAAGATTCCTGAAGCAACCTCATGTTTTGCCTTCAGCTAAGGTATGTTTTTCTAAGCAGGTCAGTTATGAGGACCCTGGAAGTCAGCTTGTCTATTTTCATGAGCATCACATGGATGCTTGGATACCTGAGGGTTACATTATGCAGGCTCTTATGGACTTATCCACTGGACTGAGAGCTTCCCACTCCTGGAAAGCATTTCTCAGTCATTCACGCAGTCATCAGAGGGCGGCGGAGGAAAGCAGAAATCCTTCTGTCTCCTTTTCCTTCAATGAGACCAACAGCAAGGAGATGTGAGTCTAAAGCTTGAGATGTAGGCATCACCTGTCCTGATGAGGACATGTGGTTTGTGAGCAGAGAAGGACATTTGTAATCCCCCCCTTTCTTTTTTTAGTTTACTGTACTTCTTTCCCAGCTTATGCCAGCCCAAATTATCTCCTGCTTTTGTTTTTCTGGTGATGTTTCCTCTTCCATTGCTAATAATTCTTTTTTCACCACGGATCACCACAAAAGACTTGATTAGATTGACTATCTCTAGAAAACAAGAAAAGAAAGCATCACCGAATTTATAGTCAAAAGACAGTTTGGGTCATCTAGTTTAGTGGAAATTTTTGCCTACTTAACACCCAGAAGAATCTTGAAAAACTATATATCCTTTCACACAATGTTAGGTGGTCACTAAAAAATTTTGTCATAAGTTGATATAGTTGTAAAGAGTATAATTTCCAGATCAACAAATTTTGGAGTTTTAAAAATAAGTCAACTAGAATTTAGATACATGTTTGTAAATTTACCTAATGAAATCTAAAAAATGTAATGATTTTATATCTTGGATCAGCCATGGAAAGGTACACATGAACAAGCTCAAGTAACAGTTGGCTATTTTACATGACTTTTCTTTCTTGAATGTAAATTTCACTCCATTTCTCCCTTTGAGTTTTGTTAGTGTAAATGTTTTTATTCCTGAAAATGCTTTGTTGATCATCATATTTTTTCACTCTGATAAAAATGTGGGCAAAAATTTCTGTGCCCATAAGACTCTAGAGGTTAAAATTTTCTTCCAGATGGATTTTTCATTATGATTATTCATTGATACAGAAAGAATCGAGCAACATAAATTCATAAATACAGAATTTTTTATCAAGCAATAGAAATACAAGTGCAGCATAAATACCAGAATTAATCAAACAGCAGAAATACTAATGTATGGGACCTCTGAACCTGGGGTCGTCCATGACCCTTCAGAGATGTCCCCCGTGGACACAGGGCTGCTTTATTTGGCCACGGGCAATTCCTGGAGACAGACTCGGCAGTGTTCCGTCAAAATCCATACTCTTGACAATCGTGTAAATGAGTGTCACAGTCCTAGAGGGAGAATTTGACAGTGGGGCACAGATTACTACATATAACAGTTCTTCAGTTAATGCATAAAAGCATTTAGGACAGTGCTCAACGTACCACATTTGATAAATTATTAAGAAATTATTATACCATTTATAAGCTCTGTGTTTTGATAAAATATTATTCACATTTCTAAACTAAATAGAATATTTTATTAAATTACAAGTAAGACCTCTAGCATTAGTAAAGTCTAAAGATTACAATATTGGACACATAGGGAAAAAAGAACCTAAATATTTGCCAAATGCATTTGAATAGCCAAAATAATATTCTTCTGCTCTCGAAAAAATAAAAATCAATTTCCTAGGTTTCATTATTTGTTAATTATTTGAGTAATTGCACACGTTCTGTAAAAGAACTTTTTTTTTCAATTTGGGAGTAAAGTTAAGATCACTTCTCTTCCCGAGAGAGCACTTTTGTGTCTCTCACTAAATGGTCGCTTCCCTCCAAGTTCTACATTCCCTCACTTTTATTCTGCTCCTCTCCAAAAACACAGATCCTATGAGTTTCAATTTCATTTAAGCCAAAGCATATGAGAAAAGTCTTTCCAAATTCTACTTAACCATTCCTAATATTTATGTAAAAAGACATGAAAATGGCAAACATACTCTTTAGATGAGTACATATGAGTTGTTAAGGAAAGTATTTCATATTAAAATTTTTGTCTTTGAATTACATGGAATCTCTCTTGAAAATGAGTCAAAGATGTTGAAATCCACTATTGTTTGTTAAATGTGTTTGCATAAATCTGCCTTTTACTCTGAGAAGATAAATATAGGATTTGAATGATTGAACTGTTGCTTGTATAAAGTAAATAGCATACCTTATTTTAAACACATTTTTAAACATATTTCAGAACTGCTGGCTTATACTATAAAAACTACCAGTACAAAGAAAAAAATGTTATCTGAGCTAAGAGGCATTTTTCAGCTAGCCTAAGAATAAGTCTTAGTCTAAGAAGATTATGTGGAAACAACAAGAAATCTATCTCAGAATAATAATTACATAAAATTTCTTTTCTTAGAAGGGGAAGGTATAAATACTAATGGAGATAGCTAATTTTTTAGAAATATTTAAGCATTAGTAAAATAGTCATACAATTTACTTCTAAACTCTACAGATTGGTTTAGAACTTTTATTTTCAGCAGGAGTTGTAAAACTCAACTGGACTTGACATTTCTAATTTAAAATATTCAGGATATAAAGAAATGGAGAGTATAAATTACTATTTTCTAAACACTTGAAAATCTAAGGTATGATTTCTGTATTTTAAGGAACAAAGCTAAATCTACTTCCCACATTTTATTATGTGCAAATATATCAAGTTCATTTTGGTATTCTAATTTTGAAATAAATTTTAAAATAAAGACCTTAAATAAAAATAAAATAAAATAAAATAAAGGCCTTAGTGTTTAAACTACAACTATCTTCCCTTTCAAAAAAATTTTAAATAAGAACTACTCCATACCCTCCTCTACCAAAATTATTCTAAGTCCTGAAAAAGGATTAAAAGAGTAAAACCAATCTTACTGATCTGTTCACAGATGTTCACATTTTAGTGTACTGGATCAGGTTTCCCTGACTAATTAATGGAATTGGCATTAATTGGTATTTCCCAAAGCCTTACTTGGTCAGTTTTCAAGATGTCATTCCTTCCAGGTTTCAAGTTGTTGATCAAACAGCTGCATTGAAGAGAGACAACCCTGAGTTCTCTACCTTTCCAACATAGAAACAAAGTGAAGAGGATTAAACACCTTGTGAGGGAGGAAGTATTATTTTCCTTTTGCAGATAAGGAAAGTGACATTATGCTAGGAATCCTGCCCAAGGTCACCATCTATGGAAGCATGAGCATCATGTCTTCCCAGCATCGCTCAGCTGCAGGTGGGAGCCCCCCTACTCCCTCCTCTGATCACGAGATCAAAGCGACAGGAAGGAAGTACCATTTGGGACCCTGTATGTATGTGAGTCCTGGGATAGAAGCCAAGGTATAGGAATAACATTTTTGCCAGTGATTTCCTTGGAGCTGGAGGTGGTGAAGTTCACGCCCAAGGGTGAAGCAATGTTGGCCATTCCCCAGGGCATATTATTTATAAGACAGATCTTTTTAAGTTGGGGGTAAACCCTTGTTTCAGCTCGCTGGCTCTCTTTTTGGGAGTGTCTCATAGACATTTCAACATAAGAGGCAATTTTGTGTCAAGAGTGATCTCCCTGGGTAGGTGTGTATATAACTTGCTGCTTACTGAAATCAGGAGCAGTAAAAAGAGCTGAATATAGCCAAGAGGGGAGTAACCCTGGTGGATATGAGAAGCTGTATATATTTTGCAGAGTGGATAAACTGTTAGTGGTTCAATGATTTTTGAAAACGACTTGCCAAGCTGCTGCAGGGGACGGATAAGTAAATGTTGATTGATTCATTGCAGGGTGCAGGCCCCCCAGCTGCAGTCAATGACTGGAAATATGCACTCTGGAGCTCTCTTTCTTGTTGCACACCTAATTTGCTGCTCCCGAGGCGAGCTCTTTCAATTCAACATGGCTCCGATTCCTCCCTATATGGATTTCACCTCATTTTTCTTTAAATGTAGATTTGCAGACCCTGCTCAGACCTATTGAATCAAATCTCTGGAAGGAGGGGCCTGGGCTTTGTTTCTTAATAAGTCTATCAGGTGATTCCCCCTCCTTCATATTGTTAAATGTTATTTGATACCTATAAATATTATATGTGAGATATATATATATATATATATATATGCATGTAGTGATATGTCTTTTCAAAAATAAAGCACAATAAAGTGTACCTTCATGAACCTATCACCCAGCCCAAAAGCTGGATCATTAACAATAATTTGTTTATTTTTATATTTATCTATGTGCTTCTCTCTTATGCCTTCCCTCTGCCTCCCTACGAGAGGTAACATTTTACATTTTGGATTTCACCTCATTTGTTAGTGAGGTTGAAGCTGGCTTGAAGCACAGCCTACACCAGAACAAGGTGATATTGGAAAGTGGGCGGACAATTTTGACAAAAATTTCAAGTGAACAACAACGATAAAGGCTGGAGGTGTGTCGCCTGAACTGCTCTGATTTGCAGATTTATAGCCATCGCTGCTCTCTGAAAGCCACATTCATGTTCACAGCCATGAAAGTCTGAGTGTCTGTGGGAAGACCTTCCTCCAGGATCAAGGTCCTTCTCACCCTGATGATCCATGAATAAACATTTTCAGAGGGCAGCCCTCTTCTTTTATTTTATTAGGAGAAGATCACAAAGGTCAAGTTTTAGTATCCTGATCAGCAGAATCAAATTTCTTCTCACTAAAGCACCATATGCTTATCTGGGGTCTGAGTCAGATTTTGGATAGTTTATTCCTCTCTTATTCACTTTCTCAGGGTTCCTAAGTTGTCAGGGGAAGATGTAACTTCAAAGGATGTGAATAACCTGGACAATAGGATATGATAAACAACTTGAAGTGAAAATAACAATGACAAATTTATACTTAAGAATATATTTCATGAAACATATTCTACTCAGTCCTTTGAAATACAGACAGATTCTCTTTGCTAATATTTTATTTAGAGTTACTGCTTTTATCATAATAAGCCAAACTGGCTTGCAGTTTTGTATTTTGCTTCTATTTTTATCAAATCTGGGCATGAAAATTATGTTGACATCATTGAGGAGCTTTATATATATTTCAATGGCTTATCTTAAACAATATGGGAATTTTCTCTTCTTTAGAGTCCAGGTAAAACTCAGTTGTGAAGCCATATGGTCCTGTTGTCTTTTTAAATGATAGATTCTTGACCGTCTTATGGATTATTGGGTAGCTGATTGATTAAAATTGTCTACTTCTTGTTTTTTTTAAACATGAATCCAAGAATAATAGAGTGCTTAATATCAGGAAATGTATCCATTTAATCCAGTATAGCAAAAATAGTGAAAGATAAAAGCCCAAGTTGATTATAAAAGGCATTTGAAAAAATTCAATAGTCAGTCCTAATTAAAAATAGCACTAGAAAGAAACTATTTAAATCAATAAAAATAATTTTCCAAAAACTAGCAGCAAATTCTAAAATCAGAACCAAAGATAATCCATTTCACGTTAATTTTAACACTGTTACAGGTATTATAGTAAATACTAAAAGAAAATGAAATAACTGGCAAAAAACATGGGAAAAAAGAAAAACTATTACTTTTGCTGATTACATGACTGTACACTAGTATACAAAGAAAACTCAAGACATTCTAATACAAAAAACTCTAAAACTAATAAAATAATTTATTCTAATTTCTGGATAATTTATTCTAATTTCTAATTTTTGGAAGGAAATTCTGGCATAGGATATAACATTAGTAAACCTGGAAGATCTTATGCTACGTGAAATAAGCCAGACACAAAAGGACAAATACTATATGATTCCAAGTATGTGAGGTACTTTGAAAAGTCAATTCATAGACTGAAAGTAGAATAGTGGTAACCAGGGGCTGGGGGATGAGGGAATGAGGAATTGTTGTTTAATGGGTTCAGAGTTTCCGTTGGGGAAGATGAAAAGAGCTATGGAGATGGATGGTGGTGATGGTGTCACAACAATATGAATGTACTTAATGCCACTGAACTGGACACCCAAGAATGGTTAAAATGTTACATTTTGTGTTATGTCTATTTTACCACAACAATAAAAATAGAAAAGAAAATTTTATTTATTTCTTTATTTCAGACAACGTAAACTTCCTAAGACTACATATAAAGCAAAGATTCAACTACTGTATGGAGAAAACACAAGTTAGGAAAGAAGTTTATAAAATTTTTTTAGGTATACTTATCCAAATTCTCGGTCCTGCCGCAAGGAAAATGTGAAACAAATTTTTACATGAAAGTGACTTAACTAGAGCTTTATGTAAGCTTCAAGACATTTCTGTCTCTTCCTGACTTGGGGTGAAGAAGAAAGGAGACAGAATGGCAGAGTGGTAGGACTTTCTACTGTCTCTCAGAGGTCGTCCCCACACATGGGTTTTTCTGTGTGTTTTATCTAAAGTCATAAGAATTCATCCAGTATAAACAAAGTCATTTTCTTTCTTTTTTTTTTAAATTTATTTATTTATTTATGGCTGCGTTGGGTCTTCGTTGCTGCACATGGGCTTTCTCTAGTTGCGGTGAGCGGGGGCTACTCCTCTTTGCTGTGTGCAGGCTTCTCGTTGCAGTGGCTTCTCTTGTTGCGGAGCATGGGCTCTACGCATGTGGGCTTCAGTATTTGTGGCGTGCAGGCTCAGTAGTTGTGGCTCACGGGCTCTAGAGCACAGGCTCAGTATTTATGGCTTGAGGGCTCTAGAGCGCAGGCTCAGTAGCTGTGGTGCACGGGCTTAGTTGCTCTGCGGCATGTGGGATCTTCCTGGACCAGGGCTCGAACCCGTGTCCCCTGCATTGTCAGGTGGATTCTTAACCACTGCGCCACCAGGGAAGTCCTAAACAAAGTCATTTTCGGTGTTCAGTACATTTGACTGCAGCAAGCAGTGAACGGTCACATTTGTTGAGAACCCTTTGGGGGGTATGTGTTGTATGCCCAATTTATCAGATTGTCCCTGATGGTTCCTACAGACACTGAAAGTCAGAGATAACTCATTCCTGTTCTCAGGAACCAGGGAGTTCTAGAAGGTGAACATGCATGAATGTCCAAGGACACGAACTCCTGAATGCCACTAGTCATACAAAGTACATTAAAACAATACATTTTCCTAATGAAAATTAGGAGTCATCAACAAAGATAAGAGAAAAGAAAAAAAGGATGGTTTGGTATATTCAGACTGGAGGAGAAGTGAACAAAATAAGAGAGGTTGAGAAAAAGGAGAAAAAAGAAAAGCAGTTCAAAGATGAGGATGTAGACATAGGGGCACAGGCCAGAAAAGGCTCAGACATAGGGATCTCGGAGGGCGCTGTGGTTTGCAAGCTCTCCTGCAGCATGGATGCTGGCACTGCTTGGGATTTATGATGGTGGAAAACTTAGAACAGGTTGTTGAAGAAGGTGGTGGACCACAGAGGGCATAGACCAGGACAAGACTTTGCCACGTTGGATTAATGAACTATTCATTACCAGCAACCAGCGTAAGAAGAAAGTGATGATCCAAACAAAATTCCGCTTAAAAGTCCTTAGAGACATAAAAGTGTAAAACGTCTGTCCTCGGATGTGTCTATTTAGACTAAAAGATTGGTAAATATTTAGTAATTCTCTACTCATCATTTAGAGAATCCTTTGAATGCAGAGGGTTGTCTGAGTTCAAAGCACCTTATGATTGTATGAAGGTATCTTAAGATGAGATTAGGGGTGGAGCTGAAGTCTCCTGGTCCCCAAGGAAAGCTGAAGACCACACCCACCCACCCAACTAGCTGAAGAAGAAGAAGGAGAGAGTCTCAGACTTCTGTGTCTCTGCTGGATACTGTCACCCAAGCCTCCACCCTATCTGATCCTATAAAAGGCCAAATTCAATGGATGGGGTTGAGCAGAATTCTCAGTAAGGAAGAATGTGGAGCCACTGGAGCATTTCAGTGCCTTGTTGATGTCTCATCTACCTCTGAATGTACAGTAGGAATTAAAGTGTCACATGCCTGTGCTCCCAACCCCATAAGGGCCAAGGGGCTTTTCCCCATCAGGAAGAGCTCCAGGTAGAGAAGCACCACTGGGCTAAACTCCCCAGTCATTTGCTACCAGACAGTATGTATATCCTCTGAGCTGCTGTGGCTGTTCCAGCTCAGCTCCACCCAAACAGAGGTTATGATGTTTGTGGTCACTGCTCAGTGGGCTGAACACAAAGCCATTCTCATAGCTGTGTCCAAAACTCCTGTTGATGTGCCTTGTTAATCTCTTCTGCCCCTTGGGCTGTTGCCAGCGGTCCCACTGTTTGTCTCAGGTGAGGGAGGCCACTGTGCAGGGGGTATGGCCCCTGCTGCTCCTGGCAGATTGACTATATCCGATGCCGAAGCTCCTTTCAGGCTATCACTTGTGTCTCATCGCACTTGACATTTCATCAGATGCAGTCCAATCAGCCGACTCTGGCCACACCACTGGGGCCTTGAACGTAATCTGGGCCATGGTTTCCATTTGCGATCTGACAGTGGTGTGCCTTCTACAGCAAAAACCACCCAACCATGGGCTGATAGTCAAGATGGCCCCTCCGTGCTGCCTACCAACCACAGTCATTCGGTATCATTGAATGTTAGAACAGCCTCCTGAAAAAAATGACTCAAAAATTTTCTAACTCTACCTCCCTCACCTCTTTCTGGTCTTCAGCCTTAGCAAGGTACTTTGGTCACTGAACACCACTGTTCCAAAAAGGGACCATCCCTTCTTGCCCATCTCCTCAGTAATGATCAGGATGAAAGAGGTGGCAAAGACTTAACCTGAATATCTAAGATTCTACTCTGAGAATTCCTGGCATGATGTGTCTTTCTCTCCTACACTGGACCAGTCTGGTTGGTACACCTTTGGGTGGTAGCCTGGCCAAAAGGGGCCTGGGGAATTCAAACTTGCTTCTGGCTAGCCATCTGGATTCTCTGGATGGATTGGCATGTCCTATGGACTGCGGTCCTGTTGGTAGAAGCCTAAATTAAACGTCATGGGAGACAAGTTGAACAGACTGCTGCTGCTTCTGTTGGTCAGATTAATCATAGTGCCCAACAGAGTGTGTACTCCTGGGAAATCTCACCATATTATTGAAAGATCATTCTCCATGTGTCTCTGGGATTTGGGTACATCTTTCCAGCAGAGGGAAATCTGAACAGCAAATAGGGTATTTGAATGGCAATCAGCATGGAAGATACAGTGTCTCCTTCTAGAACAAAGGGAAGACATTCTTACTGTTCTTAGATCAGGCTCTCCAAATTCAAGGTTCCTGTCCACTGCGCACACACACACCTCCCTGTGGGATTTGGGGGACAAGCAGTGCAAACTCAGCAAATGTTTGCTCAAGCTGCCTGCTGCACCATGAGTCATAAAGTCCTTGTCTCTGACCCGGGAGTCTCATGTCTTCTGATTACCATCCATGAAACTGGCAACCTAACTTGTTGTTTCCAAGTTGGGTGAAATCTTAAGTGCTTCACAACTCTTGACAGTTCCGATAGGAAGCTACGCTGTATCTGTGTCTTCAGAGCAGTCACATAGCTGGATATAAATCAAACTGAAATTAACCATGGGCTTTGGGAACCTCAGAGGAACATCTTTATAAAAATGTAAAATGATATTATGCATTTAGGTGCTGTGTATATTAGAAATTCTTCATTTTAAAAATCAGTTATCGGGCTTCCCTGGTGGCGCAGTGGTTGAGAGTCCGCCTGCCGATGCAGGGGACACGGGTTCGTGCCCTGGTCCGGGAGGATCCCACATGCCGCGGAGCTGCTGGGCCCGTGGGCCATGGCCGCTGGGCCTGCGCATCCGGAGCCTGTGCTCCGCAACAGGAGAGGCCACAACAGTGAGAGGCCCGCATACCGCAAAAAAAGAAAAATTAGTTATCTACATGTTCTAAATGAAAAATCACCCTAATGACCCAAAAGGCACTTCAGGGAGTATTCAAAATATGGGAATAATATTCACATCATAATTTTGTTTTATTGTGATATGTGATATAGATATTAATAATCCATGGATGGGAGAGAGAGAATATATATATTCTGAATAGAGGAAGTTGACAGCAGGGCAAGAGCAGGCCATTAACTTTAGTCACTGCAGAGATTTTCTTTCCTTTCAATAACCTCAAATGCAGTTATTCTTCCATTTAATATCATTATTTTGATTCTGAGAGGACTGTTCATCTTATAAATCAATTAGTTTGACTAATGGTTAATTTTCATAGCTAGTATTTGATTTTGTTCAAGTGACTCAGAAGTTCATGGGCCTATCTCTCTTTTCAATCTTTCTATTCTTTCACCTTTCTTCCTATTCATCATTTTCTCAGTAACTTCCCTGGGACCTGCTAAGCAAATTATCTGCTTAACGTACTTCATTAGAGCAGAACTTTGCATGGAAAGGGAATGTTTTCTTTAAGATTTGAACTTCGTGTTTGTTCCTAGAGCCGATTTTGCTGTTTGACTGCAGCAAGAAAGTTAACGTTAGCTGCTTGATGAAATGAAAGGAACCTAACGCAGTAAGGCACCCACCCTACGCAGCATGTCCTGATTCCAAAGCCACTCCAATAAAGGAATAATCTAAGGAAAGCCCAGGAGTTTCCTATGCAAATGCAGCTTCGTTACAAGTCTCCTGGACTCTCCATCCATAAAGTTATCCTTTTAAATCTCTCCCTTCTAGAAATTCTGGAACTACCACTGGAACTCCCTCCTACTGGAGACTGAATGGAGAAAAGGACAGCAGCTAGACTGTCTATGACAGCAGAACTCCGACCTACAACCACAGCAGCAGCCAGACGGGGAAGCCAAACCACAGCCCCTGAAGCCATTGGCCCCAAATGGCCAGGACTAGGTCAGTAACTGCCAGCTTCTCTCATGTTGGCCCCTGCCCTCCTTTCTAACACAACTGACCAGAGGAAGTCTCCTAGGAGCCCCATGGTAATGTTAGCCTGCCTACAGCTTTCCCCGAGCTGACAGCCTCCACCTGGGCACCCCTGAAGCCTTCCCTTTTGTCCATGATGAAGCTTTCCAACTCCCCTGACTGCCTTGGAGTCTCCTGCCAAAAGCAAGTGAGGATGGCTGACTGCCTTCGCTCTAGCAAGCTCAGAATAAATAGCCTTTGCCTGTTCTCATTTGGATGGTCTTCATTTATCTCCAGGTAATGTAGTAAGAAGAGTCTGTGAAATGCCAATGGTTCCATGATAAAATCCTTCAATTCCTGAATTGCAAAATTACTAAAAGTTAGGGTTTTTTTTTTTTTCAGTTAATTTGTATGTTTGTGTTGCCACCAAAAAAAAAGCACAAAAGTAAAGATAGTGAAATTTATATGGAAGGAAGGAAATAAATACCGATGGAAATGTCCCACCCTCACCCCAAGCACACGCCCTCCCAAGCGTGGAGACGCGTGTCTCTCACATCTTATCTCTTCCCCTGCTGCTGCGGGAAGAGTTAGCGCAAGTTTTATGCTCTCTGTGTTTGTATTTAATTAGTAGGCTTCACATGTGTCCAGGTTCACAATATCTTAACTGCAATTCAAAATCCAAAATGCAGTAAAAAACAAACAAACAAACTTCATAATTCCTCTAATCTCAACAAGTGGCCTGAGTGGAGGAGAAGTTATTTACAGTCCCTACAGTGTTTACCTCCAGAATCCTTAATATGCTTGCTGTGTGGAGCTGCCCCAGAGCTTGATGGGGAGACTGTATAATGCACTGTATTCGCCATGTATTTCCTTTCTAAAATCCAAAAGGAAAAACCAAATCTGAATTTTGAAACACATCAGACCCAGGGTATTTGGGGTAAGGCCCTGGGACCCTGCCCCACTGGCTGCTTGGACACTGGACTTTTTCACCATCCCTATGAGCTCCAGCAGGACCACTCTACATCTAGACCTGGGAAAAGAGCCCACCTCTCGTTCATCCCAACTCCTTCTGTGCTGAATGGGGAAACTAAGGCCCAAGGTGGTTCACACAACTAGCTTTCACATATGTTTATGTATCTCAATCCATAAATTTGAAAATTTTGGCAACATTTAGCAAGGGCCGGTACTAAAAGAAAAAAGATAATAATTAGAAAGCAATATTTTGTCATAGTTACTACTAGGTTCAAATTACTTTCTTGGTTCATATAATGAAAATCATCAGTAGATTTTCTACTTGTTAAGCTTCTATTCACTTAAAAAGAAAAAAGGCTAAGTTAAACATTAACCTAAGGAAAACAGGTGATATGCAAAATAGTATAAATTTGTATATGAAGGTATCCAAATTGTCAGAACTTTTAAATAATGCAGACCTTGCTCCCAAGAGAATATTTTGCCAGCATTGAGTCCAGGATATTTTCTAATGAATAAGCATCGGGGAAGTCATGTCCTCAGAGATCATCTCCAATTCAAATAGGTATTACAAATAAAATGTCTTTTACCAAATTTTCCCATAACATTGTCAAGTTATTATACACAGCTGTTCATACAGAGCTCTCACAGTAAAATCAGAGAGGTTTCCTTGTCTCCTTTATTTGGAATAAGATGGTAAAAATCACCAAATGTTAAACCTTGGAAGTCTCCAAAACAACATCTGATTAGGCCATTTACTTTTATAAGTAAAAGGACATTCAGTTCGTTGCTAAAAAGCCTTCTGCTCAAAAGTTGCTTATGCTGAAAATTGGATGGTCATTTTGCTGCATTGTAATGGAAATTTTAAAAAAAATTGTAACAAGTTATTTCAGCCAGGCAAAGGGCAAAGTGCTTTATCTGCATTTACTCATTTAATCTTGCTTCTAAAATATATGTTCCAATGGAGAACCTTTGTCAAATTGAAACTTAGTCAAATGTGTAATGATCTGGGCGATTTGATTTTCAGATACTTTCAAAAGGAAACCATATTTTTAAATAATATTTTGAAGAATTCTGTAAAGCCTTCCAATCAGATATTTGATTGAAGTTTTAGTTACCTTGTATTGTCTATAACACATTGAAAATCATTTTATTGTTAAAGTACTATCACATTTTCAATGGTTGAGAGAAAGTATTACCTGTTGATAAAAAAAATATATATATATATATATGGACAGACCTTGTAGTATATCTTGCTTTTCCAAAAATTCTGTCTTTCCTCACCTTTTCAACAAAAGTCTCTAATATATAATTTTCAACATCAATCATATATGGTCCTTCAGACAGTTTTCAAGCCCCTTGGCAATATGAACAAGAAGAAATAATGTAAATTACAAAATAAATTTTCAAAATATTAAAGTCCACGACTGTCATATCAATTTTCTGTCCTTTTCATTTTCAGGTCAGATGATTATTTGGGGAGCATTGTGTTCTTTTTGAACTCAAGCTTTCATTACTCTCCTTCTTCTGGAGTTAACAATGCAGCTTTATGTCAACTTCCACTTTTTGAATAGCAGCATCATTTCCATGAGAATCCTGGCAACAGAACCTAAGCCAGGTCTCCTTACTCATTCCTGTTACATGATATTTGTTGATGCTGTAGGAAGTATCTTCTCGGAATAAACCAAATGTGTGAAAAATCCCTTCCCTTCTATTGCAGAAAGAGCCAGAGGCTGGAGAGGCAGCATTTGGTAAAATGGCATTGCTGGGTCACAGATGGAAACAGAGGTGCTTTAGAAAATGCTATAAAGGTGACAGGATGGCAGGTTCTCCCTGAAAATGCCATTTCTCTGAATATATGAATGTTCTTACAAAAGAATTGAGGAGACTTTACAGATAAACATCAGCTGAAAAATATTCTTAACTTCAGTGATCCCATATCCCTCCCCACTCCCCCATCTGTGGTTATTGGGCTAAAAATGCTATTTGGCTGAGGAACAGTGTTGCTGAATCAGAGTCCTGGACCCAGTGATGCGACCAGAATTCTCATCAAAACTCTCCCCTTGAATTTTAACTTCAAAATTAAGAACCTCAGTCTCCCTGGCCTTAAACAGAGAAATTGAACCCAAAAGGTCTAGGGTCCCTTTTAGTTCCAAAAGTCAGATATTATGTATAATAATCCTATCATTACTCTTATACAATTATTACAGCTTCTGTGGTTTTAGTTCCAAATGTCATTGTCAATAAAGTCATTATAGGACTTCCCTCATGGCGCAATAGTTAAGAATCCGCCTGCCAATGCAGGGAACACGGGTTCCAGCCCTGGTCCGGGAAGATCCCACATGCCACGGAGCAACTAAGCCCGTGCGCCACAACTACTGAGCCTGCGCTCTAGAGCCTGCAAGCCACAACTACTGAGTCCGCGCCTAGAGCCCGTGCTCCACAGCAAGAGCAGTGAGAAGCCCGCGCACCGCAACAAAGAGTAGCACCCGCTTACGGCAGCTAGAGAAAGCCCACGCACAGCAACAAAGACCCAACGCAGCCCAAAATAAAATATAAATAAATTTATATAAATAAACAAATAAAGTCATTATATTTTTAGTACACTAAGAATTAATAAGCAAAGAGAGAAAATACCATTTTAGGTTGTTTTCTGATCACGAAATTCTTCCTACTGATTATACAATAGGCTGTTGTGCCCTCTGCTGGTAGTTCTGAGGTTGCCTCTCAGGTGACTGCAATGCCTTTGCTGTTTTAGGGGTACCTGTCCTTTCTGCCCCTGTTGCCCCTAAAAGCCTTCAAAATTGTTTTCTGATTTTCACATAAGGTAAATAGAAACGCCAAGATAGTTATGATGGTCTGAAAGTAAAGTTGTGAGCATTTAGCCATACATTTTTACATGTTTCTCCAAAGAAGCACTGATATGTACATTTTTAAATGAGATGTCTAGATTGAATTTGCTAAGTGGAACATTTGAACTCTAACAACCTAGTGTTTTAAGTCAAATTCCCTCCTCATTTCTGGACTCCCCCCAGGAAGCTAAAGGTTGCGAAATAAAGTGGGCTCTGTGGCTACACAACCTAACTGTTTCTTCCCACACGTAGAGTAAAAGGACTTTCCTAAAATGACACTGTGAGATGTCACACATATGCATGACCCCACTGTGCCCAGGAAAGTGAAATAGCACGGGCAGCTCTGGAAAGGGGTAATTGGATTCCAAGTTATGATGAATAACGATTTGTTAATGAACAAAGAACAAAGAAAATGTCTTCTTGGGGAGAAAATGCAATTTAGGTAGAATTATCAAAGGAATAAATAAAGGAATCCTCTATTATTCATCACTTGAAAGTTCCCGAAATTATATCTCTTTCAGCAGCCTAGAGGGCCTTTGAAGATGTTCTAATTAAGTTTCTAGAGAGGGCTGAATATTTGATCCTTTTAGCATAAACAAAAAGTAATATTGTTTCAGTGACTTTTTTATGGTTCTTGTATTCAGAAAATAAACTGTGTTCTTCCATCACCCTTCATATAAGGCGGGCTTGCAGAACCTCTTCTAGAAAAGTCTCCCGTTTAGGTGGATTATAGAAACTACACAAGTGCTACCCCAGGACCTGTCAGTCCTGTCAGCACACACTGAGGGTGATAAGCGAGAAGGATTTTTTAAATCCTGAAATAACTCTTTGAATGGAGGACGGGATGGATTCCAAATTTTATAAATGTTGTATGATCATATTGTAGCGCTTGAAAGTGAGCAAGCAGCTAATTACTGGAATCACTGATAATTATGATTGTACTAAGAGCACATGACGTGCAAAACAAGAGTGTTTTTAAATGGAATCCACGTTTAGTTTAGCTCATGAAGGGCCGGTAATATTGACGTCCGTGGCTGAGTTCTGCTGAAAGATTCAGGGGCTTCCACTGGAACACCAGCCTCACTGCCCTGAACTTTTCAAATCCGTGACAGTCTGTGATTTAATCACAACACAGGTGAGGTAGAATGTACTCAGGAAATGCAAGCTAATTTTTTCATGTGCCTGTAAAACATTATCAGTCAGGTTATGCAATTCGGATTGGCTACATCAAGATTTTCTGTGATTTGCTTTATCTTTTCCTTCATTCCTTCCACCTCACCTCTGCCTGGGGACAGTGGGCAAACTGCAACAAGGCTATGTCAACTGAAAAAAATATGTACAACTAAAAGTTGAGAGAGATGTTTTATTCGGTGAACAAAACTGAGGACTTGAGCCCGGGAGGCAGCCTCTCAGATAGCTCTGACGGACTGTTCCAAAGAGGTAGGGAAGGAGCCAGGGTATATAGGAGTTTTTGCAACAAAGACCAGGTAGTTGGAACATCAAAAGATTACTGTTAATGAAAGAAAATCAGACATCTCAAGTTAAGGAATTTAGTGCTTTTCTATGTAGGGGAAGATTCAAGAATCAGGGCTCGCTGAAATCATTCCTTTGATATGCACCTCAGCTATCTGAGGCCAGTATACTGTGTTTTCTCACCCTGAGTTTCCTCAGGGTGCATTTTTGGGGGTGGCTGCAGTGTGATGTCTTGATGGCTACAATATCCTTTGTTTACTATTATGGCAGGCAACATTTTTTCACTGACAGCTATGCAACTAAGAGATAGATCAAGAAAAGAGAGAAATTCATCAAGGGGTCCCTTAGGCTCAAAGTGGCTTCCTTCCTAGAACTGCCTTCCATGCTTCCTGAATGAATAAAAGACACTTATAGGACTTCCCTGGTGAGGCAGTGGTTAAGAATCCACCTGCCAGTGCAGGGGACATGGGTTCGAGCCCTGGTCGGGGAAGATCCCACATGCCGTGAAGCAACTAAGCCCGTGTGCCACAATTACTGAGGTCGCATGCCATAACTACTTAAGCCCACATGCCTAGAGTCCATGCTCCGCAACAAAAGAAGCCACTACAGTGAGAAGCCCGCTCGCCGCAACTAGAGAAAGCCCGTGCGCAGCAACAAAGACCCAACGCAGCCAAAAATAAATAAATAAATAAATAAAATTTATTTTTAAAAAAAGACACTTCTATGACTGAACAATCAAGTAAAATCTGCATTTCTTTGTCTCAATCTATAGTTGAGTCAGCAGATTTGAATGTGTCTTTCTTGATTGTTTGGGGGCTTTAATAAATTTTATGGGAGAATATTTGGTTGACTTTGATATAGCCAAGGTGGTGGGGTCTGGAGCAGGGGTAGGGGGAACAAATATTTAAATCTGATCCGCAGTGATGCTTTCAAAGGAAAATTATCCTGGTGCCAGACCTCATCTTGCCTGACATATTAGGCCTGGGCAGTCAAATGAATGAAAATGTCAGGAAGGGACATAATTGAATCCAACTAGTGACTGCACAAGCCAAGCCTTATTAAATAAGGTAACAGCCAAGAGGACCCTGGAAACCCATTACCCTAACTCAGTTACTCCTTTTGCTCTCAGAAAGGCCTAAGCCAGGGGAGAATTGGAAACAACAGATCTGAGCGTGACCAATGAAAACACCTAGCCTGTAAGAAGGTATATTCAAATTATTTTCCCCTTTTTTTTAGAAATTATCTTTTTTTCAGCTTTATTGAGATGTAATTGACATATAACATTGTATAAGTCAAAGGCATACAATGTGATGACTTGGTACACTTGTAGATTGCAAAATGATTACTTCCTTCACATCACATAGTTACCATTGTGTGTGTGTGTGAGTGTGTGTGTGTGTTTATGGTGAGAACATTTAAGATTTATTCTCTTAGCAACTTTCAAGTACACAATACAGTATGAGTAACTATCATCGCCATGCTGTACATTGGATCCCAGAACTTATCTTTTAACTGGAAATGTGTACCCTTTGACCAATATCTCCCCATTTCTTCCACCCCTGTGTCCCCCACGGCAAGTCCCTGGTATCCATTTTAAAACGTAAATATACTATTGCTATCTATGCAAAGATAATGTCTTCAACGATCTTTACAAATCTCTGTCAATCGGCATGCTTTCAATGTTTTGGAATCCAGTCTAATACTTACAAGTTAAGAATCTTTCCGTAAACTGTTTAGCACATAAAATAAACTTGAATTTCTCCATCCTATGGAATTTCAGTTCCATCCTCAAGACAGTGGGCTGACAGCATTCTCACAGGGAAAAATAGAACTAGAGTTGCTAGCAGTTTGTTTTTTTATAGAGAAAGCAGCAACTCAAAGTTAACATCTTTTTTAATTAGTGGATCGTATACTTATTCATGCACAAGCCTGAGTCAACAGACAAGACTTTATTGCCTCCACCATACAATTCTCTCTCACCATTAGGGAAATCGGCTTATTCCTGGATGTCTCAAAAGCTTCCTAAACACAGGGAACTTAGACAATTACAAAAGGTTTTTGTAATGGATTCCCTTTTGCAACTCAATATTAAATTGATATATAATCACATAGGAAGGGGGCACAGACCGGAAAGCCATTTGTTTTAATGGAGTTTTAAGAAAAATGCATAAAAAAAGAATATGCCTTTCATATCCTCCTAATAAATCAAAACAAGGGATAGCTTGTATAACAGTAAATGTGACTTTGAGAAAATTATATTATTTTTTAAAGGAATAAACCTGGATGTTGTTTTGAGAATCACTAATTTCATAATTCACCTCTTTAGTATCAACATTTCTTTTCTTTAATCCTCTAAACTCTGCAAACTATAGTAAATGATACATCTGAATGCTCACCAATACATGAAACTGAGTATTCCAATATTTTGAGAATTATTTCTCAACTCACATATTAGTGAAATTAACCCAATCTGCAAATTCACATATTAATCCCCCCAAAAGAAATATGTTTAATTATTGAAAATGTCATAGCTTTAGAGAATTAAAAGGTACACAAGGGTGGTAAAGTTTCTAACATGCAGTTTAAAAATGTGGAGAATGAAATTTACCTGGCTATCAGCATCTTCCTGAAATTCAAAATAATTACTATGTCTTAAGCTCAAGATAATATTTTAGGTTACAATTAAAATCGTTTGTTCATTTTTATTCTGCCTCTGACTTATCCTAGCTACAAATTTGGGAGCTACTAGGAAAGAATAGTAAAACATCTTAAAAACTTTTTGAAGCATTCTTTTTTTCTTATTTCAAAAAGTAAAATGTATTCAATGCACTGCTGGGTAAATCAAAAAGCATCTAAGACATAGGAAAATTCATTTAATCAAAATATTTCCTATATTTATATTTAAAACTCTTTAAATATTATTTGGCTTTTTCCTTTCCTTTCAAGGTATAAAGTTTCTCTCCCTGGTTTTGGAATTGATGAACGAATACAGTGCTATGAACTTGGTAGGGACACAATCAGATCCTTTTTTTTTTCTGTTTCCTTCTTTAAGTTGCCTGTTGGCCTGACACATTGTGTTCTCACATCCCTTAGAAACCATGTGGGGAAGTAATAAAGTGCATCTTTCTGTCCACAGGTACGCAATGTTTATTAACTGATTGAAAAAAATACTGAGAGGTCATTGCAACTTGTTATATATGATCATTCAATCACACACAGCAAGGGATGAGACCAGTACACAGGAAACAGCCGTGGGAACGGACAATGCATAATGGGCAGTTTAATTTTTCACAAAACACAGAAATAAAAAATAGTAGCAACATGCTGCCATTGCTATTTAAGACAAGCTCCCTGCAAAGACAAGGAACCGGGCACAGGACTTGTGACTCAAAGAAGTGTTTTTTCTTTAGCACCAAATCTTTCACATTGTAGCACTACCTACAGTAAAAAGACTGAAGAGCCTTCAGACATTAATATCATCTTCCAAAGATTTCCTTCCCAGAAACTTGGAAGATGTGCAAACACAGAACATATGCTTAAGGATTTAGCTCCATCTACAGGAAGCAGGAAGTGAAACCGATTCTTTGTAAACAAAGTTCTCTCTGCCCACACCATAATATTGACAGTTTTTGCTTCTGATAACTGATGTTTTTCCACTGAGGACGTTCAAGAGAAGAAAGGAAAGTAAAAAGAGAAGCAATATGCATTACTGAGGTGTTGACTTGACTTTTTTTCTTTTTTTCTCTCTTCTTTGTAAATTAAAAAAAAAAAAAAAAAAAAAAAAAAGGTGTCAGTGTAGGTTCATCCTTGGTTAAAAGAGAAAAAAAACAAAGGACCGCTCTGGTGGGGATGGTGATCGTGGGGGAAGCTATGCATTTGTGGAGCAGAGGGTTTATGGGAAATCTCTGTACCTTCTTCTCAATTGAGTTGTAAACCTAAAACTGCTCTTAAAAAATAGAATCTTTTAAGACAAAAAAACCTCAGGTAGAGTCCACTCAGAGCCGGAAGTATCGATGTCCTCTCAACTCTTTATGCTGGATCCTGACTATCCCCCCTGCTCTCAATGTGGCAGGATATACACTGCTGCCTCTTCTTCCTAGATCTCCTCTCTCCCAGGTCCAATCGGCTCTGAGGCTCCCGGGGCTACAGCTAGGTAAGGACAGGCTCCTGACTTCACATGCAGACACACAGAGCCACCTTCTCAGTTCTCACACTCCAGGGAGATGGTGGCTGGTCTGGAAGGGTTCAGCCATACCCTCATCCTGGAATCTGTTCTTCAGGTGGACAACCAAAGTCCAGGAGTGAGGACCAGAAAATTGAGCCAAACTTTCCCTTTCTAACAAGCGCCTCCTTCTTTCAAGGGCTGTCCCTGTGTCCTTTCCTCTAAGTCCCCCTGAGCTCAGCAGACACGATTTAGTATATTTGTGCTCAAAGAAAATGTCTCTAAGCAAAAGGGGATCCAAGCTTTGTGGGCTCTGGAGTTGACATAATATGGGGGAATCCTCGTTAAGAAAAAGAATCCAAAAATATGTATAAAATAGATGTTTGTTTGAAATGAGAATACACATCCCCACAAATTACAAATTTTTGAAAAGCTAATAAATGCCATGCACATCACATTTAGAATGATTTTTTTAAATTAATTTGCTGCCCAGCATACCTTTCTACTGCTTCTCCCTACATCTCTGACTCTTCTCTTTGAGCATCTCTCCATTTGGCAATCATTTTGTAACATAATTTTTTATATTAGAAAAGCCAAAAATATAATTTAGTCAAGTATTCTTGTGCAGTGACTAATCATAAATGCTCTGAATTAACAACATTTATTTTCTATCATAGGTAACATTTGAGAACTCTGAAAAACAGAAAAAGTAAAGAAAAAGAATTCAAAATTATGGTATCCACAAAAGCAAACCAGCTCTTTGGGGCCGGTCTCGTGGCTGGAAGTTATGGTGGCCTCAGTCTGGTCCAAGCGAGGCCAGCAACCTCAGACCTTTGGCAGCGGCCTTTGACATCTGCAGAGACGGTGAGAAGCCGACATGCACGTTGAAGCTTAAAACTAACGAATGGAACCTTGAAATGAGTAAGAATGGATGCAGGCAAGACCTGGCTGGGCACCAGAAATGAGAAAGATTAAAGATGTTGGTTGTGGACTTGGAAAAAGTCACATGAAAACCATCATCCAAAGATATTGAGTGTAAGGATCTTCGTGATGAAATTTCTATAAATGGTACAATCTCAGCCTCAGTTTGAGGCTGAAAAGGATGCTCCAGAACAAGACACTAACTAGCAGCAGTGCTGTTTCAGCTGCCCTGGACCCAAGGCAGAATTTCTCTCCTGTGTGTAATAGAGAAGACCTTTGGAAACAGGCTTGGGTGGAGTGTTCTTTTTGCTTTCCCTGTCCTGGCCTTTGAGTTGTGCTAAGTGTCAGGGAGACTTTGACATAGGTTTGTTTTCTTTGCTAGGTGTCTGCAGTGAGTGAGACAGAACTGAACTGCTTTGCCTGAAGCAAGTGAAATGATGATTCCTCTCTTGTTATTTGTAAGCTTTCTGTTTCCATCTTACATGTTCCGAGCCTATGATGGTTAGTTATCCCTGTCTGAAAATATCTACTAAGGGAAGACAATCTGTTCTGAGGCTTAAGGGGCTGACCCTGTGCTCTTAAAAGAAGTTCAGTCTTTATAAGGGATCGAATTGAATGGACTCCAAAGGGAACTGTGCATACCCTGCCGAGACCCGAGTCCTAGTGCATCATCCCTCTGCAACTTGAAAACCAGTGGTGTGGCTGCCCTATCACACTTTAGGCCCCTTGATTAATGGCTCTGAGGGCATAGGCTATAAGAGATGGTAGAAATGGGCAAGTGGCCCAGATTTGGTTTATACTCTTATTGTGGAATGCTTGTCACATATTTCAAGAAAATGAATGTGCTCTTTGAAACAGACAGGAATGGCAGATGTATGCCAGCTGTGGCAGTGAGAACATTCAGGACTATCTGACCTCTTGTCTTTGCACCATATCCTGACATTCAGGAAAGAAGGGGTACAATGGCACTAGCAGAGCAACTTGGTTTCCAGGTGCTTTGTTAACACCAGGGAGCTCTCCTGGCATTAGCTCAGCTCTGTCTGAATGGCATGGCTGGCATGTGAGCAAGAGAGTAGCAAAGTGGTGCTGGGCTTTGTTCCCATTTAAATGCCAGGCTTGAAGTGGACACAGATTGCCTTTCTTTTCTGTTGAAGTTGGGAGGTGTGTGCAGCTCTTTATTTGTAAGGTCACATATTTGTTTGGTCACCAAGGAAGCTATATTTGGAATGAGATTTAAAGAGCCTGAAAACTGGTCCAAGCAGCTTCTAGCTGGAAGTAAAACAAAGCGAAAGGATGTGTTAACAAGTGGGAAAGTCTACCTGCTGGGTTATAGTCAGCTTCTGAGCGGACCTGACTACTCTGTGGAACCCAAGTGAACCTGTAGGTTTGTTTCTGTTTTTGTTTTTTTTTAAGCTGCGCTGCACAGCTTGTGGGATCTTAGTTCCTCAACCAGGGATTGAACCCTGGCCCTTGGCAATGAGAGTGATGAGTCCTAACCACTGGACCGCCAGGGAATTCCCGAACCTGCCGGTTTCACTCCAGAGGGGGGTTGAATATAAATGTCGCCGGCACTTCACGGCTGCTCTTTACTGGTACCGGCCACTTGCCAGATTCTGTTCCCTCAGAGCACTGTCTTCCAAAAAGGAGAGTCATCTGGGACCTACCAGGCTGCACTGAATCGATCTGGTTGTGCCTTACACACAACACACACACACAAACAGGCATAATGATCGATTGCCTAGAATGAGTTCCTCTAGGATTACCTTTTTTTCTCTAAATTAGTTTTTTCTTTAAATTTAACCTTCAGTTTTGAGTCACTTAGTTGGCTGCTGCATCAAATGATTCTTCGGTTTTATAGGTTCTCTCCCAGTGATGCCAGATGGGATCAGCACAGCCCCCGGTGCTAGTTTCTAATGCCTATAAAATACCACCTACCCTCCCAACAAAGGAGAATCATTTAAGAGTTCTTTGGACTTCATCTTAAAAGTAGCCAAAGAATTCAAGTGACAGATTATAGCAGAAAATCTTTTGCCGTTAGTGAAATTAGGGTATAACTAAGAACATTCAGAATACTACACACACAGTTTAGGTGATCTTGGTATAGTGGTGGAACAGCAGTGATTATAAAATGAAAGTAATTAACATGTACATGCTCTGCTGGGGGAGACTAAAGGGAAAGAGGTGTTCAGCCTAGAAAAACATTTCTCAGTGGATTTCCTATGAGTCAATGTGTCTTGGGTTTAACTTTGAAACAAATTAAAAAACTGAAAATAAAAAAGCAAACCAAATGTTGTATTGAGGTGCGAATCATGTAATTGTGTAATCAGGCTGGTCTTGCATCCTCACAGCGTCACTGGGATGCTTGTTTTTATAGGACATTGTGCACACTGCTTAGTCTGTGCTGTGGACTGAATGTGTCTCTAAAAAATTTATACATTGAAGCCTAGATCCTCAATGTGCTGATGTCAGGAGGTGGGGCCTTTGGGGGTGATTAGTTCATGAGGGTGGTGCCCCCATGAATGGGATTAGTACCCTTATAAAAAGAGACATAAGGGAAGGTCTAAGGAGAAGATAACTCTCTGAGGACACCTTGATCTGGGACTCCCAGGCTCCGGAACTGTGAGAAGTAAATGTCTGCTGTTTAATCCAGCCAGTCTGTGGTATCCATTATAGCAGCCCGAGCAAACGAATAAGGTCTGGAATTATGAGACTTTGTGATGACAAGATGCCTAATTGGACAGTTTGGGACTTAGCTGAAGCTGGACAAGGAAGTGGCAAGGAAGATTCTAATCGGTAACGTACTATTGCAGGAGGGAAGAGGATCTGATGTAAACTGAGCTCAACTTCAATTAGTACAGAGGTGACTGGTTTAAAGGGAGGATGAGGGATTAGGGGACCTCTGTAGAGCCAGGGAAGTGAAAACTCAGAAAGGATTGGCAAAGGTAAAGGCGATTGGGCCAGCTGTGTCTGCTGGCTGGTAACAACAACAACAAAAAAGTTAGGATTCTACCTCACAGAGATGGGAGACAGAGTGTCCAACCCTCCTGTTGATCATGTTTTAAAGAAATGGGTTTCAGATCTTTGAAAAAGACACTCCTAGCAGCCCTTTCCACATGGAAATGTTAGAAAGTGACTGTGAATTTCATAAATATCTCTCACTAAGTCCAAACTCAGTGAATCCTGACTCACCTTCCCCTTAGATCCTCAACATTTCCGTGGTTTCTCCACCTACAGAGAGTGTGACGGGGGAAGGGGGGACATCAGAATGGTCTCTTACTTTTGCAAATTTTATAGGACATATTGCCTTGTGGGAGGGCAGGTATTGATGGAGCGTCTTCCAAGATTTTGGATGGGTCTGTGCCAACAAGATTCCCTGAGTGCTAAAGTTGCAGGTAATTATATCTGTGGGTATGAATGAGTTTCAATCCTCTTCTTCCCAGTAAACATCAAATCCTCTGAATATTGCCCACCCCACATAACAATGCTTGATGAGCTAGATAGATCCTGATATGGGGGAAGAGGGTGGAGAATAACTGCTAATATCCTTTCTCAAAACAATGCCAGGAATCTAGGTATTGACTTTGTTCCCACAGAAGGTTAATTGACAGTGAAGATATTTATTTACTTCAGGAGAGCAGAGGTATTCAGAGATGGTCTGTTCACCAGAAACTACAAATGAGATGATCCACTTTCCCCAAAGTCATATTTTATTCATTCTTAAACACCCCCTTGAAGAACTAATAGTTAGAGATGTTCTCAGCTAAACCAGATCCTTGTCATAGAATTTCCTCTGAAGAGCTTTGAGTAGAGGTGATGCTGACACATCCTTCTACCAGCTGAATGACCCTAGATTTCTGGAATCAAATGTCTAATTTTTCATCATTGAGGAGTCTAACTCCAAAATTAGGTTTAAAATGTTCTAATCATACAGGGATACTGCCTTGTTAATATATCTAATTTCCATTTCTAAATGAAAGCACAACATCTCAAAATGAAGAAACTGCATTTGGGCTAATCTCCTGTGCTAACAAAGATGATTAGGTACCAACCTCAACTCTGCATGAGTTTATACGGGCATTATACCATGTATGTGAAATTAAACTCACCAAATCATTTTATCCCAGAGCAAGGAGAGGATTCACCACAAAGAGAAATACCAATCTCTACTCTGGGGATGATAAGCTTCTCAAATTCCATAAATTAGACATTTTTCAGCTTCAAACATTTTTCAGAACTAACCTCCTTCAGGTTTCCATTACTTATGCATGAATGATAAAGTTGTAAAACATAGGTTCTGCTCTACTAAATAGTGCACTTTGTCTGTCATAGGACTTAGAAATAAGCTTGAGGGGACTTCCCTGGCAGTCCAGTGGTTTAGACTCCACGCTTCCATCTCAGAGGGTGAGGGTTCGATACCTGGTTGGGGAACTAAAATCCCACATGCCATGTGGTTCAGCAAAAATAATAATAATAAGTTTGATAACATGTCTAAGCAAATAAATTGCAGAAATTCTGGTTAAATATAATAGATTAGGGCTTCCCTGGTGGCACAGTGGTTGAGAGTCTGCCTGCCAATGCAGGGGACGTGGGTTCATGCCCCGGTCCAGGAAGATCCCACATGCCGCGGAGCGGCTGGGCCCGTGAGCCATGGCCATTGAGCCTGCGCGTCCGGAGCCTGTGCTCCGCAATGGGAGACACCACAACAGTGAGAGGCCCGCGTACCGCAAAAAAAAAATATATATATATATATATAATAGATTAAACACATGGTGGTCTAGGTCTTCTCCTTCTGGAAGTCCTACTAAAATGATAGAAAAGAAGCATAAACTCACAAAGTGAATGAAAGAAGAGGCATCAATGGGCGAGAGACTAACAAATATTCGAAAGAGAGAAAGCAGAGAGACAGTGGACACGGACTTAGGACAGAGGAAGCTGAATCCTGAGTGGATTTTTCACTAAGGAACCTGGGAAAAATGGAGAATCAGAAGCACAAATTACAGCAAGGAGAGTAAGTGAAGGGGGTTCCAAACTAGGAGAGGGGTGGCAGCTTGAACACAGAATGATTAAGTGAGTGAAATTCCTTCTTCACTCTTTGCAGTCTAATGAGTCCACCTCTCCCATCCAGAAAGAAAGTGATCTCAGAGATCCCCCACTGGGGCAGGGAAAGCACAGTAGAGGGTGGCTGTTTGGTCATTAAAGTAAAACTAAGGAAATTAAATTAAAGTTTATAAGCTCAATGGGGAAATCTTTCCCTTTTGCCCCTGCTCAACTCCTACAAAATTGGAAGTTGATGATATAGCCTGTGGGCAGAAGACAGGACATTTTGTCTCTGGAAAAAAATTCATCTCAGAGGAAAACTAAAAAAGACCTACAATTTTACATATTTTAGGCTCCAGCAAGAAAATGAATGGATTCATATCCAATCACATGCCAACTCCACTGTGAACACATAGCTCTTAATCATCTTTTTAGGGACCCATTTTTAAACATCGACAGATAGTTAAAGATTGCCAGATATTTCCAGAAAACCTCTTAGAAGAAAGCAATGGGCACAAAAGATTTTGAAAATAAAGAAATTCAGTAAAGTAGATGAAAACTTCTAAAAAGTTTAATGAACATCTTCAAGAAAATAAGAGAACATAGTGAATCTTGTTTTTAAACAAGAATCTTGATATTAATTGCAAATAAGTTGGAACTTTGAAATATCATCAATATAAAATATTTTGTATGATATAATCAAAGAAATATTCATAATGACATACAGATTGAACGACATGGAACTGCCATTTTTGTAAATTTTAAAAAGTGATCACATATTTATAATTTCATATAATTCATTTTAAGAGGGAAAAAACATGACAAAATTGTAGGGAAAATTAAGAATATCAGAGGGTCTATCACAGAGGTCCAATATTCAACTAATAGTAGTTCCAGAAAGAGTAAAGAAACACACACACACACACACATGCACGTGCAGGAGAGATATTATTAAAGAAATAATATCAAAAAATCTCGGGGGGGGGCAATATAAGGGTGGGGGAATAAAAGGTTATTATGGGATTATATGAAATCATGTGTGTGAAACTTTTGAAAATTGTAAAGCACTGTAGAATTTAAAGAATCTTCCATTCAAAAAAGAAATCTCAGAGAACTATATTGCAAGATTTTCTATCTTACAAGGGACTAGCCAGGGTTCAGTGTATTGACTGCAAAATGGCCTGCACCAAAACATGCCGATATGAAGTTTCAAAACACTAGGTATACAAAGAAGACTCTAAAAGTTTCCAGAAAGATATAGACAAACACTGGCCACTACAAAAAACAATAACAAAAGCAGGAATTAGGATGACATCAGACACCTCAACATCTCAACAACGGCCTGTAGTATAGAAGACAATGGCAGAATTGCCTAAAAAATCACTTTCCCCTTAATTCAATATTGGAGCAAATTAGTGAGGCATTCAAAACTACAGAAGTTCTCAAAAAAGTTCCTATATGTACCCTTTCTCAGGTTGAGGATGGTGTTACTAAAATAACAGGGTAAAGAGGAAAGTCTGCAATCCCTAAAACAGAGGTTCCAGTAAAGGAGAGAGGGGGTGAAGACTATGAGTAGATGATGAACAGGACAAATGAGGGTGATGAATAAATGAATAGCACAGCAGTTGTGGATGGGACAGGTAGAGGACCGTGTGTCTGGAGCAGCTGGAGGACGGCTGTAAAAGGGAGATTTCAATGAGAAGGAAAGAAATTGATTCATCTGACCACGTGGAAATAGTTTTCCGATAAGAGGGAATTTACTACTTTATTGGAGTATTTTGAAGAATTATTTAGAGGTGTATAGAAAAAGAAAGCAGATGGCAAACAAAATCAAAATGAAAGAATTACAAATTCCAAGGAAAAATAAAAGTTGTCTAAGAAGAAAATGAAAGTGAAGCATCTTTTTTTTTGCTTCTTCTTCTTCTTTTTTTTTTTTTTTGGCTAAGCAGTTACATAGTCATAGCACTGCAGACACTGAAAAATTACTTAGCACACAGTGGAGATATTACTAGGTAGAATTCATAGAGGAGAAGGGAGCTGGCTATGGAAAATAGGTAAAGTTGATCATTTGAATATTATTTGGAAATGTGGAGGTAACTAACAAGAATAAACACTGGGAGAATTATAAGCTGTTGCCTCTTAGTGAATGTGACCAGGACAGGAAGATGCAGGACAGATCACCAGTGTCTTGCTGTCTTAACCACAAGGTCTTATCTGATCTTTAAAAAACGTGTGTTTTACTTTGATGAGAATTTATTATGTTTCACTCTTTGAATTCAGAATACACAGACACAGTGAAGTTGCTTCATAACATTTTAAGTATCAAAAATACTTTCCTTACAAAATATAAACTTTTCAAAGCAAAGATCAACAAATCCATGTTTGTTGATTAATATTGTTTTGAGAAAATGTCACACTAATGATGAATACAAAGAAGGATCTCCAGAGGATTTCCATATGGAAAAATATAGTCTGAGACTTCCTTTGCCTTAGTAAGTCAGTAAAGAGTTGGCTTCATGTTTTTATGGATGAATTGAATCTGATGTGGGAAGAACAGCCAGGAAAATACCAGGACACATTAATTAAGCTATTTGATGACAAAAAAATTATACTTGCTGGTTTTAGTCAATCAATAATTAAACATAAGTGACTGTTTCAGAAGGCCAAAGCAATGGCCTTAATCTTCTTATTCAAGAACTTCATTAATCCTTAAAAGAATGAGTACCGGGACTTCCCTGGTGGCACAGTGGTTAAGAGTCCGCCTGCCAATGCAGGGGACATGCGTTCGAGCCCTGGGCCAGGAAGATCCCACATGCCACGGAGCAACTAAGCCCATGCGCCACAACTACTGAGCCTGCGCTCTAGAGCCCACGAGCCACAACTACTGAGCCCATGTTCCACAACTACTGAAGCCCTCAGGCCTAGAGCCTGTGCTCTGCAACAAGAGAAGCCACCACAATGAGAAGCCCGCGCACCGCAACAAAGAGTAGCCCCCGCTCACAGCAACTAGAAAAAGCCCACATGGAGCAACAAAGACCCAACACAGCCAAAAATAAATAAATAAATAAATTTAATAAATAAATTTAAAAAAAAAGAATGAGTACCTATGAAGGCAGTTTAAGGGGTTAAAATAGTTATTGTTAGAAAAGAGCTCTGCAGTTAGACTTAATCACAGTTTTTAAGTATTAAGGAGACCAGGAGAAGTTAGTTAAAGTAGTTGTGTCTTGAAGTCATTTTCGAATATGAGAGCTTTGGTCTTTACTTATTCTTTTTATTGTACAAGCTTATGATCAACAATGTTAAAATCTTATATCAATCTTTTACAGCTCTTTTGCAAATAGGTTCCTTTCTCTAAAAAATAATCTCCAGGGGCTAAATGGAGAAAATCATGAAAGAGTCCCAGAATGCCACGCTCAAGAATGTAAATTGGTACAGCCACCATGGAAGACAGGATGGAGGTTCCTCAAAAAACTAAAACTAGAACTACCATATGATCCAGCAATTCCACTCCTGGGTATATATCCCAAAAACATGAAAACACTAATTTGAAAAGTACATGAACCCCAGTGCTCATAGCAGCATTATTTACAATAGCCAAGATATGGAAGCAACCTAAGTGTCCATCAACAGATGAATGGATAAAGAAGATGTGGTAAATAGGTACAATGGAATAGTACTCAGCCAGAAAAAGGGATGAAATTCTGCCATTTGCAACAACATAGAAGGATCTAGAGGGTATTATGCTAAGTGAAATGAGCCAAACAGAGACAGACTAATACTCTATGTTATCACTTATATGTGGAATCTAAAAACTAAAACAAACTAATGTATATAACAAAATAGAAGCAGATTCACAGATATAGAGACTAAAATAGTGGTTACCAGTGGGGAGAGGGAAGGGAGGAGGAGCAAGATAGGGGCAGGGGATTAAGAGGTACAAACTACTGTGTATAAAATACATAAGCTACAAGGATATATTGTACAGCACAGGGATATATAGTCAATATTTTATAATAACTTTAAATGGAGTATATTCTATAAAAATATTGAATCTCTATGTTGTACACCTGAAAGTAACGTAAAATTGTAAATCAACTATACTTCACGTTTTTAAAGAAGACTCTATGGAGGAAAAGTACCTCTGGAGCTGGGTGCTTGACACTTGCTTGGCAGAACACAGACTAAGCTCAGCTGCTCGACCTGAGCAGGCATAGCACTCGGCTACAGACGCTGCCTCCTAAAACATAGTGTGGAGCAGGCAACAGCCAAGGGAAATAAACTCAGATGCCAGTGGCCATAGAGTAGGAATCCTATTAGACAGTCTTAAGACTGGAAAATGGGGACATTGTGCATCCAGAGAAAATATTCTGACTCTTCCAGTTTCCTCTTCAGGGGCATTTGACATCACTTTCTGATGTTTGATGGTTCATGTTCACTCCTTGTACACATACTCCTGTCCTCAGGCCCTGCCAGACCCCTGTCAACAGAAAGTCTCAGCCATTTGTACATGATTGTGTATCTGACAACCGCCACCCCCGACACACACACACACACACACAGTACTTGTATGTATAATCAGGAGTATAAAGTGAGGGGCCTTGACTCCCCAATAAAGGGTTGGCTTCAGAAAACAGAGCAAACATTGAGGGAGAGAAGGAAAGATGCAGAAGGTGTTGGCAGTATCCCCAAAATCCCAGTTGAGCCCGTGTGTACACCAGCGCTGAGCAGCATTGACTAAGTTTATCAACAAAGAAACTTTAACAGTGGCAGAGGAGTCGGAGGATTGTACACAGTTTGACATGATGTATTAGCCAGAGCAGGAAAACTGCGTGTGTGTGCTTGACCTTTGACATTCTAAATAAACTTGTGAGAGCAACGTATTCTTTCGGTAATCTGTTTGGCACGTGATTTTAATCCATTTATTATACAAACCTACCTGATTGTGCTTTCACAAGGCTTCCCTTCAAATATGTGAGGACCGCTGGAATGTTCCAACCCGCCCTTCATGAATTTTCTTTGCACCTGGATAAACATCCCAAGGTGTTTAAACCATTAGTCATGTAAAATAATGTGTCTCCATGGTCCTGAAATCACTCCTGTAGGCATTTGCTACTTGGTCATTGTTGCAGGCAAACCTGTCTTCTTTTTAAGGTAAAGGAGTTTTGGAGAAGATCAGTTTGGAGAAACTGATGCCTGACTTCTCGTTTCAGCTTTGATGTGTAAAGAGTTTAGAAGCTGTCACTCCCATTTTTACAACAAAAAATCTAGGCAAACTGAAAATAAATGACTTTCTCGGACCCATCAGAGAATTGAGGCTGTGAGGCAAGTTGCCACTCTGAAATCTGGAGACCACTGAGTCCAGAAAAGACTTTACTGGCCTTACCTCAGCTGGGGGAGGGTCTTCCTTCCACTCCCTCTAATATTTATGTCTCACTCAAGAGGATAAAACAATAACACAAGAGTAGTCAGGAGGTTAGAGCCTTAAGGAAATAGATAGGCAACTCTCTAGTCAAGAAGGGAGAGGTGGATGAGGGAAGAAAACTATACCATGGGAAAAACACTCGTGAAGGTCACAGCTTAGAGATGCAGGCCTGCAAGACACTGAGATTTAGTCCTGAGATTATAGAATGCTTGTCCTTCCCTGTGTTACCACCAAAACATAGGGTTCCTGTATAATAACAGTGCATTATACCTGAAAGAGCTGGAAGACAGAGACTCTCTCTGGGGATTAATTAGGGAACCCCAAAATCACAATGGAGACAAAAACAAGGGCACTGGAGGACCTTGGGTCCTCAAGCACATTCCGCTACAGCTACCCTTAGCTGGATGACCATAAATCCTCCAACTAAAAGCCTATTTACTTCAGTACCTGTTAGTCAATGTGTGTCCAGCTTTCAACAAAAAATCAGAAAGCATAAAAGACAAGAAAAAATACAGTGTGAAGAGACAAAGTGAGCATCAGTATCAGACAGATGTGACACACATGTTGGAATTATCAGTTAGAGAATTTGAAATAACTGTGATTAGTAGGTCAAGGGCGCTAATGGGAAAAGTTAACAGCATGTAAGTTTACACGGGTAATGTAAGCAGAGAGACAGAAGCTCTAAGAATCAAAAAGAAATGCTAGAAATAAAAAACATAGTAACAGACATGAAGAATGCCTTCAAAGAGATCATCAGTAGACCGGACACAGCTGAGGAAAGAGTCAGTGAGCTTGATATATAAATAGAAACTTCCTAGACTGAAATTCAAGGAGGAAAAAAAAAGAGAAAGAAATAACAGGACATTCAAGAACTGTGAGACAATTTAAAAGTATGTAACATATGTGTCATTGGAATATCCGGAGAATAAAGATAGGATGGAGGAAAAGAAATATTTGAAGAAATAATGGTCAAGAACTTTGCAAAATTATTGACTGACACTAAACCACAAATCCAGGAAGCTCATAGACCATCAGGAAGAATAAATATTTATTTTAAAAATCACACCTTCATATATTTTTATATTTTAAAATATTTATTTTAAATATCACAGACTATATTCAAACTACAGAAGCCAAGACAGTGTGGTATTTGCAAAACAATAGACACATAGATCAATGAGCAGGATACAGAGCTCAAAATTAGACCCAAACAAATTAAGTCAGCTGATTTTTGATAGGGGTTCAAGGGCAATTCAGTGGAGAAAGAATAGTCTTTTAAACAAATTGTGCTAGAATTGTGTATATCCATATGCAAAAAAAAAAAGTGTAGACACAGACCATACACTTTTTACAAAAATTAACTCAAAATGGGCCATAGACCCAAGTGTTAAATACTAAACTATAAAATTTCTAGAAGAAAATGTAGGAGAAAATCTATTTGACCTTCAGTTTGGTGATGAATTTTTACATACAGCACCAGAAACATGATCCATTTAAAAAACTGATAGAGTGAGCATTATTAAAATTAAAAGTGTCTGTTTTGTGAAAGATGCTGTTAGCCTCGGAATGAGAGAAGACATTTGCAAAACACTTATCTGATAAAAGTCTTGTCTCTAAAAAATACACAGAACTCTTCAGACTCAACAATAAGAAAGCAAAGGACCCAAGTAAGAAATGGTAAAAAGATCTGAATAGACATCTCACCAAAAAGGAAAATTGTCACATGAAAAGATGAAGATGCCCAATGGTACATGTTTTCAGAGAAATGCAAATTAAACCAGTGATGAAAACCATTACACACCTATCAGTATTCTTAACCGTAAAGACCCATAAACACCAAGCATGCTACAGGAACTCTCATTCATTGCTCAAGGGAATGCAAAATGGTACAGCCATTTTGGAAGACAGTTTGGCAGTTCCTTACAAAACTAAGCATAGTCTTTCAAATGATTTAGCAATCAGTCCCATAAGGTATTTACCCAACTGATTGGAAAATGTACATTTACACAAAAACCTGCAAGCAAGTGTTATAGTAGCTTTATTCATAATTGCCCCAAACTGGAAGTAATCAATATATCCTTCAATATTTGAGTGAATAAACATACTGTGGTACATCCACACCTTAGAATGCTATTCAAAGATAAAAAGGAATGAGTTATGAAGACTCATAAAGACACAGATGAATAATATATTAATTGTTATTTGAATCACATCTCTCAATTTTGTCAGACTAAAAAAGAACTCATGATCCAAATATATATTTCTAAAATCAAATTCCAATAACTCAGATGAAACTTAAATTCAACATCTAATATATCTTATTCCAGTCTTTCCCATATGGCTGTATAAGATGTCTCTGTAAAATAAGTAGTTAAAGGGACTCTTGTGCTTTGTTTTAAGCTTTCCTTAGCAGGCAGTGTGATCTTGGATGTCTCGAGATTTTGTGCCTCTATTCTTCATTTTATAAATAAGAATAAAAACAACTGATATTTCACAAACATTTTGATTCTAATAAATCTATTTAAAAAGAAATTTGTTAAGAAGCATTTAAATAATAAGTGAATGTATAGTTTGTAAGAGTATTGCTTTTTATTTTTTTTATTATTATTATTTTTTTGCGGTACGCGGGCCTCTCACCGTTGTGGTCTTTCCCGTTGCGGAGCACATGCTCCGGACGCGCAGGCTCAGGAGCCATGGCTCATGGGCTTAGTCATTCCGCGGCATGTGGGATCTTCGCGGACCAGGGCATGAACCCGTGTCCCCTGAATCGGCAAGCAGACTCTCAACCACTGAGCCACCAGAGAAGCCCAGAGTATTACTTTCTGTACAATCTTTTGAGCCTGGGACCTGGGAGAAAGGTCAGTGCACCAATAACAATGTTCTCGCTTTGGAAAAAAAAAGTAGTATTGAGATAACATCTAAGAATTTAGTTTTCTAAATGTCTTGGCATTTGGACTTGAGTTTTAACCTGGCACAAACATCAGTATTACAACTGAATATGCACTTGCTCCATTCAGCATCTTATTTGCTAAAAGTAAGAATAAATAGTAATAAATTGTAATATTTCAAAATCCTTATTGTAAATCTTCTTTGATAAATATACAATATCATTTCCTCTTCTATCCAACAAAGCAAAATAAAAAAGAAATATCCTGAATAATTTTAAGATTATACTTTTCTTCTCAATTTATATTTGCCATTATTTTCTTCTCTCTTTTCTTTTTTTATCTACAATTATAGTTTTCATTTAGGAAACCTCTTTGAGCTAAGTAGAAATGATGTATTATGAGACTAAGCCAATGTTGAGAATTCAAAGAAAACAGGTAGCAGACAAAGGATTTGAATTTAGCTGGCTAACTCATATTTTGGGAAACTACAGCTACTGGAATTACTTGCCTAAATACACCTTTATTTTCTAAAACTGGAATTACGCTTTCAAATGAAATTAAAATATTCTATTTGCATGTGTGTATTCTACACATTGCTTGTCAAAATGTGGTCCATGGATCAGCACCACATGGAGCTCCACGAGAATGCACAATCTTACTCCCTACCTGAGATGTATGGAATCGGAATCTGCATTTAACAGGATTTCCGGGTGATAGGCATGCACATTAAAGTTCTATATAACTACCAATAATAGGAACAATATTTTCACCAGAATGTGCTATATAAAATTCAAATTAAAATTTATTTCTGAATTTGTTGCCACTGCTTTTGTTGCTCATTTGTTTCACATTCTTTTTCCAAAATATGAATATAATATTAATATAAGTGCTTTAACAGATAAAAGCAACTGAGTCCTCCAAGGTGAAAGTTCATTCTCGCCTTTCATCTCCAAATAAAATAGCGTCAAATGAAGTATCGCTCCCTCCATGCCATCCTAATCTTACAATCTACTTCCCCTACCAGCATTTCAAAGGTCAGCTTCTACTAATTGAGGTAACAGAAAGGGATTTGATCTCATATCTGCCCCTGAATGATTTCACATTAGACACTGCAGGTTAATTCTTCTGGCTTTTACCGGTCTGGAGAGACGAGGTTATCCTTATGCTATGGTAACAAATAACTCCCAATCTGAAAGGCTTAAAATAGCAAGGTTTAGCTCTCATTCACCCTGTGTGTGTGTGTGTGTGTGTGTGTGTGTGTACCATGCTTTTGGTGCTATATGTAGAAATTCAAACTGAAGGTCAAATAAGTTTTCTCCAAATTTATCATCTTATAGTGTTAGAAGTCAAAAAGTCCAAAATAGGTCTTCCTGAGCTAAAATCAGGTCAGCAGGCCTGTGTTCCTTCTGAAGGCTTTAGGAAGCCTCGGTATTCTTGCCTTTTCCAGCTTCTAGAGGCTGCCTGCATTATTGGCTCACGGCACCTTCCTCCATCTTCCAATTTTTCTCTGACTCTGAATTTCTCTTTTGTCTCTCTCTTATACTTTAAAGGACCCTTGAAATTACATTGGGCCCAGTGGGATAATCTAGGAGACTCTCCTTATTATTTTCATTTACAACCTTAATTCTCCCTTGCCATGTAACATAACACATTAGCAGGTTCTGGAGATTCAGATGCAGACATCTTTAGAGTGGTGGTGGGGGGTGGGGGACACATCCTGCTAACCACATCTTCATTATGGAAAAGAATGGATTGTCCTAGCAACTGAGAGTCAAGTTAAACCACGTCAATAGATCACAAAAGACACCAAGTGCTCAATAACTTCAGAGATTAATTTTTCTAACATGGTTTCCAATATATATGAAAAGTATGTTTGTTTACAATGGTCTTAGGATGTAGACCTTAATTAATATGTATGTTTTAGACCAATATTTTTTCCAACTGAGGTAGTCATTAAAATATCTGAGGTGCTTATTAAAAATATAGATTCTGAGGTGCCACATTCCAGACCTCCAGATGAGAGATTTAGGAATCACTGTGTTGAACAAGTGCCCAGGAAATTCTGCTGATGAGCCCAGTTGGGAAAAGACAGAACTCCAGAAAAGATGTGGAAAGTCATCAAGATACATTGATGACAATTACAGAAAGAAGCATTGTACATACGGATTAAATTCTGCATCATTGGGTGGCAAGTAAAATACCAGTTAGTCAAACATTACGACGTTTTTCAGGACTACAAATACTTTATCTTCAATTGGCTTTAACAGCTTGTATGGGGAGCCCCAGGACCAAAGAAAGTTTTAAGATAACAGCAAATACTCACTGAGCACTTATTTAGTCACCTTTCAGAGTGATTTGTGTATATTAACACCTTTAATCCCATGAGAACTAAACAAGGCAGGTATTATTATTATCTCAATTTTACATATGAAAATACTGAGGAATATAGAGATTAAGTTACTTCCCCAAAGTCACAAAGCCTCTAAAGGCATAGAGACAGGATTTCAACCCAGGAAGTTTATTCCAGAGCCCATGACCTCAAACCCCACAGGATATTTTGACTCTCAGCAAAGACCATATAATATTTCAGTGTTTCAGACTAAACCAAACATGTTTGATATAAAACTGTAGTCACAAATCTAATTTTATAGAGTATTATTTATACCCTGATAGAGTTAAGGTCACCCAAGTATAATCAAGGCTAAGAAACAGCTGCCAACTATTCCATTTAGAGATTCAGTCATTGTAAGACTGAATTGATGACCCTCCAAGTAAGCCTCATCATCAAGAATCAAATGCAGTTTTGTCAGGAAGTATTATGGAAAATACAAGGCATTAATTTATGTAAATCAAAACATGAGCTTGCAAATGGTATAATATTTATTATTAAAAACACAGCAACTTTGAAAGCATTGTACATTTCTCATCTATAAAGTCCATATTTAAATGATATTTTATTTAAAAAGCTATAAAGATACTGGAATACTGAAATGGAGGAAAATGGGTCTGAGAACAATTTTCAGTCTGCTTTTAATTGTCCCAGATACGCAGACAGTAATATGGCTGTTACAGTTACTGGAGCATTGCCAGGCTATCTTGCACACGTGGATGCGAAGTTTGGATGCCCTTGCCAGGGAACTGAGAAGCCTGAATTGTATGGCACTTAATGTTTCCTAGCACTTAATGTTCCCTCCCAGACCCATAGAGAATAGAATTGAGATTAGGAGGGAAAGGAAGATGTGACACTGGGAGAAAAAAACATCTTATGTAAATTTCAGTTAAAATATGCCCCTTTGAGCTGGACTTAAATCACCCAGATCCTAGCTTCTGGGTGGTCCTTTAAGCATCCAGTCATCTATTAAATATTTCAAGATTATGGGATCTTAACTAGACCTTTGTCCTTTATTTTTACCCAATCCCCAAATTACCATAGATATTATCAAATCTAGCTACCAGTCATATTTCTCCCTCCTTCCTTCCTTCATTAATTTTTTGTTGTTCTTTTCTCTTTGCACTTTACTTTGGAAAGTTTCAGTTGATATACCTTCAAGCTCAGTGATTCTTTCCCTTTCTGCGTCTCATCTACTCATGAGCCCATCAGATAGTTTCCACCTCTCTGCTTCCATTATTCATCTCTCTTTTTTTTTTACATTCATCACATTGATTTATCTAGTTTTAATGACACCACTCAACATCCACAGTGGAAAATAAGATCATTTAGGAGCACATACAATTTTCCATCAGAGACCCAGTTGGCATCAAGAAACTCAAGCAGTCTGTTTGGTTGCCCTGAAAAAAGGAAGGGAAGGGATGGAGGCAGGGAATCCACAGGTGCTCTGTAGTTGTGTTGATAAAAAATCATATTCATCTCTTCTTGTGTGCTGTCTACCTTTTCCATTAGAGCTTAATCATAGTTATTTCAAAACATTCCAAAATCTGTGCCATATCTAAGTATCTTTCTGATGCTCGTTTTGTCTTTCCACACTGTAATTTTCCTGCCTTTTAGCACGCCTTGTGATTTTTTACTGAAATCCAGACATGACATGCTGGGTAAGAGGAACTGAGGTAAACAGACCTTTCATGTGCAGTTCAGGCTGTTTAATGTTTGTTATAGTTGTACACGCCAGAGGCTTCAAATTCCTCTAGTTCCATTGGTTTCATCTCCCCTGACGTCTTTGGGGCTTCCCTACGAATCCTCCTCAGAGTCTGAATCCCATACAATCTGCTGTTATTATACGGGAGCCCTGCTGATGTAGTTGTGGGGTGGGGGAGAGGAGAATTGCTCTTTTATCTTTTGATTAAACCCCAGTCTCTTGGTGGGCCTGTGTCCCTGAGCTGTGACCTTCACACATGCTACTTAGCTTCAGGAAGTCTAGAGGGGGCTGGAGTCAGGGCAGTGGTCTTCCCCCAGGTGGAATAAGGTGATGGTACAATCTGCTCCCCACAGAGTAGGATTCTGTTATGGAGAACACTTGGGTGTCTTTCTCAAAGATTACTCTCCTTCTCCCCTGCCAGACCCGCAAGGGGCTCTTCCTTGGCTCTTCACAGAATTCCTGGAGGTAAAGCCCTTTTCAGTGGTCTCCACCAACTTCTTACTCTCAAGCTAGACCATACTCTGCTTCCAGCAATTCAACAAAATTACCCTTTAAGTGTTGCTACCAGTTTATGGCTCCAGTGGGTTCTGTTCCAGGAAAGCAGGTCTTGGCTCTGACTTTCCAGATTCACGTTTCTCTCCAGAATTTGGAGTGGTACCTAGACCTGAGACTTCATTGATTATTTTTCAGTTAGTTCATCTTTTTTCCTGTTGTGAGGATGGTAATGACAACTTCCAAGCTCTTCACATGTCTGAGTTGAAGCTGTAAGTCTCCACCTATTTCCTGATGTGTCTTTCTGCAGACTCTCTGCACCTTGAGAGTTGCACCTACAGAGCTAGCAGGAATCTGCCCTTGTAATTGGCCTCTGATTTCTTCATGTGACATCCCAGCCCTGAGAGGCCACTGTTATTGAGAAAAGCTAGGAGGTAGAGAATTGTATCATTGATATCTGTATCATTTAAGTAAACAGTTAATAAATAATTTTCTGTGATAAAAAAAACCAAACCATTATCCAACAACTCTGGCAAGATTTCCAAAACTTATTTTGTAGGTAAGTTAAAAGTATTCAAGGGTATAGAGAGTCTGAAACCACCAGATAAAAAGATCTGGAAAATCTTTTTATCTTTTTAAAAAATCACAATTTTAAAAAAACAAAGCAAAATAACTTGTATTTTGACATTGAGCTCCAATAAAGGAGATTATGAATGTATATATGCATGTGCATTTTAGAAGCCCTTATTAAGATTTTAATTTGCTATCAAATTAAAATGTCACATGAAGAAACTATTTTATGATTCATTTGCCAAGTGTGACTGTGACAGCTGAGATTAATTTAACCTGGGCTTTTATACATTAGTATTCAAAAGGAATCTAACGCAGAGAAAAGTGCTTGGTTTTGTTTTATTTTTATAATGAAGGAAATGTGTGTTCTCTGTTTTGCTTATTACAATGAGCGGATGGATTAAATGGTTTTGTAGTTAAACACAAATACGGATTAGGAATGAAAGCTACTTCCAAGATGCATTTCCACCCTTTAGACAAGTGCTTGAATGACACAGGGTCATGAAAAGCAGGGGCTGTAACATTTACTCTGGAAAATAAATGTTTACCTCAAGCAGCAATTGACATTTCTAGCTTATTACGTGAATGTCAAGCACTGTTTCAAATCACTTTCCCCACATTGGTCCCAGCTTTGGGCCCTAGGCCAATATCAGATCACCTTGATTGGTGGTTTACCTTTACTTCCTAGAATTCATATTCGTGTCAGTAACATGACCTCCAAATTCATAACAAGCAAGACGTGTTCAGAGCTGAAATAAGTCCACAGGAACCATGGAAACGAAGAAAGAGCTTCAGACGTGGGCGGCCCCATTGCTCTGCACCCAATCAAGAGTGGTGTTCTGTGAGTTTCGAGCCATCCCGCTGAGACCACGAGGCCTCCAGTACCACAAAGCGCTGTTCAAAGTCTACATCTTCAGCCCTAACCTCTGACCCTGACTGAGCACGTTATCACCACTATGCACGATGGTTACTGTTGCTATTGGTGACGGACGCAGCCCAGAGACATCCACTAACACAGAAGCCCCTGCGATTCCCATCAGTTGGTTCCTCTTTTCCTGTTTCTTTTTTGCCAATCACACATAATCCACCACCATAGCAAGAAAAACCCCTGAATCCTCTCCTTTTCTTTCCATTTTAGTGGTGGGATTCTCATAATCTCTTGTCTTAATTGCTGCAACAATAGCACTAAAAAAATCCTCATTCTGATGTTTCTACCCATTCTTGTTTCTTTCTCTCAGTGCAAGTCTATGGAGCCAAATTACACACACTCTCACAAACACACTTTTTTTTTTCTTACTACTAACTGTAATTATTATTACTGAAAGTTTATCATATGCCAAGCATTCCATGAGCTTGGTGAACTTTTAATTTTAGTCAGCCCCAGCAACTCTCGATTAACTAGTCTGTGCCATAAATCAGGCATGTCGATGATATTTCAGTATTATTATTGTATGTAAATACATACATTCTGACTCCTCAACTAAACTTAAGCTGCTTAAAGTTCATGATTGTGTCTTGCTCTCTGTAACAGGCCCTCGCTAAATCAGAGCATCAAGCTTGTTTTGAGACATTTTGTGAACAATGAGCTCATCCTACTCCACATGCTAAGTTTGAGATGTTTGGTTAAATGGGATAATTAAAGGCATTCATAGAACTTGCGCTGTGGCATGCACCTAATAAGTGAACAGAATTCATAAATGTATTTAAACTCAAGTTTCCTACCTTATAGCTACTTTTGAGGAGCTAGGACTCTTGAAACTGGCTCGAAGGGAGTTAAAAATGTCACAGGAAATGAAATATTCTGTCCAAAGCCCACTAAGAAATTTGAGAGAACATGCTATTTTTGGAGTAGATTGACCATTTCTTAGTATGTCAAAATTTTGGCAGGTGGTTGGTTAGCCATAAATACTATGGAAATATTATTTTAAGGAGGCCAAAGAGTCTATACATAAGGCACACATAGCTTAACATGGAAATATGTATCCAACATATATTTTTAATTAGAAAGAAAATTACAGTTGAGTATAGGACTATATATGTTTAGTGGATTCACATAAAACTGGAAAATACAGACATCTGCTATTTTTACTCAAAGTATACTGAGTGCCCATGACATAATTTGGCAGATACATGTATACCATAATATTTTTAAATGTATTGGAATAAATGAGACTTGGTTATATCAGGAATGGAATGTTTAAATACCCCAATAATCTAGACACCTCTTTGTAGAAAAGATACTTTTTTCTTCTGCTATAATACAATTTTAAAGAAAGCAATCTTTTGTTTCTTCAAAGACACAGATAAATAAATGATTGTTTACAGGAATTTTGTTCAGCATGCATTCCAGTTTTCTAAACCTAAAAATGCCCTATGTGAAAGGAAAGCCACCTGTCTTGCATCTATAAGCAAACACAAAAACATATTATTTTGCATGCTGTCTGGCCTATGGTCTTTAAAATCTTTAAAGTTCAGTTGCTTTGAAAAGGATTTTCTAAATCGCAAAGTCGCAATCCAAATTACAGCTGAAAACTGGGTGCATTCCTGTAATGAAGAGTTCATTGGTACTATCTCCCAGGAGGTGTTTAACCCTTTGAAGGACTCCTGTGTGCTTCTGTCTCTCTGCCAGAGAACTGGTTCCCCTCTAGCATCACTCAGCATTCTGCTACTCCATGACCCAGCCACATGAACATGACTTTCTGCATTTCCTAGGCTTTTGCTCGCAACCACAAACCTTCGTTACGCTCTTCTCTTGGCCTCGAATGCTCTTCCCTGACTTCCACTTGCCTAAACCTTCCCTACTCTGCAGTCTGAAGACAGGTGTGGGTTCCCTGAGGACTCCTTTCTTGACCCGCAGACCTTACCTTCTGTCTGTGCTACAATTGTCTCTTTGCTAGGCTCCCCTTCCTACCCAGACCGGGATGTGTGAGGGCAGAACCTGGCTCTGCTCACCATTCCATCTCCAGGCATTAGCACAGGACTAAGTAAACACACAGGACTTGTTAAATTAATACATCCGTGGGGGTGGGTTGGCAGCTAATTTGCATCTTTCTTTTCCTCTCTTTTCATTCTGTCTTTGCAGCTGTGTTCTGTGAGGTGGGTAGATGTCTTTCCAGGGCTAAAATGTATGCTAATCTCCTTCATGGTTTGTTCCTCAACTTTGGCTCTGGGTTCCAGAGAGGATGCTCCTGTATTCCCTCACTTCACAAAGTGCTCTCAACTGGCTTAGCTTGGCTACTTGCTTGGCTAATTTCACAGTATGTGGAAAACATAATGAAAATGCTCTGTGCTGGGAGAAGTGATTTCCATGACAAAGAGAACTGATTTTTTAATCTTAACTATGTCATTATCCAAGTCTATTAAGTTGGACAATTTCAGTTATTTTTGCTGGTCTCAAGTTTTCTCCTTTATGAAATGAGGGGTTGAACTACATGCTTTTAGAGGTGCCTATAGTGGGCAGTTCTCGGATTAAATTGCCAGGGCGTTCCTTGCATATAGTTAGAGATACGTGATGCTTATGTATGGTTTGGATATCTCGTGCAATCTGTAAGTTCAACCTCATTCACTGATTATATTAGCAAAGGTGACAACAAAAATAATAACCCATAAGCCACAGATCGATTTGGCTAAAATTATAAAGGAAAGTTACGGACACACATAACTGAAAGGTCAGAAGAATTTCAGGCTTCGAAAGCGGTTTCATCACAGCCCCCCTCCTGCTCTTCTCATCCTCTTGGATCCGCCCCCCATGCATGACTGGGCTTCAGATTCAGGCTGACTTGCCTTTTGGTTGCAATCTGCTTGCTGTTGTCCCAAGCCTGCTGCCTAGTTTCTTCCCCAGTCTTTAAAGTCCTGGCATCATTCTGGTGGAGCCAAATAGGAGCAATTGCCCAGACCCCTAAAACAGTCAATTTGACCAGGGCTGGGGTCAGGCAAAGATTGCACTGCCGAGCTTAGGCCTGAGCCCAGGGTTGCAGGGCCATCTAGTTGCTCCTGGAACAAACCAATTTTGAAGGTTGCAGAAATACTGAAACAAAAATCTAGGTTATTGTATTAAAAAAGGGGGAAGGAGAGAGTAAGGAGGCCCAAACAATAGACTGTCACAGTAGGTAGGCTTTGGAAAGCTATTCCTTTAAAAAGAGAGGAATAATAAGTGTTCATTGAGGACACTCAAAACTACATCTTAATTTTTTTTTTTTTTTCGGTACGCGGGCCTCTCACTGTTGTGGCCTCTCCCGTTATGGCGCACAGGCTCCGGACGCGCAGGCTCAGCGGCCGTGGCTCACGGGCCTAGCTGCTCCGCGGCATGTGGGATCTTCCCGGACCGGGGCACGAACCCGTGTCCCCTGCATCGGCAGGTGGACTCTCAACCACTGCACCACCAGGGAAGCCCTACATCTTAATTTTTAACATCTATCTTCAAATTCACACACTAATCTGCAGGTGACTGTTATATGTAATGTGGCTGTCCCACTATCCCCTCAACCCAGCAAATTTCCAGAAGAGCACACAAACCCTCTCCCGCCCACACCAGCCCACAGAACACTGTAGTTCTCTCAGCTGCACTACTGTTCTCCAGGTAACTCAGGCTTGGACACATGGAATCTACTTGGATTATATTTAGGTCATATTTTGAAAAAACCTGAAGTGAACCCAAATGAATTCTCTTTATACAATACAATAAAACGATGAGTAGAAGAAAGATAGTCAAATGCACGGATGACTAAAATATTGAAGAAAAATAAGCAAATGCACAGAAATGTATTCAAGGTACAAATTCTGGAACGATACACTCATCACCAAAGTATACAGGGGGCTGGTGCACGAACTGCCCTACAGCCAGGGCTTAGTCTCTTGAGTTACCCAATCTCATGTCAGGGATATTACAATGCATTATTGCTGTTTTAATGCTTAATTAATAAAATGTCTACACCATTTAAAAATACATGGACTAAATTCCCACGTTATCAATGTGGTCTCCAAAACAAATATAAGGGAGTGGGGGGGCTTGTATATTTATTTCCATTTACAGATAATGAAATCAAGTTTCAAACAAGGATGTATGACTTGGCCTTGATCATGAAGACGAGGAGGTTTCAAAGCCTTAATTCCCACAGTTTTTGACACTAAGCGTTGTGGGTTTGTCATAGTAGTAGTAAGAACGTTGTCACACAACTAAGCTATTTGTCCTTTAGGTAAATAAAGTCCTGGGCATCATTCTGGCAGGGCCAAGTAGCAGCAATTGCCCACAGAATTTGCTTCTGTGGCTGTGAATATTTTAATCTCCATCTACCTTTTGGTTTGTCTGTCTCTCATTTGATTCCAAATGCAGAAGAGGAACAGGGAAGCTTGTATTGAGGGCAACCACCTGGAACAAGCATGTGGCTATTTGAACATAGGAACTCCAAGAAAAGAGCTAATACCTTAGGTATTACTTGAATGTCAACCCCCAAGTTACTCACATTTTATTGATTTATATAGATATATATTTATAAAGGTATTTTAGACTTTGTACTCTTTGGGGAGATACTTCTACAGCTTCTAAATACTTGTATTGTTTTATTTAAATTTTATACCAACCCTTTAATGTTAGTAAGGAATTTGACTAATTTCACACAAGTTCAGGAAGAACCAGGATTAGACATTGTATTTTTCAAACATCCAGCACATTCAAGTTAACCCCTCCTGTCTCCTATTACTTACCAACCAGTTTTCTTCTGAGTTAAATCATCAGTATATTTTCCTTAAACAACAGCATTCTGTGGCAGTTGGTTCACTTAGTGAGGGGGTGGGGCAGTTAAAATCCTTGTCTCCTTCCCATCTGGAAATCCTATTATTCGATTATGGATTCCACTGATTTGATTATTTCCCTATGTAATCAGTATTTATTGCTAATACAGTATATAATAAGTGGAAACAAGTTTTCACAAATTGTACAGACACATGAGCAGACAACTGTACAGATGCCCAGGGCTGCAGCAGCAGTGGTCCCTGGTGCAAGGGGGCATGTGGAGCCGTGGCTCAGACTTGGGATCAGGAAAGTCTGCCAGATGCAACATGCAGTTAACACAGAAGGAGTAAGAGTCGGCCACGCGAAGGCAGAGGGTAGGCAGAATAGAGAAGTTCTTCAGACAGAACAGAGAGGTGAAAACCCAAAGGCAGGGGACAGCATGGTGCCTTAGAAAAACTACAAATTCAGGGTTTCTGTAGCAGAGAGGGCTAGAATTAGTGAAGCTGGTGAGAGGACCTAAGAATCCCCAGAGGCAGAATCAGGAAGGGCCTTGCACTCCATTTAAGGCATCCCTATTTTAACCAGAGAGTAATATGCAGCCTGTTAAGACTAAAAGCTAGGTGTGAGGCATGATCAGATTTGAATTTCAGAAGGATCCATCTGAACGCAGCAGGGAAGACTGGGAAAAATAAAAGACCAGAGTAGGGAGGGCAGGAGGCTGCTGCAGTAATTGATGAGAGCAAAGCAACGCCAAGGGTACACATTCTTCCTGGAACTTGGATTTGGATTTCAGACACTAATCAGCATCCACAGGTGGCCAACTCAGGAGAACAGTCTGGGCAATTCTGACTCATGTACACCAAAATCAGAGCAATTGGTTCACAAGGAAGGAACAGAACAAAGCAGAAAGAAAGAGATAGAGATGAGACACCCCCCTCACCTTGAGTCGTAATGGGTCTGCGGGCACAGCCCCATGAGAACCAACCCCACTCTCACCCTGTACCTTCCTGGAGATGCCCCAAATCTTTAAGATGGCCGGCAATGTTTTGCTTCTACTAGGGCAATGGGGCTTTGTTAATTGCAGTCAAAAAGGCTTGCCTAAGTATTTTAATTTCCATTTCATGGTGGGTGTTAATTAGTAGTTGTCAGATGAATTAATGTAAGAATAAATGAATACATAAATTAAGTCAATGGTTTCAGATGAATTTTGGAAATTTCATTAACAGCATAAGGCTTTCTATGATTTCTTCCAACTAATTATCTACATCTGTTTATTACATTTTCACTCCCAATTCTACCCCCTCCCCCCAAAAAGAGGCAGTTTGTCTTTTATGCACTAGTATGATTACCTTGCTCGAAATATTTGTTTTAAATGAAAAGACTTAATGTGTGTAGCATGGTGGAGGGGTGGGAGAGCAGGGAAGGGGTCCTTCCCTGTGTAAACTCTCAGTCCTTAATTAAAACTATATTTTCTAATGTTAAAAATAACGAATTCTTATTCAGAGTTCTGGCTGTAAGTCTAAAAGGAAAGGCTATGATTTTTTAAAGCTATAAGAAGTATTAAGCGTTTCTCCATTATTACTGATTATTGGATTGTGTATTAAAATTGACAAATGTGCTTCCTAAAATTGTTTTTATTGTTAATAGTTTAATTCATTATTACATTAAAATCTTAAAATATTCTATGGGAATAAAATATATTACAAAGCTATTCTACTATAAATTTCATACTTTAGAGTTTGTGCATATTGTATGTCACATATTTCTTAATTTTCAGGTATTTAAATACATGAACATATGCATAATCTATCCCTGAACTAGAGTTTGATGTGAAAAATCCTGCACATTGTATTTTATTCTTCTTTGGTGTTTATAGCTAGATTTCTGCACTAATTTTATCGTACCTGAATTCCATCATCCATATTTTAAATCATGCATGTTCCTAGTGCTAAAAAGATCTAGGCTTTTGTAGTTCTCATTGCTGTTAAAAGGGAAAAAGAACAAACAGATGTTCCCTAATCACATGGATGGTGTTCTTTCTGATGTTTAGTACAGGATGGGGTAAAAAGACACAGTTCAGACACTAAGGCAACACCAAGTAACTCCAGCCCAGCAGGTGAGAGTGGGGACTGTCAATCACGGAGCCATTCTTGCCAGGCTACAGGGTGTCAGACAACAGACTTCATTGTCTCCATTGAACTGCTAATTATTTGAGGATTCTGTAGGGAAGAGTCCATGTAAAGTTGGCCTGTTCAATTCTCAAACAGCTTGCTCCTGCTAAATTGTGTCCACACACATACTCTCACACCACACCAAACAACAGTGGGTATGTAACCCACAGACATGACTTTCCCACCTTTCTCTCTCTCACTTCCTGCGCTCAGGGTCTCAACCCTCCATATTTACAGCACGCAGACTTTCCCATGTCTATAGTCTCTCTTGCAAGACACTTTCAAAATCAACATTCCGTTGCTGGGCTCAAAAGCCCAGGTGACCTGTTACCTTCAAGTGAATGCACAGACTGAGAACTCAAAGCACTCTCTATGTGGCTTCAATCCACCTTTTCCATTCTTACATTCCACTTCCACTACATTTTTCTTCTGTTACATGTTTATGGCTTCATCTGTCTCTTCCATAAATCTTTCTGGACTGGTCGGGACACTAGTTACCTCTCCCTCCTCTTCACGCATATATTGATATTGTCCTCACAAAGAATGTGTAGTGCCAGCTACTTTGGTATCATCTTATCTTATTCCTAGTTTTGGTTTTAAAAATTATTTTAGAAAATTCACCTTTATATCTTGACTTCATATATATATAAATTCACTGAGTGCAAAAACCCTGTTTCACACTGCTTTGCAGTTCTAACATAACCAGCACTGTGGTTTTGCTAGTAGATGACAATCCATGTAACTTTTATATGATTCCTTGAGGCCAACGTGATAAAATGGCAAATGAGATAGACAGACATTACATTCTCTTAAGATCTCAGAAGATTCGACTTTTGGTGAGGGGAATAATAAAGGAGAATCTAATAGAGGAAATGCAAGCCTTCATTAAGTTCTGAAGAAAAGTGATAATGTATGTAATAGCTAGGCCAAGAGGGGATAGAAAACTCAAGATAAAAGAATAATTTGAACCTAAGCTAGACTCCAAAATGTCCACAAAAATTCTGTGAGAGAGTGAATAAAACAGGTTGGTTAGAGTGAAGTGGGATGGTTAGCTTTTAGAGATGAAAACTAAGACTCTGTGACTTTTTTTTCAGTAAAAGGAAACTAACAGAAATTCTTGCATGTCCCTGAGGGTGCCGTAACAAGTGAAACAGCATGTTGAATCAGGTGGGGAAATACTCTGGTGTCTTCTATAGATGAGCACCCGGATTCTGGAGTCAGATGTCTGAGACCCAAGCCTATCGCCATCATTCACGGGCTCTGTGACTTTGGGTAATTAGCCTTGCTTCTCTGTGTGCCCCAAATTGTCAGCTCCAAAAAAGGAGGTTATAATCCTATCTCAGATGATTGTTCTCATAAATTATGAATATTTTAAAGGGTATATGGGGAGAGGGGGAGGCTGAAGAGGAAGGGCTGTGTAGGTTTGGGGAAAGGGGCACCAGGAAAAGAAGGATGGGGTAAAGGGTATTAGCAGCTTTGGAGAGTTAGTCACCACCTAATCCTTTGGGGAAGTATACACAGCTCAGGGAACTTCTCCTGCATTCATCTACAATTAGGTAGTGCAAAACAGCATCCTTTAATTGAGAGGAATAGTACATTAAACTGAATTTTAACAAAAGCAATAAACCTAAGCCTCTTTGGTGCATCACCAGAATGAGGGCTTTGCTTGGTTAAGGGCTCACTTATAAACCACATTCACCGAAGTGGTGCTTTACCTGTAATTAAGAGAGTGATACTCAAAACCTTAGTGCAGCTTCTCAAATGTCATCTAGTACAACTTGGAAGGTTAATAAGAAAGGACAAAAACAGCATAGCCAATAAACACGATGACAAATCACAGCTCTCTTTGGCCTAAGAATCTGCAACGGTTTTAAGAATGTGTCCTTCTTAGCCTAATGCCCTCTACATGCACCCATGTTTTCATTCTTTTCTTACATTTTTATAGATTTTTACTGAGATATAGAGATAAATACAAATTTTTAAAAATCAACTGTCATTTGACCTCAAAAGAATAGAGACATAATGTCCAATAGTCAGTATGTATATAAGGAGCCCTTGGAGGGGCTGCTCACTTCATGGTGTTGAAAGGCATGGTCGGAGTCAGCTCAAATCCTCAACAGACCGGAAATGCAGGGCCTACTTTAAAAAGCATTATTTTGCCCAAAGAAAACCATTTGATATCATATTTGGTTTTCACGATTGTTTGGCTAAGCTTCTGACATAACCATGACTTGCCTGTGCACCTTTCGACATCATTCGGACTGAAGAAAAAATGTCTTCGGACAGAGATAACCCCAAAACGTGCAACTGAAAATGTTGTTTTGCAGAGTCAGAAAGACTTTTCCTGCTTAGAAAATGTTTTCTCTGTAACACAGATGTGCTTTTCAAAGCCTCAGAGTTTCCTCCTTTGAAAATATGTTGAGCCAACTGAATTTTTAAAGAAAATATTTATACCCTGAATTTAGCTCTGCTGAAAGAGCACGCAAGAATTGCAATCATGTTCTTTGTAAGTGTTTTAAAGTTTTCCTGGAGTTTATCACGTGAGGATGAACTGAAGGACTGAGGTCCCAGGATTAACATAGACCTTGATTTTTAAAAGAATGAGGAAGTGCATAGAGGTGAAAAAATGTGCCAATATGTTCACTATCATTAATCCTCATAATCTGAAAACCTCAGTTTGTAATATTCAACATCCTTATTGGTCATTATTTGTAAAGTGTTTGCTGTTAAAAGATTCCTATTAAAATAAAGATAGAGAGTGGATAAGTATATGGCAATGGTAGGAATGTCCCTTTGGTAGGAATGTCCCTTTACTGTGTTTCAAGTTTGGGGGGATTACAAATACAGCCACTATAAACATTTCCTTTCCACAGCTGGCTACACCACTTGCCTTCCCAGCAGCAATGGATGAGAGTTCCATTTGCTCAGCATTTCTGCCAACACTTACACGGCCAGCCTTTTCTGTTGTTGTTTGTATGCAGTGTATCTCGCTGTGGTTTAATTTTAATTTCTCTAATTATTAAAGATGTTGAGCATCTTTTCATGTGCTTATTTGCTATTCATATACATCTTATTTAGTGAAGTGTCTGTCAAACATTTTGCCTGTTTTTTCTTGCTTTTTCAACATTGAATTTTGAAAATATACATTTTGGATGCTAATGACTTATTAAATATATGTTTTGATAATAGTTTCTTTTAGCATATTGTTTGTATTTTCCATGTCTTAACAGTGTCTTTAAAAACTTAGAAGTTCTTAATTTCAGTTAATTCTATTTCTTCATTTAAGGGTAGTGTTTTGGGGTCTTCCCTGGTGGTGTAGTGGATAAGAATCTGCCTGCCAGTGCAGGGGACGCGGGTTCGAGCCCTGGTCTGGGAAGACCCCACATGCCGCGGAGCAACTAAGCCCATGCACCACAACTATTGAGCCTGTGCTCTAGAGCACGTGAGCCACAACTACTGAAGCCTGCGTGCCTAGAGCCCGTGCTCCACAACAAGAGAAGCCACTGCAATGAGAAACCCGTGCACCGCAAACAAAGAGTAGCCCCTGCTCGCCACAACTAGAGAAAGCCCACCTGCAGCAACGAAGACCCAACATAGCCATAAATTAATTAATTAAAATTTTAAAAAAGGGTAGTGTTTTTGGTGTTACATCTAAGAAATCTTTGCTAAACTCAGTTTTTCTCCTATGTTTACTTCTAGAAATTTGATACGTTTTAACATTTAGGTCTACAATGCATTTTGAGTTAATTTTTATTTACATTGTAAAGTAAGGGCCAAAGTTCAATATTTCTGCATATGGTTGCCCCCAGCACCGTTTGTTGAGAAGACTATTCTTGCTCCATGGAATTACCTTTGCAACTTTGTAGAAAATCAATTGACAATATTTAGCAGGTCAATCTGGGGACTCTTCTCAGCTCCCTTGATTCATGAGCCTGTCCTTTTGGTAAGACCACACTGTCTACGGCAGCTTTATAGGAAGCTTTGGTGTCTGGAAGTGTGAGCCGTCCAACTTTGCTCTCCCTTTTCACAATGGTTTGGACTATTCTGTCCCTTTGAAGTGCCATTAAAATTTTAGAAATAGGGACTTCCCTGGTGGTGCAGTGGTTAAGAATCCGCCTGCCAATGCAGAGGACACGGGTTCAAGCCCTGGTCCGGGAAGATCCCACATGCCACGGAGCAACTAAGCCTGGGCGCCACAACTACTGAGCCTGAGCTCTGGAGCCCGCAAGTCACAACTACTGAAGCCCGCACACCTAGAGCCCATGCTCTGCAACAAGAGAAGCCACCACAATGAGAAGCCCGCGCACCACAAAGAGTAGCCCCCGCTCACCACAACTAGAGAAACCCCACGTGCAGCAAAGAAGGCCCAACACAGCCAGAAATAAATAAATAAATAAATTTAACAACAACAAAAATTTAGAAATAGTTTGCCAATTCTTATGAAAAGGTGTGATTTTGACTCAAATTGTATTAAATCTCTATATTAATTTGGGGAGAACTGACATTATCACTTTCCTGTTCCTGAACAGATCAAACCTCCGTGTTTATGAAAGTGCCCTTTAATCAGTGTTTCATTCATAAGTGTTTTGTGGTTTTGGCATACAGATCACGCACATACTGTTTGATTAGGATTTCAAGTTTTTTTGTGCTACTGAAAATGGTTTATTTTTAAATTTCAACAATTGTTCATTGCTGGCATGTAGACATGCAACTGATTTTTAAATATTAATTTGCTAACCTCATATATCTGTTCTAATGGCTTATTTTGTACATTCCTTTGGATTTTCTACTTAGACAACTAAGTTGTCTGTAAGTAGAGACAGTTTTGTTTTTTATTTGCAGGCTGTATGCCTTTTATTTCTTTGGTCTTCCTTTACTGAATCACTACCTAAAATGACTGATAGAAGGAGTTACAGGGGACATTTCTGTCCTGTTCCTGATTTTAAGAAGACAGCATTCAGTCTTTCACCAATAAATATATGTGAGCTGTAGGTATTTTATAGACCTACTTTATCAGGTTGAGGAAGATTTCTTTCAGTGAATGAATTAATAATGAACTATGTCAAATGTTTTTTTCTGCATCTAGTAGGAATACCTTATGCTTTTCCTTCTTTAATCTATTAATATGGCTTATTACATTGATTTCTAAATATTAAACCAAGATTCCATTTCCAGAATAAATCCGTTTTGTCATTTTTACATATTGCTCGGCTCAGTTTGCTCATTTTTTAAACAATATTTGTGTTTATATTCAGATGGATATTGGTCTATAGTTTTGTGGGGGGTTTGCCATGTCTTTGGTTTGGATTTTTCGGTACTGCTGCCCTCATAAAATGAGCTGGAAAGTATCCCCCAAACCTCTTTACTGTAGAAGAAATTCTATAAATTTTTAAATTATTTCTTCCTGAAATGTTTGGTAGATTTCACTAGTGAAACTTTCTGGGTCTGGAGTTTTCCTTGTTTGTAGAATTTTAACTACAAATTTAAGTATGTACTTTAATAGATACTGTACTATTGTAGTTATCCATTTCTTCTTAAGTGAGCTGGTAGTCTCCTTAATGTCTTAGGAGAATTTCCTCCACAAACATTTTTAGAATAGTTCAAATCCTTTTAATCAGTGCCATTATCTTTTGCCTGAAATACCTATAATGCTGCAGTATTAGTTACTTTCTCTAGTCTTATCCCCACTGGAACCCATCCTCACCATTATCATCTATCCAAAATATATTGTTCATGTCTCATTCTTTTTTTAGCAGCCTTTTAAAGACCGATTTAAATTGTCAAGTATATAAATTTTAGTATTTATTTATTTGGCTGTGCTGGGTCTTAGTTGCAGCATGCAGGATCTTTTGTTGCAGCACACGGGCTTCTCTCTAGTTGTGGCGTGCAGGTTTTTTGGGGTTTTTTTCCTCTCTCTAGTTGTGGCGTGTGGGCTCCAGAGCACGTGGGCTCTGTAGTTTGCAGCATGTGGGCTCTCTCATGGAGGTGCGTCAGCTCAGCAGTTGTGGCATGCGGGATTAGTTGCCCTGCGACGTGTGGGATCTTAGTTGCCTGACCAGGGATCGAACCCGCGTCCCCTGCATTGGAAGGTGGATTCTTTACCTCTGGACCACCAGGGAAGTCCCTTAAGTATATAAATTCTTTAGCATATTAAAAATGGGTCTCTACCATAGGCCTCCAGCTTCATCTCGTCTCACCTTTTCCAGGAAAATCATAGCCTACAAAAGCCAAACTGCTTGTATTTCTGTGAATCTACTGCATTGCTCGCCCTGTATCTTTTACTATAATTTTTCACCATATTCATTATGAAGGTTTTTTTTTTTTTTTTTTTGGCCACACCACTTGGCTTGTGGGATCTTAGTTCCCTGACCAGGGACTAAACCCTGGCCCTCAGCAGTGAAAGCACAGAGTCCCAACCACTGGACCACCAGGGAATTCCCAATATTCTTAATCATCTTTTATGTCCCTACTCACACAACCTGTCATTCAGAAACCCTCTTTGATTCTCTAGGGAGAGACAGCTTTCCCTCATTCATTCATGCTATGTTGTAATAGATAATTCAGATATTTACCATAGGTTATATCATACACAAATATACGAAAGTGAAATTATCTAAGTTTGCCTTCCTAACAAGACCAAGCTCCTAAAAGTTAAGGTAATAGTATATTTCTCTTTCTGTCCCTTACTCCTAGCCCAGTGTCTGCCCTACCATAAGTACCCAATAATGTTTGTTGAACTATTCTGGGTTACATAGCACTGGAGTGGGTAGATTCTTGAGGTAAGATATGATTGTAATTTGTATTTCATTATCCAGCATCCTATCATTGAACTATGCACTGGCATTAGCCAAGAGGAAGTAGATGGGGATCCTCTTCTACTTTAATTGTTCATAATACCCTTTTGGCTCACAGGTCACCTTAAACACATGATCAATGTAGAGAATGCTTTACCAAATACAGTTATCTATGCACATACACACCAGATTTTGTGTGAAATTCCAGGAAGTTCATAGAACTCTTTATCTCCATCCACTTCCCAGTTTGTATACAGGCTGTCCATTCTGAGTTGTTCAGTAGGATTACACCACCATCCAATAAGACCAAGTGAACCAGGATGGAATAAGAGAAGGAACAGAAGAGACCTGAAAGAAGGCTTAGAGTAGATCCAGAGGGTCCTTGTTCAATTTTTGGTGGAGATAGTTAGAATACGGTAAAAGAAGAACTGAAAGGTTGCTTACTTGATTGTCTCCATCAGTGTTCGTCAGAGGCCTGGGTGCTCCAGATTATCATGAGACGTTCAGGGACCCTCCACAGTTATCCTCCACTGACCAGACTTAATGGTGCTGATTTGGGTGGAGAATTAATAGGGGCAAAAGCCCTAAGCCTTTAAGAAAAAAACAGTGTTTTGAAGAGGAGTATTTAAGAGCTGTTACATGACAACCCTGTGGTGCAGATTAATCAGTGCCATTATCTTTTGTGCAGTTACTAGATGGAACCAAGTTGGGAGAAAAAAATGACTGGAGAGAGACCCTAAACAACTCTATATTCATATGACCGTTTAAGGGATGAGTACTAGAAACAGAAAATGTGCTTCATTTGTGCAGATTTCTGAGGACAGAAGGCCATCCTCTAACCCTGCTTTTGGAGCCATTCCTTTCTGCTTTCCTGTTCCACTGATTAAATCCCCATCAAGTATCCCTCTCTTAGTGAATCTTTCCCCTCAGCATATAAATATACTCAGATACCCCACTAACAAACATGCCACAAGAAAGAAAAAAACAAAAACAATTAAAATAACAATAGCAAAATAATATAAACTCCAAAACAGACTATCTTGACTATGACCTTCCTTTCACCCACCTTTTAATTCCCAAAATTCTGTAAATAATAACATGAAGTGTAAACTCCCACACCTTAACCTTCTCACTCCCCATTCACCCCCAGATCTACTGCAATTTATCTTGCTTTCATATGAATTTCACTGAAACTACTCATGTGAAAGTCACTGATGAACTTTCAGCTGACCTATTTTATCCCTGTTTTAAGATATTTTTCAGTTGGGTGTCTATGATGCCACTCTATAAAAACTGAGCTCTCTTTAGCTTTAAATTTCAGAAAACTCAAGTGCAAATGAAGTAATCTATAAGAAAATTTTATTACTTCACAGAACTTAGTCACACCCCTTAAGAGGTCCCAATATATGGAATCTGCATAGTTGATTAATCATTGGTTCATAGATCACCAAGGGCACTCTTTTCAACTTTACCATGTTCAGACTTTATGCTAATCAAGGGTGTGTGTGTGTGTGTGTGTGTGTGTGTGTGTGTGTGTGTGTGTGTGTTTGGCAAGAGCAAAATCATATGCCAATGTCCATCCAAAGTAGGGAGAGTTTCTCCCCATGCATCTTTCTTTTAGTGGTCCCACCTATAAATGACTCAAAACCATGGGAGAAAGGACCCTCACTTTCCCATGGGTTACTCAACAGAAGATCCTCCTTGGCTTTAGGCCCCACGCCCACCTACAAATGAATCCATCTCACAGGGAAATAGACCACCGTGATAGGCCTTGACTAATCAGCATTTTCCAGACTCGTGTAGAAAAGGGATGGACAGAGCTATGCCACCAAGGAGGGAGGGGGCTACTCTGTTGGGTGGACAACCAATAATGACCGCTGTGTACTTTTTACCGGATTTTCTGTTTCTAGTACTCATCCCTTAAACGGTCATATGAATAGAGTTGTTTTGGGTCTCTCTCCAGTCATTTTCTTCTCCCAACTTGGGCCCATCTAGCAACTGCACGCACTTGACTTTGAAATCTATTTTTCTAAGAGATAATTTACCTGCTTGAACTGATATCTGCTTAAACAGACAAGACAGCAAATCTAATCACTCCCCCTGTAAACACACAAATGCACACACACACCCTCACATATCCACAGGCATACACACTCACACAGACACACACACATACAATGACACACGCACAGACACATGGATTCTTTCCAAAGCTTTACTTCGTCTATTTCCGGTTTTTAGCGTCTGTTGAATTGCTATCCACAGAGGTGCCGTCTTCATGCCGTCACACACAAACAGATACTGCACGAGGTCCATGTTTAGCCCAGGCGCATTTCTTCTGAGGCTTATTTATACGTCTTCATGTGCCACAGCCCGTCATTTAAATAATGGATATTTTCGATCCCGATTCCTTTGTTGACTTTCTCGATTTCCTCGGCAGACATCTTCATGACTCCCACACACAGGGCGTGCTGTTTTCCTTCTGCCATGATTGCAACCACCGTGTCCACCGCGGCGGGGTAGAGCTTAGCTCCGGGAGAGGTCAGGCCCGGACACATGATATTGGCTCCACTGAGCACAAACTTGATGGCTCCTTTATCAACCTGCTGGCGGGGCAGGATGAAAGGGTATTTGTGAAGCAGCCTTAGCGTTGGATAAAAAGGCCCTTCTCTTTGTCTAAAAAATAGTAACTCCCCGTTTACCGTGAGGATTTCTATGTGTTCGTGGCATCGCACTATTTTGACCGGATCCTTTTTAGGCATGATTTGATTCAGCCACGGATCGATACCAGGAAATTGCTCTATCAACTGGTTCTTAATACCCTTAATAACGGAGGTTTTCAACTGGATGCAGTTGGACACATTTTCTTTTTCATCAAATTTCTTGAACATGATCCAAGGTGAAGAGGGCGACGACAAGGAAGCGCCCGGAATCGAAGGGAAAATTGAATTACAGAGAGCCCGGCGGAGGCGCTTACCGGAGGACTGCCGGCGTGGACGGTTGGTACGGCTGTCGTTAACCGGAAGAGAGGCGCACTTTACGGGTTTCCGGGAAATCTACTTCCGCTCCTTGGACTGTGGCGTTGCACTTTCCGGCAGTATTTGGTCTTCCGATTACTCTCCGGGGCGGGCATGTAAAAGGGCGGGACTTGAAAAGGAAGGGTGGTAGAGCAATCATTTTTGTTACAGGAAAAGAAGATTGGAGGGGGCCTGTCTTCTATTTTTTTTATTGGGAAATGGCTCCCATCTGTACAATTACCCACGCCAGAAACCGGGGGACGAATCCTGAACGATAAGACCTCCTGTTCCGCACGGTCACGGCAAGGAGTCGAGTCCTGTGCGTTATTCCTCCTCCACAATCTCTCATGCTCTCACAATCTCTCGCCGGTTTAGCGCAGCTCCGAATACTTGCAAACAGTCGCTGTCTGTCACCTTCCCAGTTCTCTCTACTTGCACCCGGAGAGGAGAGGCTTTGCGGCCAGGAGGAAGGCGAATGTTGTACGATTTCAGTCCTTTTAAACACACCCAGACTCATTTTATGGGCCGGCATACGGTCTCTTTTGGTGAATGTAACGGTGCTTCTGAAAATAATGGGCTTTCTGCTTTGTTTGGGTGCAGCGCTTCTCTATTCTTACTGATCTTCTGTACTCATTCTGTCCGTTACTGAGCAGCATATTGAAATCTCCATGGTTGTGGAGCTCTTTCCCTTTTCAGTTCTATCAGCTTTGGATTTATAGATTTTGAAGCTGCGTTATTAGGTCCATACCCATTTCAGATTAATGTGGAAGTCACCCTGTTAATTAGGATTTTATCCGCTTAGGTTTTACTTGTCATCCAAAGAAGTGTGAGGCCCGTGAGGGCAGTAATTGTATATTTTATCTCTGTATTTTTTCACCCAGCACAAGATAGATCTGTTTCATACTACATACACAATAAGTGACTGATGAATAAATGAAAGAATGCTTCCTCTCCCCCAAGTTTTGGTCCCTTTGTTTCCCAGACAGTGTTTTGTGAAGAGAGTAAGAGCAAATCCTTGCTCTGTGGGCACTTCTCTCCAATAACACATGCTTAATTTGGGAAGCCTGCACTGCACCAGAATTGTAACAGGTGCTGAATGTATAGTGGAAAAATAACATACATTTCCTCATTTTTGGGAGCTTATAGCACATGAGGGTTTTATATATGTGTGTTTTATACATATACATATATAATCATTATTATAAGGAATTGGCTCGCACGATTATGGAGGCTGAGGAGTTCCAAAATCAACAGTCAACAAGCCAGACACTCAGGAGAGCCGATGGTGTAATTCAGTTTGAATCTAAAGGCCTGAGGACCAAGATGGTATAAATTCCAGTCTGAGTCCAAGTCTGAAGGTAGATGAAGACCATTGTCCCAGCTCAAAGGCCATCTGGCAGGAGGATGGCCTTTTCAGGGGAGAGTCAACCTTTTTGTTTTATTCAGGCTTCCAAACTGTTTGGATAAGGCCTGTCCACATTAGGGAGGACAATCTGCTTTACTCTACAATTAAAATGTTAATCTCATCCAGAAACACCCAGGATAATATTTGATCAAATATCTGTGCACCCTGTGGACCAGTCAAGTTGACACATAAATGAACCATCACAGGAGTAGACCATCTTAGATGAGGCAGTATAATGGGGTATTTATGTGTGCTGACCCTAGAGCCCAGAAATGACTCCTTCTCCATCAGTTACTAGATTGAAATCCTGGAAGTTACTTAACTTCATCTGTGCCTCAGTTTATTCATCATGAATGTGTGGTTAACAAGAATACCCATCTCCTGGGGGTTGGGGTGAGAATTGCTTGAATTAATACTTATAACAAATGGGTTTTTAATATTTGACATAGCTATTATTATTAAATTAACATCAAAACAGTTACATAAATATTTTAAACACTCTTCACACAGGACACAGTACAACTAGCCCCACATTTGCGCTTTCCTATTTATAGCTGAGTCTGTTCTGCTTCCCTAAAACTTCACTCCAGTCACTTTGATCCTGTGAAGCCACACACATCCAGATGCATCTCTGGTTATTTTATAAGCTGCTAACCTAATTCATTATATGTGGATTTTATGGGTTAACTCTTATTATAGGGTGATTGTCTTTCTTTTGTTCTTAAGGATTGTCCCATTTTTCCAATCTGTGAAGTCATATGTATGAGCAGCATTAACGAGATGTAGAAATTCAGGGGAGAGAAAGTCATTACTGGCTAGAATGACTAGGGTGACCTGTCTAGATGCCAAATGGCTTAATCAGAAATGATCTGATCTAGACCTGGCTATCAGAGGCATGCCCAAGGGATTTTGTAGTGAAGCTATCTTAAGCAAAGGCCTTAAAATTTTTTAGTCTGGAGTTCCACAGCAATGAAAAATCTTTTTGAAGTTAATTATCCTTCTTATCTGAAATCATACTCTTAATTCCGTACCACGTAACTCTTCCCCAGGGTGCACCTTCTTAGCCCACAAGCATCTGTTTGCTATCTACCACGAAAAGGGACACGAAGGTCTAGTTTTTGCTTCTAAATTCTTCAGTTAAAATGGAAAACCTCTTTTTAGACTTTCTAAAAACTCACCTTCTCTAAAATCATGGGGCCTGGTTCTTAAACTTTATAGAAGAACCTAGGTCTTTGAGGCTGGCATACATTAGCATATTAAAGAATGTGATACACAAATGTTGCTTTAAACATACTAATATGTTAAAACATGACCAACTTATTCTGGTTAAATAATTTTAAATCAATTCAAAATTAACTATATGGATTTTTAGAAGAAAGAAAGTCATGGCACAAAATTCAGTCTTTCAGGCCCAGGAGGTACCACTTCCTCAGTCTTATCAGCCCCCCTCAGTATCACTTTATTTCCTCATGAAATCAGAATAATATAGCGTGTACTTCACAAAGTGTATGGGGTAGTTATGAGGAATAAAAAATACAGTATATAACAGACTTACCTAATAGTAGGAAACAGTGTAAGTACATTTTAAAGTGTTTATTTACTTGCAAAACAACCTTTATGCAATAGCGATAAGATCTAAGATTATACCATATATGTAAAAAAATTACAGAAAATAACTGTAGCTTTGGATAATTTACTAAGTCAAATAGTCAAGAGATGCCAGAATTGAATTTTATATCAGTAATCTCAAGGGAATATGTAATAGACACATGGTGTTTATGTGGCAGAGATGAGGAAATCAAGTCAGAAAATTTCTCAGGTTCCTCTAATTTCCAAAATTCGGAACCTGATCCCCACACCTGGGTTGTATAATTTCAGGGGGTTCACCTAATACAAGTTTCTCTGCATTTTGATAAATGACCACTAGAGGGCAGGAGAACCAAACGAAGTCCTCATACCGTTCACCAAGATTGAAGTTCTGTATTAGAAGGAATACTAATAGGTAACTCAAATAATACGTAACTATACTAATACGTAACTATTCTCAATTAAAAGGTAACTATTTTTTTATCATACAGTTGTTTTTCCTCAGTTATATTTCCGAAATAAACCCATCTCTACAGAGTCACAAAATATTTCCCAAGCTCAAGTGAAGCACATTCTAAATAGTAATCTACTTAATTTACAGTTTGTGAATTTTTCTCTGCAACTATAGACAATCAGCAATAAAATAATTACTTCTAAAATGATGTCTTTTAAAACAAAAAATTAGCCCTACATTTTTTGCCTGTTGAAAGAAACATTAAAAGTGCCTTTTCTCACATTGCTTCAATGTATAAACTATTTTTGAAAATTAAAAAAGCTATGTGTATTATAAAAATAATCTCACAACATCCGGAATGTTTTAAATTATGTCATCTACCTCATTACTCCATTCCACAGGTAACACTGCTAAGTTTCTCATATACTGTACTACAAAAATGTACTCTGCATACCAAGCATAATAGATGGATGGGGAGAAAGCATGAGGTCGCGCATGCGCCACACCTGTGCCCAAGTGGGGATGCACAGAGGAAAGGGCCCCACGTGGGAGAGGTGTGCAGGGGGTCCCTCAGGATCCTAGGGGCTCTCATTCCCAAAGCAAACCCTGGCCTCGGGGTACTGAACCCTCCCTCCTCCTCTGGACTCGGCCCACCTCTCGGGCCCTGGACCAGTCCCCAACTCTCCTGGTCTCAGATTCCCCCGATTGTCCCAGGAGGACAAGTGTCCTCGCCACTTCCCGTAGCTTGTCCCACTGAGTCCTGGCAGTAACCCTATGAGTTTGGTCCTTGTCATACCCCAGCTGTCACATGAGCAAACCCAGGAACAGAGAGTTGAAGCGACATTCCCAAGACACACAGCTGTGCTGTAGAGGGGAGAAACACCCACCTTTTCACCAGCAGGCCGGGGACCTGCTGGGTGCCAGTGACGTTTCAGCAGGTGGAGGGGAGGTGGGACACAGGAGCTCTGCTCCAGTGGGCAGGCACCAGATTCTCCACGTTCAGGGCTGACTTGTTTTCATGCTGGGGTGGACAGAAGGGGGACACTTCAAACAATGTAGTAAACAGTAGGAAAATGCAAAAATACAGCCATAACAAGAAGCCAAAGCAACATATAAATAATTTTCTCAGATATTCCCCCAAATATATGAAAAGTAATTTTGCAGCTGACCAAGGAGGGGGCTGACTGGTGGAGGTAGAGGAAGGGAGGAGCCCAGACTCCTTGGGACCCTGGCCACTCAGGTGCAAAGCCCCTGGGCCTGTAACCCCCAACACACACACACACACACACACACACACACACACTGGGCCTTCCAGTGGGGATCATTTTAGCATCTCCTTCCGGAGGTCATCAGGCCTATAGGAGATAAGACCAATGAAGCCCCAGGGGTGATATCACACGAGGCTAATGCACAGACTCAGAGATGGATGATTACAGAAAGGGGTGGGATGTAGCTGGAATACAACTCAAAACTGGCGTGGGTTCTGATCCGCAGTCTTTCCCCCCTTTTGGCCTTATGCCCTAGTCTCTCCCATGGAGGGGTTAAAATGAAATTCAGATACTCCCCTTCTCTGGCATGAAACTTTCCAAGGACCTCCCACATTTAGAATCAGGCCCCCAAGTGCCTCATCTCGGCCTGTGTGTCCCTGTCCTCTGGTACACAGGCTTACGTGATCCCTGGTGTCCTTCCCTGCGCCAGTTGCTCCGTTAACCACAGTGGGCACAACTGCCCCCTGGTGGCCACCGGCAGCACTGCAGCGCCAGACAGGAAACCAGAAATTAAAACAGACCTTTGTTTGGGGTCATCAAGGCAAGCCCCGGGACTCCCAGGCCCCAGGGGGCAAAGAAGCAGGACCTGCGGGATCCAGGGGTGGATCAGAGGCACCTTGGATCCTCCATGTCTCCCAGTTTCCCTCCACTGTCCTGGGACATCCATGAGGACAGGAGGCCTCACCCCAGGCAATGACTCCGCCCCCTTGCACCTCAGGACTGGAGGCTCCTGCAGGGAGGGTCTGTTCCCTGGCTCCAGGAGGAGCGGTCCAGGGCTCTACCACGTTGTGCACTACCCAGGTCCCCAGGCTGTCCTCTGCTCCCAAGGGCCCCACGAGGTAGAAAACATTTACAGGACTCAGCACAGCGGGTCGCCAACAGAGAACCAAGGCCAACACACTCTTCTATGAAATCGTGGAACCCTCGGGGTCCCGCCCAAGCACATCAATTTGTAGAGGATGAAGCAGGTCTTCTCTCCCGTATCCTGGTGCCCCCTGGCACAGGAGTGGGAGTCTCGGGAGCCTACCCTCGTCCCACGCGCTCAGAGCGGTGGACACAAGGCCTCAGGCCCTGTCCTCTCCCCGCTGCCCTGGGGATGGCCCAACCCAGACGACCCTGGGAACCTCGGGATCCCCGCCCAGCAGCCCAGCATCTCTCCGCTCCGGATGCTGTGCGCCGCCAGCGTGTTGCTAGGAGACTGGGTGCTGGGCCTCTTCCCTCCTGGACCGCAAAGCCCACCCGGCGCATGCGCACATGCTCTCCCCAGTGCCCTACCTTCGGTCTCCGCCCATGTGGGCGTGTCCACTGCCCGCAAGCGCTTCTGGCTAACCGGCCGCGTCGCTAGCCAATCAGGGTGTCCACCACTGGCGCCTCCAGCCAATCAGGTGTCCACCACCTTGCCGCCAGCGAATCCGGGCACCCATTATGGTGGCGTCCCTCGGAGCCGCGCGGCAGCTGTAGAGGTGATCTGAAGCATGGAGAAGATACCTATCCTGGGCCTGGGCATCTGGAAGATGAGGCCGCCCCGTGGTCGGGGAGGGCGGCGCCTTTCCTCGGCGCTCCCTGACGTGGAGGGGCCACCTACCTGGACACTCGCGGGGACACCCCCGGGACACATGCCGCAGCCTCCGCAGGCCCAGCTGATCGCCCGCACCTGCCGTGGGGCTCCTCCTGTGTTTGAAAGATGGAATATTTAGATATCAGATTTTCTGAAAATAGAGGTTGTCCTTATTCATATTGAGTCCCAATCATAATTATTCAGAAATAACGTCTGGGAAAGCCCAGAAGAAAAGGTGGTCATGCTTGGATAAGGGCGGGAAGATTGGCAGTCACCTCACAGATCAGAGCAGCAGCCAACCGGAAGATGGGGAAATGTCTGTATCAAAGAGACAAGGAAATGCTGCCATTGCCAACTTGGTTTTAAAAAGAAACATTGAGGGCTTCCCTGGTGGCGCAGTGGTTGAGAGTCCGCCTGCCGATGCAGGGGACACGAGTTCATGCCCCGGTTTGGGAAGAACCCACATGCCGCGGAGCGGCTAGGCCCGTGAGCCATAGCCGCTGGGCCTGCGCGTCCGGAGCCTGTGCTCCGCAACGGGAGAGTCCACAACGGTAAGAGGCCCACGTACCGCAAAAAAAAAAAAAAAAAAAGAAAGAAACATTGAAACTTTGTCTTCTTCCCCGTGTAAAAACCTGGTAGTGGAAGTACTTTGGACCTTTCTCTACTTCGGACTTTCTAATTCCTGTCAGTGATTTAGACATAGCACTAACTAAAAAGCCTTTCAAATGTGCTTTCTTTTAACACTTAGTCTTTGGTAAAAAGATATTCATTTAAGAAGTCACATAGGAAGTTATTGGATGAGTAGGAATTCGAATGATCCACCCTTGCTCATCAAAATATTATTTAAATTATTTCTTCTATCCACTTAACTCGCAGAGGCCAGGGATGTAGTTTAATTCATTGTGGTTTGGTAGAATGAGTTGGAATTACTTCCTCTTTACCTCTTGTCAGAAAGATTTTGTTTTAAAGTGGGATGAATTCTGACTTGAAAATTTTGTAGAACTATGTGTGTGTTGTGTTTAATTGCTTCATTTTAAAAATAACTATGGGACAGTTGAGTTTTATTTCTTCTTGAGTTAAGTTTTTCTAGGAAATTTTCCATTTTATTTCATTTTTCCAAATTGTCGGCTTCTAGTCATTGATAATAGTCTCTTAGATTTTAAATCTCTATTTTTATCTATATGTACTGCTTTCCTTTCATGTCATTTTTTAAAAAATTGTTCTCCTCAGTCTTGTCAAAAGTTTGTCTACTTTAGGGAATTCCCTGGTGGCCCAGTGGTTAGGACTCCACGCTCCCACTGCTGGGGGCCTGGGTTCGATCCCTGGTTGGGGAACTAAGATCCCACATGCTGTGCAGCACAGCCGAAAAAAAAAAAAAAAAGGCCAACAACAAAAAAGTTTGTCTACTTTATTAAGATTTTTCAAAGAACTAACCACTGGCTTTGTTGATCTTCTTTATCAATTTTTGATATTCATTCTTATTTTCATAAGTGGTTCTTCTAACTTTGAGGTGGACACTTAGTTCATTAGCTCCCAGCCACTCTGAATGTGTTCTCGTTAAATGAAGATCATTATACTGATGCATCTCGTGGGGTGATGTCAAGTTCAAGTGAGAAAGCACCTTGTGAGCTGTGAAGCCCTTTGGGAACATTGGGTTTAATGATCCTGTGAGCCGTCCCGGGCCTCTTCCCCGGGTTCCCGGCCCCTTGCCTGCTAGAACAACCCCATTCACAGTGAGCGTTTTCTTTTCCGAACTTCCACATTCTGATAGAGTCCATCTCGTTCCTTTGGGTCTGGCAGATGCTCTGTGTGATGGATTATCTTTGTGTGCACATGTCTACCTTCACACTTGTGCTGATAGTCTTTGTGGGTAGAGGGTGAGCCTGTACCTCTTTGCAGCTCACCTATCATCTTTATTCATCCTAAATTTATTTATTCCTGTGTTCCATTCTGGAAGCACGGCCTCTAGCTCAGTTATTTGCAAGCACTAAAAATACCTAAAGTGTTTTCCCCAAATAAGTAAAGGAATTTGAACTTAGATTAACTATAAATCCTTTCTGACTCTGACATTCCCTAATTTTAGGACAAAGGGATAGGTGTACCAATTCAGTAACTTCCTTTTTTACGGATCATTGGCTGTGCATTCTAGAGTGCAAAGGGGGAATTAGGGTTGGCCTCTCCTGAATGTGGGTGGCTTACTTCTGTTCCTCGTTTTGCAGGCGGCCCCAGGGGAAGTGACGGAGACAGTAAAAGTGGCAGTAGACGCGGGCTTGTACCACAACAAGAATGAAGTTGGAGTGGGGATCCAGTGCAAAGTCAGGGAGGGCATGCTGAGGCGGAAGGACCTGTTTATTGTCAGCAAGGTGGGCCTTCCCTGCCAGAGAGAGCTGGGTGCAGACCGCTCAGGGCTGGGCCACGAGATGGGGGGAGCAGCACAGGGAGGGGTTTCCGGTCTCCTCACGGGAGCTGATGGCTCCACCTGTGCTTGAACAGACGGGACAGGACTTCTGCAGCTTCGTGCAGGTGCTGGGATTGGTGCGGTCAAGGGGTTGGGGACAGCGTGACAGGCAGAGGGGACCTCTTGAGCAAAGGCACGGGGTATGGGACAGCGCGGGGTACAGGGGCCTATAAGAAGCTTGACGTTCCTACATCGAAAAATGTTAGGCAGCAGAGAAACGTGAGGCTGGGGAAGCGGATGGGCCAGGCGGTGGAAGTCCAGATGCCAGTCTGGATGCCGTTTGAGGAGCTTATTCTTTTCCCCTTAGACAAAGGACCACCGCTGAAGGCTTTGAAGTAGGGAGCTTGTATTCTATGTAAGAGAGACTTGTGTTGTGTCGAGGTGACTGTAGCCACTGAAAGAAGCACGTGTTTGAACAGGAGGCAGGAGACAGGCAGCAGTAACAGCCATAGAGGCGGGGATGTTGATGGCCTGAACTAGGACGCAGGCCAGGATGGGACAGAGAAAGGCTTGTGAAGGACAGTTAGGAGGCAGGCCCTGTGGGAAGTGCTGGGGGTAGCCCTGGATGATGGAGAATTAAAGAACTCCCTTGCTTTTGACTTTGAAGCAGGACGTTAAGACCAGTAGGCCAGGAGTCAAGGGTTCAGGTCCAGCTGTAGTGCATGAACCATGAGGGACCGACTCAGTGTGGATGGCTCGGGACCACCGCTTCATCGTGTAAAGGTGAGTCTCTGGATTCGGTCATCTCCTGAGTGATTTCCAAGCCTCAGTTTCCATAATTGCAAGACGCAGCATTGCCTCTGTAGTGGATTTGCTTTTCTGTTTTACTCTAAGATAATCCCTGTTATTCTAAAGCTAGTGCAGAGGGCTGGTCAGGGAGAAGCGTAGGTGTGAACATGGCTGAGGAACAGACATCCCTTCTGATAATTAGTGGGGAGATGGGTGGCGGGTATTTCTGAAGTAGCCCCTAATTTGGCAACAAGTTGCTTCTGAGTAGATCATAGCCAGCGGTGGAAGTGTCATCACTGTTCTTGAAATTTGGAAGTCATGGGAATATAATTTAAGCAAATAAATTACTATATGCTCACCATCTAGAGAGTACTGTTGTTAACAGTGTGATATATTTACTGCTAGTCTTCTGTGGGTTTTTTGTTAATACACTATAGTTTATATAGTCTATGAACAAAAACATTTTAATCCTTCCTTTTACTTATGTATTTTTGTTTTTTCTCTTGCTGTGATGGAACCTTCAGATTAGCTTCTGTCAAAATTAATTCTAAATAGTATAATGAGGGAAATAATGTGAAGGAAAGCAAATTACAGATTTTCTACTTAGCAGAGGGTATGGATGGAAATATCTAAATAAGTACAAGGCAGTGTATATTAACTTACTTAGTTTAACCTGCATGTTTATGAGGTCCCAGTAACAGAGAACCTTTAATATGGAGTCTATTTAAGTGGAAAATACAATATAGAAATTCTTCTTATTCTTCCTCATATCCTTTCTGCCTGCGGGCAGGTTTTTTGTGTTTGTTTGTGGTCCCCATGCATCCAAATAACCAGACGGCCCTCCCATAAAATATTTCACGGTATCCCCAACTCCCCTTTAGCAGGAATCAGGCAGAAGCGGCCCAGCTCTGGAGTTCTCTCCTGGGGCGTCCTGGACCCGTCTGAGGATAACGTCACTGCCCTGTTGTATTTATTGCCATCCGATCTTGGACTTTGTGCCTCTTCCAGGTACTGGATTTGTGGGCCCAGGGGCAGATGTACATTAACACGGGCTCTGTGCTTCCTTCCTCTCCTTGTAGCTCTGGTGCACCTGCCATAAGAAGTCCCTGGTGAAAGTGGCCTGCACCAGGAGTCTGAAGGCCTTGAAGCTGGAGTACTTGGACCTGTACCTCATACACTGGCCCATGGGCTTCAAGGTACCATGTAAGATGGGGGAGATACCCATAGGCAGCACCTTCCTCCCTGGCCGTACCCCGTTAGGTGGTGGAAAGAGCCAGAGCATGAGGGTCCTGGTTCCCTCTGGGCTCAGCTCAAGGGAGGCGTGGGCTGGAGGACCTCTGAGACCCCCGTGACTCTAACGCCCTGTGGGTCCTGCTTCCAAGCCCATCATTTCTCCTCCAAACCAGAAGGGTATCCGTTCTTCCCGTAGGTCTTTCGGTGAAAGCAGGTATCAGACAGAGGAGACACTGCGGCTCAAAGCTGCTACTGGTATCACTTCCCAGTGCCCAGTGACCCCCTTGGCCCTGTTCTGTCCGGGTAGATGACTGCTGCTCTTCCACACGTTCTCCTGCAGCAGGTCCACTCGATTACGGCGGGAGATCGTGTCTCCACCCAGCTCCACTCTCTTCACTTGATTGCATCTCACCCCCCTACTTAAGCCCCACTCAGCAGCTTCCCAGCCTCAGTCTCATGTTAGCCACTGGCCAGGGCATCCCTGCACACCTGTCCCAGACCCAGATGACACTTCCTGACCAAGGACTCAGGTATACAGGTGGCCCCGGGAGTACAGACATCCTGGAAACGATTCCTCCTACATTAGGCTGGATGATCGCTGCTTGGGCGTCTCCCATGAGAGCACCTTTTCTGAGAATCTCATGGTGTAAGCTGAGCTGTCGGTCATCTTTTTAGACTAAACAACAAAAACTGCTTCATTCCTAGTGCAGCTCTACTTTAAGTCATTGTATTAGTTTCAGTAAAGGATGTAGCATCTGTGCATCAATCACAGTAACAGAGAACAGAAGATGCCTAGAAAGCGAAACGAGAGAATGATTCAGAAATGACTTATGTATGTTTGGAATCCAACGTTCAGAGAATAATACTTAAAATAACGATAGTAGCTGTCTTGCACTTACTGTCAGCTAATAGTATGATTTTAATGATGTACCAGGCACAGTTTTACACTTACTTTCTCATTTAATCCTCACAAGCCTGTGAGGTGGGTACTGTTGTTAACACTCCATTGTACAGGTGGTGAAACTGAGGCACAGAAAGTCTTAGTAAGATTATTGGTCCCAGAAGCAGGTACTCAGGTCAGACCCTCTTACCCTGCCTGGGGAACTGCCTCATTTTCTAGGGGTCCCTGCAGTTGGCTGCCTAGGTGGTAGAAAAGTAAAAGGTCTCAGATCACTCAACAAATTGCAGAGTAGAATTCTATTTATGAGTAATTAAGAGCCAACAAAATAAAACAGAGGGCTTCCCTGGTGGCGCAGTGGTTGAGAGTCCGCCTGCCAATGCAGGGGACACGGGTTCATGCCCCGGTCTGGGAAGATCCCACATGCCGCAGAGCGGCTGGGCCCATGAGCCGTGGCCTCTGAGCCTGCACGTCTGGAGCCTGTGCTTCGCAACGGGAGAGGCCACAACAGTGAGAGGCCCACGTACTGCAAAAAAAAAAAAAAAGAAAAAAGAAAGGAATCCAAAAGGGAGGAGCAGGTGTGGAGCTGGTGACAGTTTTCTAGTTGCTCTTTTTACAGTAAACTTTTATTTTGTGAGAACTGTAAATTCACATGCGATTGAAAGAAATAATACAGAGAAATCTCGTGTCCCCTCTGCTCAGCTGCCCACAACGTTACCATCTTGCAAGATGACAGCCCATGTCACGACCAGAATATCGACAATGGTACAACCCACTGAGCTTATTCAGATTTTCCCAAATTTGTGCTGGGCGTGCATTTAGTTTTGTGCAATTGTTTCACCTATGTGTTTCATGAATCGTGGCCACAGATAGGACACAGAACTCCTCCATCACCATGGGCATCGCTTTTCTAACTGTTCCCCCCTCTCTTCTGCCCCACTCCCTCCTTTAATTTTCCAGCTTTCTTGAGGCGTAATTGACAAATAAATTATGTGTTTTAAGTGTGCAGCGTGATGATCTGACACACGTGCACATTGTGAAATGATTCCCACAATCCAGTTAACTCCCATCACATCACATAGCTCCCTTTTTGGTGTGTGGTGAGAAGGCTTAAGATTTACTCTAACAGAGTAAGTAGTAGATACTAGTGCCATAAATATAAAAATCAACTTTTTAAATTAGAATAGTTATAAACTAAAAGTACTATCCTCATTGTCAATTCCACGAAAGGACATTGGATGAGATTCATCACCCTTTCTTTTTTTTTCCCCAGCTTTAATGTTGTATAATTGACAATTAAAATTATAGATAGTGATGATCTGATATGCATATATATGGTGAAATTATCCCTACATGCAATCAAGGTAATTAACACATCCATCAACTGTCAGATTCCTTTTTTTGTTTTTCTTTTGGTGGGAACCCTTAAGATCTATTCTCTAAGCAAATTCAATTATACACTACAGTATTATTAACTACAGTCAGCATTCTGTACATGAGAACCTCAGAACTTACTCATCTCATAACTGAAATTTGGTACCCTTTGACAAACATCTCCCTATTTTCCCCACTCCGATCACATGCATGTTAGATCTTTTGTTATTATTCCACAGGTCCCCAAGGCCCTGTTCCTATTTTTTTAAAAAACCTACTTTCTCTCTCTTGTTCCCACTGGGTAATTGATAATCGCTTTATCTTCCAGCACACTGATTATTTCCTCTGTTCCTTCAAATCTACTGAGGTTATCCACTGAGTTTTCCATTTTTATTATTGTATTTTTCAGTTCTAAAGTTACCATTTGGTTTTTCTTTATGTCTTCTATTTCTTTGCTAGGACACTCTATTTCCATGTTGAAACTTTTTACTTTTTCATTTGTCCCCAGTATGTTTGTAATGGCTTGTTGAAACATTTTCATGATGGCTGCTTTAAAATCTTGGTCAGATAATCCTAATATCTCAGTCATCTTGGTGTGGGTATCTGTAGCTTGTCTTTTTTAATTCAGTTTTATGCCTTCCTTGTTTTAGGTATAATGAGTAATTTTTAATTGAAATCTGGACATTTGGGGTATTGTGTATTCATTAAGTTTTAGATCCCTTTAAAAGGTCTTATAAAATTATATAGTGCGGCAAATTCACAGAACAAAAGGGGAAAAAACACACAAGAACTACAGACAGGTGAAAAGCCAGACTTCGAAAATTTGGAAAATATACTATGGTTAGCTTTTTCTGGGGGATCCATATCTCCTATGATCACTTCCAGAGATGACAGCATTTCAACCTCAGTTACACAGGGAAACAAAACAAAACAAAACAGATAAACCAAAAAAGCCAAAGCAGCAGTAGGTTGGATTGTTTGAAATGTATCTTTATTTACTTTGGGGGAAAAAGACTGGGTTTAGAGATTTTTATTTCCTGTTCCAGGGACTCCAGCCATATCGTGACTGATCAGGCTAAGTGACATGGAATGAAGCAGGTAAGTTCTCATCCTTGAGATGTCCTCCAATCATCAACCCAAAACCAAGAACTCTGGAGCAACCACAGACACTGCTGTTAATATTCATCATGAAATGGATAATTTGGATGATGAGACAGTCTAAAAGATAAAGGGAGAGTCTTAGTCAAGTAACTGTTTCTGGGCTGGGTAAAGAGAGGTTTCTTTTAAACTGGCTTAAGCATGAGAATTAATGTAGTTTTCTTTTTTGGACAAGTACAAACCCAACGAGTTTTATAACAACCATATACAATTGTATTACAGTGTAATGAACACACTGTAGAAAATAAATATGCTTACATGCACTTGGGCACACACACAAAAATAAACCAATATATTCCATTTTTTAGGTATATTATTCTACAACTTAAGGAGATAAACTCTTTGCGTTGATATTATAAACTCCCAAGAGGGCAGAAATAAGTTCTTCCTCTTTTAAAACAGTGCCAATCTGGTTTAATACCTAAAGTTAACAAATATTTCAAGGTGATGATGAGGAAGGTGACAAGAATATCACTGTTGTTCAATTTCTTTCAAGCACTCAGAAATAATTTACCTATGACTTTGCTGGGTGAAAAGTTATATATTAGATGTAGAGATAGAGTGATTATAATATAAGCCACTTCAACAGGGGTTTCCATTTTTAGCAAAGGAAGTGAACTGTCTTTGTATATATAAAGTACAGTAAGTCCCCTATATGCGAACCTTCAAGTTGCAAACTATCAAAGTTGTGAACGTGCGTTCCATCAACATCAGGCGTGAGTGAAATTATAGCTTGCCCGCCGTCTCCTACTGCTGACGATCCTTCAGCTGTAACATCTCCCATCTCCTCTCCCTCCTGCAGGCAGTAACTCTTCTTGCCCATTCACTCGATGCCAGCCCCTGGATGCCAGGTGTTGTACTGTACTACTGTACTTTTCAAGGTACTGTACTGTAAGACTAAAAATGTTTTCTATATTTTTTGTGTTTATTTGTTATGTATGTTTGTGTGAAAAGTATTATAAACCTATTACAGTGCAGTACTATATAGCCGATTGTGTTAATTGGGTACCTAGGCTAACCTTGTTGGACTTAACGAATGCGCTCTCGGGAGGGGACTCATTTGTATGTAGGGGACTTACTGTAATCATTTTCAAGGCAGGCAGTGCTAAACCACTGGATAATTGTTGATTCAAATGACTGATATTAATTGTTAAAAATTACTACCTGCTTCTTCACTGTCCCTTACTTTTCCCTGTCTATCATTTTCTTATATTCTTCATTCAACAAACATTTTCTAATTACTCAGAGAGAGGGCAGTTTTTAAAAAATCCTCCCCTACGAATCTAACATTCTGTGGTAAACAAAGTAAACAGAAAAGGTTAGCAAACCACACGGTATGTTAATTAGGGAGATGGGCCAAGAGAAAAAGGGAGCAGGATGGAGGGGAAAGAAGGGCTATACAGGGCTGCGTTTTTAGATAAAGTGACAGAGAAGGTGTCATAGAGGTGCCATCTGAGTTAAGACTGACAGTGGTGAAGGAGTGACCATCCAGATATTTGGAGGAAGAGCATTCTGGGCAGAGGGAACAGACAGTGCAAAGGCCCCAAGATGGGCCTGACGCATGTGGGGGACAGCAAGGAGGCCACTGGGCTGCACTGGAGCCAGAAGGGGCAGAACAGCAGGACTTGGAGGCAGAGGCGTGGGGAGACCATGTCCTGCTGGACTTTGTAGGTTTTGTGAGGACTCTGGCCTTTACTCCGAGTGAGAAGGCAGGCCACCAGATACCGAGAAGAGGATTTCCCCATCAGACCTACTATTTTTTTGGTCTGTTTTTTGTGGGGGGGGGGGGTTCAGAAAATAGTAGTGTTTTTATTTTCTTTATTTAGTTTAATTTTTATTTTATATTGTAATATAGTTTATTTACAATGTTGTGTTAGTTTCAGGTGCGCAGCAAAGTGAATTAGTTATACATATACATATATCCATTCTTTTCCCATATAGGTTATTACAGAATATTGAATAGAGTTCCCTGTACTATATATTTTATATGTAGTAGCGTGTATATGTCAAATAAGTCAGACAGAGAAAGATAAATATCATATGATATCACTTATATGTGGAATCTAAAAAGAATGATACAAATGAACTTATTTACAAAACAGAAACAGACTCACAGACATAGAAAACAAACTTACGGTTACCAAAGGGCAAAGGTGTTGGGGGAGGGATATTAGGAGTTTGGGATTAACATATACAGACCTACATTTTTACCTCATTCACTCTGGTGAGTACGGGCAGAGACGAAGTACAGAAGCAGAGAGAGCAAATAGCAGCCAGTTAGTTGATCAGGAAGATTCTGATACAAGCACGTGAGGTATGTGGGGTTTGGGGGAGTGGGGTGGCTGCAGGTACCATCATGAGCTCAAGTGTAGACTTGATACGTTTGAGTGGGGTAGAGCAAATGGATATACAAGTCTTGGTCCAGGGCCTAAGTCTGGGCTGGATATAACCTGGGGGAGCGTATATTTACCCAGTGTTTAGAGCACGGGACTAGATGGAGTACCAAGGATGAGGATGTGTATAGAAAAGAGAAGACGTCCAAGGATTGAGCCTTAGGTCACTCCAAAGTTAAGAGGTCAGGTTGATGAGGAGACACCTGCAAAGACCAGGAGAAGGAATGGCATGGGGGATAAGGGGAAACCAGATCTGCAGTGAAGAAAGCAAAGCTGAGAAAGTGTTTCTAGGAGGAGTGACCCACTAGGTAAAATAAGATGGATGAGAATCACTGCGGGGTTAAGCAAAGAGGAGGTCATGGCTGACCTTGACAAGAGGAGATTTTGCAGAGAGGAGGGCAAATGCCTGGTTTGTGTGGGTTCAGAAGAGAACGGGGAGAGAGACAGGAGAGGAAGAAAGCATGGACTTCTTCAAGAAGTTTTGCTGTAAAAGGAGAAACGGTGATGGTGGGGTGAGCTGCAGATGAAGTCAGTTTGAGAGAGAGCTTTTTTGAAGATGAGGGAATGTTCCAATGCCTCTAGGAGTAATCTCATGGGGAGGGGAAATCTGATGAAGTAGAGAGACAGAGAGCAGGATGTAACCAGGTTTTAGACCAATGAGTAAGACAAAGAAGAGAGAGGAGACTTGAAAATATGTGCAAAGGATGTCATCGTATTGATTGATCCTGGAATTTAAGCAGAGGAAGGACAGAGGGGCATGGAGTAACAGGGGTATGAAGGCTTGAAGGAAAAATGTTTTCCATCCACTTCCCTAAAAGAAGAGGCAAGAGAAGACCCTGCCCTTTGTGGGTTAGAATAAACGGAATTCCTTCATCACCCTGCTCCCCCAGCATCTACAATGGAACAGGGTACTTACGAATCTTCTTCAAAATAGCGCATGTTTCTGTTTAGGCCATCTAGACTTTGCATATCCTCTGGGGTCAACTGGAATTCAAAAGCCTATCAGAAATGTGAGAAGATCAATTCAATTTCCTGGAGGCAATTACTGCAGCCCCTACATGCCCCCCACATGCAGATACACACACACAAATTTATGTAGGAACTTATGTAGGTTTCATGAGACAGTTGTTATGAACTTGGGGTTCATCCCCTGACAAAAGTCATGGGCATTTGTCCATTCAAAGAGTTGGGATTAGCAACTCAGGTCACCCTCAGAGACTTGTATTGAATAGCTGTGTTGGTAGCCAAGGAATCCTTGAGATTTTTGAGCCCAGGTCTCACTTCAGCTAACTCTTTCATTTTTTCAGCTGAGGAAATCAAGGGATGATTTACTCAGGGCCATGCTGTTGAGTGAAAACCAGGACTGAGACTCAAACCTGACGCTCTGTCGACTGTTCTTTACAACCACCATGCCTCCTCCCTTGTAGGAAATGGAGGACAGGACAGTTAAATATAGCACATACACGCATAGAATATACAGGGAGATAAGCTTTGCCCAAATACACATTGGGAGCCTCCCAAATAACCCATCCCAGGGAAAACGATGTGCTTCTGTCAACCCCCTGCTGCCCCAAACCCTACCAGGTACCTGGAAGTTCTCCTTGAGCCTCTTCTCATTGAAGCTTTTGGCCAGAGCAGCCACCCCTCTCTGCAGCTGATAGCGCAGGGTGACCTGGGCTGGAGTTCGCCTGTGCTTTTCAGCAATGGTGTTGAGTACTGGATCCTGCAGGAGAACTGGATTGTCCTTTTTCACCCTGGGAGGGAGGCAGAGGTGCTATGTGTCTGAGGTTGTGTATCCGTTCTACTTGGGGATAGTTCATTCAGGCTAGGGGTGGTTGATCCTCTAGAATCTTCCTCATTACCTTCTGGCTGTCTCAATATTTCTTTGGCTTCTTTTGGTAAATCCAAAGAAGAAGGACAAGGGAAAGAAAGGGAAAATTGGGTATTTTTTTAATCTTTTAAACATTTCTGAGAAACTTCGTAAAAGATTGAATAAGTCAAGAAGACAAAATTGTTGTCCACAGTAAGACCCAATGACCACCATCATAACAAATAATCAAGAATTTTATAAGAATTTGCTATTTCAAAAAATGCTCTCAACTAATTATCTCCATTTTGTCCTCAAGTGTTAAAAGGTACACATCTATATTCCTCTTGAAGAGATAAAGAAACTAAAACTTACAGAAGTTGTAACTTGTCTCATATCCCTCAACTGCTAAGTGTCAGAATCATGGCTTGGAATTACCTTGTCACTTTTTTTTTTTTTTTTTTTTTTGCGGTACGCGGGCCTCTTACTATTGTGGCCTCGCCCGTTGCGGAGCATAGGCTCCGGATGCGCAGGCTCAGCGGCCATGGCTCACGGGCCCAGCCGCTCCGCGGCATATGGGATCTTCCCAGACCGGGGCACGAACCCGTGTCCCCTGCATCGGCAGGCGGACTTTCAACCACTGCGCCACCAGGGAACCCCCCTTGTCACTCTTTAAAGCCACAGCTTTTGAATTGGATGAACATTTTAATCAGTAATAATTACTTTATTATTCAATAATGTTTTATTGAGTCCTCACAATGTAGGCTAGGTAAAGGGTTTGCAAAGATGGATGATTCCTCTTGACTATACTTAATTTCCCCCAGACGTTGAGAGATGTCTCCAGAAGGCACAGCATCTAGGGTTGGAATACCTTTATAGAGATCATTACCATTTCTTCCTTAAGTCAGACCCCAAGGTAGCATATGCAACAAGGAGAATGTCCTTGGACTTGCAGAACTCCAGCAGTTTGCTCTGGTTGAGGTAAGGGTGACATTCCACCTGTAAATTGCCAAGCAGAAGTATTGGAGTGTAGGACCAGCAGGATTGCCAGCACCAAATTTACAAGGAACATACAGTGAATACAGATTCACAGTATCAGAAATACTTAGAAATACCAGCAACGTGGGCCAGCAAGTGACCGTCATCCACAGCTGTACCCATGGTGCACCAAACACAATAGTTTTACTGCCTAAAAATGTCTTGTGCTTTACCTGTTCATCCCTCCTCCCCTCCCCATGAGCCCTTTGCAACCACTGATCTTTTCTTTCTTTCTTTCTTCCCTTCTCTTCCTTCTCTTCCTTCCTTTCTCTTTCTCTCTTTCTTTCTTTTTTTTTTTTTTAGAACACATTTGGGTTTACAGAAAAAATCGAACAAAAAATACAGTTTCCATATTTCCCTTCATTCCCTCGACAATTTCCCCTATTATTAGCCTCTTACATTAGTATGGTACATTTATTAAAATTGATGAGTCAATATTGGCAGATTATTATTAAGTAAAGCCCATAGTTTACATTAAGGTGCATTCTTTGTGATGTAAATTCTATGGGTTTTGACAAATGGATGATCTGTATCTTTCATTACAATATCCAACAGAATAATAATTATACTGTCCTAAGATTTCCCCTGTGTACCACCCATTCATCCACCCTTCTGTTCCTTTGTACCCCTGGCAAGCACTGATCATTTTACTGTCTCCATAGTTGGGCCTTTTCCAGAATGTCATAGAGGTGGAATCATACAGTAGGCAGAATTTTCAGATTGGCTTCTTTCACTTAACAATATGCCTTTAGGTTTCCTCCATGTCTTTTTCTCGTTTGATAGCTCACTTTTAAATTGCTAAATAATATTACATTGTAAGGCTGTCCCAGAGTTTGTTTATCCTTTCACCTCTGGAGGGATGGAGGGACATCTTGGTTGCTTCCAAGTTTTGGCACTTATGAATAAAACTGCTATAAAACTCTGTGTTCAGGTTTGTGTGTTTTCAGCTCCTTAGGGTAAATACCAAGGACTACAATGCTGGATCATATGGTAAGAGTATGTTTAGTTTTGCAAGAAACTGCCAAACTGTCTTGCAAAGTGGCTGCACCATGTTGCACTCCCATCAGCCATGAATGAGAGTCCCTGTTGCTCCTCCTCCTCACCAGCATTTGGTGTTGTCAGTGTTCTGGATTTGGGTACTTTTAACAGGTGCATGGCAGGAGGGTGGCCCCACCCCATCTGTGGTTTTTCTCTCTGTGGTCTCAGCTACCCACAGTCAACCATGGTCTGAAAATATTAAATGGAAAATTCCAGAAATAAACAATTCATAAGTTTTACATTTCACACTGTTCTAAATGGTGTGATGAAGTCTTGTGCTGTCCTGCCCCATCCCACGCAAGACAGGAATCATGCCTTTGTTCAATGTACCCACACTCTATATGCTACCAGCCTGTTGGTCACTTAGTACCCATCAGATCATCTGTTGTGGTGTCGCAGTGCTGGTGTTCAAGTGACCCTTATTTTACTTAGTAATGTCCCCAAAACACAAAATTAGTGATGCTGGCAATTCAAATATTCTTTCTCTCTCTCTCTCTCTCTCTCTCTCTCTTTTTATTGGAGTATAGTTGCTTTACAATGTTGTGTTAGTTTCTACTGTACAACAAAGTGAATCAGCTATATGTATACATATATCTCCTCCCTCTTGGACCTCCCCGCCCCCCATCCCACCTATCTAGGTCATCACAGAGCACTGAGCTGAGCTCCCTGTACTATACAGCAGGTTCCCACTAGCTACCTATTTTACACATGGTAGTGTATCTATGTCAATCCTAATCTCCCAGTTCATCCCACCATCCCCTTCCCCACCCCACATGTCCACATGTCTGTTCTCTACATCTGTGTCTCTATTCTTGCCCTGCAAATAGGTTCATCTGTACCATTTTTCTAGATTCCACATATTTGCATTAACATACAATGTTTGTTTTTCTTTTTCTGACTTACTTCACTCTGTATGACAGACTCTAGGTCCATCCACATCTCTACAAATGACCCAGTTGTGTTCCTTTTTATGACTGAGTAATATTCCATTGTATATACGTACCACATCTTCTTTATTCATTCATCTGTCGATGGACATTTAGGTTGTTTCCATGTCCTGTCTATTGTAAATAGTGCTGCAATGAAAATTGGGGTGCATGTGTCTTTTTGAATTATGGTTTTATCAGGGTATATGCCCAGTAGTGGGATTACTAGTCATATGGTAGTTCTATTTTTAGTATTTTAAGAAACCTCCATACTGTTCTCCATAGTGGCTGTATCAATTTACATTCCCACCAACAGTGCAAGAGGGTTCCCTTTTCTCCACACCCTCTCTAGCATTTATTGTTTGTAGATTTTTTGAGGATGGCCATTCTGACGGGTGTGAGATGATACCTCATTGTAGCTTTGATTTGCATTTCTCTAATAATTAGTGATGTTGAACATTTTTCACGTGCCTCTTGGCCATCTGTATGTCTTCTCTGGAGAAATGTCTATTTAGGTCTCCAGCCCTTTTTTTTTTCCTGCCCATTTTTTGATTGGGTTGTTTGTTTTTTTGATATTGAGCTGCATGAGCTGTTTGTATATTTTGGAGATTAATCCTTTGTCAGTTGCTTTGTTTGCAAATATTTTCTCCCATTCTGAGGGATGTCTTTTCGTCTTGTTTATGGTTTCCTTTGCTGTGTAAAAGCTTTTAAGTTTCACTAGATGCCATTTGTTTATCTTTGCTTTTATTTTCATTACTCTAGGAAGTGGATCAAAAAAGATCTTGCTGTGATTTATATCAAACAGTATTTTCCCTATGTTTTCCTCTAAGAGTTTCATAGTGTCTGATCTTACATTTAGGTCTTTAAACCATTTTGAGTTTATTTTTTGTGTATGGTGTTAGGGAGTGTTCTGATTTCCTTCTTTTACATGTAGCTGTCCAGTTTTTCGAGCACCACTTATTGAAGAGACTGTCTTTTCTCCATTGTATACTCTTGCCTCCTTTGTCATAGATTAAGTGACCATAGGTGTGTGAGTTTATCTCTGTGCTTTCTATCCTGTTCCATTGATCTATATTTCTGTTTTTGTGCCAGTACCATACTGTCTTGATTACTGTAGCTTTGTAGTATAGTCTGAAGCCAGGGAGCCTGATTCCTCCAGCTCCATTTTTCTTTCTCAATATTGCTTTGGCTATTCAGGGTCTTCTGTATTTCCATACAAATTGTAAAATTTTTTGTTCTAATTCTGTGAATAACACCATTGGTAATCTGATAGGGATTGCATTGAATCTGTAGATTGCTTTGGATAATGTAGTCATTTTCACATTATTGATTCTTCCAGTGTTCCAAGAACATTGTATATCTCTCCATCTGTTTGTGTCATCTTTGATTTCTTTCATCAGTGTTTTGTACTTTTCTGAGTTCAGGTCTTCTGCCCCTTAGGTAAGTTTATTCCTAGGTATTTTATTCTTTTTGTTGTGATGGTAAATGGGATTGTTTCCTTAATTTCTCTTTCTAATCTTTCATTGTTAATGTATAGGAATGTAAGAGATTTCTGTGCATTAATTTTGTATCCTACTACTTTACCAAATTCATTGATTAGCTGTAGTAATTTTCTGGTAGCATCTTTAGGATTTTTTCTGTACAGTATATTGTCATCTGCAAACAGTGACAGTTTTACTTCTTCTTTTCCAATTTGTATTCCTTTTATTTCTTTTTCTTCTCTGATTGCCTTGGCTAGGACTTCCAAAACTATGTTGAATAATAGTGGCAAGAATGGACATCCTTGACTTGTTCCTGATCTTAGAGGAAATGCTTTCAGGTTTTCCACCATTGAGAATAATGTTTGCTGTGGGTTTGTTGCATATGGCCTTTATTATGTTGAGGTAGGTTCCCTCTATGCCCACTTTCTGGAGAGTTTTTATCATAAATCAGTGTTGAATTTTGTCAAAAGCTTTTTCTGCATCTACTGAGATGACCATATGGTTTGTACAAATTTCCAAGACTGAACCAAGAAGAATTAGAAAATATAAACAGACCAATCACAAGTAACGAAATTGAAACTGTAATTAGAAATCTTCCAGCAAACAAAAGTCCAGGACCAGATGGCTTCACAGGAGAATTATATCAAACATTTAGAGGAGAGCTAACACCTATCCTTCTCAAACTCTTCCAAAAAACTGCAGAGGAAAGAACACTCCCAGACTAGTTCTATGAGGCCACAATCGCCCTAATACCAAAACCAGACAAAGATATCACAAAAGAAGAAAATTACAGACCAATATCACTGACGAACATAAATGCGAAAATCCTCAGCAAAATTCTAACAAACGGAATCCAACAATACATTAAAAAGTTCATACACTATGATCAAGTGGGATTTATCCCAAGGATTCAAGGATTCTTCAATATATGCAAATCAATCACTGTGATACACCATAATTAACAAATCAAATATTCTCTTACTGTGCTTAATTGTATATATATATATTGGCCATACCACATGGCATGTGAGATCTTAGTTCCCTGACCAGGGATGGAACCTGCACCCCCTGCATTGGAAGCACAGAGTCAACCACTGGACTTCCAGGGAAGTCCCATTACTGTGCTTAATTAAAATTAAACTTTATCATAGGCATGTACGTATAGGAAAAAACATAGTCTATATAGTGTTCAGTAATATCCATGGTATGGTTTGGGTCATCCACTGTGGTGGTGGTAGGGGGGGAGGTGTCTTATCCCGCAGATTAGAGGGAACTATTGTATCTCACTTTTGTCTTAATTTGCAAATCTCTAATGATATGTGATGTTTAACAATTTTTCATATGCTTATTTGCTACCTGTTCAGGCAAACCTTGGAGATATTGCAGGTTCAGTTCCAAGCCATCACAATAAAGCAAATATTGCAATAAAGGAGCCACATATTTTTCAGTTTCCCAGTAAACATAAAAAGTGATGTTTACACTACACTGTGGTCTATTAAGTGTGCAATAGCATATGTCTAAAAACTACATACCTTAGTTTAAAACGACTCAATTGCTAAAAAGTGCCAAAACAGTTACAATAGTAACATCAGCAGCTAGTGTCCAAAGGTACAGTACATGAGAGGGGAGCGCCATTGGTGACTTTGTTGAAGTGAGGAAAGAGTAAGCTGATGGGGAGGGATAAGAGGTTGGGGGGCCAATTGGTGGGGCTCACCTGGTTGCAGACGGGCTTGTACTTGAGCCCTGGCTTGTTCAGGATCATCTCCAGCTGCTTACAGTTAAAGTTGGACACCCCAATGGACTTGGCCAGTCCTGCGTCCTTACACTTCTCCAGGGCCTGGGGAGGAAGAGGTGGTGAGGAGTAACTGGCTAGAGAAGCATAACAAATGGTAGCATGCTGTGGATGAGAGACAATACGTGATGCAGATGTCAGTAAATAAGACAAGAATTGGCCAATAGGAGGAGAATGAGAAATAAAATAGTTTTTGAAATGGGTAAGGAGACAGAGTAAGAATGCAAGCAGCCAAGGCAGGGCTAAGAGATCCCGTGCGATCTTTAGCTAGCACCTAAAATAATATGATAGAACAATATCAGAACAAGCGTCAGGAGAATGGAGGTTGAGTCAGGTGCAGCCTGGGAAACAGGAAGTGGCCATGCCATCTCCCAGACCACCAGCTCCCTGTTTTCTCTTTGACCTCATTTCCTATTATTGTCCACCAAATTCACTCTGTTCCAGCCACACATGCCCCTTTGCTGGTTTTTCAACATGGTAAGCTCTCTCCTACCTTAAAATCTTTGCCTTGATTTTCTTTATGCCTGCATCACTCTTCCTCCAGATACCCACTTAATCTACTTAATCCATTAGTCAATTAATCAATTTCGTTATCCATTTAATCAATTTCCTCATTTCCTGCAAGTCTTTGGTCAAATGCCACCTTCTCAAAGAGGCCTGCCCTATCCATCTGTTTTTAATTGCCTATCTGTGCCCCAAACCCAGCCTGGCACACTCAGTTCCCTTACTCTTTCTTATACCACTGCATCCTTCCCCCCCACCAGTAGCGCCTACCACTCTGTGGGGTCAGAGACCTTGATTTTGTTCATGGATGTAGCTTGAGTACTTAGAAGTACTCAGTAATCATAAGCACTCAATAACCACTTATTGAATTACTAAATAGAAGAAATGTGAAACTGAGGCAGAGGGACATCCAGGGACTTGCCCAAGTCTACACAGGGGGCAGAATTGGACTACATCCTCCTCTCCTCAATTCCTTTTCTGTCCTCTCCGCCCCAAGGTGCAGAGACATGGCCTCTTTGGAGCTGCACTCACCTCCCATGTGGTACAGAGATCCACTGTGTCAAAAATGATGTTTCCATGTGTGTCCTTTGGGAAAAAGTCCTCCCCAGGCTGGAACATAGGAAAGAAAAAGAGATTGGATCAAGCTATGTCTGGCCTCAGCCAATATGTTTGGAGCCTTTAGACCTTGAGGCTAATGGGACCATCTGTCCTTATTCTTGAAAGGAATGGTAGTACATTGAGAAAGTACACTTCCTAGAAATGTTTTTAACCCCTAAAGGTTTAATAAATACTGTTTGTGTCAAGGACAACTTGAGATACCCAAGACCCCATCCTAGTGAGAGCCCAGAGTGGTGCCATAGCTGAATGGGCTCCTTTGTCCCAGATCCTTGTGGGATAAGGCTCTTCCATCCCTGCTTTCCACCTGGAGGTGGTCTTTTGAGAGAGGGACTTGTCACCATCTCAAGGGCTGAGTCTCATCCTCATTAAATTTTCTGTGCCTTCACAGGTCTCCACACTGGCACATTCCCCAGACACCAGTGGGCATGCGGTTGAAATTCAAGAGTACAGGGACTTGAAAATATAGATAGTTGTCCACAAGATCAAGGCAAATACATTGAAAACAGTAAACCCACCAGTCTGGGGCTGGAATAGTGAACTGGGATAGTGATAGTTGCAGAAAAAAGAAAAAAAGAGAATATTAAAGTATTATATATGATTCTTGTCATTTTCACGAACTATATCCTCTTTTTATTTAGCTACTAATGATGTTGATAACCAAAGTAAAATAACTTCGCTAACCTTCATAGCTATTGGGAAATGAGTAAGATAAAGATCCACATAGCTCAGTTGAAGTTTCCTCAGTGAGCTTTCCAAGCAAGTTTGGACCAATTCTGGACGGAAAAAGGTGCTCCACAACTGCAGTGGTGGAAAGAGAAGCGGAGTGGGATTATTTAAGAATATTTAGGAGAGATTAATACAATGGCAAATAAACAACAACAACCAAAAACCCGCTCGTGGTCGTTGGGAAGTGACAAGTCATCCTGTGAAGCTCAGGATTCTTTATCATCATAGCTTATTTTCACATTGAATTAAGAAAACATGGTAGAAAGTTAAAATATGGTCTTACACAGATGCTCTCAAAACTGAAAATACAAAAAAGAATTATTTGGTTTGTTTGTGCAAAATATATCCCTGGGTTCTCCCTCAAACATCATAAATTATAATATCTGGAGACTGGGCTGGGAAACTGCATTTTATTTTTCATTTTTTAAAGAATTTTTGATGTGGACCATATTTAAAGTCTTTATCAATTTTGTTACAATATTGCTTCTGTTTTTTTTTTTTTTTTTTTTTTTTTTTTTTTTTGTTGCTGTACGTGGGCCTCTCACTGTTGTGGCATCTCCCGTTGCGGAGCACAGGCTCCGGACGCGCAGGCTCAGCGGCCATGGCTTACGGGCCCAGCCGCTCCGCGGCATGTGGGATCTTCCCAGACCGGGGCACGAACGCACGTCCCCTGCATCGGCAGGCGGACTCTCAACCACTGCGCCACCAGGGAAGCCCTGCTTCTGTTTTATGTTTTGATTTTTTGGCCCCAAGGCATGTGGGATCTTAGCTCCCTGACCAGGGATTGAACCCACAACCCCTGCATTGGAAGGGGAAGTCTTAATCACCTGACCACCAGGGAGGTCCCTGGGAAACTGCATTTTAAACAAGCACATCAAGTGATTGTGATTCAGGAAATTCTATCTTGGCTGCATTCAATTGTTAGGTTTGCCAAAGACAGCTAGGCCCTTTAGGAATTTTGGGGGGGAGGGCATTTTAGTTACTTCATTTTAAGAAGTAATAATCTAAGGAAAATCCATCAAGATTACTAAAGGTAAGGAAACAAACGGATCCTATGTAAAGAAGATTAAAGCTGAGAGTTAAGAGGGTAGTGCTCTAGCAATACCTCATCTAAACACAGTCGTGTGGAGAGATTCACATTCTGGAGCTAGAAGGAAGAAATATCCATTCATAGACCAGTATAGGGTTCACTATCATGGACACCAACTCCCTCCTCTTGGGCTACTTTACCTCAAATTCAAATGCTTTTTTTCTAGCAGTAGTCAGTTCAATGAACACGATGGGGAAAATTCCTCTTGTGTTCCATTTCCAATCCAACTTAAATACTAAGTTCTTTTATTTGTTTCAGATGTGATATCAGTGGATCTAAATTATATTAGTAAAAATGGCTTGAAAGTTTTAAAAATGCATTAGAAATACTTTTATAAACATGAATGTTATCCTCATATCGGTTCCGTGGTATTATATTATTTTTCCTACCTCATAGGAAAGAGAAATAAATGTCTATTGACAGCGCAATAGATTGAGATATAAAGACTAAGACTTAAAGAGGTTAAAAGACTTTTTTTGGCTAAGAAATTTCACAAAGTCAAATATATAGAATATTAAAAAACTAAAATTTGATTGTAGTTTCCAAAAGCCTACACTTTCTGACTAAATTGCTTTACCTCACACTATAGCTAAGAAAGATTGTCACTTCATCAAAACTTGAGTATAACAGAGTTGGAAAAGCCAAATCCATCCCTGAGTTTGAAAACATATGGTAATAATAACAGCTAGTATTTTTGAACATTTAAAATACATTAAATATTTTTAAAGATTTACATGTATTTTTTGAAGTAATACTCATAAAAATCCTGTGAGGCAAATATTGTTATCTTCATTTACAGCTTGGGAAACTAAGGGACAGACTTTAAGTAGTTTGTCCAAGGTAAGTAAGTGGCAGAACCTGGATTCAAATATAGGAAGTCTGACCACAGAACACACATTCCTATCCAGCTGTTCCAAACCAGCCTTCTCATATTTCAAGGTCTGAGAGTGAATGAGAATTAAACCAATGACAAAAGAAATATGCCAAGAAATGATTCAGCTAAGAGTGAGCTTCCACAGATACATATGCAACTATACACAACACCTTTGTAGTGTAGAATAAGTCACCCCTCTTCACAGTGCCATCTGCAATCTTCATCTGGATGGCCCTCCCAATTTCTTCTTCATTTTGGTACATATAAGCTGAATCAATATGGCGGTAGCCTATGTCGATTGCTCTCTTGATGGCCTTTTCTACCTCACTCTTAGCAACCTAGAAGAGCATGAAAAGATAAAGACCTACTTAATTCAGGAACAGATGACCAATTCCATAAGCAGAGCTAGTCAGCAGAACCCATTGTTTTTCTAAGGGTTAAGAGCTAGTGGTGACAAAGCTTAATGTTGACCTATGATCGGCAGTAAATATTTAACAACTGACTCTGAAGGAGTCCTGATTTGTAGTATTAGCCAGTTTCTATGGTGGAACTATTCCCACCATTGCTAATTTCATGCAACCGATGCTGGGAATACTCTTACAGTTGAATCTTTGAGCTCATGAGCTGGTCCCAGCACATCACATCATGAACTCTCTATTTCTGGACTTACACTATATACATGTATAGATTTACACAATATATAGATTTACCTTTCTAAATTAATTCACTCTGTAAGAGATCATTAAACTGGTTTCAACCCAGAAATCCAGTGCAAAAAAATGATCAATGCGATGAAGATGTAACTTCGGAGAGAATAAATTTGTGATTTACCTTTGTAAACTTGGAGAAACACTTCAAACAACATTTGAGGAAGAACTAAAATGTAAAAAACAAAAACAAAAAAAACCCTCTTTTTTTCACTTAAAAATATCTTATAACTAATTCCTTCTATGGTTACTAAATTAATCCTTAGCTAATATTCTCCTTCACAATTTTGTTATTCTTCTTAGCTGCCTACTGTTCTGCTGGACCACCAGGCTGGACTTCTGAAGTTACCTATCATTTTCACAGCTCCATTATCCCCTCTACTTCACTCAGTAATTAAAAGGTCTTTTGGGTATATTTTTTTAATTTGCAACTCCTGATGAATTGACCAGTCCCATGGGGATGAACTGACTGTCCACAGATGAAAGAGCCAAGTAAAGTAAAAGCAACAGTTCGTGCTAGTGTCCTTGCTACAGACCTCAACATCACACTCCATGTGGCTCTCCTGCTGGGAATCAAGCATGAAGTTCAGTCTTCCAAACAGAGAGAACTTCCAAGTGTCACATGCCTCTCCCCACAGCACAGTATTCACAGCCTGACCTGTAAGAGACTATTTTCACCTCAGACCACCAAAACTCCCTCTAAGATGAATCTTGTCTCTCTTTCTCCAGGTCCTTTTGCCCCTGAGATTTCTCTGGATGCTCTACGATTGGAGGTGGATGGGGACAACTTGGACATTAGAAATTACAGAGAAACTTCATCACAAGAAATTTGCAGCAACATCTCTGATACATGGTAATCAAGACAACTGGGTTTCACTGATTCTAATCTACTGTGGAATGGCTACAACTGGACAGCAAATGAGAATAAAGGGAAAAGATGGACCCACCCCTGAATTGCTGAAAGATGAAGAACTTCCGTATCTCTTGCTATGGCATCAGAATCCCTTGCCAGCTGGTTAGAAATGTGGATTTTTGAGCCTTGTCCCAGATCGAATGAATTAGAACCTTTGTGGGCAGAACCCCAAAGTCTGCATTTTAAACAAGATCCTCAGGTATTTTCATGCCTATTAAAATTTGAAAAGCACTGACAATGCACAAAATAACCTAACCTGGAGAGAAGCATACTACACATTAAGAAAGTGTGGTCCATCTGAATTTCCCAAATTCACACAGCGACTGGTTCTGATCAGGACCCAAGTCTGCTACTCCTCCATCTCCAATACCATTCTGATTACCTGAGGAGGGGCAGAAGTGCCCAAGCCCAGCATAGGCATGAAGCATCCATCATTCATCTTTAAAGAAAAAAGTCTCATTTGACTCATCTTCTCTCACTCTCTGGCTAAACAAACACTGATTTTCCTCTTTATTAGAGAAATCTGCAGAGGGAAGAAAATAGTATTCAATACAATTGTTATTTTTTAACAGCTTTAATGAGATAAAATTCACATATCATAACATCCCCCCCTTTAAGGAACTCTGCTCAATATTATGTAACAACTTAGATGGGAAAAGAATTTGAAAAAGAATAGATACATGTATATGTATAACTGAATCGCTTTGCTGGACACCTAAAACTAACACAACATTGTTAATCAACTATACTCCAATGTAAAATAAAAAGCTTTAAAAAATCACCCCCTTTTAAGTATACAATTCAGTGGTTTTTAGTATATTCATAGAGTTGTTACCACTACACAACTTTAGAACATTTTCATTATCCCCAAAGAAACCCACAATCATTAGAAACAAGTCCCCACACCTGCTTCCCTTCAACTCCTGGCAATTGCTTTCTGTCTATATAGATTTGCCTATTCTAGACATCTGATATTAATGCTCTCATACAATATGTGGCATTTTCTGACTGCCTTCTTTCACTTAGCATAATGTTTTCAAGGCTTGTCCATGTTGAAACATGTATCAGTACTTCAGTCCATTTTATGGCTAAATAACACCCCACTGTATGGATATGCCACATTTTATTTATATATTCATCAGTTGATAAACATTTTGCTTTTTCTACCTTTTGGCTATTATGAGTAGTTCTTTTATAAACATTCATATACAAGTTTTTGTGTAGACTTGCACTTTTAATTCTGTTGGGTATATATCTAAGAGTGGAATTGCTGGGTCATATAGCAAATCCATATTTAACATTCCGAGGAACTGCCAAATGTCTTCCAAATTGGCTGCACCATTTACATTCCTAACAGCAATTTATGAAGGTTCCAACTTCTCCACAACCTCCCAACACTGGTTATTATCTTTTTTTTTATTATAGCCATCTTATGCAGTGTGAACAGTTCTACAATGAACGTAGGAGAACTAATATCTCTACAAGATCCTGATTTCAATTCTATTGGAATAGTACACAGAAGTGAGATTGTTGAATCATATGGTAGATCTATTTTCAGTTTTTTGAGGAACAGTTATTCAAAGTAGTTGCATTTTTTTGCATTCCCACTAACAGTGTACAAGCTTTCCAATTTCTCCACATCCTCTCCAACACTTATTATCTGTCAGGTTGTTTTTTGGGTTTTTTTTTATAATAGCCATTCTGACAGGTATGAAGTCATGTCTCATAGTTTCAGTTTGCATTTTCCTGATGACTAGTGATGCTGACCATTTTTTTATATACCTATTGGCCGTTTGTATGTCTTCTTTGGAGAAATGTCTATTGAAGTCCTTTGCCCAATTTTTAAATTGGATTATTAGTTTTGGTATTTTTTACTATTGAGTTGTAGGAGTTCCTTATGTATTTTGGAGATTAATTTTTTAATCAAATATATGATTTGCAAATACTTTCTCCCATTCTGAATGATGCCTTTTCACTCTTGATAGTTTTCTTTTCTGTGCAGAAGATTTTTAGTTTGATGTCGTTTTACTTGTTTATTTTGGGTTTTGTTGCCTGTACTTTTTGTGTCTTGTACAAGAAATGATTTCTAAGACCAATGTCAATAAAGTTTTTCCTATGTTTTCTTTAGGTGTTTTAAAGTTTCAGGTCTTATATTTAAGTCTTTAATCCAGTCTGATTTTATTTTTGTGTGTGATGTAAGACAAGGGTCTAATTTTATTCTTTTGGATATGGATATCCAGTTTTCCAAGCACCATTTGTTGAAGAGGTTGTCTCTTCCACATTGTGTATTCTTGGCACCTTTGCCAAAGATCTTTGGATCGTATATGTGCGTATTTATTTCTGGTCCCTCTGTTCCATTTCACAGTCTATACTATTTTGATTACTATACCTTTGTAATATATTTGAAATCAGGAAGTGTGATGTCTCTAGCTATGTTCTTTTTCAAGATTGATTTGGGTAGTTGGGGTCTTGAGGCATCATACGAATTTTTGAATTGTTTATTCCTATTTGTGTAAAAAATTCCTTTTTTTTTGATATTTTGAAAGGGATTGCATTGAATCTATAGATTGGTTTGGGTAGTATAAACATTTTAACAATACCAATTCTTCCAATCCATGAACATAGGATATCTCTCCATTTATTTGTGTCTTCAATTTCTTTCATCATTTTGTAATTTTCAGTATACAAAATGTTCACCTCCTTAGTTAAGCTTATTTTTAAGTATTATTTTATTCTTTTTGGTGCTATTTTAAATGGGATTGTTTTTCTACTTCTTTTTCAGAAATTATCACCGAACTAGGAATTTTGTCCCAGTTGGCTCAGTTCTACAAGCACAAAACTATTCTTTCAGTCTGCCTTGGGCATGGGTGCCATTCATAAGCCATGCCATCTTAGGCTTTATCTTGAAACTTCCTATAGGCCCAGGGAATATCTGTTCTTTATCTTTGTGGTACTGCAAGTCAGCATGGAATGAAATAGTTACTTTGCTGTGCAGGTTATGAAAGAATTTTGACATCTCTAAATGCTGTGCAGGCAGGAAATGTCTGGACAAAGAGAGCTGCCACAAAAGAGCAGAGATAAGCAAGTCAATTCACAGAAATGGAAAGTTCCTTGAGGTCTGATTCCACTTTCCTTAGGAGGAAAATGCCCCTTTGAAAATGAGTTTCTCCAAAACTACTCCACACAGTCTCATGTGAATAAGCCTGGAAACCTAACCTACTTTGCTAAGATGTAGATGATGACCAAAGAATGGCCTATTTCCCATTCCAGTTCACCTCCATAGACCTGAGAACTATTAGAAACACTGACAATTTGACTACAGGTGTATCAAATCCTTTAACGGTGTTGTCATGAGATAATCACAAAATCTGACTCTTAGACTCTCAAAAAAGTTTTTTTTTAAATTAAAGGTAATAAACTGTTAGAAAGAATAAAAATTGGACAATACATTGTTTATTTTTAATAAGAGACTATTTTTAGAGTAGTTTTAGAGTGACAGGGAAATTGTATACAAAGTACCGCAAGTTCTCATACCCCCTCCCCCGCCCCCAACTTTGCCCTGTTATTAGCATTTTGCATTACTGTGGGACATTTGTTACAACGGATGAGCCAATATTGATACATTACTATTAACTAGGGCGCATAGATTACATTACGGTTCACACTTTTTGTTGTACAACAGCTCTATGCATGCTGAAAAATGTGTATTGACATGTATCCACCATTACTGTATACATAATACAGAATAGTTTCACCACCCTAAAAACCCTACATGCTCCACTATCCATCCTTCCCTTTCTCTCTTCCTCCAAACCCCTGGCAACATTGATCTTTTTACTGTCTCTATGTTTTGCATTTTCCAGAATGTCATACGGTTGGAAGCATAGAGTATGTAGCCTTTTAAGTCACTCTTTTTTCACATAGCAATATGCATTTAAGTTTCCTCTGTGTCTTTTTATGTCTTGATAGTTTATTTCTTATCACTGAATAATATTCTACTGATGGATAAAATTATGTATCCATACCCAAAGAACCTCTATATATAACTTGGCAATTATTAAAAGCTAGTATAATCATCCATGTGCAAGGTTTTTTGTGGATATAAGCTTTCAACTTATTTAGGTAAATACCCAAAAATACAGTGGCTGGATCACATAGTAAGAGTATGTTTAGTATTGTAAGAAACCCCAAACTTTCCTCCAAAGTAGTGGTACCATTTTGCATTCCTAGCAGCAATGAATGAAAGGTCCTGTTGCTCCACATCCTTGTCGGCATTTGGTGCTGTCACTGTTTTGAATTTGGTCATTGTAATAGGTGTGTAGGAGAATCTTTTTTTTTTTTAGTTTCCTATTCCAAATGACAAATGACGTTGGGCAAATTTTTATATGCATATTTGCCATCTGAATATCTTCTTTTGTAAAGAGTCTCTGAATATTTCTGTATTTCCAGAGGAGAAAAGTGAGACTCAAAGTTTAAGGACGAGTCTTTTGTCATACAACTACATACTCTAAAGACAAGATGGACAGCAAACTTTCTGACTTCCAGTCTAGAGACTTGTCCACTAGCCTCTCTTATGTCCAAGCACTTAAATTATGTTTCAATCAAAATACAGTAACGAGGACCAAGAACTGAGACCTTGCCCTATAAGATTGTGGCTTATTCCTACAAATGATAATATATTTTCTATTCAAGATAAGTTTCCAAGCAGTAACAACAGTACAAGGCAAAACACAGGTGGAGTATTTCTCACCTGGCACTCAGCAGGCTACCCCATAGATGCCCAGCAATTCTCTCCTATCATTTTCCCAGCACCTCATCTTCAGGACCTTTTACATCAACTGTTTCTCTGGGTTATGTCTTCCTGGAAGGAGGAAAGGAATCTTGAGCTGATGAAATATACAGAGAAACCACTCCCATTATAATCAATCTCTAAGCAAAGCAACTGACAGTGTCCTTGACAGCTGAGTCTCACCTCTTCTGCCAAGCTGGGAAAGAGATGCAAACTGGAGGGAAACCCAGAATAATCGGTAGGTGACTGTATGATCAGGCCCTGATGTGGAGTGAAGACTGAATACTTTCTCCCCTTTCATAGGGGATGGTTCTAGCCTGGTTAGTAGAACAAATTGGGCCTCCCAGAGTCACACAGGAACTCAATGACTTGACAACCCACATTGGTTTCCACTCATATTAAGTCTATTTTCTTTTGTATCCTCAACCCCAAACTACTATTGTTACCTCCTCAGGTGCATAGGTGTGATATTCCATACAGGAATGACATGACCATCATTAAGTTCCAAACACTGGCATTTGGATCCATTACCTGTTGCTCCTCTGACTAAGCAGACACTGATTTTTTCTTCTGCCCTCACAGGTTATGAATAACAGGAAGGTAACACCCCAACTGTACTGACCAGCTATTAGGAAATATGTTGGAGGAGAAGAAAAGTTAAAGCAGTACCCATGGAGCAAGAAGAGAATTGAAGCCAGTTAACTTGGTTGTACTTCTATCAGAGTGGTCTTAAGTAAAGTGTTATAAAATAATAAAGACATCATTAATTTTTTGCAAAATTTTAACTCATATTTTTAAGGAGTAAATTTTAAATTCCAGATACACTTACATTATTATAAATTATTATAAGAGAATGTTGAACAATTATTAAACATATGCTGGACTAGAAACCTCCACATACCAATATCTTTCTTGCTTTTCCAATGATGAAGCCCCTTCTTGACCAAACATCGTTTGAAACACTTAGCTATCTTACACTACACTACACCACACACACACACACATACACACACAATTTAAAGGAATGATTAATGAGCGTTTTTCAAAATGTTAACCTTTAGTAAAGAAATAAAACTTCAAAATGAAAGAAAATTTGCTTTTTTACCTTTTCAATCAGAAAAAATTATTTCATTTCTTCTTCTTTGATTTATAATAAGAATATCCAGTCCTGACAAGGGTGCAATCCTGAAAAGGGTAACAAAAAAAGACATGCTGGCAAGGTGCTTAGTGGAGGTTAATTATTGATAGTTTTTGCAGTATGCAAACAGACTGTTGGAGGGGTTATATCTTTCACCCAGTGTATAACTTTTAAAGAACTATTACAGTGTAACTCCTCCCAAATGATAAATATTTTATATAACTTATTATCTTGCTCAACATTATCCATAAAGGAAAAACCTCTAAACAAGTTAAATTTGGGAGGAGTTAGGGAAATCATGAAACACTGATACAATGGAATGTTAAGAAGCCAAATAAAACTTAACATGTACAGTGATATCAGCAAAATGCTAAGCTGTGATTTTGGAAATTTTCATTTGTCTCAAGGGATTTTTTTATTTCCTCTTTGATTTCTTCAATGACCATTGGTTTTTCAGTAGCATATTTCTTAGTCTCCACTTACTGTTTGTTTAATTTTACTTTCTATAATTGATTTCTAATTTCATGTTGCAATCAGAAAAGCCTCTTGATACAATTTCCATCATCTTACATTTACTGAGACTTCTTTTGTGGCCTAGAATGTGATCTATCTTGGAGAATGTTCCATGTGCACTTGCAAAGAATATGTTTCCTGCTGTTTTTGGATGGAATGTCCTTTAAATATCTGTTAAGTCCAACTGGTCTAATGTATCATTTAAGTCCAGTTTTTCCTTATTGATATTCTGTCTGGATAATCTAACCTTCGATGTAAGTGGAGTGTTAAAGTCCCCTACTATTATTGTATTCCTGTCAATTTCTCTATTTAGGTCTGTGAATATTTGCTTCATATATGTAGGTACTTCAAAATTAAATGCATATTTGTTCACAAATGTTATAGACTCTTCTTCGATTGATGCCTTTATCATTATATAATGCCCTTATTTATTCTTTATTATGGACTTTGTTTTAAAGTCTACTTTGTCTGATATGGGTATTGCTAGAACAGGTTTTTGTTTTGTTTTTCCTCCATTTGCATGGAGGATATTTTCCATCCCCTGACTTTCATTCTGTGCATGTCTTTAGCTCTGGAGTGCGGCTCTTGAAGGCAGCATGTATACTGTTCTTATTTCTTTATCCAATCAGCCACTCTATGTCTTTTGATTGGAGGATTGATTCCTTTGACATTTAAAGTGACTGATAGTACTGTACTTATTGCCATTTTGTTACTTGTTTTCTGGTTGTTTTTGTAGTTTTTCTTGTCTTTTTATTCTTCTTTTAGCCTGTTATCTTTTGATTTGATAACTTTGTGTTATATTTGGGTTACTTTCTCTTTAATTTTTGTGTATCTACTATAGGGTTTGTTTTTTTGTTTGGTTTTTTTTTTGCGGTACGCAGGCCTCTCACTGTCGTGGCCTCTCCCGTTGCGGAGCACAGGCTCCGGATGCGCAGGCTCAGTGGCCATGGCTCACGGGCCCAGCCACTCCACGGCATGTGGGATCTTCCTGGATTGTGGCACGATCCTGTGTCCCCTGCATCAGCAGGCGGACTCTCAACCACTGTGCCACCAGGGAAGCCCTCTACTGTAGGTTTTTGATGTATGCTTACCATGAAGTTTATATATGTCAACCTATACGTATATCTACTTGCTTTATACTGATATCATTTAAGCTCAACACATTCTAAAAGATCTACATTTTACCCCCTTCGTCCTGACATTTTGTGTTTTTGATGTCATATTTTACATCTTCATGTCTATCCCTTAACTATTTAATTTAGTCTTTTACATTTGTACTAGTTTATTTAAGTGGTTGATACACCACCTTTACTATGCATTTGGCTTTACTAGTGGGATTTTTCCCTTTTTATATTTTCTTATTTCTTGTTATAGCTTTTTCTTTTTCACTTAAGGGAGACACTAATATTTCTTGTAGGGTCAGTTTAGTGGTGATAAACTCAGTTGTTGCTTGTCTGGGAAACTCTTTAGCTCTCCTTCAATTCTGAATGATAATCTTGCTGAGTAGACTGTCCTTGATCATAGGGGTTTTTTTCCTTTCAGCACTTTAAATATATCATGCCACTCCCTTCTGGCCTGTAATATTTCTACTGAGACATCAGCTGATAGCCTGATGTGGTTTTCCTGGTATGTGACTCATTGTTTTTCTCTTGCTGCCTTTAGAATTCTCTATTTTTAACTTTTGCCATTTTAATTATGATATGTCTGGGTGTGGGTCTCTTTGGTTTCATCTTGTTTGGGACTCTCTGTGATTCCTGCACCTGGATATCTTTTCCCTTCTCAGATTTGGGAACTTTGCTGCCATAATTTCATCCAATATATTTTCTGCCTCTTTCTCTCTTTTCTTCTCTTTCTAGGACCCCTATAATGCAAGTGTTAGTGCACTTGATGTTATCCTAGAAGTCCCTTAAACTGTTCTTATGAAAAATAATTTATTCTTTATTGCTGTTCTGATTGAGTGATTTCCACTATTCTGTCTTCCAGGTTGTGAAAACATTCTTCTGTGTCACCTAACCTGTTGTTAATTCCTTCTGGTGTATTTTGTATTTCAGTTACTGTATCCCTCAGCTCTGATTGGATCTTTTTCATATTTTCTAGTTCTTTGAGGTTCTCATTGTGTTCCTCTACTATCTTCCCACATTCAGTGAGCATTCTTATTACTATTGCTTCGAGTTCTTTTATCAGGTAAATTATTTATCTCTCTTTCGATAGGGTTTTTTTCCCTGAGGTTTTATCTTGTTATTTCAGTTGGAACGTGTGTGTTTTTCTTCTAATTTGTTTGGTCTTTTCTGTTTGTCTCTATGAGATTAGGCAAACATTTACCTATTCCAGAGTCTAAATGTGTGTCCTTGTGTGGGAGCATCTCTATGTGGTCTGCCTGTGACCAGTGGCATTGGTGGGAGAGCTGGATCTAAAGTGAGCACAGGCCATGTCTTCTCCCTAGGTGAGCTGGCAGCTGCTGTTTTGGTGGGAGATCGGGCTGGAGTCAGAGGGACTAGAGCCAGAGTTAGGTGTGAGCTGAGGCTTCTTCTAGGCTCAATGGCAATTGGTGACCTGTTGGGGGTCGGGCTAAGGCCCAAGGGGCTGGAGACACACTTCTGAGTTGCCATCACTTTCTCCCTATGCATGTGATGGCTGTCTCTGCCTTAGCAGGGACCAGTGCCAGAGCAGGAGGGGATGGAGCAGGAGGCTTTTGGCATGCACTGAGGTAGTCCTGGTAGACCGGCCAGAGCATCAAGCAGAATCCAATCTGCTGTCTCTGTTGAGACTGAAAGCAATCAAATCAAATGTGTACACGCTCTTGAAGAATGGAGTCTTGGTTTCTTACAGCCCTCTGGTAAGTCCCACTGGTTTTCAAACTAGCCAAGGGGGCTCGTCTTCCCAGTGCCAGTCCTCAGACCTGGGGTGCCTAATATGGGTCTTGTACCCCTCGCTCTTTAAGGAGGATCCCTGAGCCTGTTTATACTACTCTGGGTCACCTGCTAGGGGTGTGGGTCCTGAATGGATTGCTTCTCCTGCCCACCTACTAGGCTCTGTGAGGTTCTTTCTTGATAGCTTGGGTTGTAGAGAGCCATTCTGCTACTCTTCAAGTTGTTTGCAGTGAGAGTTACTCTATATGTAGTGGTAGTTTTGATGTCTTCATGGAAGAAGGTGAGTTCAAGGTCCTCCGACTCTGGCTTTTGATCCCCCTCCCGAGTATCCTTACTTTGAAATCTTTATTATTTCACACACACCAAAATATGCAAGAAGCCTTAAACTAGAGACACAGATTTTAATTAGCTCCAATGATTATAGCAATTCTCTCCACACCCCTAGAATCAATAAATTCTGATACAACCATGGCGGATCACTCATAATCAATATTCTTCAGAATATGGATAGTCAGGGTGATCAGCAATGCTGAAAGAGAAGGAGGGAGATTAATTTTATTAACTCTGTCTCACATTTGTCAAGGAGAATGTTCCTCTGTGGATGCAGTTAGGATGCACTAAAGCTCTAAATTTACAACCAACTCATTTACAGCATACATACATGCAGGCTCCCGGTCCATATGTCAACTGCATCTTCATATCCAGTTCCCACATTCACATGCAACATAAAAGCCACAGTGATATCTACCTTGGTTGGAATTACAATTTCTAAGAAGGTCTAAGAACTATAGATGAAATGCTAAGGTCACTTCAGCCCCAGGTAGAACATTTGGCCCTGGATGATGACAATAATCACAGTAAGAATTTTGCTGATCTTTTTCACACATCCATCCAGCACATAAACATGGTGCACCCCCCAAAATAGAGGGTGCTCTGTTAAGAAACTTCTAATCTTTTGAGATATCATGTACACATAAGTAACTATACCAATAAACAGGGATTACTATTTTCTTAATTTATAGTGTATTAAAACACTGGTTAACAAGGAATTAGTGTTACTGCTGTTTTCCTTGTTTTCCATGTTTCTACTTCTCTTTCTAAGTTTGTCTTTTTCAATTCAATTCATTAAACAGTGCATTCTGAGCAATTTCATGTGCCGGGAGCCATGCTGTTTTCCTAAGTCCACAAATATGAGTAAGTCTAAGCATTCACAGCCTAATAAGGAGAACACAGGATACTTCAAAGATTTGAGTACAGAAAAGTAACTTTCCACCTTTTTTTCATTTATAATATCCTTTCTCAGAATCATGATATAGCTTTACAAACAAGAGAAAGAGTTTTGACATCTTTCATTTGAAACTAGATCTTTATCAATAATTTGTATTCCCTTCTCTCTAAATTCCCTTCCAAATTTCTCTGTTTGATTAGTCTTCTTTCTCTTCAGTCCTGATATCCTCCTGCAGTAACTGAACATGGAATTCTATGTTTGTGAATTAAGTCAAAGTCGAAGAGGTACGGGCTCCCCAGGGGGTGGACTCCTGATGCACAAAGGCAACACTGAGGTAAGTCTTAAATCAAGACACCAGAGAGACCCACACGATCTTATCTGGATGTATCCTGCTAAGCACACAGCAGTCACTCACTGGAGGGCCAGTTAAATTCATGATCTAATTGTAATTCAGTTTGGTGAGATTACAAGGATGAGGAAATGGAGTTATAACAGGGAAAAAGGTCCAGTGAAGAGATAAATTTGGAAGAAATGGATGATGTCTTGGGAAAGAAATGCACATTAGGGAGAAAAGCCACCAGACATTTAGGGGAGGGGATGGAAGCATGCCCCACTGTGCCTTCACAACACGGACGCACATTGGCCTTTATGGGCTCCTCCTCCATTAAAATATTAACATGATATTTTACAATTGTGTTAGGATAAAAATGAATGTATCCAGGCTGGATTCACTGTTACATAGTCATTACTAATACAAATCATTTCCCCCTGATTTAAAAAAAAATAAAGGTGAAACATTTTCCTAGGTCCCTAAAAGAATAGTGGGCTGTAGGCACTGTGCCTTCTGTATCTAATGGGTACGTCAGCTCTGAGAGGAAGTACACCAGGCACAGAGATGAGGGGCATAAAGTAGTGAATTCACCACAATGTGAACTTTGGTGATTTTACTTATGAGTTGTCCTGGGCCCTGCTCACATTTCTGTTAGGTCAGAGACTGAGCCCTGGAAGAAACCTCTGGTCTGAGGTCTACAGGAAGCCCTGGTTTACTCCTACACTGGAAACCAGGCCTGCCTTCCTGGTTAGGGAAGCTCAGTTTCTCTGCTGACCTACATGCTACAGAAAACAATGTGTCTGGACCTCCCTCCCACCCTCCCCATCCCACCCATCTAGGTCATCACAGAACACTGAAGTGAGCTCCCTGTGCTATACAGCGTGTTCCCACTAGCTGTCTAGTTTACACATGGTAGTGTATATATGTCAATCGAAATCTCCCAATTCACCCCACCCCTCCACCCCCCACCCCCATGTCCACAAGTCTGTTCTCTACATCTGCGTCTCTATTCCTACCCTGCAAATAGGTTCATCTGTAAGGGGATATATGTATACATATAGCTGATTCACTTCTTTGTACAGCAGAAACTAATGCAATGTTGTGAAGCAATTATACTCCAATAAAAAAAAAAGAAAACAATGTGTGTGAAATATATACAAGTCACTTACAAGAGTAAATCATAATACCGTACATTACTGTTGAGGCCATCAATTGCTTTCATGTCTTCTGGAGTTAATTCAAAATCGAGAACCTGGAAGGAAGGGAAGAATCACATTAACCTCTCCCCCAAGGAGTTGGCCTCCCCCTGGGAACTGGAGGACTTTCCAGCTGGATGGAGGCAAGAAGAGAGTACAGGGAAGACTTGCCTGTCCTCAGCTTTCAAGTGAACCAGCCTGGGAACACTTCTGCGGGATCCTCCACCTCTCTTTCCCACTCCCTCTCCTTTTCTGCTCCGTTTCACACACACACACACACACACACACACACACACACACACACACACAGCTTGCAAGGCAACAATCCCAAATCTTTCTAAGTGAATGACTTGTGACAGAAAACAAACATACAAAAATCTTTTTCCAAACAAAGGGGCAGTTGGACAACCTGGACAAAATACTCGTACTTGACCAAACATTACACTGATTTTTCCTTCCCAGCACCCCTAAGTATGACACAGCTTTGAGCTTAAGCAAATATTGGAAGGAGAACCCCCTGCAGTGAAAACCTATCCGAGAAGCCCATATCAAACTTACTCATTCTCTATGAATAAATTGAACAAAAAAGATTATGTAAATGCCTTTGTAGAGAAAGTTATGAAATGTATTTAAAATATTAAAGAACACCTAAATAATTAGAAATTCATATCATAGTCATGGAATGGAGATCTCAATCTTGAAAAGAAATCAGTGTTCTCTAAAGTGATCTAGTGTTTCAATGCAACATGAACCAAAGATATAAAGATTTTTTCTTTTGTAGAAGTTGGTAAAGTGATACTAAATTTTGTATAAAAGAACAGCTAGTCAAGAGCAGCCAAGACATCCTTAAAGAAGAAAAATGTACCATTCTTTAAAGCAAGACTTATTTTCCACTACAATAAGACAGTGCAGCAAAGTAAATAGCTAACTAGAAGAAAGAGGCCAGAAATGTACTTATGGACACTTGATACATGACAGAGTTGACAATGAAAATCTGTGGGAAAATATGGACATTTAGGTTTCTATTTAAGTATATATATGTATATATATATATATATATATATATATATATATATATATATATATGTATCCATTTTCATGTCATATTAGAAAATCCGTTCCAGGTGTATTACAGGGCTAAATTTAAATGGAAGACAAAAACAAATTTTCAGGGTAATATTTCCTTGCCCCTTGAATTGGCCTGACCTCTAACTTGCACTGGACAATGAAATTTGCCAGAAGAAGTGGTGAGTCAGTTCTGAGCCTAGACATGACAAGGATTTTTTTTCCCACTCATTGCTTTGGTATTATACCACTGTGCTGAGATGAAGACCAGGTTAGTGGCCACAGTCTAGCCGACTCTACATGAAAAACCGTATGGAGAAGAGGGCTGGCTCCTCTGACAACAGCCAAATCCACCTGCTAAAGCGGCACTGCCTAGCTGCTCTGCATTTGACTGCCAAGACGTGAGACGGCCCAGCCAAGGAGAGAATAGCTTAGATGAGTGCAGGCTAATTGTCATACCACAGAATCATGAGATGCATAAATGATTTCTGCATTAAACCCCTTAATGGGGGCGAGTTTGCTGTACAGTTATGGATAACAGTATAATAATCATCTCATACATATAAATCAAGAGACAACCTAATAAAAATGGACAAAGTCTTGCACAGGAACTCCACAAAGGCAGAAACTCAGGGAGATTAGAAGTATGAAAATGAAACTATGTTACTATTCAGAGGAATGCAAAATAAAACCATGATGACATGGAGGTTGAAGATCACTGCTGTAATCTGTGTGCTCCCCAAATTCGTATGTTGGAAAACTCACTTCTACTGTAATGATATTAGAAAGTGGGACCTTGGAGTGGTGGTTAGGTCATGATGGTGAAAGCTTCATGAATGAGATTTAAATAATATCATATATCATATAAGAGACTCTGAGAGCTCCGTTGCCCCCCACTACATTAAGACACAAGGAGAAGCCTGTGACCTGGAAGAGGGCCCTCACGTGACCACACAGGCATCCTGATCTCAGACCTCCAGCTTTCAGAACAGTGAGAAACAAATTTCAGTTGTTTCTAAAACACCCAATATCTGTGGTATTTTGTTATAGCAGCCCAACTGTCTAAGAAAATCACAATTCAATTTTGTCAACTGAGAATAAAGAAAATAAGATATCACTTGCAGGGTGACAGAATAAATTGCAGATGTAATGCTGGAACTAAAATCTCCATTTTCTGTCCAATCTTAATCCTATCCAGCCATGCCACCTCTCCTGTTGCCACAGTAGGAGGAGAAAACCATTAGGAATATACATAAGTCATACATGCACGATAAATAACAGGTAAATTATCTTGGCCCAAAGATAGTCTTGAGAGCTGGACAAAGAATGACCCTTGTGAAGGATATTATTTAGACCCCCTGTGCCCACAGCCCCACTCATCACCTGTATGTTCTCTTTGATCCGCTTCTTATTGTAACTCTTGGCCAGGACCACAACCCCACGTTGCATCTGGTAGCGAAGGGCAATCAGTGCTGGGGTTTGCTTGTGCTTTTTTGCAATGGCACAAAGAACTGGGTCCTCCAAGAGAACTGGGTAGCTCGGGTTCACCCTGGAAGGAAATTCAGAAATGCTGAAGATCTGAGACTGAGTATTCAGTTTGTTAAGAGTCTTCCCAAACAGACCAAGTAGGTCCACTCTAGACCACTGCTTCTCAAAATGTGGTCCATGGACCAACAGCATCAGTATCACCTGGGACCTTGTTAGAAATGCAAATTCCATGGCTTAACTGCAGACAAACTGAATCAGAAACTCAATTGTGGCACCTGGCAATCTGTGTTTACAAAGCTCTCCAGATCATTTGGATGCATGATTGAGTTGAGATCAATGCTTCCACAATCATGGATTTTTTCTATTTTACATCTCAGTGGCTGTTTTATTCTCCAATCACAGCCCCAAAGTAAGTACAAGACATGAAAGGAGAAAGAGAAGGAAAAGACTGGGATATTTTTTAGTTTAATTTTCTCAGGTATTGATAAAAATTGAGTAGTCTCAAAATGAGAACTATTCATTTCATCATTACTTACAGTGTGCAATACTTCTACAGATGTTTACAAAAATGGTTCAAATTGTAATTTTTTGGATCATGATAGACCTGGGAGTTATATGTTATTATCCTGATTTTATACATAAGGTAAGTGAAGCCTGGAGAGTCTATTACTAGTAATGTGTTCCTTAGGTAATAAATAAGTAAATCATGACTTAAGCTTATGTCTTAGGTCTTAACTGGGGGATTATATATAGATTTTAATACAGACACGTGTTATTGATCAATCTACAACAAGATACATATAATATAAGAAAATTGGCTGGGTTATGGGAAGACAAAAGAGAAGGATTCCTTCCATTCCTCCCTTCTCTCCCTCAAGCAAGTTGAGAGTTATCTCCAGAGCACTGAGTACGGTATGACTAAAAATATTTCATCAAAAACGGAATTTTAGGTAAACTCTCCATTGTCTTCATTAGGGTTCATTACCAATCTTTTAATCGTTGGGATCCCAGAGCACCATAGGCAACAAGAACAATATCATTTGACTTGCAGAAGTCCAACAGTTTGCTCTGATTGAGATAAGGATGACATTCCACCTGTAGAAGACCAACAAAGAAGAGTTTCAGATTATATGAAATGGTAATGTAAATATAACAGAGAAATGTTAGAAGTTAAAAAAATCTAGGGCTTCCCTGGTGGTGCAGTGGTTGAGAGTCCGCCTGCTGATGCAGGGGACACGGGTTCGTGCCCCGGTCCGGGTTGATCCCACATGCCACGGAGCAGCTGGGCCCGTGAGCCATGGCTGCTGGACCTGCGCGTCCGGAGCCTGTGCTCCGCAACGGGAGAGGCCACAACAGTGAGAGGTCCGCGTACCACACACACAAAAAAAAAACTAAAGAAAAAGACTGTGTAATATTAAATTTAAACTGGAAGCATCAACATCAAGTAATGATTTTTTTAAAATACATTTTATATCTCTGTCCCTAAAAAGGTAAAAAATAATGACATTCCTGAGAACAAGCAACTCTAGGGACCAGATCTCAATTACTAAATACACTACCAGGAGACACGCCTAATTCCAGATCTGAGACAGAAAAACAACTGTTTGAGTCTTGGACATCAAATTTTGCAAAGAATTTGCTCCAAGACTCATGAAGAAATGTCTGAAGCACTAAAAGAACCAATTTGATGGGGATCCCACTGGTGACATTTGGTTAGATTTGAGCCTCAAAAGGAATAATGAATAAAAGCAAATGTAACACTGGGAGTAAATAAAAATCCCTGAGTCCCAAGTGATGAGAGAGAGAGAAAGAACAAAAATATTTGCCTCCACTGATGGTGATTATTACAATAAATCTTTCTCAGAAACTGAGAACTAAGGGGAAGGAGTAAAGTTTGTATCCTGTCTTATAGGAATAAGGTATTTTATGCTGACTTAATGACAGAATTTTATTTTTGCAATAAAATGTCAGGTAAGAAGATCAAAAAGAGTATTTAAGTTGAAAATATTGAAAAACATCCCAATGAAATAACTAATTCAGGTGAAAGTCGTTGATGGATTCTCAGCCATTATGTGAAAATCTGGGGAGAATCTAACTTCCCCAGATGACTAGGTAATTTCAATAGGGAAAATACACATTTCCAAACAAAAAATCTAGCTACCACTAGCTTTACCAGGAGAACAAAAGTGCCATCATTCACAGTGGGACAACCTGTCATCACGTGCTTCCTACTGGGATGCATTTGAAGGTCACAGCATGCAAAGGACGTGTTCTTGTCAAAATGTTTAACCTTAAGGTAGTAAGGAGTTCAGATCTATCTACTCATTTACAGGGACTGAGAATAGAGAAACAAATTAACTAACATCACAAGATGATAGTCTGATAAATCTATTATATTTGTCAAAAACCTGTCTGGATATCATGGTTACAAAAATGATTGAGTGACCACCATGCTAAGTTAAAAGAGCTTGAAAAACATGTCTCAAAGTGACATGTGAATTACAATGAGATTCAAGTCAACAAAATATTACATACATAAATATATATACATATATATATATATATATATATATATATATATATATATACATCTGGCAATGTGGCAAAATGTGAAAAATTTTGCCTACAAGAGGGAAAATGGATGTTCTCTATCATACCCTTAACTTTGCTAATATCTGAAAATTTTCACAATGAAAACTTGGAGGCAAAATTAATGCTAAAATCACATTAATTTTTAAACTTTTTTTTTTTTTTTTTTTTTTGTGGTACGCGGGCCTCTCACTGTTGTGGCCTCTCCTGTTGTGGAGCACAGGCTCCAGACGCGCAGGCTCAGCGGCCACGGCTCACGGGTCCAGCCGCTCTGCAGCATGTGGGATCTTCCTGGACTGGGGCACGAACCCGTGTCCCCTGCATCGGCAGGAGGACTCTCAACCACTGCGCCACCAGGGAAGCCCCAATTTTTAAACTTTTATAATTGAAAATGTTGATGCTGTATATAGATATATATAAATCTTGAATTTTACAAGCTACTTTTTCTGTAGAAGACTCTTACTCCTTGACTTCAGGTTGTACTTGTGGACATTACATTATATGAAATACAACAGTCACAGAAAAACAAATATTAATATCTAAAATGGTCAGACGGGAGCAAGGAGAAATCGGAAGTTTCTAAACATGGGTGTGAAGTCTATTACTCAAGATGAATAAATTCTAGAGATATGCTGTACGGCGTTGTCCCTGCAGTTAACAATATTGTATTACATTGTATTGTATAGTATTGTATACTTAAAATTTAAGAGGACGAATCTCTTATTAAGTTTCCTCACCACAAAAAAGTAAAAATACAACAAAAAATATACGAGCACAGGATCAAACAGAGAAAAAATGTGTTTAAACATTTAATTTTAAGGTAGAAATCAATGGGAGAACCATACCAAGACCGAGTAAATCACAAGGTCTGCTCTAATTCCTGAGTGACTATTTCATCTACTGTTAGTATCACCATAAGACGTTAACTTCACCCTCTAACCTGGATGAATTTCATAGTCTCCAGCAAATTTTTCTGTACTATGTTTCCTGTTGAAGATCTCTAAAAGCAGAGACACTAAGACTAAGGACTCAGGCATCTGAGCCCCACACAAACTCTTAAAACCTCAAAGAGATCTCATTTTCACTCTTTATTTGCTTCTCATTCCATGTTTTCATGGCCTTCCTACCTGTACACAGTTCCCTCCAAGGCACTTTCACCATCCAATTTCTGGTCATCCTTTACAGCTCAGGGAAATGCCACCTTTCTCTAAGTTCTGGGTAACTATTCTAACTCTCTTTTATCTCCTTTACCTTCCCTAAATTCCTACCCACAATTTAGCAGGAAGCCCTCCCCATCTTTTCCACCAAGACTTAATCACACAGAGATACCATTCTGGGTTCTATTCATGCCCTTCCAGACAGAGGCTCTGCTCTCTAGAATCTTCTGTCCCACAAAGGTAGGATGAATAGGAGCGGAAGACAAATAGACATCTGGCTCTACTGCAGGAAGGAGGTTATGAAGAGCAGAAAGGAGAGGAGATGGAGGCTGCTCACCTGGTTGCAGACTGGCTTGTACTTGAGCCCCGGCTTGTTCAGGATCTTCTCCAGCTGTTTGCGGTTAAAGTTGGACACCCCGATGGACTTGGCCAGTCCTGCGTCCTTACACTTCTCCAGGGCCTGGGGGGGAAGGGGTAGTGAACATGATTTGCAATGGGCTATAGAGCAAGAATAAATGCTGAAAAAATGCTAACAGGGTCAACTGTCAAGAATTAGCATGGATTATCAAGAAGAAAAAAGGGGAAGAAGGTTGTGACACAAGAATAAGAATTACGGGACTTCCTGGTGGCGCAGTGGTTAAGAATCCGCCTGCCAATGCAGGGGACACGGGTTTAAGCCCTGGTCGGGGAAAATCCCACATGCTGCGGAGCAACTAAGCCTGTGCACCACAACTACTGAGCCTGCGCTCTACTGCGAGAGGCACAGAGCCTGCGAGCCACAACTACTGAAGCCCACGTGCCTACAGCCCATGCTCTGCAACAAGAGAAGCCACCACAATGAGAAGCCTGTGCACCGCAGTGAAGACCAAACGCAGCCATAAATAAATAAATAAATTTATAAAAAATAAAATAAGAATTACTGTCTCTTCCTTAGAAAAACTCAGAAGAAGATATATCACACTGAAGGAAAGAGATGCTTATCTTCATTGTCCCAAATTCTTCTCCGTTTCTCTCTGTGAACATTTCAGCAATGATTTCGTCCACACCACCCCAGCATAACAGCCCTTTAAAGTTCATGAACTGCTGAATCTGATGGTCCACAGCCCATTCTCACAGGTGGAAGAAATGAAGGGGGTTCCCCCTCTCCTGACTTCCTCCCCTGGGCTCTCTCCTCCACAGACTCACCTCCCACGTGCGACAGAGATCCACTGTGTCAAATATCATTTTTCCATTTTCATCTTTGGGAAAAAGTTCCTCCCCTGGCTGGAATAAAATAGAAGCAGTCATTTTAAAGATGTCACTAAATAATTTCCCCACACTTAACCAGGCTGCCAGGCACATCTAGGACCAGGACACTAAACATCCATGAGGTAAGTGTAGTAACATTCTAGATCTCTTACACTTACTATATGTTTTAATAAATAGAATTTTCCTAGGTCCCAAAGGGGGCTTAGAGTGACTTATGTAAAGAATGGCAATAAGTTACATGGCTTTATTTCCAGAAAAAAAGTGCAATCTTGACTTAAGCCTGACAATCCGATTTCCTTTTCCCTCTGAACATCTGATAGCCCTAGGGCAGGCACATGAATCAGCAAGGCTCTTTTTAGGTTAATATGGAATATGGAAGATCCAGACATGCTCTCAAATGTTAATGACCATGAGCCTTGAACTGATCAAGGTTAATTTGCCACCAAAGGAAAATGTTGAGGTAAAAATAAAGCAAACCAAGAGTACTACAAAGTTACGGGATAGAAAAAAAGGAGACATTTCTGAAGAGTACTGCAAATCCTTAAATCTATCCATGGCTGGGACTTCCCATCTACATAGTCCAATAAACTCTTTCGCATACGGTAGTTTGAGTAGGTTTCTGTAACTTCAGATCAAGAGTTCTACATAATGCAGTTCTTAATGGCTAAGTGCAGTCTACAAAACTCATTGTGAAGACAGCCAATGGTGTAGGCAAGGTCTCCCTAGTCCCTGTAAAGGATGCTAGGTTTAGACCCACCCAGAGAGAGCACCACCAACTCCGGTCAATTTGAAAGGGTGAAAGAGGAGATAAACTTATCATGTTCAAGTGTAAGGCAGCTTCATTGCTCACCACTGCTGCACCAAACTGTGTGTTCATGAAATCCCCAAGAGGCTCGGGACACTGTGTTGAACGCGTCTATTTTTATTTCCTCAAGTTTTTGAGGCAGAGGATGTGAGATTGTTGAACTCTTTTCTCTTGGAGGCATGGAAAGGAAATTAAGGATTCAAAGAAACCCAGTAAAAAGATAATCAGAAATTATGATTTTGGGAATTCTACTCTAGTGTAATCATCCCTACATCTTACTAAGAAAAATCTGAATTCAACCATCCATGCAAGTTGATAGATATTCTCACACAAGAAATAAAATTGATGTGATCACACAAATTGCAAACCTTCAGAGCCGCTGGAAAATGAATAATATAGAGATCAACATAATCCAGTTGAAGATTTTTCAGTGACTTTTCCAAGGATGGTTGAACGAACTCTGGTCGAAGGAAAGTGGACCAAAGCTGCAGAGGTTAAAGAATGGGAGCTATGTTAAATTAATGCCTTAGGTAATTTTGGTTTTCTTCTTTCACCTAAAAATTAGACAGTTTTCCTGATTAGAAACAGATGACCACAGAGGAAAATCACTCTGATTCTTTTTCAGTTCCATTTTTTATCTAACCAACCCAAGTAAACTTTATTATTTGATTGATTTTGTCATCAGTACATCATTCACAATAAAAAGAAATGATCCAAGAAATAAAAAGTATTATCAAACAATTACCGTACTCATCATCTGAATTATGTTTGATAGAGTTTAAAAGCAGTTCACAAACTTAATCTAATTCTATCAAAGAATCAGTCCTCTCAGGAATTAGTATCTGTTTGTTTACATAACTGTAGGAAAAGTGCTTTGAACATGTTAATATGAGCAGAACATAATTCAAGACACTTTTGCTAGATCTTGTGTAATATACAAACTGCCTCTCCTATTGCTCTCTCTCATTGATGGACGTAAGAACGGAGATTTAGAATTTGAAGAAATTTTAGAAAGTCCCCTAGATAAGAAAGGCTATAATCTGATCACAGTTCTGTCTGATTCATTAGCCCATATGAAATCACACAGCTCTGGTCTAGGATCAGAGAAGTAAAGTGACTTTACTTTAAAATTAAAATTTGAACACAGCAATTATGAGAATGCCATCATCACTCTCATTTTCTTTTTGGATACCAGATTTAATATACAGATATGTGTGAAAAAAGTTATACCAATAAGCACAGTTCACCAAACAACTACTCATCCTATTATATAATTGTCACCTGTGCACAATCATGTTGCACACATGTGCACACTCACACAACACACACAGCACCTTTGAAGTGTAGAATATGTCTTCTCTCTTCACAGTGCCATCTGCAATCTTGCTGCGAATGGCCTGTCCAACCTGCTCTTCATTTTGGTACAAATGAGCACAGTCAATATGGCGGAACCCAACATCAATAGCAAATTTGGTGACCTCCAGAGCTTCACTCTTAGGAACCTACATAAGCAACAAAGGTAGTAGTTGGATAGCCACAGGATTAAGAGATTGCTAAAACACAAGATTTGATCTTCCCAAGAATCAACTTTTCTTCATGCACTTGGTTAGTTCTGCAGGTGTGGTGAAGAACGTGTAACAGTTTCTCTCAATGTTCCTGGTAAGTAATCAAAGTTGGACATCCAGGAAGTCCTTCAATCCCAGGCAATCACTGGTTTATCACTGGCATTAGAGGTCCCCAAGACCACCTCCAGTTTCAGTGATTTTCTGGAGGAACTCATAAGACTGAGCATAAAGTTGTAGTCACGGATATGATTTATACAGTGAGATATTTTAAGCAAAGTCAACAAAGGTATAAGGTTCATGGTACAAAGCATCAAGAAACAAGATGAACGCTTCTAAGAGTCCTCTGTCTACCAGTGTAGCCACACAGAATACACCAAATAAAAACCGTATCTATTCACGGTGTACAAAGTGATGTTTTCATATAAGTATCTATTGTGATATGATTTACCACAATCAAGCTAGTTAACAGATTAATCACCTCACATAGCTAACTTTTGGGTGTGGTGAGAACACTTAAGATCTACTCTCTTAGCAAATCTCAAGAATATAACCCATTATTATTAACTATAATCACCATGTTGTACATTAGGTCTCAAGAACTTATTCATCTTATAACTGAAAGTTTGTACCCTTTGACCAATATCTTTACATTTTTCCCAGCCATGGCCCTAGCTTCTGGTCACCATGCCTCTATGCTTCTATGAGTTTGATTCTTCTGCTTCTATGAGTTTGATTTTTTAAGATTCTACCCATAAAGAGATCATGCAGTATTTGTCTTTCTATGTCTGGCTTATCTCACTTAGCTTAATGTTCTCTGGGTTCATCCATGTTGTTGCAAATGGCGGGATAACTTCTTTTATAAGGCTGAATAATATTCTGTTTCTTTTTATGTGATTCAGAATCTTTTCTTTTTCAAGGAGGTAGATACTTGGTCTAACTGCCCTTTGTTGGGTCTAGTCCTGGTTTTCCTTAAATGTACGGGCATTCGGAGATGTACCCAGGAATGAACCAGTGAGCTTCAGGAATAACCTGGACCCTTACCTCCCCTCATCCCACTTTATGCTGCAAATTAAACATGTGCAGGGGCTTCCCTCATGGCACAATGGTTAAGAACCCGCCTGCCAACACAGGGGGACACGGGTTGGAGCCCTGATCTGGGAAGTTCCCACATGCTGCAGAGCAACTAAGCCTATGTACCACAACTACTGAACCTGCACTCTAGAGCCCGTGGGCCACAACTACTGAAGCCCACATGCCACAACTACTGAAGCCGGCATGCCACAACTACTGAAGCCAGCGCACCTAGAGCCCGTGCTCTGCAACAAGAGAAGCCACCACTCGCCACAACTAGAGAAAGCCCACGCAAAGCAAAGAAGACCCAATGCAGCCCAAAATTAATTAATTAATTAATTAAAAATAAATGAATAAACATGTCCTGTCTTCAATCTCCAAAGTGTCTCTGAATATTTCCTTCTGTTTTATAGATGAAAAAGGTGAGGCTCAAAGTTTAAGGACCAGTTCTTTGTCATACAACTATGTACTCCAAAGACAAGATGGACAGCAAACTTTCTGGCTTCCAGTCTAGCAAATTGTCCATTTTGCCCCTCTTATACCCAAGCACTGAAGATTATAGTTTAATAAAAAATATATTAAAAAAAAACAAGAATTGAAACCTTGCCCTATAAGACTGTAGCTTATCCTCTCAAGTGATATTATATATTCCATTAGAATAACTTTCCAAGCAGAAACAGAAAAACAAGGCAAAACACAGACGGAGCATTTCTCGTCTGGCACCTAGCAGGCACAACACAGTAGAAGAGCAGTTCTCTCCCATTATTTTTCATTCACCTCATCTTCAGGACCTTTTACCTCAAATACTTCTTTTTGGAAAGAGGAAAGAGTTCTTGAATGAATGAAACATACAGAGAAACCACACCATTGCAATCACCCTCAAAGCAAAGCAGCTGACAGTCAGTGTTCTCGATGGCTGAGTTTCACCTCTTCTGCCAAGCTGGGAAAGAGACAGACACTGGAGGGAAACCCAGAATAATCGGTAGGTGACCACAGCTTCAGACGCTGACGCTGAGGGAAGCCTGAATGTTTTCTCCCCTTTCATAGGGGTTGGTTCTAGCCTGGTTAGTAGAACCAAGTGACCCTCCCAGAGTCGCACAGTAACTCAATAATTTGACAACCTAAGTCCACTTCTACTCATGTTACATCCATTTTCTTTTCTAACCCTAACCCCAGCCCACAACTGTTACCTCCTCAGGGGCATAGGTTCCAAATCCCAGAATGGGAATGAAGTGGCCATCATTAAGTTCCAGACACTGGCATTTGGGGTCCATTGCCTGTTGCTCCTCTGACTAAGCAGACTCTGACTTTTTCTTCTGCCCTCACAGGCTATGAATAACAGGAAGGTAACACCCCACTGTACTGTCCAATGTTAGCAGAAATATTGCGGGAGGAGCATGATTAAATCAGTAGCCATGGAGTAAGGAATATTTGAAGGCAATTAACTTGTTTGGGTTTTTTAACAGAATAATATTAAGTATTGTATAATGATAAATCACTAATTGCTTGGAAATATTTTACCTCATATTTTTAATAAGTAAATTTATAATTCTGGATCCACTTACATTACTGTAAATTATTGCATGGGATTTGCTGAACAATTATTGACCATATGTTAAGACTAGAAACCTCCACATACCAATCTTTTTTGTTTTTCTAATTATGAAGCACAACCTTGACCAAACATCAATTGAAACAATTAACTATATTACAGCACACACACAATCACACAACTTAAAGGAGTGACTAATAAGCATTTTTCAAAATGTTAGCCCTTAATAAAGAATGAAAACTTCAAATGACAATAAATTTGCCTTTTGACATTTCCCACCAGGAAAATTATTTTGCTTACAGATGGGGGTGAAATCCTGAAAAAGATACCAAAATCAGACATTCTAGCAGAGTGCTTACGGGAGGTTAATTATTAATAGTTTTTACTGTGTGCTGTATGCAAGCAGAATCTTTGTTCATACCTTTTACCTAGTTAGAGAACTTCTGAAAATTGTCATGATGTAAATGATACTTCATATAATTTATTATCTTGCTCAACATTATTCATAAAAGAAAAACCTGTAAACAAGTTAAATTATAATAAAATTGGGAGGAGCTAGGGAAATTGTGAAACATTGATACAAGGGAATGTTGTGAAGCCAATTAAAATTTAACATGTAGATTAATGGCAGCTAAATGGTGAGGTAGGGAGTGCTGAATTCTCCCATGGAAACATACGGAAAAAAACAGAATCTTGCTATAAAACTTCATAGTCGTTCTGGAAAACAGTCAAACAAAAACCTAGAGCAACAAAGTGAACACCCAATTAGGAAAAATCCAGAACAGAGTGGTAGGACATTTCATGGTGTTTTTACTCACCTGTACCCTCCTCCTGCCTGGTGCATTGCAGTCTTGATCTGTAAAGAACAGCAGCTCAGCTCCCAGTCACATCCCTCAGACCAGAATGATCACAGAAAACCTTATTTGCAATGTCACAACCTATTTGGGGCTGTCTAAACACTGGTGTCTGTTTCACCTAACCCTAAGCTTAAACTGAAAAGCAGCTGGAATGGTTCATTACAGCTGCAGGGGGATTATATATGCACAGACGCCAGGGAAAAGGGATTAAGGGAGGAGACATAGCACAGACCACATAAAACCCTAAGTAGAACTGGGGTGTGGATTTGGGGGATAGTAAGGCATTCATGTATTCAGGAGAATCAAAAAGCCACACAGATACCAGGCAAGATGCAGAGTCAGAAAAGAACTGAGTAGCCCTTTAACTTTCCTGTTGGGCTGATCCCAGGACTAGGAGCATGCCAAGCTAATTAGTGAAGGACAGTCATGGCATGGAACATATCTGCAATGAGTGGGTATTTGCTTGTTGTTTCAGGTGCCCAATCGTAAACACACACACAGAGACACATACACACACACACACACACACACACACACACACACATGGCATACGAGAGAGGAAGGAAGGAAGGAAAGAAAGAAAGAAAGAAAGGAAGAAAGAAAGAAAGAAAAGAAGAAAGAAAGAAAGGAGGGGAAACATGGTCCATGAAAGGAAGAAAATAAATTGGCAGAAACTGTTCCTGAACAATCACAGGTATTAAACTTAGTACACAATGAGTTTTAAAACCACTGTCTTGGGGAGGAGATCCAGATGGCAGAGCAAGAGGATGCTGAGCTCACCTCCCCCATGAGCACATCAAGCATACACCTACATATGGAGTGATTATCACTGAAAACACACTGGGGACCAGAAGGAAGGTTCTTACACAGCCAAGGCTGTAAAGAAACATCTACATAGAGTTGGGTGCAAAGGGAAGAGAAGCAATCAGATCAGGACTTTTGCCCCAAGGAGGGACACAGAAGAGGAGGGGATTACAGGGATTCAGTCTCGGAGATCCTCCCTGGAGGGTGAGCCATTCAAACCACATACTGTGCACCACAGCCCTGGGGCCCACGACCAGGAAGTGGAGTCCCGGTAGCCGGTGTGAAAACCAGTGGGACTAACAGGAGAGCTGTAAGAAACCTAGACTCTCCTCTTGAAAAAGGTGCACACTCTTGCTTGCTCCTGGGAACTAGGCAGAGGAAGCAGATTGAAACTGCCCAAGACTCTGGCCAGTTTACTCTGACAGCCCCAGGGTACACCCTGGCCCAGGCCAATGCCCAGCCAATGCCCACTTCAGCACCTCTGGCTCCAGGTCAGCTCCTACTAAGGCAAGGGCTGCCAGTGCTGGGGACAGTGTGCAGTTGTGGAGGACAGAGCTGGCTCAGGCCAGCATGACATCTGAACAGGGCAAGGGTGGCCATTACTGCCATTGGTAAAGGTGGCAGATCAGAAGTGTTCTGGAGCTCTGACAGGTGTGCCAGGATTGTACCAGCATGCACAGCAGCCCACACCAGGTGCCTGCTCCAACCTGTCTTCCTCCAGCACTGCTCCCCTCTTGGGCAAAGGTACCAGTGCTGGTGGGGCAGGCAGGGAGAGGGTGCGTACTTAAAGGGAATGTAACCAGTTTGGGCCCAACCCTCAGGGCTTCTGCTCCAGCACCTTGGGACCTAGCCTGGCCCAATACGATGGTGCCAGCCACTGAGCATAGAAAAAAGCTCAGCTCAGACTTGTTTCTGGCTCTAGCCTCCCCCGTCCCACCTCCCACCAAGGTGATAGCTGCCAGCACAACCTGGGGAAAGGTGTGACCCGTGCTCACTTCAGCTCCAGCTCTCCCACCAAAGCCTCGAGGGTTGGGGCTTCCCTGGTGGCTCAGTGGTTAAGAGTCCTCCTGTCAATGCAAGAGACACAAGTTCGAGCCCTGGTCCGGGAAGATCCCACATGCCATGGAGCAACTAAGCCTGTGTGCCACAACTACTGAGCCTGTGCTCTAGAGCCCACAAGCCACAACTACTGAGCCTACATGCCACAACTACTGAAGCCCATGCACCTAGAGCCCCTGCTCCGCAAAAAGAAAAGCCACCACCATGAGAAGCACGCACATGCAAGGAAAAGTAGCCCCCTCTTGCCACAACTAGAGAAAGCCCACGTGCAGCAAAGAAGACTCAACACAGCCAAAAATAAATTAATTAATTAATTTATTTATTTTGAAAAAAAAGCCTCTAGGGTTGCTTCCACACAAGCACACCCTTTCAAGACAGGGATAGGTAACTGTTTCACCTAATTTCATAGAGATGGAGAAAGTTAAGAAAAATGAGAAGACAAAGGAATTTGTTTCAAATGAAAGAATAAGAAAAAAACACCTGAAAAAAATAGCTAATGAAACAGATAAGTAACTTACCAAAATAATTTACCACAGTTCAAAGCATTAGTAATAAGAATGCTAACTGAACTAGGGAAAAGAGTAGATTAACACAGTGAGAATGTTAACAAGTAACTAGAAAATATTTTAAAAAATAACCAGTCAGACCCGAAGAATACAATAACTAAGGTGAAATACACACTAGAAGGAATTAATAGCAGGTTACGTGATATGGAGGAACTCATAAGTGATCTGGAAGGTAGAATTATGGAAATCATGCAATAAAAACAGCAAAAGGAAAAACAAAATTTAAAAAAGAGATCAGTTTAAAGGACCTCTGGGACAACATCAGATATACTAACATTCACATTATAGGGGTCCCAAAAGTAGGAGAGAGAAAAGGGCAGAAAGTGTATTTGATGAAATTATGGCAAAAAATTTCCTGAACCTGAAAACGGGAAAAGCTACCCAGGTGCAGGAAGCACAGAGAGTCCCAAACAAAATAAAACCAACGTGGTCCACACCAAGAAATATCATAATTAAAACAGCAAAATTTAAAGAGAGAATTCGAAAGGCAGCAAGAGAAAAACGAGTCACATACAAGGAAAACCCTATCGGGCTATCAGCTGATTTTTCTATAGAAACTATGTAGGCAGAAGGGTACGGCATGATGTATTTAAAGTGCTGAAAGGGAAAACCCTACAACCTAGAATAATGGGGAATATACCCAATATTTTATAGTAACTTTAGATGGAGTATAATCTATAAAAATAACAAATCACTCTGTTGTACATCTGAAATAATATAATATTATAAGTCATCTATATTTCAATGAAAAAGATAAGGATGTTTGCTTTTCCTGACCATTAAAGTCATACATGCAAATTACAGAAATTTGGGGGGAAAAAGGAAAGGATAGAGAATAAAGATAACCTGTAACTAGCCCATTACATTTAACGTTTGGTACATTTTCCTTCATGATTTTCCTTTACAAATGTGTGAGTTTGTATTTTATTTACAAATCAAAATAATCTTCAACATACAAATTGTATACTTTCCTTTGACCTAACAGAAGTATTTTCTGAAGCTATCAAATATTATTTTAAAAATCCAGTATTATATTTTGTTTGTTTTAAGTAGTGTATCATATTCATTAATCTAATTTCTTCATCATTTGTCTATGCTTTAGTATTTTGATTAGTTCTTGCATATTTTGCCATTCATTCATTGATTCATTCAGCAAAACTTTATTGAAAATTTTTATGTGCCAGACATTGTTTTATCAATAAATAATGTAGACAGAAATAAATTATTGTTAAATGCCTTGAGTTTATATTCTAGTGGAGGATAAAGGCTACTAATGAAATCAGGAGTCAGCTGTTAGAAGTGGGTAAGTGCCCCTTGGAAGATAAGGTTGCACAGTTTTTCGCATTTCTGTACACCCAATAAGCAGAGGCACTGACTACCCTTCATCCCACATTAATTTTTTCAAAACATTTGTACAGTGAACAGTCTTGCAATATAGAGATCGTGGCTCCATCCAGAGAAATGGAAGGTGTGTTTACTGTCCAGTAATATAAAGAAAATATCTCCCTCCAGAGACAGGGCAGGGATGCTGAGTGCCCACTGTAATTGATCCAGGGGCCCTAGACTCAAGGCTTTTCTCCTATAACTCAACTCACTGCATGTTCAGGTATCACCTGGCCCCTTCACTTCAACCTTTAGAAATAAGGGCTCAAGGAACTAGCACAACAAACTTTGTTGTAGTGAACATTTTAGCAATATATACGTACACCAAATCATCACATTGTAAACCTTAAGACTATACAATGTTATATGTCAATTATGTCTCAACAAAGCTGGAAAACGATACTCTTATTTTGGTTACAGCAATTGTTGTGAGTAATAAACAGTCTTTCCTCTACCAGCATCGTGAAACCAGGGCAAACTGATTTGTTAGCTCACAAATTAGGTTGATATCTTATATTCTTCATGAGTCTTGACAGAATGCAATATGAATGAGCCAAAGATTAGAACAGGTTAGAAAATAGCCCACTACATCAAAGATGTTAATCTCCTTATAAAGAGGGAATTGGTATTGCTATTAAATTGCTATCAGCAACACTGTAATTGCTTTTGAGTGTGTCTGGATATTAAAATTCCACAACATTCTGACCAGACACCTGCCATTTGAATGAGTGTCTTCAGTGGTGCAGAAGGCAGGGGAGCTGAATACTCAGAGGGCTGACCAAAGAAGAAAAATCATCAGCTGAAATCCAAGTAACATCCACAATCAGAGAGCACACAAGGGAAGGTCAGGCTGTGGAATACCAACTAGTGTATTCTTGAGCCCAGTTACAACCATGTGTGGTCTCTATAATTGATCTCATGGGCAAATTCTGACTGTCCTCAATGTGAGGTAGTCACTGGGGCCACCCAATTTTGGATAACTTCCTCACCAGACATGGAATGATCCTTAGAACATCTAACCTGGTGGCTCTCAATGGCATCATTAAATGTTGGTGCAGGTGACCCATTGGGAGAAGAATGGAACTACACCTGGCATGGCAGGATATGTGTGAAATACCAAGCATATCTTGCTCACCTGCAGTGTGAATCCAGGTGTGCTACTGGAGCAGGTGGGCATACCTTAACCATGGGGTGCCCTTGGGAAAAGTTGGAAAATCAGCTCTAGCAGTCTCCCTTCTTGCAATTAATTACCCATTTTCCATAAAGTACAAATGTAATGCAAGAAGATTTCTGCCAACGTTCCCCTTCCCCCAAAAAAATTATCCACCTTACCCACCCTATTGTCAGATTAAGGGTGGAAGCAGGAAGTAGGAAAGGAGGGATAAATGTGCAAACATCTATATAAGACAGTGTCTCTTGAGGTTTACAAAAATGACAAAAATAGGGCTCCCCTGGTGGCGCAGTGGTTGAGAGTCCGCCTGCCGTTGTAGGGGACACGAGTTTGTGCCCCGGTCCGCGAAGATCCCACATGACGCGGAGCGGCTGGGCTCTTGAGCTTACTTCATAGGATGTTTGATTCATTGAGAGTGCTTCCTGGTAAATAGTAATCACTCAAAATGTTGGGTAGTATAATTGATGCTGTTGCTCCTATCAATGCTACATTTCCCCTTGAGTATGTCAGTGATTAAAATTATTTTTATTTCTATTTTTTTCTCTACTTCACAGAACTAAGCCATGATTATTTTTCCATGCTTTGGGTTATTATTTGGTTGTAATTTTAATTAATTTCTGAAACAATAGGAAATGAACATTTCTTTTTCTCCTTATTTCCTATAGAACATACAGTTTCTGTGGCAAATAAATTCTGGGGTACATAAAAATGGCATCTCTTTTTTATTATGTTGCATACATGTGACAGTAAATCTGGTGTTTGCTAGACAGTGAGTAACGAAAGAGCTGTCTCACTTGGATCCCACTAGCATTGTTGTGTACATTAGACCATATCCATGAGGTCAGGATTCTTCCCCATGAGGGACAACAAAAGATGTTTTAATGATGAGGAACACAGACTTGATTGGAAACAACTTCAAGAGTTTGTGACCAAATAATAGGATAAATGGCATTGAATTTCTGTATTTTTGAGCAATAATCCTTGATATCTATCTGTTTCTGTTGTGAATGCCAGAATTATTGTGTCATGTGAAACAAGCTTTCAGACAATGTCTGAAAGAAAATCTCTGTGGTCTGGAGAATAAGAAAAGAATCTTCTGATGTAGCGTCTTTTCTCCCAGCACAGTTCCAAGCAAGTTCACCCACACACTCGTATGGGCAATTATGTTAAGACTTTTTCACTTCTTTCTCTCTTTTTTTTTTTTAATAAGGGTTTTTTGTTTTGTTTTGTTTTTTGGTTGCATTAGGTCTTCGTTGCGGCTAGTGGGGGCTACTCTTTGCTGCGGTGTGTGGGCTTCTCACTGCAGTGGCTTCTTTTGTTGCGGAGCATGGACTCTAGGCACGTGGGCTTCCATAGTTGTGGCACGCGGGCTCAGTAGTTGTGGAGCACGGGCTTAGTTGCTCCACGGCATGTGGGATCTTCCCGGACCAGGGCTCAAACCTGTGTCCTCTGCATTGGCAGTCAGATTCTTAACCACTGTGCCACCAGGGAAATCCTCCCTTCTTTCTCTTTTATATCAACATTTAGACGTTGAGACCTCAAAGCAGTAACCATCTCTTTTCCCTCTGGAGCTGGATTGACCATCATGCATAGCAGCCAGACCTAAATGGACCAAAGGACCTGGGACAATAAGTGTCTTTGTGGATCCAGTCCCTGATGATCAGGGGGACCCCCAAGACTTGGTTCTGTATCTAAAATACAGTATACAGAAGTTTTTCAGCTTCCATTTTCCAAGAAAGATCACTTCCAAGAAAAAGAAAGAACTGTGTTTTCTTCTTACTCATCTGAATTTGTGGCCAGAAATCATGAACACGATTATGCAAGACTTTTCTAGTTATCAGATCAAAAACAATAGATGTACTTGCTCCAGGACATGAAGAAATTGTTCTCATTGAGGACAGATTGGATGAACATCCAGCAGATGTTGAAATGCATGTTACCTAACAAGAGTTCTTTGAATGCTTTTTTGAGAATCTGAGCATTTTCTTATACAAGAGTATCAACTCTGTCTGTAATAAAGTTGTTTATTGATGTAACACTTTACTTTCACTTATTCTGTGACTGTGATTGGCCTTCAAGTTCCCTCAAACTCTGAGATTCTGTAAGTGCAAAAATACAAAGATGAAGAAGAATAGGTAGTGCCTTTGAAATATAGCGGGGAGGGAACAGAAGAAGGAGCTGGGGGAAGTGACCAAAACAGCTTGGCCACCTTCAGATGGAACTAAGGGTCACCCTGTCCACACATTTACTTTGGTTTTGGATGCACTGTATAGAAAATTGGAGTCAAATAAAAAAACAGAAGAGTAACAGAGGTCACTTCTGAAGGATGTGGAGAGAATACACAAACCTGCTCAGTGTGATGTTTGTGAAACAATGTATTTCCATTCCTATGTGTAGGCTGTTCACATACAGATTGTGAAAAATTCAACCATGTCCAAGTCAACCAGCTGGAAGACACTAGGACTACCTCAAGGTGTAGGTCCAAATGCTCTTAGAAAACTCTTTGAATTCAGTAGGAACGAGAAACGGTGGTAGTCAAGACAAACTCTGAAGGAAAAGGATATAAAAACCTTAAATTTTGCATCAGTAGGAAGGGATAATCAAAAGATTAATTATGGAAGTATTAAGTATGAAAGAGTAAAGGTCACCAAATAATGTCTGGGACAGTTGAGAAAAGGCGATTTGAGATAAAGTTTTATGGTATTTCCAGGAAGTTCCATTCTATTCAACTTTATCAGACACATGATTTGCAAAGATCTTTTTTCCCATTCTGTGGATTGACTTTTCACTCTCTTGGTAGTTTACTTTGACGCAAAAAAATATTTTGAATTTTGATGAATACTAATTTATGTATTTTTTCTTTTGTTGCCTGTACTTCTGGTGACATATCCAAATCCAATGTCATCAAGCTTTCCCTCTAGTTTTTCTTCTAAGGGTTTCATATATGTACCTTGTATGTTTACATCTTTGATGCATTTTGAGATTTGTGCATGTGTGTTCCTGTGTGTGTGCGTGTGCGTGTACGTGTGTGTGTGTAAGGCAGAGGTCTAACTTCCTTCTTTTGCACGTTGATATGTAGTTTCCTCAGCATTGTTTGTTGAAAGGACTGCACTTTTCCCGTAAATGATCTTGGCAACCTTGTCAAACAACATTAGCTATATTTGAGTTTATTTTTGTATTCTGTTCTATTTCACTGGTCTTTATATCTGTCTTTACACCATTACCCACACTATTTTGATGATAGTAGCTTTGTAGTAAGTTATGAAATCTGGAATTGTGAGAAACCCAAATCTGTTCACTCTTTTTACTTTACTTTTTCTTTTCCAAGACTTGTTTCTTTCTTTTCAAGATTGGTTTGTCTATTCAGGGTCCCTCGAGATTCCGTATGAATTTTAGGGTGAGATTTTCTACTTCTGCAAAAAAATGATGCTGGGATACATATAAAGTTCAGTGGAATGTGCAGATCCCTTTGGTTCATATTGTCATCCTAATATTGTCTTTCATTCACAAACATGGTTGTCTTTCCAATATCTGTGACTTTACTTTCTTCAAACAAATTTTTTAGTTATACATTTGTCAACTAAAAAATTATTCACAACCTAAAAGTTGAGAGTTATGTTTTATTCAGCAGAAATTTTTAGGACTTCAAGCCCAGGAGACAGCATCTCAAGTAACCCTGAGAGAACTGTTCCAAGGAAGCTGGGGGAAGCCAGGTTATATAGAAGTTTTGCAACAAAGGTCAGGTAGTCTGAATATCAAAGATAATTGTTAATTAACAAAAACCAGATTATCTCAAGTTAAGGAATTTAGCACTTTTCTATGTATGGGAAGATGCAAGAGTCTGGGCTCACTGAAATCACTCCTTTGCTATGCACCTCAGCTTCTGGGACCAGTATCCTGTGTTTTCACATCCTGAGTTTCCTCAGGGCTCACCTTATGGAGTGGCTGCAGTCTTATGGCTGCTAGATGGCAGGTATTCTGTTTCCTCCCTGAGTTCCCTCAGAGCTCACCAGCTCACCATAGGCTGTGGCTGCAATCACTGATGACTGTGACTTCCTTTGTTTACTGATATGGCAGGAAATATTCCATTTATCACATTTCTTTTGCCTTTTTGGTTAAGTTATTTCTAAGTAGTTTTTTCATAATATTTTAAATGGAATTGCTTTTTAAATTTTCTTCTCAGACAGTTCATCGTTAAGGTATAGAAATGTAACTGATTTTTCTGTGTTGATATTGTATCCTACACCTTTGCTGAAATTGTTTTATTAGTCTAACATTTTTTGTTTTATCTCTACGGATTTCTACACACACGATCATGTCATCTCAGAACAGAAGTGATTTTACTTATTTTGATGTAGAGTATTTCTGTTTTGTTTGTTTTCTTATTTTAGCTGGAACTGCCAATTCTATGTTGACTAAGAGTGGCAAAAGCAGGTAAATTTTCGTATTATTTACCTTAACAAGAAATTCTTTCCAGAATGAAGAAGGGGACAAGAGGAAGGGAGGGAGAGAAGAGGACATCTTGAGTTAAAAACAAGCATTCTCTTGTGCCACAAGTAAATAATTGCTTTTACTTCTCCTCACCCATTTGTAAAAGAGACGTGCCCCTGTAGAGAGAACAGCAAATATTTGCCCATCAAAGGTCTACCCTTTCTGACCCTCAGTTATCTAAATACATCTTTATAGGCGGTGCACCCTTTCCCCATGCCATTTTTGGGGTAATGTTTGCTACTTCTAGGACCGCCTTTTATTATTTGCCTTTATCTCATCTGGTTTCCATGCCAAATGCAGACACACCTTATGATAAGCCTTAAAAACATAAGTGTACCAAGAGACCCTTGGTCTGTGGCCTCACCTCCGCCTCCTGTGAAGCTGGACACTGGCCATGGAAACACTGGAAGAGAGCTGTAAGAAATAGAATGATTTTTAAAAATAAAAGCCCTCATTTCGTGAGCTTCCTTCCATCCGGTGGTACCAAAAGAGAGAAACCGCGAGGCTCAGAACCTGTGCAGGCAAAGCAGGGGATGTATTCTTAGCAGTCCTATTGTGCTATATCAAACAGCTTTGTTCACTGTGAGTCAGCAACATTTTTGAAAGAGAGAGGTTGGAGTTAATGGTATAGAAACATTTTTGGATGATCACGTTTGGTGAACATGAATGCTCTAATGAGGATTAGTGTAGAAGAAAAACATCCTCGGGGAGGACATTTAACATTTTATGAAAACATTACCTGTTGGTCAGATATAGTCTTCTTGTGCACTCCATGCAAATGGGACAGAACACTGGATTATGTAAGCGTAAGAATGTCCACTGAATGTGTAACTAGTGATGTTAAAACTTGCACCTGGGGAAATGCAAAAATTCTGTAGCACTAACACGATTTGGGCCACTTTTACTAAACGTTGGGATTGGTAAAGGTGGGGCTGCAGAAAGTGTTGTAACTAGAATTCAGTTCAGCAAATATTTACAGTCTCTCCTACATGCAAAACAGTGTTCCTAATTTTTTTTTTTTTTTTTTTTTTTTTTTTAGGTCATGCACGTAAGAACAAGCTTAAGAGTTTTGAAATTTGCTTTTGCAGGACTATATCCTCAAATCTTGCCCTGGTTCTAAACTGACAACCTTCTTTGAAACAGGGACACAGGAGTAATTATTGCTGGATCTTGAAGCCCCTTGTCCAGAGGTAAACGTCCCAAGTCATGACCTAGAAGACCAAGGATTACACATGGATTATGCCATGGAAAAATATCAGGAATTTGAGTGCAGTTGACTCTGTTATCTGTTGGTTATAACACACTTGGCCAAGGGAGCCCAACAGATTGAAAATCTGGCTTTTCTAACGTGCAGACTTTGGGCTGGTCTAGGAGCCCGCCTTCTTAACCCAGTTCGTCCTAAGAATCCACATCAGGGAATTTGTACTAGTTGCTGGGGGATCAGCCCCAAATAAAGACATTCCAACTTCAGACAATGGAACTGCCCCTTTGACACCAAAAATCTAGCTGATTTCAGCATCCTGAGTTTGCTCCGCCCCCAGACCTTATACAATCCATGAACTGTGGAAAGAGCAGAGGCGCCCAGAGTCCAAAAAGCATAATCGGGAGACACACTCAAGACTTGAGGAGACCCTGGTCTTTGCTTCACCCCAAGAGCACCTATCCAAACTAAGAGCAGAGCCTGCAGGGCAGCTGCTTGCACCTATGGCCATCACTGTTCCTGGTTTTCAGGCCCAGGAAGGTTAGACCAATCGTGGAATGAGAGAAATAGTAATAGCAATAGCTATATTTATTGATATTTTCATCAGTTTTATTGAGGTATACTTTACATATCATGAAATTCATTCATTCTAAATGTACAGTCCAATGATTTTTAGTAAATTTATAGAGTTTTGCAATCATCGCCACAATCCCATTTCAGAACATTTCCAACACCCCCCAAAAGTTCCCCTGTGCCCATTGGAAGGCAATTATTGCTCCCAAACCCCAGTTCTAAGCAACCTCTAACCTCCTTTCTGTCTAAAGAGTTTTGCCTCTTCCACAAATTTCATATAAATGGAATCATACAATGTGTAGTCTTTTATCTTCTTTTTTCATTTACCAAAATATTTTTGAGACTCATCCATGTTGCTGCATGTACCAATATCTTCCTTTTTATTGTTGAAAAGTCTTAGTCCAAAGTTTGAATATTTGGAACTAAAAAGCATCAATCTGATCCCGTATTCCTCCAAGAGTGGTTCCTAGATAACCTCTTTCAGAATCTCAGGGTTGCCTGTTAAAAATGCAGATTTGGGAGTTCTATCCCAAACTTCCTGCATCAGCATTATGCAGTGATGTATAGTATATTACTTGGGTAACTGTATTATATACAATGTATCAGTGGAGGTAAGACCAGGAATCCATATACTTAATAAGCACCTCCAGGTAATTGGTACAGACCGCAAAGCTTGACAAAACCACCATCTAACTAGGCTTTTACAGGAAATCTACTAAGATATTTGAATATACCTACTCTGAGAAGTTTCTTCTCCTGGCAAAACAGCCACTGTTACTTTAGACATTCTTTATCCTAATGTTTAAAACTTTCATGATTCACATTGACTCTTTATAGGTTATGCTGCATTTCATTAGTTTCACATTCTTTCACATAAAATGAAATCAAGGTGCAACTTAAACTTGACAGTAGGTCATCATTTAATGGGCAGAGTTTTTTCTTTCTTAGGTAGCACATAAAGTAATAGTGCATCTTACAACTGTCAACATCTTAGATTTGAATAATGATGGTACTTGAGGCTGAGAACCACTAAAGTCTGCAACATCCAGGTTTGCAGGGCACATATGGAAGTATTATCGGTCGTGACTGTAAATCCATCCTCATACATAAAAACACATATAAAAGTCTTCAGAGAAGACATAACACAAGAGTTTGCTGCTGAAAAGTGAAGAGGTCTTAGGATGGATTGAATGGTGGCTCCCAAAAGGTATGTTCACCCTATAAATGAGATATTTGGGTAAAGGGTCTCTGCGGGTGCAATTACACTAAGGATCTTGAGATGAGATCATCCTTCATTATCCAGGTGGGCCCCAAATCCAAGGATAAGTGTCCTTATAAGAGACAGAAAAGGGGAAAACATAGAAGAGGAGGCGGGGTGAAGATGGGGGCAGAGATGGGAGGGATGCAGCCCCAAGCTCAGGAACCCCTGGAACCAGCAGAAGCTGTAAGAGGCAGGAAGGAGTCTCCCCTGGAGCCTGCAGAGGGAACGTGCCCTTCGTTCTCCACAGGTAAAGAGAGCAGGTATTTCCAAAACGTTGAGTTCCTCCAAGGATGTGAGTGGCTCTAAGTATTCCTCAGTGAGACACTGATCTATCTGTGTTCTACCTTGGATTCATGGTCAGAATCCTTATTAGCAAATTCTTATGCCACAGCCAAAGGCAGAACTCAGAGCATCCTGTAAGGAAGAAAGAGTTTGAACAAATTGAAAATTTTCATCCTGAAATAAACCAAGATGTGATATTGGCAATGAATCATTTTAAATATTTGAAGTTTTCTTATACGGTCCCCCAATCTGTTATTCATCCCCACTTTGGACGGGATCAGAAGAGCTTATTTCAGTCAGAAGGATTTCAGTTGGACTCCAGGAAAGTAATCCTGGCCCACTTTGCAAAGAGAACTTCGGTGTCATCCCTCATAGGGTTGAAGGGTTGGTGGACACCACACCCTCTGACTCATGTGCCCCTCTGGGAAGGTTAAGGGAGCCTCCTGTCTAGACAAATAATGACATTATGCAACCCTCATGCTCTGAGAGATAAACTGCATTCACTCTACCGTGATCTTCATCACCATTATTTGCTGAAACAAAGCAAAATCAACTTCCAAGGTAGAGTCAAGCTGACGTGGGCTTCTCAACACAGTTTAGCCAATGCTTCCCTCTCGTGCGTGGCCGTGACATTGCACGAGCCCAGGATTGTGACCACAGGCAGACAAGGGTTTGAGGAAAACCTAGAGATGAAACTCCCATCAACAAGCTTATTTCACAGACAAGGAAACCCAAAAGACCTGGGTTTCACGGCAGGTCCCTCAGCCATGCCTGGCAGAGGTGATGGGCCTGCAGGGTGTCCGTCTCCCAACTTTGCTGCCTCGTCAGGGCAAACCGTGCAACAAAGGGCTCCATGCAGGCAGCCCCGCTCCCCGTGAGGCTTTTGGAAATTTCACAAACCGTAAAGCACAGTGCTCGCCCCCTAGGAATTTGTCATCAGAAACAGAGGAGAAGGTGATGACAAATCCCAAATAAAAAACAATCCGAATCCATGCAAGTCCTTGTGCGAGAGAATTTGCCTATTAAACCAACAAAACTGGAGAGTTAGCAGAGACCAAGTTACCACCAAGTAAACTAAGGATTTCTAACTTCATCCTGGCAAGATGGGTGGCTATTGAAGGATCTTCAGCAGGGGAGAATTATGAGCTCTTGTCCAATTTAGAAAGGCCACTGTGGCTAAGCTGAAGGATGCTTGGAGACAAAAAGACCAGAAAGCCTTTGTTTGTGCGATACGGGGTATGCATGGTGAGGATTTAAAGACCCTCATTTTCTAGCTTAAAGAACTAAAGGGTCAACAGTACTATCAAGCGATATGGAGGACACAGGAGAGGAGCAAGAAGGCTTGTGAGGTCAAGGAATAATCATTTCCATTTTGGACATACTGAGTTTAAAGGCCCTTTAGCATATCCAGATGGAAGTATCTACTAGGTTAATAAAGAAGCAAGCCTGGAGCTCAATGTCAAAATGTAGATTTAGTTACAGATTTTGCACCAAGATCATAGCTGAGCCTTGGGGACAAGTGGGGCTGCCCAGGGGATCGTGATGGGAGAGCACCATCTTATAGGGTTGGAAAAATCCACAGGGGTCATGAAGTAAAATCCGAGCTGTCAGGATAACAGCAGGGCCTCACATCACAGAAGAGAGGAAAACAGTTCCAAGACATGTTGTAAATACTGTCAAATGCTGACCCCCAAAAAGTAACTCCAGACTGCCCACAATACATCAAGGGGCTACTGGTGAAAGCCATCAATGATCTTAGAACAACACAGGTTGCTCAAAGAAGAGAGGGAGGCCAAGACATGAAGAGAGGAAGAAGGAAGATAGGATGGTATCCCAATATGATAGGATCATCCTATGTCCTTGTGGTCACTGTCACATTCTTCATGGAGGGAAAAAGTAATTTTTCATCATATGAAATATTAGAGGTTCCAGTGCCCTAAGTGGAAATTCAGATTAATAGTAGGGTCTGAATCACAAGCTGGCTCTCAGATTTGGTGGGGGGCGGGGGTGACGTGTTTGGGAAAGAAGATCTCGGTGTCCCGTGTTAAATGATGAGCACGTGACACAAATGAGCAAATGAGCATCATGCTGATGAGGACAGGGTAAAACAGGCCTCCGCTGTAAGAATGTAAATTAACATTTATCATTTTCTAGAACAATTTTGCATTGCATTGGCATGTTTACATCATTCAATATAGTAATTCCAATTCTAGGATTTTTAATTAAAGGAGTCTTCTATAATACGGAGAAAGCTTGATGTTTAGCTCAGGGCCATTTATATTAGGAAAAACAGAAATCAAACTACATTTTTCATAGTAGAAGAATCATTAAGTAAGTTATGTTACATACGTAACTGGAATATTAGGCAACTATTAAGAATAATATCAATGAAGGTTTTTCATAACTCAGAGACAATATGGACACAAAACTGACATTTGAGTCTGAACCCCTGTCTCAGCCTGGTGCACTCAGGTGACCCTGTCATCGTGCACTCACCCCTACTCCTTCATCATTGTCATAAGGTGACAATGACAAGGACAACAGCCCCACCTCTATCTTTGGCTCTGGATGGTGCTCACAGGACAGGAAGTGGGGGAGACAGTGAGCCACAGGAAAGCACCAAAATCAGTGCACTAGGGCAAAGCTGCAGCCACCTCTGAGATCGGAGGCCGTGCCAGGGCCAGCCCTGGCTTAGTGTCGGTGTGGTGATGACTGTCTTCTTCATTTTTTCTCCTTCTCCCCTGTCGCTCCTGACCTTGCAACTCAGTCTAGAAAGAAAAACAGGTGCAATCAATTGAAAGCTTCCGATGTGTCAGGTGACAAGGGATATTTTGACAAAGGCTATTGGAAGCAGGCAGGTTTTAGGTGCGATCTACGAACACCTCCTGATTTTTTTTTTCATTTTTTTCGTGTAGTATAGTTGATTTACATTGTTGTGTTACTTTCAGGTGTACAGCACACTGATTAGGTTATATATCTGTTCTTTTTCAGATTCTTTTCCCTTACAGGTTATTACAAAATATTTAGTAGAGTTCCCTGTACTATACAGGAGGACCTAGTCAGTTATCTATTTTATATATAGTAGTGTGTATGTGTTACTCCCAACCTCCTAACTGATCCCTCCCCCACCCCTTTCCCCCTTGGTAATCATAATTACAAACAGCTCAGTTCCCACTGTCGATAAGCCTGGCCTGTCACCGGTGCTCCCCTACCCGCCAGGCCCACTTCATCTCTGAGACACCTTCTGGAGCAGAGTTCCTTAATCTGGGGCCCGCAGACCACATAGGGACAGAGTTCTGAGTGTCCATGAACTTGAAAGGCAAAAAAATCACATCCTCGTCTTCACTGAGCTTTAACTGAAGTTAACATCCTTGCCATTCTAACTGCAGACAACAAACCACAGCGATTTCCACAGTGTCCGGGGCTCACCAACAGCATAAGCAGGGGTTTTCCTACCGCAGTGCAGTTGCTACAGACACCCGATCATTTACCCTCATGGCAGTTTTGAAATCACAGTACTTGTTAGACATGCCACCAGAGCTGGCTACTTAATGCGTCAGTAAAGAAGCTTAGGTATTACTAGATAATAAAAATGTTTTGCTAACTGTTGTGGAGGCAAGAGAACGGCCTCCCCAAAATGTCCACATCCTAATCCCAGAAACCTACAAGATGTTTCCTTATAGAGTAAAAGGCCTTTGAAGATATAAATTAAGGATCTTGAGATGGGAAGATGACCCTGGATTATTCAGGTGGGCCCCACATAACCACAAATCTCCCTATAAAAGGAAGGCAGGAGATCAGAGTCAGAGGGGAGATGTGACAGCAGAAGCAAAGGTCAGAGGGAGGCAGTTGCTGGCTTTCAAGACAGAGGAAAGAGCCAGGAGCCAAAGAAGGCAGGCAGCTTCTAGAAGCTGGAACCATCCAGGAAGCATTCTCTCCTAGAAGCTCCAGAAGGAACACAGCTGACCCATTTTGGTTTTTTGTCCTCCAAAACTGCAAGATGAATGTGTGTTACTTTAAGCCCTCGAGTTTGTGCTAATTTGTTACAGCATCAATAAGAAACAAATACAACTGCATTTCAATAGGATTTGTTTCTTCTGCAATCCTGTGTATTTTTCTATTATTTTCTGGATTTAAAAACATTACTATGATAAGGGCCCATAGGCATCACCAAACTGCCAGGGGTCCATAACACACACAAAAATGATAGACCCCGGCCCTAGAAAGTAAAGCGATTCAGGATAGGATGAAATCTGGGGTGAGGTGAAGAACACAGTGCAGTAAGAATGTAAGTTGAGTACATGATACTATCTTTCTTTTTTTAATAAATTTATTTATTTTATTTTTGACTATGTTGGGTCTTCACTGCTGCATGCAGGCTTTCTCTAGTTGTGGTGGGCAGGGGCTACATTTTGTTGCAGTGTGCGGGCTTCTCATTGCAGTGGCTTCTCTTGTTGGGAGCACAGGCTCTAGGCGCATGGGCTCAGTAATTGTGGCTTGTGGGCTCTAGAGCACAGGCTCAGTAGTTGTGGCGCATGGGCTTAGTTGCTCCACATGACGCTACCTTTTGAGTTGAAAGTGTAATGATCTCCTTTTCAACCACATTCAAATCTGTACACCTGAGACAGTTCTTTAGCTCATTCAATTCCCACAAAAACCTGAGACTCGGGTATCACAATGCCTATTTCATAAATGAGAAAGATGTAGAGTCTGGGATGTGAAAGGGCTCTCCAAAGAGCTAAGAGGTGATGGCCTGGGGGTTTGAACCAGGTCTGCCTGACTCCAGAGACCAGAAGTGCATCATCAGCCTCCTTCCCTCGGTCACCTCCACTCCCAGCCAGCCGGTCCTGCAGCCCCACGTTCCCTTACCTCCCCTCCACCTCTGGAAAGACATCGCCTCAAGTTCTCCATGTCTTATGACATGGACAAGCTATCAATCAGCTAATCTGAAAACCCGGCTCTGACTGACAGTCTAGTAGTCAGAGAAGATGAGGAGCTTCCACCACTAATGCCTTTTCTACATGAGGAATCAGGCGCTGGCCGCATCTCAGACTTTATCTACCTAACCGCTCCTGTCCTGATGCTCACCATCCCTCTTGTAAAAAGTTCACCTCTTGGCTTCTTCAAGGTCCCTCAACGTGTGATCCTTGGTCCATGCCTCTTCCCTCATCCCCTCCCATGTGTGCACTTCATGCAACGCGGCAGACTGAGTCGGGAAGTGTGAGGGGCATCAAGACAATAGGCTTTGGGACCAGGCAGTCCCAGCTGGGAATCTCAGTTCCACCACTGACTGTTCACTGATTGAATTAGTAGCCTTTATGAGCCGGGAAATATTGCCCTTCCTGGGAGGCCGTGGAGATTAAAGGAGGCCACTTCCAGGCTCACGCCATGGTAGATGATCAGCACGTTGGTTACGGTTACATACATCACGTGATGAGCCTGGAGAATGATGGCCTTTGGGACACGCTGCTGGGAGAGGCGAACAGCCCTGGGCCCTGGGTGTCCCTGCATACTCTTGCCAGGTACTGTACTGAGACCGTGTGGCCTCACTGCTCTTTACCAAGGCTGTTTCTCAGGGTTGTGTTCACAGCAAGCAGTTTTCAGTGTGGAGTAACATGTCTCCCCAAACAGCAGGCTCCTTCCGCTTGCTGCCAAAGTGGTGAATCTTCCAGGCTCAGTGTTCCTCTCTGTACAGCACACCCCCGACCCAGCATGTGGGGAATCCATCCAGGCCCCCAGAAGGTCAGTGGTGCTGACAGGTCAGGCAAAGCAGGAGAGAGAATGGACAGTGAGATTTGACAGCACGGAGGTTGCTAGTGTCCTTGAGAAGAAGGATTTCACGGGCTTGAGGAGGAGAAAGCTCCATGGGAGTGGACTTAAAAGAGGATAGAAAGGGAGGGAAGATATTGGATACTGAATATTTTCAAGCACTTTTGCCAGAAAGACAAATGAGAAAATGAGAAATTCACTTAATCCCTCTAAGAAAAGCTGCGCTTAAATTACAGTTTCTCTATTGAGAATTGTATAACTCCATACTGGTGGGAACAACTCACGAATACCACCTTGGTATGTTACCCATAAGATATTTACCTTTCACAAGGGAAAACAGGTTCTTAGGCCAAAACTATCGCTCCTTTCTGTTTGGGCCACAGGCCAGCTGAGACAGATGTCACGCTGCCGTCATCTGGCCACTCTGGTGGCTAAATCACATTCCACGGCCAACAAGCTGAAACTCTGTGACTCTCTTTGTTTGACTGTCCCTTAAAGGAAATTTTAAGTGCAGTACAAAGACTTAGGATGTCAGATGTTAACTAGTTAATATTATCCAACACCAGGAAGAAACTAAAATAGCAACAATCAACTGTCTTGCCCTTGGAGAGGCCGTTAAATGATATCAAGTTCCCTATTAATTCCCGTAGCTCATGAGAGAATAACACTTCTGAACCACCTTTTCATGCTGGCTGGAACCATAGAGTTTCTTTGCTCATCAGGGGCATCCATACTTGTAATAAGCATATTGCAAGAGTTGGCACCAGTAGCAAACCAGCTATTCACCTCTTCCCTGAAAGGGAGTAGGCACTGAAGTTTTCTTTGTACCAGGAAACTGTCCTTTCTCCCCAAATACCACCAGTGTTCTATGTCAAGAATGGGAAGATGGGCTACGAGAGGAAGATTTTAACTGGTGGAGGGAAGAAGAAAGAGGGTTTTTAGAATCACCCAGCCAGCGTGAATCTTCAAGGTGACCCAGAGAAGCACTCTTGTTTCACTAAGGCCCAGAAGAGCTGGGTGATACTCCGGAGCTCACCCAGGAAGTCCAAAACAGCTGAGATTATAACCCAAGTGACCTAGGGCTCTTTGAAAACTGTCACACTATTCAGCAGAGCAGTCCCGTCTAGGGATACCCCAGTGGGTGGCCTGTAGAGCCAGACTGCCGGGCTCAAATCCCAGCCCTGACTCGTTGTGTTACCTTGGGCAGCTTCCCGAAATTTCACTTCATCTGCAGTAAACTGTACAAGCCACTTACCCTCCCTGGGCTGCATCTCCTAAAAGTGTTGGGATACTTTTACATAGCTCACCATATCAGCAGCACTCAGTAAGTGTTAATTTATTACTATTGCCTCTCCGGGACATTCCAGTCCAAGTGTTGGACAATGATTGTATCTGGAAAGAGTCTGAGGGAAGGAAGAACAAAAAGTCTAGTAAAAAATCGAACTCCTGGGCTTCCCTGGTGGCACAGTGGTTGAGAGTCCGCCTGCCAATACAGGGGACGCGGGTTCGTGCCCCGGTCCGGGAAGATCCCACGTGCCATGGAGCGGCTGGGCCCGTGAGCCATGGCTGCTGAGCCTGCGCGTCCGGAGCCTGTGCTCCGCAACCGGAGAGGCTGCAACAGTGAGAGGCCCGCGTACTGCAAAAAAAAAAAAAAAAAAAATCAAACTCTTTGTGACCATGGAAAAGGTCAACAAAAGTGGAAAAATCCCGGTAATAATTACTCTTTGCTGCAAGGCAAAGAAGAGCAGCTAGGCCAGATTCCTGCCCTTGGGACTGTCGTGAGCTCACAGCAGACTGGATTCTTGAAGGACACGAACAGCCTCTTAGGGTGGCCTCAAGGTTGAGAGAAGAAAAGCCAAGTGCAAAGTCCCTGGATGGAAGCCTTGCAGCCAGCAGACCCGCCTGGAGGGAGGGGTACGGAGGAGCCCACAGACCTGAGCCAGAAGTTCAAGGCCGGTGTCAGCAGAGCTCAGGGCTGGGGTGGGAGGGGGGATGAATAAAGATACGGCTCAGCTGAGAACAGCCGTGACCTGCCTGTAGGTCCCTGGGAGAGAGTCAGCAAGGAGCTGAGAGCATCAGCACCCCTTCAGGTCACAGGCTGCTGGCCACTTCAAGTCCCACCACCCACCTGCCAAATCTGAAGGCATTTTGCTGAAAAGATAACAAAAACGCCCACTGGGCGATATAGTAAAAGTTGTGCCATCTCAACATATGCTCCCCAGGGTCATTTTCCATGTTCTCTCAGAAATTGCCTTAAAAGTGACTTTTTGTGAATTTTTCCTGTTTTTCATTTTGATATGCCTGAACATAATTCCAAACTTCTCCCATCTCATCCACCACACTTTGTTTTCATTCATTCATTCATTCGATGAACACTGCATGAGCGCTCTGGGTCAGAGCCCACATGAAGGAGGTGGAGACATGGGAGCACCTGACCCCAAAGAAGGCACTGGTACCCAGGCTGACGATGCAGTGTGTGTGTCCTCTGTGTGTCTGAAGTCAGGGTCCCCAGACAGACTCTGAGACAGAGAGCTATGTGCAGGTTTGGGTGAATGTTCTTGAAGACACACCTGTGAGGAGATGAGGATGGCGAGACTGGGCCAAGGGAGGAGCCGGCCGGCAAAGCAGTGGCAGCTGAGGCTCCACTGGGCTGGGGAGCTTTGCGAGTTGTCTTGAGTTTAGGCGGGGGCCAGGGCTTTGTGTACGGGCACCAGCAATCAGCGGCAGTGAATCACCCCAGTAGGACATACAACCTTGGGTGAGGCAGTTTCTTGCTTCCGGGGTCAATTTCCAAGTCCACCAACAGAATGGATAAAGAAGACAAGATATATATATATAAATATATATATATATATACACAATGGAATATTACTCAGCCATAAAGAAGAACAATGTCCATAGACAGATGAATGGATAAAGAAGATGTGGCACATATATACAATGGAATATTACTCAGCCATAAAAAGAAACGAAATTGAGTTTTTGTAGTGAGGTGGATGGATCTAGAGCCTGTCATACAGAATGAAGTAAGTCAGAAAGAGAAAAACAAATATCATATGCTAACACATACATATGGAATCTAAAAAAAAAAAAAAAAAAAAAGGTCATGAAGAACCTAGGGGCAGGACGGGAATAAAGACGCAGACCTACTAGAGGATGGACTTGAGGACATGGGAAGGGGGAAGGGGAAGCTGGGACGAAGTGAGAGAGTGGCATGGACATATATACACTACCAAATGTAAAATAGATAGCTGTGGGAAGCAGCTGCATAGCACAGGGAGATCAGCTCGGTGCTTTGTGATCACCTAGAGGGGTGGGATAGGGAGGGTGGGAGGGAGATGCAAGAGGGAGGGGATATGGAGATATATGTATATGTATAGCTGATTCACTTTGTTATAAAGCACGAACTAACACAGCATTGTAAAGCAATTGTACTCCAATAGGATGTTAAAAAAAGAAGAACGAAATTTTGCTATTTGCAGCACCATGGATGGACTTGGAGGGTATTATGTTCAGTGAAGTACGTCAGACAGAGAAAGACAAATACTGTATGATATCACTTATATGTGGAATCTAAAAAATACAACAAAGTAGTGAATATAACAAAAAAGAAGCAGACTCACAGATATAGAGAACAAACTAGTGGTTACCAGTGGGGAGAGGAAAGGGGGAGGGGCCACATAGGGGTGGGAGAAGGGAGGCATAAGCTACTGGGTGTAAGACAGGCTACAAGGATGTAGTGTGCAGCACGGGGAATACAGTCAACGTTCTGTAATAACTGTACAGGGAGAGTAACCTGTAAAATTGTATAAAAAACTATAAAAATTAAAAATGTTCCAATAGGGGGTACAGATGTGAACCATCCTGCCCTCCAAGAATTTCTAGAACTTTAGACCAAATCATCAAGCCACAGTTGGCCACACACACCCCCTTTTAAATGTCTGAAGAGGGTACATCGCGTCCCAGGTGAATGGAACAGACCTTCCCCCACGACCTTAGAAAATTCACAGGAGTAGGGTGGCCCACTAGCATTCCCTCCAGATACATGAGGATGCAGACAGGCTGAGCTAATGCTTCACCTTCATTGAGCGTTTAATTACCCAGAAGAGCATCTATTGCCTCATTAACTCTCTAACTGTGACCATTACAGTTAGAAACGCAGACACAGCAGCTGGACAAGGCAAACACAACCCAGCCATTTGCAAGGTTGAAGATGGAGGCCTCGTGGCCGACAGGTGGTGGTTACGTGGGCAGCGAGTTGTCAGCTAATCTTCCCCGGGTGAGCAGGGCAGCGAGGCCCTCTGTGTCTTCAAGTGGGACTCTGGGAAAGGAGAGTCAGTTCAGCCTCCCTGTGACAGCCCCAGATGCTCCCTTTCTTTGTTCTGCTGAGGAGCAGCCTGGAAATATTGAGTCCAAGCATTTTGGTCAGCAGCACCTGGTCATCACACACCTGAATGAGGGGGGCAGGGGGGTACAGGTGCAGGCGGTTCGGAGGGGAAGGTTGGGGTGGGAGGCTGCAGAGAGAGAAAGGAGGGCTTTGCTACGTCCTACGTTGATGAGTAGAGCTGAGTCACTTGGAAGAATGGGCAGCCCTGTGAAAGAAGAGCAGAACTTGTCCACTCCCTCGTTTTATAGAAAAAGACACTAAAACCCAGAGAGGAGGCACCACTTGTGCAAGGTTACACAGCTCGCTGGTGACAGAACTCGCATTAAAACTCAGATTCCCTGATTTCCCCTCCAGGGCTCTATTCACCTCCCCAAAGAAAACGGAGGAAAATGAGAAATGTGGGTGAGAAAGTAAGCAAAATGACAAAACTGGTGGGGGGGAAGAGAAATGGGTGAAAGATTCAACTGGGAAAGGAAAGGAAACAAGCAAAGAACAATCATCAAAACGATGCTGATGCTAAAATTCCTGTGCACAGGAAGAACCAAGAAAGTGTTGAAAAAGAACAAGATGTAGAGCCAGCCCTCAGACTGCAAATATTCTGGAGCTATTGTGATTCAGCGTGTTAACATAAGAGTAATCAGCAAATACGTTAATGGAACAGAATATGCAGCCCAGCCACAAAACAAAGTAAACATGGAATTTAGTACATGTGTATAGACATCATTTCAGGCAGTGGCCATAGGAAGGGGGAGGGTGGAGAAGCAGTCACTGATGGGTATTAGCACTAGTGGCTGTATAGTTGAGGGGGAATTAAGTTAAATCCCCACTTCACAACATTTCCCAAAAAAATGAGACATGGATAACCTCAGTTAAAAGGGCAGTATTAGGCAACATCTGAAAAATATTACAAGAAAATTTAGGGGAATCTCTCTAGGAGGATGGGAGACCTTCATAATTAAAGCACTAGAAAGCAAAATCAAAAGGGAAAAGACTGATCCGTTTGACTACATCAGAATTTAAAACTCCGGTTTCCTAATATAGACCACAAGGAAAATTAAAATCAAGGGACAAACCAGGAGAAATATCATAAATATCCAGCAAAGGACTTAAAACCATAAAATATAAAGAATTCCTAAAATCAATGCAAAAGGACTATAAAAATAGAAACCATGGGCAAAGGATATAAGCAAGCAACTTAAAGAAGAGGAAACAAAAATGTCCAATCAACATATGAGAAGCTGATCAACTCGTGATCAGGGAAATGCCGATGAAAGCAAAGTGAGATATTTCTTCCTGCTCATCAGCCTGAAGAAAATGTGTGTGTTTGATGACACAGAGCATATGGAACTTGTACACTCATACCCAACCAGCGGAATGAAAACTGGGTGTAACCACGTTGAAGGGTAAATTAGTCAAACCTACTGAAGCTAAATCCCCCAATTTTCACTTTCATGTTTAAGCAAATGAATACATTACTAGTCACTCTTGCAGTAAAGAGAGTCACTTTGACCATAAATTAGAGACCAAATGTCAGACAGGGATCCCAGTCAAGGAAGGATGTCTGCAGCATTTTGCATCTCAGCTCCCGGGTGGGGCTGGGTCGGGGCCCATCAGAGCCAGTACCTGAGCAGAAAGGTAGGGAGGACAACCTGGGGATCAACATCTCCTCCCTCCTCCGTGGCCTTCAACGCTGCTGACTCCCTGGCTGTCCCAGGTGAAGGAGGCAGCTTCGCCATCAGGTTGTCTCATTTTCCAAACTCAGTAGTGAATCTGTTTCAGTTTGGCAAGTGAAGCAATTACATTTCTGAGTGGCAGGGGTCACTTAGGGCTAAGTGAAAAACTTGACTCTGCCAGGCAAGAGAGATGCACGTCATTAATAATGGCCTGTCCCCACACGTCCACGGCTGAGCTCCACATCCCCTCCCTTCCTTGGACTGACTCATTCTCCATCTCCTTTCTCTGTGCAGAGCGTCCAGAGATGGTCCACTGGGGGCCCAGATGGGAAGGTAAGTCATTTAAGCGTTGGTCACCCAGGAAATTGAAAATCTACCATGATGGTACTAGGGCACAGAGAGTGAATTGATTTCCCGTAGTGTATGGACCCCAAAGTCTCTGGGGAATCACATCAGAACCAGGTGGGGAACAAGAAAGGCTGAACAAGCAGAAGTTGAGAGCAAAGCAGGGCGTGGTGGAGGGCAGGTGGGGCACTACATAAAGTCAGGTGTTCAAGGCCCTGGATCACCTGTGTCCCTTGGGAACCTGTCTCTACCTTTCTAGATTGTTCCAACTTTAAAACCCGAATCCCAGGTCTCCTGGTCATGCCTGACTTTGTCTCTCGCTGTCCTTGGCTTCATGATCCTCAGTGTTCCCGAGCCTACTTCCCATTGTGTCCTAGGAGTACCCGCCCTGTTCCTGGTCCAGTAACAGTAATAATTGTCATTCAGTCAGGACGAGACACAATGCAAGCACTTTACGTGAGTTATTTATCAGCGCTGGCTCTCTCACGTAGATGGTAAATGACCACAGACCCCAGGGCCTGCGTCCTCTGGGCAGTGGTGGCTGGTGCTCCATCACCCCAAGGACCTTTGTCCAAACATACATGCCAGGACCCCACAAAATCTTCTGAAATGGAATCTGTAGGGGTGGAGCCTAGGAGTTCCCTGGATGGCCGTAAGGGTGACTGCTGGTTCAGAGCTGCTGGCCTGAACACATCCTGGTTTGACTGATCCCACTACACCAGGAAGAAGCCAAACTCCTTCTTCTGCCATTAGACCCCTGCAGGAGCCCCCATCAGGGCACCTGGTGTATCTGGCTTCCTCCTGCAACCTTCTCACACAGGCTGCATTCCAAAGATTTTTATAAACATCACTGGGGGTTAAGCATTGGTTCAGATAATCTACATCTCTTTCTTAGACTGTGCCTGGAAACTCCTTTGGCAGAGACCAACGGATCCCTAAGAGAACTTTTGAGTATGCCACACCCATCACTCAAAAGGTCTTCAAAATAAAAATGCTGACGGCAACCAGAAATAGAATAGTTCTGCCCCCAGCTTTCACGGTAATAAGGAGAAGCCTGTGAATCAGCTACTCTAAAGGGCAGAGGGCGGGGATGTTTAAAGCAAAAGGGAGATCAGGATCTATCACCTGATAACACCTCCCAACCCACCAGCCTCTTTATGCATTAAATAGGAAAGTAATTAAAAATAATAATCACATCTGGGCTATTGTGCTGGGAAGAATGCACGGAAGATGAGGAGGCGGTGCCCTTGACCCCATGCACTGGGAGAATATGAAGGATGTTTCTAAATGGGGAGTCCGCCCCCTGAGCAAAGTGTAGAGGGATGGCAGAGGAGGGATGCAGGTCCCACTCTTGTCCAAGGCAGATGGAGGCCAAAGCTGGGATGGTAGAGCAGAGAGGTCAAGAGCAAGTGAGGATTCAGAGACAGACAGGCCTGAACTCAGGTCCCAATCTCTCCACTTCCTACCTGTGTGATCGCAGGGAAAGACACAGTTTCTTCAACCCATCCCTAGGTGGGAAGGATCCCTGTACCTACATCACAGGACAAATGTTGTATGTTAATAATCAGACAACTTAGCTTCAGAAGAAACTTTGATTAAAATAATATGTGTAACAGGGAACTATATTCAATATCTTGTAATAACCTGTTGTAGAAAATAATCTGAAAATATATATATATGTATAAGTGAATTGCCTTGCTGTATACCTGAAACTAACACAGTATTGTAAGTCAACCTTATGTCAATAAAAAGAAATAAATATATAGTGTAAAACATTTATCTCAATGCCCAGCACTGAGTAAGAGTTCAACAGATGGCTGATAATCGCTATGACGACATAGATGTCCCCCCTGGATTTCCACTTCTGATCCCTGATGAAATCTAGGCAAGGACTTCATGACTCAGAGCCTTGTTTTCCCCACATGCACACACACACACACGCACAAAGGGAGTAATTACCTCTGACCCCAATCCTACTTGAGTCTTTAGTTTCCCAAAGAATTAAGACAAGTAAGGAAGGACCAAGGAAAAAGATATTATTGATCTTCAGCCTTAAAAAGGAGGAGCTCCTGCCCCTTGAGACAACATGAATGAATCTGGAGGACACTATGCTAAGTGAGATAAGCCAAAGACAAATACTGCATGATCTCAAATGTACGTGGAATCTAAAATAGGTGAACTCGTAGAAGCAGAGAGCAGAATGGTGGTTGCCAGTGGGGCAGGGGTTGTGGAGGGATGGTGGTCAAGGGCTACAAAATTCATGGTACAAGTTGAATACTGGAGATCTAACGTGCAGCATGGTGACTATAAGTAAAAACTGTATTGCGTACTTAAATTTTCCTAAGAGGGTAGATCTTGATCTTGTGTTCCCTCCATACACACACAGACACACACACACATGCACACATGCACACACACAAAGGAAATGGTAACTGTGAGGTAATAGATATGTTAATTAGCTTGATTGTGGTGATTATTTCACAATGTATGTATATATCACATCATCAATTGTACACCTTAAATAGATCCAATTTTACTTGCCAGTTATACCTCAATTTTTTCAAAAAGATATTGATCTAGAATGAAAAGGTATCAGCATTCCTGCCTTTATATTACTTCTAGCAACAAGATGGGACTCCCAGGGAGCTGACAGAACAAAAATCACAGCACGTCCGAAGGACCCACCAGCCAGAGAGGAAGAGCTGGTGAAACATTCAGAACACAGACCCAATGGAACCTGCAGGGGGAGAAAAATGGACACCTGCAGTAAAAGGTACTAAGAGCAGCCAAGGAAATTGAAGAAAAGCACAAAAAGACTTCCAGGGGCTTCCCCCAAAACATGCTTTGAGTGTTAAAATTTAGTAGATGAATTAAAGAAGAGGATGTTCGGTCACTATGGAGGCCAAGTGTTAAGAAATGTGTCAAAGTACAAAAAAAAAATAAGAAGAAGAGATGAAATCGGAGGGAAAGAGAAGATACAGAAAGGATAGCTCCAGGAGAGCTAATTTTTGATGAATAGCATTTCCAGAAAAAGAAAAAGAAAACAGATTATGAGGAAATAACAGGGACCACCTCTGCCCTCCTGCCGTAGGCGACTAGAAAACCAAAATGCACAAAAGGTGTTTCTAACATTGGATGACAGACAGTGCAGGACTGCCAGCTTCACATGAGATTGTCCTTCATAAGATTACAGATAAGTCTCAGCCCTCTCAACAGGGGCTAGGCCTGTGAGCCATGGCCGCTGAGCCTGCGTGTCTGGAGCCTGTGCTCCACAACGGGAGAGGCCACAACAGTGAGAGGCCTGCGTACCGCAAAAAAAAAAAAAAAAAAAAAAAGAGAACAACTGCCAGACAGACAAACTCCAGCTGGTTACTCAAACACAGGTAAATGGCAGACATTTTCTCCTTGCAAGGAAAACAACTAACAGTTTTTGTTGCCAAGAATAAAAATTGAGCTTTCAAGAGAAAATTATAGTTTGAGAAAACATGTATCAGCCACTATGAACTCCCTCAAGAAAAAAATAGTTAATAGGACTAGTCCTGTATTTATTTTTTTTAATTAATTTATTTTATTTATTCTTTTTTATTTTTTTTATTTTTGGCTGTGTTGGGTCTTCATTGCTGTGTACAGGCTTTCTCTAGTTGCGGCGAGCAGGGGCTACTCTTCATCGCAGTGCACGGGCTTCTCACTGTGGTGGCTTCTCTTGTTGTGAAGCACAGGCTCTAGGCACACAGGCTCAGTAGCTGTGGCTCACAGGCTCTAGAGTGCAGGCTCAGTAGTTGTGGCACACGGGTTTAGTTGCTCCGTGGCATGTGGGATCTTCCCGGACCAGGGCTCGAACTCATGTCCCCTGCATTGGCAGGCAGATTCTTAACCACTGAACCACCAGGGAGGCCCTAGCCCTGTATTTATTAATGAAATTGAATTCGTAATTGAAAATCTTATTACCCTGATACCAAAGCCACACAAAGATATCACCAAAAAAGGAAACTACAGGGTAATATCCCTCATAAACATAGATATAAAAATCCTCAACAAAATAGCTAATTGAACCCAACAATATGTAAGGAGGATAACACATTTTGATCAAATGGTATTAGATCTCAGAAATGGATAGAGAAAAGACAAACATTTTTAAATACCATTGATTGTTATTATTTATGGCAACGTTTGATAAAGTTGCTGTGAACACTGAATTAGTGAATACTGAACCATCACTTCTTGCGGAAATACTGGGTTATGTCCCTGCCAGCCTTTGGTCACAACATTCTCATCAATTAACCAGTACATAACCTTGCTTTACGTGTGCTTCTATTTAAGGAAACCTCATTTAATTTAAGTTGTTAACTCATTAACATTGGACTCATGACCCACAGTGCTGTAAGTCATTCCTGAATGAAATTTTAACTCATGTATTGTCTCCATAAGACACATGTCATCCTCTCGCACTTAGGAATACTAGGTAACACTTCAGCACTATGCCTGAGGCCATTTTTTTTTTTTTTTTTTTTTTTTTTTGCGGTAAGCGGGCCTCTCACTGTTGTGGCCTCTCCCGTTGCGGAGCACAGGCTCTGGACATGCAGGCCCAGTGGCCATGGCTCACGAGCCTAGCCGCTCCACGGCATGCAGGATCCTCCTGGACCCGGGCACGAACCCGTGTCCCCTTCATCGGCAGGTAGACTCTCAACCACTGCGCCACCGGAGAAGCCCCCTGAGGCCATTTTGAACAGCAAAATCACCCAGAAAAAGCAGAAAACCTAAAAATGTGGCACAAAATAGACTGTGAAAAGCACACGTGCAGGTAGTGTGAGAAGGCAGACTGTCATCTGGTCCAACCTCAGCTGGGAAGGTGCACTCGGGGTGACTCAGGATCTAACACCCAGCACACGTTTGTGAAGGACCACAAAAACTCCACAAGTATTGATTCTGGGGTTAGAATTTAGGAAAATTCACAAATACACACTCAGTAAATAATGAGGGTCAACTACAGTCATAGAAGGAAAATGTCCATGAGTTGAAGAAACACTTGGGTCTACGTTTTAACGGGCTCGCTGAATCCTAATTTAGATTGATGAGAAAGGGCACATAAGTGAGCATGTCCTAATGAAGTTCTGGATTATCATGATCAAGGGAGAAATTTGCAAAAGTCCTGGGAAAAGAATCAGTTACCCATAAAGGGGGCCAGGGCAGGGGGGGAATCCATCTTATCTGGGACTTCTCGTCTGCTACACAATTACCTGGAACTTTGCTGCAGAAAGTGTGATCCACTGACTGGCAGCTGTTGTGTTGACTGGGAGGGTCATAGAAATGCAGAGTCTCAGGTCCCAGCCCAGTCCTCCTGGATTCAGATCCACATTTTAATAAGACCTCTAGTGACTAGCAGTCACATTGGGGGAGAAGACAGTAAAGAACATCTACAGACCTTCTAGAAAGAGATTGCCACCCAAGAACCCTCTAAGCAGCCAAGATACCATTTCCTATTGAGATAAAAGAAAGATATTTAATGATAGACTCAAACAGAGAGAGTATCATCTCTGGGTCCTATGTAAAAAAAAAGCTAGCTAAACAATCCATGAGCCAAAGAGAAAGACTTCGAAATGGGGGAAGATGGAGGAGAGAAAACAGGGCCAGCAAGCCTTACAATATACAATTAAATATTAATGGTGAGAACAGAGTCTCTGAGAATGTATAAATAAGAACCTTTGTACCAGAAGAGACAGATTATAAGGAAAATTCTAATAACATAAAATTATTTCATAAAACCTAGATGTTGGGATGAGAATTTGGGAGAGAAATTAAGAGTATTGCAGGGAACCAGTAGCTCCTTGCAAGGGGTGGATGTAGGGGAGAGGAGAATAAATGTGCTTTTACCTAAAGTTCTAAAGTGAGGCTCTGAATGGGTTATATTCTGCACCTCCATGCGTGGATGCTTTGTGAGGTTGCCCCATACCCTGCGGATGGACGGCTCTGAAATGGTAACAACCCCTTTTCCCCAGCAAGCTTAGAGATTGAGCCCTGGAGGAAAGCACCATGTCTCTTGGTTATTTTCAGGAGGGGAAGGAAAGATAGCTCCCACTTACCTACCATGCGTAAGTCACTCTATGTATACACAACCGCATTTAATCGTCACCGAAATCCTGCCAAATACAGCTGATACTGTTTTCTCCATCATAAAAATGAAGAAACAGAAGCTTAGAGAAGGTAACATGCCCAAGGCAAGCTAATAAGTGAGAGCAATGGGATTTGAGCTCAGGTCTGTTTGCTTCCAAAATGTTTGCTTATTGGGTGAAGCAGTGAGATTCAGAGGCAACAACAAATAGTAACCTCCTGAAAGCTTCACTTTGGAAGACTGTCTAGCAGTTTCTTACAAAACTAAACATACTCTTATGCAGTCACACTCCTTGGTATTGGCCCAAATGAACTGAAAACTTATGTCCACGCAAAAACCTACACTGATATTTATAGCGGCTTTATTCACAGCTGCCAAAACTGGAAGCAACCATGATGTCCTTCAGAGGGCGAATGGACAAATAAACTGTGGTCCATCCAGACAACGGAACGTTATTCATGACTAAAAAGAAATACACTATCAAGCCATGAAAGACATAGAGGAAGCTTAAATGCATGTTCCTAAGTAAAAGAGGTCAATCTGAAAAGGCTACAGACTGTGTAATTCCAATTATATAACATCCTGGAAAAGGTAAAACTATGGAGACAGTAAAACAATCGGTAAGTGCCAGGGATTAGAGAAAGGGAGGGATGAACAGGTGGTGGAGAAGAATGTTAGAGCATTGAGACAAGAACGTTTGCTATTGTAAGGATGGATAGATATCATTATATATTTGTCCAAACCCACAGAATACACAACCCACAGAATACGAGTGACCCATAATGTAAACTATGGATTTTAGGTGATGATGATGTGTCAATCTAGGTTCATTGATTGTAGCAATGTACCCTCTGGTGGAGGATGTTGATACTGGGGGAGTCTGTTCACATGGTGGGCAGGGGGTAAATGGGAAATCTCTGTACTTTCCCCTAATTTTGCTGTGAGCCTAAAGCTGCTCTTTAAAAGTGTATGTTTTTGTTTTCAGGAGGAAAAAAACACTGATTTTTAAAAAAATTTTAATTTCTAACCATTCCAAAAACCTGGTCGTATCAAGTTAGGTAAATGATCAGATAAAACAACCAAGAATCTAATGTCTCTTCACTTTTTCTTCTTTTTTTTTTTTTTTGCGGTACGCGGGCCTCTCACTGTTGTGGCCTATCCCGTTGCGGAGCACAGGCTCCGGACGCGCAGGCTCCGGATGCGCAGGTCCAGCGGCCATGGCTCACGGGCCCAGCGGCTCCGCGGCATGTGGGATCCTCCCGGACCGGGGCACGAACCCGTGTCCCCCGCATCAGCAGGCGGACTCTCAACCGCTGCACCACCAGGGAAGCCCTCTTCACTTTTATATTTGACTCTAGACAAAAAAAGTCTATGGCCAGATTTTGAAAGGAGGTAACTGAATTTCAAGTCACTTTGGAGTCATATAACTCTCTCTTCTAAATAGAGATGAAGTATTAAAAAAAAAAAAGGGCTTAGTTTTTTTTTTTCTTAAAGAGCATTTCCTAACGTTGATGAGTATAAAATTCTAAAATGGATGAAAGAAGGAGAATAAGAATTCAACTTCTTTAGACATGTATGGGGTGTTTGTGACATATATACTCATACAGAGAATGCTGGAGTTGGAAGGTCCAGTGGTTTTCATATTCCCAGAGGTGTCGGGATTCTGACACCATCTGAGCTGCCTTGTGGAGTTAATGAAAGGGAGGCCTGGTCCTGTATATGTTTTATGTATTAAAGTTCTAAGTAAACTAGCACTTGTTAAAATAGTCTCACTGCTTTAAACAAAAAACAATTTTTTGAAACACAGGAAAGGGAGAAATTGAAAACCACTTACAATCCGACCACCTATTCTTCTGAACCTGAAATACCAATTTTGTTTTTAAGAACAAAGCAAAGAAAAGTGTTACTTTACATGGTGGGCAGCCAGTCTTTGGAACTTGCTTCCCTTGGAGGTGTTACAGGTTGAAAAACACGACGGTTCACACATCTTGCTCACATACTTATTGGGTGTCTGTGCCAGGGTTACAGTGCCAATAAGACAGCCATGACTCCTACTGCATGAAGCTTACATATTTTTAATAGAGTTGAAAGAAAACCATGAAGAAAGACGTTCAAAATTAACAAAGAAGGGAATTTCTTCTAAGTCTTAGCGTGTGAGCTTCCATAGACCAGAGACCCCAACAGCCTAGCAGCTTACTCTTCTTATTGACCAAAACACCAACTTTAGAAGAAAATAATCCCGGCAGTGTTTGGAATTAGAGCTACCCCTGGACAAGGTTCTGAAGCTGATCTGGTGCGTCTTGAGTTGACTTTTAGCTCCTCTTCCTTCTCCCAAAAAGGCTTTGTACCATCGCAAATCGTCCCCCATCCGGCTCCCCACCGGTGACACTTGGAGGAAGTACTCTTTTCACGGCATTTGCTTCTACGTCTGGGTTTCCTTAAGACCATCAAGCTTCAAGCCTCAGAGCAGGAAATCTGTAATGGTTTGATTCCAGACACCATGATCGTCCCATGGGAGGGATAATTTTGAGCTCTTCTCCTAAAGTTATGCCAGCAGTGTGCCCTGCCTGCTCTTGGGTCTCCTATGACGAGGACACAGAACAGAGACATGGGTCCTCACAGGGACTGAACACAGCATTGCTTGTGAACCTCGTGTGGGTGGGAAGACGTCGTCCCAGGACTGCATCCTCACTCTCTTTTAATCTCTTATAAATCCTTCCAACGGAGGTGTTGTCCCTTTTCCGGGTGCATGAAATCAGTACCACCTCCTTCCCCCACTGAAAGTGATGGAACTGCCCAGCACAGCCCATGACTGATTCCTCAGTGATTAGATTTAACTCTGATTTGATTTCCAAATGTGGAGAACACAGATCAGTCATGGTGCTGGGCTTAATACAGCTGAGGCCTTTGTCTGACAGGAGAGAAGGTAGGGAGCAGAGAAAACCTGAAATGTAAGTCTGTCCAGTCATCCCAGATGGAGAACGAGACCTGTGTCAGGACCTGCCTTCCTTCCTGCCTTGCTTCGACACCACAGCCCCACCGGGAGCTTGATGCCTGCCTTCCCCAGACCCATGACGACGCTGAGATGGATGGATTTGCAGTGAGCACAGCCTCTCAGCTCCCTGTGTGCAGCGGCCCCCCTTCTCCCCCAGCCCCATCAGCTCCAGCACATCTCCCAGCTCCTTTGGCCGAGGTTTCAGCCCCCACCCCCCGCCCCATCTCCCTCCTCTCCTCTCCCTGACGCTGACATCTTCCCAGTTTTGTTACTGAGTCCAAGCTTGCTCTGTTCGCTGCACTACAGGCCAATGAATCAGAGACGAGGTGTTAAGGCAAAGAATACGACTTTAAAGCCGGCAAACCGAGAAGACGGCAGACCGATGTCTCCGGAAAACCATCTTATGGGGGTTTGGATGCCAGTTTCTTTTATAGAACAGAGAGGGGGAGGAGATGAGGAAGTAAAGTAAAAGGCCATGAATTTTGCAAAAGTCCCCTGGAATGGCCAGCCTCGGGGAGGGGATGTGTTCATTTCTTCTTTCTTGCAGCCAGCCACAAGTGGACAGGGTTAGGATGCTTCCCTGAACAAAGGCACTTTGGCTTAACATTCAGGCAGAGGGGCAGGCTTCCCTGAGGCAGGCCATTGTGTATAGACAGTATCCTTTTAGTGAACAAAAGCAACGGCAAGCAAAGGTTAAAGTAAAAGGAACAGATCCAACATGTAGTCAGAGTTGGCTCTTCCCTGTTACGCTTTGACTGTTGAACCCCAGTTTTTCCCACCTCCCAATTCCTCCAACTCCAACTGTACCTAACCCGTGAGATTCTGAACACTCTGATGGCCATGGGACCCTCTGAGGTCTTTCCTTTACACCTCAGGTGCTGTCACCACCTCCCTCTGGCCACTTCGTCCACATTTTGGCCAAACTCCACGGCTCAGATAGGATCTCACGTGAGGATACACTGGAAAGTTAGGAGAGATGTGTAGCTGTGAGCTAAGTGGCCCGGCCAACAGTCAGCTGACCTCCAGACCTGTACCTGAGCCCAGTCGAGACCAGGAGAACCACCAGCCTAAAGGGCTGATCCACAGCATTGTGAGCTGAATATGGTTATGATTTTAAGCCAACTGAGTTTTTTGGGTGTTACATAACACTATTTGTGCAGTCAGTAACTGCTAATATTTAACAACATATGTCCAATGTTTGAATAAATTTCCTCCTATTTATATGTTCCTTGACATTTTTCTGTTTTTATTGCCAACTTCTGTGCATTTCATCCCCTTGGGAGCAGTTAAGCCACACCCCCCAAAGTCACACTCCCTTCCCTACTATCTGCTAATAATAATAAAAAAGGAGCCTATTACAAGGTTTCGAAAGAATAACTCAAAGGACTATTGGAAGAAATAGCTTATAAGTAAAAACTACTTACTGAGGATCAGAAAGTATTTACTTTCAAAAGTGGGCTCAGTACTACTGACAGAAACAATCAGGGTATAGAAATATATAACTCACAACATTTGCTCTCAAAGTGGCTGAAATTGGAGGAGCTAAAAGTCTTAAAATTGAGGAGAATAAAACTAGTACAGGGCTTCCCTGGTGGCGCAGTGGTTAATAATCCGCCTGCCAATGCAGGGACATGGGTTCGAGCCCTGGTCCAGGAAGATACCACATGCCGCAGAGCAACTAAGCCTGTGTGTCACAACTACTGAAGCCCACGTGCCTAGAGCCCATGCTCGGCAACAAGAGAAGCCACAGCAATGAGATGCCCATAGACTACAACAAAGAGTAGCCCCACTCACCGCAACTAGAGAAAGCCCACGTGCAAAGCCCGCGTGCAGCAACGAAGACCAAACACAGCCAAAAATAAATAAATAAAATAAATAAATAAAATAAATAATTTTTTTTTAATGTTATGCTTTGAACCACTAAAACCAATGTTGGGGATTTACTCCCAAGCCAATACTTCAAAAGCAGAAAGAAAAAAAGAAAGAAAGCTATCAACATAAAGTTACTTTGTGCCAAGGCAGTCACAGGAGAGAAAAAATCTTTAAGTACAAAAGGCCCACACACTGAAGAGAGACAAAGTATAGCAACTTCAGGGAATATTCTACAGCCATTAAAAAAAAAAAAATCCATGAAGACAATAGATACACAGCAAGGTGCTTACCATGTAATATTAATCAGAAGCAAACTAAGTTATATGTGTTCTAAAATTATAGCAAAAGTATTCACTCACGTGGGAATATATTAAAAGGATACCTAACTGAAAGTAGCTCTACGTGAGCTTGAGACAAATATTTAATCTTTTCAAATATTATCATGGTTTAAAGGTGATATAATAATAGCATTTTTTAAATTTAAAATAACGAGTTATGCAGAAGAGTTGAAATAATGAAGATAGAAAATTTTAGCCAAACTGGTCTGGACAGCTCTGTGTTCATATTTTTTAACACAATGTAATCATACTAGATTGTGACTCAACCTTCCCACCTCTGTGCCTTACCTTTTAGTTACCTCTGTCACCTCTAACTGTTCCCATACACATCCTTAAAATATGCTGATTAGGGCTTCCCTGGTGGCGCAGTGGTTGAGAGTCCGCCTGCCGATGCAGGGGACACGGGTTCATGCCCCTGTCCGGGAAGATCCCACATGCCGCGGAGCGGCTGGGCCTGTGAGCCATGGCCGCTGAGCCTGCGCGTCCGGAGCCTGGGGCCACAACAATGAGAGGCCCGCGTACCGCAAAAAAAAAAAAAAAAAAAAAATGCTGATTACACAGGGCACCCCAGAACTGTACCCCGGGGGGCTGCCATTCCTGCTGATGAGTTCGGAGACACTGATCCCAAACTCCTACTGCTTCTTTTATCTTCTTGTAAGTTTATAGGATTTGATTTAGGGCCTGTCCTCAATTTAGACCATTAGGATTCTCCTTGCCATTAAATGGACTTGTGTAAGTCTACAATTTTGTGCCTACAATGTAAACCTATAAATGAAATGGCTAACAATAACAAATTCACTCAACAAATATATATTAAATAGCAGGCACCATGAACTAGACCCTAACCCTCTATTTCTCTCTTAACAAGGCTTTGATCCATGTAACTTATGACCCATCTACTTAACCCATCCTTTCCACTGGCTTAGAATCCTGCTGCAGGGACCATGTTCTGGTTGTTCACAGTCAAGGCTTCCTGCCTCACCATATACTTGAGTAGAGGTGTTTGCCAATTTATGAAAACTGATATCTCTGTGTTATATCTAATTCATCTTTGATGTTTAAGATGATAACTGCTATCATTTGTCCCTCTGATCAAACATGCCTTTGCATGTTATTTCTGGGAAGCCTGAGGTCTCATGTCAGTCGATGAGAGCAGTAGAGGGAACCAAATGTCACAAAGTACTCAGAACAGGAGTCCTCCTGAGACAATCCCATTAAAGCTGAAGGGGGTTTTTTTCTTTTTTTTTTTTTTTTGGTCATTATGATATGTGATTTATAAGAAGAAATATATATTTGGTCCTCCTCCAGTTCTTGGCACAGAGCTCTTAAAACCCCTGGAATGTCTTAAGTGATAAGAGCCATAAAGGTGAAAGGCGTGCCTTTGGTTATTCGTAATAAGCCCTCATTGAGCCAAAGACCACACCTGAGTTTATGCTAATAAGGTGACTTTTGGAAAACCCCTGAAGCTGGGGGCTGGTTGCCAGGGGAACCAGCCACTGATTAGAGGGCTGGAACTTTCAGCCCAACCCCCCAGCCTCTGGGGAGGAGAGAGGAGCTGGAGGTTGAGTTGACCACCAATGGCCAATGATTCAAACAATCGTGCCTATGTTAATGCTGCCTCCATAAAAAACCTAAACTGAAGGGGTTCAGAGAGCTTCCAGGTTGGTGAACATGTGGAGGTGCTGGTGGGGTGGAGCATCCAGAGAGGACCTGCCTCTTCCCCCGTGCCGTACCCTGTGCATCTCTTCCATCTGGCTGTTCCTGAGTTGTATCCTTTTATAATGATCTACTAATCTAGTGAGTAAACTGTTTTTCTCTCAGATCTGTGAAGTGTTATAGCAAATCATCAAACCTTCGGAGGGGGTGGTGGGAACCCAGATTTGTAGTCAGTTGGTCAGAAGCACAGTTGACAACCTGGACTTGGGATTGACACCTGAACTGGGGGAGGGGTCAGTCTTGGCGGGGGGCAGGCTCAGCACACCTGACTTACCTTCTTAGAACATACTGGAATTTCTTTCCCACACTCACGTGAAACGGCCCCCCATCTGTTCAGTGAACTCACGAAGCTTCTATCCCTTCACCTAAGGTGACTTTGATACATCTCTATACTAATCTCCTTCATTAATTCATTTGTTCATTTATTTGCCAGCTATTCAGTGAAGACCTGCTGTGTTTGTGTCCACCCTGGGGCTAGGCTCTGGGGAGGTCATACAAATCCCACGGCCCTGCCCCTGATTTTAAAGAGAATGTTTCTAATATTTCTCCATTTAGGTTGATGATACTTATAGATTTTAATACCCTTTATCCAGTTAAAGAAATTCCTTTCTATTTTTAATTTAACGAAGAGGGTTTTTTTAATCAAAAAATATGTTAAGTATTAAGTGCTTTTCCTGTAGCTATTGAGATAATCATATCATTTTATTCTTTAATCTGTGCATGTGATGAATTATGTTGATAGTTTTTTGGGTTTTTTAAAATTCCAAATGTATTTTGAAGACCAAGTCTACAGGATTTGCTGACAGCTCAGATGTGATACTGTTGCCAAATCTTGGCTCCCTGTGCATATGGCCGAGACAGAGGTTTGGAAGATAAGAAATAGAGAGGCTTGGGGCTTCCCTGGTGGCTCAGTGGTTGAGAGTCCGCCTGCTGATGCAGGGGATACGGTTTCGTGCCCCGGTCCGGGAAGATCCCACATGCCGCAGAGCGGCTGGGCCCGTGAGCCGTGGCCGCTGAGCCTGCGCGTCCAGAGCCTGTGCTCCGCAACGGGAGAGGCCACAGCAGTGAGAAGCCCACGTACTGCAAAAAAAAAAAAAAAAAAAAAATAGAGAGGCTTTTTATTTTCTTTGCCAGGCAAAGGAAGACACAGTAGGCTAGCGCCTCAAGAACTGTGCCCCCCCTTCCTGGGGAATTACACGAATTCTTATAGGGAAGCTCGCAGTCCAAAGTGAGTGGTAAGGATCAAAATGGTGAAGGTCTTGCATTCTTCTTCTTCTTGCATTATTTCAAAACAGTCACCACTGGAGTCCGGCAACCCAGTAACTGGGTCTGGCAGCCCGGTAATTGGGTCCGTTAGTCTCTCTGGGTTATCGGTCTGCGACCTCCTTTCTGAAATACAGCTACAAAGAGAGATTTGCTGTAAGAAATTATAGGGAGAGTAAAGAGTAAATACCAGGTGCAGGAAGTAAATTACCTAAATTACACAGGATTAGGGATGAGAGGTTAGCTTCATGAAGGGCAAATCTAGTTACAGACACTACAGATTAGTAACAGTTCAAATAAAACTAGGATTGATTAACTCAGGCCAGTTTATGTTTCTTCTCTAGCCTGTTCACTGTTCCCTTTATTTTCCTTGTTCTCAGGAGAGGGAAAACTTCATTTCTATTTTTGCTGCAACAAACTCTGAGAGAAGTAGAGTAGTCAGGTATGATGCCAAAAGTTTTGTCCTAAGCAAGCGAGTAAATAAAATTGCCGTTAATCCAGACAGGGAAGGCTGCAAGGAGAAGGTTTGATTTTGGTCGGGGGGAGGGGGGCGGTTTACAAATCAGAGCTCAGTTTTGTACATGTGAAATGTGAGATGCAGAAAAGACACTGAAAAGGACTGTATACAATTGAATTAGAAGACAGGTAGCACCCGAAGATATGAATGTATAAATGTGGGAGTCATCAGCACCGGAGGAAATTGAGCTGACAAAACATTCTTAAGAACGTACGTATACAAGAGTAAATAGATCTCAAAATTACGTGCAAAATGCTTGTCCCTTCTCCCATATAGGACAAAGAGCACATAGAGACAGATTATCTATCATGTTTATTATCCAGCAGGGGTTTTTGCTCTGGGTTTGGGTGATACTCCTCACCAGGCATGCAAGTTTTTTCTGGCAGTAGTTATTTTGTCCTATAGGTTGCCTTCAAGTTTCTGTTGTTCTGTAAAATATGATGGAAATTTTTCTATTTGGCGAGCAGAGCTGAAACATCTCTCACACATACACACACACACTTGCGCGCGTGCGCCAATTCTACTGTATGTAAATTTATATAAAATATATGTATTTTAATGCCTGAGTCTCACAAATTCTGCCTTTGAAGTTTCTAAAGGTACCAGACAGCCTAAAGAGAAGGTATGACCTCTTCAGGTAAGATGGAAGGGCAGGTATTTATAAAGTAGGGTGGCTGTGACTGTGGGCTTCTCCTTATTACTTGTATTAAATTATTTGGAGTCTCATTGAGCCAAAGACAAAGTCCACTCATTCTATAGGTTCTTGGATCTAATTTTATAACATCCAAACTGGAGACTGGATGGGGCCTTCAAAGATGGCACAGTCCAGTCACCTAGTCATCCATCCATTGTGCCTCTAAGTAACACACTAAACCACCCTAGACTGAAATGTCTAGGAATCACATAAGAGGGGCAATGGTTAAGAACAGAATTAAGAGCTTTACAAGTGGAAAGTGTTCTTTTTCTTCCCTTTCACTGTGAATCCAAACTTACCAATCATTTCTATCATATCAGTAAGGAACCCAAGACTATAACGTTATCAAGAATTAACATATCAATACTTCTTTAACATTTAACATCAGGATTCCTTTAATATATTTACCATTGCCCTGAAGTTTGGGCTTCAAGATCAGTTTGTTTCCGCCATAAAAAGGAACGAAATTGAGTCATTTGTAGAGACGTGGATGGATCTAGAGACTGTCATACAGAGTGAAGTGAGAAAGACAAAAACAAATATCGTATATTAATGCATATATGTGGAACCTAGAAAAATGGTACAGATGAACCGGTTTGCAGGGCAGAAATGGAGACACAGATGTAGAGAACAAACGTATGGACACCAAGGGGGGAAAGTGGCCACGGGGGTGGTGGTGTGATGAATTGGGAGATTGGGATTGACATGTATACACTAATATGTATAAAATGGATAGCTAATAAGAACCTGCTGTATTAAAAAATAAATAAAATTAAATTAAAAATTTTAAAAAAAGATCTGCTTGTTTCCTTTCCAAAACCTGGCAAATTTATTGAATTCCTGATGAGATTACTCTCTGACTCCTACATTCTCCTTCTGCTCATCCCAGCCCTGACTAATATGTGACCTTTTTTGACAGAATTATTGAAATTCATTAATGGTTTTATTGCCTCTGATTGCCAACATTTGTCACTGGTGCTGTGACATTTATCAAGCTCTCGTTAGCCCACACAAGGGTCGTCACTTCCAGCACTGACTGAACTTCCACAAACAAATTTTCCTTAACTAGCATCAGTTCAGCTCCAACAGTCCTGGCTAATAAGCTACTAATGAGTTTGTCATGGAGTTTGCAACAAAAAAACATAGAATTAGTGAGTATTTAGCAAAGTTAAAAGATATTGAACTTTCAGAAAAGTATGTCATTTCTCTAGAGCACTGTTCTATATAATGCCTTCCTATGGAAGGGTGATGGGATAGCAGGAAGTTGCTTTACCCTGGGGGTGGGGGGTCCATACCCCCTTCCCTTAACCCAAACTACCTGATGTGTCTACATCTAAGATGACTTCTGATTATTCCAGAGCCCAGAGAAGAAAGGCATTTACATCAATGTGAAAGAGCTGGGAAGTTGACTCACTCCTTGGAGGAAGCTCAAGTGATCTCTTTACTTTATTGCTCAAGTAGCTTCAGAGAGTTTGAGAAAAGAGTCTTACCTTAGAAGTCATAAGATCTGCGTTCTTACTAGCTGTTGGGCAAACAATTTAACCTCTTAACCTTGGGTCCAATTACATCTTCAGTAAAATAAGGATAACAAAACTTTACCTGCTCCCAAGAATAAAATTTGGTCAGATGAATTCTGCCCAATATCTCCTCCCAGATTGAAAGGTGGGCACCCCACAGATTTTAATTGTTGCTGTCCTCACTCCAATACTTACCTCCTTCCTCATTTTCACACCAAGAAGGTCAAAAGCTTCCTTCCACTATGGCTGGAGGAGTTTGGCTGTAACACAGTGAAAAGCATAGTTTTCATGTTCAACCTGCCAAACCCCTCCAGTTTTGAAAGGGAAATGATCTCTGTGATAAAAACCAAACTGAAAACCCTCCAAGGTTTGAACAGATAGGAGAAGCTCTAGGGGACAGGAAGGAGAGGATGGGTTCAACGCGCGTGAGGTCTTGACACTTTCCCCCCACTGTCTGCCCTCCTCCACAAGGCTTCTCTCACTCTGATCCTGGTCTCTGTGATCAAAGTTGGATCCCAAAGATGTAGTGCTCCTTCTAACATTCACTCATCCTCATCCAGTCAACACTCATTGAGTGCTTCACCTCCTTACTGCTGGGCTTTGGGATAAATGTCCTGGGGTAAATAAGGCACAGTCCCTGCCCTTGGGAAACTCCCAAGATAATAGAGGGGTGAGCTGGGTAAAGAGATAATAACAGTGAAACGTGATAAGTGGTCTCATGAGAGTACGTACAAGGTGATATGGGAGCATCAAGATGGAAAAGACCAGCCTCCAGAAAACTTTTGTAGAGGAAGTTACTTTTCCACCACGTTTAGTTGACCTCTCAAAAGAAGGACCCCTGTATGACCTGGCATGGTCCCCCCTGTGATTAATTCCTTGAGTGATGTCGGCACCTGGAGGTACAGCATCGGCCCTGGTCTGCCCACTGCAGCCTGTGAGCAAGGGGCTGAGCTACTAGCCTGTCACATGGGACTAAGGGCTGAGGGCTGATGTTACCACCTGTGCTTTGCCTTAAGCATCAGCAGGTGGCTACTGGAGCTATTTGGAAGCAACGTTCCTTGGAAAGTATTAGCATATATAATTTCTAGATGAATTAGTAGAACCATATTATCCATCAAAGTATTTATAGTCAGGGTTTACTTGCTGGAAACAGTCACAGTTTCTTCCTTGGGAGTCCTAAAACCAAATAACCCACATGATGCTCATCTTAAAAATCATAATGCCGTCCACTCCCATAGCCGCTGCCCTAGTTAAGACTCTCATTACCTTTAATGAAATTCTTGGGGCGCGCTCCTCACGGGTCTCACTGCTTCCTACATTCCTGGTCTCCAGTATTAATCCTATCAGGGTCCTCCTCAAAGCACAGCTAAGACCGCATCACAAAGTCTGCTACTCAGCCATTAGTGTTCCCTAAATTGCAGCTGCCATTCCCAAAAGAGGTCCCATCTTTCCAGCCTCATCTCTCACTGCACCCAAACACCTCCCAACCCACCAGCCACGCTGTTCCATGAACACCCTCGGCTTTTGCTCATATATTCCCTCCACCGAGAATACATCCACACCCCACACCCACTGTCTTTGTCTTTCAAAATTCCTCCCCAATGTCCAGGCCTTGCATAAACCCCCTCTACGATAAAGCTTTGGATATCCTCTTATTTGAATGTGATATTTCGTCCTCTGAGCCCCCACATCACTTTGTTTGGAATTCTCTTGTGATCCTTCTCTTATTAGCTACATGACCCCGGGAAAGTCACTTAACTGTAAATCGAGAATAATACCTACCTTACACGTCGTTGAGAGGATTAAATGAGATTAAAAATAACTTGGAGTAGTGCGTGGCATATAGGAAGTACTCAATTTACAATAGCTTTTCTGGTAGCTATTTTTTGTCTGTGATCACACACACACACACACACACACACACACACACACACTGTAAGCCCTTGAGGACAGGTGCCAACCCTGTTCATCTTTGTGTCCCTTGCAGAACCTCTCACATGGTATGTCCTCAAAAAACATTGATTGAATTGGAAATGCCAGCATCCCAACTGAAACAGCAATTCTATTTTTTTATTGAAGTATAGTTGATTTACAAAGTAGTGCCAATCTCTGCTATACAGCAAAGTGACTCAGTTATACACCTATATACATTCTTTTTTTACATTCTTTTCCATTACATTTTATCACAGGATATTGAATATAGTTCCCTGTGCTATACATTAGGACCTTGTTGTTTATCCATTCTAAATGAAATAGTTTGCATCTGCTAATCTCAAATTCCCAGTCCATCCCTCTCCCTCCCCCGCTCCCACTTGGCAACCACAGATCTGTTCTTTATGTCTATGAGTCTGTTTCTGTTTTGAAGATAGGTTCATTTGTGCCATGTTTTAGATTCCACATATAAGTGATATTATATGGTATTTGTCTTTCTCTTTCTGACTTACTTCACTTAGTATGATAATCTCTAGTTGCATCCATGTTGCTGCAAATGGCATTATTTTGTTCTTTTTTATGGCTGAGTAGTATTCCATTGTATATATGTACCACATCTTCTCTAACCATTCATCTGTTGATGGACTTTTAGGTTGTTTCCATGTTTTAGCTATTGTGAACAGTGCTGCTATGAACATAGGGGTGCATGTATTTTTTGAATTATAGTTTTGTCTGGGTATATTCCCAGGAGTGGGATTGCTGGATCATAGGATAATTCTATTTTTAGTTTTCTGAGGAACCTCCATACTGTTTTCCATAGTGGCTGTATCAATTTACATTCCCACCAACAGTGCAAGAGGGTTCCCTTTTCTCCACACCCTCTCCAGCATTTGCTATTTATAGGTTTTTTAATAATGGCCATTCTGACTGGTGTGAAGTGGTACCTCATTGTAGTCTTGACTTGCATTTCTCTAATAACTAGTGATGTTGAGCATCTTTTCATATGCTTATTGCCCATCTGTATGTCTTCTTTGGAGAAACGTCTGTTAAGGTCTTCTGCCCACTTTTCAACTGGGTTTTTTGTGGGGTTTTTTGTTGTTGAGTTGTATGAGCTCTTTGTGTATTTTGGAGATTAAGCCCTTGTCTGTTGCATCATTTGCAAATATTTTCTCCCATTCCATAGTTTGTCTTTTCGGGTTTTTTTTATGGTTTCCTTTGCTGTGCAAAATCTTGTAAGTTTGATTAGGTCCCATTTGTTTATTTTTGTTTTTGTTTCTATTGACTTGGCAAACTGACTTAAAACACTGGTACAGTTTGTGTCAGAGAATGTTTTGCCTATGCTCTCTTCTAGGAGTTTTATGGTGTCATGTCTTATGTGTAAGTCTTTAAGCCATTCTGAGTGTGTTAGTGCCTGATGTGAGGGTGTGTTCTAACTTAATTGATTTACATACAACTGTCCAACTTTCCCAACACCACTTGCTGAAACAGCAATTCTTAATGTTCAGAGAGGGAGAAACTTGGAGAAGGGGAATAACTCACCCACTTTGTCAATACACCTGGGCTTTGTAAGTATATTTCTTTCTCCTTCTTGAGTGGTTAGTTGGAGACGGAATAGGTATTGTCTTTCCTAATAAGGACACTGATATACACCCAACTCATATCATAATTGTTCAATTTTTATAGCATTTAAAAAAATAATGGTATGTCTCATAGACTGAATTGTGTTATTTGTATTTTCTCCATTTGTGTGTGGGTCACGGAGGACAGTGGAGTGGCTCTGTCACCTCTGTTTTGGTATCTGCGGACCCATAAACAGAACCTGGTACAAAACTGTGTTCCAGAAAATGCATTCTGAATATTGTTGAACCAGATTCTCACTCACATTTCTTAGTGAAGCTACTAAGGAAGCAATTGATCAGTCTGGGCCCAGCTGAGCCTCAGCAATTCTCTCTCCCCTCAATCTTGTCCTTACTTCATTATCCTCAGGGCAGCTTGCTCATGTTTCTTCCTGGACAGGCCAAACAGGGGCAAAGGTTCTTGAACCTCCTAAGGATGTCAGGGCTGTAATATGCTTTGGAGTTAAGGCTTGAAGGAGCATATTTAGAAGCAGTCCTGTTACACTGGTATTCACAAAGTTCTGCTCTCCATCAGTCTATGGGAAGCTGATGCTAGGGGAGGATATTAAACAATCCATCAAAGGTCTTTGCTTGAAGGAAACTCAATCATAAAGAATGTATTTGTTAAAAGTGCTTTCTTTTTAGGTGCATGATCAGGGAAGGAGGGGAGAAAATGATCCCCCCAAGTACGCAGACAGACAGGAAATCTTATCTTCATCTGGGATTTGGAGAAAGATACATTAGAGATTGAACAAGACAGCAACTTCTCTCAGAGTAAACGGGGAACTTATTTCCTGTTGGAAATGGGTGATTCCTATTCATCCTTCAACTCTCATACTAAATGTGAGCTTTGACTTCTAAGGATCTTTTGGTGGACCCCAAGACTGGACGAAGGGCCCCTCAGGATGTCCTCACAGCACCCTGGTCTTCCCCTCTTGTAGTAGTGGGTTATCCCACTGTCCGGCCACTGCCTCTTTATCCACCCTCAGCCCACTTCAGCCCACCTGGAAGGTGGTTCAGATTCAACAGACCTTAACTCGCATTCTCATGTTGCTATTAAGACTGCAAATTGCTACAGTCATTACAGAGGACAATTGGCAATATTTTTCAAATATAATCGTATCTTTCAAAATTATAAAAGTACAGATTCTTTGATCTGGCAGTTCTTAGACATCTAACCTAACACTTAATCTTTGAAGTCAAGGATGGAAAAGAATTATCCCTTCTCAACAGGAAATGAGTTCATCATTTGTTCTGAGAGATGCTGCTTTGAAGGCAAGAATCATGACTGTCCTGCTGCATCTTTAATCTCCCGAAGTCCAGACTGTCCCTCACAGCCATAGGCATTCAATAAATGTTTAAGTGAACAAATGACTTTACCAAAAATTCAGATTTCCTTCATCATGTAAAATCTATTTTTACAAACCCAACATGTTTCTCTTCCAAATGGGACAATTAACTAGTCCTATAATGCAAAGCAGGGCATCTCTGAAGCACTTCCTTTGTTGAAAACTGAAACATATTTATTACTGATATTTAAGTGTTGCTCCCACCTACTCCCCCTTTGCAAATATTTCTGAAGAAAATTCATTTCTGGACAGATTTCTCCTCATTTACATCTAATTCTCTTCAGATTACACTCAGTGGAGGGGTGTTAGCAAAGGTTAGGGCATCAGAGACATGTGACAGCCAAAGAATCAAGTGAATGCAAAGCTTTAATTGACAATTAGCCAGAATGAAGAAAGAGACAAAGGAACCAGATGCCTGTCCTAGAACTCAGCAAAGAACTATGCATTGTGACTGAGAGATGCAAAGAACACAGAAGACCTTTTTCCATTTTCTCTAAGTCATTGAATTTATGGGCATAGATCTGTTTGTAATATTCATTACTATCCTGAAGGGTCAGTAATGATGTCCCTCTTGGATTCCTGATATCAGTAATTTGGGTCTTCTCTCTTTTTTCATGGTCAGTCTAGCTAGAGGTTTATCAGTTGTGTTGATCTTTAAAAATACCAGCTTTGGGGACTTCTGTGGTGGTGCAGTGGTTAAGAATCTGCCTGCCAATTCAGGGGACACGGGTTCGAGCCCTGGTCCGGGAAGATCCCTCATGCTGCGGAGCAACTAAGCCCATGCACCACAACAACTGAGCCTGTGCTCTAGAGCCCATGAGCCACAACTACTGAACCCACATGCCACAATTACTGAAGCCTGCGTGCCTAGAGCCCATGCTCCGAAACAAGAGAAACCACCACGATGAGAAGCCCGCTCACCGCAACTAAAGAAAGCCCGCGCACAGCAACCAGGACCCAATGCGGCCAAAAATAAATAAATAAATAAACAAATTTTTAAAAATGCAGCTTTAAAAAAAAAAAAAACTATTTATTTATTTGGCTATGCCTAAAATACCAGCTTTTATTTTCATTGTTTCTCTCTTTTTCTAGTCTCAATTTCATTGATATATACTCTTATCTTTACTGCTTAAGTTCCTTGCCTTGGACCTAATTTGCTTTTCATTTTCTAGGAGAAAGTTTAGATCTTTGATTTGAGACCATTCTCCTTTTCCAATATAAACATTTAATTCCTCTATGCACTGCTTTAAATACATACCACAATTCTTAATACATTGGTTTTTTTGTTTTCATTTAATTATAAATATTTTTTTATTTTCCTTGGGGCTTCCTCTTTGATCAATGGACTATTTAGAATTGTTTTTGTTCAATTTCCAAAAGTTGGGGGATTTTTCCAGATATCTCTGTGTTATCAATTTCCAGTTTAATTATTTTATAGTCTAATAACATACTTTGTAATATTTCCTTTTTTTAATTTATTAGGGCTTATTTTATGACCCAGGATATGGTGTATTTGGTGACTCAGTCATGTACAGTTTTAATGAATATGTATTCTGCTGTTAAGTGGAATGTTTTTAAAGTGTGAATTAGGTCAAATGGGTTGAGACCATTGTTCAAGTCACCAGTTCGTACTGAGTTTCCTCTTTACTTATCCTATCAATTACTGACCTAAGGGTTAAAATCTCCAACTGTGATTGTAGATTTATGTATTTTACCTTTCAGTCCTATCAGTTTTGCTACATGTATTTTGAAGCTCTGTCATTAGACACACACACATTTAGGATTATTCTAGCTTCCTGGTGATTTGACTCCTTTACCATTATGTAACCTCCGTCTTTATCTGTGGTAATATTTCTTCTTCTAAGTCTGCTTTCTCTGATATTAATCTATCTACTCCCACTTTCTTTTCATTAATGTTTGTATAGTTGATCTCTTTCATCCTTTTCTTTTATCCATGCCTTTACATTTAAGCTAGGTACTTTTCAGACAGAATGTAGTTGAGTCTTGCTTTTTTATCATACCTGACAAACTCTTCAAATGATGTGTTTATACTGATCATATGTAACATAATTATTGATATTGTCGGAGTAAAATCTAATTTTTGCTAGCCATTTTCTATTTTTTCCATCTGTTCCTCATTTCTTTTAAACTATTTTTCTGCCTTCTTTTGAATTGACTATTTTTTATGATCTTATTTTATCTCCACTCTTACCTTATTAATTATCCTTTTAAAAAATGTTTTTGGTGGTTACCCTAGATTTTACAATATACAGTTTAGTTAATTATATTCTACCTTCAAATAGACTTTTGCCTGGATGTCAGGGATGGGGTTGCTCAATGATCCTGCCTCCCCCCTACTGGTAGGGGGCTTCCAGTGATCTGGGCCCAGCATATATTCCCCTCTCCTGTGAGTAGAGAGCTTTTGTTCTGTGGGCGAGATGGACCAAAGCATCTGGACAGCACTTTGTATCTTTCCCAAGGTGGCTTCTTCTAATTCTACACCATGAGACAGGCTTTCTCCATGTCTCACTCTGTCCAATCTTTCTCATGACCACCCAATGAGGTTTGAGAAGAACTTACAATCATCTCTCCTTGGAGGTTGCTATGGTCTGAATGTTTGTGTCCCCCAAAAATTCATTTGTTGAAATCCTAACCCCCAAAGTTCATGGCACTAGCAGGTGGGGCCTTTGGTAAGTGCGTCAGTCATGAGGGTGGAGACCCATGATGGGATTAGTGCCCTTATCAAAGAGACTCCAGAGAGCTCCTTGGCCCCTTCCACTGTGGGAGGACAAAGGTGCCAGTTATGAACCAGAGGAGGACCCTCATGAGAGTGTGACCATGCTGGCACCTTGATCTTGAATTTCCCAGATTCTAGAACTGTGAAAAATAAATGTTAGTTGTTTATAAGCCATCCAGCCTGTGGTATCCTGTTATAGCAGCCCAAAGTAAGATAGGGGAACTTGTTTTTTCTTAGATTAAATTCCTATATCCTAAGCAGAAGCTGGAAGTTTCTCAATTCGATGTTAATTTGCATTTTTCTGATGATTGATATTGCTAACAATGTTGCCATCTGCACATTACCATTTTGATATCTTGTTTTGTGAAATGTCTGTTCAAGCTTTTGCCAATTTTTATTGGGTGTTGTCTTTATTATTGAGTCGTAGGTGCTGTTTATGTATTCTTGGTACACATCATTTATCAAAATTTCTATTATCAGCTTTCTAATGTCTACAAAATGCTTTGTTGGGATTTTGATTGGGATGGCACTGAATCCATAGATCAACTTGGGAAGGCCTCATTATTTCTTAAAATACATTTCCTAGCTCTGCCTATAGAAAGGGCTTAGAAACAATGATACCCTAGTAGCAAGAAGCATTCCCACTAAATACCATTTCTATATACCCTTCCCACTAAAAAGAACCAGGGTTCTTTGGAGCAATATTTGATCCGAGACAGCTGGATAGTGAAATTACAAGGTAAACCTAGAACATCTTGCTTTACCAGAAAGTAAGGATATATTTTTTAAAAAACTAATAGGGACATGTCAAAGGACATAGGAGCTTGAAGGCCCACCATGGGACAAATTTTGACTAATTTGAGAACTTTAAAAAATTATAGTGATGGATTTTAACACATGGAAGTTTTTTAAACAAAGAATCTGTGTCTGTGGTGATATTCAGAAACAAAACAGAAAAGGAGAGGGAGAGAAAAAAGGGGAAAGTTGGGGGTGAGAAATTCTTCTCTGCAGAAGAATGTTAGCCAAGAAATGTGAAGGATTATGGAATTAGAAAGTTAATGTTTGCAACCGCCAATGTTATAATTTATTCAATCAAATGTCAATAAATGCTAAAAACCATTGGGTGAAAGGGTATGGGGGAAAAAGGATATTCACATGCTCTCAAAACATCAACACAGGGCTTCCCTGGTGGTGCAGTGGTTGAGAGTCCGCCTGCCAATGCAGGGGACACGGGTTCGTGCCCCGGTCCGGGAAGATCTCACATGCCGTGGAGCGGCTGGGCCTGTGAGCCATGGCCGCTGAGCCTGCGCGTCCGGAGCCTGTGCTCCGCAACAGGAGAGGCCACGACAGTGAGAGGCCCACGTACCGCAAAAAAAAAAAAAAAAAATGTCAACACAGATTATTTATTGACTACAAAAGAGATATCTAGGAAAACCATCTTAACTACATGATCAAAATTAACACTACCAGTAACACACACTTCTTGATATGATGCAATAAAAAGTACACAACATCGTCAATGTGATATTCTTGCCCAAAGTGTTTAACCTGAATCTAAATATGAGGAAACAGACAAATCCAGAATGTGGGGCATTCCTCAAGATACCTGGCCTGGATTCTTCATACACAAGACACACACACACACACACACACACACACACACGTGTAATCACAATGTTGACATTGGTTGATTTAGATAAAGGGTATACCTGTGTTCATCACACTGTTATTTCTACATTTCTAGAAAATTTTTGAAAAAAAGTTGGGGTCAAAAAAGAGTGCACAAAGGGTTATTTGAGCAACTCCCTTGTTTTACAATGGGGATAATGGAGTTGCCATCACGGCAGAGCACTGAGAAGCCAGCCATCTCTTCAATAACAAAGTTTGGATGTTTGAAAATAAGCCTAGGAGAGAAGGACTAGCCAGCTGGAATGAACAACAGATTATTGTTTGGGATGATCTCATTTTCACCTCTGAGCTGCCGTAGGGAGACTCCACAGAGCAGTGATGTTCTCGTTAGCAGCTCAAGTTCAACCCAGACTTCTCTGTCTTTTGTACGGTACAACGTTAGCGGTAGTTTCTGCAAACCCTGGGACCTGAGCGGGTGCCTGCTGCTCACCAAGATGACTGTTCAGACCTCCCTTTCCCACAGGGGAACTGGAGCAACCCCGAGAGCCATCCACCTGGTACACAGAGTGTGAGATTGAGGGTAGGGATGTTATTGTCCCTGTGACACAGAGTGGGTGGGAAAGTAAGTCTCAGATGAGCAGAAAGAGAAGCAGATTTTTAAATGTTCAAAAATGCAGTGGGAGGGGGAGAAAGGGCAAAATATAAAATAACATCTATGCTATGGCTACAAATACATGTACCCACGTTTTCTCAGGTTACAAGTCCAATTTCTCATGCTCTGGTCTGATAACATGGAACCTACTGTCCACACTGCCCCCAAGGCCCAACGAGCTATTTCTGGGGTGTCTTACTGAACAGTACTTTTAATTTCATCCACTTCCAGCTCCCCACCATGGTAACATGGTGTCCTTCCCAAAGCTACAGACCCTAATGGGAACAAAATGACACCATTCCCCTCAGCTTTCCCTGGAGTAAAGTCAAGCTGTGTTCCACAAAGGACTAAAAAGCTGATCATTTCTAATCTTCTTGCAAGGCTCTCTTCTCATTCAATCACCTGATCCCTCAAACATGTCAACAAAAATATTCCTGTAATAAAGCCATTTGTGGGAATTCCCTGGTGGTCCCGCAAGCAGCCCGGCAAGGTCTAATTAATTAATTAATTAAAATAAAGCCATTTGTTAGTGCTTCCCATAGCTGCTCTTCTCCCCTGAGGCTCTTATTAAAGGGAAGAGTTTGATTCATTAGGTCTGGGATGAGATCTGAAATTCTGCATCTCTAACAAGCTCCCAGGGATGCTGAGCCTGGGGGTCCATGGACCACACTTTGAGCAGCAGGCTCCTGTAGTACTTAATACTTACTATAATACTTAGTACTAAGTACTTAGCACTTATGTTCCTTGTCCTTAGTAGTTTTCCAATGAACCTGATTTGGAGGGATGATTGAATTTATTGAATGTTTCTAAAATAGTAGAATAAAGGGGGGAAGCTTTATCAAGACAGCTGCCTTTCATCCTACTCATGATCCTCCTTTTACTTGGAGTAAGGAATCTGGGGCATTGTTGGGTGGAGGCAGAAGTGGCAAAGTGGTGTTTATTTTTTGACTTGTAGAACAAAACAAGAGAGAGCATCAGTAGTGGAGGACCCTGCCCATTTGGCCAGTGATCTGGCATCATGGGATGAACCTGCTTATAGCAGCTTCTCTCCCTAACCTCCTAACAATTACTGGCCAAAATTGCAGATTTATCCATTGTTTATTCTCCCCCTACTTTCCCTGTCTTGTACACATATATATACACACAAGCGTACTCCTTGAAATTTGAATTACTCCTTCAGCTTCTATAATGGAAATTAATTGTATGACTTCACACTCTCGAAAGCCGACTATAGAGGTACCACTCCCTGCTAACCCAGCCTTGAGTTGTGGAGACCCACGCATACATTGTTCACCCTTCCTTGATTATTAGAGATAAAATGGAATCTCAATGCAGTCTGACTCCCTACAACTTGTCTTTTTGAATAAATCTCTAATAATCTCTCATTTTAATTTCATTACAATAATATGATCTTCAATTATGGGCTCCATGTCTGAAACAATCCCTCACTCTCAAGGCCAAGTCCTGTTCCCTCCTCATGGTCAGAAATGCAGCCTCATTCAGCTTTGCAAAAGAAGATGACCCTCGAGAATGTTTGTGTCGGGGGCCTGAGCTATGAGGGTAACCTGGTGTGACCTGAGCTAAGTGATCGAACTAGAGCATGACCTCTCTTTTAGGCCAAACACTCTATGATTCTAGAAAAGTTCATGGAAACAAAGGCATTTAAAATACCTAAGGAATATCTGTTCAGGTATATGTAATTGATTGCAATTGTGTGTATGTGTGTGTGTGTGTGTGTGTGTGTGTGTATATATATATATATATATATATATATATATGCAGCTACTGAATAAGGAGAATCAGCTTTCCTTGTTGAGTCTCTACTAAACTTCAGATGTTGTGTTAGTTGTACCTTTCCTGGCATAAATCTCAGTCTCAAGCTGCTTACAAACAGAGACAGGCAGGAATGGACCACAGCCAGCTTCAAAGCCTAGGCTTGACAAGGGAAACGGATTAAAATTCACAGCAGATAGGAACATACTGGCTTTATTTCTGATTGATTGAGTGCAGTACCTGATTAACCTGCAGGCATGTAGACAGAGGTTCCAAAACACGTTTAGGGTTGGGGGTGGCAGAGGAGAGTTTATTGCCCTTGGAAGAATGTGGGCTGCTTGGCCACCATGACTACTGACTCGGCCCCTGTGCAGAACCATGGGTGAGCTCACCATCCTGGCCCCACTGCCTGGGAGCACGCTGCCCAGTCTGCTGCTTTGTGGAGAAGTCACCTTGTCACTAGAGAAAACATATCCCCTAAGTGGATCTGTTGGTACTGATCACCTTGTCCACACGTCAGGTAATCAGAGCACTGTGATTGGGCCCACGTTTGGGAAGGCGACAATGGGACAGCCCTGCAAGTTTACCCAAGAAGGCAATGTCCCCCCTTCCCTGGAGGGAGACAGAGAGTTTTGATGCTCTGTTTCACGTGGCCATGAGGATGCAGCTGCCTCTTACCAGTGGCCCCCAAGAGCTTCGCTCTAGGAATCAATCAGCCACCAAAAGTCCATCAGAGAGGATCATAAAATGTCTGTGATTTGCCAGGGCACCTGGACATGGAGACAGGCTGGAACTTTCCCCACCTGTTTCCACTGCTGCTGGTTGCAAGGTGGATGCAAAGTCCAATGAAACTGATTTCTGATAGGCCCATGGGAGAGAGCATTGGAGAACCCATATCAGAAAGGACTGAATGTGAATGCAGTGTAATGGGTGTGCTATTATTGCAGAAGTACTAATATTAGTAATTAAATCAGTCCTGCCTGTTGGGAAAAACGTGAGTCAAGGCAAGGGTCTCCCCTACCCAACAGACTAGAATAATTTCAGCAGGTTAAAGGGGGCCCTGTTCATTTGTTGTGGGATATAGTGAAACAGTGCTTAGAGGAAAAATTGTAGCTTTAAATGCTTGTATTATAAAATAATAGAGGGAAAGATGAAATGAAGAATTAATCAATCTAGAAGAATACAGAAAAGGAAAAACAGGAATAAAGCAAAGGAAAAAAAACAGTGCAAATAGAAAGCACACTGTAAAATAGCAGAAAATAATCCAAATACATCAGTAATCATTATTAGTACAAATGTGTCACATCAGTGATCACTATTAGTACAAATGTGTCAAATGCCTTGTTAATACAGAGATTGCTAGATTGGATTTTTTTTTTTTTTTTTTTTTTTTTGTGGTACGCGGGCCTCTCACTGTTGTGGCCTCTCCCGTTGCGGAGCACAGGCTCCGGATGCGCAGGCTCAGCAGCCATGGCTCACGGGCCCAGCCGCTCCGCGGCATATGGGATCCTCCCAGACCGGGGCACGAACCCGTATCCCCTGCATCGGCAGGCGGACTCTCAACCACTGCGCCACCAGGGAGGCCCTCTAGATTGGATTTTTAAAATTTCAGTATATGCCATCTACAAAAGAATTTTGACACAGAAAAAAAACTGGAAAAAATGCACCAAGCAAATGTTAACCAACAGAAAACTGCAATAGCAATTTTGATATCAGACAAAGCAGACTCTAAGGCAACCCTTATTTGGCATGAAAGTGTTTATAGTAAAATGATAAAAGGGGCCATCTGTATGTACCCAACACTCCAAACATATAAAGCAAAAATGGACAGACTTACAAAAAGAAATCGACAAACCCATAAATACAATGGGAGATTAACACACACCCTCCGAAAACTGAGGAGTCAAGTAAACTAAAAATCAGTAAAAGGGAAATAAGGGGAGAATTGAAAAATAAGGATGACTAATACTCTGTGTCCACGTAAAACTTTATCAAGTTCTTACAAATACTATCTTGACACTGACCTTAGAAAAATAGGAAGATACACTCATCTACATTTTATGAAACAGGAGCAGAGAATGTAAGTGACCATCCCAATCCAGTCACCAAGCTAGAAACTGAGGCAGAAGTGAAAACCCTTTCTCCTGACACTAAGGTAAAGCCTCTCTCCTATAAATCAAGCGTCCTTCCAATTCCCTAATTCCTTTTTCTTACCTTTTTCTTTTACTGCCTAGCTCAGATGTTAAGAAAATAATTATGTTATTATGTGTAAGTGCTTTGGGCACTTTGGTGAAATGAGCTTTATAAGTAAGAGCCATTTCTATCTATATATGAAGCTGATCAGATTTTCTCCCCACCTGGGCCCTCCACATACTCTCTACCGAGTATTTACATCCCTCATTCATAGAGATGAATTCATGGAAGATACCGATACAGAGCAGGGCCCTGTGGGGCTCCTAGGCACAAAAGCCTTTCTGTGTCCCCCATTTCTTGATAACAGGAAATAGGCTTCATTCAGCCTCCATGACCTTCCCTGAGTTCCAACGGGTAGGTTCAAACAGATGCTAATCTGGGAAGGGAGGGGACCGGGAGACAGGGGAGGAGCAGTCAAGAAACAATAGTGCAGCCTTGGGGCAGGGTCCTGGTTCCCCCTCAAGGGATACACATAACAATACCTTTGAGCTGTTTTGCAGACACTGAAGCCCCCACCAGGTGAGAGAAGTTAACTGTGTGCTGCCCACAAGCACGTAGACCCCAGACCGGTTGGAACCAGAAGGTCGATGATGCTGACTCCCACTTACCTCACCACGAACCAATCAGAAGAATGTCCACAAGCTGATCATGCCCTCTTTGAACCATTACTATAAAACTCCTCACTACCCCCTCCAGGTTGGGACACACAGTTTTGAGGGCATCAGCCTGCTGTGGTCCCCTTTGCCTGGCAAAACAATAAAGCTATTCTTTTCTTCACGCAAAACTCTGCTCTGAGAATTAATTCGGTGTCAGGGTACGGAGGCTGGATTCAGCTTCAATACCAATGGCTCACCAAGGCCAGAGAAATGGGCCAGCATAGCAGAATGCTTCATGTGCACTTCAGAGAAGGGTGGGAAGGAAAATCATCATTTATATGAAGCAAAACGCTGGCGATTTTTGCTCACTAATCGTCCTCTTTCTTTCCAAGACTGTCTCCAATCCTCCCTCAGATGCAGCCAGAAGCACTTTTCAAGCTATAAAGCAAACAGACTGCTTCTTGAAGTTTTCTTCTCTAAGAAAAGTACCTTTAGGACCCTCCCCCACTGCCCAGGTCTGTGAGCATCCCATCTGGAGCCTGCCTGCTCACACCCTCAGAGCTCCTGGGAGCCAGCAGCCAATCCCAAAGGTGACCTGGGATGGGCCAGTGGGAACGCAGGAGCCCATCTCTGTCTGGACACAGGCCAGCGGGCTCAGCAGACAGCCACCAGCCCCTGACACAAAGATGGTTTGGTGCCATGGAGCTCCAGCGTCAAGTGGGGAGGTTTTCTAGGAAGTTGAGAGGAGTCAGGGCAGATCACAAAAAGAGAAGCCAACGTCCACTGTCTCTCCTTCTAAACCCCATACCTTAGGGCAGTGGTTCTCATGGCGTGAGAGAGGGGCAGGGAGCAATTTTGCCCCCAGGGGACATATCTGGAGGCATTTCTGGTCATCACAGCTGGGCAGGGGAGGGCTGATACTTCATCAAGTAGCTAGAGGGAAGCTGCCAAGCATCAGGACAGCCCCTCCACATCACCTGGCCCCAAACGTCAGGAGGGCCAAGGCTGAGGATCCCCGCTCTAGGGGAGCAACGTCTGGTATCCTCACAAGACTGCCCTCCTGGCATGTCAGAGCTCAGAAAGGCAGAAGAAGGAGTGAAACTCAAATTTCCATCTCTCTACCCCTCAGCCCACACAAATTCCATTACTGCCTCAGGATCTGAAATGGAAAAAACAAACAAACAAAAACAATAACCTTCTCCCAAAGACCAGAATATACGAACAAATGAATTTAGATCTCCTAGTTTCATGCTGCCACTAATCTCAGGAGGAGGCCAGCCAGAGAGACAGGCAGCTCCAAAAGAAGGAGCGGGAGTGAGGTCCAATCCCCACGTAGCCACAATGAAGGCTGAAGCTGCCAGAGCTTGGGGTCCTTCCGGATAAGGGCTTTCCGTGTGTTTCACACAGATACCTGTGAACATTGAAGAGTTTTGATAATTCCAGAAGTCCACTCACCTCTTCATCATCATAGAGGAATTTCAAGATCTAAAAGTGCCCATCCAGGATGGGAGCCATGTTCTGGCCTGGAGGCCTGGAGAGAAGGTGGTCTTGCACGGCCCTTCATGATGGTTAAGCCCGAGGTTCAAGGTGGTTGTGAAAAGAGACCTGGGCCCACCTGAGACCTGGATTCTCAGTCACCAAGCACCTGTGTAGTCCCCACAAGTCACTTCTCTCACAGTCTGAGCTGTGAAATAAGGGGGTCACCTGCTTAAATCCCCTTACACCTACACCATTACATTTAGAGTAAAATTCAACTCATAGTACCTCCCAGTGTGAGCCTGGCCTCTGCCGCATGCAGTCCCCCTACCTCCTGCCCACCTGCCTCCTGCAGGTCGCTCTCTGCATTGCGTTCTCCATCCCAGACTTCCTTTCTGTCTGCAGTCCCTCTGCTCTGCTCTGGTACATTACCTGTCTCGAGTCTCCAGGACAGGGATGCTCCCTTCCGTGCTAGGGCATTTGCCACACAGAAATTATCCTGCTTTTACATATCTTTCTAAACTGCTGATACCTTATAAGAACAGGGGTCTTAATTCACTTTGAATTCCTGAGGGTCCTGGCAAGACCTGGCACACAGCAGGTGCTCTAAAGATATTGGATGAATAGATAAATAAAAATGGGTAAAGTTCCAGTGATTTCCCACCAAAAGCTCTAGGTAGGTGTCTACCCCCTCTGCGTGCCCTTTGATGAACGCAAACATCTAGAGCCTTGTAAGCAGCCAGAGAGAACCCTGCAAGTCAGAACCCACAAGAATCACAGGACAGCAGAGGACCTTTCTTCTCTACTTTCAAGCAGGTCTTGGTGCCAGGTTTCCAAGAGGAGGGGTAGAGAGACAGGGATGCGGGAAAGCTGAAGTTAATGAGAACTAAGGTGAGTAATAAAACTCTTCAAAGAAGCTGCCTCTCAGTTCAACAGAGTGTTTTTCCTTTTTATCAGTGAATCAAGTTGCTAGGGCAGGAAGGGCAGGGGGAAGTGATGGGAGGGCTGGGAGGGAAGGTAGATAGGAGGGGTTGAGGCTGCCAGCAGCCTGTCATCTCCATGATGCGGACAGCTGCTTTGGTTGTATTTTAAACGGAATCGCATCCCAGTGTAGACACTGCGTCTGGATTTATGATCCACCCCGTGATCCGTCACTTTTATATACACACACACACGAGGGAGTGGAGTGGTTTCCATAGAGAGGAAATATCACAGCCCACTTACGAACAATACAAGAAAAGGAGCCAGCGACCCCAGCGTAGACAGAAGTTCGGGGGAATGGTCCTGGGGCAGACCTCTCGGCCCTGAAGCTGTTGCACATCTCACTGTGCTTTTCCACTCCGGAGGGAAGTCCACTCACAGGTAAGGCTTTTGTTGGGGACTTCTTTATGAAGGATAAATTGATTTGCCCTAAATTAGGCAGGAGGTGCTGGGGACTGGACGGGGTAAGAGATGAGAGTTGCAAAAGCCCCTGGGGGCACCATGCTGAACGCCAAGGTCTGTGTTTTAAATAAGAAGTTGGCTCTAAAGGGACCATAGGGAAGTTTCTCAGGGGGGGCAAAATGATCCTCCCTTCGTTGGTAGAGAGACCTGCTTTGCAAAAGGTAATAGACTGGAGGCAGAATGTGTTCTTACAAATGTATTTTTCTGAACAGAGTCTAGTTGTGAATATGAAAATCGTGTTTACAGATGGGGTGGATGGGGGAAGGTGTGGGGTAGAAACGTCAGGGTACAATGCCCCGCTGCCTGCCCGAGCCGGAGGATGCTTGCATTTATTGGTTACCAAGGGCATCTCCTTTCATTCTCTTGATGCACCTGTGAGGCAGGTAATGTCTCCTTTTTAGGATGCGACAACTGAGAGGTTAAGTGGTTGATGGAAGGCATTTGAGGGTAGGGGAGCTTCCCAGCCCAGGTCTTCTGCCCTCAAAGCCTAGAGCCCTTTTCCCCTGGCTATACTGGGGACACTGGAGGGAGGGGACAGATGTCTGTAATGATTAGGTGCCACCTGTGAAGGGGGGACCCTAAAGATGGATGTTTGCTGTCTCCATCTGATGTCCAAGTCTTCTGAGAAATCCTGTCTGCAATGTTCTCCTCTAACATAGCAATCCAGCAAACACACACCCATACACACACACACACGCACACGCACACACACGCACACCCCTCTTCTGAGAATGAATGAAGTAAGAACATGAATGCGAATGCTGCCAATGACAAGTGTTATCTGTAATGTGTCAACTTTCTCCCGGCTGCTCTTCCCTCTTGGGGGGAAGGGTCTTTCATGAGTGAACCCTCTCTGCTCACGTGAGGGTGAACTGCTTGGAAGTCTGTGTGTGTGTATGTGACACATAAGCGCTTCCACGAGTCCACAGCTCATTATTATAATACTTTTTGAAATGCTTTAATGCCCCCTAGGTTCAGCAGTTACGTTTTATAAAGTGCTTTCTAATTCAACGTCTTATCAGTGTTTGCAGACGAGCTGGGTAACATGGGGACTATCTCCGCCTTCCTCACTGCTAGAAAACGGGGCTGGCACTGGGCAAAGCCACAGAGTCGTGCATTTGCCTTCTCGCTTCACTTTTTTCCTTCGAGCACTCTCTCCTCTGCAGGTGCTCTGAATTTCAGGCCAGCCCAGGTTCCTCAGTGCCTCTCATCCTAGGGCGTGACGTGGCTGTCACAGCTCTCAGAAGTAAGCGTGTATCTTCAGAGAAGCACTGCTTATAATAACCCCAAAGAATGGTTCAGTTTCAGGTATCCAAATGAGAAAAATAAAAATGTAGAACTTTACCTCTTAAATCTAACTAGGTGGGGACCTCTTGTTTTCAGAGCAGGTAGGAGGGAAATCTTAAACCTTTGTGTTGTTGCACTAGGGTAACGGCAAAAGAATCCAAAGAACATAAGATGAGAAACTTGCTTAGGAATCAGACTTTAGTGAGGAGAAAAGGACATTTCTGTTCTTTTATGCTGCAAATGCTAAACAAAACTGAACAAGGAGATAGAGAGAGAGGGAAGAGCCTGGAACTCAATCCCCTGATCTCACAGATGGAAATACTGGCACCCAGAGCATTTAATTGCTGAGCAAGTTAGTGGGAGGCCAGGGCTGAGTCTGGTCCATGAAAGGAGCAGGGTACAAAGGGATAGAGTGACAGAGAAGACAACGTCTCCACCCGTGTTAACCCTTTCTTTGTCAATTAGTTTTTGGTTTTTTAAATCTTTTCAGCCTTAACAAGCCCTTTGAAAGTTCTTCCAGGCTTTAAGAGGCCTCCAAGGTGTGAGGCAGCTAATTCTAAGCTAAGCCACAATTCATGCTACTTTTATGCAAAACAGCTAAGGAGCTCCTCGGTAAATGATAAAGCAGGAAGTCTGGTTATTGATACAATATTGACAGAAAAAAAAAGTCCACTTTTCCACAGTCAACACACACCCCTGTAAAATGTTCTCAGGGAATTGGACACACAATTCTAAGGAGCTCAGAGATGGATTGGAACACTGAGAAAGTGGATCTCAAAGTGTGGTCCATGAACCCACAGCATCAGCATCGTCTAGGGATGTGTTAGAAATGCAGACTCTCAGGCCTCACCCCAAACCTACTGATTCAGAAATGCTTGGGATGGGGCCCAGCAGCTGGTGTTTGAACAATCCATTCACATGATTCTAACACTCTGAAGCTTGAGAACCGCTCACTTAGAATAAGTTCAAGGCAAGGAGAGCCTGTCTGGGTTAGGATGGAGCAAATGGTGTATAGACAAAAAGGAAAAGCCAGAAACACAACACAACAAAGATACTGGTCTGCAGGATCCAATTACCTGGCATATTTGTATATCTATATTTATATTATATTGATATAATTGATATAATTTATGTTTATATTATATTATTTATATAATTTATAGTATATTTATAGATATATAGATATAGACAGATCACTTCTGAGATGGCTGTGTGTGTACTGAATCTTATCCTAATAGGACCTGTAGATGATTTATATATAAGCAGTTATGAACCAACCGTCTTCATTAAGTATTTGGTTAGACCAGGAGCTTTTCCATTTTAATTTAATCTTTCACTTAACCTTTATGAGGTAGTTGTTATTATCCCCGATTTTCAGATGAGGAAATTGACGTTCTCAGAGGTTAACCAATCTGCCCTCCGCCCTCAGGCAAATGAGGACCAAGTTGGAAGTTGAGCCTACGCCTGACTAATTGCAGAGCCTGTGTTGCTTTCCCTGCGTGCTACGCAGCTAGTTCATACATTTGGATTATTTAAAGCAAGGATCAGTCATCATAAGGCTTGTGAAAGTGCAGATTGCTGGCCCCAGAGTTTTTGATTGACTAGCTCTGGAGCAAGACCTGAGAATTCTTTGCATTTCTAACAAATTTCCACATGATGCTGCTGGTCCAGAGACCACACTTTGACAACCAGTGAAGTTGAACATGAACAAAGCCCTACTGGATTTGATCCATTTCCTCCTGAGCCCTAAGCCCCCTCTCACACCCTCTTCCCACATTGCTCTTTTGTGCTACAGGGAGAGATGCTGATACCAGCCCACTTCCTGCTGCTACTGCTGCTGCTCCTAGGGGCCCCCAGGACAGGCCTCTCCCAAAAGCTGTACAAAGCCGAGCCCATCTTCAGCTGCCTCAACACAGCCCTGTCTGAGGCCAAGAAGAGCCAGCTGGAGGATGCGCCCCTGCCGAGCAAGAGAAGCTTCCCCTCCCTGCCCAGCCAAGACTCACTCTCAGGAGAAGACCAGGAGAAGGAGGAGGAGGAAGACAAGGGGAAAAGGACCTTCCCTGGCTCTGGGGGCAGCGGTGGGGTTACAAGTACCCGGCACAAATACCTGTCCCAGGCGCAGCTCCGGCGGAGGCCGTACCAGGACAAGGCCAAGAGTGACCGACGCACCAAGTTCACGCTGTCCCTCGATGTCCCCACTAACATCATGAACATCCTCTTCAACATCGCCAAGGCCAAGAACCTACAAGCCAAGGCAGCTGCCAACGCCCACCTGATGGCCCAGATTGGGCGGAAGAAGTAGAAGCAGAGGCCAGCAGGAGGGCGGCCCATCTGGGACAAGGACAGAGGTCAGGGTGGAGGGGAGGGTTGGTTCGTATTGGAAGAATCTGCCCTGTTTTCCAGGCTGCTTCACTGCTCAACCTCTCTGCTTCTTCCTGCCTCTGGCCCAGCTCCCTGCTCCTCTGTACATGCACACACCAATGCAGTATAGTCCCCACTTCACAGATACCAGGCCGTTGATGTCTCCACCTACATTCTGCATCTCCTCTCTCTTCCCCACGATGAGAGGCAAAGGTCATGCACTCCTGCCCTCCATGCTGCTCCCTCATGACCCAATGCCCGAGAAGAGGGCGTGCAGAGCCCCTCTCCCCTCCACACACCCACCTTCCCCAGACAAGGCCAGAAGATGAGGGCACTCAGCATTCCCTTCCCTCCCCTCTCACCCCCATTAAAACCGATGGCTTCTTGAACCCCTGGCTGGTTTCAATTCCTCTTCCTTCAGCCGGCTGCTTTCAGGCCTCCGGACTTGGAAAGGGGACAGCTAGTGAGGGAGGTTACATGTGAGTCCATTTCCAACTCTCCCAGGACAGGAATGGTTCCTGGAGGTTTTAGGGGGGCTGAAGAAGAGTTTGGGAAAGGCCAAATGGCAGGACTGTGCCGGCTGTCATTCGATCAAGAGCCATCTACATGGCCTGGTCCCACTCAGGGACACAGCCTGGGATCTGCTACTGAGTGGGCCCCTGGGTTTAATGGGAGACATCCCCAGCTCCTCCATGCTTGCTAGGGATTGGGCCATCAATCTTTAATAGGTGCTTCTTGAACCCATGGTCACTGTCCAGCCCAGTGCTGGACCCAACGGAGGATATTGATGTGGGAGGCAAGGCCTCTGCTCTCCATGACTCAACAGTCTAAGTGAACAGACAAAAGCAAAATTTGAAAAGAAGCAGATACTACCGGGGAGTATATAAGTGATGAACGGCAACATGATAGCAATTAGTGTAAAAAAAACATGAGGAATTCAGAGCAAGATGAGAAGTTTTAATAGAGTAAAAGTTCACTAGAAATGGACATCGGCAAGAACTCTGATGGCCTCTGGCAGCAAAGCCTTCTGCATGGTGACAAGTCATGAATACATAAAAGAAACTTCCGCATGGTAAAATAAACCACATACACACACACCAGCAACTAAGCCCACAACCACCAAACAGAAAGTCAAGAGACAAATGAATGACAGATTTGAAAAATGTTTGCCACTCATGTAAAACACAAATGGCTTACTGATCAAATATATAAAGAGCTACTAAAAACTGAAAAGAACAATCCCCCCCCAAAAATAAGCAAGGACATGATGAATAGATCATACACACACACACACACACACACACAAATACAAATGATCCTTAAATGTATGAAAAGATGCTAAACTTCATTGCTAAGAAAACAAATTAAACCTGCACTCATATAGAATTTGTCACCCATCAAATAGGCAAATGTCCCTGTTTGACAATTGGCCCACACGGTGATTGATGAGGTGAAAAGCCACCCTCCTCCACTGCTGGCTGGTGGGAATATAAACTCTGAGAGGCAGTTTGGAAATACTTATTAAAATCACAAGTTCACTTTACCTTTAACTCAACAATCCTGCTTCTGGTGGACATTATTGGCAAAAGCGAAACTGTGCATTTTTTGAAATGTTAAGCTAAACTTGAAATGAAAAATACCCCATCTCTTAACAGAACCAATGTTCAAAAAACCGAAATGCAACCATTGTTTCCATCCTGGGAAAAAACTTCGTGATAGAGCAGAAAAAATCCTGCCTGAGACTCAGAATACCTACGTTGAGTCTGGGTTCCTTTTCTTATGTGCCTCTGAGCAAATCCTTTAACTTGCCTCAGTGCTGATGTTCCAGGAAATCTCTTTATGAATGTGACCTCACGGAGTTCTCATGAGTATATTTTAAGGTAACTATTATTTTTTTCCATTTTGAAGATTTCTTAAGATTTGCATTTAATATTTATTTTTGTTTTAATAGTGCATATTCTGTTCACGCCAGAGGTGCAAAGGACACGAAGCAGGAGATTAGCTTGGCTAAGGAAAAAATCAAGCAGGTGTGCCATTTCCATGAACAACCGAAAACTAGGAGAACTTAAAGGTTGCAGCTGGTACCCCCAAGCATGCCCAAGTTCACAGCTGTCTCCTCAGGACCTTTGGCTAGGTGAGCAAAGCCTTGATAACAGCAGCCTCTAGCGGCCTTTGATAAGCGGCTTTAAAAAGTTTTGTTTTGGATCACGGTACCTGCATCACAAAAGATCCAATCAAAAGGGTGATAAAAATAAAAGAAGGCACAGATCATTGCAAATGCCAGATTTTCTCTTGCTCTTTTTGCAAATACACCATCATGTATAAGCTAAAATATATCTAAGGTGGTGAGGTTTACTGGCAGGGGAAGGGGAATGGCATATTTGTAACAGAATACTAGAGGATTCAGCTTTGCACCTGAAACAAGAGATTGGAGCCCAGAGAAGTGAGGGAACTGTCCAAGGTCTCCCGGCTGGTAAGTGACAGCCAGATCTCTCTGGCCACAGAGCCTCTGCTCATCCCTCCATGCAGAGCTGGCCCTTCACATACACAAAGGGCAGAAAAACATGAGCCATGTTGTTGCTTTACAGGGCTAGCACGAGCCCCAGTGAACCACAAACGTGGAAGCAGCTAGGAAAGCCCCACACAGATACTAGGACTTATTATGTCTTCAGCAGGTGGGTCTGGTGTTTAGAATGCCCTCAGAGCCTTAAAGGTGATTTAAATGTGAGCAGAAGCATCTGCTTAATAAACTAAGGAGAATTTGCCAAAGCTGGACCCACCAAGAACAGTGGGAAAGCACAGGTTTCCTGCCGGAGGCTCCTGCTGAGCCCAGCATTCTGCTGTCCGAGCTCCAGTCCCCAGAATGGACCCCATCATAGTCACATCGACATGTGGGAAAGGAGAAGTCCACATCCAGAGATCACCACCGCTGCCATCTGCCACCCTTGAGTTCACCTTGTAAAACCAAGATTCACTTTGTAAAATCATTTGCAGGGGTGGGGGAAAGGGGGAGAACTGTATTGAGCTCCCTTGAAAAAACGGGTTTAAGCTCTTTTTAAAATAAAGTGAGGCTCAAACGCCAAGTGAACCTTCTCCAAGAAGACAAGTGCATGGATGACAGGATCTCCAAATGTTCTACCCAACAAGAAACCCCGCAAACAAATACCAACAGCTGACAACGGTGCCTGCTTCATGGCAGTGGAATAATTTTGGAAGCTGTAATCAAATAATCAGGGAAAGCCGAGTGATACCCAGAATTCAATCAGATATTTTAAGTAATTCCAAGAAATGGGAGGTACATGAGCTACAAAGTATGTAGTATTAAACTAAAACACATTGATTATATATTAAGAGCCAGAGAAAGACAAAACCTAATCAAATGGTGTAGCTAGCTACCTTAGTAAGAACCACAGATGGAATCAGACTTGAAAACTAACCTTAGTTAGGTCAGTTAGACTCAAATCTAAGCGTGTGCTATGGGACACTTCGTTCTTTTTTAAACGTATTTTTATTGAGGTGTAATCAACATACACCGTCATATTAGTTTCAGGCATAGGACGCAATGATCCCATCTCGTCCTTTAATTAAGAAGTTTCTGTTATAGACTGTTGCCTAGGGTTCAGCACATCCATGAGAGCTGCAAAGATCCTGTCACAGCCTGGTCAGCATCACTTAGAAGCCTCGGCAAGCTGGGAAGGCAAAAGACAAAAAAGTTATCTTGGGAAGGTAACCCCAAGCCTATGGGATGACATGGTGTTTTCTTAAGGGGCGAGCATCTTTAGCCCCAGGAGACAGTCCTGTCTCCTTCCTCCCTTAATCATCATCCCCCAGCTTGAACCTCATGTCTTAGGATCAAATCAGCCTAACCATCCTGTTGGCACTGTTCTTTACCAGCACCTGGCTCAGCCTGCCTCAGTTCCTGATCATTTTAGCTTACCAACCTCTCTGACACCACTCCTGCCCTGACGATTGGTGATTTTGACATGCATAAGATGACCTGCCCCACATCCCAGGTCTCAGGTTTACTCCCTGACCCCGTCCAACACCATCTCTCGGCCACTCGATCCCATGGCCACACCCCAGACTTCATCCTCACAGATCATAAACTGTCGGACCGGCCCCTCCTGTCTCTCCAGCTCGCTTTCTCTAGGACACCAAGTCCAATGATCTTTCAGCCCCACTGAAACCAGTAATCCGTTGATCCTGCCACCTTTTCACTGTCCCTCACCCTCTGCTCATAACATCTCTTCACTCTTTACCAGTTTAAACGCCGTGGTCAATCATTATCATTGTTTTTTGTAGACACCTGTCATTGTCTTGTTCCACTTTTGCTTTGCCTAATTCATTAAACCCTGAGAAATTCAAACACTCCACCATACCGCCCCTGCACCTTGAAGCTGAACACAGCTTAACACACACACACACACACACACACACACTGATTGATCTCACTTTAAAATCCTGACAAGAAGCCTCAAATGGGCTCTTAAAGTTGTTCAGCAATTAGGCCACGTCTCTCTACACCATTCACATGCCTACTGTCCTAGACTCTCTCCCTCCTCTTCTTTCCTCAAACCTCTCATACATCCTCCCTATCCGTTTGCCAGGTATGTTCTTCCTCCAGGCATCTGCATTCTCCCTGTGTCACTTCCTCCAACTCCTTGTCAAATGCGTCTTTCTCGCTGAGGCCTTTAGTAACCACCCTATTTCAAACTGCAACCTCCTTTCCCCTTACCAGGCTCTATTATTTTCTTTGTGCACTATTGTACCCATCACCTTTAACATGCAATATAACTTACTTATTTATCATGTTTATTATCTTTCACCCCACCTTCACTACCATATAAACCATGAGGGCAGGGATTTTTTGGGGGGAGGGGCGGGAGGGCTTAATGTTTATCCCCGGTGGTCAGAATAATGAGGAACACATGACAGGCACTCAGTAAATAACTGGTGAATGAGTTAATTAAATAAGGATGATTAAAGTTCTTGTGACAAGGAATCTGTGCATAATTAGCATTTAAAGTGCAGTATGTATAATATTTAAGAGTATGTGGCCTAAAAGAATCATAGTCAGCCTTATAATTCCAATTTTAAATATGTCAATTGAGTAAATAATTTACACCTGTGATCTTAAATAAAAATCTTACTAGTTTATAGACAGTCTGGAACATATAGGAATACGAATCACCATATTTATAGTTTCCTTTGTTCGATTTTAAAAGAATTAGATTTTTTTAACTTTTTATTTTATACTGGAGTATAGTTGATTAACAATGTTGTGATAGTTTCAGGTGTACAGCAAAGTGATTCAGTTATACATATACATGTATCTATTCTTTTTCAAATTCTAAAAGAATTAGAGTACTTGGGAAAGTTTGTCAGACAATTAAAAGTCTTAAAATAAAATAAATTTGTAAATACAACCTAAAATATTTGAGCATTTATCTAAGATTGCAAAGGGCACCAAAAATTCAAACATGTTCCCTTTAAAAGTGATTATTTAACTTTGCTAAACTTAGAAATAATAAGATTTACAAGCTGAACTTAAAAATGTAAGAAATGTTTAGGATTTTAATCTTAATTTTAGTAGTTTATTAATTTTTAAAAACAAAAGGAAACTTCTAAATGTTCTTTTCTGAATTTTCTAAATGTCTTTTCACACATGTGCGCACGCCCCCCCCCCACACACACTCAAATGCCCTCCAGAACACTTAAAAAAATAAATACGAACAGCAATTATTTAAGCATTTCACTGGCGCCCTCCAGTGTCCAAATAGAGGAATAACACATGTACATAAAAACATTTTTTCTTAGTAAAAGCCTACTAAACGTTCAGACTACTATGTAGGATATTCACATGAAAAAATATATTTCATCAATGAGAATTTACTACAGTATTTTCAATATAGTGAGAAACCTCATAGTGTATCTCCACTCTCCCTATATTCCCAAGAGGCCACAGGCAACAGGTGACGTCTGATCTGGGTTTGAAGTCGGAATTACAGCCAACGGTCACAGAAGGAAAGAAGAGAGAAAGTAGTGAGAAGGAGCAGAGGCAGAGGAGAGAGGAAAAAAAGAAAAAAAAAACGTGCTGGGAAGGGGTGAGCCGTCTAGCTTGAACGGAATGCGTGCGAACACGGTGAAGAGTGTCTAAACAATACTTCCACCAAACTGCAGTCATTAGCCTCCGTGGTGACAGCAGTGTGAGTTGAAAATAAGCAAAGTGGTACATTGTTGGAATGAATCTCTTAAAGGCCACATCTCAGCGCAGTGATTTTGGTTCGTAAAAGCATCTACCAGGAAAGTGTTAAAGATGGAGCGGCAGTTCTCGGGTCCCGGTGGCACACGCAAAAAGAAGGTGGTAGCATTGCACTTTGATAAATCTCACAATAAGAACCACAACGTTAGGCCTCCAGCCAAAGCTTTAGAGCCTGTTACCTTCAGTTGTCCAGCCGGACCAAAAGCACTGACCACGTGGAGACCAAGAGAGCATAACTGGAGGGCCCAGGCTGAAAGGTCAGCCCTGTAGATGAATGAGGCACGTGAAACCTACCTACAATCAGCTCGAGAGCAACACCTAAGCCCAAGCGAGCACCTGTGCAGTGTCTTATCTTACTTCCAACTAGTAGACTAAACATCATGGATCTTTAGAATCTAGCTAGTCGTTTTAGTGCATTTATAGCTGTTTTGTCCATTTTAAATTATCACCTGTTTGAACATGAGTCAGTTTAATACCCAAAGTTAATTCCATGAAGTGGTTTTTGAACTTAATCCTCAGATGACCCTCCCTCCAATTCCCAGGGCTTCTCATTTAGCAAGTCCATAATGAAGCTCAAGAATCTGCAATTTTTCTCAACGTCTTAAATGGCTCCCATGCAGGGTTCTGCTGGCCATGCTTCCAGAACACGTCCTCAAGGACAGAGGAGCTGAAAGAAATATCTTTCACCTTCTGAGCTGCAGGACACACAGATTCAAACTTCTGAAAACCCCAAGAATATTCTTGTTGTTTGTTTATTTGTTTGTCTATATAAAAAGCAAACTGAGACCTTAAGGCCTTGGAAGAAGGAAAAGACTCATATTGAAAATATTCATTATTTAATCAATGTACAAAATATATATGTGGGGAAATAACATTAATAATCATTACATGCTATTTTCCACCTCAGGAGCAGGAAAGGGAAAGCATTCACTTTAGGGTTTCACAGTCACTTGGTTGAAAAAGCAAAGAATAAAGTCAGGTTTCCATTCTGACCAAAAAAAAAAAAAAAAAGATGAGCCCCAGAAATTCAAAGGACTCCAAATCTTAGAAGTTTCACAGGGAGCAGTGCTGAGTGACACTAACAGACAAGGAAATGTGGGCTCATTTATTAATATTGACCCATTTGATTGGAACTCAGGGTCTCGCTTGACTTAATTTCCTTTTTCTGCTCATCAAGGGAACTCTAGCCTTTAAGTGTAAAGCGTGACACTTCAGCTTAGCATTCATTGTCACCAGTCAGATCTGCATCAGAAACTTCGCCCCACTTCCTCGTAATCCTTCTCCAAGACTGCCAAGTCTTCCCTGGCTTCTACAAACTCGCCTTCCTCCATGCCTTCCCTAATGTACCAGTGCAGAAACGCCTTCTTGGCATACATGAGGTCGAACTTGTGTTCCAGGCGGGCCCAGGCCTCCACGACCGCCGTGCTGTTGCTCAGCATACAGACAGCCCGCTGGACCTCGGCCAGGTCCCCTCCCGGCACTGCCCGGGGGGGATGACCACTGATGCCCACCTTGAATCCAGTTGGACACCAATCTACAAACTGGACAGAGTTCCTTGTCTTCATGGCTGCAATTGCCGTGTTCACGTCCTTGGGGACCACATCCCCTCTGTAGAGCAGGCAGCAGGCCACGTACTTCCCCAGGCGAGAATCACACTTGACCAGCTGGTTGGAGGGCTCGAAGCAAGCAGCTGTGATGTCTGACACAGAGGGCTCCTCGTGATGGGCGTTGTCAACAGAGATGATGGGGGCAAAGCTGGTCATGGGGAAGTGTATTCTAGGGTAAGGTACGAGGTTGGTCTGGAATTCAATCAGGTCCACGTTCAGGGCCCCCTCAAACCGGAGGGAAGTGGTGATGGAAGATACTGCCTGACTCAGCAGCCTGTTGATGCTGGCATAAGAGGGGTGTTCAACGTCAAGTTTGCGATGGCATATGTCATGGATGGCCTCGTTGTCCACCAGGAAGGTACAGTCCACATGCTCTATAGTGGAATGGGTGGTGAGGATGGTGTTGTAAGGCTCCACTATAGCCGTGGAGATCTGGGGGGCTGGGTAGACAGAGAACTCCAGTTTAGCCTTCGTGCTGTAGTCTATGGAGAGCTGCTCCATTAAGAGAGACGTAAATCCTGATCCAGTGCCTCCTCCAAAGCTTCGGAAAATCAAAAATCCCTGAAGATCACTGCACTGTTCCGCCTGGGGAAAGTAAATGGGACGTAAGAATTCAGCCAAATAAACCCAAAAGCAGTGGTAACCGTGGGACACAACTAGTACCCCAAAACAAACAGAAACTTTCAGAAAGAACTGGTTTACCATCATTAACTCATCACAAACATATTTACTTTGAAACATACTTGAGAAGTTACTTCTGGAGTAGGAGAAGTGCTTAGAGTTTTACTGTAAGCAAAACATAAATATTCAACTGTCTTTTGCTACACTTGATGAATTTATCTGTATGTGATCTGAAGTAAGGTCTTTATCAATAAGAAAGAAAATGACAAGCAAAATATTGAAGTCATGTAATCCCCCTCCCCCAGTAGATGAAGTACCTTTCATTTTTATACCCAGTCTACTGTGCTGCTGTAAAAGGTACTGTATTCCCTAATGATTAGGTCAAACATCAAAATTTTTACTAGACAAAGGATTCTCCAGACACAGGTCCTTAGGGAAGAATTAACTGTCAGTAAAGAGTAACTGATCTCCAGGTGGGATGTGCCTCCTGTTAACTTTACAGATCTTAGTAACTATTGGAAAATGACAAGTTTTAGAGTTCTTTGGAAGTCTCTGATAAAAAGATATGCCATGAGTCAGCAGAAGCAAGAGTAGATGGGGGCTAGTCATTAACAAGAAGGAAATCCTGCTGTTTGTGACAACGTGGATGGACCTTGTGGGCAATTAAGCAAAGTGCAATAAGTCAGACAGAGAAAGAAAAGTACTGCATCATCTCACTTATATGTGGAGTCGAAAAAAGCCAAACTCATAGAAACAGAGAGTAGAATAGTAGTTGTGAGGAACTGGGGTCGGGGGGGAGATGCCGCTCAAAGCGTATAAACTTCCAGTTATAAGATGATTAAGTTATTGGGATCTAATGTACAGCATGGTGACTGTAGTTAACAGCACTGTGTTGTAAACTTGAAAGCTGCTAAGAGAACAGATCTTAAATGTTGTTGTCTCCACACACACAAAAGGTAATTATGTGAGGGATGGATGTATTAACTAACCTGATGGTGGTGGTCATTTGGCAATATATTCCTGTGTCAAATCACCATGACGTACACCTTAACTTTACACAGTGTTATAGGTCAATTATACCTCAATAAAATGGGGGGAAATAAAATAAAACATTTCCTCATAAATATAAAAAGAAAAACAAAATAGTCGACGGGGGCTGTATAGTAAGTGCAAAGGCTTCTTTCCCCTGCCTAGTAAGGAAGGCAGTCAGTGCCCACATCAGGACGAGCCCAGCTTTGAGCATGCACAGGAGGCTCCCAGGGGAGAGGTTGGGTGGTGATGGAGGCGTAGGTAGAAAGTGCTGCTTGGGCGGGTCCCGCAGGGTCACAGGCACACAGGCACTGCCTGTGGAAGGAGAGAGGAGCCACTTGCCAGCTTTCGGAGCCTCTCCAGCACCAGATCGAGGATCTCCGGCCCCACAGAGTAGCGACCACGGGCGTAGTTACTTGCAGCATCCTCCTTTCCGCTGACGAGCTGCTCCGGGTGGAAGAGTGAGCGGTACCTGCCTGCACGGATCTCGTCTGCCAAGAGGAAAGGAGGTCAGTGCAGTCCACTCCATCCCACCCCTAACTCTTGCACAGCCCTGTACCCTGACCCGCTTTCTATCTGCTAATGTCCTATAAAGAAATGGATTTAAACTGCCCAACTGGCCTTTCTTAATCGAGGAGAAGGTATAATTATCCCCATATAAATTGAAAGCACGCTTTTCCATCATACACCCTTTATTAGTTTCTCAGGGCTACTGTAACAAAGTACAACAAACTTGGTGGCTTAAAACAAGGGAGATTTATTGCCTCATAGTTCAGGAGGCCATAAGTTCAACGTCCAGATGTCGGCAGGGTTGGTTCCTTCTGGAGGCTTTGGAGGAGAAACTGCCGCATGCCTCTCTCCCAGCTTCTGGTGACTGCATACAGTTCTTGGAGTTCTTGGCTGGCAGCTACATCACATCATCTCTGCCACCATCACAATGCCCCCTTTTCCTGTCCGTGTGTTCTCTCTTCTCATAAGGTGTACTGAGGGGACCACCCTGCTCTTAGAAAATGAGTGCTTTCCCTCTTAGGCAGGAGCTTCTAGGTATCTGATGCCAAGGCCATTGGGGTACATCTGCATAAATACATGTCATCAAGCCAATTTTATCATTATTATTTATAATTGTTATATGGGCCATATATCATCCATATATCCAACCAGATCATTGGACATAGGGCCTCCCTAATCCGGTATGACCTCATCTTAACTATGTACATCTGCAAAGACCCCAGTTCCAAATAAACTCATATTCTAGGGTTCTAGGTGGATGCAGAGTTTTGGGGGGACAACATTCAACCCACCACTCATGCATGGTACTTTTGCATTTTAAGATAAAGAGCCAGCTGTGTGCTAGAAAAGCATACCAATCTAAATGATTAGTTATATGCTTCAAAAGAGGCTTTCACAAGAAAAACGGAGCTGGAGGAATCAGGTTCCTGGACTTCAGACTATACTACAAAGCTACAGTAATCAAGATGTTATGGTACTCGCACAAAAACAGAAATATAGATCAATGGAACAGGATAGAAAGCCCAGAGATAAACCCACACACATTTGGTCACCTTATTTTTGATAAAGGTGGCAAGAATATACAATGGAGAAAAGACAGCCTCTTCAATAAGTGGTGCTGGGAAAACTGGACTGCTACATGTAAAAGAATGAAATTAGAATACTCCCTAACACCATACACAAAAATAAACTCAAAATGGATTAAAGACCTAAATGTAAGGCCAGACCCTAAAAAACTCTTAGAGGAAAACATAGGAAGAACACTCTATGACATAAATTACAGCAAGATCCTTTTGGACCCACCTCCTAGAGAAATGGAAATAAAAACAAAAATAAACAAATGGGACCTAATGAAACTTAAAAGCTTTTGCACAGCAAAGGAAAACATAAACAAGATGAAAAGACAACCCTCGGAATGGGAGAAAATATTTGCAAATGAAGCAATTGACAAAGGATTAATCTCCAAAATTTACAAGCAGCTCATGCAGCTCAATATCAAAAAAACAAACAACCCAACCCAAAAATGGGCAGAAGACCTAAATAGACATTTCTCCCAAGAAGATATACAGATTGCCAACAAACATACGAAAGGATGCTCAACATCACTAATCATTAGAGAAATGCAAATCAAAACTACAATGAAGTATCACCTCACACCAGTCAGAATGGCCATCATCAAAAAATCTACAAACAATAAATGCTGGAGAGGGTGTGGAGAAAAGGGAAGTCTCTTGCACTGTTGGTGGGAATGTAAATTGATACAGCCACTATGGAGAACAGTATGGAGGTTCCTTAAAAAACTAAAATAGAACTACCATATGACCCAGCAATCCCAGTACTGGTCATATACCCTGAGAAAACCATAATTCAAAAAGAGTCATGTACCACAATGTTCATTGCAGCTCTATTTTCAATAGCCAGGACATGGAAACAACCTAAGTGTGCATTGACAGATGAATGGATAAAGAAGATGTGGCACATATATACAATGGAATATTACTCAGCCATAAAAAGAAACAAAATTGAGTTATTTGTAGTGAGGTGGATGGACCTAGAGTCTGTCATACAGAGTGAAGTAAGTCAGAAAGAGAAAAACAAATACCGTATACTAACACATATATACAGAATCTAAAAAATAAAACAAAAAACAGAAAAAAAAAACATGGTTCTGAAGAACCTAGGAGCAGGATAGGAATAAAGATGCAGATGTAGAGAATGGACTTGACATGGGGAGGGGGAAGGGTAAGCTGGGACAAAGAGAGTGGCATGGACATATATACACTACCAAATGTAAAATAGATAGCTAGTGAGAAGCAGACTCATAGCACAGGGAGATCAGCTCGGTGCTTTGTGACCACCTAGAGGGGTGGGATAGGGAGGGTGGGAGGGAGACGCAAGAGGGAGGAGATATGGCGATATATGTATATGTATAGCTGATTCACTTTTTTATAAAGCAGAAACTAACACACCATTGTAAAGCAATTATACTCCAATAAAGATGTTAAAAAAAAAAAAGAGAGAGGCTTTCACAAAGAAGCATGCAAACTCAAATGCCCACACCACTCGGTGCAGTTAACACAAATGCCTGAAGCAGTGAAATAGTGTGAAGATGTCAGTATTCTATACAACCAAGCACAACCCTTGCTGGTTTCATTCCCTTTTAAAACAAGAAAGCATCAAACCACAGTATGTCCAAGGCCCAGGTCACAATCTCCTACCTTAGAATTATCCAAACAGCGTGATTCCTGAAGATCGATGCAGCGGCATTTGAGGGCTAGGGAGGCTCTGAGAATGTTGCCCTGGTTACAGGGGGCAGGATACGCATTGCATAGCAGTTCAGAGCATGTGCTCAAGAATCAATTTCCTGGGTGCATGGCTGGCCTTCCTCACTTAGCTATAGAGCAGTTACTTAGTGTCTCTAAGCCCCAGTTATATCCTCTCACAAATGAGGATGATAGCAAGACTTACCCCAGTGAGTTATCATGAGGATTAAAGACCACAAAGCATGACGCATGGCCCATATAACAATTATAAATAATAATGATAATGGCTTCATGTCATGTATTTATGCAGATGTACCCCAATGGCCTTGGCATCAGATACCTAGAAGCTCCTGCCTAAGAGGAAAAGCACTCATTTTCTAAGAGCAAGGTGGTTCCCTCAGTACACCTTGTTCTCCTTTGTATGACCATGTATATGACCACAATTTGGTACACCCCTACATGTTTAAATTTAATAAAACTAAGTTGAAATTACTTTTAACTAACATATGCACACCAAAAAACAACCACCAAAGTTGGGATGTTTTAAAGATATATTTACAAACAAGTGGGCATATAATTCCAGGTAGACTACTTGCTCCTCACCTGAAGCAATAAGGCTGAGTTCAGTTTAAGTAAGGAATCTATGGAAGCCTGCTTCTTCAAGACAATGTCCAATTGAGTTCTTGAGGGTGGTTAGTTCCATAAATTCTTTCAGTAAAATCCACTTTCTGGGAGATAAGTGATACAGCACCACCATTCACAAGTACACAAATTTCTGCCATGTTTCCACCCTGCTCAGAGACCAGGTACCTGGCCCAGCATCCTTAACCAGCATCCACAGGGACTTTGGTGGTTTTTAAACATGATTATTATTTGATGGTTCCTTGGCTTCCTTACCTCCATTCCAGGTTAAGCCTTCTAGGACTCCCCTATATCAACGTCCTCCTCATTTTAAAGCTGAAACAACACTCACAGGTGTCTGGATGTGTCTTTGCTCATGGTTTCCATTCTTTCTCACCTGTGAACTATTAAAATCCTCCTGCCCAGTCTTCCAGACTCAGAGGAACTATCACTTGGTCCATAAGGTCTTTTCTGATCTTTTCCATAGAGGTAAAGCTCAGGCCTCACTTCCTTCAGATCCCTACACACCACCTCCTCAGTAAAGCTTTCCTTGACGTGCCTTTTGAAAGACAGCCCCCTCAGCCCACATGCAATATTCCCTTCCCCTATGGCCCTGCTTTGTTTTTCCCCATGCTCCGATCACCACCAGACACACTATTTGGCTTTTATAGGTCTGCACCCCACTAGAATGTAAGCTCCAGGAAGACATACTATATATCTCTCCAATGTCAAGATAGTGTCTAGCCATATGAGGCACTTTTATTTGTTGAATAAAACAAGGAAAATCAGTGTCTCCTCTCTAAACCCTGGAGCTTATGGTGCTTTGTTTGGACCAGCTCAAGATCCTCAAAATTGCCCTCCCTCCAGGCTGAGCTCTAGAGGATTGGGAAATTTCTTCTGGTCTTTGCCTGCCGACTGTCTCTCCTCCAGCTTGCTTAGCTTCTGATCCTGGGTTTTCCTATTTGCCTAGGTCTTTGGATTAGCACAAGTTAAAATATCTGCTACAATATTCATAATGCTGGGATGTGGCCTCTCACGTTGCTCCTTCAGCTACATTTACCAAGGTCCTCTGGGGACGTATTCCACCCTGCCCAGGATCATGGCACACCAGACTCCAACTAAAGCTCACAGTTGCAAACTCCCATTTGTTTGAAACAAAAATTCAGATATTCTCTTAGGGCACTTATAACTCAAGTCAGAATATGACGTGATTGCCTCTCTCAGGCTCCATACTAGTCTTGCCTGTTCTTGAAGCCATCAGTAGCTCCTTATTTTTAATTCTTTCACAACATTTAGCAGAGTAATACTGAATCAGTATACATCTTGGCCTTGTCATTTCTTAACTTCCACTTATTAATTTAAAAAAACCTTTCTATTATTTCCCTCACATTGACATCAACGTACTTTCTCCATCAGTTTGTTACTTGATTCTGACTTCGTTCTGATGAGGAAATGAACTCCAATCCAGAATGTATTTTCCAAAGATGACTGTAATGATATTTCCTATCTCACTTGTGCTTCTAGAACCTCACTACTTCTGTATCAAGAGGTGAGGTCTATATCCCTTCCCGGGATGGATCTTTGTAACCGCTTCAACACATGGAGGACAGCTGAAGTGACACAATGTGACTTCTGAGGCCAGGTTATAAAAATGCCATGGACTTCTGCCTTGTTCTCGTGGGATGCTTGTTCTTGGAACCCAGCTGCCATGCCACAAGTACGCCCGAGCAGCCCACAGAGACCCCACAGCCCTGGCTTAGCTCTCAGCCAACAGCCAGCACCAAATCTCCAGCCAAGTGAGTGAGCCACTTTCAAAGTGAATCTTCCGGCTCCCACTTGAGTCTACCTTCCTGAGACCATATGGACCAGAGAGGAGCTGTCCTCTGAGCCCTGTCCAAACTGCAGATTCATGGACAAAGTAATGGTCGTCGGTGTTTTAAACTGCTAAGTTTGGAGGCAATTTATTACACAGCAGAAAATAATTGATACAGAGTACCAAACCCAAACCCACCCTCCTCTGTAGTTTTCTCTGAAGTCAGCAAGACCCTTTCTCTCCCCAGCATTTCGCCAGCTCCATTTCAAGTGTTTTTGCACGAGATACTACAACATCTGCTGTTAATAATCATAAGTAATCATCTTATAATCATTAATCATCATTTCCCCACAATTAGATGAGTTATTTAGCTCCTTCCTTCTTTGGAATCATGTTCAACTATTCTATTCTCTAAAAGCAGGTAATGCCAAATTTCAGATTCTTTGTCAGAAGCTTCTAGCAACTGGCTTTCAAACCCAGGAAAAGATTTAATGTTCTGTTACAGTAGATTGTGTGGAAAAACTAACAAGGTTTTCATTCTTTTCATCACACAGAAAAAGAAGGCTAAGCTAGTCTTCCCTTTGGGTTTGTTTGTCATGCTGATCACCCTAAGTGTCCACTGAGAGATGCTCTAAATTTGGAAAAGGGCCATATGATCCCGTTCAGATAGATTCATATAATCTGATGATCTGACCCACTGATACTTGCTTGTTTGGGTTGTGGACCCGGTTAAGTACACTAGAACGTAAAATGTACATTACCTACAATAGTTGGCTCCAGGTCCATGAAGAGTGCTCTGGGCACGTGCTTCCCAGCTCTGGTCTCACAAAAGAAGGAATCGAAAGATGCACCCATAGGCTCCGTTTTGGCACGTGCCTGCAGATCCTGCCTGCCGTCGAGAACAACGCCATCTGGCTGGATTCCATGTTCCAGGCAGTAGAGCTCCCAACAGGCATCCCCAATCTGGACGCCAGCTTGGCCGATGTGGACAGACAGGCACTCCCTCTGAAATGAGCCGTAGTGTTTAAGTTACAGCTGTGCATCTTCCTAACACGATAACACGAGCTCCATCACTCAGCAGTTCCGCTCAGGGCTGAGAGAAAGCAGGCTAGCGTATGCCAGCAAGAGAACTTTGTGATAAAGCTAATGCAAACTGTCTCATGGAAACCAAAAACCACGGTACAGGTAAGCTTCAGGAACAATTAAACCAAGGACTCCAGTTCAAACAACATAAATTAAGCACCTATTGTGTAACGGGCTAAGAATGAGTTAAGACATATCATATATGAATAAAATCAAGCTCTCTCACCCGGAAAAAAAATTAGTTATTGGAAAGGAATAAAACCAAAATCAATGTACAGCCTGTTATATGTTAAAACCCACTGCAGTAAATCTCATATCTTGAGATTTTACATTTACTGTTCATATGTGCTCTAAATAAGGAAGGATGTTCTAAGCTTAAAAGTAGTGCAAAATTTACCAAGGAAACATGCTATAGATTTAATAACCCCAAAATGTAAAAACTCCATACTATAATAAACAAACAAAAATACTGATGTATATAAAAAAGGATTTATGTATAGCCCTTCATATATGAGCTATACATAAGGCAATTTTATATACATCAATTAAAAATACTTGAGACATCTATTAGATAAACAGGAAAATGACATAAACAAATGAATTACAAAAGAAAGAAATGATCTAAAACGCAAAGATTTAGGCACAATGGCATTCACAGTATCATTATTTATAAGAGTAAAAACCAAGAACCAATCTACTTAACCATTTACCTATTGTTGGGCATTTAAAGGAAAGTACATCGATACAATGGCATGCTATGAAAACCTTCACTAGTTACCAAAAAATTATATGACATGGGAAATGCTTATGTTAAAATGTTACGGGAAAGTGTATGTTATATAATTGTATATAAAGTATGATGTCAAATACATTTAAAAATAAGCTTACTCAGCCATAAAAAAGAATGAAGTAATGCCATTTGCAGCAACATGGATGGGCCTAGAGATTATCATACTAAGTGAAGTAAGTCAGAGAAGGACAAATATCATATGATATCACTTATATGTGGAATCTAAAAAATGATACAAATGAACTTCTTTACAAAACAGAAACAGACCCACAGACATAAAAAACAAACTTATGGTTACCAAAGGGGAAGAGGGGAGAAATAAATTAGGAGTTTGGGTTTAACAGATACAAACTACTACATATAAAATAGATAAACAACAAGGTCCTACTGTATGACACAGGGAACTGTATTCAACATTCTGTAATAAACCATAATAGAAAAGAATATGAGGGCTTCCCTGGTGGTGCAGTGGTTGAGAGTCCGCCTGCCGATGCAGGGGACACGGGCTCATGCCCCGGTCCGGGAAGATTCCACATGCCGCGGAGCGGCTAGGCCCATGAGCCATGGCCGATGGGCCTGCACGTCCGGAGCCTGTGCTCCGCAATGGGAGAGGCCACAACAGTGAGAGGCCCGCGTACCGCAAAAAAAAAAAAAAAAAAAGAAAGAAAAGAATATATATATGTATAACTGAATCACTTTGCTGTACACAAGAAACTAACTCAACTTTGTAAATCAACTATACATCAATAAAAATAAACAAATAAAATAAAATAAAAGTAAAAATAAGCAGAGAAAAAAGTCTTTAAAATGCATCAAAATATTAACTCTAGTTACATCTGGGTAGAATTTTTTTTCCTGTTTAAACTTACCTATTTTCTTCACCCTCACTAGCCTCCCCTCTCCTCTCCCACTTTTAAATTACCGTTCACTTTTATTTTTTTTAAGGCAAACAACTTTTTTTTTGTAATTTAAATATCTACTCATCTAAGAGAGGGGAGAAAAAGTTAAATCCTAAAAATCTAAAGGGACAGCAATTGCTGGCTTTAATATCATTGTGTTTTGATTGCCAGTGGTCATGGAACAAGTCTGTGCAGAGGGTCTTACAGGGTGAGAAGTCTGTTTACTGCATCATCAGGACCCTTCAGGCTGTCTGCCTGGTATGCTGATAGGCAACCCCGCCCTCCTCTGTCTGTCCGTGGCTGCACTTTCCCAAGGTCAGAGATTCAACCACAAAAAGACCACCGATTGGAGGAGGGGAGGGAGGTCTCCGTGGCCAGTCACAGCCCTGCCATCTGACCCGGACTCTGCTCACTCTGCTTGTGTTCAGCCGTACAAACCCTGTACTTTGTCTCCTTGAGTCACGGGCATAACACAGCGCTCTGTGCTTTATGAGGAATTAATTACCTGAGTAGAACTTCCCTCTGATTTCTTTTGTATGCAACCATATCTCTCATGACAAAGGCAGTGAACTCAGTTTACAAAGCACTTCACTTAGTACCAATTTTTCCAACCTCTATCTGGCACAGAAAAATCAAAACAACATATTCCATCATCAACAGCCTTCTAACACCTGAGTCTGCAAAGCACAGCTTCCATCCTCTCTCCTCCCAAAGGACTTAAGATGATCTCAGTACATTAGCTACTGTAATCAGATCCAAACTTACCCCAATTCCTAGATTTAGGTACAAACTTAAAAGTGGCAGAGGGGTGGGGGTGGAGGGGGGGCGGAGGGGGGCGGCGAATTCCTTGCTTCTGCGTCATTAAAACCACTTGCGTGTAGATTTCTCTCACAACATCCTTCCACGGCTGTTTCCCACCCAGTCCAACAGGGCATGCACACAGGGTACTTGCTCTTAATATTCACAGTAAAAATAATCACCAACATGAAAAACAATTGCTGCTCTTCATGGGGACTGTTCTCCCAAGTGATACAGACATAGGAGGGAAACTGAGCTTTTTGAACTTGGCAGGAATACTTGACCCAAGAAGGACCTATCTTGCCCATCCTGGTTTGAGAAGCAGCTGAGTTTATCTCATAACTGTGTCCCGGGGACAGAAGGCTATCTCCACCTTATTCTTAGCCTTTTCCTCCTTTCCAAACTATCTGTTAAAATATTAGTCACACTATATTTAAAAAAAAAAAGACTGTAAAATGCCCACTGAATATCAGTAGTGATGTCACAGCACATTAATAAATGCTGCTTTAAAGCTTATTGGGAATTACTAGGACAGCACAATTTTTTAATTACCTTTTTATTTTGAGATAAATATGAATTGTAGATTCATGTGTGGTTATAAGAAATAATGCAGAAATAGCTCATGGATCCCTTACCTGTATTCCTCCAGTGGAAATATCTTGCAAGATCACACCCAGAATATCAAAACTGATACAGTCAAGACAGAGCATTTCCATTACTCCAAGGATCCCTGATGTAGGAAGGCATAATTTTTAAGAGCAACACAATATAAAATAAACATCCTTAAAATGTTGGAGAGAGAGTCCAATGGGGTGAGAAGATCAAAGATGAAAAAGCAATTTTGTTTCCGGAATGCTTGCTTCCATTTAAGAATTAAAAATTCTAAGACTAAAAATTACTGTGACTGGAACATAAGAGATAATAACACTGTTGGTGGGAACATAAATTGGTGCAGCCACTGTGGAAAACAGTTTGAAGGTTTCTCAAAAAACTAAAAAGAGAACTACCATATGACACAGCAGTTCCACTCCTGGGTATATATTTGAGAAAAACAAAAACACTACTTTGAAAAGATACATGAACCCCAGTGTTCATAACAGCATTATTTACAATTGCCAAGACATGGAAGCCACCTGAGTGTCCATCAACAGATGAATGGATAAAGAAGTGGTATACACACACACACACACACACACACACACACACACACAATGGAATATTACTCAGCCATTAAAACAGAACAAATTTTTGCCATTTGCAGCAACATGGATGGACTTGGAAAATTGAAATAAGTTAGACAGAGACAAACATGTATGATATCACTTATATGTGGAATCTAAAAAAATACAAGAAACTAGTGAATATAACAAAAAGAAGCAGACTCACAGATATAGAGAAAAACTAGTGGTTAGCAGAGGGTAGAGTGAAGGCGGGAGGGCAATTTAGGGGTAGGGGACTAAATGGTACAAACTATTAGGTATAGAATAAGTGACAAGGATACATTGTACAACATGGGGAATAGAGCCAATATTTTATAGTCATTACAAATGGAGTATGACCTTTGAAAATTGTGAATCACTATATAGCACACCTGTAACATATATTGTATAGCAACTCTAAGTCAATTAACAAAAGAAATAAAAAACCAAGAGAGTGAAAGGAAAGTGGGTCATAAGAGGTGGTCCCCAAACAGAATTATTGTAAGTAACTGTATTAATTATTGTCCCCAAAGAACTAGACTCAAGAGAGGACAACACAGAGTTCCCTGCCCTTCACCCAGCCTCACATTTATGAGCTCAGCAATGGTGACCTGGGTCTGAAGTCCCCAGAAACTCTGAAAGCATAACTAAAAACGAAGCCACTGATTTCTACAGAAAAACCAGCACACTCAGTCTAAAGCAAATGTAAAGGCAGTGAACCACTACAAATCAACAAAGCTTGTCCTAAAAGCAGCAGAATTATAGATGAATAGATGAGATTCAGAGCAGATTCAAATCTGACCCAAACACAGATATTTAAAGAAACAAATGCCTCTTTAAAAACTTCTTCTCTTGTGTCAGGAATCTATGAAGAATTGTTTGGTGGGAGAAAAGAGAGACACACACGATGAAAAAAATTTGCTACAACTGTTGACAGCAACACTGTCAGCAACATAGAAGCCACTTACCATGCTGATCTGCAGGTGCCCCACTGCCCAGTGGTACTGACAGGAGGAGCCGCCCAGGTGAGCTTTATCAAAGGGCAGGAAGTGACTCCACCTGAGGGCTGAGACACTTAAAGCAGCACAGCCTCTTTTCAGTTTTTCAATTCTCTGGTGTCAGAGGAGCTGTGATGGGCCTGCCTGAACACCCTGTGATAAAGTCTGTGCACAAGTACGGATGAATTCTCTAAAGCTTATCCAAATCTGCTTGTGACGTATACCTAGGTTGAAAATAACAAATGACTTTAAGAAAGAATCCTCCTCTTGTATTAAGAATGTATGAAAACCAGCATATGTATTGCTTGATAAGCAGTTTTACAAAAACAGAGTTTGATTTATTTAGATAATATAAGGGAATGGATCTTAGAATGCTTGATTTACATATTAATTTATATTTGTATACTAGTTCTTGAATATATGTAATATCAACCTGCATAGTGATCGGTGTCATTGCAAACTGCTGAAGATTTTGGAAATAATCTTTGAGGAAATCCCCCCCTAAGAATACTTCTAAATCTATGGTTGTAAATCTATGGTTAAAGAAATTTGGGTAACCTTTAGGTCCAATTAAGATAACAGGAGGGACTTCCCTGGTGGTCCAGCGGTTAAGACTCCGTGCTTCTGATGCAGGGGAGCGGGTTTGATCCCTGGTCAGACAACTAGACCCCGCATGCTGCAACTAAAGATCCCACATGCCACAACGAAGATCCCGAGCACAGCAACTAAGACCCGGCGCAGCCAAATAAGTAAATAAATATATATTTTTTTATTTTAAAAAAAAGGATAACAGGAATATCTTCTCAGGGAGGGAAATCTAGAGTCTGATTTCAGATAGATAGATAGGGACTGAAATTTAATCAGTTTCCTCAAACTCTGTCCTGAAGAATATGTTAAACAGTTTCCTCAAACCCTGTCCTGTTCATACGTTAATATGACAGGGAACATTTGTCATGTATTCCTAGGCAGGGTAAGACATTGCATTTGGGGACAGGGGCATTCAGACACTAGAATGTTGATCTCTTGTAGGATCAAGGCAGTTCACCAGACTTTTCATGTCTTGAATAGCCAACCCTCAGAATAATCCACTACCCTTTGCTCTGTTTCTATGGTACCCAGCAATTTTCTGATTAAAATTTGTCTTCTATTCATTGCTTTCCTAGTGTATAGGCCAGGGCACCTTATAATAGGAATTCAGTAAATACAATACTTGTGAGTAATTGAACAAAGTAGTAAGTTCACAAGTGTCTGAAAATTGGAAAGGGATGCTCTGCCTAAAACAACAGTATTCTAGTCACTGATAAGAAATCCCTCCCCACTGAGAATCCCCACATCAACATTCTGGATTACCTATCACTGTGGGAATTGATTATCACAAGTTCCCAAAGGACTGATCATCTTTTATACCATCGAAGAGCTGAGGACAGATTCTAACTTCGGATGATCTCAACTAAGTACTAGGTCGAAAGGATGAAATTGTTCTTTCTGTGAGTAAAAAGGTCAAATATCAGCAATTTCATATGGTACAATCTAAATCCTTGCATCCTATGAAGCTCTGTCTGGTGGAGACCAACTCCTTAGATGACATTTCTGTACTGTTTTACTCTAACTGCTACAAAGCAATACTGTCTTCCTTAATTTTGGGGGAGAGATAGAATAGAAGTGATTCTTAGCCATGGGCATCTTGCTCTCTAACTTCTTACCCTTTTTAAAGCTAAAACTTTTTTCAATGTTTGTAATAACCTATAAGGGAAAAGAATCTGAAAAGTAATGTATATATAATATATATTATATATATATATATATATATAAAACTGAATCACTGTGCTGTATACCTGAAACTAACATGATATTGTAAATCAACTATATTTCAATTTAAAAAAACTATAACTTTTTTCCTTGTATCATAACTGTAGTGCAAGTTCAGTACCTCATGATTTAAAAAAATTATAAAACACAGGAAAGTTTAAAAAAGAAATTTAATACCCAAAATCTGACCACCTAGAGAAATTTTAATACATTAATTTCATCTTTTTCCTCTGTTAAATCTCTATAATTCCTAACTGAATATACCTCAATATTCCATGTTTTTCTTTTAAAGTTACAACATACTATTCTATTACACACTTCATAGTTAACTTTTATTGGCTGAAATATTCTTTCCAGTGGATCAACCATAATTAATCATTTTCCTATTATTGTTTATTTAGATGTCTTTGTTTTATCTGATATTATAAACAACAATGCCATTAATATCTTCATGTTTTAAGGGTAACAAAACTTTACTTCTACCCTCTTAGGGTATCCAGTTGGGCATGAGAGTTAAAATGACAGAATTTGGGGCTTCCCTGGTGGCGCAGTGGTTGAGAGTCCGCCTGCCGATGCAGGGGACGCAGGTTCGTGCCCCGGTCCAGGAAGATCTCACATGCTGCCGAGCGGCTGGGCCCGTGAGCCATGGCCGCTGAGCCTGCGCGTCCGGAGCCTGTGCTCCGCAACCGGAGAGGCCACAGCAGTGAGAGGCCCGCATACCACAAAAAAACCCCAAAAAACAAAAAAACAAACGAAATACAGGATTCGGGATTACTGACTGCTTTGAACCATGTCTTTACAGTTCCCTCTGGACAAACTTATAATCTCCTTTTTATAACTGATTATGGTCCAGAAAAATACTGCCAGATGCTACTTGCTTGTGAATTTAGTCATAAAAAAGGCCATTTATACTTTAACTCTGCTAAACAGTTCATGTTCAGGCTTTCTGCAAGATGAAAAGTAGGGTCTATTTTGTGAAGGTATGAATCTTTGCACTTTCTAATTTATTCACAATGGGAAACCAAGTTACTTGTCCTGTCAGTGTCTGACCTAAAGAAGACCATAAGAACGTGACAGATTTCAACTGATCTTATACTGTTTCAATATGCTATCTTAAAATCTCAATTAGTCTGTATTACGGTGTTGAAATTTATAGGAAGAGAAATTTCTTACCAGGTTGTGGCTGCTTTCTGATTCTGGGATTCTGATTGCCTTTTACTATATTAACCCTCTGTTTTTGTGGAGATTTCTTCACAGGTGGCTCAGCCCTTGGAACAGTTTTGACTGAAGATGTCTCTCGTTTCCTTGCCCTTTTAGCATTCGTTGACACTGGAACATCTTTAGAAATAGGAGCTTCTTGGTTTTTCCTATCCAATTTGGTTGTCTGTCCAAACTGTGCAATCAGCACTTCAGCACCTCCTGCAGAAAAGACACCGTTTCTTAAGGGGTAAGGGGCTCACATGTTTATCAGCATAGCTTTCCTTTGATTTGTTTTGGGGGGGTAACTTTAATAAGGGGGAATAAAATATAAAATTTGGGGTATTTCATTAAAAGACTTTTGAGTTTGCTAAGTGTTGGTCTATATCCCTAATTAGGATTAGGAGAAAAATATCAGAGTAATAACTTTATAAAAACAAGGCATGACTTAATTTTTTAAAAAGATTCCATAATCTTTGCTGACTGATGTGGCAGGTAAGGCTGAACATGTTAGCTCACAGCACAGGGTGACAGATAATTCAATTTACACAAAAGCGACACAGCTCCCATAAAGCCATGTGGTTAAAACCATGATCACACTGTAGAGAAGAGACTGCAGGTTCACAAAGAGCCAACTTACATATTTTCCTTCACTACACCTAAATATCAAAGCTTTAACACTGCCTGAAAAATCATCTCTTAAGACAGAGGAAGGTACATTGAAGAAAGTCCTCTTCTGATTTAACTTCCTATAAATCTATTATAATTGCTCATTTCTCTTACAAAATGCTCAGCTTTACTTCTCACAGGGAAGGAAGGAAAGAACTAAAGGTGGAGGCACATGAGGAGAAAAAACTATTAACCACCTGCTTGTATCACACGCAGAAAGTGTTTCAATCCTTTAAGAGTTAAAAAAAATGTTAATAAATGTTCCCTGTGAAAACGTTTTCCCCATTGACTATATAAAACAATCACACATGTGAATGTTTGCAAATATTTTAAAATCACATTATATGGAAAATACTATTTCTAATTGATGGAGAACAGGAAACATATTAAACACTTTCAGAATGTGATGGTTATTAGTGAAATGTAGAAAAGAGACCAATTTCATTTTATTCTTTTGAAGGTCAGAAAACTAAATGGTTTTTTAAAAAAGCTTTTAGACTCTCTTAATGTTGTACATTTCCCTGGGTCTAATTATTTTCTTCCCTACTGAACTATTAAAGGCAATAAAGCAGCAGTTTTATTTGTTTTTAGAGTAAGACTTCTGATTTTATACCAGTTACAATTTCTAAAATTTTTAGCATAAAAAAAGGCAAAATAAGTCAAGCAGGAAAATTGTTAAGACTAAATTAAGAAGAGAAAGAAAATAAGATGAGATGATGAAGACTAGGGGAAGCGTAAGGTCTGCACGGGCAGGAGGGGAACATCTCTCACAACCTAGGTCCTGTGAGGAAAAGGAGAAACACGAAACAGGTGATGCTGCAGGGATTGCCCTGCTTATTTGCATCACTCAATGATATGTTTCTCAAGCTGCATGCAATAATCCATGGGTGTATTATAAAATAAACTTAATGGGCTGCAACCAGAATTCTTTATTAAATGAAACAGAAGATATCAGATTGTATTACACATAATTAGGGTAAATGTTTTCTGAAATTTCTGTTTCAGTATGTATGAATTTGTGTGTACTGGACTACAATATACAACATATCTCTTTTCTTTTTTTTTTGAGTTTTTGTGGTATTATATTTAGTCATCTTGGCTGGTTTAATCACATCGTTGTTGTTGTTCATTTTTTGGCCATGCTGTGTGGCACGTGGTGTCTTGTTCCCTGACCAGGGATCAAACCCATGCCCTGTGCAGTGGAAGTGTGGAGTTGTAACCACTGTACTGCCAGGGACATCCCTAAAACATATTTCTTATAGTGGATGAAATTAAAACACTTGAGAAACAGTGACAACATATATGTTGAATTATAGGTAATTTAGTTAATACCTTTAAAATGGTTCATATAGAGAAGAAACCCAATATGGCTGGCCTGGAATTTGTGAGGAAATGTAGAGTGTGAGTCGCTGCTTCATACTGCCGTTCTTTCTACCACCCTCCTAAACACACACTCACACACACACACAATTTCTCAAACTATAATTGGCCAGAAATAACTACTTGTTAAACCACAGGGTAAAATCTTAATTATCTAGGATCCTGGGGATCCACACACCTCCAGTGTTTCTTCTTTAGGCATCAAAATTTTTAAATTCAAAATACTATAAATAGGGTTGGCACATTTTTTCTGTGAAGGGCCAGACCTCAGTCACAGCCGCCCACCTGTGCCAGCGCAGTGACGTACAGAGACAACAGGTAGTGCCTGAGGGGCCCTTTGGCCCAAGTCTGCTCACCTCTTCTCTAAGGGGTCATAGAGCATAAGTTTCCTAGTTTTAAACAAAATACGCCACACGTAATCTGAGATGACTCTAAGCCAAAAAATTGTGTTATTTGTTGTGCTCTGTTCACTGAAGTGCATTTGACTAACATTAAATGGCTCTGGACGCTGATTCTCCCTCAGTTTTCAGGGGGCAACAAAACCACTTGAGGAGCTGTTTCAATATATATGTCTCGAGGCCACTGGACCTTGTTTCAATAGGTCTGTAGTAGGATCCAGGTGACCACTTTTTTTTTTTTTTTTTTTTTTTGCAGTACGCGGGCCTCTCACTGCTGTGGCCTCTCCCGTTGCGGAGCACAGGCTCCGGACGCACAGGCTCAACGGCCATGGCTCACGGGCCCAGCCGCTCCGCGGCATGTGGGATCTTCCCGGACCGGGGCACGAACCCGTGTCCCCTGCATTGGCAGGCGGACTCTCAACCACTGTGCCACCAGGGGAGCCCCAGGTGACCACTTTTAAAACACACAAAGGATTAGAAATTCTGCCCCAGGATGCTCTAGTTTTGGAGAGTCCAGGCACTTTCTCCCCTCTTTAAACATGTTCAGGCTACCACTTATCAGTTTTTGCCATCTGTTCTTAGTGTGCCTGATTTTATTTAAAATAAACAAGGAGGAACAAGTCAGAAATGACTTATTTTGTACTTTTATACTGTAATTTCTAAAACTATTTATGGTTTAAAATGCTTCCTTTTTATGTCAGCACTCTCCAAATAGCCATATGTTAGAAAAGTAATAATTCTACAGTTGGCAGAAGGAAAAGCATATCAAAAGAGAAGTTAATGGAAAACCACAGTAAATCCTGAATCTTTCATGACTTCATAATAAATGACCTCAGTTATACTCTCAAGAAAGCACAAGTTTCCTGCTCTATAATTAAGGAGATAATGAGAATTTTATTGAGAAATCATTTGACATTGTCTCTTCCCACACAATGCGCTTCCATTTAACCACCGAAAACAAGTGTACAAAACGAGGAGCACTAAATAAATGGAGAGTTTCATTTTTTGCTGAGCAATGCCCATGCTCTAGTTAAACATTCAAGATGATTAGAATATTAAGAGAAAGAAGAGGGGGCTATTCCACAAAGAAATCTAAAGCAACATCTAAGAAGGTAACTTGAAAAGTACCTGTCTGTAAAGCATAAAGAGTGTCTCTTACGGTTTAAGTGACCAACAGAGAACACATGGAAAAAATGGAAGTTCAATCAAAATGGCTCTGAAAACTGAGTTAATATTCTTTCCTGTAGCACCTGGCTTTGGGCACGTTTCTCTGCCATTTGTGGATTTGATCTTAAAAGTTAGGTCAAGAGGGCTTCCCTGGTGGCGCAGTGGTTGAGAGTCCGCCTGCTGATGCAGGGGACACGGGTTCGTGCCCCGGGCCAGGAAGATCCCACATGCCGCAGAGCGGCTGGGCCCATGAGCCATGGCCGTTGAGCCTGCGCGTCTGGAGCCTGTGCTCCACAACGGGAGAGGCCACAACAGTGAGAGGCCCGCGTACCACCAAAAAAAAAAAAAAAAAAAAAAAAAAAAGTTAGGTCAAGCTTCGGCTTCCCTGGTGGCACAGTGGTTGAGAGTCCGCCTGCCGATGCAGGGGACACGGGTTCGTGCCCCGGTCCGGGAAGATCCCACATGCCGCGGAGCTGCTGGGCCCGTGAGTCATGGCCGCTGAGCCTGCATGTCCGGAGCCTGTGCTCCGCAACGGGAGAGGCCACAACAGTGAGAGGCCCGCGTACCGCAAAAAAAAAAAAAAAAAAAGACAGAATTTGAATTAACAGGAGAAAAGCAAACAGATTTTTACATGTACAGAGGAGCCTCCATAGGAAAATAAAAACCCAAAGAAGGAGCAAAACCTTAGTGCTTATGTAAGAGGTTGGACAATGAGAGGGAATTGTGGAAGAGTAAGTAAAATACACGGGGAGACCAAAGGAAGATAAGAGTTACTTAAACAAGTTCTGTTTGTAGAGAATTCTCTGTCCCTGACTCCCCCCATCCTCCTGATATGGGGAGGGCCGCTATCACAGGGGAGATTTATCTCCTGCTTTCATGGAGAAAGGGAGAGGTCAGAAGGCCCTTCTTGCGCCTGGTGTTCTTCAAGTGCCTGCAGCTAAAAATAATCCTCCTGCCAAAGCGGCATGTTTGGGGGTGGCATATATTGCCACCCTTCAATGTATATACAATTTTATTTCTTAGGATAGATTCCCAGAAAGGGAATCAGAGTGTGAAAGGGGGGGTGATTTTTAAAGCCTTTGACATAAAGAAAGCAGTATTTTAAACCAAAGAATGTGCTATTTAACAATTTTCCTTTTTATTTGAGAAGGTCCTTTACTTGCTGTAGTGCCTTCTTATAATTAGAGGATGAAGGCACTTGGACTCTCTTCTGCTCTGGAGACAGGAGGTCTCATAATCAGATTTACTGGTTTCCTAGAGACAGCCCTGAGAACACATTTTTCCAATACCTTAGGTGACCAGGGATTTATCTCACATGAATAATTCAGCGTGTGCAAACCTCATTTTACTTTCAACCTCTCCCCACATGCTAAGAAAGATCTAAAATGCTTCCAATTTGCCTTGGCTTGTGGTGAAAGTCCTAATGAACTGTGAACTACTAATCGGGCTTTGGGGATTTAGGAATGAAGTCAAAACTAAATCCCAGGTCACGCGTTTTCAGCAGGGCGACCCCCTCGACTACCCTCCCCTTCCAGCTTCTATGAAGTTAAGCGCCTGGAGGTAGGAGGAGAGGGGCGGGACTCCACGTTTCCTAGCAACCGAGCGCCGTCTCCTGATTGGCTGGTCGCCGCGCGGCCGCCATTTTCAAACCCCGGAAGATGGCGATGGCTGCGGCGGAGGCGGCGGTGGCGGCGCCCTCCTGACAGGAACCCTTCACCGGGCCGAAGCGGTCGGGCGCCGTGCGGCTCCCAACGGGCCTCCCGGGCACCCGGCCACCGTGCCGCCCCCTTCACGCCATGGAGCCCGAGCTGGCGGCCCAGGAGCAGAGCCGGCCGCGGAGGCGAAGCCGCCGGGCTTCGGGACTCAGCGCGGGCGGCGCCGCAGAGCCTTCGGCCGACACCCCCGGGCCGGGGCCAGACGGCAGGTGAGCGCTGGGGGCGGCGGCGCCTGGGGACCCCTAGCATCGGGTCCGAGGCTGGGGAGGGGGTGGGAGGAGGGGAGGGGCAGGGGAGGGGAGGGCCGGGCTGCCTACTCTCCTCCCCCTTCTCCCCCTCCCTCTTCTCCCCCCTCCCCCTTCTCCCCCCTCTTTTTCCTTCTCCTCCCCCTTCTTTTCCTTCCTCCTCCTCTTCCCCCTCCTCTCACCCTCCTACCCCTCTTTCTATCATCTTCTCCCTCGTCCTTTATTTCCTTTTCCCACTCCTTCCTACCTCTCCCCTGCCCCCTCCCTCCAGTCTCCTCCCCTCCCCCTCCCCCACCTCCCTCAGTGGGCCTTGGAGATCCTCTAAACTTCCGGCAGGTTTCGGGCTGGAATTGGGAAGGTTCCTAAATGCCCGCGGGGAACTGCTGGGTCGGAGGACAGGAATCGTCCCTGGAGCCAGAGGACTTATACCAGACAGCAAACTTTTAACCTAAAAACGAGCATTAATATGAAAAGTTTTGCCGAGGTCAGAGTCCCTCCTTTGGAGCCTTGGCCAAGTCGGGGCTCAGCGCAGCTCACGGCCCCAGCCTCCTGGGTAAAGAGAGCGAAGAGGATGGTCGCCGACTTTTTAGCTGTTGACACATTTCACATTCTGTCCCGTGTGTCTGCAAAGGAAGGACAGTAGCCGAGGGTTTCAGAGGCTGTGTCTGCAAGAGGAGAGGGTGAAAAAGTGCTAAAGGTGTGGCTTTCCCCTCACGGTTTTGCAGGGAGTGGGTTTCCAGTGACTGGCGATTGGACTTTACATCCCTGAAGTGGTCATCCGTCAAATGGGATTGTAATAGTACCCACTTCCTGTAAGTTGTGAAATTCAGTGAGCTCATGTGTGTAACCCTGTACACAGAGAGCTCTCAACAAATGTTAACTGTTATTTGTCGATTTTTATCTATAATTCCACATCTCCATCTTTTCAGAAGCAATGTGGACCACTTCACATTATTACTTGAGATAAACTACAGTTCCTTACATAATTTACATTACAGTCATGCCTGGATGTGCCAATCCCCCTTTTTTTTTTAAATTATTTTTGGCTGCGTCTTGGTTGCTGCGTGCAGGCTTTCTCTAGTTGCAGCGAGCAGGGGTTACTCTTCATTGAGGTGCACGGACCTCTCACTGCGGTGGCTTCTCTTCTTGCGGAGCATGGGCCCTAGAGCGCATAGCCTTCATTAGTTGCAGTGCGTGGGCTCAGTAGTTGTGGCTCAGAGGCCCTAGAGTGCAGGCTCAGTAGTTGTGGCACACAGGCTTAGTTGCTCCGCGGCATGTGGAATCTTCCCGGACCAGGGATCGAACCTGTGTCCCCTGCACTGGCAGGCAGATTCCTAACCACTGAACCACCGGGGAGGTCCGCCAATCCCTTTTTGAGAGAAAGGAAAACACCTTACTTTCATGGACAAGGCATTTATAAACTTATTGTAAGTTATCATGCAGAGAGAACAGTATCTTTTTCATTAGATATTGATTTTTATTTTGAAGTTTACGATAACCCTTGCCTGAAACTTTTATACTGATTACAGCCTATTTTAAGAAGTGAAAGAGCAGAGAGAGAAATGTCATCATCTCTGAGACTGAGAAATAGGAGAATCGGGAAAGAATCGGGAAAGCCTAGTTAAGGGAAAATGAACATAGAATTTCAAAAACATCAAGTGGGGCAGTGTTAAATTCATTGCACCTGCCTAGTGCCAGACATTGTTTTAGATACTGGGAATTCTGGTGAACAGATGAACTCCCTGCTCTCCTGAAGCTTAAAGTCTGCTTGGGGAGGAAAGACAATAATGAAATAAATAATAAAATATCAGGTGGTCATGCTGTGAAGAGGCATACTAAGGGGGATAGAGATAAGGAGAGGGTCATGTTGCTGTTTTTAAAACATCACAAGGAAAAGCCTCTCTGACGATAGCGATGATATTTAAGCAGAGATCTGAAGAAATTAAGGAACAAAGCCATGTGAATATTTGGGGAGAAAGGCAGTAAGTGCAAGTAGAATCCTATATGGTATGTTCAAGGACTGCAGAGAAGCCAGGGTCACTAGAGTGGAGTGAAACAAAGGGCAGAAAGGTAGACAATGAGGTCGGAGAGATGGCTGGGGCCAGATCGGATAGTATATGGTTGACTGCCAAAAGGACTTTAAATTTGAATCCGTGGTTGGGAAGCAGTAGGAAATTATGTGATCTGTCTTTTAAAAGGATCGCTTTGTTATGTGGCAAGGATAGAATCCGGGAGACCAGCTAAGGCTGTTGCAGTTGAGACATCTGAGTGGTAGATGTGGTGGAAAATATTCATATTTGGGATGTATTTTTAAAGGAGAGCTGACAGGGTTTGCAGATGGATTAAATGTGGAGTTAAGAGAAATAGAGGAATGAAGAATGATTCCAAGGTTTTTGGTCTGAGCACCGGAAGAATGGGTTTCCATGTTCCTACAAAGGAAAGACCTAGGGAGAAGTTTGCCTTGGGATATGTTATAAGACTCTTATTAAGGAGTTCATCACACCAGTTTCTTTTTTCCTTTTTCTTTTCTCTTTTTTCTGCTTTTTTCTCTTTAAAAAAAAAAATGCTGGGGCTTCCCTGGTGGCGCAGTGGTTGAGAGTCCGCCTGCCGATGCAGGGGACACGGGTTCATGCCCCGGTCTGGGAAGATCCCACATGCCGCGGAGCAGCTGGGCCCGTGAGCCATGGCCGCTAAGCCTACGCGTCCGGAGCCTGTGCTCCGCAACGGGAGAGGCCACAACAGTGTGAGGCCCGCGTACCGCAAAAAAAATAAATAAATAAAAAATAAAAATTTAAAAAAATGCTTTATTGAAGTATAACAGCCGAATGAAAGAGGACATGAATCATAAGTGTTTTTTGCTCAGTGAAATTTCATAAAGTGAATGCATCTGTGTAACCAGGTATAAATTGGGGGGTTGTCAGCAAGCAGACTTGAAATCACAGCATTGCGAAGTCATCTATATAGTGAGTCTGAATAAAGAAGAGATTGGGGGGCCTCCCTGGTGGCACAGTGGTTAAGAATCCACCTGCCGGGGCTTCCCTGGTGGCGCAGTGGTTGAGAGTCCGCCTGCTGATGCAGGGGACGCGGGTTCGTGCCCCGGTCCGGGAGGATCCCACGTGCCGCGGAGCGGCTGGGCCCGTGAGCCATGGCCGCTGAGCCTGCGCGTCCGGAGCCTGTGCTCCGCAACGGGAGAGGCCACAACGGTGAGAGGCCCGTGTATCGCAAAAAAAAAAAAAAAAAAAAAAAGAATCCACCTGCCAATGCAGGGGACACGGGTTCGAGCCCTCGTCTGGGAAGATCCCCACATGCTGTGGAGCAGCTAAGCCTGTGTGCCACAATTACTAAGCCAGCGCTCTAGAGCCAGCATGCCACAACTTCTGAAGCCCACGCGCCTAGAGCCCATGCTCCACAACAAGAGAAGCCACCACAATGAGAAGCCTACGCACTGCAAGGTAGAGTAGCCCCTGCTCCCCGCAACTAGAGAAAGCCCACGTGCAGCAATGAAGACCCAACGTGGCCAAAAATAAATAAATTAATAAATAAATTTATTTTAAAAAATGAAGAGATTGGGGACTTAACCATGAGACACTCCCACATTTAAAGGTCGGGGTAATGATGATGCTCAGAGGAGCAGCTGGTGAGGTAAGAAAGAGCCAAGTGAGCTCAGGATCCAGGACACCAAATGGAAGAAAGGATTTTGAGAGAGGACATGGTAAACTATGTCAAATGTGACTTATAAGGAAGGACTGGAAAGTTTAGTTAGATAAGGAATGAAAAGACCATTAACCTTGGATAGTTTCCATGAAACAGTTAAAATATTGAATTTAGAATATTTGTAGTGGATTGAGAAGAGACTGAGGTGTGATTTGTTCTGGAAATATGTGAGCGTTAGACACTAGGAGTATGGAGATGGAAAATACTGTCCTTACTCTGGAAGAACTTATAACGGTATAGGGAAGAAAGTTAATAATTATAATAGTGTATGACAACAGTTACTATAGCTGTATATATATGATGCCATAGATGCAAATAAAAGGAGAACTTACCCTGACTGGAGAGGACAGGAAATGATTCCCTGTAGTAATCCCCGAGTCTTGGAGGACCAGTTTAGAACATAGGTGTAAATGGGTGACGTCATATGGGGGAAGGATGTTAAATGTTAAAAGGCCCTTAAGCAAATGAGCATGATGAGTTCTAGATATCATAACTAGTTCACTGTGGCTTGACGCTAGTTGTGTAGGAGAGAGGACTCAGACCCAGAGGAGGTAGTGATGAGAGATTATACTGAAGAAGAGTCACATCATGAAGGGACCTTGTATGCCATGACAGGAAATCTTGGGAAGACTATTCCCTAAAAAGTGCTCATATACATAAAATTTCAGATTTGTGGACCCTTGCAGCCCAACTATGGATACCAAGTTAAAAATCCCCAAGTGAAGATGATGAATTGGTGGGTACTCTATCTGCAGTAGCCTAGATGAGTGTTTGAATCTGATGGCTGGCAATGAGATAGGAGAACTTGACATGCTCAGTGTGGGTTCCACTTTCAAGAACTCTCTCTGCAACTGGAGAGCAAGAAAGAATAATGGAGGCAACGCAAGCTTGTGGGGTAGAATCTTAAGAAGGGGTAAACTTGATATGGGGTGGGGGCGGCGGGGAATAAGCAAGTACAGGGAGAGGTTGAAGAGACAAGAGAGAAGAGATGATGAAACAAGTGACCAGCAAGGCAGAAAAGGGTGGAATCCAAATTAAGGGTAGAGAATCTAGCCTGGTTAAGAGCTAGGTAAGTTTGGGGGATGGGGTATGTTGTAAGCAGGAATTTGAGGGCTTTCCCACCAGGGTTCTGTTTTTTGTGTGAGGTTGGAAATGGTGTCAGCTGAGAAAAGGGTGGTGGCAAAGGCAGCATGAGGAGAGTAATGAAGTTAGAAGAACCTTGGAGGGAGAGGATGTAAGATCATCTACAAGAACATGTGAAGTGTGACAAGATAGTGTGAATTAATAGTGGGGCAAGACACAACTGTTTAAGCATAACATCAGATCCAGAAATCATAAGGAAAAAGATTGATGTATATGACAAGGTAAATATTAAAACTTTTTCTAGACAAACTCACTGTACACTAATTTGAAAGACAAAAAACATACAGGAAAAGGAAAATATCACCTTTTTTAAAAACAGTGTTCACATACTGTAGTTTCACCCATTTGAGGTGTATAATTCATTGTTGTCCTATAGATTCACAGACGTGTGCAACCATCACCAGGCAATTGTAGAACATTTTCTTCACCTCAGAATGAAAACCCGTACCCTTTAGTTATTCATCCCCCTCCCCAACACTCCTTTCTTGCTTTACCCCAACCTCTAATCTACTTTATCTCTGTGAATTTCCCTCTTCTGGACATTTCACATGAATAGAATCATGTGGCCAATTTTAGTGAGCCATCCTTTGCCCATTTTTAAAATTGGGTTATTTATATTTTTTTATTATTAAGATATAAGAACTCTTTATTCTGGATACAAGTCCCTTACCAGATACATTGTTTGCAGGTAGATACGTTCTCCTATTCTGTGGGTTGTCTTTTTTTTTTTAATTGAAGTATAGTTGATTTACAAGTTGTGTTAGTTTCTGGTATACAGCAAAATGATTCAGTTATACATATATACATATATATTCTTTTTCAGATTCTTTTCCATTATTGTTTATTGCAAAGTATTGAATGTAGAGCCATGTTCTGCTCCTCCTCCAGTGGCAGCCATGATGGCAGCTCGGGCATTGTGGCGAGGGGATCGGTGCCAGGCAGACGCTCCCTCGAGGGCTCCCTCCTCTGCCTCCTCCTCGCACCGCTCCGCTGCTCCATTATTTCTTCAAATATTTTTCTCTGCTCCTTTCTCTCCTTTCCTTCTGGTACTCTCACTGCATGTATATTGGAGCGAAATCTGGTAGATAAAACAACATTTTAATAAAGTGTATATTTAAACCAAGCAATTATAGGGATTGAGCTTAAGAAAGCAGTTGCATAGCATATGTAGATGTATGTACAAGGAAGTATATCACAACACATTTTTATAGTAAAAAGTTTAGAAAAAATGAGAAAATTAAATACATTATACTTTTATACAATGAAATATCATTAGCTATAATAGTTTTTAAAATCTCTTCATAATTCAGATGGAGTTTATTTGGTATATTGTATACAGTATATTTGGTTTTTAGTTTCTTTTTTGTTGTTGTTTTTGGTACATTTCCTCTGTGTATCTGTGCAGGTTTCCTCTAGGGTAGCAGTTCTATAAGTTTGACATCACTGATAATCTAGCTTAACAGAGGAGGGCTGGATTCTTATATCACCTTGTATATAATGTGTTGCAGTGTATAAAGTTGAAGTATATAAAGAATGAAGTATATTAGTAGATAAAGGAAATCTGCCCTGACATAGATTTTCAGTTCAGTAAGGCATGGGTACTTTAAGAGGCTTTTCAGATAATTGAGGATATTCTTTGATAATACACCAGAGCTTGAAAAGTGGTAGTTTCTTAACAGGTGGCTGCAATTTAGAATCTGAAGCCATAGCAATGAACTTTTCATTCTCTGTTACATTAAAATCCATTGGTCTGTTAAAACTTTGAATAGATCTATTTTACCCATCCTTGATTTTGTGACATTATGCATTTTTCATTTGGAAAATATTGGCACAGGGAGTTAAGCAGATCTTCTGAAGGTTGATACATACTGTTACATGCTATCAGAAAATCACAATTATTAGTACCACCAATCTCATGTGAAAGCTTTTAAGTATTGGGAGGATGCCAGACTCATAGTGATGGGTACAGTTTTCAAACAATTCTAATTTTCATTTGAAAGCTCAAATTTTTATCATTGGCAGCAGCAATACTTCATTATAGATAAATGTCCGCAAAATACTCAAGTCCGAATGACAGTTTATCTGTTAGTCATTCTCTGAAGTAAAAATATTGTTCTCTGCAAAGCTAATTTGGTTTACAACCTGATTGATCACACAATTGCTTTTCCTCAAGACAACCTTATTACACTGGCCATTTTCCCTTATTCAGAAGGGATATTCCCCTGGAATTTGTATTGTTACACTTGATTCATTTATATTTAATATCTAATTCTTATTCTTTGTCTCTGGCTGCTTTTAAGAGTAGAGAACCAAGGATATATGACCCAGTGTACAAGTGGAGGGCTTGGCCTTAAATAATAGAGCTTATCCACTATAACAAGAGAGAAGAAAAGGTCTATGGTTGGTAGACTGGACAGTGTAAATATGTGGGATATAATATAATAAGGTGCAGAGTCAAAGCTGTTAGTGAGGTGGGGGTGGGGAAGGAGTATTGGAAGAGTAAAGAGAGAAAGGTTTGAAATAGTTATTTCAGAGGGTAGGTGAGGAAATGACAAGGGAAGTCTAATAGCATTGCTGAGCAGAACTGAGGATCACTTGAAATTTGTGGTCAGGAATTCAAAGTGAAACTAGGCAGCGTGTGTGTGTGTGTGTGTGTGTGTGTGTGTGTGCACACATTTGCATGCATATTACTGTTTACAGGGCCTGCCCTTTAGTCAACCTACCCACGTGGTTGGAGCTCATTTCCAGCCACATCCGTTGCTAATTATTAATCCCAGCCATCCAGGCAAGAAACTGGCTAGCCTAGAGAATGAGCAGGGAGTAGAAATGGCTAGGATGTGCAGAGCCTAGGAGAGATGGCTTACTGTTTTAAATCTGTACTAAGTTAAATAACGGATTATTAAGCTGATTTGCCTCTGCTAAATATTGATACGGGGGATTGCTTCACACTGAGGTAAAAAAATTTTTTTGAACATAATGTGTGTGATGACTACTATAGGATATGGCAGGGGCAAGATAATTAGGGAGAAAATAGTGGAGACATCTGGAATCCACTGGGGTGTAAGCTTTCTGTGCGGCTGCCTCTTACATGGCAGGCCTCTTGCTCCTTTTTCCTCTTCTGTCCCTCTCTTTTTGTTTTTTAAAATTTTTATTTAGTTATTATTTTATTTCATTTAATTAATTAATTAATTTGTACTGGGTCTTTGTTGCGGCAGGTGGGCTCCTTAGTTGTGGCATTCATGTGGGATCTAGTTCCCTGACCAGGGATCGAACCCAGGCCCCCTGCATTGGGAGCATGGAGTCTTAACCCCTGCGCCACCGTCCCTCTCTTTTTGTTCTGGGTAGTAATAGACCAGGGTCTTGTCCTCAGGCAGCCCTAAGCCCCACCACGCGTCCCATAGCTCAGAAGGCGGCTTGCTTTTCTGGCCCAGTTTTCCTGACACTGAGTTTGTTCTAGCCCCAGCTTTGACTCAGCTAATTATTTTCTCTGGGAATGTACACTCTTTGAGACTGTGACTCACAGCCAAATAAAACATTAGTGTTTAAAGAGTTTAGGCTTTACAGTCAGACTCCTTGGGTTCAAACTCTTGCTCTTGAGGACTTAATCTCTGTTAAGTCTCACTTCATAGTGTCTAGCTCATTAGTAGTATCTATCTCATAAGGCTGTGATTAATTTCTTTAAATCTCACTTCATATAGTTATCTGTCTCATAAGGTTGTGAAAATTATGGTAGATGATTCAAGTAAAATATTAGGATAGTACCTAGACACAGCAAATACTCCAGAATTCTTAAGTGTCATTATTTTCGTTTTCTGCAGGAAGCACTAGAGCTATAACTTACTTACCCTCTATCAAGGAATATTTAGCAATTAGCTCTGTTGTCAGTTTTTGTAGAGGTGGTACAGTATAGTTGGTAACAGTACAATGCTAGATCTTTTTTTTTTTTTTTTTTCTGCGGTACGCGGGCCTCTCACTGTTGTGGCCTCTCCTGTTGCGGAGCACAGGCTCCGGACGCACAGGCTCAGCGGCCATGGCTCACGGGCCCAGCCGCTCCGCGGCATGTGGGATCTTCCCGGACCGGGGCACAAACCCGTGTCCCCTGCATCAGCAGGCGGACTCTCAACCACTGCGCCACCAGGGAAGCCCCCAATGCTAGATCTTTGACTTTTGTTGTCCTAGTGAAACTGATGAATTTGTAGAATGGACATCCAGGGTTAAAGGTATATTCTTAAGCCAAGCTAGCTGTTCTGTTAACTTAGAGCTGAGGATTCCTGTTGCCTTTTTTTTTTTTGCGGTACGCGGGCCTCTCTCTGTTGTGGCATCTCCCGTTGCGGAGCGCAGGCTCAGTGGCCATGACTCACGGGCCTAGCCGCTCCACAGCACGTGGGATCTTCCCGGACCGGGGCACGAACCCATGTCCCCTGCATCGGCAGGCAGACTCAACCACTGCACCACCAGGGAAGCCCTCCTGTTGCCTTTAAGGGAATTTATTTTTTTTTTTTAATAAATTTATTTATTTATTTATTTATTGTAGGCTGTGTTGGGTCTTCATTTCTGTGCGAGGGCTTTCTCTAGTTGTGGCAAGCGGGGGCCACTCGTCATCGCGCTGCGCGGGCCTCTCACTGTCGCGGCCTCTCGTTGCGGAACACAGGCTCCAGACGCGCAGGCTCAGTAGTTGTGGCTCACGGGCCCAGCTGCTCCGCGGCATGTGGGATCTTCCCAGACCAGGGCTCGAACCCGTGTCCCCTGCATTGGCAGGCAGACTCAACCACTGCACCACCAGGGAAGCCCTCCTGTTGCCTTTAAGGGAATTTAACTTCTTGGGTGGACTATTTTTCAAAACATTAAAAAAACTAAATTAGAGCATATAAACACAAATTGAGCCAATCCTTGATAATCCCGGATTGTCATTATTATTACTATTTATATTAAGAGTTGCTGAAAATAAAAGGATGCCCCCACTAGCTCCTAAGGCTATTTCCTCCCACATTGAAATGACTGTACTTTTTAACAGTTTTATTGAGATATAATTTGCGTATCATGACATTCACCCATTGTAAGTGTGCAATTCATTGATGATTAGTAAATTTATAGACACAGTTCACTGTTAGAACATTCATCATCCCGAATACTCCCTCAGGTTTGTTTGCAGTTTGTCCTTGCTCCTACCCCCAGACCTAGGCAGCCACTAATCTGCTTTCCATGTCTATAAATGTCTATTTCTGGACATCTCATATAAATAGAATTTTACAATATATAACCTTTTGCATTTGCATGTTTTGCAGTTTGTCCATATTATGACATGTATCAGTATTTCATTCCATTTTACTGCTAAATAGTATTCCATAATATGAAATGGATATTCCACATTTTGTTACTCCATTTACCAGTTGCTGGAGATTTGAATTGTTTCCAGTTTTCACTATTATGGATAATGCTGCTGTGAACATTTACATACAAGTCTTTGTGTGGACATACGTTTTCATTTCTCTTGGGTAGATTCCTAGAACTGGAATTGCTGAGTCATATGGTAGGCTTATGTTTAACTTTTTAAGGAATTGCCAAACTGTTTTCCAAAGGCTACTAGATTTTTAACAAAGTAGCTTTTAGATATTTTTCTCTTCCCTCACTATTACTTGCTGCTGGCATTATCCCCTGTACCCTCTCTCCTGAATCTGATGCTGTGGGCAAGGCAACCTGATAAGTATATTAGAAATTCGTAACGCAAAGGCGTTGAATGATAGTCTTGAGCTTTAGTGTAGGACGTTGTGATGTCTGGAATGTGTGTGTGCATGCTGGTTTCTAGATGCTCAGCTGTGTTCTGGACTAGGGATGTTCCAAGATGTATCTGTTATTTGGGACTCTCAGATACAGGTGAGAAAACCCCAGTGTGGTAGAGGAGATAGTCTACATGATTATCAGCTCCACCAGGCTCTTTCTGAAGTGGAGAGGAGACAATCCCTTAAGATGCTAAGCAGTCAAAACAGTAGGAGATGTCAGCTTCCTCAGATATTAGACCCAAATAAGTGAATTTTGTCATTGTTTGTCTAATTTGCAAAGCACTTGAGACCCTGAGTAGTTCAGCACCCCAAATACCAACAAATGTTATCTATAAAGAATAGTTACACCATTCATTCTATAAGATTGATGCATTCATGGTACCCTTGGCATTTACAGATTACATTTTTAATTTAGCTATCTGTGAGTTACGTATAGTTGTTTGTAATCAGGCTGAGAAATGTGTTTGAGTTGCACCCAACAGCTGCATATCAGTACTACTGTGTTCTTTCTTGTCTTCACATAGGAAGTAATTTTTCTTAACAGATCTGGAGGCATCCCAAAAACTTTTCAATTATACTTTGTCATATTTCAAATGCCCCTATGCCTCAAGTCTTCTTTTTTGCTAATTTCAATGACCTACTCTGCTATACTCCTATCATTAGCCCTTCTATTTTGCTTGCTTTTTAAAAAATATTACTTTGCTTACTCATTTTGGTTATTTTCATTGTAAAACCTTAAATACCTATCTTAATATAAGCCAGTATCTTTATATTTTTGTGGTTTATTTTCCTTTTTAATTAGAATAGTCACTTATATTGTCTGGTCCACTTTATGAAAATGTTGCCATTTATAAATCTGCCATTATAAATCCAATTCAGCTCTTAATTACCTGCCATGATAGAGGAGGGTAGTGACACAAGTCATAATCTCTGAAAATACAATTTGGTTTAAGAATGAAATAACAGGATGATTTTCTTTTGAACATCAACTTTGCCATTTTAATTACGCTTTGTTTAGACTAAATTTAGTTTAGTGTAAAAATAAGAGTTTGAAAACACAGCAAATGATACAAAAGGAAATGTGTTAGAGGCCAAGGAATAATCACAGTGGGGTTAATAGGAAACACAATTAATATACCAAGCTAGTTCCTTTAGGTATTAGTTTACTTTATGCTTTAAATGTTATAATTATTTGGATATATGAAGAAAGGGGATTGGACAAAAATTCTTGAAAAGATGAAGAAGTGTCACTTCTTATTTCAGCCTTTGAGCTCCCTTTTAAATGGACTGTACTGGGTACCTTCTAGAAAGGCCATTTTTAATGTTTTATGAAATCAAAAATTTTTCCCACAAGGATTTAAAATAGCTGTGTTACATTTTGAGTCTGACCCCTGTGAAAAAAATGACTATATATCTTTCCGAGATTTTTGAAAGCTGGCACTGACTCACATGCTTTCAGGGCACAATTTGTTTTTTGGGTTCCTGTTTTACATGAGTTTTCAAAATAAATAGGTACTTGTATTGAAATAGGAAAAAATAGCATTACTGTAAAGCTGATTACAACTGGTGCTGGAAAGAATCTTGCCATCTGATTGGAAATATTTTTCCAGTTTGTTGACCTGTTTAAAATTCCGAACAGCTAATTCTTTCCAGCTTTCAAACATCAAATTCATTCTGAGGTCAGTATGGACAATTCTAGGGAATAAAGAAATGAATAGCTTTGGTTTTGTGTTCTCCTTAATACTTGTCTTATACCTGAAAGGAAGTGTTTATTGACTATTTTAAGTGCCACTATGATTACTACTTTGTAATGAATATTTTATTACATTAAAAATAATCTGAAAAATCATAATTGTTGCTTCTCAACCCAGTCCCTACTGGTGGCTCTTTTTAACTGTGTAGTATGTGATAGCACTTACCTAGAGCAGTGTTTTTTAAAAAGTGTGCTCTACGGACTCATAAGGTATGAAGGTCCTGTTTTCCCTGTAATCTTTTGGCATTTGCCTATAATATTATTGATATTATCTATGTATACTATAATACTATATCCATGTATTCTTTTTTTCTGATTTATTTATTTATTTTTATTTTTGGCTGCATTGGGTCTTCGTTGCTGTGTGCGGGCTCTTCTCGAGTTGTGGCGAGCTGGGGCTACTCTTCGTTGTAGTGGGGGGGCTTCTCATTGCGGTGGCTTCTCTTGTTGCAGAGCACAGGCTCTAGGCACGCAAGCTTCAATAGTTGTGGCACGCGGGCTCTAGAGCGCAGGTTCAGTAGTTGTGGCACACGGGCTTAGTTGCTCTGCAGCATGTGGTATCTTCCCAGACCAGGGCTCGAACCCGTGTCCCCTGCACTGGCAGGCAGATTCTCAACCACTGTGCCACCAGGGAAGCCCCCCGTGTATTCTTTAGTCATATGAATTATAATTTATTGCTGATGTCTTAGTGTTTTATCAAAAATCATGCTATTTTCTTCATTGTTGCTTGACTTTTCTGCAGCGGCAAGAAATCATCAGTTCCTTAGGTTATTCTGCTCCACTAAAGAGGCCCTCAAAAATTTATTTGAGCTCCAAGTAATTATTTAGGAAATGTTTGCTTTAAATATCTTAAGATCTTTGTACATCTGTTTCTAATTATTATTAGTGTCATCCTATTTCGCTATGTCAGGAACCTTAATAGTAACTGAACAGGCCTATGGAGGAAAAGGAGAATTCTCCATCCAGTGATGCCATTGAGCCCTCTCTCTGGTCTGCTTTTCCTCTCTAACCTTGCTGCTGTCCCTCTGCCCCTTACCATCTGTTGTAAGCAATATTGGAACTGCCTCTTAACTTGTCTACCTGACCAGTGTGGCCTTCCTCCAATCCAGCCTTCTTGTTTCTTAGAACTCAATTGCTGACAGTTGCCGTACATATTGAAGATCAAGTCCATACCCTTTAAGGATTGTATGTGAGGCCTTTTATCATGATCTAGCCCTTTTTTATTTCTTTTGATACTCAAACATAAGGAACTACTTGCAGTTTCCTGAATATAATTCAGTTCACTCCCCCTTAACCTGTACTATTCCTTTTCCCCACAGAGCCTTCCTGGCTCTTGTATGCTTGCTTTTTTTTTTTTTTTTTTTTTGCAGTACGTGGGCCTCTAACTCTCGTGGCCTCTCCCGTTGCGGAGCACAGCCTCCAGACGCGCAGGCTCAGCGGCCATGGCTCACGGGCCCAGCCGCTCTGCGGCATATGGGATCTTCCCCTACCGGGGCACGAACCCGCGTGCCCTGCATCAGCAGGCGGACTCTCAACCACTGTGCCACCAGGAAAGCCCTCTTGTATGCTTTGCTAATTGCTATTTCTCTTTGATTCAGCTTTAGTATTAGTTAATATTAATTCTTCTTTGAAGCCATTTTGCTATCCTCTTTCTCCTTGTAGCCATTTTCACTTGTGTTCCTTGTCAAATAAACTTCTGCTTTATATTTAGCTTAGAAAACTATAAAAGCCCCTGTGTTTGATTTAAGCTTCTAACTATTTGTAGAAATAACAGCCATCTGTGGTTTTCTGTAACTTATAGACCCCTTATGAGGGTCAAGGGTGAGAGACAGAATATACAAGTGGACAGTGGCCTGACAGTGCAGGAAGCTAAGCGCAGTAACTTCTGTAATAATCGGCCCCAGATGGCCAGGACTTGATCAGTAACTGCCAGCTTCCCTAAATTTTGTCCTTGCTTCCAACTTAAAACCAACTAGAGCAAATCAAATCTGCACCCAGTAAATCACATAGGATGCCCTAGTCCTAGTTAGCCTGCCTACAGCTTCCCCCTGCCAGTCAGGGTACACCTGAAGCCTTCCCTGTTTTCCACTGTAAAGCTTTCTCATTACTCAGCCTGCCTTACGCAAGTGATGGTGGCCATCTCCCTTGCCGTAGCAAGCTCTGAATAAATAGCCTTTGCTTTTCTCATAAGTATAGTTTATAAAATTTATTTCCTATGCTAGCTATGTTTTGTGATTTTCTACATGTTTTATAAACATAAAAGTTTATATTTTATAAAAGTGAAGACAGATTTTTGTCATAAGGATTCTTTTGTTTCTTTACATTGAATGACAAGATGACACAGAATAAAAATGTGTAACTTAGTAGTAAAGAACAAAATCCTAGTCAAATTTTAATCTTACTTGAGACCTTTGTCTCAGATATAGTTATTCAAAGCTTTTTATTTGGTTTATTAAATCATAATTTTTTTAAAATCAGTACATGGAAGAGATTTAAACATGAAATATAAAATAAATGCATTTAGGTTTTATTATGTTAAGAGTATTCTTTTATTCTTATTTTTAAAATAGTAAGCATGAATGCTGAATTTTATCAAGTAATTTTTTGCATCATTTACTGTTTTTTATTTAACCTATTAGTGCAGTATATTGTATAAATATATTTCATATTATTGAGCCATGTGTATGTTCCTAGAATAAACTCTACTTGTTTTGAATTATTTTCTTTAAGTACTCTTAATCTGTTCACTAATTTTATATAGGTCCTTTCATTTTTGTAAAGTTTCTGAAAGTGACCAGAACCTATACCCTGATTTTTTACTTTTTGTGGGTTTTTTTTTTACATATCCTTCCTCTTATTTCTACAATTGAATGACTAATAAGGCTACTTTGAACAGTTTTGAAACTATGAAGAAGATAGCTTTTTATCTGTCTAGTGCTTTATTTTACTGAAGTTACTCTCAGTGTATTTATTGTTTGAATTTTCTGTTAACAGATATTCCCTTCAGAGAGGTAGCTCCTTCACATTTTTAACACCTGGCCCCCATTGGGACTTCACTTTGGTGAGTAGACACCTAGGTTTTTTATTTCAAGACATTAGTTAATTCCTGGGTTGTGTTTCAGTCTGGTGTACAGCTCAGTTGTCTGTACCTCTCTGAAAACCTTGAAGTACAGAGTTTCTATCACCATCTTTGGCAGCCTAATTTAATTCTTTTCTGCTAACAAACTGAAAGAAATTTTTATTTCAATTAAATATAAAATATATTTTGAAAAGTATCAGATCTATTCATTTTTAACTCTATGCAATTCTTTCTCTCATCCCTACCCGTGTTAAAATTAAGAGACTATATTAATGAAACGTGAGGCTATTTTTATGCACACACTCTAACAGCTTTTTTCTTGGTTGAAAAATATAAAAATGCTTGTAGATAATATATATAATGAATGAATCATTTCTTTTATTAGTCATCTTAGTATAGAGGGACTCCATTATTTTTAGAATGAAACTTTACAGAGGCATCTAATCTTGTGCAAAGTGACACCAGAAAATTGGGGGGTTTTATAATTAAATACTCATTACTTCACAATACTCATATAAATAAAGTACGTACAAATAGAACATGATTCTTATGCTCTTCTTATTTGGGGGAAATAGCAAAAACGATTCTGCCTCTAGTTTGCCAAACTTTACCTATGTGTGCATGTATTGATGATGTGCCATTTCATTTGTATTTAATTTGTTTTTCTGTTGGGGACTCCTGTTCGAGATTTTTGTGAATAATAGCATTTACATACATTAAGTGGTCAGTAAAGCATTCATGGTAAGAGTCTCCTGTTTTTAATGCAGTTCCACATTTTCCTTTCAAACTTTTTTCATCTTGGTCCTGTTCCCTTACTAGTTGAAGAAGCTAAACTTAAACAGAAAAACTAGTAGAGAAGTGTCTCCAAATTTGATTTTGCAAGCCTATCAGCAAAAATATTTTGAGCATTACCCCTGATATATTTATTTATAATTTTTAGGTATGTAGCAACTTTATTAGCTAATATCTCAAAGCTCAGTACTCACTTAGGGTAAGATTAATGATAGTGGACATAAATGTATATTTCAAATAGTTGGGATAATTTCAGTTTGGGGCTGACTTCTAAAATGGATTTGATAAGATTGCCATTATCTTTAACTCACATTTTTAAATGTGGTTGATGATGAGCTCATCATCTGTGTATTAAATTTTAGTAAAGCTTATTTTTTAAGGATTAAGAAATACATAAAAATGAAGTTCTAACATTTTCCTCCTGTACTCCAGGAAAGATACCATGCATATCGTCTGGGATAGATGCATCTCACTTGGGAAAACACTTTTGTACGGGTCTCCGTGACAAAAGAAATATCTAATGGTTCATGTATTAAAACTTTTGGAATGTGATTAAGGAATACTTAGAGGGAGATTTATAACTTTTTAAATACATAGTTTAAGAAGGGAAAAGAATAAAAATTAAGCATTCAAGAGGTGAGAAAAAGAACAATAGAGTAAATCAAGAAAAGAGGAGGACAAGTAAGAGTGGAAAAAATAAAATCAACACCCAATCATGATAAAATTCTTGGCGAACCAGGGATAGAATAGAACTTCCTTAGCCTGAGACCTACCACAAACAACATACATAATGATAAAATGAGAGCGGCAGTCCCTTTAAATTTAGAAAAAAGCATGCTGTCATAATATTTATTCAGCATTGTACTAGCGCTCTTAGCCAACACAGTAGGACAGGAAAACAAGTGGTACACAAATTAGAGGGGAAAAGACAGTCTGATTTCATTACTGAGAGACAATATGATTGTCTACATAAAATATCCAAGAGAATATTAATAGCAACTATTAGGACTAATAAGAGTTTGAGCAAGGCTATAAAAGTTATAAAAAGAAATCAACAACATGTATGTATATTAGTAATAAACAAATGTAATTTTTAAAATTTATTTATTTATTTATTTTTGGCTGCGTTGGGTCTTCGTTTCTGTGCGAGGGCTTTCTCTAGTAGTGGCAAGCGGGGGCCACTCTTCATCGCGGTGCGCGAGTCTCTCACTGTCGCGGCCTCTCTTGTTGCGGAGCACAGGCTCCAGACGCGCAGGCTCAGTTGTGGCTCATGGGCCTAGTTGCTCCGCGGCATGTGGGATCTTCCCAGACCAGGGCTCGAACCCATGTCCCCTGCATTGGCAGGCAGATTCTCAACCACTGCACCACCAGTGAAGCCCAACCAATGTAATTTTTAAAGATGCTTTTATTGAAATAAAAAAATTTTAGACTAGGAATAAATCTATGAAAAGATGTGTGACAGTTTTATGGGAAAAACTGGAAAGCATTAATAAAGAACATAGGACACCTAATGAAATGGACAGATATACCGTTTCATGCAAGGAAAGGCTCAATAGCATAAAAATGTACATTCTTCCCAAATTAATTCATAAAGGCAATGCTGTTCTGATAGAAATCTCATTAGAATGTAATAGATCCCAATTCACGCAGAGAAATAGAAGGCCCAGGACAGGGAAAGTAGTGTACCCATCAGGGAGCATTATGACTGAGCGTATAAGCTATTAAGACTCACTCCAAAGGTACAGAAATTACACAGCATAATATGGGTGCAAGTGTAGATAAATAGACCGTTGGAATGAAATAGAGAACCCAGAAACCGACTTGTGAGAACTTATTGTATCATAGGCGTTATGAAAGAATGGTGCTCTCAGCAAATGATGTTGGGGTGAGGACAGTTGGCCAAATTACCTTATACCACATACATACAAAAATAAATTCTAGATGGGTTGAATATACAAATATGAAAAATGAAACTTTAAAATAGTTAAAAGAAAATACAGTAGAATGTTTTAAAATCTGTTAAATTTCTTTATACATATGCCCACACATGTATAGATTTTATATAAATACATAAGTATGATCCTGTACATTATGCTTTTTTTCCCTCAGTACAATCTTCTTTTTGCTTGGCAGTTTCCTCCCCCTTTCCTCTCTTCTCCCCATGTAAGTCCTTCCATTCCCCCAGTTCCACACTAACCCATGTCAACAACACTGTATGTATCCCTCTATATTTTGCTCATAGAATTATTTACAAATATGCAGCCTCACAGATAAGATACACATAAGCAGGATTTTTGTTTAGTTTGCTTTTCAAAATTAGGATCATATTATTCATACTTTGCTGCATCTTCTGGATATAACCTTAGAATCAGTAGAGATTTCTTGAGTTCTGTCACCTCATTTTTAATTTTTTCCCAGTCCTGATTTATATTGTTCTTCCATGTCTTGTATCATTTTCTTAATGTCTTTTTAGCTAAATTCGAAATAGTATTTTATAGGTTTGCTCTGCTTCTTTGAGCATTTCCTTTTGAGGTGACTTCATTCCCTGTAGGGATGATATTCTGCCCCTTACTCTCTCTTTTTTCTTACAGTTATTTTGTGTAGAATTTGACTTGGGGAATTTTCTGTTCATTTTTTTCCTGAACTTTTACAAAGAGGCTTGGTGCAGATAGCTTTTCTAACTTCATAGAGTTCACTCTTTCGTTGTTTTCATGGGGCTTGCTTCTGAGACTTCCAGGCTCCGTATATTTCCCCCACTTCTATCTGGACTTTATCTTTCCTTTTCTCAGTTGCCCCCATTCTGCTCTCAACAGTTTCTCCTCAGGGTGGGGCCAGGTCCTGGAAGGGAGCCCTGGCTTGTCAGTTTTGAGAGTTTACAAGAGCTAGGCTGTATCACAAGTAATCTGCAAAGTTATTTTGAGGCTTAAGAGAAGAAACGTTACTTAAGGATTCTTTTTCAGTATTGATTAAGGACCAGAACTTAAAGCTATATACACAGTTTTGTCACTACTGGCACCAGTAGGGCTGAATGAAGGTGATGAATGATAACAGGAAGGTACTCCCGGTACATGCATGTTCATTTTCCACCTGATAAATCCTGCTTCAGGCAACAAATCTTAATTACTTGGGCCATGAGAAAAGGATATTTTTTTCCTAGTGAAATCAACCCCCCCCCCATAGGATAAATAATATGTGTTCCTTTTTTAAGAAATTTATTATCTTTATATATAAAACATATTTTACTTTTTCTCTAACAAGTATAGACTTGACTTACATAAGAGTTCTGTTCTGAAAAACTTTAGATAAGTAAGTTTTTTAATAGGGTGGAATCACTTCACAGCAAGGGATGATTTAGTCATAGGGGACTTTTTAGAAAGTATATAGTATGTGCTAGTGATAATTTATGGGCATCCCTCATAAAAATAATTTTCTTATGAATACAGCCTAAGACTTCACTTTTTTTTTTTTTTTTGCGGTACGCGGGCCTCTCACCACTGTGGCCTCTCCCATTGCGGAGCACAGGCTCCGGACGTGCAGGCCCAGCGGCCACGGCCCACAGGCCCAGCCACTCCGTGGCACGCGACCCTCCCAGACCAGGGCACAAACCCGCGTCCCCTGCATCGGCAGGCAGACCCTCAACCACTGCGCCACCAGGGAAGCCCAAGACTTCACTTTTTAAAACTGATTTTTCTAGTTGTATGTGGTCTTTGTTTAATGGAGTAACATGCATGCCTTCTATATAAGAATAAAATTTTTTCTTTTTTATAGAAAAGAAAACGAAGAGCAAAAGATGATGATGTCATAAGCCTTAGCAGCCTTGATCTGAAGGTAAGCCTTACTGCTCTGGCAAGGAAAAGCATTTAAGAGTATGCAGATAGCATTTTATTTCTGTGCTGTAAAAATAATGAATGCTGGGGTTTTTGCATTTTGCATTTTTTAAGTGCAAAACTGAATAGTATTGGCTGTTACAGATCCTCCTTTTTCTGTTCTACTTCTTTGTTAAGAACAAGTAGAAAACCTCCCTCAAAATAATAGTGAACACAGACTCACATGCCTAAGGAGACCAGGCCTGTAGTCTACGCAGAGAAAGGAGTAGGTGGGGGACTGTGGTGAACAGAAGGGCACCATGCCTCTCCTCAAGAGAGGTAGCTGCTCCTGTGCTCTAGCCCCCAAATCTGGGGTTTTGTGTGAAATCTCCTAACTTTTAAATGTTGGATCAAATTTTTTCTAAAAAACCATGCAAGCCAAACAACTTGTCTACGAGCCAAATGTAGCCCAGGGGTTTCCAATGTGTGATCTATGATAAACTAAAACCCAGTGCAAACTTAAAAATAATTATTTTTAATAATTGTAATAATTATTTTTAATTATTTAATTATGTAAATAATTATATTTAATAATGTATTGTAAATCAATTATACTCAAATAAAATTTTTTAAAAGAATAAGAAAAATGTAATAATAATTTTTAAAAACTGCCCCCCCCCAAAAAAAAATAATCCTCTTCTGTAAAATTGTAGTTAAGTCCAAAACTCTGGTATCTTTGAAATTACTTATTTTATTTTTGTCAGTAGGCAAGTTTTACAGAACCATCTTGGTTTTAAGGAACCTTTTTAAAAAGATTGTTATGGAAAAGTTATACATTTTTAAAGTAAGATTTTAAAAAAATGTTTGACATCATGTTTAATGATGGCAGCTGCTGCTTTTTATTTTTATTTTCTTTTTTAAAGGGTTGGAAATTTTTTTTTTTTTTAAGATTTAATTTTTTATTTATTTTTGGCTGTGTTGGGTTTTCGTTGCTGCACGCAGGCTTTCTCTAGTTGCGGTGAGCCGGGGGCTACTCTTCATTGTGTTGTGCAGGCTTCTCCTTGCGGTGGCTTCTCTTGTCGCGGAGCACAGGTTCTAGGCTCACGGGCTTCAATAGTCATGGGCACGCGGGCTCAGTAGTTGTGGCTCATGGGCTCTAGAGCGCAGGCTCAGTAGTTTTGGCGCACAGGCTTAGTTGCTCCATGGCATGTGGGATCTTCCCAGACCAGGGATCCAACCTGGGTCACCTACATTGGCAGGCAGATTCTTATCCACTGCACCACCAGGGAAGTCCCTGCTTCTTTTTAAAGACAAGGTGTTTTCTAAAAATTAAAATTTTATAGGTCTGCCCATCAACATTTTAGCAAATCTGGCAATCCAGATTTTGTGGGTATGTGTACATGTCTTTACAGAAGAATTACGTGTTTTAAGTGTTAGGCTTTTTGCAAAACAGTTTTAGTTACACTTTTAAAATCTTGTTTTCAAAGAAAGAAAAAGGTGTGAATGGCAACCCTGAGTATTTTTAGGTATGCTTCAAATGAAATCATACGCAGAAATAAGAGTTTGCTACAGTAAAATCCATGGTCAGATCTACTTAAAGACAATCCTCCTTTTTTTCACCCCAGCTTCAGCAATAATTAATATACCATCAGATCAGTCTCAAATCATCTATCCACTCACCTACCCTCCCCTGGATTATTTTGAAGCAAATCCTAGACATTGTATCATTTCATCTGTATCATCAGATTCATTGTTCTCACTTTCCTTGATGGTCTTAAACATGTTTTGTTTTGTTTTTGTTCATTTTGTCTGTTTGAATTGTAATTCATATAAGGTCCATACAGTGAGATTGATTATATCTCTTTAGTACCTTTTAATAATAGGTTTCCTCTTTAGCTCTTTGTTTTCTTGCAAATTTTTGTTGTTGTTGAGGGAACCATGTCTTTTTTCCTGGGGAGCTTTCCACAGCCTGAAGAGTTGTGACTGCATCCCCATGGTATCATTTCCTGTGTTCCTTTTTTCTCTGTATTTCTGATAAATTGGTAGTTAGATCTAGAGAGTGTTTGGGGCTATTATGTACTTCCCTCAGAAGGTATGTAATGTCTTTTTGTGATGTTCCCAACATTAATTATCATTGCCTAGATCCATTTATTCATTGGAGGTTGCAAAGTGGGTATATTGTGCCTTTGTCAGTCCTTTGTTTATTAACTAGAATACTTCTGTAAAGAGAAAATTCCCCTCATCAGCCTTAGTTACTCAAAGGTACTGATTTATAATAAAGGTAGGACAAGTGCTTGATTCCTTTTTTGTTTATCAGTTTTCAAGAGTAATGAGTTTTATTCATTAAAATGCTCTAAAAGTAACTAATGATTTTTCTTTTTAATATTATTATGAACTCATGGATATGAACACATTTTTTGTGTTTTGATCCATTTTAGTTATTACTCTTACTATGCTCAAATTTTCCCATCTTTGGCCTCTGGGTGCTGCCTCAGGAGGGCTCCTATGTCCTTTTCCCCCCGCTTTATTAAGATATAATTGACATATAACATTGTATAAATTTATGGTGTACAACGTTTTGATTCCCTATGTCCTTTTGACATGACCCTCACCTTATATCTAGAGGCTAAATGGCCTCCTTTTCTTCCTGGATGACAGGTTATTCCAAGCCAGCTTGTACATTTCTTTTTTTCCTGCTCCATACCTGGAATCAGTCATTTCTAAATGCCCTGATTTTAGAGGCTAAAATCTGGGCATTTTGAACACTTGTTGCTAGCAGTTGATCATTGTTTTTAGGCCTTCTTAATGGACAGAGCTAAAAATATATATATAATTTTTAAGATAAAATAAATTATGAGTTTATACTGATATTTTAAATTCAACTCTAAAGGATCTTTTACTTAATCTCATTAATCTTACTGTCTAGATCTCTTTCAACTGCACTGAAAATCTGGTTTCTGTGGGACACTGACATAATTACTCACTTGATTTACCCTTGGTTCAAAGACAAATCTACATTATTACAAATTACTACCACATTACTACAAATGATAAAATTACTGAAAAAATTTTGTTTCACATTTTTTGTTTTTTATATATAAGTTATAGTGATGATATATAAATTTTATGTTTTAAAATTATTGAACTAGTTCTATGCCAACTCACTTTATTTGCAATTTTTAAGAATTACTGCTTTTTAAATTTAATTTTTCTTATAACCATGTAACAAAATTGTGTAGAATTTCAAAGTCAGTTCTACAAGATTCTTATTTCTATCCCTGGCTCTTCTACCCTACTTCTTTCTTCTATACAAAATGTTTTTTTTTTCCTTTTATTAATTTCATGGTTTATACTTCCACTTTTTAAAATTATAAGTAATTGCATATGTTTGTATATCCCACTTTCTTGGGTAAACAATAGCATGTTATCTTTCCTTATGTGTTCTGTTTTATTCTCTCCTTTTTGTTTTACTTGTATGTTTTAGCTTTGTTATATCTTTCAGTATTTAGGAAGATCCATGTATTTGTTCTATTGGTTATCTTTCTATGATGCCTTCACTTCCCTCTTTTTGTCTATTGTAGATTTGTTCATTCCTGTGAGCATTGTTTTAATTAACTAGCACCTCTTCTCCCTCCTCTCCTCCCCTCTGACTGAAGTGATCTTTCTTTATTCTAAGTTAATATATTTAAAGTAATAAGTGTTTATTTTACTTTTCATGTACACTTATCATTCTCCATTTTTTAAAAAATAGTTTTGCTGTATCTCCAGGGTCAGCACATTGAGCCATTATAAACTATGCTGTGTACCCTGATAACCACCATTTAGACTTAGTTCTACAGGTAAATATATATTTAATGATCAGCACCAGTCCTTATATCTATACCTTTTTAGGTTTTTGGTTTTCTGAAGCTCATTCTTTAGCACAAGGGTCAGCAAACTGTGGCCCACAAGCCATATCTGACCTGCCCATTTATTTACATATTGTTTATGGCTGCTTTTAAAAACACTACAGTGGCAGAAGTTGAGTAGTTGTGACAGAGACCATGTGACCTGCAAAGGCTAAAATATTTACTGTTTTTTTTTTTTTTTACAGAAAAAGTTTGCTGACCCTGCTCTAGAGTTGAGTAAATTCAGAGGAAGTGTTCATGGGAGCAGTATTCCCTGAGTTATTGAATGTTCATATCAGTTTGTTTGCAGCCTTTATACTTGAAGGTTAGTTTGGATGAATATGAAATCTAAGGCTCATATTTTTTTTCCTTGAATATATTAAATATTTTACTCCATTGTTTTCTGGTATAAAGTGCCACTGTTGAAAAGTTATAATAAGTGTATAGTTTCAAGTCATCTTTTGTTTTAGGAGCATTTTTTTTTTGAATTATAGTTTTTGGTATTTTTTCTATTCTATTGTTTTTGCCTCTCCTCCCTGCCCTTTATACTTAGGTTGGGTCTTCTTTTTGTATCTTTTTATCACTTTCTTTCAAAACATTTTTTGTCTTTTTTTATTTTTAAATTCATCTTCCTTTTTTACCTTATTTTTCCCTTAATGCATTAGTCATTGGTTTTTTTTTATTCTGAAACAATTTTATTTTTAATTCTTTCCTTCTATCACCTCATTTCAAATCCTCCTTTCTCCACTTACCTAATTTCTGAACTTTATGTTCTTTCATAGCTTCTATAATTTTCATTTATTTTAGGCTATAAAGACATTATTCTACTCCACATTTTGTTTTCTTATAGTAGTTTTAAATGGGTTTCATGATTCTTTTATGAAATACATTAAGTTTTCTTTTCCTGTATTTTTAGGTGAGAGGAGTGAGCCATGGTAGCCTGTTTTCAGCTTCATGACTCTTGAGCCCCTCTTGTGTTGTTTTCACAAAGTGATTTTTAAAAGTATGGCCTCTTTGTCTTGTTTATGGTTTCCTTTGCTGTGCAAAAGCTTTTAAGTTTAATTAAGTCCCATTTGTTTGTTTTTCTTTTTATTTCCGTTACTCTAGGAGGTGGGTCAGAAAAGATCTTGCTGTGGTTTATGTCAAAGCGTGTTTTTCCTCTAAGAGTTTTACAGTTTCTGGTCTTACATTTAAGTCTTTAATCCATTTGGAGTTTATTTTTGTGTATGGTGTTAGGTAGTGTTCTAATTTCATTCTTTTACATGTAGCTGCCCAGTTTTCCCAGCACCACTTATTGAAGAGGCTGTCTTTTCTCCATTGTATGTTCTTGCCTCCTTTGTCCTTAGAAAACTAAAAATAGAACTACCATATGACCAGCAATACCACTACTGGGCATATACCCTGAGAAAACCATAATTCAAAAAGAGACATGTACCACAATGTTCATTGCAGCACTATTTACAATAGCCAGGACATGGAACCAACTGAAATGTCCATCGACAGATAAATGGACAAAGAAGATGTGGCACATATATACAGTGGAATATTACTCAGCCATAAAAAGAAACGAAATTGAGTTATTTGTAGTGAGGTGGATGGACTAGAGTCTGTCAAACAGAGTGAAGTAAATCAGAAAGAGAAAAACAAATACCATATGCTAATGCATATATATGGAATCTAAAAAAAAAAAAATGGTACTGATGAACCTAGTTGCAGGGCAGGAATAAAGAGGTAGACATAGAGAATGGACTTGAGGACATGGGGTGGGGGGGCGAAGCTGGGACGAAGTGAGAGTAGCATGGACATATATACACTACCGAATGTAAAATAGTTGGCTGGTGGGAAGCAGCAGCATTAGCACAGGGAGATTGGCTCCGTGCTTTGCAATGACGTAGAGGGGTGGGATAGCGAGGATGGGAGGGAGGCTCAAGAGAGAGGGGATACGGGGACGTGTATACATATGGCTGATTTGCTTTGTTGTGCAACAGAAACTAACACAGTATTGTGAAGCAACTATACTCCCATAAAGATCTATTTTTTAAAAAAGTATGGCCTCATGTTTTCTGAAATCTTTCATTTCTGCTCCCTTTCTCTTTTATCTGGACTGTTTCTTGTCTTTGCTTCTGTTACCCTGTTCTGCTCAATTTGGATCCTACTCCTAGAAGTTTTTCTCAGTGCAGTGTTAGTTTCAGGAGTTTCTGTGGCCCGGACCGCTCCAGCACCAATAAACCTTGTTACTTGGAAGTGCTCTTGCCCGTGGCATGAGGCTTTGATCCTTGGAATCCTTCCCAGTTTAGACCACTGTTCTCAGTGCACCACTGTGGGGGTTCCCCTATTCTCGGGGCCATCAGACAAGTCCAGTTGCCTTCCCTTTGCTTCTCTGTGCACAAATGCTGAAACCATGTGGGTCTCAAAGCTGTTCAGTTTGCCTCCATCTGACCAACAAAAGGTGTGGGGGGAAGCACTCTCATTTTTGGTGTATATTGGGTTTTCTGTTTTGCTATGGTAGTCACTCTATCTGACTTTTCTTTTTCTTTAAAGAGTGAAGACCTGTCAAAGATTAGTGAATTAATGTATTGATGAGTAAGCCAACAGAATGGTAAAGCTGGTCAAAGGACTATAGGAAACACTGAAGTATTCTAATCACTGAAAGAAGGAATGGTGGAGTACAATCGCTAAATTTGATACAAAATAGATTAATAGCCTCATCTACATGTCTGCCTACCAAATATATTTACATTGCTATCAGTCCCTACAGAGTTAACATCTACCCTTACAGAGTTATAACAAAAAAAACTTAATAGCAAATAGTGAATCAAGCAAAAGGTACACAGCCCTAGAAAATGAGATAATCTAATGAAAAAGCATTCGGGCATCCTTTTTGTCTGGTTTCAAGTTTTGGTATTTTCTGCCTCATTCTTTCCTTAATTTTATTGCCTTTCATAGTTATGTTCCTTCATAGTTAGTTTTGGAATATTATAGTTTTTGTGAGTATGTTTTTCTACCATGCCTTTATTTATTTTATTTATTTATTTATTTATTTTGGCTGCGTTGGGTCTTCGTTGCTGTGCGCGGGCTTTCTCTAGTTGCAGTGAGCAGGGGCCACTCCTTGTTGCAACATGTAGGCTTCTCACTGCGGTGGCTTCTCTTGTTGCGGAGCACAGGGTCTAGGTGCGCAGGCTTCAGTAGTTGTGGCACGCGGGCTTCAGTAGTTGTGGCTCACGGGCTCTAGAGCACAGGCTCAGTAATTGTGGCACACTGGCTTAGTTGCTCTGCAGCATGTGGGATCTTCCTGGCCCAGGGCTCGAACCTGTGTCCCCTGCATTGGTAGTTGGATTCTTAACCACTGCGCCACCAGGGAAGCCCCAATGCCTTTATTTTTTGTAGGGATGTTTTTTCCCCTATATCTTTTTTTAATATAAAAACTTTGTATTGGATTTGACTATGATTCTTTTTCTTGGTCATTGTTATGTGAAAATAGTTTTAGAAAGAAGGAATGAGTCAGGAGAGCTTCATGACTCTAAAAATTCCTCTTCTGTTAGGGCTCTGCACTTTCACTGCCCAGGGCCCAGGTTCAATCCCTGGTTGGGGAACTGAGATCCCACAAGCTGCACAGTGTGGCCAAAAAAAAGAAAGAAATGATAAATATATAGATATACTTTCTGAGTTCTCCAGGATCTGTTTTTCTCCTCATCTTTTATCTGAACTTTTTCTTTCCTGTATCTGTCAGCTCTTCTCTACTGTGTTTGTATTTGAAACCTCTTCCCAGAACTTGCTCCATGGTGTAGGGCTTTGTCCTGGAATGAGCTTTGGAAGTCCATTACGCTCAGGTGTTCTAGTCACAAGCTCCTTACTGTCACCCTTGAGTATATAAAACCCTTTCCAGTTTCAGTTGCTATTCTCAGAATGGCTTGCCTCTCTCTGCAGTGAGGAGCTGTTAATAGTTTTGGGGATTCTTCTCTACTCAGATCTGACAGATGCTTTGTTATTTTTCTCTGCTTTCTCATCCAATACCATATAGGTCTTAGAGTTGTTGTTAGTTTATCCATGTTAACATGTATTTTTGGATTCATGGAGATGTGTATCTTGTTACAGAGTGCTGTGCATATTGACTTTGGGTTTTGGTTTTGCTGTCCTTGTTCTACATGTCTTTATGGAAGGATTTGGAAAAGTTGTAAAACTATGCCACTGCCACCGCCTTATTCCCAGAATTCTGCCTCATGTTATTTTGTTCCCAGTGTGGTGAAAGGCAAATTCAGCATTCTTCTAAACCTAATGTAATTTTAGCAGATTTTATTGACATTGAATTTACTGGAATTATTTGAATTACTATAATTTTTAGGGTAGATATTATATTATGAACTAATACTCATCAACTAGGCAAAGATAGGCTTCTGTTGTCCTTCAAAGTTTAGTACACTTTAGGGCAGTCGTTGTACCTTTGCACGTACTATTGTTAACTTCCTTAAATTGAGTAATTATATTCAAGAAAGAAATCCTTATAAAATTTTGGTTACATTAAACACATGCCCATCTGCAAAGAGAATGATGCAGTGATATGCAGCCTCTGTTTTTTCCAAAGCTAAGGATTCATGTACGACTACAATAAGGAAAGAATGAATTTGAAATAATTATTTACTGAGTATCATCTTTGTATACTCAAAATTTCACTGGGGTCGGTCTAAATTCTTTCTTTTATTCCTTTTTTAAATTTAATTTTATTTATTTTATTTTTATAAATTTATTTTTATTTATTTATTTTTGGCTGCACTAGGTCTTTGTTGCTGTGCATGGGCTTTCTCTAGTTGCGGTGAGCAGGGGCAACTCTTCATTGCGGTATGCGGGCTTCTTATTGCAGTGTCTTCTCTTGTTGCGGAGCACAGGCTTTAGTTAGGCACGTGGGCTTCAGTAGTTGCAGCATGCAGGCTCAGTAGTTGTGGCTCACAGGCTCTAGAGTGCAGGCTCAGTAGTTGTGGCGCATGGGCTTAGTTGCTCCGTGGCCTGTGGGATCTTCCCAGACCAGGGCTTGAACCCGTGTCCCCTGCATTGGCAGGCGGATTCTTAACCACTGCACCACCAGGGAAGCCCTCTTTTTTTTTTTAATTCCACAAACATTCATGGAGCACCCACAATGTTCCAAGCACCATACTGGACCTTAGAGATAAGATTATATACAAACAGAAAACAAGAACCTCTGACAAAATCATACCTGCATAGATTACAGTAGACTGTGCAGAAGTACCAGTTGGTATTAGAAGGAGGAATGAGAGTAATAGAAGATATTTTAGAGGTCTTGGTTTGGAGTTGGGTTTTTATGGAAGCAAACGTAAACTTGGGAAGACCAGCCCAGATAGAGAAGGGGCATCTACAAATACCAAGAATTAAAATCAGTTATGTTAACATAATGATGAACAAATGATGTGGAAAGAGTCAAAGAAATATAGGAGAACTAAGAAATGAAGTACAGAAGGTTAATTGGCCACTTAGTTGAAGGCTATAAATGATAGGCTGAAGAATTTATTGATCTCCCAAGAAAATCAACAGAAAGAACGTTCTGGATTCTTGAAATGATTTTCTGAAGTATAGTCTTTCCATCTGTATAGAAAGTATAGGTTAGTAATGGTCTGGTATAGGTTAGTAATGGTCTGGTATAGTCTAGAGGCCTTGAATTGGAGTAATGGCTGTGGAAATGAAAACAGCATTCCTAAGGTTCCATCTTTATCAATCTTTTCTTCTTAGTTAATCCTTCTCAGAGAACTCATTCACTCAATAGATGCTGCTGTCTAAAACTGATGACTCCTAGTCTGAATCCTTAAGCCAGATCACAGTCCTGATGTTCAGAACTTTTTATCCAGTTGCTTCTAGGGGTTTGTAACTGGCCTCCCTGCCTATAGCCTCTTTATGGTGCCATATTGATCTTTCTCCACAACTTGGTCTTTTCAGTACCTTGCTTGAGTTCTTTCAGAAGCTGTTTATTGCTTTAAAGATAAAAATCAAACCTTTCACTTAACATATAAACCCCTTTATGATGAGCTTCCCTACTCCAGAATTTTTCGTATCATACTTCCTATTCCCTTTCCTTTGCGCATCCTCATTCCCTTTCTTTACCTGGCTTATGCCTCTTTATCTGCTATTCAGGCATTATCTCCAGGAGCCCTTCCCAGAGTCTTACCCCTCTTTGTGTATTTCATGCCCCCACCCGCCTAGGGTGGCTACTTCTCCTATATGCCCCTTGGTAGGGATAATTGAATGGGGAAGAAGCAAGTTAGGATTCCATGAGGAGGAAAGAAGTTAGCAATGAAGTTCACAGTAGCATTAAGCTGTATTTATACCTTGAAAATAATGACCGGCTAAAACAGAGGTGCGCAACCCTGGCGGCAGGTCAGAGTCACCTGGGAGCTTTTAGGGGCAGAAATGTGCTGCTGGGCCTTATCCCAGCCTATGTGAAAGTGGGGTGATGGGGTAAGGAATGAGGGTGGGTGACACTGGGACCTAGGAACATCTGGGGAGGAGGGAATTTGTTTGGTTTTTTGTTTGTTTGTTTTTAAGATGTCCAGGTGATTCTTACTTATACTGAGTTAGAGTATGGCATTCTTAAACTTATCTTTCCCCCAAAAATAGATACTCTGTCAACTCCCCAACCCCTGTTTTTTGCATGGGCTTTCATCTAAGTACAATAGTTAGTATGTAATAAGCTAAATGTAATCAGTTCGTATGATCATTTAATGCCTGTTGCTGAAAATCATTCACTTTATTGACCTCTATATTTCATAGCCATCTGTTTGATGAGTGAAAGATAAGTAATATTGGTCAAATAAATGAAATAAGACCTTGGATTTGGGTAAGGATGTAACAGCATTGTGTTATGTATTTTGACTTAGGATATCTTATATGAAGAATTTAATATTAATGTTAATTGAATTATCATGTGATGCATCATTGGCTATGAAGCTGTGATTGCTTATCAAATTTGTCTCTAAGTAAAATTTCAGCACTATCTTTTATCAGGTTGTTTTACTACTGCGGTATGTATAAGTTTATTCATTTTAAAAAGAACACAGTATTTGTTTTCCAAAGGTGTTTCTCAGCTCTGTTTCTTAGCAGCCATAACCTTGCCTTTTTCTTCTGATAGGAAGAGTCAAAAGTGACTGTTTACTTTATTAATGTGAAATAATACTGGGATGAGTAATACTGAGTCATATTTTTATGACTGAAGTTCTTTAACTCTGATAAAACAAACCAAAACACTTCAGAAGAAATCTTTTAAAATATATGAATGGTTTGTTTGTTTTCTCAACGTTCAGACTTGGGGATCTCATTTTCTTAAAAGTTAAATAGCCTATTGAAGTGTTATATTTTGAGTATTGCTGTACTCTGCAATTTTAGATTAAATATGATACTAAATTATGTATTTTATTCCTTAATAACTGTGACAGGTAATTGGGTTATTTTCCTGGGGCACAGATTTGAAAAGTTTGAAGCTAGCTGGCACACAAAAGCTGGTGACTTAACTTATGAATAAGGCTACCTTACCACCCTTCACTTTGCATTTTGATATAACTTGTGACCTCTACTGGTTGCCCTGTAAAATAATAAAACATTGTTTCTCTGTGACAAAAGTCCAGAAAATAAAGCCAACTGCTGGTACAGGTGATAAAAGTTAAGAGAAACCAAAGGTATATCAAAATGTTTCCTCTTAACCTAAAATATAAAAATTAAATACAAAACAATTATTCCTGATAATGCTCTAAAAAGCCATTAATCCAGAGCTGTTTATCCTTAAACTTAACCATTCCTAGATAGCTATGAATCATTCCTAGACTGCTATGTGCATCTAAATACTTCTGTGTGCTTTTTAATTGTAAAAGTAACACACAAATGCATTGTCCTTGTACAAAAGTAAAACAACTTTTTCAAGTCCCCTCTTACCACCTCCATCCTCTGAATTAACCAGTTATTATTTTATGTGTTCCAGGTCCTTTTCTGTTTATTTACCTACTTTCACACAGTGTGTATAATGGTGACATATATATGATTATCCTGTACTTATGCTATAGCTTGCTTTTGCTATTTATATCTTATCAATACATATAGGGCTACCTCGTGCTTTTTTTTTTTTTAATAGCATTCCATAGTATTAAAGTACCATAGTCTACTTAACCAGTCCTTTAAGAATGGCCCTTTAGTATATTTTTTCTTTTTTTTTCCACATTAAAAATAATGCTTAATGTACCTCTTCCTGTGCACAAAGGAGGGACCATGCTTATGTCTCTAATACAGTTACCCAGAAGTGGAATTGCTGGGTTGCAAATTTCAGTTTGATAATACTGTTCATTTGCCTTCCAGAAAAATTTGATAGATTTTCACTTCTCCATCAGTCTGTGATAATAAACATATCCCTATACTCTTGTTAGCCCTGGATTTTATTAATATTTAAAATCTTTTTCCAATTGTTGTGATAGACAACCAGACAGAAAATTAATAAGGAAATAGAGAACTTGAACACCACCATAAACCAATTGGACCTAACAGACAAATACAGAACATCTTCCCTCAAAACAGCGGAATATATATTTTTCTCAGGTGCACATAGAGCATTCTCCAGGATAGACCATATTTTAGGCCACAAAACAAGTCTTAATAAATTTGAAAAGATAGAAATTATACAAAGTACTATTCCAATCACAGTGGAATGAAACTAGAAATCAGTAACAGAAGGAAAACTGGAAAAATCACAAGTAAGTAAAAATTAAACAACATACTAGTAAACAGCTGATGGGTCAGAGATGAAATCACAAGGGAAATTAGAAAAGACCTTGAGACAAATGAAAATGAAAGCAAAATATGCCAAAACCAATGGGATGTAGCAAAAGCAGTGCTAAGAGAGAAATATATAGCTATGAATGCTCACATTAAAAAAAAAGAAAGATCTCAAATCAACAACATAACCTCACACTTAAAGAACCAGAAAAAAACAAACAAGCTAAACTCAAAGCTAGCAGAAGGAAGGAAATAATAAAGATTAGAGTAGACTTAAATAAAATAGGGAATAGAACAGTCAAGAGAGAAATTGAGAAAAATCGATGAAACTAAAATGTGTTTCTTTGAAAAGATCAGAATTGACAAACCTTTAGGTAAATTGACTAAGGAAAAAAAAGAAGACTCAAATTACTAAAATCTAGAAATGAAAGTGGAGATATTACTACCAATTTACAGGAGTAAAAAGGATTACAAGAGTACTGTGAACAATTGTACACTAGTAGAATGGATAACCTAGATGAAGTGGACAAATTTCTAGAAACACACAACCTACCAACCTACCTAATCTAAAGATTAATATTTAATTCAGCATTGTGAAATTTTCTTGTTTTTTAGTTTATTTTCATCCTTTTATTCTCTGGTCTCTGCTTCTAAAACTCCTATTCAGAAGATTTTTGAATATCTGGAACATCTTGAATTACTTTATATGTTTATTACTCTCTTTTATTCTTCCATTTTTTCTTTTCTTTTTTTTAATTCTTCCATCTCTTAGTTTTTTGTGCTATTTTCTGGGAGAATTCCTTAATTTGCTAATTTCTTATTAGTGTCTGTTCTGCTATTTAGCCTAACTATTGACATTTTTATTTTGACAATTTCTTTTTAATTTCCACAATCTCTAGTTCTTTGTTTTGTTTTCTCATAATAGTCTTTTTTTTATTAATATATTTTCTCTATTAGTTTTCTGGGGATATTAATTATATTTCTTTTAACATCTTCTATTTGCTCTACTAACTAATATAAAATAAGCCATAAATCAAATGAAATTATGCTACAGCCAGTGAAGCTTGTTTAGAAATTATGAACTCTAACTTTTGGACTTACCAGTTGTGTGTTACTAGTTGTTTGACTATAACTTATATAGCCATTCTAAGCCTCTGTTATCTGTACTTAAAGATAAAATTTTAATCTCAAACTTGATTCGTAGCTCTTCTCCACTCCCCAGCATATTCGGTCTTCATTCATTCATTCACTCATTCATTTCTATCAATATATTTTGGAGCTCCTACTATGTGCCAGACACAGAGAGCAAAACAGTCTTTGCCCTCATGAAGCTTACATCCTACTGGGGGCATAGATTATAGCTGTCTGTGACTCTACAAGTTTGTGGGGGAGACATGTATTCTACTGTTTGAATACCTCTCCTCACCTCCTTAAGACCCAGTCCCCTCCAGGATGTTAGGCAGGGAGAAAGGACTGGAAATAAGATAGTCTCTTTACCTTACTGGATGAGATTACAATCCCTTTCATTGCTGGCTGTAACTTCTGTTCTATATTTCCCTCTGTGGGATCAATGAGAATGAGTGATGGCTAATAAGGAATCCATTCTGTGAAACTCCCCTAGGTATTGGTAGTCTCTTGCAAGATTTAGCCACATCTTTTTGATGACCTTAGCAAGCAGCATACCAACAGCCCTTCCAGTGCATGCTACCATCCCAGGGTAGCGTCTGCCTACCCTGATGCAACCATGCCAGTAAGACCATCTCCCCAGTCTCTTCTCTGTTCCTCATGCTGGTAGAACCAGAAACTCATGTGGAGTCAGTGCCATATTGGCCCTCTCTGCTCTTGAGAGTCCCTAAAGGAAGGAGGGCTTGAGGAGAAGAGAGAATAATCTCTTTCCATGAAAAGTGCAGGCCTCCAAAGACCAACAAACAGCTTTACTTCTCAGGCCTTTTCTTATTTTGCTGGGATAGTCCCAGGGAGAGACCTGCTGATATGCACGAGATAAATCATCCTGTTTACTTAGTGCCTCCAGGATACTAGCACCTCTATACTCTTGATAAGCATTAACATGAGACAGGGATTCTCCCACTTTGTGCACACTCCAAAGGTCCATCTGCATGCCTCTTCTCCAAAATATTTTGTCTCAATCTTTCTGATTTTGCTCCTTCCAAGTCCCTGACCAATCAGCCAGACCATTCACCACTTCTCAGGGGCCTGTATGGATCAGTACTTCATGCCCTTTCTCCCTCTGTATAAAGTGAACAGCCACGTGTGCTGCTTACAGCTCTACCCACTGGAGGTATTTCCCTTTACCATGCCCCTTCAGGACTATCCCTAAATGGGTCCGTAATGGTGCTCAAAACAACAGATGAAGCTAATCCACCTGTGAACTAGGGCCAAGTTTTTCTCCTCTGTTAGTTGATTATTGAGAACCCCACCCCACCCCCACCAACAGATGAGGAGTTGAAGGGGAAATTTCAGTGTAATGTACCGGGTAACATGGCAATCTGTTCAGTAATTTACTTATGCCCTTTGGACTGGCTCAGGCCTGATTCCAAATAGACCATTTCCATGGTACCTGGCCAATCCTGTGACTCGGTTGGTATACTTGGCCCTGTTCATTTGGGGCAGCTCTAATTGCATTAGTCACATGATGTAACATGGGCAGGTCCTCAGTCTTTACTAAGGCTGCTAGCACACCAGGAGCTGCTGTTCAAACAGCAAGTGGTTTCCTGCCATGGAAAGCATACCTAGCTTCAGAACCCTAGGAATCTGCATTGAATTTCTCTTCCTGGCCTTGCCAAAGACGTCACACAGCATCTTTGTCTACCATAGACATCTCAAGCTTGATCAGATACACTGGCTCACATGGCCTGCAGGGCACCTGACACCCAGCCTGGACCTGCTACAGTGGCCTCTCTTGCTCTGGATCCTACTCAAAACTGTGAGCGTTTCAGATTACCTCATTAATGGGTCAGAGCAGAATTTCCAAGTGCAGTATCTGCTCTCTCCAACCTAGTGCCGTGCCTCTTTCTTAGTGCTGGGATGCAAGGTGCAACAATTTGACCTTTACCTAGGAGGGGAGATCCCAGAAAGCCTCAGGCCATTGGACCTATTAAATTTTTTCTAATATGGCAGCCCTTGAATTTTCTTGGCATGCATTTGACTTCCTAGACTGTCCAGAATACTTGCCATTTCCCATTCACCACATCCTGTTAGTATGATGTCATCAATATTCTAGACTAACATGATGCTCTATGGGATGTCAAGGTCCTTGTGGACTCTGTGACAGAGAACAAAAATGTTAACAGCCTCAGGACATGAAATGTAGAGTGCTGTCTTTACCACGTAAAAGATAACTACTTTTGCTCCTTACTAATGGTTATTGAAAAGAACACACAGGCTAGATTAATAGCTGTATACCAAATACTAGAGATGTGTTGATCTGTCCCAGTAAAGGTTCTACATCTTGCACAACAGCTGAGATTAAAGCTACCACTTAAGTTTTCAGTGGTCCACTGTTAGCCATCACAGTCCATTTCGCTGTAGGAGGCACACAGATCAACTGAATGGAGATACAGTAGAGACTACCACTCCTACCTGCTGTAATTCTGATGGCCATCTCTGCGTTTTCTCTCGGTGTGCTCTATTGCTTCGGTTTATTACCTTGGCCCAGGTGTAGGGGGTGAAATTTCGGAGGCTCCCACTTGGCCTTTCCCTCTGTAATGACTCTGAGAACTTGAAGGTTACCACCTGCTTTTTCAGACTTTTAAAGCAATTAACAAAAGCCAGCCAGTTCTGCAATCCTTAAAATTACTGTTGCCCCCATGTTGTTCATTTGTCACCACTGCTACATATGTCATTGCTTCACTGCTCCATCCGTACCCAATTCATATCTTGGTCCTTATCACCATTTTATCAATGAGTGACCAGCTCCAGAATCCCATCCGGTGTGTCTAATCTCTAGGGCCAGTCTCAGTGTCAGTGTCTTAGCCGATGTTCCCTCCAGAAATCAGAGCCTGAGACGCGAGATAATTGACAGGTAGTCTATTTTCAGGTGTGGTGCCAGGGAACAAGGGGGCAGCTCATGGAAATGTCTAATTATGGGACCTTCTAAAGAGCCATGTAAAATACACCACACAATTGTCTTCTCAAGGGTCTGAAGAGGGGTTTTTATCCACTAGCTCCTGTGCTCCATTAGTTAATGGCTGTCCCATGGGGTGTTAATTCCTCACACTTCCAGGCTACACGTGTAAATGCCACACTCGGCTTACGAGAATCCCAGGGTGGAAAGCAAGAGGGGCGCAGCTGAGGCCAGGAGCTGTTGGAGGTGGAGCTGGTTGCTGCAGCAACAACTGGAGTAAGAAAAGGGCTGAGAAAACTGGAGGCCGGGGGCGAGACAGTGTTGTTGGTCTTCAGGCTTTGACCTTAGCTGAGTTTCAGGGGAAAAAGGCAGAAAATCCCACTCAACATTTTGTTACATAAGTGTAAGCGATCTTTACATGATACTGGAAGATCCCTGTGTACTTGAAATAAAAAGTCACCACTAACAGCACCAATCCCCAATTTCCTTTGCTGCTTGTATTATCATTGCAAAAAGAACCATGGTTTTGATAACACCAAGCTTCTTAGCCTGTCAGCTATTCTTTTTATAGTCTTTCTAATAGTATTAACTGATCTGAGTTGATCTTTTCCCAAAGTAAATTCTTAGTAAAGCTTGGACATACTCAAATTTTAATCCAAATGACTTTTAAGAACTCAAATCCACATATAACTTCATTACTAACTTCTTTCATACTCATCTCATCCAAATGTAACTGCCTGTTTTGGTGTTGTTTTTAAACTCATTACTAGATATTTTGGAACTCTCATTCCTCAGAAGTTCCATCTTGTTAACATTTCAATCAGTGTTTCCTTTTTTAGTAAGATTTGAAATTCTATTTTTAACTAACCTATTTTTAGTGAGATACATAGTAGTCATTTGTAATCTTGAACTCTAGAGTTTTAAAGTGGAACATCGTTTTTTTATATTTAGAAAAAGTCCTTAAAATATTTCTTGTGAACTGTGGAATCTTTTTATACACTTGTACGATTTTAAAATATATGTTTAATTTAGCAATATAAAACATGAGAGCTACACAGGGCTAAAGATAAAAATTTTACTGTCAATATAAGGTCCTTACAAACATAAAGTGGAAAAAAGTAGGTTGGCAATTGCACTTCACAATATCCCTTGTAGAGGGCAGCAGAGAGCTTAGATTTTTGTTTTTTCTTTACCCATAATAAGGCTTTCCTAGCCTAAGTTCCAATTGCTTGTTATTGTTCCAGACAAAAGTAAATAAAAACAAATATCTATACCAAAAAAGTAATGATTATTCTTCAGCTTTAATTTATTTATAAATTCTAGAATTCTAATTTCACATTAAAAGGAGAAAAAAGGTAAGTAGGGTAATAGTCCTTTTTCTGTAGAGAAGGGAAACATCTTTCTCTTTACCTTATTCAAATTTTAGGAAAGGAAGCATTGAAGGCTCCATACAAACAGAAGAACAGAGGCTATAACTAAACCTGGTTTTTGGAGAACAGTAATTTTATCAAAAACTTGATTTCTTAAACAAAGCTGCATTATTATTTTTAGATAACACAGTTATGTTTTTAAGTTTATAAACTCTAGATTTTCTACACAAAGACACTCAACCAATCTGTGTTTCAATTGTAGAAAGTCATATAAATAATTGCTATTAATAACGTAATCAGTAAAGTAAACCATTGATTGAAATAGGATCTCTTCTAAAACTTAAGCAGCTGGAACTATTTTGTTACTATCATTTTATTTACCTGCCTGTAATACAAGTAATCTCTCTACTGTGGTTTTATGCTTTCCTTCTCTCTAAGCGGTTGGCAGTTATTTAGCAAAACTAGCCTGGGACTAGGAGATTGGGCTTTAAACCCAGCTCTGCTCCTAACTCATAGAATGACAACTAGCAGTGCCTGAGCACTGAGCTGTACAGACCGGTGCTGAAGGTGGCACACGGATTGTCTCCCGGGGAAAAGACGTTGCAGCCACAGTTGAGCAGACCAGATTCAAACCTGTCCAGCCACTGATGACCCATGCAACTTGGGACAAGTTTCTTAAACTTTCTGAGTTTCCTCCATCTGTAAAATGAAGGTAATAATACATACTTCATAAAGTTGGTTGAATAAGATAATATGCATAAAGCTCCTGGCACAGAGTAAGGACTCACATTTCCTTTTTCTTTTTCCTCACTGTCCAGTTTCCTCCTAAGAAAACTGAGGAGGATGAATTAATGATCACAAAGGACCTTTTCAGCCCTCGTATTTTATAGAGCATTGTTAGAGTCAAGATTCTCTCAGGCTCATGGCTCAGAGTGCTAACTGAACATCCCTTGTCCATTGTTGCTTTTATAGATGCTGTCTACAGTTGTCTAAATTATATTTAGACCACAAACCTGAACATCCAAAATGAAACTAAGATTTTAGGTTTGGTGAGCTGGGATTTTTCTACTGGGACTATCACTATTAGACCCTACTTGGCTTTTGCAGGCTATTTCTGCATTTAAGACTTCTACCTTTACCCTTCGGATCCTTACTGAAGGAGAGAAATGAGAGATATCCTTTCCCCTGGTTACCTTGGCCTTACCTCTATCAGAACTAAATAGAAAAACATAGTTTGGAGAAAGACATCAGGTAAGAGACCATGAGAATGCCCTAGCAACTTCTTTCCTCACTCCCACTCTGCATAAGTCCTTTATTCCCTTATGAAAGTGAGTAGCCATAAAGTATTGGCCTTACTTGCAACCATTTTTTAACTGATGAAACTAACTGAACCAGACTACTGGGTTCTTATTAGCTCTGAGGGCTTAAGCAGATCAGTGTTCTTACCTGTAAAATTACGGAACTGGATTCCGTGATCTCTAACGTTCTTCCACTTCAATGCTGTATAGCATAGAACTACCTACCACAAACAGCCTCTTAAGGCCAACTGCATCACACATGTTGCCCAGGTGTGACCTGGTAATAAAGAATAGTTGATGAAATATAACCAATCACCATTACTTTTTTCAAAAGTCTAAAAGCAGAAAGACAAATTAAGAACATCATCCCAAATGCAAAACACATTGGTTTTTATGTAAGGGCAGCGTTCTTCCTTCCTGCAAGAAGTAACACTGTCCTGTGAACCTTAGTAAATTGTTTTTTATAGATTGTCATTATAGTCTATGCCCACTGTTACTCTGCTCTATTCACTCTTCAAACCTTTGTGGCTTCTCTTTTGTCTTTATTCTGCTGAACTAGCACACTTGAGGTCTTCATTAAACTTGTAATCACTAAATCCATGAATCTTTTCTTACCCGTCTTAATCTTTTTGCTGTAACTAACACCTTCCCTTGGCATCTCTCCAAAGTTAGATCCTTGGGCCTCTTTTCTTTTTGTCCAGATTTTCTCCCCCAGGCATCTCATTCACTTCCAAAGCTTCACGTCTGATCCCTGTGTCTCTGACTCCCCAGTCTAAATCCACCCTCTGACCTCTTTAAGTCCTTGTCCAACATTTCCAGGTTCTAGCTCAGTAGCTTTATTTGCATGTTATTCCACCACCGAAGACTCAGTATATCTAAAATGAAACCCAGAATTTTCTTTCAAAGCTTATTCCTCTGTGTTTCTTTATTTGCATTAACAGTTACCCTTCCTAAGTTTACAGTCGTTGGCATCTTTGACTTCTTGCATATGTTGTCTCTTGCATATATCCTTTTCCTTTCCCGCTGGCCCTACCTTAGGCAAAGTTCTTGATCCCTGACTGTGATTTTTGCATTATGGTTCCAGCCATCTTTTAAGCCATCTTGAACACCACCTTACAACATACCTCTCATTATCTCTCTCATGTGCTCAGTAAAACCCTCTGCTCGTCTGTCTTTATCCACAGCCTGTGACCTCAGGCTGTGAGTTTGCTTTTCGTGCTCCTTTGGGAAAGCCTTGCACTTTTCCCTTGCTCAGACCTTTGAAAAACATAACATGGCCTTCAAGGCACTGAAACAACATGTTACAGCCTCTTCCCTAGTGTCTTTGCCACCCTCATCTCATCTCCCAGAAGTGGTTTCTTCTGAACTCCTTGCTAGCTGTACAGCTTATTTTGGACTTGTCAAAAGCTGTCTTGCATTACTTATCTCTTCGTGTGGCCTAGCTTTACACAATGGTCTGTTAGCGCTTTAGGAGTGTATATGAAACCTATTTTTTTCTATCACCCATAGCATCTAGAATAGTGCCTTCTACATAGATTTCTCAGGTTTCTCTGACCCTAATAAATCCTAAGAATAGAAATGTTTTTGCAAATTATCAGCATCGTATCATTCATAGTAGCATATGGTTAAGAGGAAATCCTACTTTTCGAAATAGAATAAAGTACTTACTGTTAAAGAAGAAAATCTGCTTTTTTGCAGGCCTACCAAACCAACAGAAGTAGGGTTGCTTCATAGAAGCAAGGCTTTGGACTAGAAATTGCACTTACATAATATAAAAGCAAGGCCCCTGGATAATTAGGCTTTCCTTTAGTATATACATTATTTAACTCTGACTTACAACTTTCTTAAAGTTGTCAAGTTGTCCGTTCTAAATTATTTTCTAGGAAATAGGGTTTTACAGAAAAAGTATCCCTGTGTGCAGCTAAGTACTAAGAAAGGTAACCCAGATATGCAGTTCATTTGTCTTTGGGAATGCTTTTTAAATCAGGAAAAGCCTTACAGTAACCCGGTTTCCTTTTCCCCTCTGGTCTCACTATAGAAATTCCAAACCTCTTGATAAAGAGCTTTCTCTGGCAGAGAAAGCAGAGAGGCCTAGGTGTGCCCCGCTGTCAGTTAAGGGCGGTCACGTGTCCCTCGGGTGCCCGCCCACTAGACCCGGCCCAGCCGGCCCTGCCCACAGAGCCTGGAGTGCTGCCGGCGTTTCTAGCGCTCGCAGAAGCCGACGCTACGCCGGAGACACTGGGTGATGGCTGCGCGGGGCAACTGAGCGCCCAGCCGAGCCGAGCCAGGCCGAGCCGGGAACTTCCCTGCAGGCGGCCGACTCCGGGAGGACTCGGGCTGGGGGCGTGAGGGTACTCGGAAAGCATGGTGGCACACGATGAGGTCGGAGGTCTCCTACCTATTAAAAGGACTATACGAGTCCTCGATGTGAACAACCAGTCCTTCAGAGAGCAGGAGGTGAGACTTGAAAAGCCAAAGGAAGGTTTCTAACTCCACGGAACTTTTACGATGTTTAACAGTTTATTAACAGTATATTGTTAAACTTAACTTTTGATCTCACTGAGTATTAAAATGTATGACTTTGATTTACATGCAGGTTTGAAATGTATTTAGGAACTATTTATGCATAGCATAGCTTGAGTGTACACAAACTTTTATACAAAAGAAAAACATTTTAAATGTATATGCTGTTCAGTTTGGTTAAATTGGTCACATTTCTGATGCTTAATACAGTTTTTTGTTTGGTTGGGGTTTTTTGGTTTTGGGGGGGTTTTGACCTGCATTTATTTATATTACCTAGTAAGTCTTAAGAACTGCTTTGTGGAGTAAGAGGAAAATAAGAATCCCTTCCTTGCAAGTTAGTGCTAGTGAACAAAATGCCATCTGACCTAGTGTTCATTTTTCTTTCCACGTCTAATAAGTTCATTATGTGTGACTTCTGTTCTTAAGAAAGCAAAATGTGTTAAAGTATTTAAGCCAACAAACCATTATTTAGGTGCTTCTGCCCTCCTTGCTTTAATTACCTAAGTCGTTGTACTTTTTTAAAGTCTTTATGAACATTTATCAAAATAAGTGATTTTTATGCCATTTTATTTAATTTTGATAGTTGACTTAATACTGTGTGGGCATTCTATTTATATAGCACACCACAATATATATACACTCCATGGTTATACTATATTATTATACTTCTTATCTTCACTGGGGTGATGGCTTTGTGGCTGTATACATATATCAAAATTATCTAATTATACATTTTAAATATGTGCAATGTATTGTATATCTCAGTATAGCTGTGTATCATACATACGCACACCTTTTGGTAGTTAGAATAGCTGCCGTCTTTCAAAGGTTTGCTTTTATTTGGTGTGATTTGGCTTTGTTTTTGTTTTTCTATTTGTTTGGTTTTGGCTTTTGTTTATATGTTTCTGTTTTCTCAAAAGTGGTCATCAGTGTAAATACTAAAACTGAACTAGTCTTTTGAACTTGTCTTTTTGTTTGGTATCAGACACTGGCCATGTTCTGGCATACCTTTATTCCAAAGATTAAAAACACCAGGAATGTGGTCAGGTTTTTAGCAACACAGCCTTAAATAAATAACTAAATTTGACTATTTCTATTACTAAAAGGAAAGGGAAGACATCCTGTGAGATAACTCATCTTTATCTTTTTATAAATAACTTTTTCTTTTCATTCTTAAAGTTCTCGCCAGGTAGAGGAGAAAATTATTTATCTAGTAACCCAAATAAGTAAACCCAGACACATGTTTTTTTGTGTGTCTTGATTTGGTTGACTCTAGAAGAGACCCTCCTGGAATATATTCTCTTATGTGACATCATTAGGAGAAAAAAACGGTTTTACAAAAAAACTGGGTTCACAACAGAATTTTTCCATGTTGTTGTTTTTATGTGCAAGGTACATTCCAGTAAAAGACTTGAAATTGATATTAACAATTTTCTGTTTATAGATATCCAGAAATATTTTAAGGCATAAAATCTGACTACAACTGGATTAGTAAAATAAATAGATTGATTAAAAACTCGACCTCAAGTCAGATTCCCTGTAACAATGCATGTGATTGCCTGGCTAAACTAGATAGTGTGGTTAAAAGGTAACCTAAGTAAACAACATAAATGAATATTACAGTTCGTAAAGTGAACTCTAGCCCTGGTGAAAGGTTGCCTACAGTAGAAAGTTCCTTGAGCATGTAAAACTTGTTGGTGTTCTTTATCTATTCCCGGAGGTTTTCAGATTGTCTTTTGAGGAGGGTGTGTAGTTTCAGTATCTGTACTCGTTCTTTAAGCTTCTTGTATTTACCATAATGCTGTTAACAATGCTCCAAAACAAAAATAAACAACCACAGCAGCAAAACCATTATGAAAGCCTTATTCTGGGTGATGGTAAGATAGGTAGAGTCCTACTCCTCTCTTCCTTCTTTACCTCCAAACCCTGTACCTGCATTGTGTCTGCAAAGGGGCAGAGGTGGGCAGAATCCCAGCTCTCAAAACACCAAACCAAGATAAAGTGGCTCATCTAGACCTCTAAAGAAAAACTGCTTTTGGTTGTAGCTCACATGGACCAAATTCTAACCTATAAAGAGACAATTTTTTTGTCCCTACCCTATAGGTGACCTATGAATGCATAGTTCATAACACTTTTCCACAAAAGTTGTATGATTTTTTTCAAATAATGTATTTATCCTGAAATTCGTGAGCCATATTCAGTATTATGCCTTTACATTTCAGTCATACTTTTTGAGTTATTTTATTCATTAAAATTCTTCATACTTTTGAAATAAATATATATGCTAAAAGTTTGTGTTGCGTCTGCCAAACATTCATCACATATGAACTTTTAGTAAGGCAGGAAAGTTACTCTTGGATCTTAAAAGCCTGTGTGAAAAGTACAAGGTGTCCTCCCACCCCACCTCCTCCCCCATGTACTTCCTGATTCAGCACTACTTTGGTACAGAGAGATTTAAGAGTATCATGCTGTACTGACTGAGCTAGCCAGGCGCTCTTACCAGACGTTTTAGATTAGATACAGTCCTGAGACTAACATCTCCTTTGTGAAGAAGTGAGATTATAGGTGGGTTTCTAAAGGACTGTGGAACATATTTAATAACAAAATACTGCTTAGCATTATATCCTGCCACCCCAGAGAGACAGAATCCACATTTCGGAGTTTTAGTTTCAGAAAGATGCTTTAGATATATTTACATTTAATTATCTAAATCTAAATTCTGTAGTTTTAATTTTAAATATCACAGTTTTAAGTTACCAGGAAATTAATAGTTGTACTGATCCAAAGATAAGAATTTTTTGATTTTATGTATTAAATTAGATATCAAAATTTCTTTTCCTTCCAGCTAAACTAACGTTTCCTTTCAAATTCACTGGGAAGAGCACCTTTCCAAAGACTTTTAAATTGAAATTAAATATTTTATGATTTACTAGGAAGTCAAATTGGTTATGCTCTAAACAAGGAAGAGGAATTAACCTCTTTCCAAACTATAGAACAGAACTTTCTGACAACTGCTTTGTTTCTAGTTGGCGTTGGCATATCTTACTTTGTGAGGTAATTATATCCCCATTCAAACAGAAGCGTCTTTGTCCTGTCTTTACTCAAGAGAAAGGAATGCCTTCTGCCGCCTTCTGCCCATGCATGTGTCGCTTCAGTCTCGCACAGATGGGTCTGGTAAAGGCATCCACACATGGCCTTGGCCACACAGTGTGTCATTTTACTACATATCCCGGAGGCTTCTTTTTCGGTTCATTTAACATTGGCACATTAGTGGCTTTATAGTCACAGTTTTACTTTGGAGTTAATTATTTTGGCGGTGGAGGGTTGGTCTACAGCACCACCTCTTAAGGACTCAGGGGCCTTGAACTCTGTTGGTTGTCCACAAAGTCTCCTTACCTTAGTGGGTCACATTCCCTCCTCATATGTGTATATACCTTTAGGAGCTTTAATAAGTCCAACTGCTTCTTTGAATATTCAAATCATTTAAGTTTCTTTCCAGAGGACTTTAACCCTTTCTGCCACTTTACTTTTAAATTATTCTTAGGGAATTATTTTTACTCACTTTCCTCGTCTCTTTTTTATGACCAATCAATTCTTTGATTGGTCATATCAAAGAATTCTTAGGAGAAAAAATTTTTTATCTGTTATTTTTAAGTGGTAATTTTTATATATTTTTTTATCGTATATCCTTCTGAAGTCTCATTAAAATTATTTTGTCAAGTATGCCACAATTGTCAAAGGCACCAAATACAAACAAATAATTATGCTCCATATACATCATAAAGGATAGGCCTGTTTTATGATCTGGCCTTCTTTACCTCAATAGCTGTGTGAGTCACCTAATGGTATGCCTCCATTTTCCTAGCAGTAAAATTAGAGTAATGCAATTTGTAAACTTTTGAGATCTTTGAATGATAAATGATGTTTGCTATATTATTATTTTAAAAACAATACATGTAAAATAATGTCTTCTGAATTTGTATATATTTTTCCTTGAAGTTAATTAAATGTATGAAAGAGGATCTAATTATTTATAAATACCAACGTTTACATAGTAAGTGGAAATATTCCTAAGAAAGAATGTTAGTAATAGCTAAAACTTAGTATGCTCCAAGAACTGTTCTGAGCCCTTTAAACATACCTTAATCTTCATAACACCTTTATAAGAGAAATTCTAATATTAACCCCATTTTACAGATGAGAAAACTGGGACCCAGGATATTTCCTATCAAGTATCCAAACCAGGATTTGGGCCCAGTCAGTGTGATTCCAGAGGCTGAGTGTCCTCTTAACCACTGTCCTAACTGTGCTAGAATACCTCCACAACAGGGACCTACCTCACTGCCTTTAGAGATGACCCATTCCAATGTCAGATGCGTTCATTTAAAAGCTATTCTCTAACTGAAGTATTCAGGAGTATAATGATAGAATGTCTGGCATTTGCTTTAAAATATTTCAGTAGAGGCAGAGATGAAACAAATTGTTATACTAAAAACCGTTGAAGCTGAGTGATAAGTACATGAGGTCCATTATGCTATTCTCCCCTTTTGTGTATGTTTGAAATTTTTCTAAATAAGGAAGTGTTTTTTAAAAGTTACTCTCTATATTAAGCTAAAAGGTTCTAAAGGATTTTAGAATCTAATTGATTGTTTTAATTTTGGTTTTTTTTCTGTTTAATGATAGTATGTTATGTTCTCAGAGTGATGTTCAGATATTTGACTGGCCTTTCTTATACCATTTATTATTTAATAAATTACTGTTATTCATTAGTGTTCTTTGTATTTCAACAATGAAAAACAACATTCATTTTCAGAGTTCCATGTTTCTGCATTTTATACTGTACAAATATCTGGTTTTTGAGAGGGCTTAACTTTGTCCAAACTTGTTTGAAATCATTACACCTAAACACACACTTAGTATAACTTGTTTTTGTTTTCACAGGAGCCAAGCAATAAAAGAGTTCGACCTCTAGCTCGGGTCACATCCTTGGCAAATTTAATCTCTCCTGTAAGAAATGGAGCTGTCAGACGATTTGGTCAAACCATACAGGTAGGGACAAGTAATGTAGTGAGGGGACTTTTTATAGAAGCCTAAAATTTGCATTTTCTTTGAGTTATACAAACAGGTTTGTACTATTATACTTAAACATAACTTTCCTTTTTTGGAATATGCTGGTAAGGCATATTGTTGCCGGAACAATATTTATATAACCTCATTATATTAGTTTGTATCTTATATCAAAGCAAGATCTTGGATAGTTTTTATTCCCAGAGAGAATTTTGACTGATAAATATTTTAGAATACTGCTAGATAGAAGCTTGGATAAATGATTGTTTTATGCATAGAGAAATTCTCAGAACCTTGCTTTTAATTTGTCTTTCTATTTTTTTTTAAGAAAAAAAATAATTCCTGTATCCTCCAAACCTTCTTCTCGTTCACCTCTTTCTTTTCTTTTCAGTCATTTACCCTTCGTGGTGACAACAGATCCCCCGCTTCTGCCCAGAAGTTATCCAGCAGATCGACAGTCCCAGCGCCCACCAAAAGGAGAAGCAGTACCCTGTGGTCAGAGATGTTAGACATCAGCATGAAGCAGTCTTTAACCTCCAGAGAGATCAAACGTCAGGAGGTGTGCCATGCTCAGTAGCAAGACCATGTGTACTGGCTTAAACTAAAAAAAAATAGACCCTTATTGTTAAACATAAGTTTTGCCAGAGGAATAGCAAACTAATGCCTATGGCAAGATAAACTTGCATTTTTGTACTTGAATGCCGTTCATAACACATGCTGAGCGGCACCTGTGATGGGGGGGTGGTCAGTTTAACATCCAGTTTAACAACTCAGATGGGGTAGAATTATGAAACCTACTGCATCCTCTAATTTGAGATTCCATTCTGAATTACAGTTTTCAGACTGAGTCACTTTAAAAAGTGCCGTTCAAAACGTCAGTTAAATGGTAAATATCAGTTGTGTATAATTTTTGTTTCTCAAAGGGAGGAGTGATCTGTGATGTTTGCTGGATTTTTTTTTTAGGCAATATATGAAATGTCCCGAGGTGAACAGGATTTAATTGAGGATCTCAAGCTTGCAAGAAAGGTCAGTAAATAACTTTCTGTCATGCGCCATAGTTCTTAAAAATTACATTTCACAAATTCTAAAGGATGATTTTCTTACCTTTAGAAGTTGAAAAGTAGAGAATATCTACTGGTGAATACTTCTTTTAGATGAGGTTTATTAGATGCATCTCTTCAAATATGAATATCAGTAAGTCTATTTTGGGCTTAACATATACTTTAATTTCTTTTATGTATAAAATAGAATCCACACTAGTTTTACATAGTTAGTCATGCTTGCATTCAAGTACAGATCTCTCATCATGTTTTATTTGCTTGATCTCTTTGTGTGACACATTTCTCCCCTCTGACAGGCCTACCATGACCCCATGTTAAAGTTGTCTATTATGTCAGAAGAGGAACTCACACAGATATTTGGTGATTTGGACGCTTATATACCCCTGCATGAAGGTATGATATGCTACCTAATTTTCATAGGATTCTGAACAGCAGTAACAAGTAATTTTAAATCTAAACTTCTAACTTAGTGCTGAATATTTTTAAAATTTTTATTGAAGTACAGTTGATTTACAATATTATATTAGTTTCAGGTGTACAGCATAGTGATTAAGATTTTTTATAGATTATACTCCATTTAAAGTTACTATAAAATATTGGCTATATTCCCTGTGCTGTACAATATATCCTTGTAGCTTATTTATATTATACACAGTAGTTTGTACCTCTTAATCCCCTGCCCCTATCTTGCTCCTCCCTGAAGTATTTTTTAAATAAACCTATTATTGGCATTTCTGCTTCTTTACACTTCAGATTTGTTGGCAAGAATAGGAGAAGCAACCAAGCCTGGTGGAACAGTAGAGCAGATTGGTCACATTCTTGTGAACTGGGTATGTAGCAAGTTGTTGCCTTCAGATAGGTTTATACAGATGTGCCAGACTTGTCATTTGTGATCAATATCACATTGATTTGATCCAGTTACTGGATTCTAAAATCAGATAAATAAGGCATTAAAACTGAACAAATTTACATAGCTGTAGAAGTTACAGTCTCTGTTTAAAAAATATTTCATGAATGATGCAGTTTCATTTGTTTTAAGAATATGTTCCTCCTTAGACAGAATTCCCACATGATATACCATCAATTATCTGTTTTATTCTCTCAGTTAACATTTGAGTGCTTACCAGATGCCAACCACTGTTCTAGGAGGGGTGACTAGAGATTCAGTGATAAAAAATGGTCTCTACATTTATTGTCAAGTGAGAGAGCAGTCAGTAAATAACCAGTCTCAAGGCTGGTGAAGAATGTGAGAGAGGAGGACTCAGGTGTCCTGGGAATACAGGAGACCGGCATGTAACTGAGGCTGGGGGAAGTAGGAGGCATGAGTCTTTGTTTGGATTTAGCCATATTAGGGAAATTGAAAAAGGGCATTCTCAGATTGGCCCGAAATACTATCCAACCCCCATTATCACCTGTAGGAGAATTTTTACAGCTTGTTAAAACTTTCAAGAATAGCTATAAGTATTCTTTGGTAAATTATGTTGGTTTTTCAAATGTTAAACTGATTCTGAACTACTGTGATAAACCTCAAAGGATCATATAATAAGCTTTTGATTAAAACAAAAAAAAAGAATAGCTATAAGTTTTGTTTTGTATGCACAGTCTTACTAATGGACTAAATTGTAACAGGAACTCATTATACTTTGTTTTCTCTTATTACTCTTCAGTTGCCAGGCTTGAATGCCTACAAAGGCTACTGCAGTAACCAGCTGGCAGCCAAAGCTCTTCTTGATCAAAAGAAACAGGATCCAAGAGTCCAAGACTTCCTCCAGCGATGTCTTGAGTCTCCCTTCAGTCGAAAACTAGATCTTTGGAGCTTCCTAGATATTCCTCGAAGCCGCCTCGTTAAATACCCTTTACTGTTGAAAGAAATTCTTAGACACACTCCAAAAGACCACTCTGATGTTCAGCTTCTGGAGGAAGCTGTAAGTAGTCCAATAAGTGATTCTTAGGTTTTTCAAGTTTACATATTAGCTTGCCTGAGAAAGATATACAGTGATACTCTCACACTGTCTGCATGTTGAATCAGCACAGTGAAGTTTTCTGTAGTCGTTTTAAGTTCTCATATGTTACTGCACTGTGCACTAATAAAGAGATGTGTAACACATAACACATTTTATATTTATATTTTCGTTAGAAGACTGGATTCTAATCTGATCTCTTCCATCAGCTAGCTATGTGACTTTGGGCAAATCACCCATTTGGCTGAGGCTGTAAAAGGAAGGGATGGCTGAATTACCCGATTTCTAGAGTCCCTTCAAGCTTTAACATTTTATCATTTTAATGTGACATTTTAGTCCTGTAGGGAAACAGGATAAACAAATATGCTGAAAATGCTACATTGATTTTTTTTGATTATTTTTAGATATTGATAATACAAGGAGTTCTCTCTGATATCAACTTGAAGAAAGGTGAATCGGAATGCCAGTATTACATTGACAAGCTGGAGTATCTGGATGAAAAGCAGAAGGACCCTAGAATTGAAGCAAGCAAAGTATTGCTTTGCCATGGGGAACTGAAAAATAAAAATGGACATGTAAGTGCATTTGGACACTAACATATAAAGTGAGCAGTTACTGCCCTTTTCCCACTGTTTAATTTTTTTCCACATTGATTATGAAGCAGGTTTGTAAAATAAACTCATCACATACTGAAAGAAGGTAACTGGATTTTATGTTATCAGCTTTGGTAAAGGAAACATTTGGTTTCTGTCATTACCGAATAAGTTAAATGTCTTGGTAGAGAATCAGTAATCATTTATTTTTTAGTTTTGAAGCATAAATCAACTTGTTTGGCTTGGGGTTCCTTTCTAAATTATTAGTTTTATGATGTTTAATAAAAAAGCATATCCTTCAAAAAAAATTTTGAAGAGTTTATAGTAAAAGAAGTAGTTTTTAGCACTACTAAACAAATTTTTGCAGCAGATTGGATGAGAGCAAACTTGTTTTTTAAATCTTAATTACAAAGGTACCTGCTAGAACTAAGTATAAGCATGGGATGGTATTTTTATTTCATTATGTGCTTTTCAGAAGCCCAATTTGTAAGCTGAGGTTCTTTTTTGGAAAAGAGTTAATCTTTCATCTCTGATTTCTATCATGAGGCCTCATTGTTCTATAAAAGCTTAAATTTATGTGGGACAAAACAGAACAATTAACATTTTTACCAGCTTACATTTTTAAATTCTCACCCTGTTAGAAGACTGTGGTGTATAGTCCTGGTGTTTCCAGTCACGTTACCGCCGACAGTCAGGTCTTTGTGGTGCATAGCGTTTGCTCAGCTGCTGCTGAATCTAATGTTACACACGGATAAAAAAGTTGCATATAGTCTATGATGACAAAAGCTCTCCAAGGAGAACATGCATAGCTTTAAATCACCATCGTTATGAAGTCATTTGTAAGGGGGATCTTAGTAAATCAATTTGATGAAATTAGTAAGATCAAATCAAGTTGTTTTTACAATGGATTTCAGTCACTTAAAGTCACAAAGTTCCATATTTAGGAAGCATTTTTTTTTCTCATTTCTCCAGAAACTCTACATTTTCCTGTTTCAAGACATCTTGGTTTTGACTCGGCCTGTTACACGAAACGAGCGTCACTCTTACCAGGTTTACCGGCAGCCAATCCCAATCCAGGAGCTGGTCTTGGAAGACCTGCAGGATGGAGATGTGAGGATGGGAGGGTCCTTTCGAGGGGCTTTCAGCAATTCAGATAAAGGTAAAAATACACGCTTTAAAATAGTTTCAATAATCATAAACTCAGTTTTAATCTTTAAGAATTCTGTCCCCACACAAAAAACTAAAACTGAAATGGGTTCCATCATCCTATACCTATTAACACTCCTTGAGTTGGCAGGTGCTGTGCTGCTCTGACACCAGCACTTGTACCTAATAAGTAACATCTAGGCACTATGGAATGTATCTAACAGATGTGCATGCTGTATAAATACCAGCACCCATATTCACTTTATCTAGAATAAACTTTTTAAGTCTGATTTCTATTTTTTAATTTTTCTTTATCTAGCTAAAAATATCTTTCGAGTTCGCTTCCAAGACCCCTCTCCAGGCCAGTCCCATACTCTACAAGCTAATGATGTGTTCCACAAGCAGCAGTGGTTCAATTGTATCCGAGCTGCCATGGCCCCTTCCCGGCAGGCCACCAGCCCCTCCGAGCTGCAGGGCTTGCCGGATCCCCACGAGGAGTACGGAGAGAACTGCCCCCCTGCCAGCAATGCCAGGGCCCAGAGACGGGCGTCCACAGCATCCAGCGTGACTCAGGTGGAAGTTGATGGAGACGCTTCCGAAAGTGGCACCCTGGTGCACACAGCAGATGATGCTAAGGGCACAAAAGCGCCCCGAGCCCAGGCTGGCCTCCGAAAAGCCAGGGACAAAGCCCAGGTCGGTGGCAAGCGGAAAGAGACACTGGTATAAAAGAAGCTCTGTGGTAACCAGGGGAGAGACTCTATAACTGTGTACAGTTGTTCTTTCTTGTAATGTGAGTATGGGAGCGTTGCAGGGTTACTTAATACCAGTCTTCACATTTTCTGTGTTTTTGGTTGGGTTTTGGTGGTTGTTTTTTATTTTTTTAATTTTTTTTAATGGCAGCTAAAGATATATATACAGATTACTGTTAAACTGCAGTCTTTTTTTTTTTCCTCAGATCATCTAGAACATGTAAGTCTGGTATTTTTAATCAAATGAAATACTTATGAAATGGGTTTTCTCTTCATTCTGCCTTCATCATGACTTTTTAATACCAATTGTGATATTTATAATATTGGCCAAAGCTTAAAATTTTGCAAATACCAGGATTTTACCAGTGTTTATTTGATAAACTTTGCATGCAGAATTTGAAATTTTAACATTGGCATCTAAGATCTACTTGGAATATATGTTTGTAATATTTCAGAATTTATGTTGAAACATAAGTTCCTTGGAAAAACAAAACTTAATAGGTTTTCCATTTTACCAACTGGAATGCTTTTTATTAGTTTGTTTTTCACTGCACATTCCTCATTTTTCATTGATTTAACCTGCCAATTATTTAATTTTTTCATTGTAAAGTAGTTTTTAGTATTTGCTTTTATTTTTTTACTTTGATGCCTTTTCAAATTGGCATGTCTTTAAAGTGTTTTTCTTCCTTGATTAAAAATGTGTGTGTGTGTGTGTGTGTGTGTGTGTGTGTGTGTGTGTGTATTTTTAAATCATATTAACTTTACCAAGTGAAATCAAGCCATACTGTTTTTGAGCCAGTTAAGAAAATTGCAGTTTTTAAAGTGCAGTATTTCAGGGTTAGAACATACATGAAATGACTTGGTATATTCTGGACTACTGAAAGAAAACCACCTTAAGGATTTCATGGAAAGTTAATATTGTCTGAAAAGCAAGAGGGAAGGAAGTTGGCTGGTAATAAGTACTAAAAAAAACAAAAAGGGAAAAAGAGTGTAGTTTTGTCTTAAAGTAAAAAATGTCTGGTTGTGTCAGACATTTATGAAAGATAGTAAAAGCTAAACTTGAGAGTGTGTAGTAAGTTGTAGAAGGCTTGAGGGAAGTGAACTGTATTTGCCTTGATTTACAATACTTGCAAATAATGGGTTTGAAAAGAAAATGTGTTGAAAATTTGACCATGTGAGATCAGTTTTGGCAGATGTATTCATAAGAGACTGGTGAATCTTTTACTATGAAATGTTTCTGTTCAAATGAGATCGTAGTCTTTAAGGCGGGGATGCTAAAAGCCCTGTGTCATGGCAGATTTGTAATGGTGATCAGCTCAAGTAAATGTTGACTATTATGTGAACTATATTTGGCCAGTGGAAATGAAAATTGAAAAAGACTGTAAATAGTTACATCCAAATGATTTCTCTGTATAAATGAATTATACAATTAAAAAATGAAAGTCACACACATAATCACCCCTAAAGGTTTCTTGGCTGGTGGATGTTTGGGGGACCTTTGCCAGGATGCGTTGGTATAGCAAAGGAGGTGATGGCAAGCCTCACAAAGTTCTTTAAAAAGTCATAAATACTTACACCTTTGAAATTCATTGAAAAGTAAGAGAAAGATTCAATTAGGTCAAGTTTTTTGAATCTTATTAAACCATTTAGAACACATTATAATCAGAAATAGCAGTTAAATTGAAGACAGCTGAACATCTGGCCACTTTCTGGATACAATAATAAAGCTATTAGCAAAGCATCCTCATTAATTTGATTAATTTCAGATTTTAACTTAGGTATCTCAGGTTTCTAACTCTGGAAATTCAAAGTCAGTAGTGTAGATTATACCAGTGGTTGTGATCGGAAAAATCAGCAAGATTTCTAATCATTTCTAGAGATGCTATAAGATACAGTCTCTTCCAGAATTACCTTGATCAGCCTCAAGTTGTAGAAACAATAGTAGTTCTAATATTGTTAATGAAATGATGTTTTACTGAAAACCCTAGCTTCCTTGGGTTCACTCAAGGGAAAAAATAAGACCCAGAAACTGAATAATTGTGTAGAATGAACACTCTTCATAAGTTGCATCTATATTTGAGAACATCTGATGATTTAGCCTAGTAGTTCTCAAGCCTGTTTGGGCATCAGAGTCGCAAGGGGTACTTTGAAAAAAATAAAGGTAACTGGGCCTCACCCCCTAGCTCCCCTCCCCCAGTTCCCACACCTGTTTCACTGAGTCAGTATCTGGGGGGGTGGGAGTAGAGGGCTGATAATTGATATTTGTAAACACTCCCCCCTAGTGATTCTGATACAGTGAATTCCTTGGGTCAGCACTTAGTAATCACTGGTCTAGCCAGTAGCCATTATGTAAATGCTATATAGTAAGTACTGACATATATCTATTAGCTTCTCAGTTTGCCTTCAAACTCTTCAGAGTCTGAGTTGAAGTAAGTACAGTTTTTCTTTTAACTTCTTTCCATGAGTGTGTTTGTATATTTTGAGCAAGGGGTAGTCTCTCTAAACTGAGGGCTCAACCTAGGATGTGTGCACACAGGTGGGAGGGGAAGCTCGGGTATCTGGATTAACTGTCAGCCAGTGGGACACCAGTGTCACTAAATCACCCTTGAATCTATTAAGACTGGCATTTCCTCAGCTGATCCAGGAGGCGACTCGCCACTCTTGTGCTGGCTTAGCTCTACTTTATGTTTAGTGCTGGAGTAAACGTGCAGACCCAGCACAGTACTTGGTTTTCTACAGTATATGTATGGCTAACGCTAATGTTACTGAATTCATTTTACAGCCATCTGCAAATGCCTGGCTAAGGCTACCATCTGTCAGTCTTGATGACTGAGATACAGACCAAAGTGGGCATCTCTCCAGTTCTCTTCCTTATTAGAACTCCTGCCTGTCCCTAAAGGGGAAACTGGTGGGTAGTATTGTCTGTGAGGGTTAGAAATCCTGGGATTCAAAGTAGGTGATACCTCAGCCTGCAAACTTGGGCTTTTCTTAATCAGCATTAGCGAACACCCTTGAAAGAATCGCATTCCTTTGTCCATTGAAGCTAATACCCGTGAGAGGAATATCCTAGCAAAGAAAATCTCCCTCAGTCCTAGAGTCTAGAACTTCCTAGATCAGAGGAGTTTGGGGTTTTGCTTGCATATTTGAGCAACTCCAGAACCAACTGCAAGTCTGAGGAACTTACCAGATATGGTGGTTTCCTCAGGTCTGGTGGTACGTAATCTTATTTAGCATGCGCGCTTTGAGACAATGGGAGCATCCACTAGGGTAACAAATAAATGTTTAAATTCATAGCTTCAAAATGATTCTGTAAGAAAAAGCACAACCTTTTAAATCGCCTTTGGAGTATCTCATGAAACCAACTTACTCCGTTGAGAACTGATAAAAAAAAAAAATCAAGCATTTATTCTGCCCTTTCCTCTACAAACCGTATCTCAGGGTAACTGAACAGCTGAGGAAGGGAAGATTTTCTTTATAGCAGTAGCCCAGCTAATCAGTGAAGAAGGCATGATAGAATATCACCATTTTGTAAGCCCTGGTGGATTGATGGATCTAGATTTCAGCCATTAATAAAGACCACCAGACACGGCGTACCTCCTGACAGTGGTGCCCCCTAGCACCTAAGTAGTCTTGCCAAGAAAATCAGCCTGAGTTGCATCTGCAGGAAATTAAGACAAATGACAGTTTCTTCAACAAAATAAAACTGAAAGAGAAAGATGGAGGTATCTATGACTTAAGAGACATGTCAAACCATTGCAATGTATGGACTTACTTGGATCCTAAATCAAATTGTTTTTAAATGAGACAATCTGAAATATCCAGGATATACTGGATATTTAAAGTCCCCTAGATATGGGAGGGGGTTTATATAAATTTATATTTGGCTGTGTTGGGTCTTCATTGCTGCACGTGGGCTTTCTCTAGTTGCGGCAAGCAGGGGCTTCTCTTATCGCGGAGCACAGGCTCTAGGCGCGTGGGCTCAGTAGTTGTGGCTCGTGGGCTCTAGAACGCAGGCTCAGTAGTTGTGGCACACAGCCTTAGTTGCTCCGCGGCACGTGGGATCTTCCCGGACGAGGGCTCGAACCCATGTCTCCTGCGTGGGCACTGCGCCGATAAAATTGTATGAGGTCTGAGATTTCCTTCAAAATTACAGGGCAGGAGCATGGTTAGGGATAAAAATGAAACCAGATTGGCCAGCAGTTGAGAATTGCTTAAACAGGATGAGAGATCATGAGAATTCATTATATTCTTTGCGTATCTTTTTGAAGATAAGTGAAATTTTTCACTAAAAAAGCATAAGTTAAAAAGAAAAACAACTTAATGAAATTCCAGGATCCTAATGTTTCCAACTTCTCAATCTCTTAACCCACTCTGAACCCCCAGTCTTCACTTTTCAAAATAAAGGCAGAATGTTTATCAAATGTAGATGATTTGCTCTCTACCCTCTCACAGATACACAAACCTTTTGCCTAAATTCAACATATGTGTCCTCTGTTACAGTTTGGCAACAGGATCGGACTAATCTGGATTCTGGTTTAATCCACACAGCCTTTTCCTCCCTCTACCATCATCTGCTTCCTTCACCTGCCCTCTTTCCCAGGCACACGAACGTGTTTTCCACCCTGAGCTGAGGCAGTGAGAAAGATGTTCCCAGGTCCCCAGTGAAGCCACTCCATGCGGCCTGACCCTGAGAATTTCCAGCAAGGGCCAGCTGGTTAACTACATCCCTGACCCTTAAGAGAGGAGACAGCATTACAGTCTCTGGTAATGTTTGTGCTGCTGAGTAGCCCAGAAGGTGAGACAAAATCCGCTACCTTTGAAGAATTCAGCTAACCTTCCACGGAATTCAGATTTCTCTGTAGCTGCTGCTGGGGGCAGGGGTGGGGGTCTTGCTTCCCTCCTTCTCTGGGCAGGGCCAGGAGAGACAAATCAATAAAGTTAGGCCTGGAACCTCACAGAGTTTAGTCTGATCCCCTCTTCACCGGCTGAGGCATCTGAGATCTGGAAACATCACATGACTCTCCCAGGATCACCCGGCGGGTGTGTGGCAGAGCTGAGGTTAAAGGCCTGTGCCAGCCTGTGTGTGTTCCCTGAAGATGCCGCCTCTGCTGCCAGCCCACGGAGGCTCAGAGGACCCGCCTTGGAGGACTTCTGCAGACCTTGGAAACGAGTGTGTCATGAGTAGTGACCACAGCAGAGGTTCGTGTCTGGTTCGAATAGGCAGCAGGTACGACCCTGGTCAGTTCACCTCTTCACACAGCTCTGCAGAAACTGGTTTCATTCTATTCCCAGGAGCTGACACTGTTCTCAAATCAGAAACCAAAAACCAGAGCTCTCTCCAGCCTTGATGCCTTATACTTCTCAGACTGAGTGCCACCTTCCTTGTTATGCAGGTGCAGGCTCAGAGTCAAAGCATCACCCAGGGCCTCATAGCTGGCAGGTGACAAAGATGGAGCTGGAAACTGGGCTCGGACTGCTGGTGCTGTTTACTCCACTCACTGTGTTCACAACTTCCCGTCCCAGGAGGTCTGGGGGTGGGGGGATGTTAAAGCTGGGGTGTGGAGAAGGGGTGGCAGAGGGTGGCCTGTCGGTGTCCCCCCACCCAGGTGGCCGCAGGTGCTCTTTCAGCTTGAAAGGGAAGAGGGTGGCGCAGGGCTGGCAGAAGTGTTGGGAGTGAAGGGGAAGAAAAGATGTGACCCCGTTTCTCTGGTTTAGAAAATGGGGGGTGGGTTGACCTGGGCTCCACGGCCCTGGCCTCTGAGCTCTCTGCTTGTGCCGAGGCCTCAAGGCCTGTTGGTCCCAGCCCTCCAACCAGGGTGCTGCCCCCCCTAAACTAGGAAGCAGAGGCTTAACTGGACATTGCGTCTCCCTTTCTTTCCCCTCAAACACTGGCTTCTCTGCGCGTTTAGAGACCTGCACCCTCAGGTTTGACCAGCGCCTGGTGTCATACGCTGTGTTACCCACAACCTATGTGATCAGGTGGCTCCCTCATCCCTCTGAATACAGGCCCAACTTGCTGCCTGGTGCCCGCCCACCCCTGCCCAGCCTGCCTTCCCCCCAGCCCGCTCCCTCCAGGACACAAGCCGCTCCTGGTGGAGGGTGTCTCCAGTGCCTCCCCCCGCACACTCTGCCAAATCCCAAACACGGGACCTGAGAGTCTTCGTTCTTGCTGTGCTCCGAGCACTCTGCAAAATCAGCCCCACGCCCCCGGCAGACCAGCGGGAACAGCTCGAGGACCATATGCGTCTGTCCCCACAGCTCCCACTGTCCGGGGTCCCCTCCGGGAGGCCTCGTCTGCCCCTCACGCTGGCCCTGAGCACCTGGAGCTCGCACTGCGGCCCACGTGGCCCTGAGCAGCATGTACCTTACCCCGCAGCTTCCTCTAAGAAGAGCCGACTTAAACCCACCATCCCTCCCATCCCCGGTAGGCCTCGCCCTCTGGGTTAATTCTCCAGATTCGGTCCCTGGGAGCAGGCGCCACCTTCCTTCCTGAAGGCCCTCATCCTCCAGCCGCCGTGCCAGCACATTCCCCTAGTCCTCCTCCCTCACATCTTCTCTCCTCTGGGCCCTTCTCTTCCAGACCTGAAATGGCAGAGAGCCACAGGGCTCGGTCCCCAGACCTCTTCTATGCTCCTGGGAAACCTGATCCATTCCCATGACTTTACTGTCACCAGTGCCTGACAATTCCCAAAGGACACCTCCAGCCCTCACCCCTCCCGTGAGCTCCAGACTCACCACCTGGCATGGCAGCCTCTCCCATGTGCCCACCTGGAAATCTAAGATCTCACATTTGACGTGACCCAAGGGGACCACTGCTTGTCCACCCCTGATCTCCCCCGCCACCCTGAACCTTCCCCCATCTCAGTAGATGACACCACCGTCCATCCACCCTTGATTCCTCTAATTCACTCACGCCATGACCACTCACTCTCTGAGCCGCGTCACCTTGACTTCACATCACGTTCAGAATCCCACCCAGGGTGAGCTGCAGTAAGCTCTGGTCCCTACATTCCACTCCTTGCCACTCTCAATCCACCTTCCATACAGCAACCAGAATGATCTTTCTAAAGAATCAGATCATGATAAGTTATCAAATCTCTTGGTTTTATGTACTCCACTTCATGAAAACAACAAGGCCATTATCCTAAACACTAAGTCTTTAAGGGAAACCTTTAAAACGCACCTTCAAAACATCTTGGCAACTTGCTAGAATGGTACCTGAAGAAAGGAAAATTGGAGGTGGGCTGAACTGTATATTTCCTACATAAGGCTCTCTTCTAAGTCTTATAATAAATTTAAAGGTCATGTTTCTACCCTAGATAACAATAATAGTCTTCCTTAAGTAGGTCAGTGATAGTCTATGCCAGCTGTATATCCTAGTCCTTATATTTGCTCTCCTGTTCGTTCCTGTCTGGGTGGTTTTTATTTGTAAGGCACAAACATCCTCTTTTTTTTTAACTCCTTGCTCTTGTTTTCACATTTAGTTTCAAGTGGCATAGTCCTTATTTCAATCCAGAAGATTTAACTATTTCCTCTGAGAATTGATATTTGCTCTTCAAAAAATATATATATTTTTTATATATTTATATATATATTATATATTTTTTTTATATTTTTTAATATTTTTAATATATATTTATATATATATATTTTATATATATTTTTAATATATATATTTATCTCAAAGCAAAATGTTAGAGCTCTAAAAATAATTTTTTCTGTTGTTAAAAATCATACATTTTCGGACTTCCCTGGTGGTGCAGTGGTTAAGAATCCGCCTGCCAGTGCAGGGGACACAGGTTCGAGCCCTGGTCCGGGAAGATCCCACATGCCACAGAGCAACTAAGCCCATGCGCCACAACTACTGAACCTGCCCTCTGGAGCCCATGAGCCACAACTACTGAAGCCCACATGCCTAGAGCCCATGCTCTGCAACAAGAGAAGCCACCGCAATGAGAAGCCTGTGCACCGCAACGAAGAGCAGCCCCCGCTCACCGCAACTAGAGAAAGCCCGAGCACAGCAATGAACAACCAACGCAGCCCAAACTAAATAAATAAATAAAATCATACATTTTCATCATGGAAAATTTTGATAACTCAGGAAAGTATAAAAAAGAAATTGCCTCTAGAGAATGAGAAGACCCTCATCTCAGACCCCACAGGCTCCACAGACTGGAAGAAAGTATTTGTAAAAGACACATCTGATAAAGGACTATTACCCAAAAATATACCAAAAAAACAAACAACAACAACAACAAAAAAAAAAACCTCTTAAAAAGAACCTCTTAAAACTCAGCAATAAGAAAATGAACAAACCAGTTTAAAAAGACTTGAGTAGACACCTCACCAAAGAAGATACACGGGTGGCAACCATATGAAAAGATATTCAACATCATAATGGCCCAAGTTCAAAACACTGACACCAAATGCTGACAAGGCTGTGGAGCAACAGGAACCCTTCATTCATTGCTGGCAGGAAGGCAAAATTGTGCAGCCACTTTGGAAGACAGTTTTGGCAGTCTAACCAAACTACAAAACCTGCCACGTGATCTAGCAATCATGCTTTTCGGCATTTACCCAAAGAAGTTGAAAACTTACGTCTACACAAAAACTTGCACATGGATGCTTTTACAGCATCTTTATTCGTGATTGCCAAAACTTGGAAACAACCAAGATGTGCTGCAGTAGATGAATGGATAAATAAACTACAGTGCATCCAGACAGTGGAATATTATTCAACGCTAAAAATAAATGAGCTGTCAAGCCATGAAAAAGACATGGAGGAAACTTAAAGGCTACATGCTGTATGATTCCAACTATACTGATGTTATGGAAAAGGCAAAACTATGCAAACAGTAAAAAGATCATTGATTTTGAGGGGTTAATGGAGAGGGAGGGAAAAATAGGTGAGGCACTGAGGGTTTTTAGGGCAGTGAAACTACTCTGAATGATACTGTAATGATGGATACACATTTGTACATTATACAAATGTGTATCCATTTGTCATTATACATTTGTCCAAACCCACAGAATAGACAACACAAGAGTGAACCCTAACGTCAACAATAGACTCTGGGTGAGGATGACGTGTCCATGCAGGTTCATCAGTTATAACAAATGTGCCGTCTGGTGGGGATGGTGATGGTGGGGGAGGCCGTGGGTAGGAGGGGCGAGGGATGCAGGAACTCTACACTTTCCACCTCATTTGACCGTGAACCTAAAGCTGCTCTAAGAAAATAGTCTTTTTTTTTTTTAAGAGAAAGAAAAAAATTACCCAGACCCAATGTGCCACTAGGAGCACACATCCTTCAAGGACTGTCTATGGAGTGACAGAGCACACGTTCTGCACACATTGCCGGCGAGCACCTAGCACAGTGATTCAGGCCCGTCTGCCTGGGTGACCGGGCCAGGAGCCCTTACTCTCAGCCCACGGCTGCTCGGGGACATTGTGCACCCAGAGGCCAGGTCTCAGGCTCTACTCGCAGGCTGCGCCCACCCAGGGCAGCCGCACCTCCAGCTCCTGAAGGGTCAGGATCGAAGGCAAGCATGTTCCCCGGGGCACCCACAGTCTGGGTGGGAGGGGCTCCAAACTGCCCTTTGTCCACCCCTGTTGAGTCTGGGCTGGAGCCGCCTCTGTTCCAGCTGAGCAGGGGTGGACCAGCCCCGGGCAGAGGCCCTTGCCTCTTCTGTCTCTCTGCCTGGAGCCCGAGTGGGACCTCTCCTCCGTGCCCCGTGGACAGAGGCCCAGGGCTGCCAATCGCCCCCTCCCCGGCAGCGCTGGGGCACGGGATGAGGAAGGAGCAGGCTGTAGCCCTCTGGTTGAAGTAATTCTCTCCCCTCCAGCTGCTCGGGCTATAGCTGCCCGTTGAACGTGACTTGAGAGGCTGGCACCAGGCCCCCCTCCGCTCCTAGAAACTGCCCCAGGACTGGAAAAAGGCTGTTATCTGACATCGCGCACCTTCGCCAACCGTCGAGCATCGAGTTCAAGCTGGTCCGCCTTCTCCCTACCAGGCACCCCCGCGGGCCCACCTGGATGCTCATCTCGGGCCATCTCCAGGTGTGATGCTCAGCCCTCGGCTTTTCACCCAATTGTCAGAGAAAACACGTGGAAGCTGTGATGATGGGGAGGGGGGGGAAGGGCAGCCGATTCCCCGAGGTCGACGCTGCAGATACAGGCAAGTGAGGTGTAGGGTGGAGCCCTCGCCCCCACTTTCTTCCTGCTCCTCTCCTGTTTCCAGGGCCTGTACTCAGTGCCCCCCAGGCAAGGGACAGGGGCGGGGGGCACCTTCACACAGAGTCTCTGCCCCAAAGGAACGTGTGGCCCAAGACAGCCAGCAATGAAACCCACACGGGACAAACGTCACAAACCACAGGGATAGACGAATAGCCAGCAGGTGATGTTTCTGCAGCGTCAAAGGTACATGCCTCTTACAGGGCAGCAGAGGTGGCTGGAAACCCAGCCCAGCCTTCACGCGGTCCGGGGGCCGGCAGGCCTGAGTGAGGTGTGTTCCCTCAGACCTATGCGTGCCTGATCCCAGCGGGCAGCGCGCTTGCCCAAAACAAAGGAAAATGACACACAGGCAAGTAAATACACATTCCCGCACCTCCCATCTGAGAGCAACTGGGCAGAGTCCCTGCAACATGAAATGATGTTTGCCTGCACAGCAGGGGCATGAAACAATCTTTTCCACAAGAGGAAACTATTTCTGCAGTCATTCTCTGCTGCTCTAACTTACAGTCTAGGTCCTCCGGGGCTGGATCTCTGATAACTTCCCAGTGAGTTTCTTTGTTGCAGTAACAAACAAGTGCAGCTGTTGGCATATGCCTGCTGAACAGCATGGGTCCAAGGGATGCAAAATAAGGTGCTGAAATCAGAGCAGTGAAAAGTGACACCCTAACCCGGCAATGCCGGCACCTTGAGCCTCCCTCCTCTGCAGCAGCCAGGCTGGCTCCCCAACCTGGGAAGCTGTTCCCCCCTCCCTCCCCATCTCTCTCCTTCCCTCTGTCTAGTGACCTCCTACTCATCCTGAATCAGGCTTGTTTTGCCCCGTGTACAGCAACCCAAAATGCTGAGACGCCAAGGTTTACAGCAAAGAGAGGGATTTTTCGCAAGGCAGCCAGGCGAGGAGATAGGAAAACAAATCTCAAATCCGGCTCCCCAAAGGCAAGCGGCCAGGGCATTTAAGGGATGAGGACTAAAGAAGCAGGGTGGGCTGAGGCATGGGGAGCGCGGAGAGAGCTGATTGGGAAAAGGTGTGATGATAGTCGTTCTGCGCAGGGGTAACTAAGCTCAGGCCTCTGCACGTTCAAAAGGTCACCCACCACGTGGACACGTGCATCTGCCCAGTTGAAGGGTCAGTGGGCCCACCCAGTCTTAACCAGCTCAGTTCGAACTGGACACAGCTGACTCTTGCTCAGCTGAACTAGACGCAGCTGACTCCAACTTTCTGGAAAAAAACTGGAGCAAACATCTTATTGTTTAGGCTCCATGCGGCCTGGAGAACAAGCAAGTTTTTTGTAGCAACAATTAAAACAACCTTGATTACTAAAGGCTGGTGCGATGGAGTTAGTTAATGATCACCCTCGGTTTTGATCCTTCAGACCCAGCTAGGCCTCCCCTGTTGCAGGCAGCCGCCTCTGACACCCCTGTAGACCCATCCCCCCGCTGCGTCCCCAGGGCACGGGGGTCTGTGGCTGCCCCTGAGACATTTAACACTTTCCAGTGTGAGCACCACCTTCTCTACTCGTCTGTAAGATTACTGGTCTTTGTGTCCTACCCACCAGTTCTCCTGCGTAGAGAAAGTGCTCAGACGTGTTTGCTAAATGAACCAGGAAGGCTAAATTATCTCAGCTCTGACTCAGCAAGAGTCAGTGTTACAGGAAACGACCTGGTTGAAGACTTCCAGCCCTGCGAGGGTCCTGTGGCAGCCAGGCCTCAGTGAGCCCCCATCCTGGAATTCAGACCTTCTCCAGCCCCTTCCCACAATGCATCTGAGCTGGTCTGCATGACCAACAGAATAAGATGGACATGACAGCATGTGACTTTAAAGCCACTTCTGCCTTACTCGGTCCTGGAGGAAGCCAGACACTATGCTGTGAGGACACTCACGCTGGCCTGTGGAGAGGCCCGCGGGCGGAGGAACTGATGCCTCGTGCCCACAGCCAACACCAGCTTGCCCACCGCGTGAGCGAGACACGGGGTGGGGGGCAGACCCCGCACCCCAAGCCAAGCCTTTGGATGATGCAGCCTCAGCTGCTGGCTTCTTGACTGCAACGTCATCAAAGATGCTGGGCCAGAACCACTCTTTAATTTGCTCCTGGAGAAATTGTGAGATTGTGTGTGTTGATGAAGGTTTTGAAGCCGAGGGTGACGGCCAGTTAAGTCCATTGCACCTGTACCTGCCCTCACCTATGAAGCTCACTTTCATTGCTGCCATGAAAGACTTGAACATCCTCCACATGTCATGGAGCCCAAACAATAAGATGTTTGCCCGAGCTGTTTTCCAGGAACTTGGAGTCAGCTGTGTCTAGTTCAAGCCCCAGCCACTTAAGGCTGCTTAGGACCACTGACCCTCCGACTGGGCATGCACAAGTATCTGCTTGGTAACCTTTTGTCATCAGGAGCCTAAAACACCACCTTCAGAACTGCTAACTCCTCCATCTTCTGAACCAGCTCCCGTGGAAAAGCCTGCAGCTAACCACCTGCTCAGAACAACAATGAAACTCACCTTTTTCTTATTTCCAATCACCTTTCCACCACGCCCCATGCCTCAGACCACGCTGCTTCCTTACCCCATAAATACCCCAGGCCCTCGCCTTCAGGGAGGTACATTTGAGCTTTTTTTCTCCAGTCTCCTCGCCTGGCTGTCTCTGCCCTTTCTCGGCTGCAAACCTCAGTGCCTCGGTGTCTGGCTGCTACGCAAACTGAGCCTGGTTTAGTAACAGTTTTTACGGAATTTCTTATCGTAGTGATAGGTAAGTACAGACCCTGATAGTAGGTTGGAGCTGTCATGGGGAGATTTGGGGACAGCCCAGTCCGAGGGGGCTCATAGGCCCTGGGGTTTAGGGCCAAACCAGAGAGAGCAAGTTAGTGCAAACCTCAGGAAGAGAAACCAAGGCTCGTCTCCCGGGGCCCCAAACAGGGGAGTAGGTCGTAAACATCAACCAGACGTAGCTGTGGTCTAAGGCCTGCTGCCCTCTGTCCCTGAATCCTACATCCCACTGGACAAGGCAAACAAGCTGACCTTGAAAGCCCCGGTCTTACTCAATCTCTTGACTTTACAGCGGAGGACTGACTTGTCCGCGGGGTTGAGAGCTGCACCCCGTTCCTCTGACTCCAGCCGAGCTGCTCCGGGCTGCACTTCCCACGGACTGGCTTCAAGGCTGACCGCCTCCCCTGCCCCTGCCTACTGGACAGGACGGTAGTCACTCCCCCAACAGCCTGTCCTTCACGCTTCTGGTGGCTCTTGCACCTCATTGCGGAGGTAACTCAACATCCAGCCTGGGCGGTGTCTGCAATCTCCCCCAGGTTCTACCTGGTGTTCCCCAAGGGACCCCTTAAACTCAGCTACACAGCTTCCCACCCACCCCCAGGCCCGGGCAGGACCCTCGCCACCCAGTCCCTGGAGATGTCCTTTCTTCAGTCTCTGGAGAGACCCTTTCCTCTGAAGCAGGGCTGTCTCCCAGGCTCTGCAGCCATGTCACCATCGTGCTGGGAGGCCCAGCAGGAGAATGAGATGCAGAGGAGAGCCTGCAGGGCAGTCTCAGGAAGGCTCTCTCTCTCTCTGTACCTCCACACTACACTTCCATCCAGACTTCTGTGTACACTAGAAGCTTCCAGCAGTGACTTGGCTGAGTCCCTGGCTTCAGAGCTTGGGCAGGTTTACCAGATGACCTGCCGGCTGTCACCTATTCATTCGTATTGAGAACATTTTCTGGATGCCTTCCGAACTCCCTCCTGGAGTTACTGAACCGGCCCTTCGTTCTCCGCCTCCCCTGGACCTGAAGAACAAGCCCTCTCTCTCTTCTCCTCACTTCAGGCCAAACAGTGCCCATCCCCCTCCCAGCCCCTGCTTCTCCGCCTCCCTTTGAGTTGGATGGAAACCTACAGGTCACCGAGGTAGGAAGTGGTTCCTGGTGCTCTTCTTGATGAGCAAAAACAAGTTCTGAGACCTCGGGGAGTTTTTGCAAAGCTTTGGAAATGAATCAGAAGTTTTGAAAGCTGAATCTTTAGAAAGGTCCCCTCGCGGCTGCAGCCAGATTTTGGCCCCTGGCTTGAGTCCTGAGCTCCCTCTGGTCTTGAGAAAGGGTCAGGAGGTGCCTGTGCTGTGCCCCCTCCCCAGAGGGAGAGCCAAGGTAGGCAGGCTGGCTGCACCTGCAGGAGCTCGAGGCCCAGGGCTCCTCTGCCTCCACCTGTGCCTGCCCTGCCCCCAGCTCCCCCTGGAAGAGTCTATGCAGGTGAAGTTCTCTCCTGCATCCCTCATTGTCACTTATCCTCTGTCTCTCTCATTCTCCAAGGCACTCACACACCATCCCCCCCACCCATCTTTCCCTCTTGGGGCTCGGCTCAAGCCCACCCCTTCCGTGGCCTCAGCCCATCCTCAGTATAATGGAAGGTTTGGAGCACATCCGTGTCTCCAAGGCCCAGTGATTTAGAGCCACAGTCACAATTCTGCTTTTTTTTTTAACCATTCTCTACCCATTATTCTTTAATCGACGCATTCCGCATTTAGTAAATGTATTTAAAAGATGGTGATTATAAGTGGAAAACCAGCTTCCCTCGCTATAACCAGAAGGAAACAATAACAATCAGCATCCTGAAAGCAACACGGTAAGTCCTGCCCGAGACACTCTTGCCTTGAAAAGGAGGTCACCTCTCTTCTTTGTTACTCTTTGCCAGGTTAAGTCCTAAAATCATCTCAGGTACCATCAGGCCCCAAACTTTGGTCAACAACAGATTCCCTTTCAGATCTACCAGTTTAGGACTTCCCTGGTAGTCCCGTGGTTAAGACTCCACGCTTCCACTGCAGGGGGTGAGGGTTCGATCCCTGGTCAGGGAACTAAGATTCCACGTGCCACACAGCGTGGCCAAAAAATTAAAAGAAAAAATCTACCAGTTACTTTTCTGTTTCTTTCTCCCCTCTCTTCCGCACCCCCCCCCCCCAATAATAATCATAACACATGCAAACACAATCCTCTGGTCTAAAACTGCGTATGCCAAAAAAGTGTTTTTGTTTTTTTTCTTTTTTTGCTAGTACCAGCCACGGAGCAAGACACCAGCATTGTCTGGGGAGCGATAACAGGCTGTGTTTCCAATATCTCTGCCCACTGGCCCTGACAGATACCGCGGTGGTTCCTGCCAGGAAATCCCCTCTGCCTCATGGAAAACCCAGAGGAGGAAGTGGAGCCCCGAGGACTGTTCAGGCTCCACCCCAAGTTGTCGGAGTGAAACCAGACCATCTTCTCGGGCCCGGAAGCCCACGGGCTCTGCATATACTTGCAGGGACCCGGGAGCCTGCGACAGGACACACACACCACCGAGGCCCCATGCGGTTGTCTCTGCACCATGTTTTACCAGATCCGAGCTGGTTTGGAGTCCAACTACCACTTGATAAAACCTGCAGAGGAAGAGCTGTTGCTACCTCCATTTTGTAAACGAGAAAACCAGGGCCAAAGCTCTGCCAGAGATCTAACAAGGTCAGCTTCGCTCCCCTACCCACAGTGGGCATGAGTAAGTCCTCACCAAATGTATTGCCTTTCCTTCCAGGACCCCGAGGCCACTCGTGGGTTCTGAGCAGCTGCAGGGGGAGAGCCTGGGTCGGTCTCTGCCCTGGTGCCCCCAGCCCGCCCCGCCATGCCCACAGACTTCCTTGGGCCTCCTCTCCTGGTGATGGGGCGCCCTGTCTTGCCTTCTCTCCCCTCAGGGACCGTGACCCCCATCCTTGCCTGGGGCATAGCCCCAGGGAACAGCTGGGCCCCAGTTACAGGGTTGGGTCCTCGCGTCAAAGACCACCTGCCACCCAAACCCTCTGCCCGGGGCAAATGGGGCTCGGCCTCGGGTGTGGGGGGGGGTGGGTGAAGACCACCCCCGCCCCCAGCCCCCAGCCCCCAGCCCTTCTCAAACCCCTGGCTCTCATTTCCAGGGCCTGGCGTGTGGCTGCCCCACAGCCTGGGAGGCCTCTGTCCTCCCCACTGCAGTGGCCTCACAGTGGAGCGTCTTCAAGAATCTCGCATCCGACGCCTCCCAACTTTTCTCTCACCCTGGACCCCTGTTATTCCCCAAACTGTGTTTTTACCAAACAAACCACAGTTGCTGCATCATTTGTTTTCCAGATGTGATCAAGGATGGGCGGAGCTGCTCAGACGTCCCCGAGCATCAGGAGAACCTCGCTGGCTCTGCTGGGCGATGCCCTGGAGAGCCTGGGAGCTCCTTCCTTGACCTGCATTTGTGAGCAAGTGCTGGACACTTTTTACCCACTTATACTTGTCTCTTGTGGCTGCTGGAACGAGTGACCACAAGCCTGGTGGCTCTGTACTCACAGATCTGGAGGCCAGGTGCCTGTGGGCAGGCGGGGCTGGTCCCTGGCATGAGGCTCTGGGGAGAGTCTCCTCCTCGCCTCTCGGGGTGCTGGTGGCTGTTAGCATCCTTGGCACACCTGGCTTGTAGCAGCAACCCTTCCATCCCTGGCCTTCCCCACTCTGTCCAGGGTCTGTTTCCCAGAGAAAAATTCACACATCGTTAGAGTTCAACACATAAATCTGGGGGGGACACAAAATGCAGCCCGTAACACTCAGTATTTCCAGTAAAACAAGGATCTTCGTAAACGATTCCCAAACTACAGAACCGTTGAACTTCAGAAACGGGAGGAACATCAACGTCCATCCAGCCCAGGACCCGCGGGATGGATGAGACTCCTCCACGGTCCTTCCCAAATGTTTCCCGAGCATCTTTGGGAACGCCTCTGTCCCCCGTCTCCCGAGGCAGCCCCAGACCCCTCGGGTGGCCCTGCGGTCCGGGAGCGTCGTCCTGCAGAGCGGCCGTCCGGCTCCCCGCCCCCCCCACCCCCTGCCCCCAGCACACATGCCGGCCCTGGGGCCGCTTGGAGCAGGTCCAAATCCCTTTCCAGGGGCGGCTCTTCAGCTGTGCAGCAGCCGCTGTTCGGGTCTTCCTGCTCCGGGCTGAACGCCCCCCTGCAGTGTCTTCCTGGTCACCCTTCTCTGGGCAGTTTCCAGTCCGTCTCTACCCTTCACCGAGAAGTGAGGCGCCCAGAAATGAAAGTGATGGCCGTGTCCATGCTGTTCATCCATCCTATGAAATCAGCCCCACCGCTGGGATAACAGCAGTGAGCAGGACACATGGAGTCCAGCGGTCCTGACGCTCATGTTCCACCTGGTGGGGGCGGGGCAGGGGGGAGGAATGGTGGGTGCAGAGGGACAAGCAAGGGCCAGAGCAGAGCCTGCTCCCTGGAGTGGAAGCACGACCGTCAATAGTGAGGCAGGCGCTCTGGGCTGAGATCCAATGACAAGGATAGCAGCTCAGGCAAAGTCCCTAAGGTAGCAGAGCCCCCCTCCTGCGCACCCCCTTCCTAAAGGCCCCACCGGTTCCTTTCTCTCTCCAGACTTCAGGTGCCTCTGAAGCAGGGCCAGCCCAGGGGCAGCTCAGCCAGTGCGGGGCCACCCAAGGTCATCGCCCTGGGAAGGAGGCTCCTCCTTAAAGACAGAGATTCCAGAATTTCAGTGGCTTCAAGGAGAGAGGATTATGTAGCAGTATAAGCAGCCCACACTTCTCTGGACAAGCACGGGGTCCGGGTGTTTGGTGCCCTCCCCAAAGGTATGAGGCTGCTTCTGAGCAGGATGAACCACGAGCCCAAAGGTGGGCCCAGAGGGTGCCTAAAAGGGAGGCTCTGCAGCCCCGGCTCCAGTGAACCCCGAACTCTCCCCAGGCCTGAAATGCCCACTACCCATGTGGTCTTCAAAGCCCTGGACACTGAGAGACCCGGCTGAGACGTCATGTCCAGCTGCCTCTGCCCCCGGCAGGATGAGTCCCCATCCCAGGGGGTACCAGCTCTCCAGAGGGCACCCCCTCCCCAACAGTGATCATCTGTGCCCGCGTTGGTCCCCGATACAGGGAGTTTTCAAAGTAGAGGCTTTCTTGCATCACCAGCGCCTGACACTGTGTCAGGAAATAACGGTGAAGGAAGAAAAGAGGGAAGGAAGGGAAGATGCAAGGACAGAGGAATCCCTGAGCTCCAGCAAGAGCCCGGCTCTCGGGGAGAGTGTCGGCTCCTGTTTGCACACTCGGGCAGCTCCCATCTCCCCCTGAGCCTGCTGTGACCTTCCCCCCATCCTCACAGGCCCACGGGGAGGCATGGGGCTCAAGGAAACACCGTGGAAGGAATGAGTGAGTGAGTGAATGTCACCGCCATCACCACCACGCTGTCGTGACCCCACGGGTCTGGATGCAGGAAAACCAGACTCCTCGAGAGCACTGGCACCCCCTCCCCGAGAACTGACTTCCGTCTGAGCCAAAGGTCAGAAAGGCGGGGGCTCCATGTTGGCTCTTGGGGGGCAGAGCAGGTGGGGGGGACATGGGTCACCCAGCAGAGCACCGTCTGTTCCCAGAGTGACTCAAACTGGATTTGGGTGACAGCAGCCTCCCAGTGTGGGCTGCAGAGCCTGTGCTTGCCGCCCCGCTCTGCCCCCCAGCACTGCGCCCGCTGCCCAGCGGGCCAGAGGAGGCTCAGGCCTGGGGCACTGGGCAGAACCATGGCTTCGGGGCAGGTTAAGGGCTTCGTGCTCTTCTTGGCTTCTCAACCTTGGCCACACAAGCACCTGGGAGCATGAAGCAGGTGGCTTAGCCTGGGACCCCTGGACCAAGGAGAGGGTGAGAGCAACATGGAGGGGGAGGCCCACACGTGGCCTTTCTCAAAAGCTCTCCAGTGCTTTAGTTGGCAACCAGGAGCGAGAATCACAGCTTATAGCGAAGGCTCCGGCTGGAACGGCAGAGGTGACGCAGGAAGCCCGTGCCGGCGCGCTAGGGCGGGGTCATCTGAGTGGGAAAGAGACCCAAGCGCCCGAGATAGCAAACAGTGTCAGGTGAGCAAGACAGAACTTGCAGAGGCACTCGGGCCCTTTCCCAGGTTGTGGTAATGCCAGAGCAGAGCACAGGAGGGGCAGGTGAGGTCACCTGTGCTGGGCAATGCCGGGGCAGGGGGGCGGGGAGGCAGGCCCTGGTTTCCCAGGCGTGGTCTGCTCCCTCTGGAGCGTGACCACCCAGCAGAGTCCTGGTGAAGGGGAGGGGTAGGGCAGCCGTATTCATGACCCCGGAACTGAGAACCCGAACAGGTTCACAGAAAATGGGGCTGGATAATTTATCTAGATTGTTCCTGAGAATCTAGGGCATAGCCTGTATCTATTGAGAACATACTCTTAAAACTTTTTTGGGGGGGTTTGGGGTACTGTGAAGAGAGAAGCATTGATCTGAAATCTTATCAACTGGTACAAGTGGCCTGACATCTAAATCGTTGTCTGTCCTACCAGTTACCTGCCCTGGAATCTATTTCCCTCCTACACCGAGAGGGAAAGAACTTTGTGATGGTTGACTTTAATGTGTCATCTTCGCTGGGCTAAAGGATGCCCAGAGAGCTGGGGAAACAGTGTTAATGGGTGTGTGTGTGAGGGTGTGTCCAGCAGCCGTGAGCATGTGACCGGCTTCAGCAGATTTCTCTCCCCATTGTGGGTAGGCATCATCCAATCCACTGAGGGTCCCAAACAGAACAAAAAGGGAGAGGAAGGGCAAGTTCACTCCCTGGTTTGAGCTGAGACATCCACCTTCTCCTGCCCTCGGACATGGGTCTGGTTTGAGCCTTCAGACTAAGATCAGGATTTACCCTGTCAGCTCCCGAGGTTCAGGCTTTGGTTTGGACTGAACTACGTCCCCAGGTCTCCTGGGTCTCCACCCACAGCAGGCAGGTCCTGGGGCTTCTCCGCCTCCTCCGTAATGCATGAGCTGATTCCTATAACAAATCTCCTTGTGTCTCTACAGACCCTACCAGTTCTGTGGCTCTGTTTCTCTGGAGAACCCAAATACAGAACAGCTGGGATGTTATGATCCTATGCAGACTGTCTTCATGGTTCTTAGAAGCCGGGGCATAAGGTGCCCTCTCTCTCCAGTCACACATCTTCCCGTCGAGTGTGAAGTTGTAGAGATTTCTTTTCACCCCATCGGCAGCACGGGAGCCACCTCCTCCCTGCAGAGGTCATGCCTCATGTGGGAGGGAGCCCGCCAGGTCTCCTGGCATCTAGTGCAGATGGTGGGAGGGTTTGTGCTAAACCAACCCCAATCCAGAAACCCACACACCCTGAGCTCAATGGGTTTACAATGTAGGGTAAATGTTGATGAGTTTTACTGTGTTATGTGGGGTCCTGAGGAAGGAGACTTGGCCTTGTTCACAAGGAATTACAATACGAGATGCACCTTGAGAGACTCATACTATGAGGGAGATGTTTAGTCATTCACTCCAAGGGTATATGTTAAGGATCCACAACATGCTAGGTCCTGTTCGGGAGGGCTTCCTGGAGGAGGAGGCATTTGATATGGGCCTCAGAAGGCCTGTCAGGAATAGATATAAATTAAGATTTAGAAGATACAGGGGCAATTCAGTGAAGAAAATGTATTATTTAGTATATAGAATTTGAAACATCTGTTTTGACCGGAGGTAGCATAATTCATTAAAATTAATGCCTGGAAGGATTTGGAGGAATTTTTGCTTTAGTTGAGATTAGTTTTGTTTTCACCAAAGTGGTTTCACCCCAACCAGTTCCCGTAAATGTATCAGTTCAGTTCTGCTCAGCCAAATGTCAGTTTTGTGTGTGATTCACATTCCAGGCACTTTGGTATATTTACCAAATACTTAAAACCCATGCAAAAAATATCCCTTTGATGGAGCCAGTTAACAAATCTGTGAATTGAAAGAAGTGACAAAGCAGCAGTCTGTGTTGAAAATCTATTAGAGGAGAGAAACCCACCCCATCTATAATCCTTACACACATCTCTGATTCCAAGGGTTTAACTATTCCATCTTGAAATGAATTGGTTCCCCTTCCCCAAAATCAGATCCTCCCCCCAACCAAAAAAAAAAAAAAAAAAAAAAAAGACTGTTCATCTCTGTCAGGTTATCGTTCAATGTTTAGGTGAACTGACAGCAACTCAAACAATTTCCAAGCCACAATCCAACTAAAAACTAAAATATCAAACTAATCAAAACTTCAGAGAAATATTCAGCAAAGGCTAAGAACATCTTATCCAATGTGAATCTCTGTAATCCTATGAAGTGTCTTTAGAAATAATTTTTTGGGAAATTGGGAAATACCAGCAAGCGGACCATTTGCAGAACTAGTCTCAGCAAATGGATTTTCAGAGAGGTGGCTTTCAGAGCCCCCGGTTTCCTGATGTGGCCTCGAGCCGCACTGGCTCCTGGGAGGCTTCTAGTTTGCTCTCCTTATCCTCTCGGCAGGGAAGCTTCAGGACTAGAGGCTGGGTAACCTGGCACCCCCCTACCACCACCACCAAGGTCATCCAGGCCACCTGGAGCCAATGTGAAGCTCTTTTTCTGTCCCCTGCAGTGTCAGGTGTAAAGAGAAAGTCACTAAAACACAGGCCGGCAGATTTAAGAAGACGGTGAAGCCCTGGTCCCCACCAGACCCCTCCCCAGGGCTCCTCCCTCCAAGGGTGGGCCCACCGGGACGCCCCCTGGAAAGCAGCTGTGCAGGTGGAGCCCTGCGGTCCATCAAGGTCCTTCTCTCATCCGAGGCCTGAAATTAAGTCACTTTCTCTCCCAGACCCCCAGATTCCCGTTCTGTTCCCCAGGCAATAGATGAAGAGGTATTTCTGCTGCTTTCTTCCTGCCTTGTGGCCCCATTGAACCCTTTTCAGCAACAGCTCGGCAGGGATGAGCCTCAGGGGTCCCGCCTCTCACCCCAGCCTGACCCCCACTTCTCTGGGCTGCTGGTGGCTTTACCTCTCTCCTTCCCTCTTTAAGTTCTAACCGTCCATGAACTGGTTGCATTGTTCTCAGTAGAACATATTTTACACACACGAGAATATGGAGAATAAAATAGCATCCCTGTATTAGCATCCTAGAACCAGGCAGCCTAGGAAACAAAACCTTGAGGCATTGATCGAGAGCCTCCCGGATCCCTCCTCCTCCTCCTCCTTCAGTGGAAGCACTAGTCCTAAACTTGGAGTTTACTGAATAGTGTTTTTAAGGAAAGAAAACCAGTTTTATACTCCACAGACTTGAGCCATTGTCCTCAGAACTTTGGGCCTCATGGGACAGTAAGATGTCAAAATTCAATGTTGGGCACTTGTGGAATTTCCCACACTGCAGAGGAAGTACATAAAAGAAAAAAGAAAACTCACAAAATTATCACCTACCATCATAGTCGCTTCATGAAAGAAAGGACATTTAACACAGAAACTATAGAAAGAGCATATTCTCAGAATTTAAAAAACTGAATACATTAGGTTCGTCAAAACGTCTTTATTTTTCTCGTTTCCACACAGAGCCTGGAACACTTCCTCTTGGACCAGCCTGGCATTTAGGAACCTCTCATTTAGAAACTAACTTCTATGACCTGCGTCCCTAAGAGGATGGGGACTTTCTTGGGGGCGGGGAACCACCCGGGGGAACCACCCCCATCCAGGATGGGTGCCTGCTGCTGCCGTCCTCCCCCGCTCTGTGCCCCACTTCTTGTCTCCCATCTTATCTCCTCCAGATGCTACAGTCCCTCCCCCACCTCGGAACCCTCAGGGACAGGAGCCTCCTGCCTTTCTTCTCTGTCTTCCCACCCTCCAACCCAGGCCTGAGGAAACGACTTCAGCCAGACCCTGAGTCAGGGCTAGGATGGACACAGCAGCCCTCTGTGTGGTCACGGGAGACTGAGTGACCCACTGAAAATGTCCCCAAATGGAACAACTTCATCGATACCATAGCTGCACCTGGGTGGCCTGATCCCGCTCCCACTGCACTGGGACAGTGCTGTCACTCACCCGCCCACGTGCCGGAATGAGGCGGGCGGTACAGGGCCGGGCAGGTACTTTGCAATAACTCCTCAGGTAAGCGGGTTCTGCCTCTCCCCACCCTGCGCTGAGAACCTTTGCCTTGGCTCTGGCTAGGATAGTTTTTGTTGCTGTTTTTTTGGGGGGTTGTGTTTTGTTGTTGTTGTTTTTCTTTTGGCCGTGCTGCATGGCTTGAAGGATCTTAGTTCCCCGACCAGGTATCAAACCCACACCCTGGGCAATGAAAGCGCAGAGTCCTAACCACTGGACTGCCAGGGAATTCCCCGGCTAAGATAGTTTTTAAAAAACACACAGCAACAGCACAGAAACCCAAGTTCAAATGGCACCTCAGCTTGACGTGTGGGGGTGGGTGCTGCAGGCAGACCCTCGTCTCCCATCTCCATGTCTGGACTCCCCCCAGCTCCTCTATGGGCGCTCCCCAGCCTGGGAGCCACTTCAGAGCCCCCCACCACAGAAAGGCCCTGAGAGGCTGCAGCCAAGGGGTCTGGGGGGCCCCTTCCCCTGAGCCGGGTCCTCCTCAGATCTGACTGGGAAACGCCCCCCAGTGCAGCCCCTGCCCTTTACCCATCACAGCACCTCTGTCCTTCCCATTCCCGACTGTCCTGCCCTCCTTCAGCTGGGGCAGGGCCGGTCCTCCGGGGCTGCCACCTTTACTGTAGAAGATCCCATGTCTCAAAGGCAGGACGAGCACACGTGTGCGTGCACGTGCTCACACACAACACACGCACGCACTTTTTTCTTTCAACTCGAGCCTGAAGAATAGTTGGCTACATGCAAAGAATGATAAACTTCGTTTGTGGTGCAGGTATGTCCCAGCCCTTGGTCCAGGCTCTGGCCTCAGGTCCTGACCAGAAGCTCAGGAAGACCCTCGGGTCCCCTCTGTCCCCCTCCGTCCCCCTCCGTCCCCCTCCCACCCCGTGGCGCTCGCCAGCCTCCTCGTCCACGGGCATCAGAGGGAGGTCTACTGGCCGTGTCCCCCACTAGGGCCAAGTGAAAGAGGGAGAGGCTCAACAGAACCCCACCGTCTGGGGCCCTTGGACACCGCCCCCCCCTCCGTTCAAGCGCAGCGTCACCACCTCGGAGCTCAGATCCCTTTTATTCCAATCACCACATCCCTTTGGGGTCCTCACCACAGCCCTGCGAGGTAGGGAGCACCCCCATTGCACGAGTGCACGAGGTCTCGCCGGGCAGAGAGCAGACCCCAGGCCTAGGAGAAGCCAGGGGTCCCCACGGGAGGCCCCTCCCACCCACCACCTAGACTGTCCCTCAGCGTCCCCGCCTCGGAAGCTGGGCCGGACCCTGCAGCAGGCACGGCGTCAGGCAAGAGGGGGCGGCGGTCGGGAGGCCTCACTTCGGGCTGAGGACGCACACGAACTCCTCGTAGCTCACCTGCCCGTCCTGGTCCACGTCAGCTACTTGCATCAGGACGTCCAGCTCCTCCTGGGACACCTCCAGCCGGGTCATGGCCTGCTTGAGCTCATCGATGCTGATGTGGCCATCGCCATCCAGGTCGAAGGCGTGGAAGGCTGTTCTCAGGTCATCCGCTCTGGCCCGGGCCTGAACCCCCTTGGCTATCACTGCCAGGAATTCCTGGGGGCACATGGCACCATCCCCGTCCGCATCCACCCTGGCGATGAAGCCCTTCAGCGCGGCCTCCGACGGGTCCAGGCCCAGCTCCTGCGTTACGGCGCTCAGCTCCTGGGTGTCGATGGCACCGTCTTTGTCCTTGTCGAATCTGTCGAAGGCCTCCATGCACTCGGCCACCTGCTCTTTAGACAGCTGCTCAGCCATGTCTCTCGCACCTTCTACGGAGCTTCCTTCTGAGCTTGCTGCCAACCCGCCCAAGGGGCTCACGTCGGAGCTGGGACAAGCGGCGGGACTGAGGCTGTGTCGGTCTGAGGACAGAGCTCCAGCGGCAGCCTTGCCATGGGATGGGAACCCCGTCCTTTTCTGAAAATCCGAGCAAAGGGAACAGGAAGACTCCCTCCCCACCCCACGTCCTGGGGTGAAATCCTCCTCCTAGGGAGGGACAGCCGGCCACAGATGAGAAATGCAGGAACTGGAGGGGCCGGTCTTCCCAGGAGAGGTGGCAGGCACCCTGGCCTCACCCACTCCCGATGGCCAGCCACGGCACCCCAGAGGTTTTTGCCCATGTGACTCTTACAGGGACCCTGGCCAAGCTGGGGAGGGGGGCTCAAGAGGGCTTCCCCAGTTGTAGAGACAGGGGTGGGAAGGGGAGAGGAGCCTCCCTCAGTGGACGTGGCAGGCCCTGGAGGAGTGGGAGGGCTGTGTCCAGCGTTCCTGTCCTCTCTCGGGGCTGCTGGCCAGCTCTCATCCCATGGGGCGGGGCTGGTGGAGGGCAGATGGTGGTAGAATTGAGTGGGATTCTCCCAGAATGGCACTGCGGGCGTCATCACTCTCCAGCCCGGCGTGGCTGGCAGATCCTTAGGCGGGGATGCGGCTGCCTGCCTTTTAGCTTCGGGAAAGCGGGGAGCCGGTTGCATGCAGAGCCTGGTGCACAGGTGGTGCTGAGACTTGTTTATTAACTGAATGTTCAAAGTGTGATTTCAGAGCTGAGGGGAAGGCTTTGTGTCCCTGCAGAATACTCCTCCTCTAGCTCCCCAGTTTCTCTGATTCCGTTCTATTAAGACCAGGGTTCTCTACAGAGACACCAGGAAGGAGGGGACCCTTCATTTACAATCCCAGAGGGGTCCTGCCTGGGAGCTGCGGGAAGCCTGGAAAGCACTGGGCTGGAGTAGGCAGCCCCTGAAGATGCCAGGGGGTAGGAGGATGTAGAATCGGGTGGCTGAAGCTGTGAACTTGGCCTGGCTCGTGGGTTTACTAAGTCAGCCCTAAGCACAGAAACCTGTTTAGGAAACTCCTTGGACCCACGGTCTTACCTGTTTCATCTCTTCCCACTGCTCTGCATAGCAGAGTTTAGATCAAGAGCTCGGGTCGTGGGGACCCTGCAGGAGGAGGGGCATCCCCTTCCTGGAGGATGTTGAGTCCCCTGCAGCTGTGACAGGACGGGTGACACCCTCCAAGGCGGCTGGGTGAGCCCTTGGGGCGGGAGAGACTTCATGCGCAGTAGCCGTGTGTCTGTGTGAGAGTCACGTGTGTGCATGAGTGTGTGCAGGCCTCTAGAGCCAGCGCGAGGGCGGGTGGCTTCAGCTTCCCAGGGCCCTGACCCGGGAACACACGCCAGCACGTCCACTGCTGTTTGGGTTTTGTGGGTGAAACACCGAGGAAACAGCAGGACAGATCTTGGAGGCTCCTCTGCCTCCCCCGACTTGCAGGGACCTGCCTGTCCCTCCCCCTGTGCCAGTTTCCCTGGGGACGGCCCTGCCCTGCCCTTGTCCAGGGAGATCCACCCCGGGAAGCGAGAGAGGGCACCGCGTGGGAGTCGCTGTCATCCCGCAAGACCACCCCTGGCTCCGCGCCCTTCTTCAGGGGCAGTAGAGACGGCGGGTGATCGGGCTGCCCTCCCAGGAGCCCTGCTGGGCCCACACCCTGAACACAGTGCTCCCACCGAGGCCACAAAGCAGGTGGTTGATCACGGGCTTTGGACCTGGGAAGCTGTGGGTACAGGGCTGGCTCCCCACAAGCCTGGGGCAGGTAACTTCGCCTCCCCTGTGGTAGATGTCGGGTCCTGTTTCCCACCAGCCGTCTCATGGTTCCCAGGCTCACCCGCCCTTATTGTTATCCTGCGTCTGAGCACCACCGTCCTGGGTCCCTTGAGCATCTTGCTTCCAAAGCCTGTATATAAGCCACAGATACATTTCCAGGTCTCTTCTTGGACAGATGTTTAATTATTAAAACCATCTACATATTTGCAATGATTATCCATCATTGCAATTTTCCCAACCGCTGTGGTTCACGGTCTCACCAATCCAGACGCCCTTTACCTCTCACCCCTAACTCGAATCTCACCCTTCTTTTTTCTCTGATGGGATTCGCTCCTACACCCACCTCCTCTCGTAACTCTTTTACATTCTAAGAAGTGCTTGTCTTCCGCTGGCCCTGAGGCTTTTGTCTTAGCTCCACAGCTGGTGTGTCTCCTTTCCGTCCTCCCTCATCATAAGACCCTAGGAGCCCTTTCTGTGCCACCATAGCTGTGGTCTCCCTCCCACAATCCTGTCCAGCCAACCAAGTTTCCTAGAAACAATGTGTTTCTCATACTGTTTCTTTCTTTTGGGAAATTGCTCTTTCCTGCTCTGGAGCCTCGTATCAGCTTTAATTGGTCGACAGTGAGGAAGAGCCCTGTGCACGATACAACACGGCCCCTGGTACTCCTGCCACCCTCGGTGATGGGTTGATGAGGACCTTTTGCATCTGTGTTCAGTGATGTCAGTTGCCACCAGCTTTACCCTTTCCTTGGACATCCATCCCCGCCTGTCAACACCTCATTGCCTAACCCGGTAGAGCCACGCCCATGCCTCTGCCCCATTTATCTGGGGGAGAGGATGACATTTATATTCACACCTGAGCTCCTGTGTGCCAGGTGTCATGCAAAGGGCTCTAAAGGGTGATCTCATCTTGTCCTCACTGTTTATTCCTATGTTCCAGATGAAGCAACTGAGGCTCAGACAAGTCACAAAACAGGTTCATGGACGAGCCGGGAATTTGCATCTGGGTTCGCCCGACTGCAGAGCCCAACCCTTTCTGTCCCGCATCACAGCACAGCTCAGCTTCTGATAACCGACCTTCACACGCCAGCCAGCCGCTGAGGACAGCCAGGCCCTGCCCCTGCAGCCCTTGGAGCCCTGGTGAGAGCTGGCAGCCAGGCTCGACCACTCCATCAACACCTGACTGCATGAACTGTGGCAAAGCACAGGCACAGCTCTGCTCAGGGACCTGGCTTTGCTCTGGCAGAAGGGCGGGGGCTGTGGATGGATGGTAGGACCACAGATGAGCCTGAAGGCGATGTGTTTCAACCCCCGCTCTCTGCTTCTCACCAAGTACCTGGCTGGGCGGCACAGCCCAGCTGATGCTGGTTACCTGATTTGAGTCAGTTTTACATTTTAAATTAGCTAACTGGGTCAGTGGATTTGGTACACAGGCGGTTCTCAGGACATCTCTGTGAAGTCCTTGGAAACAGTTTTACCGAGAATGCCATCATTTTGCAATATCCTTTCAGCATCACGGGCAGCCGTCAGTATTCATTAAGTCTACCATTGTTCTCCTATCTTCCGGAACATTGTGTGACAAGCTGCCCTCTGATTCTAGCTTGACCTCCTCTCTATCTTGAGACCCTCGTCTCTGGCTACGCAGATTTCTTTGAACTTGAGGTTTTTCCCCTAATTTTATTCCAATTTCTTCATCCATGTTAGTAATGGCTGTGCTTGCTGAACAGGTGGAAACAATGCAGGTTTTTTGACGATCTCTAGCCTTTAACTCTCCTTTAAGAGCTTTCTTCACTTTTTAAAAGCATGCCTGACCACTTTCTGGCATCTTGAAAAGAGAGTGGAGCTTTTTCTCCTTCCTTGATCCTCCGTTTTATTATAATTTTAACATCCTTCTGTTCTGTTCTGGCAGGAGTTCTTGTCCTGCTCTCCACGCCCTCCCCCAGATCCTGGCTTGACTCTCCTGCTTGATTCCACAGCACAGCAGGATCAGAAAAGGCAGGTGTGTGCTGTTATGTGATTCTCTCTTTTTTTCTTGTTAGTAGAGCCTGTCATTTATACTGGCCCATTTCCCTTGGAGTATATTCCAAGCTGTTATCATTTACAGTGAAAAGTGCTCTAAACCAGTTCTAAATATTGGGTTCACAGTTTTTTGTTTGTTTCCTCAAGCTACACCACTTTCCCCTGAGATGCATCCGCAATTCCTTCCTCCAAGTGGACTTTATTTGTATCTAGAAGCCACAGTTTTGGAATCCCCTGTTTCATTTTTAGTAAGGTGTTGGGTGGATTGGGGCGCAGCCTGGGGGGCCCTTTCTCTTACTGGCCACCATGAAGAGCTCCCCCCACAACCCAGAGCACCCTCCCCTTCCCCAGCACGTCACGTATCATGCATCGTCCATGTCCTTTCTGGAATGAAAACAGTGCCCGCCCAGGGTCTTCTCTCCCGAGGCTTCCCTCCAAAAGGCTGCCTTGGCTTTCACCCCGTCAGGTCTAGGGGTCAGGGGCTGCCCAGGCCCTGGGATGCTCTCCAGAGCTGACCACCGAGCAGCCAGCTTTCCCAGGTGCCGGGAGGCCCGTCTCTCCTGCATCCAATTGGTTACAGAGACCACACAAATGTTGGTTCTGCTAGCGCCCCACTAGCGAAAATAGCGATTCCAGCTTTTAGTCCCTTCTCTCCCAAGAACTCAGATCAGGTACAAAGCCTGGGGTCTGGGTGAGGAAATGGAGGATGGAGGGGGTATTGGGGGTGGGATGTCAAGTCCCCAGACAGACCCTGCACTGAGCTCACCCCTCCTGTCTCAACGTCCCCAGGCGGGCGTATGGAGGGCTTTCTGTTGGTGGCTCTCAGAGCCAGGACTGGACCTTGGTTCTCCCTGGGATGCTGGGACCACACAGTTGATGACACAGCATCATAAGCCCTCTCGCCCCATCCTCCCCATCACACAGGCCACGTGTGGCACCAAGCCCGCCGCCGCACCCCCACCTTCACCCAATTCCGGTCGGTCACTCGTCCCGGGAGACCTGAGTTCTATCCCAGCACAGCCTCCACCCAGGCGTGTGACCTTGGTCAGAGACTTTGTCATCCATTCAACAGATGTGCCGGAGCCAAGCTGGACCTCGAGAGCCTGCAGTGACCAGACACTCTCCCTTCCTCCAGGGAGACTGGGGCTGGAGAGAGATTCCCTCTGCAGCTGCAAATGCCCTCGGGTCCATTCCCCAAGGACAGCCGTCCTGGGCAGCACAAAGAGGACCTGTCTTGGAGCCAGGAGATCCTACTGCAAGGCCCATTTTTGTCCCTCACTAAGCAGTAGTACAGACCTGGGTAACCGCTCACATTTGATGGGTTACAACGTCTGGAAAATGAGGGTGTTGCACTGGGTGGTAGCTTTCAGAATTTCATTAGCAGTCGAGCCACGTTGCAAATGAAATCTTATTCGTATGACAGATAATCGTTAATATTCATTGCGCTCTTACTGTTCCAGCTACCCTCCTGAACCTTCCATGCATTGATGCACAGTGCCCTGGGCCACGCTGCGCCCAGTTTACAAGTGAGGACCATGAACCAGAGAGCCGCAATTTGGCCAACACAGATGAAGCGGTTAAAAGCAGACTTTCCTGCTTGGCGGTGGGGAAAGGAAGGAAATCGAGTTGCTCCACTTCACCTTCTCCTGCTTCCTTGGTGTCTCTGGAAGGACCTCTGCAGAGTCCAAGGGTCTCCAAGACCAAGTTCAAATCCACTGGATGAATGACCTCAAAGGGAGCTGGAACTGTGCTTTTCCAAGCCACTTTGCTCCTTCTGATGGCTTGTCCAGGTGCCCAGCTCACGCCCCAAGCCTCCTGCTCCTCCACACCTCACGGGCTCACCATTAGGTACACACGTTCACACACGAAGGCTTGAGCCTTGTGCATGTCCTCACGCACGCACGCACGCACGCACACGCATCTTCCTGTATTAAACACAGAAGTTTTCATCACCACCGTAAACTTCAAAGGCTTGGAACTTGGAACCAACACCTCTCCGGCCTCTTAGTGAGTCCCAGACCCCTCGGGGGAGAGCAGCTTGTTCTCCTCAATGTAATTAGCACCACCACCACCCACCCACCCCACCCAGTGGCGATGGGGACTTAGAGGAACAGATGGGCCTCCTTAACCACTTACCAAGTGCGTCTTGATATCAAAAGATTTGCAGCACGGAGTTCTAGCGCCTCAGCAACATCAGTCCCTGTAATAGTTTTGGTTTGTCAATTTTTTTCAAAACATCAGATACAAGTTTGAAAGGCGGGTGGGTCATACACGTGAGCCCTGGCCCCTTCAGCCTGCTCTCCTCTGGCCTCTGCCCCAAGGCCAGGCCGGAACCCCTTCCCCTGCCCACGGACAGGGCAGGCAGTGAGTGACTGTAGGACGAGCTACTTGGGAAAAATTACTGAGCCCTCAGGAGTCACAAAACATCGTCCTTTTCCCAGGAAAGCAGACTTTGACTTGTTCGGCTACTTTTACTGTGAGATTTAGCACTGATGTGCTTTGGTTTTGGGTGATGGTTTAATCCTGAGTGAATCAAAGTGGCTCTCAGCAGTTAAACACAGGCCACTTTATGTCCCTGTGCCGCCTTGGGCATGAAAGCACGATGAGGCCCCCAGAGACACTGAGGGTGCAGGTGGAAGGATTAAAGGCAGGTGGGGCCCTGGGGGGTACCCTGGAGGCTGACTTGAAGACCAGACGCCTGGAGAAAGCAGCAGGACCTGCCAGGAGGACCTGCCAGGAGGACCCGCCAACCCAGGAAGGCCCAGGAAACGTTCAGAACAATCCAGGCCTCTGGCTGCCTCCACACTTGGTGGACTTCATTCCGCAGGGGAGGCCTCGAATCATAAACGCAAACCACCCGGCAGCGTATGATCCCTGAGCAGGAGGCACAAGGCAGTGCCTGTGCCCTGGAAGATGACGTACCTGGTTATTTGTCAGACTTCAGTTCAATGATGCACAGCTCCGATCCAGATCAATGGTCTCCTCCCTGAACTGAAACTGCAGCCCAGCCCGGGACAGGCCTGGAGGAATCTTGATGATTCACACAAGACCAAGAGTGAGCAAGCGTCATTCCCAGAGCTGGCTCAGGCTCTGAGGCTGGAATGGCCTTCGGTGGGAGGTGAGAAAGAATGGCCCAGGACCCCTGGTTCCCACACAAAGAGCCCCCCCATCCCCCCAGCTGAGAAGACCCTCTCCTGGCAACGAGCGTGACTAAGAAAGTGTTGCTTTTCCCGTGGTCAATCTAAGTCGGAAAGTAGAGCAAAGCGTCACCAGCCCCTCCCGGCCTTGGAAAGTAAGAAGCAGGAGAGGAGCTGGTCAAGACTACGTGCGCGGTACAGAGGCCACCGCTGTCCCCACGTGAGCCTGAACTCGGCTGTCGGTGTCTCATCACCATGTCCCGTGTTTGTCTTTGTCAGTCTTGTTGCTTCTTAGACTGTGAACTGCAAAGATCCCAGAACAGCAATGCAAGCTGCATGCTCTCTGCAAACCCAGGCGTGTCTCATCATTTCTGGGAGATTTAGGGATGGAAAGTCAGAGGTAGGAACTTTAGCTGCTGAGACCAAACACCCCAAAGACAGCCTGAGACGAGGGATAGCCCTGCACTCACTCTGGGAAGAGTGGGTTGGAATCGGGGAGACCCCAAGGAGCTATTGGGAGTTTCCAGATTGTCCCTAAAGCCACAGGGGAGAAGGTGGAGGCCCTACCCCAGGTCCTTGGGCCACGCTCTGCTTCCCAGGGCCCTTTCCCACCTCTGTCCTGAGCCCTCCCTCCGCCTGGTCCCTCTAGATTCACTCCAGTCGGACATTCGGCTTTGAGGAGAGAAGTCCGCTTTCCACTGGATCTGCCAGGCCTCATCACCCTGCCTGTGCTCGGGCCTCTCTAAGGAGCCGGGCCGGCATCCCATAATAAAGAGCAAGTCAGACAAAAGTGCCAGGTAGCAGACGGCTTACAGGGAGTTGGGAGGTAAGTCCATCCTCCTGAGGCCCAGACAGCACAACTGTGTGCATGGGGGCGGGGTGCACCTTTCTAGCATCGGTGCAGGGGTGTGAAACTGGGGAGAAGCCACAGGTGGAGGTACAGAGGGTAAAGCATCAGCAGCTGCTCCCAGGGGTCAACACAGAGGTCACCCATCCCCACAGAGCCACTCGGCAAACCTGCGAACAGTAAGGGGAGATGACAGACCACACGGTGGATAAAGTGGGCACCCGGGCAAGAGCATTTGAGGCACCCCATGGGGTTTGAACCACAGGGAAGGGCTTGAAGAGAGACACGGGTCCAATCCTCCTGCAGGTAGAGGCAAGGCTGACCCTCCTGTACTCTGTTCATTCAGCAAATATCTCCTGGGCGCGGGGGCCATCCTACCGCAGAGGGCTTGGCAGGGGAAGAAATCAGAAGCAGCCTTGCCTCTTGTGAAAATTACATGGGAAGAAACTGAAAGGAAGCAGGTCCACAGACAAGATCAATGTAGAAGTAAAAGTTCTGAAGAAAATAAAGGAGAAGAATAAGACAGGAGGGATGAGGTGGAGGAGGGTGGTTAATTAGAAGTGGGTGGTTGGGGAAGGCTTGGCAATGAAACGGTATTTGACTTTTGACTGAAGTGACAAGAAGGAGCGGCCACTTGAAGGTCGGGGACAGAGTGTCCAGGCAGATGGAGCAGCTCGTGCAAAGATACCAAGGTGGAAATCAGGATGGGAGCGTTCAAGGAGCAGAAAGTAGGCCAGTGTGCTTGGAGCAGAGTGTTGTGGTGATGTGGCCAAGAGGGCCACCGTAGGGAGTTTGGATTCTACTGAAACCCAAAGAAAGCCCATTATAGTGTTTCAGCAGAAAATGACATCACTGAAGAATACCATAAAAAGGGAGACCCATTACGAGGCTGGGGCCGTGGTCCTGCCTGGAGATGATGCGGCCTGGCGCAGAGGATGTATCGAGGTGAAGCTGAAAGATGAGGTATGAGGTGTGAGAGAAAGGGAGGAATTAGATGTGGCTCTGGGGTTGGTTCTGAACAACCGGATGGGTTTTTTTTTAAGAGATGGGGAGATTGAGGGGAAGGAGGTTCAGATAAGGACCAACGGCTCCACTTTGTCATGTTAACTTTGAGGGTCTTTCCAAACATCAAATGCAGGGGCTCAGTTGGCAGCTGGATCCCCAAGGAGCTTGGCAGGAGGGCTCTGCACCAGCAGGCGTGTCCCAACATTTCCCACAAAGGAGGATACCTACTGCGTGTGAGTCCCCCGCCTCCCGAGTGGGTTTTCCAGGTGCCGAGTAAGAAGGTCTAAGACTGAGTTGGGGAGAACTGCGAAGAAAACAGCCACAGGCGGGGAGCTGTAGGATTTGGAAGGTCTAGTTCCTGAGTTTTCAGCCTGCTGGTCATCTGACCTTCACGCATTTGCTAGTTCTCACATCCTTCATCTGTAACGTGGAGACACGAGACAATAGGAATGAAAGTGCCTGATACACGCTTGCCACAGAGTAACTGCCCAATGAACAGGCAGCTGACCCATAAATATTCCACTGGAAAGGTGTACTATGCTCTGAGTGTTTGTGCCCCCGCCAAATTCATATGTGGAAATCCTAACCCCCAGGTGATGGTATTAGTCAGCGGGGCCTTTGGGAGGTGATGAGTTCTGGAGGGAGGATCCTCCATCAATGGGATTAGTGACCTTAAAGAGAGTCCAGAGAGAGCCCAGGTCCTTTCCATCCAGTGATGGAGGACACAAGAAGTCTGCAACCTGGAAGAGGGCCCTCCCCACCGCCAGGCTGCCCCCCCGGGGCCTCAGACTTCCTGCCTCCAGGACTGTGAGCAATAAGTTTCTGTTGTTAACAAGCCCCGCAGGGGGTGGCATGTTGTTATAGCAACCTGATAACACTAAGACAAGGTTTTTGCATTTTACTGGGGGGAAAGGAAGTAGATAAGTAAATGTTAGGGCTGGTGACTGGCTGTATGGAACTGGGGGGTGGGAGAAAAAGAGGGAGAGAGAGAAGGAGAGAGAGAGGCCCGCGGCCACACCCATTCTAGGAGGGCTCAGGAATGGAGCTGGTTGGAAAGACTAGGCATCCCAATCTATATCTTTCTCTATAGCACCCAGCAGGAGAGGCACAAATTCTGTTTAACAAAAGCTATGGTAGCACCAGTTCAGTGGGGAAGGCAACACCTAGGGTCATCTGCTCTTCTAAGGAAATAGCTGCAGCAGGCCGTCCCCTCGTTGTGGGTCTGTTGAGGTCCTTATTAACACTATATTCTCTAAGGCCAACCCTGCTGTCCCCACCAGGATCCCAGCATCCTCGGTGCTTCTCACCTCCAACCCAGGCAATTCTACACCGGGTTCACTCCTGATTCTCAACTCTACCACTGTGGTCCTCCAAGTGTGTTCCATGGATCCACTTGAGGGGAGGGTGTCCCCAACACCCTTTCAGGAAGCCTGGGTGGTCACAACTATTCTCGTAATACCAGACACGATTTGCCACTTGCACCGTGTCAGCTTTTTGCACTGAGCTCAGAGCACTGGTGGGTGAAATCACGAGCCCCTTAGCAAGAATCAAGGCTCCTGAACCAGCAGTCATTATAGTCTTCACCACCACATGGTCTCAAGTTTTTAAAAAGCCAGCTTCATTTAAGAACGTTCTTGCAGAAGTAGTAAAATTATTATTTCAACCCTTGCATGCACAACCTTAATACTCTGCTGAGTAGTCTAGTATGATTTGTTGTAAGAAAAGCACTTGTGTGCATACTTAAGTCACAAGGTAAGCTTTTTTCATGGAATGCCAGTTTTGGGGAAAAAACAGCTGATAGACAAACTGGTTACTCAGACTTGGTATTTGGCATTTTCTCAAAAAGCGATGAAGTGAGCCTGGCACTTCAAGGAAAATAACTGACAGTATTTGTTGCAATAATAAAATTTCAGCATCCAAATGAAAATTAGAACTTTCTAGATTTTGTATTTGCCACTGTGAGCTTGAGACTTCCCAATACTTAAAGACTTTTCTAATGGGATTGGTGGTAATATTAATGAATGTGATTTTTTTTTAAATTATACATACAATGATTCAACATTCAGAAGATCTGCAGAACTTAGTAAATCAGTATTTTCCAAATGACCAATGCATAGCATCACAGAATCATGCATGGGTAAAAGATCCATTCAAAGCACAGGAGTGAGCAATGGATTTTAATGTAACAGGATGAAAAGTTCGTTGGCACGGTTTCAGAGTTCACACTATAACCAACCTTTAAGAAGCTACCGCCTGTCAAATTTTGATATGGTATCAAAGAAGAATAACCACAGTTACCTGAAAGAGTCATTAAATGCTCTCTCCTTTGCCAGCTGTGCATAGCTGTGTGAAGCTGAATTATCATGCACTTCAAACCAAAACATCTTCCCACAGCTCAAGTGCAGAAGCAGACATGCTTTTATAAATCCAGGCGTTAAAGAGATTTGCAAAATTATGTTTTTAGGTACCACTCTTATTTTTCATACAGTATAATTAATTTTTTTATAAAACTACGTTATTTGTGTTGACATGTAATGGGTTTTTTGTTTTTTAAAAGTTATAAATACATAAAAATATATTTAAATATTTTTAAATTTTATTAGTTTTAATTTCAAACCCAGTAAATATTGACAGACATTTTAAAAAGCTCTTTAGAATCCCCAGTAATTTTGAAATGTTTAAATGGGTCCTAAGACCACAAGTATATGCTGTAGGGAAAGAAATCAGTGCACTGAGAGGCCGCAGGGGGAGAATACAGAAGCCCAGCAAATTAAAAACATTCCCTCTGTCATAGTTTCCTAACCAGCGAGTTGCAGCAATTTAGTTGTCACAGCCCTGTGCCTTGTGAGTCATGAGCAACTCTGTTTAAAACCCTTACTGAGCTCCCTTTCAACGTGTCTTTTTGAAGAACACAGGCCATGACCCAGAAACTTGCAGATACCTGTTGTCCACTTACCCTTCGTAGGTGAGGCAGGATGCAGTCCATCAGCGGGACAGTGTCAGGCACAAGTTTCATCGTGATGCTGGCCCTTGGTTCCCCAGGGCGCTGTCAGCTGCAGGCCTTTGTCCAGTGGTTCTCCTGCTCCTGCCCTTGCAGCATTTCATGAATATGTACCCCCAGCATATGAATTTGAGGGGAGACACATTCGGACTAAAGCATTCAGTTTGTCATTTCTTTCTTTCACAGATCATCATCTAAACCCAACCCAAACTCAAACTACAAACCTTGGGTTTGTATCATCACCAAACCCAAGGTCATCCAGATTTTTCCCTACGTTATCTTTTAGGAGTTTTCTAGTTTTGTGTTTACATTTAGGTCTATGGTCCATTTAGTTACCTGTGATGGGTGTAAGGTCTGTGCCCAGATTCCTTTTTTTTTTTTTGCAGGTGGACATCCAGTTGTTCCAGCACCATTTGTTGAAGAGACCGTCTTTGCTCCATTGTCAAAGCTCAGGTGACTCTCTTGATAAGGGTTCCTCTCTAGGTTCCCTATTCTGTTACACTGACCTACTTGTCTGCTCTCCAGCCAGCACCCCACTGTCTGGATCACTGCAGCTCGACAGTAAGTTTCGAAGTCGGGCAGCATCTGGCCTTGTTCTTCTCCTTCAGTCCTTCATTGGCTCCTCTGGGTCTCACCACTTTGGATGTGCATGGATTCCCACCGGCAAAGCCACCTCTTCTCACTCTGTGGCTGGTCCTTCCCCAGGCTTCCTGGGAGTCGAGCTCCGAGCATGTGTGCCTGGTGGGCATCCCACTTCACCTGCTCGAGAACCTCCTCTTAAACACACCCCTTTCTTCAGCTCTGTCCATTCCCATTCCCGAAACCAGAAGCTCAGGCTTTCAGACGTGGCCTTGCTAAAATGTGCAGGGGTTCCCCTGGATTGGAGGATAAATGTGAATTCCTCTCGCCTCTGACAAACCTCGCTCGTCTTCCCTTCATCTCCTGCTTTCTCCCCTTCACCCTGGGCTGCAGCTGCACTGGCCTCTTTTCTGTCCCTTGGCCACACCGAGCCTCTCCCACCTTTGGACCTGGAACCTGTGGGCCTCCGCCTGGAAGGCCCCTTCTCCCCCTCAGGTCACCCCTGGGTGCCACCTCTGCAGAGAAGACTTCCACAACCATCGCTGCAGAAGTAACATCCCCACCTGCTCTCCATCACCACCCTTTATCTCCTTGATAGCATTTATTGAAAGTATCTCATTATCTTGCTTGTTTCTGTTAGTTTCCTCGCTAACTAGCTGTGTTGTGGTTGGAATACATATGAGCCTCTGGAGGATCTGGGGACAGCCTGCTTCTATCTGAAGAAAAAATATTTGTCTTTTCTCCTCCTCTGAAAACCCTCTTGGGAACCCTAAGGTTTTCAGACTTTGGAAACCAAAGAAAAGGAAAAGGAGTTCCTTTCAGGCAAAGACAGCGTCTGTTCTTTCTCCTGCCAAAACCCTCAGCTGCAGGCAGGAAAGAGCTCAGAGCCAGTGGTTTTACTGAGTGGAGGGTGTGAAGACTGCGGGGGTGGGATTCGGTAGGCAAACCCAGAACTCATCTCTCTAGAGGCTGTCTACCAGCCTCTCTGGAGGTGTCCCCACTGATCCCGGGGGCTCTGGGCAGTGGGGAGGAGGGCCCGGCCTTTCCTAGAGCTGCTGGCGTCAGTGCAACTAGCCGGCCGGCCCGCTGCCTGGGCCTGGACTCCTGTTCCAACAGGACCCGGACTTTAGGCAACCGCAGGGCGGGGAGCGTGCACGGTGAGGGACATCCCGGCTCCTTCTTCAGCGCCAGCAAGTCAAGCCGGGGCCAGAACGCCAGCCGCCGGCCCCGCACCCGGCCACCTCCCGGCGCCCAGCCACGTCCGTGTGCAGGACCGCCTCCCCGCAACGGCCAGGGCCGAGCAGCTGACCGAGGAGCAGGTGGCCGAGTTCAAGGAGGCCTTCTCCCCGTTCGATGAGGGCGGGGATGGCGCCATCAGCACGCGGGAGCTGGGCACCGTCCTGTGGTCTCCGGGCCAGAACCCCACTGAAGCCGAGCTCTGGGACCTGGTGGGCGAGCTGGACCGCGACGGCAGCAGCACCGTGGGCTTCCCCGAGTTCCTGGGCCTAATGGCCCGGAAGGTGAAGGGCAGGGACGCCAAGGACCAGATCCGGGAGGCCTTCTGCATCTTCGACAAGGACGGCAACGGCCTGATGGGAGCGGCCGAGCTGTGGCACGTGAGGACCCGGCTGGGCGAGAAGCCGAGCGACCAGGAAGTGGACGAGATGATCCGGGCGGCGGACGTGGACAGGGACGAGCTGGTGCGCTACGAGGAGTTCCTGCGCTTGCTGGTCTCCAAGGGCGGCCGCAGCCCCACCCCCACCCCCACCCAGGGTGTCCGGGCTCCGCGCGTGGCGCCGGAGGACCTGCCTCCGTTCCCCCGGCCCCTCCGGGCACTGCTCCTCCGCCGGTTGACCTGATCCAGCTGTCTGTCCCCCTTTCCTCTCCTCGTTCCTGCCTACCTCCCCACCTTCTCCTTGCAGGATGACACAGGCCGCCCCCAAGCCCAGCAAGCCCCAAATGTTCCATCCCTCGGGAGCAGAAGCTCAGGGACGTCCCTGTGCACCGACCAGGGTAGGAGGACGGTCACAGCCTCACTGGCCGCTCATGCCCCAGGGAGGGTGCAGTGTGCCCTCCGGGAGCCCTCCTCGTGGGATCCCTAAAGCGCACCCGGCACCTCCATCCGCTGTGGACCAGGGCCCTGGGGCGAGGGGTGCTCTTGGAGGCTGACAGCCAGGGTCTGGCCTCCTGAGAAACACCACCTCCTTTCCCCGCCCCCCACTTCCCCGCGCTCTCTTGTTCCCTTCCGTCTCTGTGCCAAACCGCGGTGAGGTGATTCGTCTCTTAAAGCTGGGAGTCAGTTGTAACACGTTCGTATTCGCCTCTTGGAGGGAAATTTGAAAGGGAGAAAGAGGCCACAGGGGAATAAAGAAAGCATCTGTTTTTCTCTGGTTCCAACGGAAATGATCCTTGTGAAGTCCAGGGTTTAAAAGAGGCAGGAATCTCTCTTTTTGTGCTTTTTTGGAAGTGCGGTGAAATCTTGTATTGATGGGCGTAGCGAACAGAGAGGAGTCTAGGCCAGGTAAATCTTGAATATTTATTTCAAAGAAAATGGAGAAGTTGGCAGCAAAGGGTGGTTACAATTCCACGTAGAGCTTCTAAGATCTGAGTCGATTATGGTGGGGAAGGAACACTGGTCTGTGTTCGTGGATTTCTTACATTCATGATCAAGTTGTTGGGAAGTGCGGTTTGAAGAGAGTGAGGGCTGGAGAGGGCCCGTGTGGTGCCAAAGCAAGAGACAGTGCTTCCCGCATTAAACCCTGGCTCCCAGAGGTGGCATCAGATAACCCAAAGGCCGAAGGGGCTTGTCGGAGATTATTTCAGTGTTTTCGTGGGGTGGACACTACACCTGGCGTCATCAGAGAGGGCTGCCAGCCCTGGGACAGTCACAGAGCGGCTGGCCCATCTTGACAAGTCCTCTTTCCTGACACCCTCCCCACCATGCACGTTTCCTCATATGTAAAGGGAAGAGCACAGGCTCTGGGGCCGGACAGACTGGGATTGTAGTTATTGCTGCCCTGCCGACTGGGCCCAAATCACTCGTCCTCCCCGTGGTGACAGCTGACACTCTGGCAGCCCTTCCTGGGCGCCGGGCCCTGCTGTGAGCACACTGCCTGTGCAGTGACTCACTACCACCCTACGGGGGGCCACCCTTTGCAGCTTCCCCGTCTACAGATGAGGAAGCGGAGACACCGAGAGCTTAAGAAAGCAGCCTGTCCCACAGCTGGAGTTGGATGCAGGTCTGTGCCCCTGATCTCACTCACAGCCTCCCTAGAGCTCCGTGGCCTCTACCGTGACCTGATGATGAGAATCACGCCTCCTCCAGCACTTGTGAGGATCAGAAATCATCTTAACATGCCAGGTATGCAGTAGGTGCTTAATAAATGACAGCTACTATGGCTATCATCCTTCCAGCACCAACACTCTGTATTTCCACCCGTTGGAACAGTCCAAGGGAAGAGCCAGGGTCTCGTTTGGAAACCGGCCTCCTTGGGGCAGCTGCAGAGCCCCCTTCATGTGGGAAGACAAACCGGTGCTCTGACCGCGGGGCCTTGCAGGCTCACCCCTTTGGGCTCATCCTCCCATAGCTCAACAGTCAGGGGTGGCTGAACTCCTGCAGGTGCAGGCTTGGGAGCAAGCCCGTAAGAGTGGACGGAATGTCTAGGTGCCATGGACGTGGCTGCCCCGGTGCCATGAGCAGAGAGCCAAGCCCGTTGTCACCTCAGAGGCTCAGATGTGCATCCTGGTCCCATCTGCCAAAAGAAGCACCAACGTCATCCCCAGGGACCTTGTGTCTTTCATGGGACGTGTGCTCAGTGCTGCGGGAGGGAAAGAAGCAGAGGCAAGGAAGGGGGGGTTCCAGGTCTCCCTGCACAGTGTCCACGGGTCTGCAGTTGCCAGTGTGGGCCTGGCTGGGGAGCTGGCACTCAATCCCCTCTGTCCTGGTGGGTGCCCTGAAGTATGGGGACCTGTGTGCCTGCCAGCACTTAAGCTGGAAGGGGTGAGGTGTCTTCCTGCGTCTCTGTCCGGCCTCCTGGCATCACATGGGAACCACCTTGCCTGCATTTAACCGGCTTTAGAACCTGTCGTGAGAACCCCTGGGGCCAGGGCAGGAACGCAGCTGGTGTTGGAAAGACCTCGTATCCCTCCCGTGGGTGTGCCGGTGACACCCAGAAACCAGGCTGCGGATGAGGGGTCTGGGCAGACTGGAACCAAGATGACAGTTTCTCCCCCGTCCCCAGAGACAGCAGAGCCCCTCAGACCACCGCCTGCTGTTTCCAGCTTGGCTCTCGTGACCCTGAGCACTGGGGCGAGTGCACCCCATGGGGGTCTGGCACACACAGGTTAGTGATACACGGGCCTCCCTTCTGTGTGCAGGTGGGAATCGGGCGTCAAGGCTGAGGGGACCACAGAGCTGAATGTGACCCCCTGGGTTTTACTTTCCTGACACAATTTTTTTTAATGTTTTCTGTTGTCCTTTCTCATTCAAGCAAGGCCATCAGCCAGCTCGGCCACATGGCTGGCCGCTCTCCCAAACTGCTAGGTTAGGGACAGGGGTGCCAGCCCAAGGGGCACACAGAGGGTGGCGCTCTCTGAATCTGGGGGTCCCCTGCCTTGGTCGGTGTGTCCAAACTGCAGTGGGTGCAAGTTCTTTACGGTGGCTGGCAGCCAGGCAAACCCTTCACAGTGCCCACCTCCATGCCAGGCACCGGCCACTCCCACTCCGGGTGTCCCGTCACACTGGGGCCTCGGCCAGGGACTCGGGCTCCTGGGCCACACCCGCGTCTGTCTTCAGCCTCCTCTCTCTCTACCCCCCCACCCCGCTCCATCTTCTTTTCCTTCTCCCTCCCCTCAGCGCCAGGACTTGTGCTGTCCCCAGACACCTAGATAGACGTTTTGTTGGTAAAGTGCAGTCACCACAATTGCCAGGTGTAGGTCCTTGGCCTCATTGAGTAGGACGGGGCGGGGCGGAGGGAGGAGGATGGGAGAGGGGCCCTGAGGACCTGAGCGAGGAGTCCAGGCCTGCAGAGCAGCCCGCGTTTCCGGAACAGACTTGGAGCAGCCCCTCCATGTTCAAGTTCCCTTTTCCTTTCAGTCCGCGAATAACTGGAATTAACCTCCCTTCATCCCCCAAAAAGGTGCTTTCTGACTGCAGCTCAGAACATTCCATCCATCCTTGGGGAAGGAATTTATAAATATTACCTCGACTTCCATGTGCTTTCGGCAGGCCTGTCATAAATCAGTGCAGGGCTCCTGGACCTCCCAGGCTATATAAAGCCACTCTTCTGCCTCCTGTTTCCAATTTTAAATCAAACACAGCTCAGCCCTGCAGGCTCCTGCGGATTCCAGGGGCCGCTCAAAGGCTCCCCGAGCCAGCCAGCTAAAAATGACTCCGTTGTTCCCCTGGAGAAATTTAAAATTAAAACTCACGTGTTGGGTGGAGACTGCCCACGATGAATATGAATGAGGAATACAAGATGTGTTTCTCCACCAAAAAACAAAGCAAAAAAAAAACCTGTCTCTGAAAACGGTCTGGGCCCAACTCACCTGCCAACCTCCCCACCATCCTGCTTTTTGGGTGGTTGTTTCTATAGCAACCGGGTTCTCAGACAGGTGCCTGGACACCCCGTCCCCCCACCCAGAGGGGAAGCAACCGGTTAAAGGCCTCCCCTGGCCCTCTGATCAGGTGCCAGGGGCTGGCAGGCTGGGGCACCTTCCGCCAAGTGTGGGGAATGGAAACGTCATGGGGCTAGTCCTGGGAGACGCGCTTGGATTGACCTGGAAAGGATGGCGGGTTTCCATGCCCGGGGAGACAGTACCCGTGGAGACAGTCAGTGAAGAAATCTCACACTGTCCCCTAAGCACCTTCTCCAGTCTTCCCACCTTTCTAATGGCCTCAGAATCTCCAGGGAGGGGAAGGAGCCAGGCCCTCGGTACAGAAGGAGGGGTGGCATCTGGAGTCTAGCATCAGGTGGGCCCAGGCTGTCCTGGCTGGTCAGCTGGTGCTGCCCTGCGGGCCTGGGATAGCTGAGCATTGGTGGAGGGGCCCCTCCCTCCCCCACCCGCCATGGGGAAATGGACTTCGTGCAACGCTGCCAGCCCGTGGGTAAAGCTCATCTCCCTGGACACAGAGCTGGCCCATCTCTCGTCCATCATGTGCCCTGCAGGCTGGTTTGGAGGGCTCCCAGGATAGATGTTCAGGTCTCACTGAGGGCAGGCTTCCATGCCGGGACCGGACCGTGTGAACTGCTCACCAGGCATTGCATTTTCAGCTCCTTAAATCCTCAAAACAAGCAAGTGTGGCAGCTGCTTTAATGATCCCATTTTAGAGAAGATTGAGGCCTCAAGAGTCTAAATAGCTTCCCCCAAATCACGCATCTAGTAAATCAGGGTTTGAACCTGGGTTTGACCAGCTCCAGAGCCATCATCCTTCCCACCATCACAGAGAAGCTTCTCGGAGCAAGCAGCCTGAGACTGACGGCAGCCTGACCTTGCAGAAGTCTTGAGGCTCCAGCAGAGCTGCAAAAGGCACGTCGATGGGAAAGGCCTGCAAGTGGGAACAGCTGCTGGGCAGGGTGTGGGCAGCCAGGACGCAGAGAGAAGACAGACATCAGCCGGTGTTGAGGGAGCCATGAGAGCCGCTGTGCCAGCGCCTGGATGGCTGCAGAGGGAGTGTTGTCAAGCCTCCCACAGCCCTGGGCCCTGCATGGGGTCCTCACCGCGTGGCCCCCCGCCCTCCCACGTCTTTGTGACAGTAGATGCCAATCAGTTCGCAGTGCTGAGCAGGCATCCCTCTGGCCGAAGCTGGGCCCAGGCCTTTGTCACTGGAGAGAGGAGCTTGGAAATGTCTGGGCCTCAAGCTTCTGTTGTGAGAGAACACTGCCTCCCCCCAGACTCACATCGTGGGGTGATGATGGGCAATCATAAGAGACTCATGTCCTCGTGGGTTGAATTATGTCCCCCAAAATTCATATGTTGGAGTCTTGACCCCCAGAACCTCAGGGTGTGACCTCATTTGGGGATGGAGTCATTATGGAGGCAGTCAAGTTAGAGTGAGGCCATTAGGTTGGGTCCCAACCCACTATTACTGACGTCCTTCTAAGAAGGGGAAATTTGTGGAGGGTTTTTTCAGTTTTTATTTATTTCATTATTATTATTATTTTGACCATGCCACATGGCTTGTGGGATCTCAGTTCCCTGACCAGGGACTGAACCCGGGCCAGGGCAGCGAGAGTGCAGAGTCCTGACCACTGGACTACCAGGGAATTCCCAAGATGGGTAAATTTGGACACAGTTGGATGATCACGTGAGGACACAGGGAGAAGACGGCTGTCTACGTACCCAGGAGAGCAGCCTCAGGAGGAACCAGCCCTGCTGACTCCTTGATGTTGGACCTCCAGCCTCCAGGACTGGGAGAGAATAATTTCTGTTGTTTAAGCCCCACAGCTTGTGGTGCTTGGTTACAGCTGCCCAGCAAGTGCATAATACTCCCTGTATAAGGCGGGGTTAGGGGTATTCACAGATTCTTGTCTTAGTCTGAGTCCCCGAACTGGTTTTCTCCTGGTCCAGCTCTGATTTCATGAGTCATACACACTAGACTCTGAGAGAATCCAAGGAGAAAGGAGATCTTGCCACGTGGAAAAACACCTTCTGATGCACTCTGTTGCCACTTCCCAGACTCTGGTCCTGCAGACTCACCTCTCCCAACCTCAGCGCCTCTGAGAAGTAAAACAGTCACTGGAGTCGGCATGACAATGCACAGTGCTTCAAAACCTGAGGGCGCATTCTCTCCATCCCCCCCACTGAATGCAATGTGACATTCTTACCACGGAGCCTGAGGTAGAGATAAAATTTTAGACTTGAAGAATCTTGGTCTGTACACCGCCTTAGGAGTTATCTGGCCTGATTTCCTACCCAGGATGAAAGGCCTAAATATGACAGCGCCCCAGAGAGATGGCTGGTTTGCATCCCTTGAAAGTGTCCATTAGAGAGTTCAAGGTCAATTGGCCAACAGTTGGATAATTCTTATCCTTAGAAAGTGTTTCCTTATGTGGGTCTGAAATGTGTCTTTCTTCCTTCTACCTACATCGTGGGTAGATTCCACAGCCCCAGAAAACATGACGGACGCCTTCTCTCTGTGTCAGTTCTTCAAACAACTATAGAGACCATCAGGTCCTGCCCTACACTCTCTCCTCTGCAAAGTAGCTCTAATTCCCTCCAGAGTTTCTTATGTGACACACGTTCAGGCCGCCTCACCTCTTGACATGCTTTAGCGTTTCAAAGTCTCTCTTGTCGATGTGTCACCGGGCCCTAGCCAGGTGTGACCAATGCCAGTGGCGGTGGGGCCGCATCTCCCTGTGCGGAATACGGCACCTCTAAGAATGAAGCTCGTGGTCAAACCAGACTTCCGCGCAAGTCATATGCTGCTCATCCGACAAATATTGTTGAGCGTGTGTGTGCGTGTGTGTACGTGCTGGACTTCGGGGGACACAAAGATGATTAAGACTCAGGACCTCACCACAAATGGAGGGAAGATCAGTAAAGAAGTGGTTACAAGACAGTGCCGGGGGGTGGAGGAGAAAGTGGATGTGTGGAGGAGGAAATGCCTCGGCTGTCCAGCCAGTGGAGGGGTGGGGGAGGACTACACACAGATGACTCGCCAGCTGAGTCCTGAAAGCAGCCAGGCAGTATGATGGGGTGGGGGGGTAGGCAGGCCTGGATTTGCTCTTCCCAGGCTGAGTGTACAGCATGGGAGAAGGCACAGAGGCACAAAGGAGCGACCACCTCCTGTCCATCCTTCTAATCCTGTTCAATCCTCCAGGAAGGCTGACTTTCCAACCCCTCCAGGTTGGGTCAGATCCCTTCGCTCTGTCCTCTGTGACACTCGCTGCAGACCTGTGACCTCCACACTTACCCCGTGATATTGTCATGATCTGTGATCTCCCCACGGAGCTGTCACCTCTTTGAGTTCATCAACTTCATCTCTGAATGCCTCACAGAGAACTGGCAGAGGGTCATTGTTCAAAACAAGTGCATGGATGGATGGATGGAAGGAAGGAAGGAAGGAAGGATGGATGGATAGATGGATGGATGGGTGCAAGGATGGATGGATGAATGGGTGGAAGGATGGATGCAAGGATGGAAGGATGGATGAATGGAAGGATGGATGGATGGATGGGGACACCAAGTGTGTCCCAACCAGAGACACTGGAGCTCACTGTGGGGAGGCAGGATGGTGAGGCGATGAAGACCTTCCCACCCTTCTCAGGGGTGTGGTCTTCACACCGCAGGCAGTGGGGAGGCAAGGGTTACTTTTATGCAGGGGATTGATTTGGGGGAGAAAACATGCTGGCGGCCATTCGAAGATGAAGATTAGAGGTGGAGTAAACAGAAGCAAGTCATGAAACCTGGGTGACAGCCCAAGCGAGAGAGGACAGGGTGTGATACAAGGCAGTGGCCACAGGGAGTGAATGGCAGGAAGAGGGAAATGGGGTAAGAAGATAACTAGACAGAGCTTGGTGGGATTCAGGAAAGGAAGAGGCCAGAAGAACTCGGGCAACTGGGCTGATGGCATAATCCTTGTCTGAAAGTGAGAACTGAGAGAGACAAGGATTTCCGTTTTATTTTGACGGCTGGAGGACACGGGAGAAGGGACAAGATAATGAACTCTTCTTTGTTTTTTCGGTTTTGTTGATTTTCAGGTAATGGGCCTTCCAAACTCATTCCAGAAGCATGAGTTTGGGGCCAGGCTGGGTGGAAGGTCTGGGGGCCATCGGTTCCCCCTAGGAAGCCGCAGGAATCAGCGAGGCAGCTGGGAGAGGATGGAGTGCAGGGAGAAACGGGCTGGAGACAGAATCCAAGCTCTCAAGGCATCGCTCAGAGCCCACACTCAGAAGAGCCCCGAGCTTAGTTCGATGCTATGCTGTCGCCACCCTTCTCAGAAATTCCTACCGATTTTTCAATTATTAAGAATCAGGGGCCACATTTTCATTTTGCACTGGGCCCCCTGAACCACGTGTCCAGTCCTGCTCTCCACGCTATCCTTCACTCCTAGGGCAGGGCTGCAACATGGGGGGACCAGGTGCCCACGGAGACGGAAGCGTGGTCGGATGGAAGAGGTGCCAGGAGCCAGCAGAGTGGCGGAAGCAGAGGAGAGGGTTTCAGAGGGGAGGTGCGTCCCTGGGTTCTTTGCCCTGGACCACAGTGAGGATGGCAGAGCATTTGCCCCCAGGCGTGCGGTCCTGCCAGTTGAGGCCGATGCCCACCAGCGAGCAGAGCGGCTGCTATTCCCAGACTCTTTTTCCACTCAGACCCCTCCATCCTCCCACACTGAAGACAAAGCAAGGTCTCTGATGAGGGGCTGGTGTTTGTTTCCACCCAGCCCGTTGACACAACTTCGGATTTTTCTTTTGGGGGAGCTTCTTTCTCCAGAAAACGCTGCTGGTACTGATTACACCCTGACTGGGGGAAATGACCACCCTAAAGATATCAATCCCCGTGGACTGGAGAGGGCCCAGATCCCAAATGACCCCACTTCCTTGCCCCCGCAGGGGAGGTCTCCAGCCGGGCCAGCTCAGGCCCCATCCTCAGTACCCCTTCCATAGCGGGCTGGAAGCCCCAGAACTTCTCCCTGAGCCATCGCAGCCAAGGTGACAGATCTGGTTGGAAAACAGGTGCTAACAGCCCAGAGTGTGTCGTCAGCCTGGGCTGAGATTGTAAATTCTCCCCACGGACCCCTCCCCCATCACCATCGGCACCACTAAAGGAGGGAAAGAAAATACTCCAGAGGGACTGGATTAAGGTCTTTCAGCTCAGAAAGAGAGGGATTAGGCAGAAGCTGGTAAAGAGATGGTCTTCTGGGAATTCCCTGGCGGTCCAGTGGTTAGGACTCTGCGCTTCCACTGCAGGCCCGGGTTCGATCTCCGGTAGGGGAAGTAATATCCCACAAACCGTGCAGCGTGGCCAAAAAACAGTCTTCTTCTCCAGGAAGAACTGAGCCACAGGAAATGGTCTTAAACATCCACAGGGAAGATTCTGATCAGGGGTGAAAAAGAGTTTCGCAATGGCACAGATCTTGAGAGGCCTACAGAGAACACCAAAGGAGAAAATTTACCTGTGCAGGAGCACGGGCTACGTGGGGGGAGTCTCTGTATTCCACGAAGCCCCTATCGCAGGCTTTGCATAGGTGGTTGGTAAGTAAACGCCTGAAGTTATGCAGGAAAGCTTTTTTAAGATATCCCAAGGGATACCAGCTGCATTTCCAAGAACCAGGCTCTCCAAACAAAAATCTGGGTCCAAAGTCCTCTACGTAATTTTGCAAGTAAATTTTCAGTTCTTGGATCCGGAGGCTTTGTGGCCTCATCTAAGTCTCAGATTCTGCACAGTCACAATTTCAAAAAATAATACAGTGTTCCCAGCGGAGATGCTCCGGGGCTGGAGGAGGACTCTTTGTAACCCAAAACCTGTGAGGAAACTTTAGTTCTGGCGCCAAAGAGAGGTTTCCACTGAAAGGGAACAAAAACAGGCAAAGAGGTTTTGCAACAGGCAAGCGCTCTGTTTAAAAAAAAATGCAGAGACGTCAGGAAACTCCAAAGAACTGGCTAAAAACAAGATTTCTTTAACCTAGAACATGGGGACTTCAACAAGGCGAAGGAAATTGGATGCTGGAATCTGGCCCCACCAACATTCTCAATTCTAACCTTCGTTGACCTGCTGGAAGGGAGGTGGTAGGTGAGGAAAAGGACATTTCCTTCATCTGGGATCACATCTTCATCTGGTCTCTGCTGTTGTGCAGACAAAGCTTCATTCATGGTGCTTGGAGAAGGAACTATCAGATACTGATTCCAACGTGAGTTTCATTCATTCATTTATAAATCTTACAATTATTTGTTGACTGTCTGCTCCCTGCCAGGCACTAGGCTGTTTACTGGAGATGAGAAACACCTGCCTTCAGGTAGCTACTGTTTAGTGAAAGCACCAACAGGTGGGTTGCAGAACTGAAACATCTCCAGGACCGGAGATCCCGAGTCACCCAAGAGATGTGGGGTGCATCACAACTGCCCAAGCTACATCATCATGTGTATTCCCAACACATGAAAGCCTCAGTGTTGATTAGGCCTTGAGAGGAACCAAGTCCATCCCTTACTGTGTTACATCTGATGATTGCAAGAATTTTCCCCAGCCCAGCCTCAAGCTCCATAAATGTCGAGCCTCATTTCTCTTCTCTACCCCGTCCTCCCATGCCCTGGTATCATTGGGTCTTCGCGTGGCACTGAGACCACAGGCCGGTGGTGGGAGAAGCATCCCCGAGGCCGTTTCTCTACCAGAATGTGTGTGGATAACGTGACTGTACACGGAGTGACTGCAGCCTGCCTAAATCAGGGAGGAAAATGAGGGCAGCTGTGACCGACCGCACCTACAAATTGTCTGCAAACACACGGCCACGGGAGCACCTTGCAGGAACACTCCCGGGCTGTGGAGGGAGTCGCCCTACGAGGGTCCGGAAGCAGAAGCTTGAGTCTACTTTTCCCCAAGGTCAGTGCAGGTCTGGGGGAATGTCTACATGTTCCGAGAAGTCATCTCGGTGGTCGAGATTCTCCGCCCCGTAGGTCACCTCGGGTCTGTGTCCAAGAGTCGCAAACATTTAAATCAGGCTCTTCCTAAATGCCAAGAAAGATGTGGTGATGCCAATCCTGTGCCCTGTTTTTTAGATCTAACTTCCTTTCTCCCTCCATGCCCCCCCACACACCCCATCCCCCGATGTGTGGGCTTCTCTCTGCCGGACCTCTCCCGCTGTCGGTTTTCTGTTTCTGATTCTCGATGTGTTTAACTCTCTTTGGAAGCCTTCTCATCGTTTTCTTTCCGTTCTTCCCTCTTTTAGACCTGTATTGCCCTGTCTTCTCTCCTCCATCTCTTTCTCTCTCCTCCTCTCCCCTGCTGTCACCAGCATCTCTCTACTTTAAGATCTGCCCCCTCCATCCCTCCTTCCTTTTACTCTAAGCTTTCCCTCAATTACTTCTGTCTCTGGTCTTCACATCCCACTCTGGACTCTCCCGCCCACCCCCATCTTTCCCTGGAGCTTCCACTTCTTTCCAAATACAACCAACCTCCACTTCATCCTGACATATTTTTCCCCTCTATTCAGTAGTTGTTTAAGAACTTGCTCTCAGGACACAGCCTTATTGCAGTCTGTTTTTCCTTCCTGTGGCCTGAAAGCCCTGAGCAGCCTTTCCCTTCAGGCTGCAGGATGGGAGCAAGTCCAGGAACTGCAGGAGCTGGTCCAGGACCCCTCTCCCCTGTGTTTGCAGGCACTGCCCTAGAGGGAAGGGTTTCTTGGGATGTCCTCTGTCTCAGACATGATGGAGAAGAGCATGTCAGTTAGTTGGCAATCCCTCTTAACTCTGTTTTTTCTCTAATTCCCTCTAATTCTGTTTTTGTCTGACTTTCTACGGAAACCTATACCTATATGTTGTTCATCACTCCACTAACAGGTTCTACTAGAACACCCTCTATGAGCCATAAAGAGCAAAACAAAGTCCCGGTCCTCAAGAAATGTACTGTCCAGGGTCTATGGACACGAAACTATCACCTATAAATAGTCATCTAAGTAATAAAATGTACAATGCTGACCATACGGGTGCAGGTCAGGGAGGGGAGAACCCAGCCTAAGCCTCAGGACTGGAGGTTCCCAAGGAGACAGTGAGAGACAGGGCAGCAGGTCCCCTGGGAGCCAGCTCAGTGGGGGATTGGGAGTCACAGAGAGGCGAGGAGAAGGACCTTTAAATTAAGTGATAGTGGAGGGAACCCATTCACCACCAGAGCTCTCGGTGCCTCCCTGACTCACCTGCAGGTTCCACTCCCTTCCGGCCACTAGGAAATTGGGTTATAAAATCCAACTGATATCCTGATTCTTGGGAACTTTGATTACAACCACCTGCTTTGGGGATTACAGACCCAAAAGGGAAGGGAAGATCCCCGAGGAAGGTGTATGGCAGACATCCGGGGATTTTTTTTTTTTTTTTTTTTTTTTTTGCGGTACGCGGTCCACTCACTGCTGTGGCCCCTCCCGTTGCGGAGCACAGGCTCCGGACACGCAGGCTCAGCGGCCATGGCTCACGGGCCCGGCCGCTCCGCGGCATGTGGGAACTTCTCGGACCGGGGCACGAACCCGTGTCCCCTGCATCGGCAGGCAGACTCTCAACCACTGAGCCACCAGGGAAGCCCAACATCTGGGGATTTGTCTTCCCCCTTCGGGTGAGTCTTTGGATTTAATATCCATATCTTCCTCACCGGAAATGAAATTACATGGTGCGGTAAGTACTCTTACACTCAAAGAACAAATTGGAACTTTCCAAAAAAATCCAAATTAGTTACCTAATAATCCCAATTATATGCAAAAGCTTCCAGAAATACCTGAAGAAGAGCAGTTTTAGCAGAACCTTACCCACGGGCACAGTACACTTCAAACTCCTTTTAACGCCATTGTCCTTCTATTTGCTCTTCAGTGAGAGAATTACGGATGCTTAAAAGAAAATCATTGTAGTGACCCAAGAGATTAAAAAGCCCAGCTCCCTCATGAGGAGAAGAACATCACTGTAACATGTACACAGTTCTTAGCATTTGCCAAGGGCTTTAACAAATGTTGGCTCTGGCTTATTTAATACAACTTGGATATTATTATTCCCATTTTATAGATGCTGAAAATGTAGCTCAGTAAGAATAACTGAGATGGCTGGACTGCTATGTTAAGTAAATGATAGCCCAGTTTTTTGAACCTATATCCTACACACAAGCCACTGCTCTTTTTATTAAAAAAAAAAAAAGTTTCTGATCATAAAAGTGAGATTTTTTTAAACTTTAATTCAGAAGAAGATAAGGAAGAAAATAAAGAGCAGTCAACATTTGGTGTATAGCCTTCCAGGATTTTTCTCATGTAAATATGTGTATATTTAAAAAATAAAACTGGGATGACACTGTGCATACATTTTATAATTTATATTTTTTATGTAACAGTACATCCATGAGCATTTTCTTATAGTCCAAGATATAGATACCAAGATAGATCATATTCTGTGTCAGAAGACAAATCTCAACATAATCAGAAAAATCTTACAGAATATGTTATCCAACCATATGGAATCAAATAACAAAAAGAAATCAATAACAAAAAGATAATAGGAAAACCTCAGATCACTAAATACACATCTAAACAATCCATGGGTCAAAAAGGAAGTCTCAAAGTAAATTTTAAAGAAATGCATTGAACTGGATGAAAATGAAAACACAATACTTTGAAATTTGTGGGACACTGCTAAAGCAGCACTGCAAGGAAAATTTGTAGGACTAAATGAATATATTAGAAAAGAGGAAAAACTCAAATTAATAACCTAAGCTCCCACCTCAAGAACCTAGAAAGAGAAGAGCAACATAAATCCAAGGAAAGCAGAAATAGGAAATAACAAAGAGAAAAGCCAAAATCAATTAAATTAAAAACAGAAAAATAGAGAAAATCAACAAAACAAAGGGCTAGTTTTTTGGTAAGATCAATAAAATTGACAAACCTCTAGCAAGACCACTGACAAAGAAAAAAAGAGAAGACACAAATTACAAATAGGAACAAAATAAAATACCACCACAGATCCTAGAGACATCAAAAAGATATTGATGGAATGCTACAAACAATTCTACCCCCATAAATTTGACAATTGGAGGAAATGGACCAATTCCTTGAAAAACACAAACTACAACAACTTACCCAAAATGAAATAGATAATTTGAACAGCCCTATTGAATAGCCCTATAACTATCAAAGAAATTGAATTTGTAATTTTAAAACTCCCCAAAAAATAAATCCCCACATCCAGAAGATCTATACAATCTCTTACAGGAAATAAGAGAAGGAACATTTCCCAATTCATTTTATGGAACCAGCATTACCCTAACACCAAAAGCAGTGTACAAAAAAAGAGGAAACTATAGACCAATATCCTCAATGACTACAGATGCAAAAAAAAAAAAAAACCATTTTAAAATAGCAGCAAATAGAATTCAACAATATATAAAAAGAATTATACACTGTTACCAAGTGGGGTTTATTCCAGAAATACAAGACTGGTTCAATGTTCAAAATCCATTGGTGCATATAAAATAATTAATTAAATTAAATTTTAAAAAAATTCATTGGTGCAATTCACCATATTAATAGGCAAAAGAAGAAAATTCACATCATATTAATTGATACAGAAAGAAAATTGACAAAATTCAACACTCATTTATAATTTTAAAACTATCAGAGAAAAAGGAGTAGAGAAGAACTTCTTCAACTTGATCAACAGCATCTGCAAAAGCCTACAGCTAACATTATACCTAACAGTGAAAGACTGAATGCTTTTCCCTAAGGTCAGGAATGTCCACTCCAGACTGGGAGAAAATATTTGCAAACCACATATTTGACAAAGGACTAGTATCTATAATCCATAAAGAACCCTCAAAAGTCAACAGTAAAAAAAATCCCATCAGCAAATAACGGGCAAAAAACATGAGGAGACATTTCATCAAAGAGGATGCACAGGTGGCAAATAAGCACATGAAAAGATGCTTAATATTATTTATTAGGGATATGCAAATTAAAACCACAATGAGATATCATTATGTATCTTCATGATTGAAATAAAAAAGAGTGACAACACCACATTGGCAATGATGCAGAGAAACTAGATCATATATGCATTGTAGGCAGGGATGTAAAAATGGTATAGCCACTCTGGAGAACAGGTTGGCAGTTTCTTAAGAAAAAATCTAAAAACCGGGCTTCCCTGGTGGCGCAGTGGTTGAGAGTCCGCCTGCCGATGCAGGGGACACGGGTTTGTGCCCCGGTCCAGGACGATCCCACATGCCGCGGAGCGGCTAGGCCCGTGAGCCATGGCCGCTGAGCCTGCGCGTCCGGAGCCTGTGCTCCGCAATGGGAGAGGCCACAACAGTGAGAGGCCCACGTACCGCAAAAAAAAAAAAAAACAACTAAACTAAAAACTTAAACATGCAACTACCATACAACCCAAGTAGTTGAACACTTGGGCATTATCCCAGAGAAATTAAAACTTATATTTAAATTTTAAGTACACAAATGTTTATAGTAGCTTTGTTATGCCCTAAAACTGTAAACAGCCTGATGTCCTTCACTGGGTGAATGCAGTCCATCCACACCATGGACTATTACGTGGCACTAAAAAGGAATGAATGATTGATACATGTAACAACCTAGATGAATCTCCAGAGAATTATGTTGAGTGAAAAAAATTGAATCCCAAAAGGTTGTATACTGTACAATTCCATTTATATAACATTTTGAAATGACAAAATTATAGATATGGAGAACAGATTAGTGATTGCCAGGAGTTAAGATGGGAATGGGGACAGAAAGCGGGCATAGCCCTTAGAGGGCATCCTGAGGGATCCTAGCAGTGATGGGAACGTTCTTTGCCTTATGTATTAATGTCAGTATCTGGTTGTGGTGTTGTACTATTTATAGTTTTGCAAAATATTACCATTGGGGAAAATTGGTAAAGGGTACACAGGACCTCTCTGTATTATTTCTTAAAGCTGAGTGTGAACCTACAATTATCTCAAAATAGAACATTTAATATTTTTAAATTAGAAAAAACTGGGATCATGCTTTGCATATGTTTTATATTTTATTTTTTATAATATATCATGAGCATTTTCTCTTGGTCTAAAGTAGTCTTATATGTTATAATTGTTGACTGCTTATATTTCATCTATGGATATATTATAATTTTTTAATTATTTGTTTTTCCTAGGGATCTGGATTATTTTTAAATATTTTGCTATTATTATTTTAAAATGCTGAGAACAGCATCCTGGTGTCCATTTTTTAAAAAACAGCTCTAATGAGATACAAATAACATACCATACAAGTCACCTGTTTAGAGTGTACAGTTTAATGTTTTTTAGTATTTTCAGTGTTGTACAACCATCACCACAATCTAATTTTAGAATGTTTTTGTTCCCCCTAAAATAAGCCCTATACCCATATCAGCCAATCTCTGTTCCTCCCCGCTTACCTGCCCCAGCCCTAATCAACCGCTAATCTACTTTCTGGCTCTATCAATTTCCCTATAGAGACAAGTTCTGGACATTTCATATAAATAGAATCATACAGTATATAGTCTTTTGTGAGAGGCTTCTTTCACTTAATGTTTTCAAGGGTCATCCGTGTTGTGGGAAGTGTCAGGGCTTCATTCCCTTTATTGCTGAATAATATTCCCTTGTATGAATATGTCACATTTTATCCACTCAACAGTTGACGAACATTGGCTCGTTTTCATTTGAGTGGCAAATATAAATAGTGCTGCCATAAGCATTCCCATACAACTTTTTTTTTATGGATGTATGTTTTTATTTCCTAGGAGGGGAATTGCTGTGTCATATGGTAATCCTATGTCTAACTTTTTAACCTAGTGTCCATTTCTGATTATTGCTTTAAGGTACATTCTTAGCCATGAAAATAACTGGTCAAATCATAGCACGTCTTTAAAGTTTCTGATGCACAGTGCCAAATTATACTCCTAAAAATTCTGCCCCGACCAGAGCAGGAGGACACTTTGACAGTACAAATCCGGGCTCCAGAGGCTCTTCCAGGATTGGTCCCACAGTTATCTGATCTGCTTGGAGCTGCAGCAACTGCCGAGGCAGCCCACTCCTTTCCAGGACAAGGCTTAGTAGAAGGAACCAGAAGACCCGCCTTCTTCTCCCAGGCCTGCTGCTTGCTGGCCATGCAACCTCCAGCAAGGTATTTATTTCCTCCTTTGCAAAAGGAAGTTAATGCTCATCTGCCTACCCCACTCAACGTTGGCAGATCAATGTAGCAACTCGGTGTAGGAATGCTTTTCCAATGTGGACACACCCAGACACGAGTGAGTCCGGCCAAGGGATCACTTTTTGAGAAGCGCTGCTTAATTGGGTTGTCCACTGAGCCTTGATTTTGGGGTGGAACTTGGTAGTCAGGGTTCAGTGTTTGGTTGGCTCAAGATATATCTACTTTAACAGAACCTGAGGACAAAAAGCTTCCTTTTTTTTTTTTTTTTTACCATGAATGTGATTGCACAGCACACTTTTTTTTTTTTTTTTGGGGGGTGGTACGCGGGCCTCTCACTGCCGTGGCCTCTCCCGTTGCGGAGCACAGGCTCCAGACACGCAGGCTCAGCGGCCATGGCTCACGGGCCCAGCCGCTCCGCGGCATGTGGGATCCTCCCGGACCGGGGCACGAACCCGCATCCCCTGCATCGGCAGGCGGACTCCCAACCACTGCGCCACCAGGGAAGCCCCACAGCACACTTTTGATGTATCATTAAGCTACACACACACACACACACACACACACACACACACACACTCCCAGCAGTAGCTCAGTTAGGGAGGGACAGAAAGGGCCGAGATACCAGGGAGTCCGTACCTCAGGCAGGGACCAGCTGGTTAACCTTAGGCAGGAGCCTTAGTTGCATCACTCCCAACGATACAAAACATGCACCAGTACTGCAGAGCTATATAATTTAATAAGTATCACGTATCATTATTTGGAAAATTAAAATTCAGCTGGACTAAAGACCTCAGAAATCCCTGCTGGCTGGGTGGCTCTAGAGTTCTCTAAGGCAGACGAAGAGGGTTAATTGGTAGAGGATTCGGGGTGGGAGATGGGGAGGGAAGCCAGGTGGTTTTACCTAAACACTAAGAGCAGAGAAACAAGCACACACCCTCTCCCAATTCTGTGATTTTTTTCACCCATCTCAGCTGGAACAAAAAGCCTTTTGTGAGCTTAGTGGAGCCTGACTTCGCACACTTTTCTGTCTCCTTCTCCTTCTGTGTGGGAAAAAACAAGCCGTTCCATCCGGGTTTGCTAGGTTCCTTTGAAGGGCTTGCGGCTTTGGTTCAGGCAAACAGGAACCTGGCCGGGCCGCCTCCGCCCTGGTGAGGGAGCTTTTTGGCAGGACTTTCTCCGGGCCTCCTCGTGCAGAGATTGCAGAGGGGGAGGGGGAGGGGGAGGGGAGCAGGGGACGGGTGTGGGGGGAGAGCAGGGCTGCAGGTGCTGTGCCAGGCGAGGGACCTGGTAGTTATGGGGTTTCTGAGTGCTGAGCAAGCAGGGCGCTGGGCCCTTTCTTGTGTGATGGGAACCCACCGACATCCCCTCACTGAATCCTCTCCTGCGCCCAGGGAGGCGGGAACCACGGCCCGGTTCCACGTCAGGAACCGAAGCTCGCGGGGCGGCCTGCCTTTGCCGGAGGCCACACGGACCAGGTGAGTCTCACCCCGTGGCCTTTGCGCCTTCATGGGCGCCGTCCGCTCCCCAGAGAGTCCCGGCCTCCCTCATCCTTCGCAAACCCAGAACCGGGGCCTCCACGGAGGCGGCGGGATAGCCGAGCCTGAAATCACGTCTCAGTGACTTGAGACTGGGGTCAGTTCCCCAGCATCGGGGAGGAGAGCATGTTCACGCTCAGACTCCAGCTGCTGTGAGCCCTGCGCACTCTACTCACGCCCCCGCCCCGGGGCTGCTTCCACTCGGTGCCGGAGGGGGGTTGGCCCCGCGCGGCCTGCCCGCTGCACGCTCACACTCTCACGCTCGCTCACACTCATATTCGCACTTACGTGCACTCGCACACAGCCCCTCACCCACCATCACACACACACCCCCCTCCGAGCGCACCACAGGGCGCTAACACACAGGCACCTTCCAGGAGCGCGGAGCCTCCGTCTGCACGTGGGGTGCATCGCGGCCGGTGCACAGCTCAGCAGTCACGCAGGGTGACTCATGCTGGGTCAACCCCGAAGATACACGGGGGCCTCGGGGTGGAGGGATGAAGTCAGTTTCATGCAGTCTCCTCTCATCGGAGTGGAGTGCCTGAACTAAAGGGGAGGGAAGGAAGGTCCGTCAGGAGCCCACATTTGGGGCAGGGGTCTGTGAGGGGCCCTTGCGGGAAATCAGGACCGCACTGGGAGATTCAGCGGCCTCATAGCGCCCATCCCTGTACACATGCACACATGCTCACACACATGCACACTCACACAGCAGCCGCACGGCCTGGTCAGCTCCCCGAATGCTGCAGGGCTGAACAGACGAAAGAGCAGAGTTTCTGAATATCATCATTATGACCAGCATTCACTGAACCCTCAGTAAGTGCTCGGCTTTCTGCTGAGCTCTTCCCATGCAAAAAAGAAATTTCCAATTAATTCGCATGACAACCCAGTGAGGTAGGCACCATTGTCCCCATTTTCCAGATGAGGCCACTGAGGCTTAGGGCTCTGGTGACTTCTCCAAGCTCCCACTGCTGATAAGGGGCCAGAGAGCCACTTGGTAACCAGCTCACTGGTCCCTCCCCTGTGGGGCCTCTCGGGCACCATGAAAGCCCCTGCCGGCTGAGCACCTGCACTCAGAGGGCAATGCCCAGAGCCCAGACCCTGACTTTAAGTCACTCCTTTTAGCCGTTCAGCATTTCTGTGCCTCAGTGGATGGACTTGCAGAGCAAGACTAGGCCTTTCTTCTCACTGGCCCCCCACTGTGGAGGCCTAGTGGGGATGATGTGGAAGCAGTGGCTGGGTGGGAGGCTGGGACACCTCATATCTTTTGCTTCCCCGGCGGCCTCTGGAGATTTGTAAGGAGGCATGAGTTAGGGAGCCGGAATGGAGAGAGGAGTGGGGCTGAGCCACACCATACCTCCCCAAAGATGTCATGCTAACCCCCAGGACCTGGGACTCACAAGGGAAAAGGGACTTTGCAGATATGACTAAACTAAAAGTCTTGAGCTGGGAGAATCCCTGGGTTATGGGGTTGGATTATAGCCAGTGTGACCACAGGGTGATCGCACATGGCCTCCGTCCTCCCTGCCCTCAGACAGCAGCTCCCCTCGGGTTTGGACTGAAACTACACCACTGGCTTTTCCTCCCAAGGGGCAAGCAGGAGGGTCAGGTCAGCCGCAGGAACTCACGGTGAGGAAGGGGCCGCGAGCCAGGGACTGTGCAGCCTCTAGAAAAAGGCAAGGAAACGGATTCTCCCCGACACCTCCAGAAAGAACCAGCCCCTCAAAGCCTTGGTTCTAGACTTCTGACCTCCCGGACCATCGGAGAATGCATCTGTGTTGTTTCAAGCCACTGAGTTTGTGGTAATTTGTCACACGCAGGAAACTAATACAGAGGGAAACCAGCACAAGGGGGATTCAAATCAGCTGGAGAAGATGCTGGGGACCGGTTTAGTCCACTCCGGCTGCCATACCAGCACACCACACGGGGGCTTAAACAACAGACAGTCACTGTCTCAGTCTGGAGTCTGGGAGTCCGAGATCAAGGTGTCAGCACAGCTGGTCTCCTTGGAGGCCTCTCTCCTTGCTGTGTAGGCGGCCACCCTCTTCACGTGGCCATCCCTCTGGGCACACGCACTCCTGGCTTCTCCCTGTGTCCTAATCTTTTCTTATAGGGACACCAGCCAGATTATGGGCCTCATTTTAACGAATCACCTCTGTAAAGACCCTGTTTCCAAATAGTCACGTTCTGAGGTGTGGGGGAGGGGTTAGGGCTTCAACATGGGAATTCGGGGGCACATAACAGGGAGCCTCCAAGCCTGCCTCATTCCCACAAGGCCCTCACTTTTCTGGCAGCTTCCAGACCTCCCTAGGGCCCAACTTGAGCCCAGGCAGCCTCAGCCTGTAGAACCAGTTAGAGCTGCCAAGAGAACAGGTCGGGGCAGTCCAGGGGGTGTGGGTTTGCAGAAGGGACCGGAGTTCCCTGAGGACTGGTGGTCAGGATGATTTCTGCCTGTGGCTACGAGGGCGTTTCTAGAAGAGATTCACATTTGAATCAGTGGGTGAGGAAAGCTAATCCCCCTCCCCAAAGTGATGGACCACGGTCAATTCTTTGAGGGCCCACGTGGAACCAAAGGTGGAGGAAGGGGAATTCACTCTGTCTGTTGAGCTGGGACGTCCAGCTTCTCCTGCCCTCAGACGTTGGTGCTTGTGGTTCTCAGGCCTTTGGACTTGGACTGAATCACACCCCAGCTCTTCTGGGCCTCTCAGATGGTGGGACTTCTGACTTCTCAGCCTCCATAATCACGTGAGTCAATTCCTAGCATGAATCTCCTATATCTCTATATACCCTGTTGGAGAACCCCGGCTAATACGCCAGCAGCGTCTCTCTTTGCCTTGAAGACGTTCATTTTATTTTATTTTTTATTGAAGTAGAGTTGATTTACAATATTATATTAGTTTCAGGTATACAACATAGTGAGTCAATATGTTTATAGATTATACTCCATTTATAGTTATAAAATAATGGCTATATTCCCTGTGCTATGCAATATATCCTTGTAGCTTATTTATTTTAGACATTAATAGTTTGTATCTCTTAACCCCCTACCCCATCTCACCCCTCCCTGCTTTCTTCTCCCCAGTGGTAACCACTAGTGTGCTCTCTATATCAGTGAGTCTATTTCTGTTTTGTTATGTACATTTGTTTTGTTTTTTACATTCCACATATAAGTGGTAACAGAGTATTTGTCTTTCTGACTTATTTCACTAAGCATAATACCCTATAGGTCCATCCATGTTGTTGCAAATGGCGACACTTCATTCTTTTTATGGCTGAGTAGTATTCCATTGTGTATATATACCACACTTTCTTTATCCATTCATCTGCTGTTGGACACTTGGGTTGCTTCCATTTCTTGGCTATTGTAAATAATGCTGCTATGAACATTGAGGTGCATGTCTCTTTTCAAATTAGTGGTTTTGGTTTGGGTTTGTTTTTTTTTTTGGATATATACCCAGGAGTGGAATTGCTGGGTCATATGGTAGTTCTATTTTTAGGTTTTTGAGGAACCCCCATACTATAGTGGCTGCACCAATTTAAATTCCCACCAACAGTGTAAGAGGGTTCCCTTTTCTCCACATCCTCACCAGTATTTGTTGTTTGTAGACTTTTTGATGATAGCCATTTTGAAAGGTGTGAGGCAGTATATCATTGTGGTTTTGATTTGCATTTCTCTGATGACTAATGATGTTGAGCATTTTTTTATGTGCCTGTTGGCCATCTGTATGTCTTGTTTGGGAAAATGTTTATTCAGGTCTTCTGCCCATTTTTAATCGGATTGTTTGGTTGTGTTGAGTTGTATGAACTGTTATGTACTTTGAGTATTAACCTCTTATCAGTCATATCATTTGCAAATATTTTCTCCCATTCAGTAGATTGTCTTTTTTGCTTTGCTTGGTTTCCTTTGCTGTACAAAAGCTTTTACTTTTAATTAGGTCCCATTTTGTTTATTTTTGCTTTCATTTCTTTTGCCTTAGATGACAGATTTTTTTTAAATGTTGCTTTGATTTATGTCAAAGAGTGTTCTGCCTATGTTTTCTTCTAGGAGTTTATGGTTTCAGGTCTTACATTTAGGTCTTTAATCCATTTTGAGTTTATTTTTGTATATGGTGTGAGGAAATGTTCTAATTTCATTCTTTTACATGTAGCTGTTCAGTTTTGCCAGCACCACTTATTGAAGAGACTGTCTTTCCTCCATTAATTATTCTTGCCTCCTTTGTCATAGATTAATTGACCATATAAGTGTGGGTTTATTTCTGGGCTCTCTATTCTGTTCCATTGATCTATGTGTCTGTTTTTGTGCCAGTACCATGTTGTTTTGCTTACTGTAGCTTTGTAGTATAATCTGAATTCAGGGCCTGTGACACCTCGAGCTCTGTTTTTCTTTATCAAGGTTGTTTTGGCAATTTGGGGTCTTTTTGGTTCCATATAAATTTTAGGATGATTTGTTCTAGTTCTGTGAAAAATGTCATGGGTATTTTGATAGGGATTGCATTAAGTCCGTAGATTTCTTTGGGTAGTACGGGCATTTTAACAATATTAAATTCTTCCAACCCATGAACACAGGATATCTTTCCATTTCTTTGCATCATCTTCAATTTCCTTCATTATTGTTTTACAGTTTTCAGAGTGTGGGTCTTTCACCTCCTTGGTTAAGTTTATTCCTAGGTGTTTTTTTAATGTGATTGTAAATGGGATTATTTTCTTGCTTTTCTTTCTTATAGTTCATTATTAGTGTATAGAAAAGCAACAGATTTCTGTATATTAATCTTGTGTCCTACAACTTTACTGAATTCATTTACTAGTTCTAATAGGGTTTTTTTTTGGAGACTTTAGGGTTTTCTATATATAGTATTGTGTCATGAAGCAGGGTCTCTCTGGTCTGGCATCCCCCTACATGTGGCTGGGAGGCTGGGTACACATAGGACCATGGAGGTTTTCAGTGTAATTATCCGGGCTGCGTCCCCAGGACAAATGATTTCCAGTTAGTCGCCTGCACTCGGTGAGGGATCCCAGGAGATAGGCTGGCAATCCTGTTCTCATCCATGCTCCTGTGAACCCAGTCATGTGCCCACGTGTCCTACCCAGCACCAGTCCAGCGAGTGTGGGCTGTAATTCCATATAATACTGCAGCCCTGAGCCCCAGGATTTTTTTTTTAACTTTCCATCACTTGTTTGCTCTCCAGCACATGTGTTTGAGGAGCTTTGTTCTTAGAGCATGAGACTGTCAAACCTCACTTATAGGAAAGTCCAGGAAGGATGGTTTTCCTATTAGGATAATTCGAGGAGGGCATGATAAAGGGACTGGTTATGAAGGGTTAGAGGGTAGGTCCCTGGAGAAAACCTACCTTTCTGTAAACTATACCTCTTGGAAAATGGCAATGCTGCTCCAAGGTGACCCCAAGGGCTCTCACCGAAAAAGCCCTGATGGACACAGGACAGCCCAGAGTCCCGAGTGGAGTCCCAGGGCGACAAGGGTGGTTTTAGGGTCTGAGAATGATGTGGACCATTCTGTGGGTCCCTAGCGATCCAGACCTTGGGCTTGAGAACCAGTGGGTTTCCCTGGCCTTATCCACTCTCTTTCCAGCACATTCTCTGTGGAACCTTGGGATTTCCATAGGCTGCTTTGATTTAAAGCCAAATCTGAGATGACCCGGTGAGACCATCCACCTGCCTCGCTCTGTGTGGCTCGGTGACCCCCATGGATTTCCCTCTGAGGACCTGAGGCTCCTGCCCTCCCCAACGTCAAGAGCTGCCATAGGGAACAGGGGTCCCGTAATTGATGGGGGTCAGCTCCCCACAGGTCATTCTCCTGGAGTCACCTTCCTCTCCAGCTAGCAGTCCACACCCACAGAGCAGCACCCCTCGCCCAGGAGGGACAGTCTGTGTGGCACTGCCCCCCGGGGCCGACATTACCCAGTGCCCCTTTGCATGTCCCTCGAGGCTCCTCAAGTGCACTGGGCACTGCCAGTCAAGGGCAAGCACAGGGCCACGTTTCAGCCTTCTCCGAGCTGGCATTCAGGCTGGAGCCCAACACCCATCGCTCAGTTCAAAACCAAAAACAGTCCTTCAGGAAAACTCATCAGGCTCGGCTCCAGGCCAGCCAGTTAAAAGTGGATGCTGGTCCCTCAGAGGCTCACACAGATCATTTCTGCTAATTAAACAAATATTTTTCCAGACCAGCCTTGGTTTCCGCTACCGCCGTTGGCCCCAGTTGCTGGCACGCCATTGGACCTGTGCCCTGAGGAACAGCAGAGATCAGGGGACAGACAGAGCTCTGGGGGCAACAGAAAAGATGTGTCTTCAGAGCAGAGGAGTCTGAGTCCAAACAGAAAGAAGGGCGAGGGAGGAAGCACGGATGCTCCAGCCCTGAGTCACAACCAGCTTACAAATCCCAGCTCATTCACACACACACACACACACACACACACACACACACACACAAATAAGCAATCTAGGGCACAATAACGATTCCAAATTCTGAGGCTTGAGGGCATTTTGTTCCCGCCCCCTGAAGGAAGCGTGAGGGCGGCTCAAGAAGTTAGTTGGAGAAAGGAACTAGGAGATGAGGTTCAAGGTCTCCATGTAGCCAACATCAGCAGGGGTTCTGAACCCCTTTGGGAGTGTAATTATCACAGTCACCCCCCACTTCCCCTCACCTGACAGCCCCTGCATCCCAGAGAAATGTCCACACACATCACGTTTCCGCACAAGGTCAGGAAGTGCAGGACCCCGAGGCCGGCCAAGAGCAGACCACTGATGGCAGGTCCAGAACCCCAGTGCCGGAGCGGTTGGTCCCTGAATGGGAAACGGTTTGTCCTCTTTCTGCCCCGCCAAGACCCTGACTGGAAGCGCTCAGTTCTCCGGAGCCTCCCACTGCCATGTCCCCACAAACCCTGAGCCACCCTTTCCACTTGGGACCCCTGGCTTTTCTCAGAAAAGGCTGAGCTTCTCACTGCCCCATCCCCATGAAGACCTGCCAGGCTTGGCTGCACAGAAGGAGCGATGCCCGTGAACTTGTTCCTCTCTTGAACCAGGTCTGTAAAGCAGAGCAAAGCAGAGGTGCTCCGGTTGAAGAGGGGGTGGGAGAAGACCCCCCACTGACTCCTGGGTCTCTGGGAAGCACAGTTAGAAAATGCTGGACTAGCAGATTCCTAAGTGCCCTGCAGCCCAGGAATGTTATGATCAGAGATCCTGGATCTAAAACACCCCCCTCCCTACCATCCCACTACCAGTCACCCATGAAACCAACACTTGCTGGACTAGTTATGCATTCCTTCTTTCCAGATCATTCCATTGTAGTGAACTGATGAACTAGCCATGCTTCAGGGTTCAGGGGGTGTTATTAGGTTAATGACCCAGTCCAGCCCCTAAGGGAGCTGCATAGTAATGGGAATCACTTTGCTCCAAGTGAGAAATGTTAGAATATATGTTTTGCATTTTTTTAAATGTTATAAGCAACTGCTATACCATAGAAATACATTGCAAGAGAGGTGAAAACTCCCCCTCTCCTCTCCCTCCAAATCCAAGGCCTGGGATAAAGCAGTACTTAAGTGATGAGCATCTTGGCAGGCCTGGCGATTCATGCCAGGAGAGCTGGGTACCTCCACCCTCCTGGGGCTCTGGCCTGTGCAGGTGCTGCTGAGCAGGGTTCTTGGTCCCCTTAATCAATAGAAATTGATCAGAGGCCAGACAAGAAATTCAGGCAAGGCTTTATTGGGGCCCTTGCTACAGCAGGGACGAGCGAGAACAAACAAGGTCCCTTGCTTGCTTCCCAAGGTGGGGCGCGAGCTGGTTCCTTATATGGGTGAGGGTAGGGGTGTGTCCACGGGTCCGGCTGGAGGGGGGGCTTTGGTGTTCTGCCCACCCCTTTGGTGGTGTTGGGTGCAGGGGGCACGCACAGGACCCTGCTTTTGCTCCCGACACCCTGTTTTGCTCCCTGGCTCTTCGGGGGTGGCAGTTGGGTTTTTTTGGTCTCTTTGTATCTTGTCCAGAATTTGCCCAAATTCGCGAGCAGGCAGACACGCAGTTATTTTTAGTCCCTTATAATTTCTTTGTATTTTGTTGCTCGAGGAGATGAGGAGAGGTGTGTCCAGATACAAGCATTGCAGCACTGCAGCAAAGGGTCCCAGGGCCCAGCCTGTCTTACAGGTGCTGCCATGACAGCCTTTCCTGGAGGCTCATAAAACACAGGGTTGTATGAATTCCAACCCTCACTCCCTAAACAACTGCAACTCTGAGCCTGTCACTTGCTCCTGCTGCCTTCCTGAGATAAAGGGTTAACCTTTATCTGAGCCCGCAGGGAGAAAACCAAACCATAAAAGCATCAGTCTCAAGAAGACCAGACAATCGGGGCTGAATAATCATCAGAGCTTCCAAACCACCAGGAGTCTGAGGTCTCTACAGACCTACGCTTCCAGGAGCTTTGAACTTATCAGGACTGGCAAGAAGCATCGAGTCCAGCACCACACGTTGTCTTGTGCAGACTCTACTTGAACACTTCTGGTGACGGGGAGCTCTCCACCTTGCGTTGGGAGAAGGTCCTGATAATCAGGAAGTCCTCCCTCACAGGGAGCCCAGACCCTCTTCCCAGGTTGTGCACACCCCCTGGGGCATCTGCTGGGCCCCGCACGTATAGGAGCTCCCCGCGCAATACGCTGACACCTCACGAGATAAAAAATGCCCATCTCACATCAAAGAAACTTCTCTGCATTATGAGTCACCCGGCATCTTTCAGGCTGGACATTTTCTCCCCTAATAACCAGACCTTCCCTGAGCCCAGCCAGGCCAAGTGTTTCATCTCCATGCGTGTCCTGTTTGAGCACCAGGGGAAGTCGTGGGTACATCTGATCTTAGAGCTGGGAGCAAACAATACATCAAAGGCAGCTCCTTTTGAAAGTAGCGACTGCCCTGTTACAATCCAGCGACAAATTCCACCTGGCATTCCAGGAGGAAATCCCAGCTGACCTCTCCCTCCCCCAGATCCTCCGGAGCTTAACGCACTGCCCGCACCATCCATCAGACCCTTCATTGTGTGCTCTTTCCAGGCGTCTTTTCTCCTGGAGAGAGTCTGGGTAGACAGAGCATTTCTCCTTCCCCAGCCCCACGTTCTGATCATAAGCTAAGTGTGGGGCCGCAGAGAACTCACTGAGTTTTCTGGCTGAGGGGTCACAACCCAGAGACCCTCGTGGTGCCACTGCTGTGCCACAGCGCTGGGGGGCGTGGCCTGGAAGAAGAGTGAACTCAGCTCCTGCCTGGGGTGGGGGGTCTCCCCACAGGACAAGGGGAGCCAGCTAGCATGTTCGGATGGCACTTCTGCATCGTGGCTTGGGAGGGTGGCACGAGCCTTCCCATGAGCTGAGCGACGCGGCAGAAGGGACAGGCTAACCCGGAAGGAAGGCAGCTCCTGGGGTGCAGGGGTGCACAGCCGGAGCAGAGCTAAGGGAAGGAGACAGGAGCCCAGCCAGCGAGGGTGTCCCCCACATCGGGGAAAGCTGCTGTGCTAGGGACTCACCCCTGGAGAAGGCCAGCAACGGTGCCTGGCATGAAGAGACCACTCTGGACCACAGCACCACTGCCCCCTGCATCCCTCCTCTTCATCCCGACCCCGAGGAGCCCGGCGCCAAGGCAGGAGGCTCCAGCCCGAACCTGGGAGGGCAGTGGCCAAGGCTGGACAGGGCTGGACCTCGCTCCTACACTTCTGGGCACACATGCCCCGACACTGACAGGAGCCCCGGGCCCCCTCCTGGCGTGGGGAAGGACACTGCGCCCTCCAGCTACCTACTTCAGAAGCGGGGTCCTGGGCAGAAACGAGGGGCAAGGTGACAGTCTCCATCTGGATGCAGGAAGGAGGCACCATCCTAACCATCCATCAACAACACCACCTGTTAGGGAAGGTTTCCCCTGGGCTCCTCCCAGGGGACTTGAAACTCGGTGTGTGTGGTATTGATCTCACCTTTGATTCCCAAATGCCCTGGAATGTCTGGCACAAAGAAAGTGCTTCCAAGATATTTACTGGATTGAGTTTAACGAGGAGACCAGTGTCTGGGGACAGCTCTGGTGTTTTCAGCATCACAGAATCAGCCAGCTGTCTGGTTCTATCGCCCTTTACAAGTGACAAGGGCATCCTGCCTGAAATCACTGTCTTGGAGGCGGGAGAGACTTTGGAGGAAGGAAGTGTGGTTCCAAGTCAAGATCGTTACATACTTCAGTGTATTGGGGCCCAGATAAATCACAGATGATACAATCTGAAATTCTCTCCCAAGCGTCCTTATATGGGAGATTCGTCCTACAGCCATAACTCAGTTTTACATAGATGCACTTTTTTTGGTAAGTGCACGAACTTTTTTATAGGTCTTCCCCTCCACAGAGGATGCCTCAGCAAAGTGCTTAATAAATTGAGAGTACCGTGTCAGCACATATTTTAGAGTGTAGACCCTTGGTGCAGTTTTGCACTGACCATTGCCATGGGTGAACTTTTTTTTGCGGTACGCGGGCCTCTCACTGTTGTGGCCTCTCCCGTTGCGGAACACAGGCTCCGGACGCACAGGCTCAGCGGCCATGGCTCACGGGCCCAGCTGCTCCACGACATGTGGGATCTTCCCGGACCGGGGCACAAACCTGTGTCCCCTGCATCAGCAGGTGGACTCTCAACCACTGCGCCACCAGGGAAGCCCGCCATGAGTGAACTTTTGATCTTTGATCAAGTGGACTTTTTTTTTTTAACTCTTCCCCAAGATCCGCAATACCTCTGGGTAACCTGGACCATATAAATATTTAACCAAGTTGTTCCACATGGGATTTTCAAGTATGAATGATGCAATCTCCCTCGTAAGAAAAATCTATGTTCCCCTGATTTGCAGTCACAAGCCACCACCCCTGCAGACCACCCCGCCGCACACTGCCTTTTTCTTACCACACACACACTGTCTGGAGAGAGAGCCAAGGGACCTCCGGGGAGGAAACTGCGAAGAAACAGAATGTCTAAATAAAGTCAAGTCTTCTCAGAGCACCTCGCGTTCATTATTCAAAGAACATTTCACACATACCCTCTCGCTCTGTACAAAGCACACCTTCCCCGGTGGCTCGGAAAACTCACAGGCAGCCAGGCCTAATCAGTAGACATGCACATCCATAAATATCTGGTCCTTCGAGCCAGCTTCTAATGTAACTGCAGCCTTGGGAGGAAAATGCAAAGAATATTTAAACTTTAAACAATGTCACATCACCAAAACTAACGGGCAAGGGCCAGTCGGGTTCTCATCTAAAATTAAATGTAGTGTTTGCAGAACCTTTACTCAAGTCCCTTCAGATTCTTCCCCGAAATAGATTTGAGTCTTTGCCTCTTGCTCTTGGCTTTGTCTCCAGACAGCTTGCACTGATGGCAAAAGGTCAGCGTGGGTGCAGGCGGAGGGGTCTTGACCACAAGGCTGGGGGTAATGGACTGATCCCATCCAGAGATTCTTTGGAAACAAGTTGGAAATGATCTTCTTAAGGATTTGGACACCTTAAGAGAAAAACAGTTTTGCGAGTCAAGCAATCCATCCGTGGTTGGTGGCTGAGATTAGCAGGAACATGACCACCCAACAATGGCTCTCAAAGAGCCAGTGATACCGTTTCCGGAGGTGAAGAGCTGAGTTTACTGGTCCGAGGCTGGGGAGAGGTCAAGGTCCAGCCCTGCCATGTACTAGAGTTTGTGCCTTGCTGGACAAGTTATTGAAGGTCCGGTTCCTCATCTGTAAAATGGGGATGAGCTTTGTTGGGAAGGTTAAGTGCGGAGGTACCCAGGGGCCTGGCATGTACCAGTTCCCTATAAAGGTGGGTTATTACTGTCACCCATAAATAATGCTCTGACGTACCAGGTGACATAGCAAGTAAGTGGCACCGTCATTAAATTCATGGAAGCTCAGTGGTGGAGAGATCGGGGCGACACAGAGAGGGAAGAAGGTGTCCACAGAGAAAACGTTTAGCCATGACTACGATTTCAGAGATCTGGTCACTGAGCATCCCAACCATGACCCTTGCTCCTCCTTAGGCTTGGTTTATTCTAGTCTTGGCCAGACGGGATGGCTGTCTTGTAAAGGGTGGGATTTGGGGCCATCTGCTTGTGTTCTGCTGGCCTCCCCTCCCACCCTGGACACCACATCCCAGTGAGGGACTCGAGATGGAAGGGGGGCGGTCCTCAGGCTGCCCCCAGAGCGGGGCTGCAGAATGTCTTCAGTGGCCTTACTGTGAGATGACCACCAGCTTCCTTTCCCGCCCGTGAGGAGGACCCGGAAGGATGGGCGGGCAGAGTGGGGAGATCCTTCCACACCTGCAGTTAGAATCCATTTGACCCATGCATCCTCACCCTGTGACCAGCCTGGGAAAGGACCCAAGTGGACCCTGCATGTCGTATGAATCCCGGATGAAGGGCTGGCTGAGGGTCATGATGCACAGCCATTTGGGGAGGGTCTGGGAGAGTCTGCGTTGGGTTCATTCCCTTCTTTGTGCAACCTGCTGGTTGAGCATCTGCTGACAGGTCGTCCAGTTCTGTTAGGAGATGATGGGAAAGGTGAGTCAGAGCACATGGGGGCTCGAACAGGTGCCCAGGACACTGGACTTTACTCGGTGGACAATGTCCCTTCTGGCTTCTTACCACCGTCAGCATCCCATCAGTGATAATAGTAATGCAAATAACAACAGCAATACCTAGCATTGCCTGCGAGCTTAGCATGAGGTGTTGTTTGAAGATTTGGCATGAATTAATCCTTCAGTCTTCAGCACACTCTATGGGGAGAGACTTCCATTTTACAGATGAGGAAACCGAGGTGCAGGAAGGTTAATGACGCTTCCCAGAGGCAAAAGCTCCGCGTGGCAGGGCGAGGCTCCCGCCTCTGCCTCTCCTGACAGTCCCCTCCCAAGTTCACGTCACCTCCTCGGCCCCCTCCTTGCTCCCGATCGCGACCACCGCCCCGTGCTCTGGTCCTAACCCTCCACCCAGGTTTATCTCTACACCCGGCCCATCTTCACCATAGCCGCTCTCAGGGCCGGAAAGCAGTCTGACGGCCCTACCCCTGTCACAAAAGGTGGAACATCTCTTAGAGGCATCTTGTATGCCCTTTAACTATTCACCTGCTCCCATCAGCGGCAGTGCCTGCCACCTCCTTGGTCCCCCAAAGTAAACTCGGAGGCCCAGGGCTGTGTTTACTTCACACTGTGTTGCCTGGACATAGAGAGCGGGGCTCAGCACAGGCCCTGATGAGTCCTGGTGTAGAGCCCGTGCCAGTGCAGTGTGCCAGCCCCAAAATGGTTTCTCTTTCTCAGGGATGTGGACATTTTCTTCTTTGAAACCCTCGAGTGACAGCAGGCAGATCCCTCTGCTCTTCCTGTATCTCTGTCCCCAGAGTCGTGTCCTCACACTTCCTCCTCACCTGGAATGTCTCCGTAACGGAATGAGGAGGCCCTGAAGGGACAGCCCCCCAGCAGCAGAAAGGCCTGTCATGGCCACCTTCGTGACCCCAGCCACTGAGGCTTCATGACCCCGCAGACCAAGGCTGACCCCTGGGAAGAGAGGACATGGACATTTCAATGAACACAACGGAAATCTCAATGAAATGAACACCAAAGGCAATAGCCCAGACTTCCCCAAAGGGAAGGGACCTTGAAGTTGGGGGAGATCTGTGTTTTTACTACGTATTCTTTTTGTGCCATTTGTGTCATACATAAAGCGTGTATAATTCCTGCCGTATTCGTGCAAGGAAGTACCAGCTGCTGTAACAAGCCACCGCAAGCCTTGGTGACTAAATGCAATAAAGCATGCACTTCTCTCTCAGGCAAAGCAGAGTGATTGTGCGGTTCTCCAGGTGGCTCTGCTCTGCCCTGTGGCACGTGGTCCTCCACCAGACCTGCTGCCCTAACCAGCTGACTGGGGGAGAGAGGAAGCTAGAGACGAGGGGGCCTGGGGCCAGCCTGGAAGAGGCATACATCGCTTCAGCCACATCCCCCATCTGGAAATAGGGGGAGGAGGGCAGGAAACGTGGAAAACGAAAGGATTTGGAGAAACCTGCACCGACTGCTTCTGTCTCGTCTACCTGACAGAACTGTGTTTATCAGAGCAACACAAAGAGGCATAGGACAGGGTCCTGGCCTGTGGTAGATGCCAAGATAATAAATTTCCTTCTTTCTTTGCCTTTGGTGGTTGGTTGGGGCTGGACGGTTTCTAGAATGATGTTTGTGTGTAGATGAGCCCTAGGTCTTTTTTCTTTTTCTAAAGACCTGCTAATGAGGCTTTTTGCGGCGCTAGCCAGTCATCAGAGGCCCAGGTGTGTGTGTGGGGGGGGCGGTCACCCTGATTTTCCGGATCATTTGGAAAGCTGTGTGCTGCGGACCACGATGACGTGTGCTCCGGACCACGATGACGTGTGCTCCCACACCTCCACCCACCTCGTCAGCCACAAACACACGTCTGTCCTGCTCCGGAAGGAGATGTAGGCTCAGGTGACTGGATTCCGAATTTCCTCAGTGCGGATTAAAGAGGCTCGAGGAGTCTGTGCGGACGGGGCCAGGGAATGAGCTGTCTCTGGCTGAGAAGTTGTGACTCAGGGTAGAGTCAGCTGTTCCCCGTAGATGCTGGGAGGCTGGTGGGATGAGACACAGGGGAGGCGAGATGCAGAGGCTCAGACTCTTCCCTCACCTCCCCTTTATCCCTTCCTGCCCTCACCTGAGGCTTGTTGATGTAGTAGAGGAGGGGATGGAGGGGGCTGTTGGCCAAGGACCCTGTGTCTTGGGGGCAGAGACAAGGTGCTGGTGAGGATGGGTGGCCTACAGGGCTTCAGACCACCTCCAGGGAGCAAACGGAGCTCAGTATCGGCAGACAATCGGCTGCACAGAAAAGGAAGAGAAGCAACTCAACACAGCTTGTAGGGGAGCCCATCCCCACCGTGGCCCATGGTTCGTTGTCTCTGAGAGTGTTCCCGTCAGGCTGAGGGAGCTTTGTGTGAGATTCACAGGTTACCGGCTTCCGGGAGGAGCCCCAGTACTTTTTCATCTTGGTTTGAGACATCCCGTTGCTATTGGTTACAGCAGCATCCAACAGCAGCTGTTACGTGGTAGCTGACCCCTCAGGCAGCCAAGCTCCTTCCCGCAGCCCCATGCTCCCCAGCGCTCCCTGGGGACACACCACCCGCTCATCCCCAGGTCCCTGGGCCTCTCGATGGCTGTGCCGATGGGGCCTCCAGACCCCTCGGGTTCCTTCTTCCCACACCTGCTTTTTTACTTCCAATCCCCCCGCGAGGAGAAGAGGAGAGCAGGGAAAACAGTGCCATGAGAATCCGTTCTTCTTTGGGATGATTGTTTTCCCTTCATCTCTTAGGGTTTGGAAGGTGAGGAGGCCCCACGATCTTCAACCTAAGAAAAGAGGCAGAACGCAGCAGTCCTGGCCATGAGCACCCAGGTGTGGGGAGAACTCATTTCTCGCAGGCCATCTTCCTTTCACTTCTCCAGAAAAGCCACAAAATGCAAACACACACACATTCAAATCCAATCTGGACAAAACCGTCAAGGACCCTAACACAGAAGCTGGGGACATGACAACCGACTTCTCACCTAGCTTCAGGGCACCATCTCCTGACTCACTTTGGTGGTCCTGGCACCTGGCTATGGTTCTGGCCCCTGGGCAGTTACTTCAGAAGCTGAATTTCCATAACTGTGTGATAGGCCCTCCTCTAGGCCTTCAGATGCTCCCCCTGCCTTCCTTTCCCACTGTCTCCCAGATCCGATCGCTCCCTCCTTCTAAGACTCATATTTCATCTTAAGCCAGATTTCTCTTTTCCCCATAATCATGATGACTGGCCATCACCATGACAACCCTCCCACCCTGCCAGCCTCCTCTTAGGAATGGGCCCACAGGCAGGGGCTTGTCCTTGTCCTGTGTTAGTCAGAGTGAGTCAAAGCTCAGCTTCCACCAGGATCAGCGCTGAGTGATCCTCCCATTTGTTTCCTCAGAGCTAGGATGACTCCAGCACTGGTGAGCTTTGGGTAGGGCAGGAAAATCCTTCCCTGGGAGCAGGAAATAGGTTATCTTCCCTTGGAGTTGGCTCATCCAGTGATAAAATGGGGCTGCTCTGGGTCCCTGCACAGCACAAATCCCACAGTGCAAGATCATAAAGCATCTTAAAATATATATTTTTAAAACAAATACATATTTTAAATATATGTTTAAATATAAATACATATATATTTTAAATATATTTAAATATAAATATATACACACACACACACTATATATATAACAGTAACTATTTTGAAGATTTTTCTCACACACATGATCAGAAACTACTCTGATGGGTGATTTTGCTCAAAAATTAAGCTAGCCGTAAATCCACAAAAGATGGGCCTGAATGGAAGTCATCTCACAAACCTTGCTGTATCTTGTGGGAAGCAAACATACTGCACAATTTGACTTCTCAAGATATTATGAAGATATTTGTGGGGCAAAAATGCTCAGGTGTAGATTTAAATAAATTTTGTTAAAGTAACCGTCTATAAATGTTTGCCCAGTGCGAAGGGGGAATACTCCCTTGCTCAAAACTTGTATTCCTTAAGGAATCATTTTAAGAGAATCAGCTAATTAAATAATACCAGTATTTTTCATTGTGGTTGAAGGGAATAACTCTCCTTTTCCGATACCTGTGTGCATTTTGTTTTGTTTTGTGATAGGAATGATATCAAATGTATTTTATTAATTTATGGCCATGTTACTGAACCTAAATAGAAAAGCCACACCTGGCTGTGGGTGTAGTAGGTGCGGTCTCTCCGACAGGTGAGGTCATTCCTAATATCACTCACAAGGAAAGAGGAGGTAGATGGCTCAGATCTAAAATGATAGGAGGATCAGAGGTCATTAAACCTTGATCCAGTGCTGATTTCACAAGTGTATCCACGTGTAAAAATTATCAACCTGTGCAGCCGTGTATACGGAACTGTTCACCTCACATCCCGCAGAAAAATAGAGTAAGTGATCAGAGGGCGTGCCGAAGGCGAACTTCAGAGAGCATCTCAGTTCTCTTGGCTTTGACCATAGAGGCATCAAAATGCCCCCCAAACTGAAGAGAGAGGCTAGAAGGGAGGAGAATGGGGCCCAGGCAACACACCTGTAAATTGTTGCAACCTGTGAGGGCTGGGAGATGCATATCTAAGTAAGCTGTACGATATGCTAGTTTCTCTTCTCTCGGACTTTGTTAGCTAATTTGTTTTATGTGTTTTGGATTCTCTCCATTTATTTCCTTGATTTCTCACTTAGTATTAGACAAAGTACGGTTGCTTATTGTTATTCACAGTAGTGATGTTCGTTAAAATAGCCACGAACACTGAATTAGCAGACACTAAACCATCGCTCCTGGGCTGGGGGGAGAGACAGAATTAGGCTCCTACAGCTGCTGGTTAACACGCAACCTTGTTTTGTGCGTTTCTGTGTAAAGACACCTTACTTGGTATTGTTAGGGCAGAAAGGCGGTGACAGTGCGGGCAGGTATCTTTCTCCCTCCTTCCTCCTCCCTCCTTTCTTCCTGGCATTCTCTCTTCCCTCTCCCTTTCGTTTTTCTTTCTCACTCTTCCTTTTCCTCTTTCCATTTATTTATTTGTTTGGCTGCGCCGGGTCTTAGTTGCAGCATGCAGGATCTTTAGTTACGGCATGTGGGATCTAGTTCCCTGACCAGGGATCGAACCCGGGATTCCATTCCCTGCATTGGGAGCAAGGAGTCTTAGCCACTGGACCACCAGGGAAGTCCCTTCCTCTTTCCTTTTTAACTACGCCTTTCACGATTAAAGTAATTGTATCAGACACCTGGGCACATCTCACTCTGGGTAACAAGGACTTGACCTTCCGTTCTGGAAGCAGAGAGGCCCACTGGCAGGCTACTGATGATCGACAGTGGAGATTGCAATAGGTGGTCATATTCATGACATATTTGGAAGGGAGAGCTGGCCGAATGTGCTGGAGGACTGAACGTAGGGAGAGGAAGAGCAAGGGATCAGGGTCTCTAAGGTTTCTGACCAGAACAACTGAAAGTTGGAGCTGTCAGTTACTGGGATGGGGAACACCGGTGTGAGGCAGGGGCAGGACTGCAGGGGGTGCCCAGGAGCTTGGCTTTTGATGTTAACTTTGACCTTCCTCATGGGTCTTTGGGTTCAAGTAGGATCCCAAGTAAGAACCAAATGTATTTGCTCTGCCTCTGTCTGCTCAGGCAGGCCCTCAGCCCGTGAGAAATGCCACCCACCCCACCCCTCCGCTGCTGAGAATTTCCCAGGGTCCACAGGGAAATGCCGAGATGAAGTCACAAAAGAGTGGGGCATGGCCACCAAAGCTTGAAAGCCCTCAGGTGCCCAAGTGAGCACGTTTCCTATGGAGATGAGGGGGGAACACATACACGCCTCTCTCCTGCTGTAGTAAGATTATGGGGGGGGGGGTTGATGACATCACCAGGATGGCGACTTTGCTCCCCATCATGAGATACTGTCCTGAAATGTCTGTCTTTCTTCTGCTTCCCCTGAGTCCCTTTGCACAAGATTCTCCATCGAGTCAGAGTTGCCCACTTTGCCTCAAAGAGTGTTCAAGTTTCATACAAGAAAGCAAAAAGGAAGAAGGGCCCCGGATCCATTTCTCACTTCCTGATAAGCCACCAGTGCCCAACCCAGAATCTTCAGCTAGGAGAGCCGGAACTTTGGATTCCAAGAGGAGGCTCGCCTCCAGAAGAGGCTCTTTGATGATCGGAGGGGGTGGCACACGAGAAAGTGGGTAGAGCTCACCCCTCACGACAGGCTGGGGAGACTCCAGAGGAAAGCCGGGGCCACTCACCTCCCAGGAGGACTGGATGACAGTCATGGTCTGAAGGATGGGGATTGGGGTGGGCACATCCGAGGGACCTGAGACAAGGCATCAGATCTGGAGAATCACATCAGTTTCCACCAGGCGATGGTCAGAGGCCAGGAAGCCTCATCAGGGCACCAGGTTGATGCCCGCACATCCCAGTCTGTCCACGCTGGTGAGCCTGCTTGATCCCCACCGAGAGGGACACTCATTGTCCCTGTGCCGCACGCTGCACTGCTCCGTAGGTTTCCCCCAGAAGGGACACAGCCACTGCCTCGCTTTCCCAGGGACCCATCAAAAGTCCTGCCTGTGTCCCTTTCTAAACAGCTCAGAATGCCTTTTAGCTCCAAAACAGAAGGTCAAGCGTTTGCTACCCAGAGTGAGAAGATGTGCCCAGGTGGTGTCTGATACAATTCCTTTAATCAGAAAGGAAGTGATTAAAAAGGAAAGAGGAAAAGTGAGAAAGAAAGAAGAAAGAAAGAGATGAAGAGAGAACGCCAGGAAGAAAGGAGGGAGGAAAAAGGAGGGAGAGAGAGATACCTGCCTGCACTGTTCCCGCCTTTCTCTCCTCTCTTTCCCTTTTCTCTGGCTGAGTCAGATCGACACCTGCCAGCTAGCAGCTTAGAGCTCAGCGTGCCCAGGAAGGACACCCACTGCGGAAGTTTTGGGGCCTGAGCAGGAGAGAACGTGGCCCCCACCTGCCTGGGCGAGTCGCTCCAGGCTCCTAGAAGCAGGGTGATGAGTGGGACTTCCCCGGTGGCACAGTGGTTAAGAATCTGCCTGCCAGTGCAGGGGACACAGGTTCAAGCCCTGGTGCGGGAAGATCGCACATACCGCAGAGCAACTAAGCCCGTGCGCCACAGCTACTGAGCCTGTGCTCTAGAGCCCGTGAGCCACAACTACTGAAGCCTGCATGCCTAGAGCCCATGCTCCGCATCAAGAGAAGCCACCGCAATGAGATGCCTGTGCACCACAATGAAGAGTGGCTCCCGCTCGCCGCAGCTAGAGAAAGCCTGCGAGCAGCAAAGAAGACCCAACGCAGCCAAAAATAAGTATATAATTATTATTATTTTTTTTTTTTTTAAAGCAGGGTTGGGGCTTCCCTGGTGGCGCAGTGGTTGAGAGTCTGCCTGCCAATGCAGGGGACACGGGTTCGAGCCCTGGTCTGGGAGGAGCCCACATGCCGCGGAGCAATTAGCCCCGTGAGCCACAATTACTGAGCCTGCGTGTCTGGAGCCTGTGCTCTGCAACGGGAGAGGCCACGATAGTGAGAAGCCTGCGCACCACGATGAAGAGTGGCCCCCACTTGCCACAACTAGAGAAAGCCCTCGCACAGAAACGAAGACCCAACACAGCCATAAATAAATAAATAAATAAATAAAATTTTAAAAATAAATAAAAAAAGCAGGGTGATGAGGACGATTCACAGCTGTGTAGCCCCTCATTTCATTTTGCTACTGAGTGTGACGTAAGCAAGGAAGGCCTTTGACTCTGCCTTCTGCCGAGAAATGAAAACCCCAAGAGGGGAGGTGATTTGCTCAAGGTCACACAGCTGGCAACTGTCCTCAAGTCCCAGCATGTGACCCCAAGAGCAGCTGTGCTTTTCTCTGCGGAGCCCTGTCGTCCAGAGATGTGCTTTATAGCCTGACCACTGGCACGGACGGCGCCCACGTCCTTGTAAGTTCTACACTCAGTTGGCAACAACCTGGTGGTAATAAGAGCTAACAGTTATCATATACCAGGTCTTTTTCTAAGCATTTTGTATTCACTATCTCATTCAATCCATAGAACAATCCTACTGACAGGTGAGGAAACTGAGGCACAGAAAGTGAACAACCATCTTATGTACATAAACGTGGACTCCAGAGTCAAGCGTGACAGTGGGACTCCAAGTCTGTGACAATTACATTGTCAGGGGCCCCTTTAGAAAGGGCCCATTTAAGGTGCCTTAAAATGGAATCTTCAAAGAATCTCAAGCAATCTGAACTGACTTCAAGTAGTGCTTGAGCACAGACACCCCGTCCTGAACTCCACACCCTAACAATAGCCCTGATTCCTATCCAGTCCCACCCGGGGTCTCACCTGCCCAGGTGTGATGTTGAGCTTTGCCTTGCAGATGTCTGTGCACACAGTGGGTACTCAATCAATGTTGGGTTGTTGTTGATCAGTTGGTTGGTTGAATGAAATAACGAATATTGTAATCTCAGAAGCCCACCTTCCCAAAATCCCTTCTCCAGCAGCCTTAAGACCTGACATTTCCAACGTGAAGATCACCAGTTCAAAAGCTTGATGGCAACATAAGTATTTTAATGGGATCACAAATAATTTTGCCAGGGAAGATAGAACCTGTTAAGCTAATGGTTACCCAGCACTGATTTCTCTAGTCCATCTTCCCTTTCATCCAAGACACCCATACCAAGGACAGGCACATGGTGGGTGTGCTTTGATGGAAAAGAGGGAAGAAGTCAGAAAAGGTCCGGAGCAAAGCCTCCGAATTAGCTCTAGAAAAACTGTTGTGAGGCCATCTGCCCCTCAAATGAGCTTGCTTATTCATCTTTAAAGGATGGTTCTCTGCTGTAAAGGGACATCCAATCTTTAATGTGTTACCACGATCACAAATCTTCCCAAAAGACGGGAAGTCCTCAGTGTGAGCTGGACTTCTGCAGTGGAAATGAGCACCTGCAAGCCCCCTCCCCTTTAGTCCGGGGTCAGATTGGTTCCGTGTGTCTGTGGAATTATTTGCCATTGTCACTAGGGGACAACGCTGTTCTGCAACCCCTCCCCTGCATGTGAACAGGGGAGCAGAACCTGGACATTCTTGCCTCTGTCTGACCTGGGGAGGGGCCGTGGGGCATCGCAGTTCTACCAGTGGTCTGGACAAGCCGCTCACCTCTCTGGCCAGTAGGGCAGAGGCTCAGCAAGTGAAGGGCTTGCATGGAGCCCGTCACTCTGTGGATAAAGTTCTATTGACCGATAAGGACATGGCTCACACCTTACGCGTTTATGCAAACGCGTGCTTGTGCTTGTGGGTGGGGTGCGTGCGAGGTGGGAACGTGCACCCTCCCACGTAGACACTGCCAGGCCCAGGTCCCTCCAGTACAATGGGCCAGGACCTTGTCGTGAGGGCCCTGTGCTCCTGAGTCACAGCCTCTCTTCTCAAGACCTTGGGGGACGTGGGTCGTGTAGCTGTCACTCCTCAGGTGGCAGGGCTGGAGGGGAGAATTCTTGTAGCAGGAGTTGTTCAACAAGTATCTAGTAAATACCTAATGTGTACCATGCACGGGGGTTAGAATCCTCTTTAGGTGGATGGGGAGAAGGTCAGGGAGCCAAAGTTATTGACACAAGATTTTTTTTTTTTATAAATTTGATATCTATTCACACAACATATGGAATGCTTACTGTGTCTGGGATTTTGAAAGCAGAGGAAGAGGAAATCTAGCCATGACCATGATTGGGGCCAAGTTTCCACCAGCCCTATGGGATCCAGGAGCAAAGGAGAAGGGACGCTCCTGCCTGCACACCCATGCAGTTGGGCACAGCTGCTCATACCTCTTCCACACCTGGGGCCCAGGAGTGGGGTTCGGAAACTCTGCAGTTGGAGAAATGCAGCCTGGATGGTAGATTCTGGGCGGGGGACAGGGGAGTGACCACAGAGCTGAAAGCAGTCCCATCTGTGTGTCCTCTTTCTCCTGCCTCGGGCCTCGGGCCTCGGGCCGTGGACTTGGTAAGGACAGAGCTTCGCGGTGGCCTCCCTGGATGCAGGACTCACACCTGCTGAACTGCTGCCCGGTGGCCTTGGCCTTGAGCTGGCGGGAGCTCCGAGTGTGTGCGACGCCTCCAGGGCTCCCAGGCATGAGGGGCCTTGTTAGCCCTCTCGCCGCCCTGTCATGGCCACCTTTGCACTTTGCAGGCCTCTGAACCAGTAATCACACCTCCCTGGGTGAGCTGGGCCTCAGAAGGACCAGGATCCCAAAGCCACAAGCTCTTTGCAGCCCTGACACTGAAGAGGGTGGCTCTGGGCCTCCCTGCGGGGTTGGTTCCTTCTCCTCAGGGCACTCACAGGTTCCCCGGGCCTCCCCCTGGGTACATGCTCTCGGAGCCCTTATTCACGTGGCTTTCACACCCACAAACCCCGGACCTGGTCCCCTTGACCACACCCACCTGCATTACAGCATGAGAAACCCAAAATTCAGGGAGATTAAACACATGGCCGAGGGCAAGCGGATGACTGGCGTCTGAGTCATTCTGAGGCCTTACAAACATGGTTTCAACAAGGACAGAGCCTGAGGCCAGGCGTCCCCAACAGAAATGAGACACAGGGAGAGAGAAACCCTGCGCCGGGCAAGTGGCTAGGTTAAAAGCCAAAGAATGAACTGAGATGCACAGCATTGCCCTGGGCCCCTCCCTCATGAGGAACACACTCCATCTGAGACGGTTCCACATGTGATGGGTACTTTACAGAGGCCAGCCAAGGAGGGAAAGGGCTTGGAGGCCGGTGGACGACATTGGTATATGTTTAAGTCAGCGTGGTTGGGTCTTCCGTTGGAAAGATGGGAAATTAATGAGTGTTCATTCAACCTGTCAGGACCTGTGCTAAGGGTTTTCTGTGCAGAAAATGCTCACAAGAGCCCTGGGAGATGGGTGTGGTTGAGGACCAGGGGCTCCTGGTGACCGGCTTTGGGTGGTACATCCGGGCTGTTGCATCGCTCCCAGCAGCACATCCAGCCTCCGCCAGGCCTCAGAGGCCCCCAACACTGTGCCCATCTCTTCCAGAACAACATCCTGCCTTCAGACTTACTGCAACGCCCAACCTGCCCCACTCAGCCCAGGCGGCTCCTCCTCCCAGAGCCGAGGCCAGCCCGCAGGAGGCTGGGGACAAAATGCAGCTGCTCCTTCTGGAGCAGGCCGCACACAGCGTTCCTGGGCCTGACAAATGTACTGGGACTTCATGATCTGACACTAACGCGCAAAACTCCTGGCTGCCCACGCCTGCTGCAGAGGAGGGGGCTGCAGGCAGGAGGCTGGGCCCGCCCGCTTGAGCGGATGCCCGGCTGAGGCCACCAGGGAAGGCTGCTCTGGACCAGTCCCAGCTCAGCATAAGGGATCACGGGGACTTTGGAGAAGACTGGGGTGCTCAGAGGTTGTCGGGTGGGGGGTGGGCATCCAGCTGGGCGAGAGTCAGAAACAAACTGGAGCCCAGGATTCTGACCTTTGTAATGATAGGAGTGCCCAGCACTTAGAATGTTCCAGTGAACTAAGAACGACCAGGGGCTGGCGGGCCCAGCTGTTCACTCGCCCACTCCCCTCAGCGGCCCTGCGAGGCCAGGCCTGCTGCCATCCGCGTCACACACGAGGAAACGGAGGCAAGGGACGGGAGGCTGGCCCCAGGTCACACCGGCCTGGTTAGGCTCTTGCTGTCACATCCCCTGTGCCTCCCACCAGGAGGGCCGCCTGGTTAATGACTGACATGGTCTCAGGTCCAAAGTGTGCGGGCAGCGTGCCCAGCCACTAGCTCACCAGCACCTGCTGTTCTGTGGATGGTCGTAAACGTCCTGTGACCATAAAAACAATGGTTTGTAGACTCTCAAGGCACGTCCAGACACACAGCCAACCAGGTGGACGCTCAGACACTTCCTCCTGATGCTAGGCGTCCCTCCACACTCCCCTGGCGGCAGGAGGCCGGCCCACCATCAAGGCAGACACCACAGGCATCCCCTTCCCACGCCTGCCTTCTGCACGGCACCTGCCACCGCGGCCTCCCTGGGATGACCCTGCCTCTTGAAAAGCCTTCTCTGACCCTCCATTTCCACTTCTGCGTGATTCCTCTGATCAGGATATTTTGAGAAAGACAAAGTTAACCCAAAGAACTATTACAAAATCAAGGAATTAGAAATGAGCCTGCAGGGTGGTGGGAATGAAGCAGAGAGCACCTAAAGAAGTGAGCCCTGGTTTAAACCTGTGCTCAGCGAAGGGGCTCCATAAGTACCTGGACCTACAGGATTTTCCTCTTCCAGAAGATAAAAGAGCTGGGGCTGGACACACATGAAGGCTGCCTCCTGAGATACGGCTGCTCGTGATGGGCCGGAGGGGCCCAGTGAGCAAAGGAAGGGCCACGTCTCTCAAGGTCTTCAAAGGGCAAAGCCCCTCTGATTCCCCAGGGAGGACACTATCGAGGGGTCCTCATGGGGGTGATGCCACCGATCGCTGGTTCCAACGTTGGTGGGACAGGCCCTTCGGAGGTCGAGGTGCTGAGGCTGCAGAGTGAACCTGCCCAGTGGCCACCATCCGTCCCTCCCCAGGCCTTGTTTTCATCTGATTTTAAATTTATGTCTTACTGTTTCAGTCTTTCGACGCTCATGTTCTCATACCTGGGAAAGGAGGGAAAAAAGAGTCCCAACAGAGGAAGAGAGAAGGGGAGGATGGGACTGAAGACAGGCGGGTGGGAGGGAGGATGTGTACAAAAGGAAGGGCTCTGCAGGGCCAGGTGGACCCCTGATGTGGCAGACACTCAGGAACACCTGTCGGTGGGACGCCACAGGGCGCTGGCTGCGGGGGGCGCTGGCCGTCCTTAGCAGGCAGAGGGACCCTCGGTTGACATTTAGGACACTTGCTCCTAAACAGTGCACCTGGGCCCAACCCTTGGCCCTCCCCTCCACTCCTTGACCCCCGGAGGCCAGGCCAGAGCCTCTTCTCTTTTCTGCACCCCTGGTTGCTTTGGCAACGGCTGCCGCTGGCCCCTGGCCTTCCAAAGCCCCAGCTGTAATGTGAATCTCAGGCAGGCTTGTTCGCTCCGCTGGCTTTGAAGACAATACGGGAGGGAATGCAGCAGCTCTGATTTCAGAACCTGTCCCGGAGGACACCACCCCCCCAAGTGCAGGAACAGGATCTGGGAGGAAAGGTAAAGAGAGGGCCGCAAAGCAGTGCAGCTGGGGGAGAAGACCCCAGGGTGGGGTGGTGGGGTGAGGACCTTTCTGAGAACACCCTTTGGATCAGTGAGCAGGAGGGTCCACAGGGGCCGGTCTGTAGTTAACGAAGTAATAGCAGCTGAAGAAAGTGTCTTGTCCCTAGCCTGTTCCTTTGCTGTTTAATCAGAGACCAGAATGAAATCACGCTGCTCAGATCCACAGAGGAGGACGCCAAGCTACAGGGCAGAGCTAATGGGCTTCAGAGGACTGAACTGGTAAAGGAGACTTCATTACATTAGAATCATGGGCCCAAACCAATCATTTTAAGCAATACCTTATGGGGGAAGTTTGCCCAGAAATTGTCTGGGGGCTTCTAGTCACTCACAAACCCCGTGTGAGCAGGTAGGAACAAGACGTCTTGGAAAGCAGATGTGACCAGAACACACCTGTGTGCTGGCCCATCGCCTGCTCCCCTCCACTGCCTAGAAGCTGGGAGTCCCTCAGGGAAAGTGTGTGGATCTTGGAAGTTAAGGTGACCGATGCCGTTTGAATGCAGGTTCCAGTATTGCATTTAGAATGTAAGTAATTGTGTAGCCCGGGAGCTGTTTAATGGTGTGGTTAAACTCACTGGGTTTGGACCTTAACTCTAGTATTTATAAGCTGTGTGTCCTTGAAAAAGTTATTCATCTCTCTGTGTGTCAGTTGCCTCATTTATACGATGGAGATAACATTCCTAGGATTTCATCATGGTTTGAGCCCGTCACTCCAGATAAAGCACCTAGTAAATGTTTCTAAGTGGCTGCTACTGGTGTTAGTGACTCAGCTGTGTGCTTTTAAAAGGTTGATGAGTTACTTTTGCCTGGAGGGCCCTAGACCCTGAATGGCTGGCCAGCCTCAATGTGTTTGGACAACTCAACTTCCAAACTCCTGGTCTCCCTGATACCATTACAATAATCATATATCGAGGTTCAAGGTCCACTGGAAGTCAGATCTTCTGCCATCTTGGGCCTAATGGGTTCTGACCAGTTTATGTCATAACCTCACCGGCTGCGTCATTCTTTTGAAGGTCGTGCCCTGCCCCCTTCCCTCCTGTCCCATCGATGCTGATTTCCCGAGCTGTCACCCGCACTGGTGAGAGAAGTAAGTGATTTATTTACACAGTGCCTTTCCACAGTGCAGGCCTCTGTCCCCGAGACTGGCTCCCCAGCAAGGAGGCCGTGTCTTTAACTGCTTGTCAAATTCTGTTTGGGAACCGCCTTCCTGCCTATGTGCCTTTCCCCAAACCCAAACCAGATGTGAAGCAACTGAAACTAAGCTGCGTCTTAAAACCGGAATACCGTCTCCCCCGCCACAAACCCGTTCGTCGTGGCCGCCTATGGCCCTTTACATAGTCATAGTTATTTATTTTGCCAACACTGAGTGTGTGGTGCGGGTGCTCTTTTAAGGGCTTTGCAAACAGTGACTCCTTTAACCCTCATAACAGCTCCATAAAGTCGATGCTTTGTCTTCATCCCCATGTGCTGGGGGCAGGGCTGGGGGGAACCTTGGCCTGGAGCAGTTCCATACATGCCTCAGGTGTACAGACAGTGAGTAGCTGAGTTAAGATTCAAACTGGGGCAGCGAGCTCCAGGGTCCCTGGTCTTGTGCTGCCTCCCGTCCTGCCAAGCTTTCTGCGTTGTCCATAAGCAGCCTGAGACCTTCTAGAAGGCAGAGACAGTGTCTTCATAAAAAGATCTTACAGTGAAGGTGGTCAGAGATGACTTGTGATAATGCTGAAAGCTGTTGACACAGAAGTGCCATTTACCCGCCCTGCCACCCGGCCTGGGAAGCAGCTCCTCCCTGCGGGAGCCGCTGCCCAAATGCCCTAAGGGGGGAGGGTCCGGCCCGGGGAGGGCAGTCTCGTGATGCCCGCTCCTCCAGGGGAGGCGGCTTCCCGGCAGCACTCACTTGACCCCTCGGAGACCTGTAGCCACCACACTCCGTCCAGCTTCCCCAGCGGAAGGCGGCATCTTCTCTTCCATTGTTCTTGGAGGAAGTCTTGCAGCGGGCACAGACACCCTTCCTTCCAGGCCCCCGGGCAGGCTTGTTGGAGCCTCACTGGGCAAGAGCCTCCAGATGCCCCTGGAGTCCCCGCCGGAGCTGCAGCTCAGGGACGGCCCGGTCTCACTCTCTGGAGCTGGAGAAGCTGAGCTGGGAGGGACAAGGCTGGCTCCCAGTCACAATCCCAGCAGCTCACATGGCCTGAGCCCTGGGGCTGGGCGGCTGCCGCTGCCATGCTGGGGGAGAACTCTCACGAGTGGCACCCGCCTGGTGTGAGCAGAGGCCACACCCGTACCTGCCGCAGGTCTGTAGGAGAATGACGGCTCTCACCCGTGTCACATGGGGCAGGGGGCATGCCTCTCCCCAGCCCCGGTGAGGTTTACTCCCCTCCCCACTGCTGGGAGTCTCTGAGCACATGGGGAGTTTTGCTCTGGGAGGCCTGGGGTTTACAGCACGAGGTCTGCACTGAAGAGCACACAGATCGGAGCCCACTCCTACTGTGGGTGCGAGGTCTCTTCCCATGTGCCAACAAGGTGGCAGGTGAGGACAGATGTGTGACCCAAGGGCAAGGCAGGAAGGGACATTTGCCATCCAGTCAATCGGCTAGCAGGCTGCAGGGCGTTCCGAGTATCACCCCGTCACACGTGAGGATATGTGATCCCAGCAACCCTGCAAAGCAGATGAGCTGGGGCTTTATTACGTCCATTCTACAGATGAGAAAACTCGGGGCCAGAGAAGTGATCAGTGGAATGGCACCCCCAGCCTGTACTCTTCCCTTTACCCCTCTGCTGTGGAGCACGGTACCAGGCAGGGGGGAGGGAAATGAGGCGAGGGATTGCACAGACTTAAGACTGAACTCCTTCTTGAATTAGGGGCAGGATGCCCTGCCTGTCTCCCCCAAGTCCCAGCCCTGCAGAACCCTGTGTCCTGGAAGTAAAGGCAGGCGTTGCAGCCAGGACCCAGTGATCACCAGCCCCAGTTTTCCCCTTATCCTATCCAAGGAGAGCCCGCCCAGACTTAGCAAGCATTTCCTCTTTCCGGACACCATCACCTGGTCACTCCCAGGACGCCCCTGGCCAGAGCCACCTTTCCTTAAGAAAACCCAGGGGGCTTCCCTGGTGGCGCAGTGGTTGAGAGTCCACCTGCCAATGCAGGGGACACGGGTTCGTGCCCCGGTCCGGGAAGATCTCACATGCTGCGGAGCGGCTGGGCCCGTGAGCCATGGCCGCTGAGCCTGCGTGTCCGGAGCCTATGCTCTGCAACAGGAGAGGCCACAGCAGTGAGATGCCCGCGTACTGCAAAAAAAAAAAAAAAAAAGTACCTCAGGGACATGCAGCCACTGGCAGCCAGATGGTGGACCTGAGGGACCTGGGGGTGTGGGTGCTGTCATGCACTGGGAGCTGCCTAATAATAGACCCGCACTCCAGGATGTTGAGTGACAGCCCCTCCACGAGCACAACTGGGACCGGGTGATGGAGGACTGGGGGACAGGGAGCCAGGGAGACTGGGTGTCCCCAGGGGGCTTAGTGAAGCTATTTTGAAGCCGGTTTATTGGGCTGCCGGGAGGGTTCCCCCACGATGGCGTGCTGACCCGGCGGCACTGGTGCTGGGAAATGATGGGGATGATGGCTCAGGGAAGCTGGGTCAGCTGGCATGGGAGCAGAAGGAAGGGGGAGGGGCACCGGGAGGGACGGGGGCATCCACGGGACTCCAGACTGCAGGCAAGTCCGAGATGTCCCAAGTGAGTGGCCACCGCAAGTCTGTCCTGGAGGGCAGTCACCAGAGCTGCGGGTGGTTCCCATCCACTGGCTGAACCCTGTGGCCGACCACACACGCAGCCCTGCTCTGGGTTCATGGAGGTCCGTAGACACAGTACCCACAGAGAACAGTCCAGGTGTAGAGGGTCTTGTGCTGCAGCCCCCTACCCGCGACAACTCCTGCTGCCCCAGCACCCAGCCCCCGACCCTGAGATGCTTTGTGATAATAATCCAGAGTCTACTGACTCGATTGAGAAATGATTACACAGATGTCCCGAAGTTCAATCGTATGAGACACAGTCCTTGACCAAATGGGGTTATCATCTAGTTGGACAGAATATGTGAGTAAAAAGGTGAATGACGTTACAACACAACCAGTGGTAAGAACCAAAAAAGCCTCTCTACCATAAGAGTTCCAGATAGGGACACCACAGTGCCCAAGGTTGGCCAGGCTTGAGAGGGATTTGAGGTTGAACTGAACTCAGACCCCTGTCTCGGCATGGGGCTGTGGGCAGCAAGCCAGGCGGGAAAGGAGGAACACATCTCGTGGGGGGTCGAGGTCTCCTCCCAGGGGTCGTTGGAGGATCAGGGGCAGCTGGGTGTGGTCTGGCTGGACTGCAGGGAAGAAATAGCCTCGAGGGTCCTGAGCAGAGTGCAGGCCATGAGGCAGAGAGGCAGGGACCCGGGGAGGTGGGAGAGAGAGGCAGGAGGGGAAAATGATGACTCCACAGTGTCCAGACTAGAAAATCCAATAAAGGGACGCTTGCTAATTGCCCTCTTGATGACTTAGCAGCCTAATTAAATGGCATCTTTGTAAGGGGTTCCATGAGGAGTGAGGCTGGTGCCCAGAATTCCAAACACAGGAGGAATAGCGTTTGCGGGGAAATTGTCCAGCTCACCACCCTCATTTGTGACTGACTGGGGCGCTGCCTGCTGGGCTGCAGAGACCAAGGATGAAGGCAGAAGGAGCCCTCCGGATGGAAGGAGAAAGCCCCCCACCCAGCGGGCAGACCCCAGCCCCGAATCCACCCTCCCACGCCCAGCTTTTGCCCACCCCACACCCCGTGTGCATCCATGGAAGGGGCCTGCTGACCCTCTGACGCAGACAACCCCAGTTTGCTGGGAAGCACACGTTTCGCTTCAAGTTTGACTGGCGCCGTTCGGAGACTCACCACCCTTCTGTGCTTTCCATCATTGTGCTCATGATCTGGGGGCACCCCCTTCCCCAGAACTTGTTCCCAAGTCTCCCACCTACTGTGACTCTGTTTATCCTCATACTCACAGCTCCCTGCCACGAAAAAAAAGAAGGAAAAACAGTAATCAGGTAACAAAGAGGTGACACGTGTCTGAGCCATCAGAGCAGGGCAAGGAGGCGGGCGGGAGCCATGGCTGCAGGAGGACAGAACCATAACTGAGGCCGGGATTAGACCAAACTCCTCCCAGCCCACCCCGCCTCCAGGCTTGAGGGCCCCTCCCACCTGTCACCGCCCCTCCACCTCCCTCATTAGGGTCCTGACCTTCAGCCTTCTTTGTTGGTCCTCTGTCATATTTGGCAAAGTTATCCTGCTGCCCTGAAGTCTTCATCTTATAGTCTCTCAGAATTCAGACAGGATGCTAGCAGTGCGGTTCAAATACAATTGCATTTTGCTTTTCTTTCTCGAGGTTTAATATATACAATAAAGTACCCAACTAAACCGTTAGGAAGAGCTTAAAAGGAAGACGCACAGTGACCACCCCCAAGTGGCCCGCTTGAAGATTTGGGGAGGTGGGCAGACAGAGGGGACCTGAAACACCAGGTGCCCCGGGCCACCCCGCCGGTGACAGGGGCCCAGCCTGGAGGCGGAATGCACTCTCGGACCTGCAGCCATCAGGGCTTGTACCTGTCCCTGCCTTTCACCCCACCCCTCAAGAGGCCCCGGGACAACTTCCCAGGCCCAGACGTGGGGAACTTTCGAGGCTGGGTCTGGAACGAGGTCCTTCCGGGTCACAATTCGTGCAGAGAGCTGGCCTCCCAGCGTGAGCCACTCTAAGCTGGAGGTCTGCACCAGGCGAGGGGATGACAGGCGTAGCTAAAGGCTTCCCAGGACAGTGAGCCGGGCCTGCTTTCACCTGTTGTTCTCAGCCGACAGCTGCAGGAGATGAATGAGCCGGAGATGGGCCAGCGGCGATGGGGAGGCCATTCGGCCGCTGTGCGCCCTGTGCACGCACAGAGCACTGCAAACGTAGCCTCTGGAACATGCCCGAGACTCAGACTGCATCCTCTCGGTGCAGGACTCACAGCCTCCAAGGCCCGATGTCGCCATGGCCCAAAGCTGAGCTTGTCACAGGATTTTGGGCCAAGTTTCCGCTAGGTGAACCTCGGGAAAGACACACGGCGGAGGCAGCAGGACCACGGCTGTGCTTTCCATCAGGGTCTGCTCCGGGAGCCCCTCCAGGCCACACCTGCCACAACTGCTCCTCAGCCACCCAGAAGGCAAATGCAGTGACCCGTGACCACGGAGGTTTCACGGCCTTTCCTTGCATGTTTTGCCTGCTCACGGTGTCATGCCCTGATGTTCAGAACTCATCCTCTTTCTCTGTTGTATTCGGCAAACTTCATCGGGATGCCTTGAAGTCCTTGACTTACAGATTCTCAGAATTCAGACAGGATGCTGTCGGTGTGGTTCAAACACAATTGCATTTTGCATTTATTTCTCGATGCTTAATAGATATGAAGCAGCAAGCTAGGTCACTAGAAATAATGTAAGTATTAAAATTGGAGCAATCCAGAGGCAATTAGCATGGCCCCTGAGCAAAGATGACACACAAATTTGTGAGGTATTTCATGTTTTTGGATGTAACTGACCTTATTGTGGTCATGATTTTGTTATACATACATAAAAATCACTACTTGGTACACCATAAACTTACAAAATGTTATACGTCAATTTTAGCTCAACAAAGCCAGAAAACAAAAGAAAGCAAGTAAACAAGAAAGCAAGAAAGCAAGAAAAGGAAGGAAGGAAGGAAGGAAGGAAAGGAGGGAGGGAGGAAATAAAGAGAAAGGAAGGAAGGAAAGAGAAAAAAAGAGGAAGGAAGGGAGGCAGGGAGGGACAAAGGGAGGGAGGAAAGAAGAAAGAAAACTTAAGAGGGAGGTGACACAATTACCACTCTCAAGGGACCTGCTCGAAGATTTGGAGAGGTGAGCTCACAAATGGACCTGAAATACTGCAAGGACGGCATGAGAAAGAATAGAGTTCAGGGCCCACAGACTGATTCCGAAGTGAAATGCTATGAAAGGAGAGAGAATCCACCCAGGCTGTGAGTGTCCCACAAGACTGGCTGTTACAAAGGATGGAGCCCTATGATCCTATGTGAGTTGCTGATATAAGGGGAGTGTGTAGACTTGCCCAGACTCCAACCAAGAGGGAGGAAGAGTGAAGTGGTTCTGTCCCTGGGGGCAGCAGGAAGCCCATTGCTCTGGGTGGGGGCGGGCAGGACCTCCCCATCATTCTTAAATTACTGATGAAATGGGATTGAGACTTTTTTCTTGAAATACTTTATCTGTGTTTGTGGTTAATAATATAGAAAATACAAATAAACAAGCAGAAGAAAATGTAAATCATGTGTATCCTCACCCACGGTACCACTATGTCCCACGCATCTTTCTCTACATGAGCACGGTTTTGCTAAATCACAATTTGCCAAAAAGAGCGTAGATTTGGGGCACGTTTATCTTAGTCTGTGCTATTGTTGGATGTGTTCAAAAGGCGCCCACTGACAGTGATTCTTCTTTTGTGTGCAGAGACTTGAAAAGAGTTCCCTTTTGGGAATAATGGCCGTTATTTGTCACCCATCGACCTGGAGGTCTTTGGATACATAAAGGCAAGCCCTCTACCTGCCAGGTAGGATGGCCTGTTACCGCCCATTTCACCTTCGTTTTCCATGGTGCGTGCCTGTGACATGGTGTGGGGCGTGCGGTTTATTTCAAATTCTTCTAAATAACCTCTCTGCCTCTCACTTAACCTCTTTAGTTCAAGAGTATTGAGCCCACAGCGGCAAGAAGAGGTAGAGGAGTAGCCATGTACACCCAGACATGGCCCCTGACCTCCAGGAAGCAGCCACCTTGGGAGAGGCGGCATGCGGATTAAAAACACCCTGGCAATACACAATTGAACACGCTCACAGGCTTGCACACTGTAAGGGCTGGAGAGGGACTGAGAAATAGCCTGGTCCCCCCACCCCAACTTTGACATTACAGAAGAGGAAACTGGTTCCAGAAACGGACTTGTCCAAATGCCTCTTGCAGAGCCCCAAAATGTCTGTTTCTGAGCCCTCATGTAATTTCTTAGCAGTTTCTGTGCCTTCTGTTTGGGACACATCAGACACATTTTTGGTGAGTTTGTAGTAAGTCACTGTGACTCACACCATCTTCCTCCAAAAGGCAAAATAACCCAGAGCAAGTCCAGGGCCTTCCTTGGCCCCAGAGCGTTGAATGGGGGCCAGTGACGTAAGTGCTGATCCCACCGGAGCTGGGACAGGAAGAGAACTCGGGGGCTGTTCTTCTGCAAAAGCCCGTCCCAGTGGAGTCACTGGGGTTTTATAAACCAAATGTCTTTACAGCTAAAATGAATAACCATGACCTCAGCCATCACACACGCAGCCTCTGCTGCTATACATTTAGCATCGCGGGGTCTGGGTGGTGTCCTGTAAATAACCCACGTCTGGGGCACATGTTGGGGAGGAGCTACCATCAGGAAGGGTTCTCGTTGGAGGCCAGAGACCGGAGCCCGTGAGCCCCACCGTCATCTGTTAGCAATTTCTCGCTCCCATTAAAGCCAGACGCTGGATCTGTTTGCGTCGTCCAGACCATCACAGGGGATTCATTTTTACAGCTTGGACTCGGGTCTCCGAACCACATCAGTTACAGCCCTTGGTGTTGCCAGTGGGGGGTTGTGAGATGAAATGAGGACAGCCTTATTGGGAACAGTTCACAGATTGTGCGGAGATGAATCCTGCGTTATGGTGAGAACAGAGGAGGGAAAAACATCGAGATTCTAGGCAAATCAACCCCCAAAATATGATGCCTAATCACGATCAGCAAATCATTGCATTGTGGAGTTTAGGCTGCATTCAAACCTAACTTTATGAGGGTCGGGCAACAGAGACCGAGGACCCGAATTTAAGGAGTAACTTCCAGAGTTACAGAAACAACATGCCATTATTATTAATTGTATTAGTATTAATTACAGCATATGAAAATTGAGTTGTTATTAACTAGCCTCATGGAAACTATAAAGCACACAGTGGACCAGCCAGAGAAGAAACCTGGAGTTTGTCCTGGGTCTTCCATGAATTTCTCGGTGATCTTGAGTACGTCACGGGCATGGAGCCTCAGTTTCCTCTTCTGTCAGATGAAGGGTTTAGATGATCCAAATTTCCCTCCATTCCTAACTAGGACTCGGATTCTAAGCACCTTTAGGAGGTGTGGAAATAAATTGTCAGCAGAAAAAGTCATGCCTGACCTGAGAAATCATCGTACCTTAGCTGCAGGCGCTGCTGGGCTGAAAGACACCAAAGCCTCTTAGACAGAAAGGCCAGTGCCTTCCCAGAGTCCACAGTCTAAGACAGCCATGATCGCAGCCACGGGAATTTGGGTCCTCACCACAAAACCCTCCACCCTGGAGGCCACTAAACAGCTATGAGACTGCAGGCTCTCCAGCCTCTTGGCAACCATGTCCTGCCTTCCAGGGAACACCCCTCCCCCAGGAGAAGAGCCAAGGTTATGCCCTGGGACAGGTACCCTGGAAAGTATATGGAGAATAGTCTTCAGGGAACTCCCACACCTCACTGAACGGGCCTGACTTGGTCAAAGAACATCCCAGCCCCACAGGAGGCTCATCAACCACGACAATTCCACCAAATCCTGGGAGAAAAGGGACGTATGCAACCAAGAGTTTGCAGACTGTCTCCTCTCTTGCTCTCTTCTGTTTCCTGAGAGTGACTGATGGTGCCCTGGCCAGGAAGGGCCGCCGGGGAAGTCATTTCCTCCTCAAAGGCGCTTGACTCACCTCTGATTCACCTCGAGCGAGTCTGCTCAGAACCAGACAACGCGGGCAATTTTCCTGAGCTCTGATCTGTTGTAGTTCTTGACTCGAGGCCTCCATCACCCCACGTCATGTTGCTTGTGCAGGAAGCTGGGGGCTGGGGCCTGTGGGGCTGAGTCCTAAACCTGTTTCTCTGCTCTGAACTTGGTATGGTTCAGAAGGCGTCCTGCTCATCTCCAGCTTCTGGGCCAGGGGAACAGGAGGATAAGGCTGCCAGATTCACAGGGGCTTGGGGCCCAGCCACAGTCGGGACCAGGCCCCACCTGTCCTGAGCACACAGGAGACCAGGGGCACTTGGCAGTCACCAGCCTGGTCTTACAAAGGAGTCCGACAGCAGCTCTCACCAGGCTTGACATCCACGGAGTTCACATCCTAAGAAAAAAGCAGAGAGTATTTTCCACTTAAAAAGTCTTAATTGTCCACCAACCACATTTCTTCCAGACTTACTCCCAAGGCTTGGTGGAGGGACCTGCAGCTGGCAGCCTAGGAGAAAACAAGAAGACTCCATACCGTGCCATTTTTCTGAGTGTTGTGTGCCCAGGGACACACACACACATGTACATGTACAACTAGTAGGGACCATGCCTTAGCAGCCCCATCAGGATGGGCAAAGGGATCAATGACCAGAATGGTTTTGGCCAAGATAGAGCTGCCCCATGGGCTTCAGCTGGTGAGAGAGGAAGTGGCAACTCCACCTGCATCCCGTAGAGGACACTCTCAGCCTACACGGAGGTGACCTTCCTCTGCCCACTCACACCTGTCATTCCACCAATAATCACTGACTCTACAAGATGGACCCACATGGTTGACCTGCACCACGGCAACGGCCTGGGGCTGACCCCACCGTCTCTGTCAGACCGTGGTGGGGGGCTTTCCAGGAGGCACTGAACTCACAGCTGACGCCACTGAAAACAGGTGGGGCGGCAGGTGGTCACCTGAAGGAGGACAGACATGCTGGGGAGGAGCAGGTGTCTCTGCAGATTTGCCCGTTCCCGGGGGGCCTGAGCACAGGCAGGATGGGTGACCCAGGGGCTCTGCAGAAGCTCCCACAGACCCCGCTGATTCTCACAATCTGTGGATGATCCAGGAGCAGGCTTCTCCATGAACAAAATACATGGTGTGATCCGAGACAGGAGAGTGGCTATGGAGGAGAAGGGGGCTGGAGGACGGTCCTCATCCTCTGCTTGGGCATCAAGGGCAGCTGGTGAAGGGGAGGACACAGTGTCATCCTCACGGGACACGTGGAAATGTGAACCCTGGAGGGTTGCTCTTCCTGAATTTTCCCCTTTCGAATTCAAACTTTGTGCCTCAATGTCCCCTGAGTAAAAGCAGCAAGAATGAGAATAGGAACATCTATTGGCTACTCCGTGTGCACCAGGCACATTTATTATTAACTTTCTTAATCCCAAGGGAGGCAGGAGGTGGGTAGGAAGCAGAAATAGCCTGCACATTTCCCTGGCTTTTTGTGGTGGATGGGAGAGAGTCAGTGTCTTGAAGAAACTTACAGGGAGAAGAATCTGGCCTGTAAGAAAGGAACCAGTGGGGAGGAAGAAGGAATGAGAGAGAGGACTGCAGTCCCCAAGGGGGAGCCAGTGGGGCCCTGTACCCACACTCTTGGCCCTTCTTGGGGAGAGGGGCAGGTGGGAACAGGAGCAAGACCCTCCTCCAGCCTCAAGCCTGACGTGGAGGTGTGGGGCCAACTGGTAAGCAGTGAATATTTCAACGGCTCCTGTGTAGACTGGGCGTCAGGCCACAGGACCGTCCCCCAGGACTTTTGCTCTACTCAAGACCCTGGAATACGCCACAATCTTTGGATGGGGAAGCCCGGGAAGGATAGAGGTTAATTTTCCCAGCATCCTGGAGAAAGATGGGCGTGCGATCATATAATTACGTTGTTAATAGAAAGATAAAGTCGGCTGTTTCTTTTTGCACTCAGAGTCACATAAGCTACATTGTCTTTAAATTCCCAGCTCAACACTCAGCAATTCTTCAATGAATGTTTATTAAATGACTGTATGAGCCAGAGTTAAAAAGAGGGTTTAAGATGGATAGATCACAGACCAGTGGTTCTCAAAGTATGATACAGGGAACCCTGAGGGTGTCCAGGCTCTTTTTGTAATAATCCAAAGACATTAGTTGCTAGTTTCCCTCTCAGTCTCTCACTGTGGAGTTTCCACAGGCTACATAACGTGTGATATTGCAAACAATTGAGTGTAGAAGCAGATATAACAATCCCATGGTCTTCTATGAAGCCAGGCATGAAAACCACTTGCAAAATGGAGAATGATACCACTCTTTTCACTAATATTTTTTATTTTGGAAAACATAGTTATTACTCATAAAATATGTTGTGTTAATGTGCAATGAGTTTATTAATGTATTTTAATGAATTAATACATAATATATATTTTTAATTTCTCAGCTTTAACTTTTAACATAGGCATCCATCGATAGCTATAACCCAAATAAGCAAAAGCTCTTGGGCCCTCATTAATTTTTGAGAGTGAGGGTGGTCCCAAGAGCAGGTTCTTTGGGAACTGCTTTAACAGAACAGAGCAGGGGGGATGAGGTCGGGGCAGAGCTGGGGAACAGGAAGGCAGATTTGCAGCTGACTGTCGACCTCTCCAGGCTCATCCTCCAAATGAAGATGCTGGACCCATAGGCTCCATCCTTAACCGTCTCTGATTTCACAGGCAGAGGCAGAGATGGAAGCTCAAAAAAGCCAATGGGGCCCTCCCCAAAATTCTGTCTCCCTCGAGTGCACCATGGAAATGCCACAGGGTGGGTTCGAGGCTAAAAATAATTGCCCCAAGACCTGGGGGTCAGAGGGCTCCTCCCAGAGCCAGAAGGGGGGATGATGTCAGCGCCCAGGAGCCGGCAGCATTCCTGGCCGCTCAGGTCTGTGGGTGACTGCTCAGGAATCCACCATCCTTTTGTGCCTCCAGAATCTCCGTCTGAGCCCGGGGTGTGTGTGTGTGTGTGTGTGTGTGCGCGCGCGCGCGTGTGAAGTAATCCGATTCAGGCTCTAACAACGTCCTTTCATGGAAGCCCCGGTGGAGGAACAAAGCTCAGAGCCTTGTTTTTCAGACGGCCATGACTGCCCCCATGTTGGGGCCCCAGTGAGCAGAAGTGCTAAGGAGAGAGCGGGTGGTGATTCCAGCAGCCATGACATCTTTTCCTTTCTACCCCGTTCCTCGCCAGGGCTGGAGCCCACACTCCTTTGTGGGGTTATTGGAGAAATGCTCTGAAACACTGTTATAAATACCCACTAATAAATAAACACAAGTTATTTCTGAAATGTACCCAGGAATAGCCAACTGCCCAAATAACCAATGTTGTTCTTCAGATTCTGGGAAAAATAGAAATGTAGGCACGGTTTATTTTTCCATTGCCCAAAGCAGCAGCATTGTGCATATATGTTAATTTTAAGTTTCTGTTTCCATGCTTTTTTATCTTATCATCTTGTAGCTTGCAGCAAGAGAGAAGAAGGAGAGAAAGGAAGACAATGGGAAGGAAATAAAAAACAGAAGTGGGAAGGAAGATTCTACTCTTCTCTTCCAACTCTTTTGATAACATTCAGAAAAACAACATAGTCTAGGTTTTCATGCTTCCTTGACCCTGGTAGACATGAATGATAAAGACCCAAGATGGCGGGTGAGCCACAGAAGGATGTTATCAACTTCCAGATCCCAAAAGAATCAGAAAAAAAGAGAGAAATCTGGGAAAAAGAGAAAGGCCATGATAAAGACTGGGGTGACTTGAGGCATCAGAAAAGGAGTTTAAATGTAAGTAATAGAAAATAACTAGTATTTATTAAGCACCTGTGATCTACCTGTCATTTGACATGCGTTGTCTCATTTAATCACCGAAAAGCCTTTTCTCGTGTACAGATGAGGTAACGGCTCAAAGAGGTGGACTCATCTCTGAGTTCTCAGTGGTCTGGCTGGTGTACGGAGCCCTCGGCTTGTCCACTCACCACCACACCTCAGTCGTCTGCCTTTCCCGTCTGTCCCCGCTGGGTGGCAGAGAACCCCGTGAGGAGGGGACCCGGTGGTGGTCAGCCTTGCAGCTCCAGCCCCTGCACAGCGCTGACACCGAGGCGCCAGCACGACAGCAGATCCCAGTCAAGCGCTGCACTTGGCAACTAGGATGCGGTGCTGGAAACAAGAGGAACCCACGTCCTCACGTTGTCAGGGGGCTGAAGGGCCCAGCAGGGGGACCGCCCCAAAGGGCAGAGGTGGCACAACCCGCCTACGACCACCCCAACCCCGGGGGAGAAGGAGGTTGGGGTGCGGCCCTGTGTTGGGGGGGCTATGGCCGGGGGCTTTTCTTCCCCAGCCCATGGGAGGGCGTGCTCCTCTCTGAGGCCAGGTGAGGCTCAAGTGAGTCTCATTCAGGTGTCCTTCCTCCAGGCAGGGCGCCGGCTTCCCCTCCCAGCCAGTACCTGCTGAGCAGGGGCGGAGCATGTGGAAGTACCTAGGAGTACGTGACACGGTCCCCCAGGTGTGGGTTATGCGTGAGGGCCAAGGTCTCTGGGGTAGCCAAATCAGCAGGGGCTTTAAGAGACCAGGGCCCTGGAAGGAAGGAGAGGACATCCTCCCAGTTCGACAAGGCTCTGGAAGGTCAGAAAGGCACTCAGAACCTCCCACGGCTCCCCCTGAGCAGAGGAGAAAGAGGGGAGCCCGGAGCAGGGGCCCCCCCGCTCAGGAAGCAGATGGGGAGTGTCTGCCCGAGGCGGGGCTGGGGGACACAGCAACTCCTTCCTCGGGGAGCCTCCAGCCGCAAAAGGAGCCTGGGACCACACACACACACACACACACACGGACACACACATGGACACACACAGTGCACACACGCCCACATACAGGCACACACGTGCACACACACATGCACACAGCAGACCCACCATCTACACAGGACCTGCCATGTCATGAGAGGCCCCAGTGCCCACTGAACCAGACTGACATCGGGACCCTCCACCACCAAGCGCAGCCTCACTCAGGTAAGCTAACTTCTTCCTATGCCACACCTCCCCCCCACGCCGTTTTAATTGAAGTGTAGTTGATTTACAACGTTGTGTTAGCTTCTGGTGTACAGCAAAGTGATTCAATTTTATATATGTATACTCTTTTTCATATTCTTTTCCATTATTCATTATATACAAGATATTGAATATAGTTCCCTGTGCTGTACAGTAGAATCTTGTTGTTTATCTATTTTATATATAGTAGCTAATATCTGCTAATCCCAAACTCCTAATTTATCCCTCTCCCCTTCCCCTTTGTAACCCTAAATTTGCTTTCTATGTCTGTGTTTCTGTTTTGTAAATAAGTTCATTTGTATCGTATTTTAGATTCCACATATAAGTGATATTGTGTAATAGTTGTCTTTCTCTTTCTGACTTACTTCACTTAGTATGATAATCTCTAGGTCCACCCATGTTGCTGCAAATGGCATTATTTCATTCCTTTTTATGGCTAAGTAATATTCCATTGTATATATGTACCATATCTTCTTTATCCATTCCTCTGCTGATGGACATTTAGGTTGCTTCCATGTCTTGGCTATTGTAAATAGTGCTGCAGTGAACGTTGGGGTGCATGTATCTTTTTGAATTATGGTTTTCTCAGGGTACATGCCCAGTAGTGGGATTGCTGGGTTGTATGGTAGTTCTACTTTTAGTTTTTTAAGGAACCTCCATACTGTTCTCCATAGTGGCTGTATCAACTTACATTCCCATCAACAGTGCAAGAGGGTTCCCTTTCCTCCACACCCTCTCCAGCATTTATTGTTTGTAGACTTTTTAATGATGGCCATGCTGACCAGTGTGAGGTGATACCTCATTCTAGTTTTGACTTCTATGCCCCCCTTTTTTTAACCTTGAAAAAATTGTGGCATATAACACACATAGAGAAAAGTGTGTAAAACAGAAATGTTTGTCTGTGAATTATCAGGAAGCAGCTGTGTAACCATGTGTCTGTTCAGCTGCTGGAACAGAACAGCAGGCTGGGGCTTAAACAACAGAAACTTATTCCTCACAGTGCCGGGGGCTGGGAGTCCAAGAGCAGGGGTCCAGTGTGGTCGGGGTTCTGGGGAGAGCCTGCTGCAGACTGCCTTCCGTTGTGTCCCCACATGTCTGGGAGCAGAGAGGATGCCGGCTCTCTCGTGACTCTTACAGCAGCACAAACCCATCCCTGAGGCTCCACCCTCAAGGTCTCATCTCATCCCAAGGCCCCACCTCCTAACACCATCACATGGGGTGGAGGGGTAGGGTTTCAACATGTGAGTTTTGGGAGGACACAAGCATCTAGTCTATAACACAAGTAGGCAGAAAGCAGAACATGGCCAGGGCCCCAGAATCCTCCTGCGGGTCCATCCCAATCTCCACCTTCTCCTCTCCCAACCCTCACTGCTACCTGACTTCCAACTCTGCCCTGTAGCTTGGCCTGGCTTTAACTGAAACCATTTCTTAATTTTCCCCTTCTCTTCCCCACCTTCACCTAGAGTTGTGTCATGGGTTGAAATATGTCTCCCCAAAATCCATTTGTTGAAGTCCTCACCCCCAGTCCCTCAGAATGGAAGCTTATTTGGAAATAGGGTCATTGCAGATGTAATGGGGTCATCCTAGATCTGGGTGGGCCCTAATCCAACATGACGGTGTCCTTACAAATAGGGGAAATTTGAACACAGACGTGAATACAGGGAGAACACCATTGAACATGAAGGCAGAGATCAGGGTGATGCTTCTACAAGCCAGGGGACACCAAAGTTTTGCAACAAACCACCAGAAGCGGGGAGAGAGGCCTGAACGGATCCTCCCTCAGAGCCTCAGAAGGAACCAGCCCTGCTGACACCTTGATCTCAGACTTCCGGCCCCCGGGACTGGGAGATGACCCATTTCTGTAGTTTCTGCTGCCCAGTGTGTGGTGGTTCGTAACAACGGCCCTAGAAAACGAATACAATCCTTCCACAGCCTAGGAGAGGGTATGAAAAGGAGGTGCAGAGCTTTGAATTGGCTCATAAGTCATGGTTTCAAACTAGAGAGACTAAATTTTAATATCAAGAATGTGCAGAGAGCAGTGGAATCTGGTCCAGCTCCTGTTCAGGGAGAGGATTGGGGGTTGCAGGGGGGTGAGGCTGCCGTCGGGTTGGTCGAGGAGAAACACTTCCTGCGTCAACACACAGGTCGCAACTCTTCGTGGGGTGGCTGGAGGCTGAAGGGGCTCCTCAGGGTATCTCTGTGTGGTGAGGTGTCTGGGGGGGCCCACCCTGGGGCCGGCAGGAGAGACGTGACCCACGTCTGGCTCGGTCACCCTGGGGCTGATGCCACCTGTCGGTATGGCCCGTGCTCTCACCTCCAAGGGAGACTGAGTCTTCTGCCCAGCGTGACCTCGTTTCCTGTTCTGTTTCCCCCTCGTTCAAAGGAAAACTCCCTCCTGCACTGGGGGCGTGAGGAGTGACAAAGGGAAATTAGTCCAAGGCTTTCGTGATGTAGATGTTGCTTTAGAGATGGTGAACAGCGAGACCACATCGTTCCCCTCAGGAGACATTTGTCTCTTCTCTAAATTACTGGGTCAAGACTTTGGCTAGACTTTAAAATTAAAAAGCATCAGCAGCGGGCTTCCCAGGAGAGCGTGCATGTGTGTGATGCATGGTTTCGGCCCTGAAAAGCATTGCTTTTCAGTGGTTTTCTGGGTGGCGAGGACAGGGCATCCTTCCCTGGGTGTCAGGGTTCCTGAGCACTGGGGCAGCTGGTCAGCACGCCCAGCGTGTCATGGTGGCCGTTGGGAGGCAGCGCTTTGCACGGAGGTCTCATTGGACCCACCCTGCCTTCCCCACTTGGTCCTGTTGGGAAGCTGCCAGCTGGCTCCAATGTCCAGATGACACAGCTTCGTCTGGGGCCCCTCGAGGGACATGGAACAAAAACACGGATCAGGGCTTCCCTGGTGGCGCAGTGGTTGAGAGTCCACCTGCCGATGCAGGGGACGTGGGTTCGTGCCCCGGTCCGGGAGGATCTCACATGCCACGGAGTGGCTGGGCCCGTGAGCCATGGCCGCTGAGCCTGCATGTCCAGAGCCTGTGCTCCGCAACGGGAGAGGCCACAACAGTGAGAGGCCCACGTACTGCAAAAAACAAAACAAAACAAAACAAAACAAACAAACAAAAAAACACGGATCAGAGGGAGCCAGACACAGAGAGTGTAGGTTGCAGGACCCTCCACGTGGGGCCCCAGAAGAGGCAGAACTGCCAAGCTGCTGGCATCCGTGTGCCCCTGCCCTGGGCTTGGGGATCAGTGGAAGGGACAGTGACAGGGCCCCTGGGGGCCGACTCTGCTTTGTGTTTCCAGCTGGAGCTGACTTCACAGGTGGGCTCAGTTTATAAAATGTCAGCTAGCTGAACACATATAGCTTGTATATTTTTCTGTCAGTACACTCAGTGAAAAGTGAGACAGAGAGAGACAAAGAGAGACCGAGAGACATAGAGACAGTGACAGACAGACAGAGACAGAGACAGAGAGGAGAGAGGGCACCAGCACAGCCAAAGTACCCTCCAAATGTTGGGGTTTCTGCAGATTTCAAGCTGTCTTGTCTTCTTCTACATGGGATGAGTTCCTTCTTGCCCTCTCATAAAAGTGATACTGTCTAATGTCCCAAATCAGAAAGAGCCTGTTCTCCAGCCTCAGAGGGAGAAGTTGGCCCACTTTTCTGTTCCCTACAGGAAACGGCCCCGTGAGGAACATGATGCTTGGGCTCCAGGACGTCAGGCAGATGTGATGTAATTACTGATGCAGGACCTGGGGGCAGGCAGCTGCCCCAGGGGCTTCATGGACACAAGGACGCCCTCCCCACCTGTCTCAGAATTAGGCTCCCTCCCACTGGCTCTGTCTTCAGTGGTCTCCACCTGCTTCACCCAGGATTCCTCTGGGGAAGACCTGAAGGTGAGGTGGAAACTGAAGCCTTGGGGGTGGGGGACAGGGCTGGTGTGGGATCCACGTTCTGTTCCTGAGGCAGCTTCATTCCCAGAACCTGGGTGAAAACACCACGTTAGTTCGCAGAACAGGCATCGGCCAAACTGAGTTCCACTCCTCCTAAGACCTAATAAGTAATCTCTCTCTCCACCTAAAAATATAATCTGGCTTTAAATCCAGCCCACAGGGTTATATAAGGCGCGGGGAGCAGGGAAACAGCGAGGCTGAGCTCTCACTCTCAAAAACGAAAACAAAAATCGTGCCCACGAGCAGGCGCGGACCTTATGGGCAGACCCTACAGAGGTCCTCTCGTGTGCCCCGATTTCCCCAGCATCAGCCCTGACGGCTTCAGCAGAACACGCCTCACTGACTCAAGTTAAAACCTTCACTTAGCTGCTTCTCTCACACTCTGTCACCTTAAAGCATCTTAAGGCCAGATTCCCCTAGGGCCACAGTGGAGAGGGACCATGATGTCCCCGCCTGTGACAATTACCTCCTGTCCACCAGCACTCGAGCTCTGAGCTCTTTACCAGAGAGCCCAACGCGTCAGGTCTCAGAATCCTGAAATCTGGACGGCCCCTCCCCCTGCCCCCCTGCCTCTCGGCCACGGACAGGTGAGAATGCATCTCAACATGATTGGAAGGCCAGGAACTGGAAGTGATAAGACTGCCCAGGCGGCTTTTACTTTTGCTTTTACCCCTTAAAAGAGCTAAGAGCGCACATTGTTCAAGCCATAAATTCTTTAAAAGGTTAAGTGTATCCAGTTACATGATGTATTTGTAGTAACAAGCCCAGAAGTGGAGATCAGGAGACAACAGGTCCTAAAAGTTCTAATTCCATTACTTTCCAGGGTTTAATTTGGGGGTAGATCTTGCCCCCTCCCTGGGCCTCCGTCCCCTATATAAGCTCAAAGGAGGGCATCAGATGGTCACTAGGTCCCTTCTGGGTCTCCAGGGTCTGATTCAATTCCTCCTGGGTTTCCCACATCAGCGCTGGGCCTCCCGCAGCCATGGCATCTCCTGGTGTCCAACAGTCAGGCCCACGGGGTCTAGCAGGTCCAACCGGTGGGCCTCACTGTTCTAAAACCCGGGGTCCACCAAACCGAATGCCCCCAAATGGTTGTTATGTGACCCCAACTCAGCAGCCGCGCATGCACCGCCATCTACCTAAACGGACAGGCACAGAGTATGGGCAGGTGCCGGGGTGGCCTGGACATAGAACACAGGTGCCCCAGAGCCAAGGCAGCTCCCTCACCAAGAGCATCACACACTCTCCAGCCTAGAAATGCTGTTTCCTGGACACGAGCAAAGTGAGGTGTGCTGACCATTTCCTACCTAAAGGGAGCACAGTGGAGAGGTCACAGGTCACCACAAACAGGCAGGCAGGGCCCTTCCTGGACTTAAACACCAATACCCAATTCCGGTTTGGCCATTGAGGTTCAGGCTGATATCTGGAAGCCTGGCTCACGGTCTCCGCTGACTCATTTCCACATCTTCCCTGGGGAGACTGAGGCCTGTAGGTGGTTCTCACCTCTTCCGTGACCACACCAAGTGGGGCTACAGTGTCACACAAAATGCTGGTTTCAAAGTGAGAAAGCAAGAGGGAGAGGTGTGCCCGGGTGAGTGATTCCATCCCGAAGGGCCGACTCGCTGATGGCTCCAGCCCAGCAGGCCCGGGACCGGCGTGCAGAGGTGCCCCTCACCCTGGACCCCGCTCCTTCCCTTCCATAGACTAGATTTGTTCTCAGCAACTGTGCATGGATGCAAGCCTGAGTCCAAGAGGAGAGCCTTCTAGAACCACTGTTTCTCCTTTTTCAAAGAAGAAACGGTTCTTTCAGAGAAGCCTCCTCCCCGTCCCCAATTAGTTCTCAGGCGCATCCCTCCTGCCAGGAGCAGCACTCTCATGCCCAGAAGGAGATGGGGCTTTAACGCCCCACACGCACACAAGATCCCATCAGCCGCCCTCACCCAAGCCGCCCCTGGACGTTATTCTTTATTTTTTTTTAAATATAAATTTATTTATTTATTTTTGGCTGTGTTGGGTCTTCATCGCTGCACGTGGGCTCATTGTGGTGCACGGGCTTCTCATTGCAGTGGCTTCTCTTGGTGTGGAGCACAGGCTCTAGGCGCGCGGGCTTCAGTAGTTGTGGCATGCGGGCTCAGTAGCTGTGACTTGCGGACTCTAGAGCAAAGGCTCGGTAGTTGTGGCACACGGGCTTAGGTGCTCCGCGGCAATGTGGAATCTTCCTGGACCAGGGCTCGAACACATGTCCCCTGAATTGGCAGGCAGATTCTTAACCACTGCACCACCAGGGAAGTCCTGGACGTTATTCTTTTTTTTTTTTTTAAACATCTTTATTGGAGTATAATTGCTTTACAATGGTGTGTTAGTTTCTGCTTTATAACAAAGTGAATCAGTTATACATATACATATGTTCCCATATCTCCTCCCTCTTGCGTCTCCCTCCCACCCTCCCTATCCCACCCCTCTAGGTGGTCACAAAGCACCGAGCTGATCTCCCTGTGCTATGCGGCTGCTTCCCACTAGCTATGTATTTTACGTTTGGTAGTGTATATATGTCCATGCCACTCTCTCGCTTTGTCACAGCTTACCCTTCCCCCTCCCCATATCCTCAAGTCCATTCTCAGGTAGGTCTGTGTCTTTATTCCCATCTTACCCCTAGGTTCTTCATGACCTTTTTTTTTTTTTTTAGATTCCATATATATGTGTTAGCATACGGTATTTGTTTTTCTCTTTCTGACTTACTTCACTCTGTATGACAGACTCTAGGTCCATCCACCTCACTACAAATAACTCAATTTCGTTTCTTTTTATGGCTGAGTAATATTCCATTGTATATATGTGCCACATCTTCTTTATCCATTCATCTGTTGATGGACACTTAGGTTGCTTCCATGTCCTGGCTATTGTAAATAGAGCTGCAATGAACATTCTCCAAAGAAGATATACAGGTTGCCAACAAACACATGAAAGAATGCTCAACATCATTAATCATTAGAGAAATGCAAATCAAAACTACAATGACATATCATCTCACACGGGTCAGAATGGGCATCATCAAGAAATCTAGAAACAATAAATGCTGGAGAGGGTGTGGAGAAAAGGGAACCCTCTTGCACTGTTGGTGGGAATGTAAATTGATACAGCCACTATGGAGAACAGTATGGAGGTTCCTTATAAAACTACAAATCGAATTACCATATGATCCAGCAATCCCACTACTGGGCATATACCCTGAGAAAACCATAATTCAAAAAGAGTCATGGGGCTTCCCTGGTGGCGCACTGGTTGAGAGTCCGCCTGCCGATGCAGGGGACACGGGTTCGTGCCCCGGTCCGGGTAGATCCCATATGCTGCGGCGCGGCTAGGCCCGTGAGCCATGGCCGTTGAGCCTGCGCGTCCGGAGCCTGTGCTCCGCAACGGGAGAGGCCACAACAGTGAGAGGCCCGCGTACCGCAAAAAACAAAAACAAAAACAAAAACAAAAAGAGTCATGTACCACAATGTTCACTGGACGTTATTCTTGATGCGTTTTCTCAGCCTTATGCTGCTGTGGACACCAGGGGCCACCCTCCCCAACCCTACCCCACATCCATCGTTTGCAGAGAACTGACACAACCCAAGCTCCAGGTGATTTTTCTCATCACAGGTGTGGTTCAGGGAAGGATACAAAGAGTCAGTCTGCGCATTCAGGGTGAAATGCAGGGTTTGTTCTCTCTTTGGGAGAAGAGGTGCTCCCTCCCTCCTCCTGGAGGCGAACAGGAGAGCACATGCCCCGGGAGGTGTGGCAGCCAGGCCATCACCATGAGGGAAGCCAGCCTGAAGACAAACCTGCCCCGTGGAGGAGGCGGGACTCAGAGAAGCACAGACAAATCGACCTCTAGTCCTGATGAGACAGAATTTCCAGAGCAATCCCCCAGAATCTGGCCCTACCTCTGGATGTTTTCATCATGTAAGCTGACAGGTGCCCTGCTGTTAACATCACTTGGATATGTATTTTCTTTACTTATTTTATTTATTTATTTAATTTATTTATTTTGGCCACGCCGCGTGGCTTGTGGGATCTTAGTTCCCTGGCCAGGGATTGAAACCAGGCCACCACTGTGAAAGCGCTGAGTCCTAACCACTGGACCGCCAGGGAATTCCCACGATGTGGATTTTCTTGACCCATGAAGTACTCTGGTAAAACCATCTTTAGAAACCTTTGCTATTTGCATGCATCTATTATTACACAGGAAGTAAACACGTCGTGCTAGCTATAAAGGTCACTCCAAGGCAAGTCCTAATCCCTCCCTTCCAGCCAGTTGCCCCACCAAGTCCCCCTGTCCAGGTATTCAGGAGCCACTGAGCAGGAACCTCTCAGACGTCCCATTGTGACATCCCGACTTGTCCCTACAACATGCTGAGGTATAGATCCTTGAGCAGAACGGGCAACGTGATGAGCGAGAGATTCTAGGAGGATTGTCTGGTGACATGGAGAGGCAGAAGAGCCAGCGGGAGGCAGCAGCAGTGATGGGGGCGGGGAAGGGAGAAGTTTGAGAGACACGTCCAAGGAGGAAGGGCCGATGGAGTCAGAGGGACCAGGGGCCAGCAGGGACCTGCAGCTGTGCAGTGCCCGGCAGAGGAGGCCATGGTGGGGGTGGGGTCTGGGAAGATGAGCTTAGCGATTTGGCTACATGAACTGCGATGTCTGCAGGAGTGGTATCAGGAAGCACCTATTCTGGTCTTAAGATCATTTACAATTTTGTTTCTGTTTTGCTTGGCGGGGTGTGTGGGAGTTCGCGTGGTGAGTGAGAGGTTTATGGGAAAAAGAGCATGAGAAATCACTGCTCTGCTAAGAGAAGTAAAGACAGGGATGAAGGGAAACAATGCTTGTATTTCACTGTTAAAACCTCATTGGCTGTGGGGCGAACATCACCAAGGCTGGCATGCGGGAAATTCTGCTTGGTTCCTTAAAAGGTAAGTTGGGCTAAGAAGGTCCTTCCTTCTAGGAGATATTTTAGAATACGTGGAGTAGATTCCCTCACACACACACAATGAGATAAACTCCTGTAAAGCGGCTGACGTTTGCTGGGTAACTAGAGGCAGAAAGTATCCCATGAAAACAACAACATTTTACAGTGAGGAAACAGCCCAGACAGATGAGCGGTGGTGCTGGACTGCAATCAGGCCTCCCTGTCCCTGCACGAGAATCTGGGGTCCATCCAAGTCCTGCATCATTACTGCGTTCCCCCTTTCACTCTGAAAAGGGCCTGATTTGGACCATCGATTATTTGGTCCACTACCTATGAGGTGGAAGAGTCTGGATGCAGAGTCACCAAGTCCTTTCCTTGGTCGCCGTGAGAGCCTGGCGGGAGATTAGGATTGAGCGGAGGTGACTCTGGCTTTGAGAACCTGAGTTTTCTGCCTGCTGCCTGGTGGGCTCTGCAGGGGGGCTGGAAAAGGTTCGTACTGCACACTCCTCTTCGGGGTGTGCAGTACGAACTTCTCTCTTTGCATCTGTAGTCGGTGAGTCGCCTGAATGCCTGCCCATCCAGCTCTCTCCTCCGGCCAACCTCCTGGTTCACTTCTGAGCGATCTGGCCACTAAGGCGCCGTCGCTGCGGGGACCACGGGCAGCCGAGGGTGTCTGCGTCCCTCCGCACGGTCCACACGCTGCTCGTTTATGTTCTGAGCTCTCACAGCACAAGTTCAGCGGCCGCAATCTCCTGAGTCCTCAAGAGTTTCGGGGAACTGGCCTGGGCCAGGGGTGTCTGCTCGTGGTCACTGCTGTCTGCCTCTCGGGACGCACGGCCGAGGAGGAGGGAAGAGGTGCAAGAAGGCTGGTGTGGTTGACAGTCACAGGGATGAGGCCACAGACCGGGGACAGAGTCCCGTCGAGGCCTCGCTGTTCTCCTGGGCAGCTGTGCGGTCTGCTCACCTGTCCTCACTTCCCCACGGACTGGCGAGAGAAGGGAATGTAGCAAGGCAGGTGCATCCTTTCCAAAGAGCAGAAAACCAGTGACTCCTCCCCAAATGGTCCATCAGGCCCAGAGCTGAGGGTCAAGCCCGACGTTCTGTGCCAGGACCTCCTCCACTGCCTGCCTCTGAAGAGGCAGCAAGACCTTGCCACGGTCTGTCCCTCTGCTCACCGTCTGAATGACACTAATCTCAGCGTCCATGCCGTGTGCCATCCCAGGCAGCCTGCCGACAGCAGGATGGGGCCCAGGTCTGCATTCGGAACCTGAGTTCTCCACACATACCCCCGTGCCTGTGACCCCAGCCAGTGCAGACTGAGGGGTCTAACAGAAAATGGACAATCAACAATCTGACGGTGCTTCCCACGAACATGCGTGGGAGTTATCAGAAGCCACCATGAAAGCTGGGTGTCAGGCCCCGTTCCAGCCGCTGGTCAATTCTGATTTTACTCCCAATGTACAGCTGAGGAAATGGAGGCCCAGAGATGTTAGCTCTTTTGGCCCAGGTCACACAGTTAGGCAGAAGCAGAGGTAAGATTTGAACCCAGGTACTTGGAACAGCAGTGATGCTCCACCGTTCACTGTACAGACACTACACCCTCTTAGACCTAAAGAGGCATCTCCCCGTGACCTCCAAGAACCCATCCGCCTCCAATGGCTCTAATGAGGGTGACAGGGCTGGGGGAATTTTAATGTCACCCCTTTGTCTTAGTGAGCTCGGCTGCTGTAACACAACAGCACAAACTGGGCGGCTTATAAATAACAAACGTTTATTTCTCACAGTTTTGGAAGCTGGAAGTCCAAGGTCAAGGTGTGGCCAGGGTTTGTGTCTGCTGAGGACCCGTTTCCTGTTTCATAGACAGCTGTGTCCTCGGCTGGAGGAAGGGGCGAGGGAGCTCTCTGGGCTCCCTAATCCCATCATGACACTAATCCCATCATGGGGGCTTCCACCCTCATGACCTCATCACCTCCCAAATCCCCACCTCCTGACACCATCCCCTTGGGTTAGTGCTTCAGTGTATGAATTTGGTGGAGGACAAACATTTACTCTGCAGCACCCTTGCTCTCCTTCCTGGGGCCTTTTGGTTTGGGTACCTAGAAACATTATTTGTGGGAAAACTCAAAATGGACAAGCTTTGGGGAAATGCTGGGGTACTGATGTGGGCACGGAAGGAAGCTGACATCCTGAGGGCAGGCACCGCGCCTGCCTGCTCCCTGCTGTACCAGTGTACTCTGGTACTCTGTACTCTGGGCCAGGGCCTGGTGCAGAGTGGTGAGAGCTCACTGATCGTTTCCTCCGTGAGTGACTGGTGATTTTTAACAGGTATAACCTATGTGACTGCCAAGCAGATCCACTGGAATCTCTACGTCCTCAGGCTTTGTTTGCAGTCTCGCCAGCATCCCATTAATTGAAATGTTTGTGGACTTACACGTTCTTCGGGTCTGCTCATTACGCAGGAGCCCCCAGGTGACCAGGGTCTTTATCCTGGTCACCTTAACATCACCAAAGAGAAGAAGCACCATGGCAAATCTCCTCTCCACCTGGTCCTACCCTTCCAGAGGCCCCAGGCTCTGCTGGACCAACGAGCTGGAGGAACTGTGGGTGGGCAAGGCTTGTAGTATCCACTTGGCGCAGCCAGTCCATGCCCTTGGGTGCACACATTGCATGTGTGTACCTATGCGTACGTGTCCAATACCGTTTCCTGGAAGGCCACAGCTATGCCATGAAGAATGAGTGACTCACTGCCCCACAGAAGCCCTCACCATCTCACAGGCCTGTCTGGAGCTGCCCAGAGCCCAGGTCTCATGGTGAAGGATGCTCAGCTCACTGCGAGCCGGCGCCCCGGCCCCCACCCTCAACCATCTGTTTGGCTTTTGGCCACTGAGAAGAGAACCCTTCTAACTCTCCAGGTAATACCCTCTCTCTTTAGCTTCTTAAGTAAATATTCCAGAAGGGGAATCAGTCAGGTCTCAGACAACAGCAGAAGTCTGAGAGAAAACGTGCCCCATATCTTCCCTTCCAGATCACCAATCCACCATCTCCTCTGCATTTCCCCCACCTCTGGCTCTGCAGATAACCTCTCTGTCCTTCTCCTCCTGGCATTTCCTGACTCTTACTCATCATTCATTCACCACTTTAGGAACCTACTCTGTGTTAGATTTTATGCTTGGCCCTGAGGATACAAGGATGGATCAGGCAGCATCCCTGCCCTGAAGGTAAAAACTGAGATCAGCCAGGAGAAAAAGCTTGCTCTGAGTCAAGTGTTGGCAGGTGTTGTGAGGAGGAAAAGGAGAAGCTGAGTCCTGGACCACTTCTCCTTGCAGGTGAGCAGTTCAGAGAGGAAAGTCTTCACTGCTTTGGGTCATCCTTGGAAACCGGAAGGCAGGACTGGGACAGGTATCCACATTCCCAAACAGTTCTGCCATGTTAACAGTATGTGGTGGCTCTTTTTCCTAACCACGCGCCCCTGGTCCCCCGGAAGTACTCTCTTCAGCATAGAATCGAAGACATGGCCTGTGTGTGGTTGGTCCCACACAACCAGACCCCCTAGAGATGGTGAAACCAGACCAGGATGGGACTGGAAACATCTGACGCCTTTGCGCAGAAGCAGAAAGAACAAGGGGAGGCCCGGAGGCATCCTGAACCCAGTCTACCTTCGTCCTGACTCCCTTTTAAAGTTCATGAGCCAAACCATCTCATGGGATGACCTGTACAGTTAGGAAGCAGGGAGAAGGCCTGTGTTCACAATCCCCTTGAACCCACTGGCCAGGATAGAATTTCCTCCCAAGCAGGTCAGGTCTGGGCCATCAGAAGGATCTGTTTGCTTGTGTGTTTTGTTTGTTCGATGGGAGGGGGAGGTGGGGCAGCCTGGAAACAATCAAGGTGGCTGTTGACCTTTCACCAGTTAAGGTCCTAAGGTCCCAGCACCCAACGTGTGAACAGGCGCTGGAGGGCCCAGTAAGCCAGACACATGCAGACCGCCTCCCCACGGCCCCACTGATCAGGGAACAAATGCAGACAAACAGGCAATCCGTGACATCCTTGACAAGCATGTCTCCAGTCCCAGCAGAGAGATGGGGGGAGGCTGGGAGAGGCTTTAATCATTCACAGGCCCCCCACCAGGAAGGTGCCTCTTCAGTGCCCACCCCACCCCCCACCCCGAGACTGAACCTGAGATCCGTCCTGTTCTGTACTCCACCTCCCTCACCCCTGCAAGCAGGACGAACAAAAGAGGCACGAACACAAGGTTGAAAGCTCTAGTCCAGGTGGTTAGGACCACAGGGTTTGCTCCGTCCTAGAGCTCCAAGTGGACCCCCAGCTCTGGGAGGCTTTGTAGCTGGAGGGGATGGACCCACAGCTCCGGCCAGTCGGGACCTGGGGTGGCATCCCTGGGGATGCTGGAGAGGGATGCTGGTCCAGTCTGTGCTGGGGCCACGAGGTGCCGGGCTCACCCAGCCCAAGGAGCTGCGTGGGGTGGGGAAGGTGGACGGAAACCTCGGTGGTCTCTAGGCGCATCACAGGCGAATTCATCAACCTCCAAGCTGCTGCTTGTGATTATGGGGCAGAGGGCAGTGCATCATGGTTTGGGGATCACTTCGTGGAGGTTTTTCAGGAAATCAAGGTCTGCCGGGAACCAGGAATCTGGGTGTGTTTAGCCCCGCGCCCTGCCCTTGACAGTCATGGAATAGTCCTGAAATCCACATGCCCGACCCGCCCTAAGCTCCCTGTTTTGGTTGGGTTTGTTTTGCCCTGTCTCATCACTAACCCTGTGGTTTTCGAGTGCCTCCTCCCTGCCCCTGTTCCATGAGGTCCCTCTGTCCCCACAGGGGTCTGCTGCCAGGAGCCAGAATAAATAGTGGGAGCTGGAAAAGAGGAGGGTTGAAAGTCAGCGGCTCCCACGAGTCTCTCTGTAGGGTCTACACCCCACCCAACCTGCGTTTCATCTGCACACCACGGCTGGCTCCGGCACCGCCCTGGCCCCAGCTGCTGGGACTCCTCGAGTTTCTTTAGGTTGGCAGCAAAGGGAACTGGATGCTGCTGCCCTGGAGGACGTCGTGTTCTTACATCCGCCTCAGACCACAGCCCTGTGACCACAGAGATGGAGAAATTGATTTCTTCCCTTTCCCCCAACCGTCCCCAATGTGACTACCTCTGCCCCACAGACACTCTGGTTGCCTTGGATATGAGTTCTGCTTTCCCTTCATCCATAGAGGATAAATGGCTGAGGTGTCACAGCTCGCAGATTTCATAGCCACGGCTCAGATGCAATCAATAGCTTCCTATAACAACCCCACTCAAGATATGGGATCTTCGTTAAGTCAACAAATATTTTTCACAACTGACACTCAAATAGGAGCCTGATTAGCAATTGGTTTTCATTCTTCTTGGTTGTGGTATTTTATTTTATTTATTTATTTTTAAATATTTATTTATTTATTTATGGCTGTGTTGGGTCTTCATTTCTGTGCGAGGGCTTTCTCTAGTTGCGGCAAGTGGGGGCCGCTCCTCATCGCGGTGCGCAGGCCTCTCACTATCGAGTCCTCTCTTGTTGCGGAGCACAGGCTCCAGACACGCAGGCTCAGTAATTGTGGCTCACGGGGCCAGCTGCTCCGCGGCATGTGGGATCCTCCCAGACCAGGGCTCGAACCCGTGTCCCCTGCATTGGCAGGCAGACTCTCAACCACTACGCCACCAGGGAAGCCCTTGGTTGTGGTATTTTAGCTATTTCCTTCTATCTTTCTTTTTTCCTTTTCCCCTTCCTTCCTTCCTTCCTCCTTTCCTTGCTTCCTTCCTTCATTCCTTCCTTCCTTTCTTTTATTTGTTAGCCCCAATATCCTTATTCTTCAAAGTATTTAGGTAAAGAGAGTTCCAAAAAGCCTTTGGTCATTTATTCTAGTGTCCTTTAATGACCACAGTCAGCAAGTTCTAATTTCAATCATGTTGGCAGCTAAAATAAACAGGCCTGTTTTCTCTCAAAAACGTGAATGTCTACACTAAAAAGCGTTAGTTAGATTCCTGTATGAGTCACTCTGTGTTGACGTGGGAAGATTTGGATGATTAGCCCGAAGTTTCAGGAAGACGTCGCATCAAAGGAGGGCTGATAAAACACAATCTCAGGAGGTGAAGCCTGACTCTAAGAGGCTCTCATACACCCAGGGCTGGAGTGAAGCTCATGAAATAACAGTAATTTATTGAACAATTACTCTAGGCCAGTCCTGTGCTGAGCAAGTTTATTCGTTATATTATTTAATCCTCCCAACTGCCCTCTGAAAGAAATATTGTTATGTCCATATTCCAGTCAATGCCTTCAGAGTCCATGTCCTCCCCAGGGTCAGCCACTCACAGGCAGAGCCTGGTCCAGGCGGGGCTATTCGGCTCTGAGGCTTGAGCTCTAACTGCCGGGACCCTGGAGGTCTGGGTCTTCTTCCCTTGTTCTTTTTTTTTTTTCTTTTAATTTCTTTATTTTTATTTTTATTTATTTTTGGCTGCGTTGGGTCTTCCTTGCTGCTTGCGGGCTTTCTCTAGTTGCGACAAGCGGGGGCTACTCTTCATTGCGGTGTGCGGGCTTCTCATTGTGGTGGCTTCTCTTGTTGCGGAGCATGGGCTCTAGGCGCACGGGCTTCAGTAGTTGTGGCATGCGGGCTCAGTAGTTGTGGCTTGCAGGCTCTAGAGTGCAGGCTCAGTATCTGTGGCTCACGGGCTTAGTTGCTCCGCAGCATGTGGGATCTTCCCGGACCAGGGCTCGAACCCATGTCACCTGCATTGGCAGGCGGATTCTTAAACACTGCGCCACCAGGGAAGCCCATTCCCTTGTTCTCATTCTTGGCAACTAGCGACAAATTACTTTTCTTCAGTGGCTTCAGTCTCCTTACTTTGCAATGGCATTGTTGTCAACCATTCACTAAAGAACATCAATGGACAGTTCCTGGCACTGCTCTAAGGGCTGTGAATGGGAATTGCAGCTATACAGCCCCCAGGGTTGTTATGGAGATTATATTATGGGATGGTGTCTAGAGATCACAGCACAGAGCTGGCACACAGCTGGTACCTGACAGACAAGGGCTGGCTCAGAATGATGGCCCCACAAAGCCTTCCCAGAGTGCCCAGGGCCACCAAACTTCTCTTCTTCTGAGCTGACTCTGCTCCCACTGCCACACGGCCACCTGCTGATAAGGTCTCGCTCTGGCTCATGTATCCTCCAGCGTCTAGCAAAGTGCTAATGGCATAGAAGAGGCTCAGAAACATCACTTAGCTGATGCCCCAAATGCTCTCCACCCACTGCACCAGGCACACAAGCATCTCCATCCACACCACTGGTGTGATGGCTCATTTCATGTGTCACATTGGCTGAGCTAAGTGATGCCCAGTAAACATGAATTCCAGGTGTGGCTATAAGGGTATTTCCAGAAGAGATTAGCATTTGAATTGGTGAATTGAGGAAAGACCACCTTCGCCCACGCAGGTGGGCACCATCCAGTCCATCAAGGGCCCGAATAGAACAAAAAGATGGAGGAAGGGGGGAGTTTGCTCGCTCTGAGCTGAGACATCCATCCCTTGGACATTGACCAACATTCCCGGTTCTCGGGCCTTCGGACTTGGACTGAATCACCCCCCACCCCCAGCTCACTTGGGCCCCCAGCTGGTAGGTGGCAGATGGTGGGGCTTCTCAACCTCCATAATCACATGAGCCAATTCCTATCACAAATCTCCTCTGTATGTCTATATATCCGATTGATTCTGTTCCTCTAGAGAACCCTGAGCAGAGTGGCTGGGTCCTAGGCCCACTCTTACCAAAGCAAATAGACAGTCAACCCCCTTGGTACAGAATGAAACAGTTCTCCTTGAATAAGTCTTTTTTTTACAGTCTTGTCCTGAGAGATTTCCAGTGCTTTTAAGGACCCTAGAAGCTTGAGGAGACTTCTGTCGAATCAGCTGTGAGGGGAGTTTTCTGGTCCCTCCGCTGTCAGTGAGGGAACGCCACGTTCAGGCCTCTTTGGGAGAGTCGGCAGGTAGAGTCTTCTCTGAACTCAGCACGGGGCAGAGACCCCTGGCCCCGGGTTCCCCCAGAGGCCCTGGGGGGAGGGGCAATGAGATCATGTCTGCAGAGGTCCCCAGCCACTTGGAAGGCGATACCGCTGTAATTTCTTGGAAAAGCCTTCTCCTTCCCATGGTTTCTGCTCACACCAGCTCAGTTTTCCTCACCTAACCGCCGCTCACAGCAGCCTCCTGCTCCTGCCAGATTTCCATCTGCTTGCCCTCCCGGCCTCTCCTCTGGGTTCTCCCCTCAAGGCCAGGTGCCCATCTGTCCACAGGAGCCTGAGTTTAAAATCCTGTGGTCTCCACCAGCTATTTAATCCTCTGGATCACTCTAACAAAGGGTGTTTGAGGGTTGGGGCAACATGTTTCATTTTGTTGTTTCATTTTTATGCATTCTCTCACTCTGGGTACAGGAGTCTGGGGAAGGAGGAATCCGGGGAGTAGGTTTTCGTGGTAGGAGATGCTCACCTGTTGGAAGCACAGTCATATACGTTTGGCGGGGGGATGCCCTGCTAGTCCGCAGCTTGTGTGTGATGAGCCCACCCCCCATGGGCTCCTTCTCAGTGCCTGGGGTAGAGTTGGGTGGGGAGGCCCTGTCCCTCCGTAAACAACTCCACCCAGGACACCTCGGATCTGGGTTCTGGTTCTGCTTCTTGTGTTGATTTTCTTGGGGGTGGACGCAAAACCCCTCTCCATCCTGAGTTCTGACCCTCTTATCTGAGGGATGGCTGTCGCCATCCAGCATCCACAATTTTCCGTGAGAACATGGGATGCCTTAGTGGAGACAGAGACGTGAAGGAGTTTACGGGGCAGACGGATGTGTGAGCCATGAGTGTGAGGAAGGGTACAGGTGCCACCGGGGAGGGGCGTCCAGGGAGACCCTAGAGCTAACTTCTCCACACGGCATGGAGCAGGTGGCAGGTGGGCAGGGCCTTGAATAGCACGCCAAGGAGATTGGGCTTTGCCCTGAGGACCAAGTGTTCTTAGCAGGTGTGGGCAGAGCTTGGCAAGACCAGAGGCAGAAGATTCTGCCAACTCATCCCTCGGGCTGGGGCAGCAGGGCACCTCTCAGACACACATAGTGAGTAGAAGGCCCAGTGGAACGCAGTGACTCCGAGTCCTGAAGGAGCCTTGAGATCTCTGGACAGACTCAAGCCAGAGGAAATTTTCTGAAAGCGGCAAGCATTGTGTGCTTCAGAGCAAGCTCCCTGCCCCACCGCTGGTTAGTCACTTTGCACACATCACCTCTTCATCCAAAAGCAGGAGGGTAGGGCTCCTCCAGCTCTGAAAGGAGATGCCAGGAGCTCTAAAAGCAGGGGAGGCTCTGGCTGATGCTTCCACGCTGGACGGTGGGACAGGGTGGTGATTACAAGTGTGGGTTCCCAGGTTGTACACTTCAAACTTCCACTGTGTCATGTCCACTATACCATAATAAAGTCGGAAAACAAAGAGCGGGGGTTCTGGGCTACAACGCCCAGGCTGGAGTCTCACCTCCACCACCAATAGGTGTGTGACCTTGTGCACGTTCCCTAAGTCTTCTGGGCATCCGCTCTTCTTTAGCAAACTAGGGATCATGGTGATATCTACCCCACAGACGTAGTCTGAGGATGTCATGGGATAATTTGTGTGAACACTTGGACTGCACCTGACACATTAGAAGACTTCCATAAAATGAGCCTTTATGAGGACTGTTTCTCCAGCATTTTGCTTTGAAACCATCCTGGGAAGATTGAATAATGAGTCTTTTGGGATTCTTGGATGTAGGAACTACGAGTCTCCCCATGTTCCTAGTGAGGAAACTGAACCTCAGAAGGTTAAATACCGTGCAGCATCGCACAGCTGAAAAAGGGGCAAAGCGCAGTTGGGAGGCTGTCCCCACCTCTCATCACCCAGCTTGGCCGGGAGGAGGGACCGGGAGGAGGGACACGCCAGCCTGAGCTTCACAGAGCATCTAGTTCAGAGGCACAAAAAATTGGGGGCTGTCTGGCTTCCCTGGTGGCGCAGTGGTTAAGAATCCGCCTGCCAATGCAGGGGACACGGGTTCAATCCGTGGTCCGGGAGGATCCCACATGCCGCGGAGCAACTAAGCCCGTGCGCCACAACTACTGAGTCTGCGCTCTAGAGCCCGCGAGCCACAACTACTGAAGCCCGCGCGCCTAGAGCCCATGCCCTGCAACAAGGGAAGCCACCACAATGAGGAGCCTGTGCACCGCAACGAAGAGTAGCCTCTGCTCGCCGCAACTAGAGAAATCTGGAGCGCAGCAACGAAGACCCAACGCAGACAAAAAAAAAAAAAAAGTGGGTTGTCGTGTCCTGGAGGGCGTCTCCCAGACAGGGCTTGGGGGTGCGGGGGAGGTGCAGGATCAGAGAAGGCGGCGGTGGGGGCAGGACCCCAGCCGGCCCCATCAACCACACAGGCCTTCACTGCTCCACGGGTCGAGAGAGGCACCCTCATCTCCTCTTCCAAGCAGGAAAGACACCTGACCCGAGGCGGCCGAGCTCTCCACGTCAGGTAATGGGTCCCAGCTGCGGCCGCTGGCCCGCCAGCCCAGGCTCAGGCCCCGGCTCCCCGTGGTTCTGCAGCCTGGCCGAGCTGTAACTCAGAGCCTGGGTCTCTCCAGCCCAACGTCTGGAACCGCCCGCCTGCGGGCCTACAGAGAGCAGAGTAGGTGCTCAGGGCTCACTGAACGCTGAGACGACGCATGCGCGGTGCGTAGGCGCGTGCATGAGCGCCTGGCGTCGTCGGTGACGCCCGCCCCGTGGCCAGGCTCCCGCCCTCAGCAGCGCGGTGCTGAGAAGAGGGGCCTGCGGTGCGGGAGGACCCGGCCCCTGGAGCCTCACGGAGCACAGCAGCAACAGCAGCAGCAGGCTGACCACCCGGAGCCGTCTTCCGAGTGACCGCTCGCATTTCCCCTGCGCGCCCCACGCCCGGACTCAGAGGCCCGAGGCCCAGCGCAGGGCCGGCTGCTGCCTCCGGGAAGAGGTGAGCAGAGAAGGGAGCTGAGGGGCCGGGGGCCAGGGGCTGGGGGCTGGGTCCCCTCCCAGGGAGGGACGAAGGGGCTGAACTGCACAGGCCTGGGGCAGGAACGCTTGGAAGAGTTAACAGGAAACCCACCAGCCAGACTCTCCTCTCTGCTCCCCAAGAGGCCGGGGGTCGCTGGGGGGCCGAGGAGGGGGCACGATGAGAGAGCAGGTCTGACCACAGCCCGCTTCTTCCAGACACCCATTTCCGAGGCGGAGGGCGGGGGGAACCCCCGAGGCAGAGCCCTCAGCCCAGACGCGGGAGCCTTGTCACTTGGCTGTTTTATGTGGTTTGGAAGTGAATTGGGTTCTGGGTTTTGAGGCCAAGATACCTTTTTTTTTAAACTCCCCCCCCTTCCCTCTTTGGTGAGCTTGTTATGACTGGTTTTGGAGCCTGGCTTACGGAGCTGGGAGAGTGTGCAGGCTGTGTGTGTGTCGGGGCCCTGACAGGGGGAGGCAGCCCGGAGGGGGGCCTGAGGAGGCCGGGCACCCCTGCAGGGGGCGGGGGCTGCCTCCCCAAGGGCAGGAGGAGGGGCAGTGGCGTCGTCCCACCTGGCCGGGGTTGGGGTTTAGGAGGTGGGGAGGTAGTATCCTCAGGTGCGGGTACTTTGCGTCTGCGAGTTAGATTGTTCTCTGGTGCAGACGTCATTTATCCGCTCGACTGTTTCTCCTGTGCGGGGGGCAATCGAGGCCCACCAGGACGAGAGACGCTTCAGGCGTGCCCTCGGCCAGCCCCAGGAGGCGGCTGGTGGTGGCCCAGCTGCCCTGGGCAGGCGCGGGGGGCTGAGCGCCAGGGGTTTCAGGGTTTCAGCATTCCACAGTGACCGCAGCCCCGGAGAGGCTAAGGACGCGGTCCCAGACTAAACATGAGACGGGAAAGCCTGCCTCTGAAAAATGGCTATTTTTACATCCCTCTTCCCCAAATTCCAAGGTGCTGAGATACGATTTAAAACAAAAAGAAACCAAAAAAAAAAAAAAAAAAAAGGATAGGGGGAAGAAAGCACACCCACTAATGAAAGTTATTCGTCCTTTCAACATTTCTGTGGAATGCTTTTACCCAGCAGCCCGTTGAAAGAATGCTGATTTTCGGGGGCCCACCCAGACCTACAAAATCCATCACAGGAACAGGCCTGGAACTCTGTATTTTTAACTGGCACCCAGCTGACTCTTGTGCAGCACGTCTGCTCATCGTGGGGCCTGCTGCCAGCCACTGGGCCGGGCGCTGGAGACACCGGGTATTCAAATCCCAGGGAATTCACAGCCCCGTGGAGACACTTACCACAAAAAGCAACCATTTAGTATCCTTCATCCCAGTGGGGTCCAGGCCGAGCCAGTGAAAGCTCTTGTTGGAGGATCTGGGGTTGGTTTTGCAGCCCCAGAACCAGGAGTTCCTCTGGGCCTTGGAGGCGGAAGGCAGAAGGTTCTGGTTTCCAGGTGTGGGGTTGCCCCCAGCAGCCTGCATCCAGCCCCCTTGCTCTGCAGTGGCCCAGCCCCCAGCCCTTTCTCAGCAGGAGAAGTCAAAGGTCACTGGGAACACTCCAGACAGGCTGGTGGCCCACTGAAATGCCTCTTTCTTACAGCAAGCGCGTGTGAACCAGAGAGGAAAAGTGACTTGGCCCAGGTCGCCCAGCCAGGGTAACTGCAGAGCAGAAGCGAAACCGGCCTTGGGGCCCACAGCTGTGTTTTGGCCTGGCTGTATTTCCTGCAGAATTAAAATTTGAGAGCAGAAGTGACCTCAGAGATCTTTACAGTCCACCTTGAGTGTTTCAGTAAGGAGCCTGAGGCCAGGGAGGTGACACTCCTGCCCCAGGGTCACACAGCTCAGCAAACCTGGGCCAGAAAGGGGGCAGCCAGGCTGACAGGGCTGAGATCCAGGCGGGCAGAGCCAGGCCTGGGTGCCAGGCAGCAGGCTGGACCATCGGTGCCCCCTTGTGGCCAAACACCAGAATGTCAGGCTTTCCCCCATGGCACCTTTCACCCCACAGGTCATCCACCAGTGAGGCTAAGGGGTCTGTGTGTATGGCGACTCCTCAAGTGGCTGGCCAGAATTTTGGGGTGAACCCTTAGCTCATCCATGAGAGCTACAGACACGCGGAGGACCCCAGGCTTAAGGGAGGTTCCTGCTGAGGTTAAAAAGCTTAAGTTGGGGATCTCTCCTGGCTCAGGCTTCAGTAGTTACAGAGCCCAGGTGCCACCTTCCCCAGAGCAGCCCCCCGGCAGCCCAGTGGCTAAATCCCTGGCCTGCTCGTTATCAGGCTGACGTTTCCAGGCAGGGATGCTGCAGTGCTTGGTCCGTGGTGCTTCTAAGAGTCCATGAAAACATTTCAACTTGAAGTTCTTCCAAAATAAAGAGGGAAGAAAATGAATATAATAACGATGAATATATAATAACCCAGCCTGGAATATGTAATAATCCTACAAATAATCCTACAATCATGAAATATAATTTTTGTGTGTGTGTGTGTGTGTTTTAATGGGAGAGGAGACCATGAACACACGACACGCGTGACTCGGGCCCACGACAGTCACAATGCGGCCTGGAGCTCTTACAAAGGCCAAAAAATACATTTCCAGAGAAGGAACAAGATTAGGCCATTCTTGTTTGTTTACACAGAGTGGACTGGCTCATCTGTTCTCTGAGACATGCAGACAATCTTGAATAAATGGTTTAACCTCTCAGAACCTTCTCTCATCTGAAAAACAGAGAAGAAAGGAATATGTCCCCAATACAGCTCTTGTGATATACAGTAGAGGCTCAAGAAATGGGAGCTTAATAATAATGTCACAGACTCGTAGCTTATGTCCCCCCAGATTCCTGTGTTGACACCCTAACCCGCACTGTGATGGTACATGGAGGCGGGGCCTTGGGAGGTGATTAGGGGTAGATGAGGCCATGAGGGTCATGGGATTCGTTTTCTTACAAGAAGGGAGAGACCAGAGTTCTCTTCCTCCACCCTGTGAGGACACGTGGAGAAGACCGTTGTCTGCAAGCTGGGAAGCAGGCTCTCACCTGGGCCTGGCAGCGCCCAGGACAGTGAGAAACGAATGTGTGTTGTTTCAGCCCCTGGCCTGTGCTGTTGTGTTGCGTTGTGACAGCCTGAGCTGAGACGAATAACCTCCATCGTTATTCTTTGCAGGACTGACTGCCAGGCGGGAGGAAAAGCAGACTCATTTGCTTCGATCCCAAGGAGAGAATGAAGGCCAGTGAGTAAGAGCTTCACCGTCATCTCAGAGCAAAGCCTGAGTTGTGCAAAGAGGAGACAGATGCCGTCTAGAAGTGGCCAGTCCCGCATGGCCGGGTGGGTGGGTGGTTAGAGCCTCCACTAAGGGTCGGGCCCAGGCCCATGTGCCGCCGTGGGAGGTACGGTGTGGGGGGGGGGGAAGGAGGACGTCTCCCTCTGCAGGGGAGAGAGGACCAGCCTTAGGGGGAGTCACAGAGGGCCCAGAGGGTCTACTCTGTGTCCCTCTGGATGGCAGTCCGTCACCGACCACCAGCATGGTGGGGCTGATTGCTGAAGTGGAAGTTGCCCTGATTTATCTCTGGTTTTCGCTGACTCTCTGGCTTGAGGACAGGGTGCTGTGGCCTCTTTCACCCTCCAGGCACTGTGGACGGGTCGTGAGGCTGGGCCGCTCTGCCAGGACACCCTGATCACTGTTGGTTCTAAGGTCAGAAACCCCAAAGGGCAGCTGAACTTGTGGCAACTGTGGAGACAAGCTGGTGTGGTCTGCGAGCTTAGGGACCTTCTGCAGCATAGGACCATCTTGACCATTTCCCGACCGTTCCTCCCTGGCATTCTCTCTTTTCAACCTTCCGTGGTACCAGGGATTGGCAAACTGTGGCCCATGAGCCAATTCTGGCCCACCTATTTTTGTAAATACAGTTTTATTGGAACACAGCCATGCAATTCATCTGTGGTTGACTTTGTCCTGTAATGACAAAGTAGAGTAGTTGCAACATATGTTCCAAAAAACTGAAAATGTTTACTATCTGGTTCTTTACAGAAAAAGTTTGTCAACCACTGCTCTAAACTACAGGCAGTACCTATCTACCCCCAGACTTATTATGTAAAAATAATGAATCCTCTTATGTGTAAGACAAGAGGTCAGCTTTCTGTTATTCACAGCCTAATTGATATAATAATACTTACACTTGAGGTACATAGAGTTTACACAGCTATGGGAGCATAGCATAGCAACTTTGGGGAAATTAAGAAAAAAGCACATCCCAAATTCTCTTCATTAGAAGAAGGAGCATAGTCATCCAACTGGACATAGTCTGCATAACTCCAGGAGGCTCTGTTCACACTGTAGTCTGGGTGGAGTTGTGAAGTACACAGCCTGGGCAGCCGTACATGGCAGCCCTGTAGCCCTGCCTTCATCCATTCATTCAACCAGTATGTGTGGATTATCTCTGTGCCAGATACTGGGGAAGGTGAATATAACATGGTCCCCAAAACAGCTATACTCCAATAAAAATTAATTTTAAAAAAATGGTACCAGATCTTTAGAATCTTCCAGCACAGAGGAAGTAAACCAAATATTGATATGTTAGTGACAGAACTATATCCCCCTGACCCCCAGTTCATGTTGAATCTATAGCTCCCAACGTGACTGCATTTGGAGATGGGGTCTTTAACCAAGTTTTGGGGTAAGTGTCCTTGAGAGGCAAACATAATTCAGCACGTAGCTTAGCTCTGAGCCTGTGAGACAAGGACACGCTGGCCTGCCAGTCTACATTCAGACGGTGAGCCATGGCTGGCACCTTCCCTAAGTTCAGGCGGGTGCACCCAACTCTGAGATTTTCCTTGACTGATGTGCTGTTTGAGAAGCAGGAACAGACCTGGGAGATGTGAATTCAGTTGCCTGGATTTCTTTCTTTCTTTTTTTAAAAAATATTTATTGATTTTTATTTTTGGCTGTGTCAGGTCTTCATTGAAGTGCACAGGCTTCTTTCTAGTTGTGATGTGCAGGCTCTAGAGCACGTGGGCTCTGTAGCTTGCAGCACATGGGCTCTTAGTTGTGGCACGTGGGCTTAGTTGCCCCCGCAGCATGTGAGATCTTAGTTCTCTGACCAGGGATCGAACCCGCATCCCCTGCATTGCAAGGCAGATTCTTAGCCACTGGACCACCAGGGAAGTCCCAGTTGCCTGGATTTCTTCTCTCTGGTCTAAATCAAAAGGCCCTCTTCTATCTGGGGGAGTAAAATGCTGATAGGCCCTGACGGGTCTCCGGGCTCACTTAGGCCGCGTACCTGACCTGTTCCAGGTGAAGTGTGTTGGACTTTAAGCTTCCGTCTCCCTTTGAATACTTGATTTCCTGAGAATGTGCTGTTTTGGAAAATAGTGTTTTCTTTCCCTCAGCTCAGATGGGAACTCTTTCTGCTGCCCCTCCTGTCTCCCCGCTCCCTAAATGTTGGCGTGAGGCTGTGTCAGAGAAAATGTGGCCTCTGCTCTGCCCAGCGGCCGGTCCTCCTACAAGTCCAGTGTCCTGCAGGGCCAGAACTGAGTCAGGTTAGGTTGTCCCAAAGGAGGACAAGAGAGCAAGGACGTGACATCTGGCTCCAAGAGGGACACAGACACGCCTCGGCCCTCATGGCAGAAAGGTCCTTCTCCTCCCTCCTGTATTACATGCACAGCAGGTGCCCAGGAAGGCTGGTCCAAGCCTTAGATGAGGATGCATCTTCTTGGCCAGCAGAGCTGGGGCAAAGTCTAGAAGGAGGTTGCATTTTGCACACCTTATCCCCAAACCTGCACAGGGTCTTGCTGACGTTTCAGCCTGGTCTTGAGGGAATGCTACAGGTGGAATTGGCGTCCTACGCTGAGTGAAGGGGGTGGTCAGCCAGCTCCATCTCTTGATCCCTTTACTGTGTTTGTGTGTGTGTGTGTGCCATTTTCCCAGGAACTCAGGCTTAAATTCATGAGACCACCATCCAGACTTAATGCAGTCATTCTGTCAATCCAGTTGGTTTTACGTCTGAGCTGGCAGGCACAACCTTCCTCACTGTTGTCCCTCACTGCCACCTCTCCTTACCTCTCCCCGACTCCTCAAAGAAACTTTAATGGGCCTCGCATCTCGTGCCTCCAGCCTCTGCATCTGTTTGTCTGTCTCCCAGCTCCTGTTATTCCCTAAAATCCCTCAGAAGGTCCCCTCCGCCTCCAGAATAAATCTCCCTGCCCTCCTTCCTTTCCACTGTATTTCCTGATGCCACATCGCACATGTCCTAGGCCACAGTAGGTGGCCTTTACTGTGTTCCTTGGCGGTCCCTTTGTGGGCCCCCAACACCCATTTCACCCCAGTGATTAGTCTAAGCAAATCTCCATCACTTCATTGCCGGTGATTGGTTCAGGAATTAACATTAGTCCAAATCTGCCCAATGTCTGCTGAGTGGGTGGTGGGGCAGGGCTGGGGGAGCTGCGGAAAGATGAGGGATGTTTGTTAGGGAGATTTAGGGAAAGTTTCCCCCATCCTAAAAGAGAACCCCAGAAAAGAGATATCACTTAGGTCCTGGAGGGTAGCTAAGATCTTTGCTTTCCCCTCCCAACACCCAGCTCAGAACCATGTATTGGACATCTAATACATTTCTACTAAATAAGGCATAGACAGATAAATGATAGACATAGATAGATGGACAACAGATAGATACATAGACACATAGACGTGATGGATGGATGGATGGATGGATGGATGGCTAGGTGGAAGGAAGGGAGGGAGGGAAGAAGGGAGGGAGATGGGGGAAGGAGGGAACATCAATAACATGGACAGCTGTTATCTCTGGCCTTGTGGGGATGCTGTTGGAGCCACGTTAAAAGTCCTGGCTAGATAAGGAACAAAGATGGTGGAGCAGAAGGATGTGCGCTCACTCCCTGTTGTGAGAACGCCAGAGTCACGGCTAGCTGCTGGACAGTCGTCAACAGGAGGACACTGGAGCTCACCAGAAAGGGTACCCCACATCCAAAGACAAAGGAGAAGCCACAGTGAGACAGTAGGAGGGGTACAGTCACAGTAAAATCAAATCCCATAACTGCTGGGTGGGTGACTCACAGACCGGATAACACTTATACCACAGAAGTCCAACCACTGGCGTGAAGGTTCTGAGCCCCACGTCAGGCTTCCCAACCTGGGGTTCCAGCAAAGGGAGGAGGAATTCCTAGAGAATCAGACTTTGAAGCCTAGTGGGATTTGATTGCAGGACTTCGACAGGACTGGGGGAAACAGAGACTACACTCTTGGAGGGTACACACAAAGTCATGTGTGCATCGGGACCCAGGGGAAGGAGCAGTGACCCCAGGGGAGACTGAGCCAGATCTATCTGCTAGTGTTGGAGGGTCTCCTGCAGAGGCAGGGGGTGGCTGTGGCTCACCATAGGGACGAGGACACTGGGAGTGGAGGTTCTGGGAAGTACTCCTTGGCATGAGCCCTCCCGGAGTCTGTCATTGGCGCCACCAAAGAGTCCAGGAAGGCTCCAGTGTTGGGTCGCCTCAAGCCAAACAACCAACAGGGAGGGAACCCAGCCCCACCCATCAGCGGTCAAACGGATTAAAGTTTTACTGAGCTCCACCCACCAGAGCAACAGTCAGCTATACCCACCACCAGTCCCTCCCATCAGGAAACTTACACAAGCCTCTTAGATAGTCTCATCCACCAGAGGGCAGACAACAGAAGCAAGAAAAACTACAATCCTGCAGCCTGTGGAACAAAAACTACGTTCACAGAAAGACAGACTAGATGAAAAGGCAGAGGGCTATGTACCAGATGAAGGAACAAGATAAAACCCCAGAAGAACAACTAAATGAAGTGGAGATAGGAAACCTTCCAGAAAAAGAATTCAGAATAATGATAGTGAAGATGATCCAGGATCTCAGAAGAAGAACGGAGGCAAAGATCGAGAAGATGCAAGAAATGTTTAACAAAGACCTAGATTTAAAGAACAAAGAAACAGAGATGAACAATACAATAACTGAAATGAAAACTACACTAGAAGGAATCAATAGCAGAATAACTGAGGCAGAAGAACGGATAAGTGACCTAGAAGACAGAATGGTGGAATTCACTGCTGCAGAACAGAATAAAGAAAAAAGAATGAAAAGAAATGAAGATAGCCTAAGAGACCTCTGGGACAACATTAAATGCAACAACATTTACATTATTGAGGTCCCAGAAGGAGAAGAGAGAGAGAAAGGACCCGAGAAAATATTTGAAGAGATTATAGTCGAAAACTTCCCTAACATGGGAAAGGAAATAGCCACCCAAGTCCAGGAAGCGCAGCGAGTCCCAGACAGGATAAACCCAAGGAGAAACATGCTGAGACACATAGTAATCAAATTGGCAAAAATTAAAGACAAAGAAAAATTATTGAAAGCGGCAAGGGAAAAATGACAAATAACATACAAGGGAACTCCCATAAGGTTAACAGCTGATTTCTCAGCAGAAACTCTACAAGCCAGAAGGGAGTGGCATGATATACTTAAAGTGATGAAAGGGAAGAACCTACAACCAAGATTACTCTACCCAGCAAGGGTCTCATTCAGATTTGATGGAGAAATCAAAAGCTTTACAGACAAGCAAAAGCTAAGAGAATTCAGCACCACCAAACCAGCTCTACGGCAAATGCTAAAGGAACTTCTCTAAATGGGAAACACAAGAGAAGAAAAGGACCTACGAAAACAAACCCAAAACAATTAAGAAAATGGTCATAGGAACATACATAGCAATAATTACCTTAAACGTGAATGGATTAAATGCTCCAACCAAAAGACATAGACTGGCTGAAGGGATACAAAAACAAGACCCATATATATGCTGTCTACAAGAGACCCACTTCAGACCTAGGGACATACACAGACTGAAAGTGAGGGGATGGAGAAAGATATTCCATGCAAATGGAAATCAAAAGAAAGCTGGAGTAACAATACTCATATCAGATAAAATAGACTTTAAAATAAAGAATGTTAGAAGAGACAAGGAAGGACACTACATAATGATCAAGGGATCAATCCAAGAAGAAGATATAACAATTATAAATATATATGCCCCAACATAGGAGCACCTCAATACATAAGGCAACTGCTAATAGCTATAAAAGAGGAAATCGACAGTAAGACAATAATAGTGGGGGACTTTAACACCTCACACCAATGGACAGATCATCCCAAATGAAAATAAATAAGGAAAGAGAAGCTTTAAATGACACAATAGACCAGGTAGACTTAATTGATATTTATAAGACATTCCATCCCAAAACAGATTACACTTTCTTCTCAAGTGCACACAGAACATTCTCCAGGAGAGATCACATCTTGGGTCACAAATCAAGCCTCAGTAAATTTAGGAAAATTGAAATCCTATCAGGCATCTTTTCTGACCACAGTCCTATGAGATTAGAAATGAATTACAGGGAAAAAATGTAAAAAGCACAAACATATGGAGGCTAAACAATACGTTACTAAATAACCAAGAGATCACTGAAGAAATCAAAGAGGAAATAAAAAAAATACCTAGAGACAAATGACAATGAAAACACAGCAATCCAAAACCTATGGGATGCAGCAAAAGCAGTTCTAAGAGGGAAGTTTATAGCTCTACAAGCCTACCTCAAGAAACAAGAAAAATCTCAAACAATCTAACCTTACACTTAAAGGAACTAGAGAAAGAAGAACAAACAAAACCCAAAGTTAGCAGAAGGAAAGAAATCATAAAGATCAGAGCACAAATAAATGAAATAGAAACAAAGAAAACAGTAACAAAGATCAATATAACTAAAAGCTGGTTCTTTGAGAAGATAAACACAACTGATAAACCATTAGCCAGACTCATCAAGAAAAAGAGGGAGAGGACTCAAGTCAATAAAATTAGAAATGAAAAAGGAGAAGTTACAACAGACAGTGCAGAAATACAAAGCATCCTAAGAGACTACTACAAGCAACTCTATGCCAATAAAATGGACAACCTGGAAGAAATGGACAATTTCTTCAAAAGGTATAACCTTCCAAGACTGAACCAGGAAGAAACAGAAAATATGAACGGACCAATCACAAGTAATGAAATTGAAACTGTGATTAAAAATCTTCCAACAAACAGAAGTCTGGGACCAGATGGCTTCATAGGTGAATTCTATTAAACATTTAGAGAAGAGCTAATACCTATCCTTCTCAAACTCTCCCAAAAAATTTTAGAGGAAGGAACACTCCCAAACTCATTCTGTGAGGCCACCATCACCCTGATCACAAAACCAGACAAAGATACTACAAAAAAAGAAAATTACAGACCAGTATCACTGATGAATATAGATGCAAAAATTCTCAACAGAATACTATCAAACAGAATCCAACAACACATTAAAAGGATCATACACCACGATCAAGTGGGATTTATCCCAGGGATGCAAGGATCCTTCAATATACACAAATCAATCAATGTGATACACCATATTAACAAACAGAAGAATAAAAGCCATATGATCATCTCAATAGATGCAGAAAAGGATTTTGACAAAATTCAACACTGATTTATGATAAAAAGTCTCCAGAAAGTGGGCATAGAGGGAACCTACCTCAACATAATAAAGGCCACATACAACAAACCCACAGCAAACATCATTCTCAATGGTGAAAAACTGAAAGCATTTCCTCTAAAATCAGGAACAAGACAAGGATGTCCACTCTGACCACTATTATTCAACATAGTTTTGGAAGTCCTAGCCACAGCAATCAGAGAAGAAAAAGAAATAAAAGGAATCCAAATTGGAAAAGAAGAAGTAAAACTGTCACTGTCACTGCAGATGACATGATACTATACATAGAGAATCCTAAAAATGCCACCAGAAAACTAATAGAACTAATCAATGAATTTGGTAAAGTTGCAAGATACAAAATTAATGCACAGAAATCTCTTGCATTCCTATACACTAAAGATAAAAAATCTGAAAGAGAAATGAAGGAAACACTCCCATTTACCATTGCAACAAAAAGAATAAAATACCTAGGAATAAACCTACCTAGGGAGACAAAAGACCTGTATGCAGAAAACTATAAGACACTGATGAAAGAAATTAAACATGATACCAACAGATGAAGAGATATACCATGTTCTTGGATTGGAAGAATCAATATTGTGAAAATGACTATGCTACCCAAAGCAATCTACAGATTCAGTGCAATCCCTATCAAATTACCAATGGCATTTTTTACAGAGCTAGAACAAAAAATCCTAAATTTTGTATGGAGACACAGAAGACCCTCGAATAGCCAAAGCAGTCTTGAGGTAAAAAAACGGAGCTGGAGTAATCAGACTCCCTGACTTCAGACTATACAACAAAGCTACAGTAATCAAGACAGTATGGTACTGGCACAAAAACAGAAACATAGATCAATGGAACAAGATAGAAAGCCCAGAGATAAACCCACACACCTATGGTCAACTAATCTATGACAAAGGAGGCAAGGGTATACAATGGAGAAAAGACAGTCTCTTCAATAAGTGGTGCTGGGAAAACTGGACAGCCGCATGTAAAAGAAGGAAATTAGAACACTCCCTAATACCCAACACAAAAATAAACTCAAAATGGATTAGAGACCTAAATGTAAGACCGGCCACTATAAAACTCTTAGAGGAAAACATAGGAAGAACACTCTTTGACATAAATCACAGCAAGATCTTTTTTGATCCATCTCCTAGAGTAATGGAAATAAAAACAAAAATAAACAAATGGGACCTAATGAAACTTCAAAGCTTTTGCACAGCAAAGGAAACCATAAACAAGATGAAAAGACAACCCTCAGAATGGGAGAAAATATTTGCAAATGAATCATCAGACAAAGGATTAATCTCCAAAATATATAAACAGCTCATGCAGCTCAATATTAAAAAAACAAACAACCCAATCCAAAAATGGGCAGAAGACCTAAATAGACATTTCTCCAAAGAAGACATACAGATGGCCAAGAAGCACATGAAGAGCTGCTCAACATCACTAATTATTAGAGAAATGCAAATCAAAACTACAGTGAGGTATCACCTCACACCAGTTAGAATGCACATCATCAGAAAATCTACAAACAACAAATGCTGGAGAGGGTGTGGAGAAAAGGGAACCCTCTTGCACTGTTGGTGGGAATGTAAATTGATACAGCCACTATGGAGAATGGTATGGAGGTTCCTTAAAAACTAAAAATAGAATTACCATATGATCCAGCAATCCCACTAGTGGGCATATGCCCAGAGAAAACCATAATTCAGAAAGACATGTGCACCCCAATGTTCACTGCAGCACTATTTACAATAGCCAGGTCATGGAAGCAACCTAAATGCCCATCAACAGATGAATGGATAAAGAAGGTGTGGTATATATATATATATATATATATATATATATATATATATATATATATATATATATATATATATATATACAATGGCATATTACTCAGCCATGAAAAGGAACGAAATTGGGTCATTTGTTGAGACGTGAATGGATCTAGAGACTGTCATACAGAGTGAAGTAAGTCAGAGAGAAAAATATCATATATTAACTCATGTATGTGGAACCTAGAAAAATGGTACAGATGAACCAGTTTGCAGGGCAGAAGTTGAGACACAGATATAGAGAACAAACGTATGGACACCAAGGGAGGAAAGACACAGGGGGGCGGGGTGGGGGGGTGATGAATTGGGCGATTGGGATTGACATGTATACACTGATGTGTATAAAATTGATGATTAGGGCTTCCCTGGTGGCGCAGTGGCTGAGAGTCCGCCTGCCGATGCAGGGGACACGGATTTGTGCCCCGGTCCGGGAAGATGCCGTGGAGCAGCTGGGCCCATGAGCCATGGCCGCTGAGCCTGTGCATCCGGAGCCTGTGTTCCGCAACGGGAGAGGCCGCAGCAGTGAGAGGCCCATGTACCGCAAAAAATTAAAAAATTTTAAAAAATTGATGACTAATAAGAACCTACTGTATAAAAATGTAAATAAAATAAAATTAAACAGAAAACTAGTACTAAACTTTCTTTGGGTTATTTGTATGGAAATATGTGAATATAAATGTTTCAGGCATTACATGAAATTCCTAAAAATCTTATATCTTCTGGTATAATGTTATGTCATAATTCTAGTTATTATTTTAAAATGTATATCTCAGAAGTAACTAAATTTCCTTGTCAATTGCATTATGACCTTTCATCAAATCTTTAACCATGGTCATTTTTAAGTCTTTTGTCATTTACAGACAGTTCTTTGTGTACTCTGATGCTTTTGCAAAAATGTTCCTATAAAAGGGTTTCATCTTCAAGGAATTCATGGAAAAGACTTTGACAAGTACAGGTTTCTGGTAGCTGACAATACTGCTGAACTGAATGAATAAGCATTTTCAGAACTCTAATGGAAAACTGATGAATTCATAAAAGTGCTAACAAAAGATCAAGATGAAAAAAAAATTAATTTCATGGGACTGAGTGAACTGATGAGGATGACTATAATTTTTGTGACTTTCTGTTTGAATAAAAAAAAACTATAACAGGAAAAAAAAAAAGTCTTGCCTGCACTGGGCAAGGGCTGGGTCCCCACTCTGGCTGTAGCTTCCTGAGCATCATGAGAAATACTCCTGACCCCAGGTACCTGCCTTCCTCAGTGTCCCCCCAAGGAACCAGCTCAGGTGAGCATTCTGATCTCCTAAGGGGACCAGATGTCCCAGTCTGGGCAAAGGGACCTCCTGAGGAAATAAGGTGCAGCTGAGGGTTCAGTCAGGCAAATCCCCAGAAGGGAGAGAAGCATCCCCATCCTGCCATGCACTCGGATGCAGCCACTTCCCAAGTTACATTTTTATTCTGCTGTTTTCAGTGCAGAAAATGGCAGCACGCCCTCTCCTTTACTTTATGAAGCTGCTCAAGGGCCAAACTTTACCAGGGGCCTGGATTCACTTGGAAATATAAAAAACACCAGAGGAAACTCAATCCATGGTGGCCTGCCCTCGTTCACTGGTAAGACAAAGATTTATGCAACGTCTCTGGAACTCTTCCAGTCATCTGTCACTTCCTTCAGCCATCGGAAGGAACATCCTGAGGGAAATAATGGTTCACACCGGGGCTGTGATCAGAGCCATCTGTCCGCACCAAGTCCATACAATTACAGTGTTCGCTTCCTGAGGTTCAGGCGCTTGGCTGCATCTGGAAGTCGACACAGACAGCAGCAGAGAGAAAGTGCTATTCTTTGTAGCCAGGAGCTGCGAAGCAGCGTTCCAAGGACTCCAGCCTCAGAAGCCTGGCTCCCTGCGATTCCTCCAGAAAGCACGGAGCAGGGTCCACGACAGCAAATGGCCTCAGCTGTGCCTGGCATCGCGAGGCTGCATACATCTCCCTAAAGTTCTAGACGTCAAGGACATTTTACTAAACGGGGCCTAGAAGCTAAAATCCGAGAGCCTGGTGAAGAGGAAACATCAGCGGGCAGAGCAGTGGTCCCCAAAGTGTGGGTCATCCCAACACCCCTCCAGCAGCAGCCGTGTTCCCCTGGAACCTACTGGAAATGCAGATTTTTGGACCTCACCCCAGACCCACTGAATCAGGTTCTCTGGGGGTGGGGGTCCAGCAGTCTGTTTTAACAAACCTCCCAGGTGACTCAGATCCATGCAAAAGTTTGGGAACCACTGGAACAGAAGCTGAGGAAAGCCCTGTGACCACCTTCATCTCCTTCCTGGCAGATCAGGGTGTGGGATTGGGTATTTTAGGTCCATTTGACCCCAACCCTGGAAATCCCAGCCTAGCTGCTCTCAGGCATTACCCCTGACGGAAGACAGTGCTTAGTAGGTAGCAGACTATGCTACATATTTTAATAAATGCCAATTTTTAAGCCACATTTTTGCTTGGCAAATGGTGTGTCCTAAGTTTATGTTCAATAGACACCACCATGTTGAATCACAACCATCAGATTTGCAAAATACTCCTTTCTTGTGTTAGTCAAGGTTCTCCCCGGAAACAGAACCGATAGGATATGCATATCCATGCAGACAGAGAGCGGGGGATTTATCACACAGAGCTCTCTCGATTATGGAGAAGGAAAGTCCCACCATCTGTCTGCAAGCTGGAGACCCAGGGAGCTGGTGGTGTATTTCAGTCCTAACCTGGAGGCCTGGGGACCAGAGACACCAATAGTGTAAGTCCCAGTCCGAGGGCAGGAGAAAGCCCACGTCCAGCTCAGCAGTCACGCAGAGAGTAGATGTCCCCTCCTTCCCGTCTTTGTTCTCTCCAGGCCATCGAAAGATTGGATGGTGCCTGCACATTGATGATAGTCATCTTCTTTACTCGACAGTGGTCTTCTTTACTCAGTCTACTGATTCAAATGCTCATCTCTTGCAAAGAGACCCTCGCAGACACCCCAGAATAATGTTTAACCTGCTACCTGGCATCCCTTGGCCCAGTCAAGCTGACCCATAAAATTAACCATCACATTCTTCATAGAATCCCTTCCTCCCAATCCATCCCGAGGCCTCCCACCCCTGAATGTTACTCCAGGTAGTAACCAAACTCTGCTGGGACAAGTTTTCAACATCTCTTTCACCCCTAAATTGTTTCTTTCTCATCCAACTTTTGCCCAATAACTTAGAAATTTATTTTCCTCTCTCTCATTATTCATTTTCTCTCTCCCACTCTTCTCCCATTTTGGGCACCAAACTGGACTTTCAGGTGACTCACAGGAGTCCTGGAGGCATACCTGTGACAAAAGGCACCACCTCCGTTTAAAGTCACATCGGTGGGACAACCCACGTTACAACTTCTAAAACCAGAAATGCCTTGGGCATCTTGGTAAAGGTTTCCTCCTCCTGCTTTCTCTCAAGTTCAATATAAACCAAATGCCTGTCTTTGAAATTCTGTTTTGTTTAGTCTCGAGTGCGTTCAGTCCTCATCCTTCACCATCCAGCCTTTGGACTCCATCATGCTTCCATTTGCGGGTGACGGCCCCTCCCCGAGCAGTGTCCCCACAGCCCTGAGCAGAGCCCTCGAGTTTGCAGTCAGCTGGCTGCCTTGCTTTGGGTTTTATTCCTCTGTGACCAGGGCAGACCCTAGCAGGATGCTCTAACCATCACAGGCAATCAGTTAAACCGATTACATGTTTCTAAAACACAAAGGAACACGTTGTTGCAGGCTGGGCTGGGAACTTGTCATATTTGTTTCTGTAAAGCAGTGTGTTCAACTAAGAACCAAAGTCCCCCGTCTGGTTCCTTGTGATTAGTTTCCTTGTGATTAGAAATGTCATTCGGTTTTATCAGGTCTCCGCGATTGTGCGGCCCTTGTTTTAGAGGCATGTGGAGTTGATCCTGGGGCTGCCTTTCAGGTGTGGCTCCCTGGGTTACAGGTGTGGAGGTTGATGTCCTCCAGCCTTGCAGGTAATATTGCTCTAATCGGTGCCCTATATGTCAGAAACAGCACCCTACTGTCAGCCTGTTCTGAGAGCTTTGGCCAGTCTTCCCTCATGAGATGCCACCAAGGGCAGTTGGTAGAACTGGTAATCCCGACAAGCAGGACCCGGTGCCCCACCCATCTTCCACCAGCTCTCTCTTCTTTTCCCCTCCTCCCTGCCTCCACCTTCCACCCTCTTCCTGTGCTACCCTTATCCCTTTTCAGGTGGTTATTAAGTAGAACTAAATCCTATTTTTGCTGTACACTCTTTGCTTTATTTAAAAGAAGCAAGGGACCCCTCTGACTCTCCAGAATAAAAAGGGGGGGAAAAAAGTAATGATGAGATTCTTTGAAGGTAGCTTGTGATGAATTTTTTCCTACAGCTCAATTAATTTCAGTTTTTTTAATCACCTGTTCGTGTTCTGCATGGTATAGATTCCCAGAGGCTCATGGGCAAAATCTCTTGCTCCCTGCATGGCCCAGTCTGGCCCTTTGTAAAAGTCTCCTCCAGGTCTTTGGAAACAGTAAGCATAAGAAGGGATTAGAGTAAACGCTTCACACATGTAAAATTAAACTTCACTCTCTTGTTTCTGTGTTTGGGAGAAAAGTATGAAACAAAAGAGAAACTGCATCAATGAGTCTTTTGCATCTTCACACTCACTCCGGAAAAGTCCTGCCAATAATTCAAGTCCTTATAAAGCTTTGTAAACTATACAGCACCATGGATATAAAAATGAATGCAATTATATTTATTAACCCCAGACTTGAGAAACAGAAGCAAGGTCATCTCTCTCTTTCCCTCCTAAGAGTAGAGTTGGAGCTTCCTTCCTGTTTGGGGCTCATGACCCTCACCTGCCCTGTTTCCAGATGCAGTTCCTGTGTCTGCTCCTTGAGAAGTGATCTCAGGTCCTTCAGGGCCAGGATTTGTGTTTATGTTTGTTTGGGGTGTTGGTTTTGGGTTTTGGTGGGTCTTTTGGTATCCTCAGTGCCCAGCAGAGAACTGAAAATAGAATAACTGGTTAAAACAAGAAAGAAAAAAGGATAGATGTATGGATGTGGGAAGGAAGGATGGATGAATGGATGGAGTTGGTTGGAAGGGAGGGAGGGAGGGGAAAGTGGACCAAGGGCCGAGAGAATGTTCTGCTTCTCATCTCATCCAGTGCCCTGCCTCTACCACAGCAGAATGAGCCTCGGGATCTAGTGAACAACGAGAAGCAGTGGGAGTGTTCTCTGTGGATCATGCAGAAAGCAGAGAGCTAAGCTACTTGCACACCCAGCTCAGAGTTCAGTTACCATTTCTCATCTCTGAGGTCTGTGGTTCCTGAGAACTACACACCTGGAGACCAGCTGTTGGGAAGTCACATTATTTATGGGGAAGGAACTGTGTGTGAGAGAGAGAGACTTGTCACAAATCTCTCCTCCCTTTATTTGTGGTTTTGAGACATTAGGCTTTTAGGAGGCACCCTGTTTAGATGGGGCCAACTTAAGATATATTTGCATTCAAACTGCCAGAGATCACCAGACTTCGACTCCAACATACCATGGGCCTAGCTGTCGATGCATGTGGTACCCACACTGAGGAAAGAGGAAGCAAAGTCTCCGGGATCTGGAAGTCTTTTCCAGGCCATTACAGGGAGAACAGTCAATGCTGCAGGGCTGCCGAGGGTGGGAAAGCAATCAGCCTGCTAGCACTCCCGTGGGACAGCATAGCTGTTCACAACGTGAGCTGGTGAGCTTTGTGCCGGGAGCCAGGTTTAGGCTCATTTCCCCCAATAAAGGAACCCAAATGCTTAAACGTGAAGGGTGTTACCCCCGGAAAGAAAGCGGCCCAAGAGAGGAAATGGGCTAGCAAAGGCATCCTTTGTGTCTGCAAGAACTTGTTAAAAGATAAACTGAGGAATATTAAAAATTGTAAGAGTTTATTTGAGGAAACTGAGTCAAATCTAGCAGCGTCCGTCTAGCTGTACAAAATGAGAGACTTTGATAGGCCAGGGGGAGCCAGATTAAGGAAGTTATTTTAGGCAAAAAAAGCAGGTTGGTTACTGCAAGGTCACTTTTCTTTAGGGAGTGCAGGGGTCTATCAGGCAGATTGTGTAACTAGTGCTGATCAGGTGGTTCCTGACTGACTGCTCTGGGTTCAGTTCTGGGAGAGTGGAAACTGTAATTATGTCTCAGTTTGGTGACGTGGGGCTTAGCATAAGTGGGTTTATTGGGGTCTGTGGTCTTGCTTTTAACAAATGCCAAAGCTCATGTAGGAGTATCGATGGGTCGCCCCATGTAGCATCTCTGTGCAGGCATCAGTGAGGGCAGGAGGGAGGGAGGAGACTTCACCTCCTTTGCGGGAGATGGGGACACAGAGGCAGCCAGGAGCCCCACTCTTTCCTGCCCCTCCCCTCGTGACCACCTGCAGAGGTTGGGTAGTGCCCAGGAACCTGAGGCCAGTCTTCCTGCTGTGAAATGGTTCCTCCGGTTATAGGAACACACTTTGATCTCTCCAAAGGCTGGGATTTGGAAGCTGGGGACTTTGGAAGGTTCACAGTCATCCAGGGAGTAAGTCACACCAAAGCAGGAGAGGCCAAGCAATGGAAAGGATCTTACCTGACGTTTTCCTTCCGATGAGATGCAGGCCAGCCCTGGGAGCCACACAGAGCACAGCATGCTCAGGGCCTTTAAAGCCTAGTTTATCTAAGGAAGTAGCTGCAGCCTGTTTCCTCGTCCATGAACGAGGTGGGTCAAAAAGAAGTGTTAGGGACTTCCCTGGTGGCACAGTGGTTAAGAATCTGCCTGCCAATGCAGGGGACACGGGTTCGAGCCCTGGTCCAGGAAGATCCCACGTGCCGCGGAGCAACTAAGCCTGTGCGCCACAAGTACTGAGCCTGTGCTCTAGAGCCCACGAGCCACAACTGCTGAAGCCCACGTGCCACAACTACTGAAGCCCTCGCGCCTACAGCCCGTGCTCCGCAACAAGAGAAGCCACCTCAATGAGAAGCCCGCACACCACAACGAAGAGTAGCCCCCACTCGCCGCAACTAGAGAAAGCCCGCGCACAGCAATGAAGACCCAACACAGCCAAAATAAATTAATTAATTTTTTTAAAAAAGTGTCAGCACATATTGTGGAATGAATACAAGATCTTAGAACCCAAAACACAACCTCATCGCCAATAGGAAGCTGAGAGGGATTCTTAAACAGAATCCACTTAATAACAGTCACACAGATCTTTTTTTTTTAAAGATAATTCTACCCTTTGTCCCTCCTCTGCATTATATTTTTGTTATGAATAAAAATGCTGAAACACATGGAGAATAACACCCGTGTGTTATTACATGTATGTTAACCCATGTGTTATTACATGTATATTAATGCCACATACATATTCACCGCCCAACATGAACAAATAGCAGCATTCTGTCATATTTGCTTCATGTCTTTTTTTTTTTAAAAATGAAACCTCCAGAGTTGAAGTTCCCTTTGTTCCCATCCCCAAGTCACATGTCCCTTCCTCACACAGAGGTAACCACTGCGTGACACTGGCGTGTGGGTTCCATGATGTGTGTTCACTACACACGGGTATTCTTAGACTGTTTTGTATTTCAATTTATACAAATGGATTCATACTACATGTAAATAAGGTTGGCAACATTTTTTCGTTTGCCATTATAATTTTTAGATCCATTAGTTGGCAAGACATGTAACTCTAATTCATCTTAACTATCACGGAGTGTAAGCATTATGTGAATATATGAATATCTTCTACAACTTCTCCCCTACTGATGGGGTCTTTCACTATGACAAACATTGTGGCACTAAACATCCCCACTCATCTCCTTTTGATACATATGAGCGTTTCTTTAAGGTACATTCGCTAAAGTAGAAATACCAGGGGGAATTGGATGAAAGCGGTCAAAAGGTACAAACTTCCAGTTACAAGTTAAATGAGTACTAGGGATGTAACGTACAACATGATAGAGATAATTAACTGCTGTACATTGTATGAAAGTCGTTAAGAGAGTAAATCCTGAGTTCTCATCATAAGGAAAAACATTTTTTCTCTATTTTTTTTCATCTTTATTAGAGTATAATTGCTTTACAATGGTGTGTTAGTTTCTGCTTTATAACAAAGCGAATCAGTTATACATATACATATGTTCCCATACCTCTTCCCTCTTGCGTCTCCCTCCCTCCTACCCTCCCTACCCCACCCCTCCAGTCGGTCACAAAGCACCAAGCTGATCTCCCTGTGCTATGTGGCTGCTTCCCACTAGCTATCTGTTTTATGTTTGGTAGTGTATGTATGTCCATGCCACTCTCTCGCTTTGTCACAGCTTACCCTTCCCCCTCCCCATATCCTCAAGTCCATTCTCAAGTACGTCTGTGTCTTTATTCCTGCCTTACCCCTAGGTTCTTCATGACATTTTTTTTCTTAAATTCCATATATGTGTTAACATATGGTATTTGTCTTTCTCTTTCTGACTTACTTCACTCTGTATGACAGACTCTAGGTCCATCCACCTCATTACAAATAGCTCAATTTCGTTTCTTTTTATGGCTGAGTAATATTCCATTGTATATATGTGCCACATCTTCTTTATCCATTCATCCGATGATGGACACTTAGGTTGTTTCCATCTCCGGGCTATTGTAAATAGAGCTGCAATGAACATTTTGGTACATGTCTCTTTTTGAATTATGGTTTTCTCAGGGTATATGCCCAGTAGTGGGATTTCTGGGTCATATGGTAGTTCTATTTGTAGTTTTTTAAAGAACCTCCATACCGTTCTCCATAGTGGCTGTACCAATTCACATTCCCACCAGCAGTGCAAGAGTGTTCCCTTTTCTCCGCACCCTCTCCAGCATTTATTGTTTCTAGATTTTTTGATGATGGCCATTCTGACTGGTGTGAGATGATATCTCATTGTAGTTTTGATTTGCATTTCTCTAATTAATGATGTTGAGCATTCTTTCATGTGTTTGTTGGCAGTCTATATATCTTCTTTGGAGAAATGTCTATTTAGGTCTCCTGCCCATTTTTGGATTGGGTTATTTGTTTTTTTGTTATTGAGCTGCATGAGCTGCTTATAAATTTTGGAGATTAATCCTTTGTCAGTTGCTTCATTTGCAAATATTTTCTCCCATTCTGAGGGTTCTATTTCTTTAATGTAACTGTATGAGATGATGGATATTCGCTAAATCTAAGGTGGTCATCATTTCACGATGTACACCTTAAACTTATACAGTGCTGTATGTCAACTATATCTCAACAAAACTGGAAGGGAAAAAAAAATCCCCAACAAATAGAAATGCTGTGCACATGTGGTATAAGCATTTTTAACAGTACCATTTAATAGCTCTCCAAAACACACGTACCAATTTATATACCCATTGGCAGTCTGTGAGTTCCCATTTACCCATACGATCTATCAACGTTAAGTAACTGTCAGACTTTTGCATTTCTCTCATCGTTAGTGACCATCCTTTCCCGTCACAGGACATTTGAGGTTTCCTCTTTTGTAAATTTCTTGTTGTCTTTGCCTGTTTTTTTAACTGGGTTGTTAATCTTTTTCTGAATGATTTATAAAACATCCTTATATATTTCGATCACCATTTATATCAGTGTTGCAAATGTCTTCTCCAAATCTGTTAGCTGCATGTTGAATTTTTTTTTAATTTTGTTTAAGTATAGTTGATTTACAGTGTTGTGTTAATTTCTGCTGTACAGCAAAGTGACTCATTTATACACATATATATATTCTTTTCCATTATGGTTTATCACAGGATATTAAATATAGTTCCCTATGTGCACATTGAGTTTCAAAATGTAAACTGCGAGGACTTCTGAATCGATTACTCTGAAATAGGTAGTCCTATCCCAAAGTCAGAAGAGAATCATTTACATGGCTGTAAGATCTACACACATCAGCAAAGCCACAGTACAGTTATACATACAACTTTTACATTTGAGGAGCACGTCTCAGTTTTCAAGGCATCTTCTGATCACCTAATTTTGGCCTCACAAAAACACCTGAGCCTAGCGGGGCCTCATTTTCTCATTGTTAAGATTCAGTGGTTGATCATCAACATCCTTTCAATGATCAAAGTCTGACCTTTGATCCCTCTCCTGCAGCTGGGAAGACCCAGGCTCAGAGTGCTGGAGAGATGTCTTCAGCCTCACCCTACGGATAGGTCTAGACTGAAGAATCTTATGTCAGTTACATCTCAGTAAAGGTGGGGAGGGGTAGGTACAAGAGGCCCTAGAATCTTAGTCATCTGATCCCTTGGGCAGGGTCTCTCCGCATGTGGGTGGCATTGAGACCAGCACCAGGGACAGAGAGGCGGGAAGATGGGAATGTGAGACAGACATCACTTGACCATCCAAAACCCAGAGGAGATGACAGTGGCCCCTCTGACTCCCATAGGATGAAGCGCGCACACACACACACCCCAGTAAGAAAAGGGCCATGTGAACACGAGGATGGACTCTCTCCAACAACCTTTATTGAGCAGTGAGTATGGGGACCGGATTCTGCCCTGAGCACTCGGCGTGTGGAAATGTTAGCAACTGTCATGGCTAGAGGCAAGTTCCTGTTACAAAGATGAAACGGCAGAACGCAATGCTCTTTTTAATTTTATTAGTACATGCAGATACACTGATTTACCCAGAACATGCATGTACACCTGCAGCCGAATGGGAGGGGCTCTTATCTCCACATACGATGAAGCACCATCATAACAACAGCCAGAACCAAGGAGCTGGAAAATACCCATGACTGCCAGCATGGAACTTTCCACGAGATCTGGGCCCCACCCAAGTAGACCTGTCAAGAGGTGCCTCTGGTTGTGAGCACAGCTGGCGTGACCTTGGCCCATCCCGGCTCACTCTACTCCCCACACTCCTGGGGGAATCTGGTGAGGTCACATTTCTGGGGACGATGGCTTCAGGCTTGACCCTCAAGAGGGTTCACAAGTGGTACCTTCTCCATTTCCCCTGAAACCAAATAGACCTCAACTACTTACACAGAAGTCCTCTAGTTTAACTCCCGGGTTTTGGGTTCGTTTTTTAAACTATGATATAGAATCTTAAGCAGACAGATGCAGTCTAAACATACTACGTCATGTTACCTCATGGCTTATCATGTAGAATTACTTGTTTCTATTACTAAAGAAACAAGATTGTGAAAGTTTCTTTCCCTGCCTTGATGGTGAGTCACATTCTTAGCCAGTTCAAAACACTGAGGCAGTGCCTGAAGCATAACAGATGTTCCTTAAGTATCCGCGAAATGCATGAATCCACGGTTGACAGTACCCACCAGGTGCCGGCGACCTCTTCTGCCAATTGCAATGGCAATTGCAGAGCTTCAAGGAATGAGCAAAACTTAGGGTGGGAAAAGGATTCATTTGGCAGCTGTAGAGAGGTGAAAAACAGTCTCTGAAGAGCTTCCTAACAGTGCTTCACATTGGATCACTACCCCTGGGAAGATGTACTGAGATGCCTTCCTTTTACCTGTTGCTTTAGAGACTTGTTAATGAAACCTAAGTGTTACGGCGTATGTGTCTAAAAGTTTTTGCTTTATACACTTTTTAAAAGAATTGAGACCTCAAAATAAAGAAAAACTTCCTCAGAAACACTGAGCTTATTGTGGGGAATAAAAAGCCTGAGGCTTCCCCACTAAGGCCTGTATAAAGCCCCCTGAGCGATGGGTACACCTGGGCGCAGGTGGGTCTCGGAAAGTGCCAACTGTGGCTTCAGAAAACAGCACCCAAGTGGCAGGCTGTCCCCAAAGTGGCGTCCAGGCCGCAGTCAGGGCCCCCCCTCCCAGGGCCCCACCCCTCTTCAGCACAGGTCCTCCTTTTGAACACCCAGGGCCACCTGGTGCTGAAGGAATCAGAGATGGCGCCTCCCGGGCGTGTGGAATCAGCATCAGGGCCCTGGACCCCCAGCCCCGCCGGGCTCCTTTGTGCTCCTGGGAGAGGCTTTCCTGACGATCCCTCCGAGGGAGGTCTGTGAAGAGAGACAACTGCACGGCCGGGAGGATGCCACAGTTAGACTGAAGTCCCAGGAGGGCCAGCCCAGGGCCTTCCCAGGGCCTCAGAAACACCTGCCAAGGGTCTGCAGAGAAGACGAAACAGGACGGCCCGGAGGGACTCCAGTTCTCTACAGCAACAGCATGGCTTCAGGCACCCAGGGCAGAGTGACCCTGTGGCCCAACGCTGGGCTCAGCAAGGCCAGCAGCCCGGTGTCACCGGCCCACCCTGACCCCGTGTCTGCAGCTCAGTTGTAGGAAAGGTAGTCAATGAGCCGGGGAGGGATGTTCAACCTGGCAATTTTCTCCAGCCCCCTGACGCCAGCCGCCCTCCTCAGGCTCACCCTGCAGAGCTGGGACAGGCTCAGAGGTGTCTCTGGGAAAAGGAGACAAGACGCACGTGAGGTTAGCTTAACTTAAGGAAGAAGCACAGCATCCTTCAACTTAACAAGTACCAACATGGAACTGAAAACACCTCCCTTTTCCTGAAGAGAGGCTGAACCCTGAGTACCTTCTCTGGAAGGTGACCAGGAAGGACAAATAGGGACCGAGGACGGAAGATCAGGAAATGGAATTCAGGTCCTGGCCACTGGGGTTTCACTTCGTGAGCTTTCGGCTTTGGGGGTTTTGTGACTTTTCCCCCCATAACGTTATAACTCAGCATACAGATTTGCCAGCAAAGCACTAATCTACAGCTAGTAGGCTTGTTTGTCAAACTTCCAGACAAATGAGGGCTGGGGGAGGGTTCGGGCGGGCAGTGCTGGCTGCCCACCCTTGCTGTCCCAGGCCACAGGTTCTGCTCTTCTCCTGATCGCTGCAGGCCACAGGGACCCACAGAGAACTGACCCACAGGGGCAGAGAGTCCACAAATGCACATCCTGGTGACACAGAGTCAGGGCCACAGGCCTGAAGATGAAGCCTGGAGCTATAGCTCACGAGGGATGGACACCAGGGCCAAAGAAGGAAAGTGCCTGTAGGTCCCTGGCAGCTGGGCCACGGGAATGTGTACAGAGCAGAGCCTGGCCCCGAAGGCTGCCTTTAGGACCATCTGTGTTTGATCAAAGTATAAATCAACCAAAGAAAGTCTTCTCAACTTATGAAACATTATGAAAGACAAAGCTCTCTGAAAGAAAAATAAACAGAATTACTACTGACATTCATTTTCCCATTTACTTCCTCCCCCAAATTATTTGAATGCAGGAAAAGAAACACCTTCTAGGAAATGTTTCCCCAATAGACGTGGATGGTATTTGCCTCTAAACTCATGATGGATTTTGGTTGGGTAAGGTTGGCAAAATGTGGAATAGAGGGGCTCTTTTTCAATTGATAAGTGTGTGAAAGCCACTTGTGACTGTAATTCTATGTAAACTCATTTAAAAATGTGTCCCAGAGAGGAGGTCTTGTCTTAGCCAGATGGTTTGTCCTTTGTTTCCTGAAGAGTGAGGGCTGCATCTATATCATCGGCCTCATAGGGACCCAGTCTGAGTCAAGAAACGACTGACTCAGAGATGAACTGATACGTGATCAGAACAAAGCCCTCCTGCACGAGGTACCCCTGCAGACCTTAGTGCAGGCATCACACAAACGACACACACTCACTCTCATAGTGCTCCAGGCACTTGGCGGGGGCACTGCTGCTCCATGTGTAGTCGGATGGCTTCCGCCCCCGGTTGTCCCGGGCATAGATGTTGCCTCCAAACTGGATGAGCATCTCAATGAGGTCCACATTCTTCACCTTGGCTGCATGGTGCAACGCCGTCTCGTGGAGCTTTGCCGCGTTCACATTGGCCCCTGCAGGTCCGGAGCAGGAACAAACGTCACCAAGGAGCACAGGACACAAAAGCAGCAACCCCTCCCCAGGAACAAAATCAAGACTCTGCTGCAGCCTTTTCAAAACCTTCTTCAAAATCCAAAAGCACTGATTCCTTTTATTTTTCCCTAGGAAAAGAGAGCTAAAAAAGAAGTATAACTGGAAACAACCAAAAAGAAGAAAAACAAGGCAGAAACCTTCCCTGTGAATTCAGAGGCTGCTCTAACGCCCTATGCTGTCTGTCCCCAGGTCCTGAGGCTCTGGAAGCTCAGGTGAGTTGCTCAAGCTCTCCTGCCGTCCTCCACGTGTACACACACACACACCATGGACACACACACACGGACACATACCACAGACACACAGGCGCACACACGTGCACACAGGTACACAGTTGCACACACCTCAGATACAGACATGCACTCAGGCACACACATCACATGCATGCACACACCACGTACATGCACACACCACATACACAGGACAGTGGCTCTAAAAATGTGTGTTGTATGAATGAATGAACATTAAATATAAGAAATCTTTTACAAAAGGGAAGCTCAAAGGGAAAATAGGGAATGTTCCCCCCAAACTCCCTGAAGTTCAGATAGAGAGGAAGTATAGTAACTGTGAATTCAGCTCTGCCACCCACCTCGCTCTCGGGATGACAGCAGACATTCAGAAAGATGCAAACAAGTGATAGCTAAACACAGCATTTTTAGACGCTTTTTAAAAATAAGAGATTTTGATAAAAATATGATCTGTGTAAAACACCATTCTCAGGGCACGACCGTCACCATTCTATACAGTGGGATCCCCTGGAGCCTCAGAATGTTTTTTAAGAAAATACCAACTTCTTTGAGGTCTGCTCCCAAGTGGATAAGGAGGTTACAAGAGAAAGGGGATGGGACAAAAGTATTTTCAAGAAGCCAGCAAAGAGCCCAGGGTCAGTGAAGATATTCCCTCAAATAACAGATTCAAATCACAATCATAAAATATTATCAAGGTGAGGCTTAAAAAAATCAGATCACCAGTATGTCACTGTGTAATAAGAAATTTTGAGGGTTGGAACAAGAGGAAATGAGGGGGTATAAGGCTATTAGATTTTCTAGTCCCACAGCTCAAAAATACTTGAAAACTTCTGCTTTCTGACTTAAAATCATTTTAATCCCCTAGTAGAATATAAGAACTATGTTCCTAAAGCGGTCTGTGTGATGCTAAGAAAATAGCAAGCATGCCAACACGTAACACACGTGAAGAAAAGCTCCCATACTTCCCAGAGTCAAAACTCAGACAGCAGTTCAGGAGAAAGAATCCGTCAGTTAGGAAGCGGGATAAATTACCTAATTATTTAACTTGGCAGATATGTATTACAAAAATAATAGTAAAAATCAACACATGAAATAAAAGAAGCATTTTCCCCACAATCTAACCAATCTACCACATCAGGGGTTTCTTCCAATATGGCTGATACGAATAAGTAATGTCATAGTGTTGCAGTCATAATGCAAATATAAATTTGAACATTAAACTTGTAATGAAAAATAAGTTGCAAAGTCTGCAGAATCTAAAGTCCCTGTGGCTTCCTCTCAGGTCATTAATTCTCTCAATATTCTTGCCAATCAGGGAGGAAAGAGGCTGTCTCTATTTTAGGGATGGAGAAGGGTGGGTGGGGAAGCAGAGTCACTCTCAAGGTCAAGGAGAACCAGCCCACTGTGGGTTCTCGGTACACAAGGCTTGGCGGGGTGACTGTTCCAAGGGACAAACGGGATCTGTTTAAAATGTGCCTTGGTATCACTGGATTGGATGCAGAGAGAGGGCTGGTGACTAAGAGGGGCAGCTGGCATCTCCACAGAAGCTGGAAACAACGGACCAGAGCTTCCTGGAGCAACACGGGTGGGTCTCGAAAATTCAGGAATGGGTGAGCAAACAGGAAGGAGAGTCGAATCTATAACAACACCATTTACCGCGATGAAAAATTCATGTCTCAACCAATAACACACAGATACTCATTAGAACAGTGGGATGGGGAGGGGGGCAGAGGAAAGAAGGGACAGAGAAGCCAGGGAGAAAGTGGCTTTATGGGACTAACGGTGACATTGCCTGGAACTGAGGACAAAAGCCAGAGCCAGCAAAACACCCGACGCCACCTGGGCCTTAAAAATCCTCAATTCACGCATCAGAGAGAAGGGATCAGTGTTTGCTCGTGATCAAAAGCCTGATTTCAAAGCAAAACAGGATTAGAGTGGATTCAGTAAAACCTCAGGGAACAAGGACAGGGGCTGTCACGCGCCCACCAAGAACCCAGCACGACACTATGGAGAACAGTATGGAGGTTCCTCAAAAAACTAAAAATAGAGCTACCATATGACCCAGCAATCCCACTCCTGGGCATATAGCCAGACAAAACTCTAATTCAAAAAGATACATGCACCCCTGTGTTCATTGTAGCACTATTTACAATAGCCAAGACATGGAAGCAACCTTAAGTGTCCACTGACGAATGGATAAAGAAGATGTGGCACATATATACAATGGAATACTACTCAGCCATGAAAAAGAATGAAATAATGCCATTTGCAGCAACATGGATGGACCTAGAGACTGTCATATTGAGTGAAGTAAGTCAGACAGACAAATATACGATATCACATATATGTGGAATCTAAAAAAATGATACAAATGAACTTATTTACAAAAACAGAAATAGAGTCACAGATGTAGAAAACAAACTTACGATTACCGGGGGAAAGGGAGTGGGGAGGGATAAATTGGAAGATTGGGACAGACACATACACACTACTGTATATAAAATAAGATAACTAATAAGGACCTACTGTATAGCACAGGGAACTCTCCTCAATACTCTGTAATGGCCTATATGGGAAAAGAATCTAAAAAAGAATGGATATATGTATAACTGATTCACGTTGCTGTACACCTGAAACTAACATAACATTGTAAATCAACTATACTCCAATTAAAAAATTTTTTTAAATATACATATATATAAAAATAGAACCCAGCGCAATGCCCGGGACGGGGTGGCAAGCACAGGGGCTTGGGATTTGCTCACTGAGACAACAGCAGAGACGTGAGGGACCAGCACTGCTGGGAAGGTGGACGCCCCTTCTGAACGCTCCCAGCACGGTTAAATATTTACTGCCGGGGACCAGATTAAAAGTTACCTCACCAGAAATAACTGGACTTTCACTCCCTTGGCCACAATCCTCTGCAAAAATAATCCACAGCTTGGCAGCTTGACCTCGCTGCCAACAGAAAGCCTCTGTGTCCACCCCAGGGGGCACCACGTGGCCCCGACGGCTCTGCTCCTCCTGCGGAGCCAGGACCCTCTCCAAAATCGCGCGCAAAAGCACCTGCACGCGTATTTTTCTAGAGATGTGGTCCATAGCTTTCATTAGACGTTCCAGCAAAAAGTGACAAATCACTACTCTAAAAAGAAAGCATATGCTGTCCTCTTCTCTCTACTTTTCTGTATGTTTGAGATTTTCCATAGTTAAAAAGTAGTTTTCTTTAAGAAGAAAAAAAGAATGCATGTGATCTAGGAAGGGCTGTCAAGGAGACCATCTGAGATTACAACAGAATCGGATGAAATCTGGAGCTGGTGGTAGACGCTGACACCTCAGGATCCTGCCCCAGGGGAAATCTCCTCAGCCCTCACTCCCAGGGGATGGAAACTCCCTTTGTAACCACCGGATCCCCTGCTTAAGGCCGTTGTGGACATCATGGCTGCCTTCCACCCAGAAGCTGCACCCTGCGGTGTGGGGCAGGGGTCCCGGGGCAGGGGCCCTGGGCAGGGCTGGGCCCTGACTGGGTGAATCCCTCTCCTCAACCCAGACCCCAGCTGCTCAGAATGTGGCACAATCCAGCCAAAGGGACGGGATAAGGTTTGGACATGAACCCATTTCAGGCCGATGGGACACGGAGGAGGTGTGACGGGGAAGTTTCACTCTTCTGAGGGGAGGAAGCCATCAGAAGCCTCATGAGTCAAGAATCTGCATTCTAGCCAAACTCTGCTGCTGCAGCCATTTCTCCCCTACTAGGGACGCCGGGCGTGGGATAAAGGGAACGGTGAGGAAGGCAGAGATGTAAGATTCAGAGGAGGTGAGTTCTTGCTGACACTGCTGAACCCCCCACGTCAGAGACCCTGAAATCTGCTCTAGTTCTGATCCTTTTGGTTACTGAACCGGGAAACTCACCCACCCGGGGGTCGGGGGGAGCTGGTTTCCTACTTCTTACAAAGGAGTCATCACTTACACAGGGTCCTCAGGACACGGAAAGGACAGTGGGTTACACCACTCACTTGATCCTCTCCCCTCCAACCACGAGAAAGGAACCAGAGAGAAAACAGATGAAGGTGTGCTGCACATGTGCACCCCAGGCGCCCCGCGGAGGGTGGCTGTGCTATGAAATTTTTATTTTAGTAAGCTCAACAGGGCTCCCCTGGTGGCGCAGTGGTTGAGAGTCCGCCTGCCGATGCAGGGGACACGGGTTCATGCCCCAGTCCGGGAAGATCCCACATGCTACGGAGCAGCTGGGCCCGTGGGCCATGGCCGCTGAGCCTGTGCGTCCGGAGCCTGTGCTCCGCAATGGGAGAGGCCACAACAGTGAGAGGCCCGCGTACCGCCAAAAAAAAAAAAAAAAAAAAAATCTCAACAGGAACAATAGGTAGATGCCGTTGGCAGAAACGGGATCCAACCATCCCATGAGCGACTCAGCTGGAAGACCCACTGTTTCTAATCTAGATATTTAATCTTTGCATAAAAAACAAAAACTACCCCAGTGACTAACCTTACACAAAATGAAGCGTGTTCACTGAAAAGACTTAAGAGTGGCACGTTAAAGTGAACAAGACTCAGTAGTAGAAAACTGTATATAACTGATGCTCAAAAGACTGTCGTCCGGAAAGAATTCATCCTCTATTTCTGAACCATTTTGGTTTTTCCCTAGGTTGCCCCCAGAATGGACAAGACAGCTGAGCTAAAATGTTCCCTCAACAAAACATTTAAGTTGGGGGCTTCCCTGGTGGCACAGTGGTTAAGAATCTGCCTGGCAATGCAGGGGACACGGGTTCGAGCCCTGGTCCGGGAAGATCCCACATGCCGCGGAGCAACTAAGCCTGTGCGCCACAACTACTGAGCCTGTGCTCTAGAGCCCGCGAGCCACAACTACTGAAGCCCACACGCCTAGAGCCCGTGCTCTGCCACGAGAAGCCACCGCAATGAGAAGCCCGCGCACCGCAACGAAGAGTAGCCCCCGCTCACCACAACTAAAGAAAGCCCACGCGCAGCAACGAAGACCCAATGCAGCCAAAAGTAAGTAAGTTAATTAATTTAAGAAAAAAAGAATGCATTAGATGTGACCCTACTTTATAAAGAAAATCTTGAAAAAAAAAATTTAAGTTGGGTTCATAATAACTCCTTGCCCATAGCCACTTTGGCTACCTTTTAAAACTTCTGTGGTTGACAGGTCCTGACTCTAGCTTCAGTTGGGCAGGTTGTTTGTTTGTTTTTAATAAATTTATTTATTTATTTTGGGCTGCGTTGAGTCTTTGTTGCTGCGCGCGGGCTTTCTCTAGTTGTGGCGAGCAGGGGCTACTCTTCGTTGTGGTGCGTGGGCTTCATTGCGCGGGCTTCTCTTGTCGCGCAGCCCGGGCTCTAGGTGCACTGGCTCAGTAGTCGTGGCTTGCAGGCTCTAGAGCACAGCCTCAGTAGTTATGGTGAACGGGCTTAGTTGCTCCGTGGCATGTGGGATCTTCCCAGAAGAGGGATTGCACCCGTGTCCCCTGCATTGGCAGGTGGATTCTTAACCACTGCGCCACGAGGGAAGTCTCTTGGTGGGTTCTTTTTATTTTGTTTCTGTTTTTCACCATGGGAACCTCTCTATCCTTAGGACACCTGACAGCCTCCTGGATCCTGACGCAACTGACGCGCTTCCCCTGGACCCCATATCCTGATTCAGACCAGGCAGGCCTTGGGGACAATCCCCTGCGGCTGCCAAAAATAATCATTCGTGTTCATTGAGCACCTACTGTGCAGCAAGTACTGTGGAAATGTTATCACGAATCCTCCCAACAGTCCTGCAAAATAGGTTTTAGTTGTCCGGTTTTATAGATGCAGAAACTGAAGCCCAAGGACTCAGCTGACAAGTGGGAGAACCAGCTGCAAACCTGGGCTGCCTGACTGCACCAGTCAGCTCTCTGCCAGCTCGCAGCACAGGTGAACACAACGCACCAGCAGTGAGCCGGGCAGGTATAAACGTGACGCACCTGCGTTGAGCAGCATTTTGACGCAGTCCAGATGCTCCCGGGCGCAGGCCACGTGCAGAGGGGTCCCAAAGTGGCAGTCGTGCGCTTCCAGGTTGGCCCCAACGTCAATAAGAAGCCTCACACACTCAGAACTTCCTTAAAAGAAATGGAGACAGAGGAAAGGCATCGTATCACATATATTTGAAATAACGGGCTTGGCAGACACGCGGCTGCAGGAGCAGGTGAGCCCCGAGCTTGGCGGCAGCAGGAGGGAGGGGAAGTGGGCCTGCGTCCTGACCAGGAGCAGTGGGTCCTGGACACGGCATGGGCGTCCTTCCCCGGGGAGCTCAGTGGCCCCCCGAGCTCACCAGGCAGTGGGAGAAAGGGAGGGAGGGCACGGCCGGCGCCCGTGCTGGGAGAACACAAAGTTGGGCTCACCAGCTGTGGATGCAGAGAAGGCTCCTCACTGCTCTCCAGCCCTCGGGGGAAAAGGAAGGGGCTCCCCACCTCCAGCTGCCCCCCAAGCTGTGTCAAGAACGCCAAGCCGCCTGGATGAACTTCCCTAAACTTCCCCACTGCTCGGGTTCCCAGCCCCCTCCCAGCAGATGCCTTTCTGGCCTCTTTCCCGGCTCCTCTCCGGCGTCTTTAACTCCGGTTTGGGGTCAGCTTCATCCCATCCCAGACTCCATCCTCTCTCACCCCTTGATCATGCTTGGCTGTTGGCACCGCCTCTCCACCTCCAGCCCTGAAACCCAGCCCCACCTCCACCACCAGGCGCTGGCCCTTCTCGGGTGAACATGCCCCCCATGACAAGGTCCTCCCCCCACTCCCCAGCCAGCCTCCTCCTCACCCTGAGTTGGTCTTGACGCCGTGCTCTCCTCTCCCTCACGTCAAATCCCATTGATTCTTCCCTCAAAGCTCTGCACATGAATCCATCCCACCTGGGCTCCAAGAGCTTTGCACTTGGGTCACTGTGATGGCCCCCAGCTCATCTCTTCATTTCCAGGATACCCCCCCATTTCATATTGGCAGAATATGCCACCCCAAAATATGCCACTTTGGCATAAGGACTATTTGGAGCTGAAGACAAGTAAGAAGCAGCAGATATAAGAAAAGCTCTCTTGTCTTCCCCATTTATGTCCCTAAAAGCAGGACATAAATGTATAAAGGTGTCCCCTCCCGTCTCTACCAGGAAGGACAGAAGTTAACCACCAGGAACAACTCTAGACCCTGATCAGCCCAGAGCTGGCACCAGAGGAGTCCACACTGCAAATCTTACTAACTGGCCTTTGTCTCCCAGGAGTTCCCCGCTGTGTTTGCCTTCATATAACTTACCATCCCTAGAAGCTCATGGTCCTTTTCCTTGGTCTTGTGTCTGCTCGACAGAATTACTGCTCTTAAGATGCTACATAAACCCCAATTCTAACCACCCTTTGCCTGAGCTCTCCTGTGTGTATGTGCAATGCACACACTAACTTCCACTTGTTTTTCTCTTGTTAATTGGTCCCTTGTCAGTCTCATCGGCAGGGCCCCGGCCAATGAACCTAAGATAGGTGAAGGAAGAAAAATAAGTTTCCCTCCCCTACGCTGCACATGGATGGCCACTAAACGAACCTCTCAAAAATGTGTTCTTATCATTCAGCATCTGCTCAAAAACCTTCAGAGCCGTCTGTAGCAATTCCCAGTGCCTGTGGGCAACCAAGGTGACCTAACTGGGATTCAGGGTGAGGGCAGCAAAGACTGGCCCTGTGTGCAGCCATGGAAGAGCCCACACCCCGCACCCTAACAAATGCAGCGAAGACCAACACCACGCCGACCAAAGCACAAGACACAAGTGTGCAAACCTTGCTCAAAACAATCGAACCCAAACTCCCTGTTCTGTCATCTGAAACACTGCCCACCAGCTGGCCTTGCCCCAGATTTCCAGTTCTGCCTGTTGTAGCTCCTCTGCTGGGCGTGTCTGACCCAGCGAGGCTGGAGCAGCCTTATCCTCCCACCGTCTGAAATCCACCTATTCTCAGAGGGCAGGTGAAAACCCACCTGCTCCCTGAGCCTCGAGGACCAGCTCTCGGCTCCTCTGAGAGTTCCTGCCTGAGGGTGCGTCTGGGCCTCATCTCCCCACAAGATCAGGGGCCTGCAGGCCAGAACGACAGCAGCCACTAAGTGAGCGGCTGCCGAGGGCACCCATTTCCAGGGTTAGCATCTGAAAGGCACCGAATCAGCTAGAAATAGAACCCTACCTTCAGCCCCCAGCCCTGGGTGAGGACTGTATCTCCAGGAGGAAAAGCATCAGATTCCACGGCTGACGGACCAAGAGCCAGACCCAGCCTGGGAGCCCCGCTTCACCAGCGGATGGCTTCCCCTCCTGGCTATCACCGCTACCCGACTCACCACTCATGCAGGCCTCGTGCAGCGGGGATGCCGTGTACAGGGGCGGGTTGACCTTGGCCCCGTGGGAGAGCAGGAGCTTCACGCACTCGATGCTGCCCGAGGCACAGGCGTCACAGAGCGGGGTGCTGCCATCGATGTTGCGGGCGTCCACCTTGAGGGGGGAGGAAACGAGCATCAGAGGGCAGAGGGCAAGGTGCAGGCCACTCGCCTTCTCATCCTGATGCACGTTCATCTTTGAGACACCACGTAGTTTTTCGAAGTTCTTAGGTTTTCTATTATGTGCTGAGGTGCCGTGCCAGGCAAGGGGGTTCAGAGGTAGAAAGTAGGGCATGTCTACTGGCTGCCTGAGTACAGCGGGCGTGCAACTGGGGGCTTTTTTTTAGCTCAGTCTCACTCCGGCCACCACCCCAACACCTAATAAGCACAGGCAGGGTATGAAAACGGGCTTTAACTCCAGCCTCAGCTAGGAGGTGTGCCTGAAACTGTTTTAACATGCCTCCTCTAGTTGGAAAATCATAAGGCAGGAAAAGGCAACTCCCCAAACTGGCAGATTCTGCTTAGAATTTGTCCAAATTCAGCTGTTTACTCGGGTTCATGCTGAAGCTTGTTCCATTGCCTCTGGAACTGCCTTCATAGCCAAGTTCTGGGAAGAGTGAGCGGAGCACAGCCTTCCCTTCTTCCTCACCCCCCACCGCTGTCCCAGGGCAGCTCCTACCAACTCGCCCAGCCGACTGGTAAGTACCCAGCAATTCTACCAGCCGGATACCAGACACCGTGTGCTGGGGGCTCCACATGGGCTGCGGTGAGAGTACATAAACTAGGGGAAAGCAGCGAATCAGAATCTTGTTCTTGTTCCTTTTACCTGTCCTTCCAGAGCTAGTTTGCCAGCATCCCACTTAGTCATCCTGCTCTCTGAGCCCAAAAGGCTCCTGCCGCCAAGGCCCCGCCAGCCCGGTAGGCAGCCCGCCTCTGTGTCCACAGCCTGCCTGCCCACGTGCAGAGCAGAGCGTGCTATCGCTTTGCTAACCCGGCCTTCTCTTCCACCACTAGTGACCTCCCAACAGCCAGGTCCACGAGCACCCTCACCAGTCCTCAGGGTGTGGTTGCCATGGAGACCAGCCCTCCCTCCTCCTTCGGCCCCCACTACAGTCCACTCTGGTTTCCTCCTTCCTCTCTTTCTCAGCCTCCTGCAGTGGTTTCCTTTCTTCCCATGTGTTGCATAACACAGAACGCTCTTCCCAAGCCTCTTTTTCTCTGGAGCTGGTCCCACCAGTCTGGGTACCATGCTGCGGGTGGCTCACCTGGGCCCCGGCAGCCAGCAGCAGCTGCACGCACTGTGCCTGGCCCTGCAGGCTGGCCGCGTGCAGGGGTGTGATGGAGTCCACCATGACCTGGTTGACGCAGGCCCCGCTCTCGATCAGCTGCTGCAGCTGCCGGGTCTCCCCTCGCTGGGCTGCCTCATGCACGGGGGTGCGCTCCACCCAGAAACCTGGAAAGAAAAACGTGCGGTGCTAAGAGCACGCCACTTCTGTCCAGGTCAGATGAACCCCAGGACCCTTTACGAAACCCAAGCCATTGTATACACGATGGTGTAATTGGTCCAAACACCCCTACTCAAAACCCTTGAGTGATCCCCACTGCCCGGGAGTGGAGTCCAAGTCTTTGGTGAGGCCTACAAGGTCCTTCATGATCTGGAGCTTGCTCACCTCCTTGAGCACCACTGCCACCACCACTGCCCTACACAAGCCCACTCTCCAGCCACACAGCTGCTCACCGTGGCCCCCTGCTCTTGCACACCTGCATCTCTGCATATATTCTCTCTGCCTGAGAAGCCCATCTTTGCCCCCACCCTGATCATCCATTCTGTATCTCCTGTTTAGATGTTATGTCATCCACGTGGACCCATTTGAAATAGCTCCTTCTCCGGAAGACACGTCTCCCACAACCCTGACATCTACATGCTTATAATGCAGCACTTATAGTGTCCCTGCTCCTGGCCTGGGAGAGCCTTCAAAGTAGGGACTTGATTTAATTATTCAATTTTAGCAGAAATCTCAGGATTTCCTACATATAAAATCATGTCATATGCATTTAGATAGAGGTAGCTTTGCTTCTTCCTTTCTAATCTGAATGCCTTTTCTTTGTCTTGCTTAACTGCCTTGGTTTGAACATCTAGCCCCACATTGACCAAAAGTGCCGAGAGGCACCTCCTGCCATGTTCCTGGTCCTGGAGCTTTGTCCTTCACCACGAACCATCACGTGAGCTGTGGGTTTTCATAGATGCCCTTTATCAGGTCAAGGAAGTTCTCTTCTATTTCTAGTTTGTTGAGTCTTTTTATCATGAGAGGGTGTTGCATTTTGTCAAGTACTTTATCTGCATCTATTGCAAAGATCATGCTGGCTTTTTTTCCTTAATTCTGTCAAAATGCTGTATTACATTGATTGATTTTCAGATGTTAAACCAACCATGCATCCCTGGGATAAATTCCACTTGGTCATGGTGTATAATCTTTTTATACATTGCTCAATTTGGTTTGTTCATATTTTGAGAATTTGGGGGTCTACATTCATAAGTGTCATTTTTCTTGTGATTGATGTATTTGTCTGGTTTTGGCATCAAAGTAATACTGGACTCAGAATGAGTTGGGAAGTATTCCTTCTTTTAATTTTTGGAAGAGTTTATGAAGAATTGGTATTAAATCTTTAAATATTTGGTCAAATTCATCTGTGAAGACATCTGGGCCTGAGCTTTCATTTATTTAAGTTTTTTAAAATAATTCAATCTCTTCATTTGTTATAAATCTATTCAGCCTTTTTTTTTTAGTCCGTTTTGGTAATTGGTAGTTTGTCTTTTTAGGAATTTGTCCACTTAAGGTACATTATCTAATTTGTTGGCATACAATTTGTTATGGACTGAACTGTGCCCCCTGCCACAAAATCCATATATTGAAGCCCTAACCCCTAATACCTCAGAATGTGACCGTATTTGGAGATGTAACTTAATTACAGAAGTAATTAAGTTAAAGTGAGGCCATTAGTGTGGGCCCTAATCCAATCTGACTGGTACCCTTATAAGAAGAGGAGATTAGGACATACAGACACCAGGGATGAGTATGAACAGAGGAAAGACCGTGTGAGGACATGCAAGAAGGCGCTGTCTGCAAGCATAGGAGAGAAGCCTCAGGAGAAATCAAGCCTGCTGGCACCTTGATCTTGGACGTCCAGCCTCCAGAACCTCAGAAATAAATGTGTTATTTAAGCCTCCAGTCTGTGGTGTTCTGGTATGGCAGCCCAAGCAGACTAATAAACAATTGCTCATAGTATTCCCTTATAATCATTTTATGTCTGTAATGTCCATAATAACATCCCCTCTTTCATTGCTGATTTTGTCATTTGAGTCTCCCTCCCCGCCCCCCCGCCACCCCACCGGTCCCTTGGTCAGTTTAACTAAAGACTTGTCAATTTTGTTGATCTTTTCAAAGAACCAACTTCTGTTTTGTTGATATTCTGCATTGTTTTTCTATTCTCTAGTTCATTAATTTCCTCTTAGTCTTTATTATCTTTCCTTCTGCTTTCTTTAGGTTTAGTTTGCTTTTTTATTTCCAATGTCTTATAATGAAAGGTTATTAGGTTATTGATTTGAGCTCTTTCTTCTTTTTTTAATGTAAATGTTTACAGCTATAAATCTCCTCTAAGTATGGCATGAGTTACAGCTTATAAGTTTGGTATGTTATCTCTTCAATTTCATTCATCTCAAACTATAATTATTTATTTTTGCACTCCAACCTCGTAAAGTACATGTTCAACAACGACGTGTTGATTAAGAAATAAACAAAGGCATGACTCCTCTCCCCAAAAGGAGTAAAATTCTCTAACATCCCCCCTTTCTTCCACAATGCCTTACCTCTCCCCCTCCCCTGCCCTCAGCTCTAGAGAACCAGTTGCACGAGATGCAGCACCCTGACCTCCCATGTTTTAGCCAAGGGTTCTCAAACTGGAGCTTCCATCTGCATCGCCTGGAGGGCTTGTGAAATCGAAGGCTGCTGAGCCCCACCCCCAGAGCTGAGTCAGGGGTCTTGGTGGGGCCTGGGAATCTGAGTTTCTAAAAAGTGCCCAGACGATGCTGATGCAGCTGGTCTGGGGACCACACTTGAGAACTGACACCACTTCTCCCTCTGAACAAAGCCCCCTTCTCTCCGCACCTCTGGCCTCTCTATCTCACCTTCCACCCCTCCCTGCTCATCCTAGATAATGCCTACTTGTTCCTTTCCTGACTGAAGTGCAGTGGTCAGGTTTGCAGGAGGCCTTGCCCAGCCTCAGCCCCATCCGTGCTGGGTGAGCCCCTCATCTGTGCCTCCACCAGGCCTTACTGTGCTGTGGTACCCACCTGGTTGCCTGCCGTGCAGCAGAAGTAGACTAGTAGTGCCGTGCACCCATCCCACCCAGACAAGCGGTCTAAGTTAATCACAGGATTCCCATTTCCCGTAGGACATCTGACCCAACTCCAGTGAATGACACATGAGGGAGAGGCTGCTGAGAGCGTTCATAGTTTTGACACACCCCTCGCCCCCGATGTTGCCTAGACGTGAGCTGGGAAGTGCCGTGGCCATCGGACCACCTGCCTAATGTGGGCTCTGAGGATGGGACGCATCAGGTGAGTCACTGGTCACGTGGGGCCTGCAGCCCTGACAGCCAGGCTTCCTGTGGTGTGAGGGTGATGTTTCTTTACGGTTTAAGCCAGGTGCAGACAAACGCATGCAAACTCAAGAGTGTAAACTCCCCAGATGCAGAAACTACAGGATGTTTTCTCAACACCCATCAGAGCACATGGGATACAGGGCAGTCTTCTAGACACTCTTTTAAAACGTCATAAATGACAACAGTGCTGGATTATGCTGACATATCCTTACTGTCAAGCCCCAACTTCGGCAGACGACCACATTACACACCTGTTCATAATAAGCAGCTTCCTTTTATTATAACTACATTTTATTATCACATCTCCCTAGAAAACCTTCTCATCAACCACATGGTTCCCAAGTCTTATCAGAAGCACTTTCACGAACCATATCTGGGGTGAATGTATTTCCTTGGCAGATGGATAACCTCCTGGGTTATGTGTTGATGACTGTCCCCTCTTGGAGATCCCCTCATTTCTGCTGACCTACAGCCCTACCCCAACCCCGCAGTGGAGCTGCATGATGCGTGGCTCAGGGTTCTCCAGAGCCAAACCGCTCAGGGCTAAAACTCAGCGCGGCCATTTATTAGCTTGTGCGAGAAATAGCTTCCCTGACTGTCAGTTTTGTCACCTGTAAATTGGGATAATAATATAGTTCATTCATCGGTGGGTTATGAAAATTAAATGAATGAAAGTAAAAGCACTTAGCGTTGGGCCCGGCACAGAGTAAGTGCTCCATAAATGGTATTTTAACCCCCTCATTGTACCTAACTGTGCGACCCCACAGGGGCCATGGGGGGCCAGGGGAGTGAAGGGAGGACTGGAACGCAGAGGAAGATCTGATCCCCACAAATGTAAAAGCCAAGCTTGGGGAACTTCTTACTTACTGACCCAGGAGTAAGTAAGTAAGCCAAGCTTGGGGACCCCAGTATGTCTCCCAGTCGTGATGAATGGCCGCCTGCATACCTGTCTTGCGGGGTGGGTAGTGGAAAGCAGCTGTGGATCACTCTCAAGTCAGTCTGGAGGGAGCAGAACCCCAAGGGCAGACTGAGTAAAAAGAGGAGAGCAGGGCGAGTCCTGGGTCCTGCAGGAAGGAGGAAAGTGCAGCTCAGGAAGGTGGTGCAGGGAAGGCCTGAGCATCCCTCAGCAGCCCGGGCAGGTAGATGCAGCCTCTCCCACCGCATTGCACAGAGACGGATGGACATGGCAATCAGCAGGTCATGGTCATGGGCTGGGGAGGGTGGGGAAACAATTCAAAGCAACAGGACAGGATGACTGCGATAGTGGTGGAACAGGTCACGCTACAGGAACTTGGAAGCAAGACAGCCCGTCAGGAAAGCATCACGGAGGAGGCGGGGCTGCAGTGAGCCTGCTGGGCATCACTGGCTTGGCTCTATTCCCAGCACCTGGCACAGTGTGAGGCCCAAAAAAGATGCTCACGTCACTTGCTTCTTGAGTGCATAAGGGACGAATGAATGGAAGGAATTACTAATGTGAATTATAAAGTGTGGACATAAAATTTTTTAAAGAAAATCTAATTCTATCTCCTTATGACCAGTCTATAGAGGAAGTGCAACTTACTGGGAACCATATTTTCTAGTGAATAAACATCAGCTGCAGTTGTCTTAGCAGCAACTGAGGGCAGAGATCAGAAGCGGCAGGTGTGATAACACAGGAGAGCATTGTGTGCACCAAAGAGCACAGTCAACAGTGAAAAGGCACCTATAGGATGGGGAGGAATATTTGTAAACCATGTATATCAGAATATATAAAGAATGCCTACAGCTCAACAACATAAATAACCCAATTAAAAAATTAACAAAGGACTTAAATAGGTATTTCTCTAAAAAAGATATGCAAATGGTCAACAGGCACATGAAAAGATATTCAGCATCACCAGTTATCAGAGAAATGCAAATTAAAACCACAGTGAGATACCACCTCACACCAATTAGGATGGCTACTATCAAAAAACAAAAAATAAATGTTGGCAAAGATGTGGAGAAATTGGAACGCTTGTGCATTGTTGGTGCGAATGTAAAGTGGTGCAAGGACTTTGGACAAGAGTATTCTGGTTCCTCAAAAATTCAAACAGAACTACCATACATACGATCCAGCAATTTTTATCCTAAGAAAATGCAAACACTAACTCGATAAGATATGTGCACCCCTATTCACTGCTGTATTATTTACAATAGGCATGACATGGAAACAACCTAAGTGTCCATGGAGGGATGAATGGATGAAGAAGATGTGATATATACACACAATGGAATATTTATTACTCAGCCTTAAAAACCAAAGAGATTCTGTCACAGGCTACAACGTAAATTAACCTTGAGGACATGATGCTCAGTAAAATAAGCAAGTCACAAAAGACAAATACTGTACAATTCCACTTATATGAGGTTCCTAGAATCAAAGTCGTAGAGACAAAAAATGGAATAGTGGCTGCCAGGGGTGGGGAAGGGGAGAAATGGGAAGGTGAACAGGTGCACAGTTTCCTGTGTTATAAGATGAAAAAATTCTGGAGCTCTGTTGTACCAAAATGTGCATGTAGCTAATACTGCTGAACTGCACACTTAAAATTTACCATCTTAACCATTTCTATGTTTTTAGCCACAATTAAAGCTTTAAAAATTATTTTTTTTAAATGTCACTTTTTAAATTATTTATTTATTTATTTATGGCTGTGCTGGGTCTTCGATGCTGCACGTGGGTTTTCTCTAGTGTGGCGAGTGGGGGCTACTGTTCATTGCGGTGCGCGGGCTTCTCATTGCAGTGGCTTCTCTTGTTGCAGAGCACAGGCGCTAGGCGCGTGGGCTCCAGTAGTTGTGGCATGCAGGCTGAGTAGTTGTGGCTCACGGGCTCTAGAGCACAGGCTTAGTAGTTGTGGCACACGGGCTTAGTTGCTCCGCGGCATGTGGTATCTTCCTGGACCAGGGCTCGAACCCGTGTCCCCTGCATTGGCAGGTGGATTCTTAACCACTGCACCACCAGGGAAGTCTGGAGCACGGGCTTTAGGCACGCGGGCTTCAGTAGCTGTGGTTCGCAGGCTCTAGAGCGCAGGCTCAGTAGTTGTGGCGCACGGGCTTAGTTGCTCCGTGGCACGTGGGATCTTCCCAGACCAGGGCTTGATCCCGTGTCCCCTGCATTGGCAGGCAGATTCTCAACCACTGCGCCACCAGGGAAGCCCTAAAAATTATTTTTTAAAGAAGTAACAAAGATGAAGGAGGCCCCGGAGATGGGGGAGGTTGTCACCCACAGCTGGTACCAACCACAGGCTGTCATCGGGGGGACACCTTTACAGTGGGAGGTGGGGTCAGGGGGAGGTGGTAGCCTCAATGGCCTCTGGAGACCCCGAGAAGCACAGGGGGAGGAGAGAGCCACCCCAGAGATAAAGAACACGGGGTGCCTGGTGGCCCACGGGGCTGCAGCTGCATGAAGGAGCGCTGGTCCTCAGTGGGAAGCTCAGAGGCATCCACCCCCGACCCCCTCCCACGACCCCCCACCAGAGAGAAGATGGGGGACGGCTGACATGTACTTATCAACTTTAAAGCAAAAAGACATCTGCTAGCAGGGAAGAGAGGCAGGAAAACGCTGTACGTTAGTCAACCCACTGACCTCAGGCTTTGTTTCTGGCCCTGTGCCTGGACCCCACTTGTGACCAGGTGCCCCCACCCCTGTACCATCCCCCTGGGAGAGGGGCCGCCCTGGAAACCTGAGACCCTCCCTCTGTCAAGTTCCCTTGGGGATGAGCCGTCCCCTAAATCGCAGCCCTGCCACGTAAGTGGTCTCCTAGCACCCCCTTCCCATCACCCTCCCTCCCTTTCTCCCGTCAACAGCCCCGTCTGGTGCTCCCCTGCCCCGGCACGCCCTCCCGTCGTCCTCTCCCTAATGCAGCTAGGTCATCAGCGGGTCATGGGGGGCCTGCTCAGGACCCTTAGATTGCTCCTAATTCCAGGAAAACATCCACACTCCTTTGCAAGCCAGGCAAACTGAGCCTCCAGGATAGAGTCCCAGCCCTTTTCCAGTCTCCCCCCACACCCTCCCATCACCACCCTCACACACACACCGTTGTCTCCAATTACGCTGAGCTTCATGTAGCTGACATAGGGTCGGGTGGTACAGGGCCTGTGCCTTTGGGGGTGCTGTGCCCCACTCAGCCCCCCACTCTCCATCCTCCCCACCGAGACCGAGTCTTAGTGCCTTCAGGAAGCCTTCAGGCGTGCAGCCTGCCCACCCATGCCCTCCTGTAAGCCACCTCTGTACACACAGCTGCACCTGATTTCATGCCTCTTCCGTCCTTCCACGAGCATCTTTAGGACAGGACCGCAGCCGCCGACCTCCTGTTCCAGCACAGCGCCTGACACACAGGTATCAAGTAAATAAACTCTCCAGAAGCCTGTTCTACTTGCCAGACAACTTCTACTGCAGTTGGGTCTGCCCCCACCAGAGTACACCCCACTACCGGCCCCTTACAGGCCTGCCCAGCCCTGACACTGACCTGGGCCACACCTTGGCCTTGCCCACTCTGGCCCTGCCAGGTGCCAGGGCATCAGTTAAACAGGAGTCTGTTGTAGCAGAACCCAGGCTGCAGTCCCCAGAAGACAGAGCACCAGGGCGCTGGTGCTGCAGGGCAGACAGCAGCGTCCAGGCCCCTCCTGCCTCTTGCCCGTGCTTCGGTTCAGGTCACGGAGATACCTGTGTCACTCCTTCTGCTGACCGGATGCTGGCAAGCCAAGCTCACAAAGGACTAAGTGAAAACCGTCATCTGCAAAACTAGAGTCTCACTGACACCACCTACAGGATCTTCTACCGGACAAGTGCAAGATCACCGCGAGAAGGAATGACAGGTGCTTGAGAACATTTTTGCCACTTTTCTGCACCCCTGCCTGACCTGATTGATCCAGCCTGGGCACCAGATGTGCACCTGCTGACTCCCAGCCCGACACCCCTGTGTACCTTGGCCGGGCCCTGACACTCTCACGTCTGAGGGCTGGCCCTGCCCTGCCCAGGCCCAGCTTTCGGGAATCAAGAAGCCCCAGCTGAACACTTCAAGTGGTTCAGCGTCAGCCTCCCCTTGGGAGCGGGATACATGGTGAGGAGCCTCAGGAACCACCCAGCTCATGAGTCCAACGCCTGTCTGTCCCTTAGCCCTGTGACCTGGGGCACGTCACTTATCCTCTCAAAGCCTCAGTTTTCAATTACACATCAATTTTTTTTAAGCCTCAGCTTTCTCTCATATAAAATGGCGATGTTTTTGCCTACTCCCCTGTGGTGGCTGTAATGACAGTGAAATCCTGCTGGGCATTACTGGCACGGTGCCAGGCAAGTGTACGACGACAGCACACACTATGACCATGATGGGATTGTTAGCATCATTCTATTTCTGCTGGTCTTGTTTGGGTCCCAGCCTCCAGTTCTACTGTCTGTCATGTTCCAAAGCCCCACCTGGGACTCCGGCTCCAGCATCTGGATCCCGCATGAGTCCCCTGCATGGAGTCCCAGCCCCTTGGCCCTGGCGCCCCCCTTCTCTACGCCTGTCCAGCAGTGGGTGTTCCAGACCAGCTCCCCTGGCCAACTGTTAAATATTCAGCAATTCCGCCAGGCGGAAACCCCTGGGAGCTGAAATCAGCGTGGGGTGAGTATTTACACCAGGGAAAGCAGAAAATCAGATCAGGTTTCCATTTTTTGTTTTTCTTTCCTTTTTTCTCCAGAGAGCCAATTTACCAGCATCCTGCTTAGTCATCCAGAGCCCAGAATCCTGCTCTTATTTATTTATTTATTTTTTTGGTGGTACGCGGGCCTCTCACTGTCGTGGCCTCCCTCGTTGCGGAGCTCAGGCTCCGGACGCGCAAGCTCAGCGGCCATGGCTCACGGGCCCAGCCGCTCCGCGGCATGTGGGATCCTCCCGGACCGGGGCACGAACCCACGTCCCCTGCATCGGCAGGCGGACTCTCAACCACTGCGCCACCAGGGAAGCCCCAGAATCCTGCTCTTTGAGCCCAAACCGCAGCTCTCAGCCAAGGCCCCACCGGCCCTCCTAGAGAGCCTGGCCTTGCGACGTACAGGGCCTGCCGGGCTCCCGTTCCACATGCAGAGCGGAGCACTCATCGGCCCCACCCACCTGTCCAGAGTCTAGAACCCGACCCCTGTGCAGACCCTGACCCTGACCGCTCCTCCCCCAGCCGGGGGGCCCCTCCACACAGCAGCCCCGCTCTAACAAAGAGTGTTTTCCAAACGCCACGGAGAACACCTACACCACAAGCGGATCCAACGTGCTCAGTATCCACCAGGCACCCTTCAGTGCTGCTTGGGCCAGGAACCTTGCTCCAGGTATGTCATGAAGGGGGGCCCAGGGCCCTCGCTGCAGACATGTCCTTCTCGGCCACAGCTGCAGCTCTGAAATAAGCCCTTCTCCCCAAATACCCCAGTAAATAAATATTCTTGAAATGATGATGGATAGCCTCCCAATACCCCATCCATGCCCGCGGGGCACCTGTGTGCAGATGTAGCCGCCGGGAGCGGCTGCTGAAGCCACAGTGGAGCTGGTGTTTTGAGGACCGCTCTCAGCGGGCTAAACTCAGCTTTCAGGAAAGTCAGGGGTCCCGAGTGACTTGTCCCCCAAGGTCCCAGAAGGCCAAGGATTTGTGTGTACAAAGCAAAAACAAATTGAAGAGCTAAAATGGCCTAGAAATCATGGCAAAGTGTACCCATCCATCTGACAGTAAAGAGTGAAAAAACAAAATAGGGGCAAAAACCCACAAGGACAAAGAAGCCAGCACCTAAGAATGACAGACCTGCTCCAGAGGATGCTGCAAGGACCAAAGACACAATACATGCAAAGTGCCTGGCACAGGTGGTGCTTAATAAATGCTTTGTGGTGACCACCCATCTTTAACGTGCTGTCCAAATTAAAGTTCAGTGAGCTTGATATTACCAGTCACCTTGATTCTAAGGGAAAATGGAAATCATTTTTATATATAGAAACACTTATTTAGAAATTGGGGCTGAGAATTTTGTTACTCTTGAAGAGATTTTTCAACAAGTTCTATTTCTGTGTTTTAATTATGAACACCCCAAATACTGTTTGTCGGTACCCTTGAGGTTGGCATACGTGGTTTTAAGATCTGTTAAATGTGATAAAAATTAAAGAGAAAAGGTTTACTTTCCTACAGGGACAAGACAGTCAAAGCTCAGTTAGGAGAGGCAAAAGGAAAGTGAAAGAGAACAAGTGAAAGCAAAAGAGAAAAGTGGGAAGAGGTTACCGAAGCAGCAGACAGCAAGGGAGAAGGAAAGAAAGATCTTCCTAAACACGCTTAATGAGAAACGCCCGAATCCAACTTTCGCCCTCACTCAGCAGCCCCTACTAACCGCTCATCCAATTCTCTGCCACCCAACCCCTCCCCTTGCCTCCCTCCCACCCCACGGTGCTGATGACCAGGGCAGGAGGGTTATACCAAAAAAATCAAAACTCACTTGTACTACTACAGTCGGCAGCCACCCCTGGCCGCAGTGACTACCCGGAATCCCAGCTGGTGTTAAAATCAGCCTAATTTCCTTCAAACGTTGTTATTAGCAGTGTAATATAGTGCCCAGAGGCTTCTCCACTAAAGGACACATCTAGACACTTCTAGAATGCAGCTTTCGCTAAGGCAGAAACAGAAGCACGATTTGAGAAGATTTTAAGGAAGTTGACCTCCCAGCCAGGGCACTGATTATCTAGATCTCTCAAAGTACTTTCCATACAATTCTAGGTTTAAAAAATCAAATTCCGGAATTCCGTGGCAGTCCAGTGGATAGGACTCCTTGCTCTCACTGCCAGGGCCCCAGGTTCCATCCCTGGTCAGGGAACTAGGATCCTGCAAGCCACGCAGTGCAGCAAAAAAAAAAAAAAATCAAATTCCACAGACTCAACAAAAGGATGAACTTGGATATAGGTTCCCGGGCCCGGGGACTCAGCTCAGTCTACCATCCTGATTGTGGACACCCGGAGGCAAAGACATTTCTCAGAGCCCGAAAGGTGCTATAGTACAGAGATGATGGGTGGTAGCAGTGCTCCCCAGTCCCCTGAGAACCCACAGCGGACATGACTCATCCATCCCAGTCACAAAACCAGCTCAGCGCTCCAGGCAGCCCTACAAATTGATTACAGAAGAACCTATCTGATAGGAAGGACATAAGCATTTTTAACATAAAACAAGCAAAACAAAAAGAAAACAAAAAAGAACCACCTGTGTTAAAACCTCAGCTTTGTGACTTCCTAGCTGTGCGAACTCAGTTTCACCTCTAAGTTAATCGATAATGACGACTGTCCTGCAGCTGTCACAGGGCTCGTGGCCAGCGCCTGGCCCACAGCAAAGCAGCTCAGTGGCTCTCATCACGGTCCCAGGGGCTGCCTCTCCTTTTCTCTCTCCATCCCATCTTCCCAACTCCCCAGAGGCCAATGAACTGGTTAGACTTCTTGGCTGAGGATAACTGAAGAACACCAGCCGCTCACCTTGCTTAGAGCCCAGATCCCTAAGGCACCCTTTCATCTTCTGCCAACCTCTTGCTTCCAAGTCAGAAGCCCTTGAGCACAGATGTTGAATACGAGAGTCACGTTTTCAACTTTACAAATAGACACAACCTAGGGTCAATAACGATATGAATTACATTTGCTAAGTAACAAACACCGATTCACTTTAGGATGTGACTTGCCCTTAATTCTTGGTTCTTATTGATAAGGCCATATTATAAGACTGCAACCTTTACCTCTGTGAGGTGTTATATTAAAAATTCAGTTCAGGACTTCCCTGGTGGCGCAGTGGCTAAGAATCCGCCTGCCAATGCAGGGGACACGGGTTCGAGCCCTGGTCTGGGAAAATCCCACATGCCGCGGAGCACCTGAGCCCATGCACCACAACTACCGAGCCTGCGCTCTAGAGCCCACGAGTCACAATACTGAAGCCTGTGCACCTAGAGCCCGTGCTCCGCAACAAGAGAAGCCACCGCAGTGAGAAGACCATGTACCACAACGAAGAGTAGACCCCGCTTACCACAACTAGGGAAAGCCCACACACAGTAGGGAAAGCCCACACACAGCAACGAAGACCCAACGCAGCCAAAAAAAAATTAAATAAATAAAATAAATAAATTTATTAAAAAAATAATAAAGCTACAGAGAACCTACTGTATAGCACAGGGAACTCTACTCAATGTTCTGTGGTGACCAAATTGGAAGGAAATCCAAAAAAGGGGATATATGTATATGTATAGCTGATCCACTTTTGCTGTACAGTAGAAACTAACAACATTGTAAAGCACCTATACTCCAATAAAAAAAAATTTTTAATTAAAAAAAATAAAAATAAGGCTACATGGTTTGGTTAGAGTATACCACACGTATAGAATTTGAGATCAGAATGATAAAATGCGTTAAAGTTCCTATGATGGGCCTCTACTTCTGCTGGGATAGCAGTGTCGCTCTGGATTCAACACATTGAGCTTATTCATTAGTGTTGAGAATAAAACTGTCAGCAGGATGTATTTTGAGAGAAATATATGAAATAAAACAATGACAATGTCAAAATAGCCACGAACCCCAGAAACTGTGCGTCCATTAGTTTAGAATATCTTTTTCTTCTAAAGATACATTCCTTAAACTATACAAAAAACATACTCGGAAGTGATGCTATGCTATTGAACCTTGTACATGAACAAAAATATTAAAATGTGTTTAAAAGGCTTCCATGGTGAACCAACCAAACACAGCACACACTGGCAGGGTCAAAGTCCTGTGCCTGCCTGGGGTGGAATGCCAAGTAAAAACAGAGATGCTTATTAAATGCCTTTGATCCTGTGGCAGGTGGCTGTTTTGCAAAATCAACTAAAATCGCTTTGCTAGGACTGCAGTTCCTCTTAAGCTAAATTAACCCATAAGACTTCTCACTTTCATTCGCACATTTTTTTTATCAGTGTAAAAATACTTTATAGATTATTTTTTTCTTTGCAGGCTTTGGAAGTGTTTTCACTGCTCATTTGCCCTAGAATTACTCCATAGGCGGGAAAGTTTGCTTCCCCAAAGAATGGCCTTTTGCCCTCGAATCCATTTTATTCTCGGGTTGCCCAAACGGTAAAGAAGGTTCAGTTAAGAACCGAGGTCGCATGTCTCACACAGTGCGACAAGGGCACATGCTCCTTCTGCATTGGATTCCTGGGTGTATCCGTTGCATGCGAACGACCCTGCTCACGACCTTCCCACAGGGCGCCTGGAAGACGGTCCAGCTCCCACCCCGGGCCCGTGCCAGGGCTGCCCTACGAGTGGTCCCGCGTGGGCATTTCCTAGGTTCTCCTCGGAACCCGGCAATGACCACGCACAGTCCCGCATCCTCCCCAGGGTGCGCAGCGCTCCGGTGGGTCTCCGGTTCTGAAGTCACAAGGATGACCCGGCCGGCAGGGGACCAGGAGCCGGACGCAGAAACCGCGTCTGAGCTGCATGGACCCCCGGACCTGCTCCTTTAAAGACACGGCCCTCCGACCCGAGCCCAGCCAGACGCCCCTGACGACCCCTCGGAGCGGGTTCGTCCCCGCTCGGGGCGAATGTAAGCAGATGTAGCTCTCGGTCCACGAAGGCGGCCCTGCGCTCCCGGCAACCCGCACGTACCCAAGTCGCCCAGGAAGCTGCCGTCTGCAGCACGGGTCTCCATGCCACCGGCTCCCCGCGTCCCGGCTCTGCGGCCCCGCCACTAGCACCGCCCGCTGGGCGGGGCCAATCGCCGTCGCCGCGCGTCCAGGAGAGGCCGCCGCGTGTGCCGGGAGTTGTAGTTTCAGGCCCGGCCGGCGCGGCTCCCCCAGCTCAGGGCCCGCGCCAAGCCGCAGACACCTGCGTCCGACTCCACGCTCGTTGCTGGTGTTTGCTAGGCAAACGTGTTCATGTGCAAAGTATTTGTTCTTGTGCAAACCGTGCCGTGTGTCCATGTGCAGAGGGTGTCAGTGTGCAAAACGTGTCCATACGTCCCTCTGCAAAACACGTGTCCAGGTGCAAAATATGTCCACATGCAAAACGTGCCCCTATGTCCATGTGCACAGCGCGTCCGTGTCAGTGTGCAAAACGTGTCTAAGTGCAGAACAAGTGTCCGTGTTCAAAACATTTCCACATGTCCAAGTATCCACGGGCAAAATCAGCGTCCGTGTGCAAAATATGTATGTGCATGCAAATTGCGCCCATATGTCCACGTGCAGAACATGTCCTGTGTCCGTGTGTAAAACGTGTCCACGTGTCTAAGTGTCCATGTGCAAAAGTTTCCAGCTGCTACAACTCACTACCTTCCTTTGTATTGAATCGACCTCAGCAAAGCTCCAGAGCCTCCCCGCCCCTCCCCCCATGCTTTCATTTTAAAGACAGACTTCCTACCCGAGTTGGCATACCCCTGTTTCTTTCATCTATCCTTCCAGAGAAATCATAAATTCCAAATTGTTCAGGTTCGTTAAAACGCACACATACACCACGCCTTTTGAAGTCTCATGACAGAAATGAAGACCCTGTTTACAAATGATTCCAAGTGGGCGATTGAGTAATCGATTGCAGCCACATCACGGGACCTGTACTGAGCCTAAATGCAGAAGTTAGTTTGAGCTGAAAAGTCAAAATATCAGGAATGATCCCATCTGGAAACACATAAGGACTAGCAGAGAGCAGACCCAGGAGAGGTCTCCCCTAAGAATGAGTCTTTACCTCCAGTCCGGCGCTTTACCCACAAGGGTTTGAACCCCGTCTATCCGAATCCCAAGCGCGGGGAAATTCATCGCCCCAGGCCTGGAAGTGACATTTCAAGCCTATTAGCAATATGTGTTTATAACCTTTTCACCACTTGTCTACCAAAATTAGGCTCTTGCATTTTTCTTGCAAGTTTCTTGCATTTTTTACTAAGTGCAGTACATTTTTTAATTAATATATTTGCCCAGGGGATGTTATGTTTTTCCCTATGACAGTGCCGTGTGTTTGTATGTTTGTATTTTCTTCAATATTTCTTCCTTAATAAAGGATCATCTAGATCTGAGTATAGACTATATTTTAAAATCTAGGGCTTCCCTGGTGGCGCAGTGGTTGAGAGTCCGCCTGCCGATGCAGGGGACGCGGGTTCGTGCCCCGGTCCGGGAGGATCCCACATGCCGCGGAGCGGCTTGGCCCGTGGGCCATGGCCGCTGGGCCTGCGCGTCCGGAGCCTGTGCTCCGCAACGGGAGAGGCCACAACAGTGAGAGGCCGGCGTACCGCAAAAAAAAAAAAAAAAAAAAAAATTATATTTATATATGTATATACCATATATTTATATACTTATGTATAGATGTATTTATGTCAATGTATGTATATATACACACACATACATATATGTGTGTATGCAAGTATTTACTAAATATATTAGAAAGCAAACATTTCCTTATTATTAGCTTACTATGTTATAATTTTTCTCCACTCTGTTGCTTGATTTCAACATTTTCTTGTAGAAAAGCTTTTTTAAGTTTTTATATATTCAGAAATATATTCTCTTAGAGTATTTCTTTTATCTTCAATATTCTGAATGTATTTACCCACCAAGAGCCAGAATATGTATATTATTCTGTTTTGTTCTGTTCTGTTAAGTCTTTAACCCATCTGGAATTTGTTGCTATGTGTAGAATCTAAGGTAATTTTTTTCTGAACTTAAAAAGAATTGTTCTCAAAATACTTATTACGTAGTAATTCATTTATCTATTTTTTTGTTAATCTCTAAGGCTACTATTTTTTTTGCTAACCTACTAAGGCAAGGCTTTCAGGGGTTTCTCCTGAATGCCCCAGGTGTTCAGCAAGGTCTTTCTTTCCTCTCTGGTAGGTCAGAACTCAAATATCTTCCAAGCCTGTGTGAGCTCTGGTACTTGGTAATTCTACAGCTCCCCAGGAATCTTTTTCTGGGAGTTCTTTTCCTGACCTCTTGGAGTCTCTCGCTATACATGTGAAACTTAGCATTCAGTCAGACTTTAGCGAATCCCTATGCAAATTTCTGGAGTTCTCCACATACCTTTCTCCTCCTTGTGTGCTGTCCCAAAAATTCAAACCACGTTAGTTTCTTGAAACTCAAATTTCTGTTTCCTGAGATCAACAATACCATCATTCTATGTGGGGTTCTCCCTTCCCACCCATGGTGCAGTACATGCATCCAGTCAGAAAGCTTGTTTGTTCACTTTCTTTCAGTTCAGGGATCAAAGTCCTGGGCTATCTCTTGTTCAATCTCTGAAAATAGTTGTTGTAAATGTTTTTCCCAGTTTTCCAGAAATTTTTAGTGAAAAGCTAAAATGATACCAGTTACTCCATCATGGCCAGAAAGCAAAATGCTGTTTTGGTGTTTTTAGTTTTAACAACTATTAATGCGTGATTAAACTTGTTTTGCCTAAAATTTCCCAATTCTCCATGCCAATGGTTACTGTCTAGGAGCATCCTGAAGGAAACGTGAATGCCATGGTGGGTCCAGTGGGCTGGCTGCTGGAGTCTGTGACTCAACTACGCTTCCACAGCAGGTCCTCTTGAACGAGTTCACCTCCAGTGCCATCACAGTCAATCCTTTGCACCACACAGATCCATTTCTCCACACACATTTGGGGAGCAGTTCCTCTGTGGTTCCCAAGGCCCTCTCAAGGGGGAACTTAGGAAAAGGTTTACTTGTTGATCTTATTATTCTATCCATTATTGAAAGTGAGTATTGACGTCTCCAACTACGTTGTTTAATTGCCTATTTCTCTCTTCATTTCTGCAGTTTTTTCTTCATGTGTTTCGGAGTTCTGTTATTAGGTGCATATCTATTTATAACTGGTATCTCTTCCTTATGAATTGATACTTATATCAATTTCCCTCCTTATCTCTAGGAGTATCTTTTTTGTTTCAAAGTATGTTTTGTCTTATATTAGTATAGCCATTTCAGCTTTATTATGGGCGAATATACTCCCATCCTTTTACTTTCAATATATTTATATCTTTGGATCTAGAGTGTGTCTCCTGCAAACAGATTATAGTTATATCATCTTTTAATCCATTCTGCTGATCTCTCTACTAATTCACCTTTTGATTTGTTGTTTAATCCATTCACATTTAATTATATTTCTATAGTTGGATTTATGTCTTGCCATTTTATTTTTTGTTTTCTATATGTCTCATGTCTTATTTGTTTCTCTGTTCCTCCTTTACTGCTTTCATTTGCATTAAGTGAATATTTTCTATTGTAGCATTTTCATTTCTTTAATTTTGTTTGTTTATTTTAGTTTTTCTCTAGGGTTTGCTATATACATCTTATTGGAATCAGCTTCACATTTATACTAGCTTAATTTAGTGATATATAAAAATGCTACACCTATTTAGATCTAATCCTTTTTTTCCTTTTGCATTATTATTGTCATACATATTACACATACAAATGTTACAAACCCAACAATACATTCTTACAATTATTACCTTACCATCTGTTGTCATTTCCTTAGCCAAATGCAGCTTTGCCCCCACTTACCACCTTTGTGCTTTTATTGGCAAATGTACTGTACATATATTTCATTTCTACATGTTATAAGCCCCAATAAGCCCAATATTACATTATGTACATATTATTTCATGGATTTTAAAATTAGTTATGAGAATGAAGAAGAAAAATATGCATTTATAGTGTTTTTTATCTTTATGTAATAAATTTTACCAGAGTTCTTTGCTTTTTCATGCAGATTCAGATTAACATTTGTGGTCACTTGGTTTCAACCTGAAGAACTTCTTTAGTATTTCTTGTAATGCAGATCTGCTAGCAAAAAATTCTTTCAATTTTTGTTTATTTGGGACAGTCTTTTATTCACTTTCGCTTTTGAAAGATAAAGTTGCTGGATATAGGATCCTTGGTTGACAGTTTTTTTTCTTTCAGTACTTTAAATATGTCATCTCACTGTCTTCTAGATTCCATTGTTCCTGCTGAGAAGTCGGCTGTTAATCTTATTAGGGGTCTATTATAAGCAACAAGTTATTTTTTTGTTGCTGCTTTCAAGATTTTGTCCTTCTCTTTGACTTCGAGCATTTTTTTCCTATGATGTGTTTGTTTGTGACTCTGAATTTATACCACTTGGAGTTCATTGAGCTTCCTGGATGTCTATATTATTATTTTTCAATCAGTTTGGGGAGTTTTTAGCTATTATGTCTCCAAATATTTTTTCTTCTCCGTTCTCATTCCTCTCCTGCTACTCCCATTAGACATAGGTTGATGTACTCAATATGATACAACATTTCTCTGAGGTTCTGTTCATTTTTCTGTTTGTTTTTTTTTAACATCTTTATTGGAGTATAATTGCTTTACAATGGTGTGTTAGTTTCTGCTTTATAACAAAGTGAATCAGCTATACATATACATATGTTCCCATATCCCTTCCCTCTTGCATCTCCCTCCCTTCCACACTCCCTATCCCACACATCTAGGTGGTCACAAAGCACCGAGCTGATCTCCCTGTGCTATGTGGCTGCATCCCACTACCTATCTATTTTACATTTGGTAGTGTCTATATGTCCATGCCACTCTCTCACTTTGTCCCAGCTTATGCTTCCCCCTCCCCATATCCTCAAGTCCATGCTCTAGTAGGTCTGCATCTTTATTCCCATCTTGCCCGTAGGTTCTTCATGACCATTTTTTTTAGATTCCATATATATGTGTTAGCATACGGTATTTGTTTTTCTCTTTATGACTTACTTCACTCTGTATGACAGACTCTAGGTCCATCCACTTCACTACAAATAACTCAACTTCGTTTCTTTTTATGGCTGAGTAATATTCCATCGTATGTATGTACCATATCTTATTTATCCATTCATCTGTTGATGGACACTTAGGTTGCTTCCATGTCCTGTCTATTATAAACAGAGCTGCAATGAACATTGTGGTACATGACTCTCCTTGAATTATGGTTTTCTCAGGGTATATGCCCAGTAGTCAGATTGCTGGGCCATATGATAGTTCTATATTTAGTTTTTTAAGGAACCTCCATACTGTTCTCCATGGTGGCTGTATCAATTTACATTCCCACCAACAGTGCAAGAGGCTTCCCTTTTCTCCACACCCTCTCCAGCATTTATTGTTTGTAGATTTTTTTGATGATGGCCATTCTGACTGGTGTGAGATGATATCTCAATGTAGTTTTGATTTGCATTTCTCTAATGATTAATGATGTTGAACATTCTTTCATGTGTTTCTTAACAATCTGTATATCTTCTTTGGAGAAATGTCTGTTTAGGTCTTCTGCCCATTTTTGGATTGGGTTGTTGGTTTTTTTCATACTGAGCTGCATGAGCTGCTTGTAAATTTTGGAGATTAATCCTTTGTCAGTTGCTTCATTTGCAAATATTTTCTCCCATTCTGAGGGTTGTCTTTTCATCTTGTTTCTGTTTTCCTTTGCTGTGCAAAAGCTTTTAAGTTTCATTAGGCCCCATTTGTTTATTTTTGCTTTTATTTCCATTTCTCTAGGAGGTGGGTCAAAAAGGATCTTGCTGTGATGTATGTCAGAGACTGTTCTGCCTATGTTTTCCTCTAAGAGTTTTATAGTATCTGGCCTTACATTTAGGTCTTCAATCCATTTTGAGTTTATTTTTGTGTATGGTGTTAGGGAGTGTTCTAATTTCCTTCTTTTACATGTAGCTGTCCAGTTTTCCCAGCACCACTTATTGAAGAGGCTGTCTTTTCTCCATTGTATATTCTTGCCTCCTTTATCAAAGATAAGGTGACCATATGTGTGTGGGTTTATCTCTGGTCATTCTGTCCTGTTCCACTGATCTATATTTCTGTTTTTGTGCCAGTACCATACTGTCTTGATTACTGTAGCTTTGTAGCATAGTATGAAGCCACGGAGCCTGATTCCTCCAGCTCCGTTTTTCGTTCTCAAGATTGCTTTGACTATTCGGGGTCTTTTGTGTTTCCATTCAAATTGTGAAATTTTTTGTTCTAATTCTGTGAAAAATGCCACTGGTAGTTTTATAGGGATTTCATTGAATCTGTAGATTGCTTTGTGTAGTAGAGTCTTTTTCACAGTGTTGATTCTTCCAACCCAAGAACATGGTATATCTCTCCATCTATTTGTATCATCTTTGATTTCTTTCATCAGTGTCTTATAATTTTCTGCATACAGGTCTTTTGTGTCCTTAGGTAGGTTTATTCCTAGGTATTTTATTCTTTTTGTTGCAATGGTAAATGGGAGTGTTTCCTTAATTTCTCTTTCAGATTTTTTATCATTAGTGTATAGGAATGCAAGAGACTTCTGTGCATAAATTTTGTATCCTGCTACTTTACCAGATTCATTGATTAGCTCTAGTAGTTTTCTGGTAGCATTTTTAGTATTCTCTATGTATAGTTTCATGTCATCTGCAAACAGTGACAGCTTTACTTCTTTTCCAATTTGGATTCCTTTTATTTCTTTTTCTTCTCTGATTGCTGTGGCTAAAAGTTCCAATACTATGTTGAATAATAGTGGTCAGAGTGGGCAACCTTGTATTGCTCCTGATCTTAGTGGAAATGGTTTCAGTTTTTCACCATTGCGAATGATGCTGGCTGTGGGTTTGTCATAGACGACCTTTATTATGTTGAGGTAAGTTCCCTCTGTGCCTACTTTCTGAAGGGTTTTTATCATAAATGGGTGTTCAATTTTGTCGAAAGCTTTCTCTGCATGTATTGATATGATCATATGGTTTTTCTCTTTCAATTTATTAATATGGTGTATCACGTTGATTGATTTGCGTATATTGAAGAATCCTTGCATTCCTGGGATAAACCCCACTTGATCACGGTGTATGATCATTTTAATGTGCTGTTGGATTCTGTTTGCTAGTATTTTGTTGAGGATTTTTGCATCTATGTTCATCAGTGATATTGGCCTGTAGTTTTCTTTCTTTGTGATTTCTTTGCCTGATTTTGATATCAGGATGATGGTGGCCTCATAGAATAAGTTTGGGAGTGTTCCTCCCTCTGCTATATTTTGGAAGAGTTGGAGAAGGATAGGTGTTAGCCCTTCTCTAAATGTTTGATAGAATTTGCCTGTGAAGCCATCTGGTCTTGGACTTTTGTTTGTTGGAAGATTTTTAATCACAGTTTCAATTTCAGTGCTTCTGATTGGTCTGTTCATATTTTCTATTTCTTCCTGGTTCAGTCTCGGAAGGTGGTGCATTTCTAAGAAATTGTCCATTTTTTCCAGGTTGTCCATTTTATTAGCTTATAGTTGCTTGTAGTAATCTCTCATGATCCTTTCTATTTCTGCAGTGTCAGTTGTTACTTCTCCTTTTTCATTTCTAATTCTATTGATTTGAGTCTTCTCCCTTTTTTTTCTTGATGAGTCTGGCTAATGGTTTATCACTTGTGTTTATCTTCTCAAAGAACCAGCTTTTAGTTTTATTGACCTTTGCTATTGTTTCCTTCATTTCTTTTTCCTTTATTTTTGATCTGATCTTTATGACTTCTTTCCTTCTGCTAGCTTTGGGGTTTTTTTTTTTCTTCTTTCTCTAATTGCTTTAAGTTTAAGGTTAGGTTGTTTATTTGAGATTTTTCTTGTTTGTTAAGGTAGGATTGTATTGCTATAAAATTCTCTCTTAGAACTGCTTTTGCTGCTTCCCATAGGTTTTGGGTCGTCCTGTTTTCATTGTCATTTGTTTCTAGGTATTTTTTGATTTCCTCTTTGATTTCTTCAGTGATATCTTGGTTATTAAGTAGTGTATTGTTTAGCCTCCAAGTGTTTGTATTTTTTACAGGTTTTTTCCTGTAATTGATATCTAGTCTCATAGCACTGTGGTCAGAAAAGATACTGGATATGATTTCAGTTTTCTTAAATTTACCAAGGGTCGATTTGTGACCCAAGATATGATCTATCCTGGAGAATGTTCCATGAGCACTTGAGAAGAACGTGTATTCTGTTGTTTTTGGATGGAATGTCCTATAAATATCAATTAAGTCCATCTTGTTTAATGTATCATTTAAAGCTTGTGTTTCCTTATTTATTTTCATTTTGGATGATCTGCCCATTGGTGAAGGTGGGGTGTTAAAGTCCCCTTCTATGATTGTGTTACTGTCGATTTCCCCTTTTACGGCTGTTAATTTTTGCCTTATGTATTGAGGTGCTCCTATGTTGGGTGCATAAGTATTTACAATTGTTATATTTCTTCTTGGATTGATCCCTTGATCATTATATAGTGTCCTTCTTTGTCTCTTGTAATAGTCTTTGTTTTAAAGTCTATTTTGTCTGATATGAGAATTGCTACTACAGCTTTCTTTTGATTTCCATTTGCATGGAATATCTTTTTCCATCCCCTCACTTTCAGTCTGTATTTGTCCCTAGGTCTGAAGTGGGTCTTTTGTAGACAGCATATATACAGGTCTTGTTTTTGTATCCCTTCAGCCACTCTATGTCTTTTGGTTGGATCATTTAATCCATTTACATTTAAGGTAATTATTGATATGTATGTTCCTATTACCATTTTTTAAATTGTTTTGGGTTTGTTGTTGTAGGTCTTTTCCTTCTCTTGTGTTTCCTGCCTAGAGAAGTTCCTTTAGTATTTGTTGTAAAGCTGGTTTGGTGGTGCTGAATTCTCTTAGCTTTTGCTTGTCTGCCAAGGTTTTAATTTCTCCGTCAAATCTGAATGAGACCCTTGCTGGGCAGAGTAATCTTGGTTGTAGGTTTTTTCCCTTTCATCACTTTACATATGTCCTGCCGCTCCTTTCTGGCTTGCAGAGTTTCTGCTGAAAGATCAGCTGTTAACCTTATGGGGATTCCCTTGTATGTTATTTGTTGTTTTCCTTTGCTGCTTTTAATATTTTTTCTTTGTATTTAATTTTTGATAGTTTGATAATATGTGTCTTGGCGTGTTTCTCTTTGGATTTATCCTGTATGGGAGTCTCTGTGCTTCCTGGACTTGATTGACTATTTCCTTTCCCATATTAGGGAAGTTTTCAACTATAATCTCTTCAAATATTTTCTCAGTCCCTTTCTTTTTCTCTTTTTCTTCTGGGACCCCTATAATTTGAATGTTGCTGTGTTTAATGTTGTCTCAGAAGTCTCTGAGACTGTCCTCAATTCTTTTTATTCTTTTTTCTTTATTCTGCTCTGCAGTAGTTACTTCCACTATTTTATCTTCCAGGTCACTTATCCTTTCTTCTGCCTCAGTTATTCTGCTATTGATCCCTTCTAGAGTATTTTTAATTTCATTTATTGTGTTGTTCATCATTGTTTGCTTGCTCTTCAGTTCTTCTAGATCCTTGTTAACTGTTTCTTGCATTTTGTCTATTCTATTTCCAAGATTTTGGATCTTGGAAATAGAATCTTGGATCATCTTTACCATCATTATTCTGAATTCTTTTTCAGGTCGACTGCCTATTTCCTCTTCATTTGTTACGTCTGGTGGGTTTTTACCTTGCTCCTTCATCTGCTGTGTGTTTCTCTGTCTTCTCATTTTGCTTAATTTACTGTGTGTGGGGTCTCCTTTTCGCAGACTGCAGGTTCGTAATTCCTGTTGTTTTTGGTGTCTGCCTCCAGTGACTAAGGTTGGTTCAGTGGGTTGTGTAGGCTTCCTGATGGAGGGGACTAGTGCCTGTGTTCTGGTGGATGAGGCTGGATCTTGTCTTTCAGGTGGGCAGGTCCACGTCTGGTGGTGTGTTTTGGGGTGTCTGTGACCTTATTATGCTTGTAGGCAGCCTCTCTGCTAATGGATGGGGTTGTGTTCCTGTCCTGCTAGTTGTGTGACACAGGGTGTCCAGCACTGTAACTTGCTGGTCATTGGCTGGAGCTGGGTCGTGGCATTGAGATGGAGATCTCTGGGAGATTTTTGCCATTTGATATTACGTGGAGCTAGGACGTCTCTGGTGGGCCAGTGTCCTGAACTTGGCTCTCCCACCTCAGAGGCACTGCCCTGATGCCTGGCCAGAGCACCAAGAGCCTGTCATCGACATGGCTCAGAATAAAAGGTAGAAAGAAAGACAGAAAGAAAGAAATAAAAAAAGATAGAGGGCTTCCCTGGTGGCGCAGTGGTTGGGAATCCGCCTGCCGCTTCAGGGGACGCGGGTTCGTGCCCCGGTCCGGGGGGATCCCACGTGCCGCGGAGCGCCTGGGCGCGTGAGCCATGGCCGCTGAACCTGCGCGTCCGGAGCCTGTGCTCCGCAACGGGAGAGGCCACAACAGTGAGAGGCCCGCATAACGCAAAAAAAAAAAAAAAAAAGATAGAAAGAAAGAAAGGAAGGAAGAAAGAAAGAAAGAAATACAATTAAATAAAATAGTTATTTAAAATAGAAAATAATTATTAAGAAAAAATTTTAAAAGTAAAAAAAAAAAAGAAAGAAGAGAGCAACCAAACCAAATAACAAATCCACCAATGATAACAGGTGCTAAAAACTATACTAAAAAAAAGAAAAAAAAAACGTGCAGACAGAACCCTAGGACAAATGGTAAAAGCAAAGCTATACAGACAAAATCACACACAGAAGTGTACACATACACACTCACAAAAAAAGAAAAAGGGAAAAAAATATATATATCGTTGCTCCCAACATCCACCTCCTCAAATTATGATGATTTGTTGTCTATTCAGGTATGCCACAGAGCAGGGTACATCAAGTTGATTTTGGAGATTTAATCCACTTCTCCTGAGGCCGCTGGGAGAGATTTCCCTTTCTCTTCTTTGTTTGCACAGCTTCTGGGGTTCAGCTTTGGATTTGGCCGCGCCTGTGCATGTAGGTCGCCTGAGGGCGTCTGTTCTTCGCTCAGACATGACGGGGTTAAAGGAGTAGCTGATTCGGGGGCTCTGGCTCACTCAGGCCGGGGGGAGGAGGGGTACAGATGCAGGGCAAGCCTGCGGCGGCAGCGGCTGGCGTGACGCTGCACCAGCCTCAGGTGCGCTGTGCATTCTCCCGGGAAAGTTGTCCCTGGATCACGGGACCCTGGCGGTGGCGGGACGCACAGGTTCCCGGGAGGGGAGGTGTGGAGAGTGACCTATGCTTGCACACAGTCTTCTTGGTGGCTGCAGCAGCAGCCTTAACGTCTCATGCCCGTCTCTGGGGTCTGCATTGATAGCCGCGGCTCACGCCCGTCTCTGGAGCTCCTTTAAGCGGAGCTCTGAACCCCCTCTCCTCGCGCACCGCGAAACAAAGAGGCAAGAAAAAGTCTCTTGCCTCTTCGGCAGCTTCAGACTTTTTCCTGGACTCCCTCCTGGCTAGCTGTGGCTCACTAGTCCCTTCAGGCTGTGTTCACGCAGCCAAACCCAGTCCTTTCCCTGGGATCCGACCTCCGAAGCCCGAGCCTCAGCTCCCAGCCACCGCCCGCCCCGGCGGGTGAGCAGACAAGCCTCTCGGGCTGGTGAGTGCCGGTCGGCACCGGTCCTCTGTGCGGGAATCTCTCTGCTTTGTCCTCCGCACCCCTTTTGCTGCGCTCTCCTTCGCGGCTCCGAAGCTTCCCCCCTACGCCACACGCAGTCTCCGCACAAGAAGGGGCTTCCTCGTGTGTGGAAACCTTTCCTCCTTCACAGCTCCCTCCCACTGATGCAGGTCTCTTCCCTATTCTTTTGTCTCTTTTTTTTTTTTTTTTTTTTTTTTTGCCCTACCCAGGTACGTGGGGAGTTTCTTGCCTTTTGGGAGGTCTGAGGTCTTCTGCCAGCGTTCAGTAGGTGTTCTGTGGGAGTTGTTCCACATGTAGATGTATTTCTGATGTATTTGTGGGGAGGAAGGTGATCTCCACGTCTTACTCTTCTGCCATCTTGAAGCCTCTTGTTCCTTTTTCTTTATTGTTTATGCTGTTATTCAGCTTGATCAAGAATCTCTATTGATCTATATTCAAGCTTGCTAATTCTTTCTTCTTCCAGTTCTAATCACTGTTGAGTCCCTCTAGGTGTTTTTATTTCAATTATTTTACTTTTCAACTCCACACTTTCCATTTGGGTCTTTTTTGAAATTTCTTTTTTTTTTTTTTTAGAATTGGTTTTATAATTTTGCTTTATTGATATTCTTCATTTGATGTGATATTGTCAATGTATCTTTCCTTACTTCTTTTATCACACTTTCCTTTAGTCTGTTGAACATGTTTATAATGGCTACTTCGAAGTCTTTCTCTCTTAAATACAATATTAGTCACTCTCACAAGAGTTTCTGTTGCTTGCTTTTTTCAGTGCATGGTCATACTTTCCTGTTTTCTTTTCATGACTCATAAGTTTTGGTTGGAAGCTGAACATTTATGTAATAATTTGCCACAACTCTGTGTGCTGGTCTCCCCTAACCCCTTGGGGCCTTGTTACTGTTATTTGCTTATTTATTTGCTCAGTGACTCACTGGATTATTTTGGTGGTATCTATTTCCTCAAACACACAGTGTTGAGCTTCTGCTGTTTCTCCTTGGGGCTTTGGGAGAAAGCCCACAGTCACCCTACTGTGACAGTGGTATTGGTAGAGCTCTATTCCTCTAAAATAGATATTCTTAATAACTCTATATCTATTAATGAAATAAAATTTGTACTTAAAAAAACTCCCTGTAAAGAAAATACAGGTCCCTAATGACTTCACTGATTACTTCTATTAAACATTTTTGGAAGAAATAATACCAATTTTAATCAGAGTATTTTGGAAATTAAAAGATGAGGGAGTACTTACCAACTCATTCTGTGAAGCTAGAGTTACCCTGATACCAAAACTAAGATATTACAAGAAAAGTAAACTGTGGACCAATATCTCTCATGAACATACATGCCAAAATCCTTAACAAAATATAGCAATTCATGTCCAGTAATATAGAGAAAGGATAATGCATCCTACGTAAATTTGGTTCATCCCAGGAATTCAAGGTTGGATGAACATTTGAAAATAATGTAATTCATCATACTAGTAGATTAAGAAAAAGCTATATAATCCTCTCAGTAGATGCAGACAAAATTCAAAATTCAAAATTCATTTATGATAAAAGCTCTCAAAAACTAGGAATAAAAGGGCAAATCCTCAACCTAAAAAAGGACAGAAAACACCAAAGGTAACGTTATACTTAATGGTGAAATATTGAATGCTTTCCCCATAGATCAATAATAAGATGTTTGGTCTCACCTCTTATATTCAATATTGCATTTGAGGACTTAAACAATGCAATAGGAAAAAAATACAGATTGGAAACAGAGAAAAGTATTTTTATTTGCAGTCAACATGTTTGTCTTAGAAAATCTTAAGGAATACATACACACACATACACACACAAATAGCTATTAGATCTAATTAGTGAGTTTAGCAAGTTGCAGGATATAAGGTTGCTATGGGAAAATCATTTGTATTTCTATATACTAGCAACAAGCCATTATAAATTAAAATTTCAAAATACCATAAAAATATGAAGAGAGAAATATAACAAAATGTGCAAAAGACCTGAACACTGAAAAATATAGATGTTGCTTAGAGAAAATATGAGAGACCTAAATCAATAGAGATATCGTGTTCATGAATTCAAAGGTAGAATATTGAGACGTTAATTCTCTCCAAATTGATCTATGTATTAAACACAATCCCAGTCAATATCCTAGCAGCTGTGAGTTGTTTGTTTGCTTGTTTGATTTGTTTGTTTTTGTGTGATATGTGTGTTTTGAGGTAGAAAATAAGCTGATTCTAAAATTTATACAGAAATTCAAATGACTTAGAATAGCCAAAACTATTCAAATATTGGAAAAAGAACAAAGTTGGAGGCAATGCAAATTCAAACCATATGACACCCTTCAGAGTAACTAAAGTTAAAAAATATTGACCAAGATGTAGAGAAACTAGAATTCTCATACATTTTTTGTGGAAATATAACTTTGTAAAACCAATTTGCAAGAAGATTGACTTTATCTATTAAAGCTGAACATATGCCTTCTTTATTGCCACAATAATGCTGTATAATAGACCACCCCAAGCTCAGTGACTTAGGACAACAGCATTAATTCTCATACTCACCAATCTTTGGGATGTCTAAGTTTATGCTAATCTAAGATTGGTTTGGCCCGCAGGTTGGATTCACATGTGCTCCATATGTGCTTATTCTGAGGGCCCAGACTGAAGGGGCAACAGCTACATGAGACTATGGTCTCCTCGTGTGCATCACCTGCACTCAGGAGCCAAATCAAACTACGAAAGCACACAGGACTCCTGCATATATCATGTCTGCTAATATTCTATCAGCCAAAAGCATTCATATGACCAAGGACAATATCAATGGGGTAGAAAAGCAAACCTGACCAACAGTAGAAGAGGGAAGGGAATAAATATTTGCTGAAGCAAAAATCCAAATCATCATGTCCAGCACGTCCAGCATGTAATACACCCAACATAAATGATGCCCAAGTGTACAGAGACGTGAATAAGAAAGTTCAGGGCTTCCCTGGTGGCGCAGTGGTTGAGAGTCCGCCTGCCGATGCAGGGGACGCGGGTTCGTGCCCTGGTCCGGGAAGATCCCACATGCCGTGGAGCGGCTAGGCCCGTGAGCCATGGCTGCGGAGCCTGCGCGTCCAGAGCCTGTGCTCCGCAACGGGAGAGGCCACAACAGTGAGAGGCCCGCGTACCGCAAAAAAAAAAAAAAAAGAAGAAAAAGAAAGTTCAAGCAGTATTATTCATCATAGCCAAGAACTGGAAATAATGCAAATGTCTATCAACAGTAAAATGGATAAAGAAAATGTGCTACACCCACCCCTATATATATAGCAATGAAAATGAAAGAATTGTGTACACAAAAACATGAGTCTCACAAACAGTGTTACTCCAAAGAAACCAGGCACAAACCCATTCAGTTTATATAAAGTTCAAACCACAAGCAAAATTAAATGATAAAGTTTAGGGATGCATATTTAGGCAGCAAACCTACTAGGAAAGGAAAGGAAGAGATTACCATGGAAGTTAGATTCGTTGTTAGGTTTGATGGTAGGTAAGGGGAGTGGGTATTGATCCATAGGTGGTGCAAGAAGGAACTTCTGGGCTTTTGGCAATGTTCTACTTCTTGACCAGGGCGGTGGCTTCATGAACATTTGCTTTGTGATAAACCAGGGAGTTGTACATACTGGTTTCGTAAGGGGAGTGGGTATTGATCCATAGGTGGTGCAAGAAGGAATTTCTGGGCTTTTGGCAATGTTCTACTTCTTGACCAGGGCGGTGGTTTCATGAACATTTGCTTTGTGATAAACCAGGGAGTTGTACATACTGGTTTTATGTACTTTGAAAACATCGGCTGTACTTCAGTCTCTGCTTCTACAGCCAACCTTCCTCAGTTCTTGAACACAATTTCATGTCTAGGACTTTTTTTTTTTTTTTTGCTGTACGTGGGCCTCTCACTGTTGTGGCCTCTCCCGTTGCGGAGCACAGGCTCCAGACGCGCAGGCTCAGCGGCCATGGCTCACGGGCCCAGCCGCTCCGCGGCATGTGGGATCTTCCCGGACCGGGGCACGAACCCGTGTCCCCTGCATCGGCAGGCAGACTCTCAACCACTGCGCCACCAGGGAAGCCCTCTAGGGCTTTTGTACTTTCTTTGTCTTCTGCTTGGCAAGTTCTTCCTCCTCATCTTCCAAGAACTAATTTGGTCTGTTTTTATCACTGAGGTTTGACCTCAAATGTCCCTTATTCAGTGAGATGTTGTAGCTCTGCCTCTTCTGCTCCGGCCTCCAGCTTCCAACCCTATCCTCAGCATTTCTGGCTTGTTTTCACTGCAGTATTATTAAGTTCTGTTCTGGTGATGGTGGTGGTGTTACTTGTTACTGTTTGTCATCCACCTCTAGAATAAGCTCCACTCTGTGCAGGGTCCTTATCTGGCTTATTCATGACTGTAATCTTAGTGCCTAATTCAGCACCTGGCCACAGTAAACAATAAAAGATGCTACTGAATGAGTAAATTATTCTATTCCCATAGTGTGGCCCAGTGTCTGGCTCACGGTTAAGTGCATCACCTAGTATCTCTGATTGGTAGAAGTAATGCTATTTGTGGTAACAGCATTGCTATAGTAATGCTATTCCCTTAACTCTGCATGGAATAGAAACTTCTTTTGTTCTCCTAGGGAACCACCACATAAACAAATGTGACACAGATCAACTTTTATTAAATTACTACAAAGGCGTGATTTCATAAACGTCGCTTTTGGGCAAGACAAGACAAGCGTCGCTGCGGCAGCTGTAGCAGGAGACTCAAGGAGGTAAATACTCCCAACGGTGAAGCGAAAGAGACCCACCCCCCCAACACATTCAATGCCGTCATGGCCGCGCCTCCGCGGTTCCCCTTGCGCGCCTTCCGCTTCCGGTAACGCGTAAGCCCCGCGAGACGCCCCGCTCCGCCCGCCGGGCAACCGCTCCCGCCAGAATCCTTCGTCCAATCCCGGGCCGCGCCGCGGCCTTGCGCCTGCGTAAAGGAGAGAGGCGAGCGCCGCGTGGACGACGGCCGCAGCTCGCGCCTGCGCGTCGGCTTCTCCCCAGCGATTGGCTCCTGCCTCCTAGGGACGCCACAGTTCAGTTTTCACTTTCTCTCCCCCCCATCTCCGCTTCCTGTGGGCGTGGGGTTTTACTTCCGGGTTCCAGCGGCAGTCACTGAGAAAGTCGACTTGTTACCTCAGGTGGCGGGGCGTCTCAGCGTCCGTGCCTTCCTATGACCCTCTGGGGCAGGGACGGCGTTTGGCTGACGAGCGCGGCGAGGCCTGCAGGCTCCGATCCTGGACGCCGGGCCCGCGTCACTGCCGCCGGCGCCTCGGAGCCGCCCCGCGACGCCCGGGCGGCGTTCTTGGCACAAGGGCGGAGAGGAAGGGCTGTTTGCGACGTGGAGGGTCCCGCGCGCCGCTGACGAGCCTGTGCGAACGCGGGCCCTGTGGAACCGGGAGGAGGGGAGTCCCTGCAAGGGGCGGCCCGACAGCTCCCCGGCCCGGGGAGTTGGCCCGGGCGCGGCTGGTTGGCAGGGTCCGACGGGATCTGTCACGCTCGGCCTCGAGGGCCTGAGGGGAGGAAGCGCGTGTGGAGGCGCGGACAGCATCTTAGCATGGGGAGGAAACTGAACGCTGATCTTCGGTCCGCGGGGGCGGCGGCGGCGCACACGACAGGTGAGACTGCCCCTCGTGGACGTCCACCCGGGGGGACGCGAGAGGAGCCCGTTCTCCGGGGCCGAGTGCCCGGCGTGGCCGCTCGGGCTGTGCGGGGTTCGTTGTTGTCTTTTTTTAATGAAAAATTCAGTTCCAGTCGACTTTGCGTGCTTCTCATGGATGCTGAGTTGACTGACGCGTTCTTGCCTGTTAGCGCTGCTCTGGGTGGGAGGGGCGGGCGGCGGAGGTTTTCAGAATCGCTTTTGCTTTGCTGCTTCGGCTCTGACTCCACCTGTGGCTGCTCTCAGCTGCTAACACACCGATCTTCACCGTTTCTAGGCAGTCAGCGTCTTCCAGGTGTGTAAGGCATCAGAATTCCTGTTTCCCCTTTCGGAGGCGGAAAGTGTAGGGCGGTTCAGCACTTCCTTTGAGTTGCCTGTGAGAGGACCGCTGCATCCTCGTGGACGTTGTAAGAAGTAGCCAGCTGAAGCTTTGCTCCTTGGGTTGGGACTGGCAGTGAAGTACTTTTCTAAGGATTCTTGGTGAAGTCCTTACCTCCGCTTTCCTTCTGCATAGACTTCATTGGCCGTGTGTGTCCTTTTCTTTTTTAAAGTAGGCATAGAAGGAAGAGGTGATGACCCAGGGAGGGTCATTTAGCTGAAAACTGAAGTAGCGCGTCATCGTAGGTTGGTCCATGCAACCAGCAGTTTGTCTGAAGGTGGCACCAAGCAGCATTTGTGGGAGAACGTGGCACATTAACCTCAAAATTGGGGGCAAGATCCTTTGAAAATCCTCGAGTTTCTCTTAATCACTTGTCTATTTGAAATCCATATATTTAAATACACCTCTTTTACCCTTTATTCTTCCTGTGAGGTAAAATTAGAACAGTAAGGTTTTTGAAAATATATTCCAGACGTTAAGTGCTGTGCAAGCATACGGTGTTATTGCAGTAACGTTGGTGATCCAAGGGCCCACGGTGTTCCCCTGAAAAAGCATTAGAAGGGGAAAGGGGTTTGGCTATATTTAATATTATAGGCTCTGACATTGGTAGTAAGCCTACTCAGGAGGTTTATAACAGAGCTGCTATTCCTTAATAGTGTAAAAATACTTTTCTGTTGAAAAACTGCCTTCTAGAACCGGATAGCTCTATACAGTATACTCAGTACATCAGTAAATAACTCAGACTGGAGAAAAATTAAAAGTGACACAGTGTTCACAACTATTTTAAGGAAGACAGAGAACAGTGTTTGAAATTTTGTTTTTTAAGGACATTTGTCCAAGTGTAACCAGTTCTTTTTTAAAAAGAGCTGTATCAGGAGCATCTCCTGTAATCCAGACATAGTTGCTTAAATGAATTAAAATCTGCAAAGTGTCTAAAAACTTAACTGAGACGTAGTGTTTGTTAAATAAATGCAGTGTGATATATCTATTTAGTGTAATTAAATAGATATGGCATCAATTTGTCAAATGAGTCTTTCATTCCTCTACTGATGGACGTTTAAGTTATTTTCAAGTTTTCCCTTATAACTAAAATGCTGCAGTGATTTTTTTGCCATTATAAGCAGTGCTTCATGTGCTCATCATAGTATTTCTATGAATCGTAGACTTGATTGCTTCTGAGAATGATGGATAATAATGCTATTAAATTACCCTCAAATGATTGTATCCTTTTATATTCACTTTCTTAAAAGATGTGTTTTATCTCCCCACTAGCCAGCACCGGATGGTAATATTTTACTAATTTTCTAATAGTTGAAATAACATCTCATTTAAATGTTTATCTTCCTTGGGTAGTAGGAAAATTAAGCATTTTTGGCCAGGTCATATACTTTGCTGATTTTTTTTTTTAATTGAGTTCTGAATTTTCTTCTTTTCTTTGACCCATTTATCTACTACCACACTGTTTTAATTATTGTAGCTTTATAATATAGTTTGGTACTTTCTTTTGAAAAAAGCTTTGGGCTCTTCTTTTGCATTTTTCTTCCAGATGAAATGTAAAATCATCTTTTCACGTTCTATAGAAAATCTTATTGGGATAGATATTGTTTGTGATTGCATTGAATTTATAAATTAATTGGAGAAGAGACATTCTTTTGAGTTTTTCCTTCTAAGAGGATAGGTATGTCTCCTTGTTTCTTCTGTTAAAATTTTTGTTGTGAAATATACCATTTGTATGTACTGTTTTAAAAAACAAAAACAAAAAACTGTATCTGTGTACTCTGCTTAATAGACCATCACAAGTACCTTAGAAGCCTTTGGTGTGTGCCTTGCTCTAGAAACAAAGGATTCTCTGCCCCCATCACCATGGTCATCCTGAATTTTGTGTTAATTATTCCTTTGCTTTTCTTTACAGTTTTATCGACTATATATGTATGCTTAACCAACATATTGTTTACTTTCACCTGTTTTTGAACTTTAACTAGAATCATATTGTGTACTCTGTGAATTACTTTCGTTAAACGTTGTTTCTGAGATCCATCCCTGTTGAAGCATGTACCTATAGCTCAATTCAGAAACTTCAGGACTCCTTCACAGTTCTAGGAAGTATTGAGGATCACAAAGATCCTTTGCTTATGTGGATTATATCATATTAGATATTAAAACCAACCAATTTTAAACATAGATATTGGTATATTTACATATACCATTAAGCATATGGTGTATTGCTTATAGAGGTGTATACCTCTAAAAAATACTACTAATAATAATAGTAAACCCACTACATCTTAAACAACATTTTTAATGAAAAATAACTATGTTCCAAAACCCAAAATAAGTTAGTGGCAAGAGTGGCATTGTTTTACGTTTTTGCAAATATATTTATTTATTTATTTATTTATTTATTTTTTTATTTTTTATTTTTTGCTTTATAACAAATTTAATCAGTTATACATATACATATGTTCCCATATCCCCTCGCTTTTGCGTCTCCCTCCCACCCTCCCTATCCCACCCCTCCAGGCGGTCACAAAGCACCGAGCTGATCTCCCTGTGCTATGTGGCTGCTTCCCACTAGCTATCTGCCTTACGTTTGGTAGTGTATATATGTCCATGCCGCTCTTTCACTTTGTCACAGCTTACCCTTCCCCCTCCCCATATCCTCAAGTCCATTCTCTAGTAGGTCTGTGTCTTTATTCCTGTCTTACCCCTATGTTCTTCATGACATTTTTTTTCTTAAATTCCATATATATGTGTCAGCATACAGTATTTGTCTTTCTCTTTCTGACTTACTTCACTCTGTATGACAGACTCTAGGTCCATCCACCTCATTACAAATAGCTCAATTTCATTTCTTTTTATGGCTGAGTAATATTCCATTGTATATATGTGCCACATCTTCTTTACCCATTCATCCGATGATGGACACTTAGGTCGTTTCCATCTCCGGGCTATTGTAAATAAGGCTGCTATGAACATTTTGGAACATGTCTCTTTTTGAATTATGGTTTTCTCAGGGTATATGCCCAGTAGTGGGATTGCTGGGTCATATGGTAGTTCTATTTGTAGTTTTTTAAGGAACCTCCATACCGTTCTCCATAGTGGCTATACCAATTCACATTCCCACCAGCAGTGCAAGAGTGTTCCCTTTTTTCCACACCCTCTCCAGCATCTATTGTTTCTAGATTTTTTGATGATGGCCATTCTGACTGGTGTGAGATGATATCTCATTGTAGTTTTGATTTGCATTTCTCTAATGAGTAAAGATGTTGAGCATCCTTTCATGTGTTTGTTGGCAGTCTGTATATCTTCTGTGGAGAAATGCCTATTTAGGTCTCCTGCCCATTTTTGGATTGGGTTGTTTGCTTTTTGTTATTGAGCTGCATGAGCTGCTTATAAATTTTGGAGATTAATCCTTTGTCAGTTGCTTCATTTGCAAATATTTTCTCCCATTCTGAGGGTTGTCTTTTGGTCTTGTTTATGGTTTCCTTTGCTGTGCAAAAGCTTTTAAGTTTCATTAGGTCCCATGTGTTTATTTTTGTCTTTATTTCCATTTCTCTAGGAGGTGGGTCAAAAAGGATCTTGCTGTGATTTATGTCATAGAGTGTTCTGCCTATGTTTTCCTCTAAGAGTTTGATAGTGTCTGGCCTTACATTTAGGTCTTTAATCCATTTTGAGCTTATTTTTGTGTATGGTGTTAGGGAGTGATCTAATCTCATACTTTTACATGTCCCTATCCAGTTTTCCCAGCACCACTTATTGAAGACACTGTCCTTTCTCCACTGTACATTCCTGCCTCCTTTATCAAAGATAAGGTGACCATATGTCCGTGGGTTTATCTCTGGGCTTTCTATCCTGTTCCATTGATCTATCTTTCTGTTTTTGTGCCAGTACCATACTGTCTTGATTACTGTAGCTTTGTAGTATAGTCCGAAGTCAGGGAGCCTGATTCCTCCAGCTCCATTTTTCGTTCTCAAGATTGCTTTGGCTATTCGGGGTCTTTTTTGTTTCCATACAAATTGTGAAATTTTTTGTTCTAGTTCTGTGAAAAATGCCAGTGGTAGTTTGATAGGGATTGCATTGAATCTGTAGATTGCTTTGGGTAGTAGAGTCATTTTCACAGTGTTGATTCTTCCAATCCAAGAACATGGTACATCTCTCCATCTATTTGTATCATCTTTAATTTCTTTCATCAGTGTCTTATAATTTTCTGCATACAGGTCTTTTGTCTCCTTAGGTAGGTTTATTCCTAGATATTTTATTCTTTTTGTTGCAATGGTAAATGGGAGTGTTTCCTTGATTTCACTTTCAGATTTTTCATCATTAGTATATAGGAATGCCAGAGATTTCTGTGCATTAATTTTGTATCCTGCAACTTTACCAAATTCATTGCTTAGCTCTAGTAGTTTTCTGGTAGCATCTTTAGGATTCTCTGTGTATAGTATCATGTCATCTGCAAACAGTGACAGCTTTACTTCTTCTTTGCCGACTTGGATTCCTTTTATTTCCTTTTCTTCTCTGATTGCTGTGGCTAAAACTTCCAAAACTATGTTGAATAAGAGTGGTGAGAGTGGGCAACCTTGTCTTGTTCCTGATCTTAGTGGAAATGGTTTCAGTTTTTCACCATTGAGGATGATACTGGCTGTGGGTTTGTCATATATGGCCTTTATTATGTTGAGGAAAGTTCCCTCTATGCCTACTTTCTGCAGGATTTTTATCATAAATGGGTGTTGAATTTTGTCGAAAGCTTTCTCTGCATCTATTGAGATGATCATATGGTTTTTCTCCTTCAATTTGTTAATATGGTGTATCACGTTGATTGATTTGCGTATATTGAAGAATCCTTGCATTCCTGGGATAAACCCCACTTGATCATGGTGTATGATCCTTTTAATGTGCTGTTGGATTCTGTTTGCTAGTATTTTGTTGAGGATTTTTGCATCTATGTTCATCAGTGATATTGGCCTGTAGTTTTCTTTCTTTGTGACATCCTTGTCTGGTTTTGGTATCAAGGTGATGGTGGCCTCGTAGAATGAGTTTGGGAGTGTTCCTCCCTCTGCTATATTTTGGAAGAGTTTGAGAAGGATAGGTGTTAGCCCTTCTCTAAATGCTTGATAGAATTCGCCTGTGAAGCCATCTGGTCCTGGGCTTTTGTTTGTTGGAAGATTTTTTATCACAGTTTCAATTTCAGTGCTTGTGATTGGTCTGTTCATATTTTCTATTTCTTCCTGATTCAGTCTTGGCAGGTTGTGCATTTCTAAGAATTTGTCCATTTCTTCCAGGTTGTCCATTTTATTGGCATAGAGTTGCTTATAGTAATCTCTCATGATCTTTTGTATTTCTGCAGTGTCAGTTGTTACTTCTCCTTTTTCATTTCTAATTCTATTGATTTGAGTCTTCTCCCTTTTTTTCTTGATGAGTCTGGCTAATGGTTTATCAATTTTGTTTATCTTCTCAAAGAACCAGCTTTTAGTTTTATTGATCTTTGCTATCGTTTCCTTCATTTCTTTTTCATTTATTTCTGATCTGATTTTTATGATTTCTTTCCTTCTGCTAACTTTGGGATGTTTTTGTTCTTCTTTCTCTAATTGCTTTAGGTGCAAGGTTAGGTTGTTTATTCGAGATGTTTCCTGTTTCTTAAGGTGGGATTGTATTGCTATAAACTTCCCTCTTAGAACTGCTTTTGCTGCATCCCATAGGTTTTGGGTCGTCCTGTCTCCATTGTCATTTGTTTCTAGGTATTTTTTAATTTCCTCTTTGATTTCTTCAGTGATCACTTCGTTATTAAGTAGTGTATTGTTTAGCCTCCATGTGTTAGTATTTTTTTACAGCTCTTTTCCTGTAATTGATATCTAGTCTCATAGCATTGTGGTCGGAAAAGATACTTGATACAATTTCAATTTTCTTAAATTTACCAAGGCTTGATTTGTGACCCAAGATATGATCTATCCTGGAGAATGTTCCATGAGCACTTGAGAAAAATGTGTATTCTGTTGTTTTTGGATGGAATGTCCTATAAATATCAATTAAGTCCATCTTGTTTAATGTATCATTTAAAGCTTGTGTTTCCTTATTTATTTTCATTTTGGATGATCTGTCCATTGGTGAAAGTGGGGTGTTAAAGTCCCCTACTATGATTGTGTTACTGTCGATTTCCCCTTTTATGGCTGTTAGTATTTGCCTTATGTATTGAGGTGCTCCTATGTTTGGTGCATAAATATTTACAATTGTTATATCTTCTTCTTGGATCGATCCCTTGATCATTATGTAGTGTCCTTCTTTGTCTCTTCTAGTAGTCTTTATTTTAAAGTCTGTTTTATCTGATATGAGAATTGCTACTCCAGCTTTCTTTTGGTTTCCATTTGCATGGAATATCTTTTTCCATCCCCTTACTTTCAGTCTGTATGTGTCTCTAGGTCTGAAGTGGGTCTCTTGTAGACAGCATATATATGGGTCTTGTTTTTGTATCCATTCAGCCAATCTGTGTCTTTTGGTGGGAGCATTTAGTCCATTTACATTTAAGGTAATTATTGATATGTATGTTCCTATTCCCATTTTCTTAATTGTTTTGGGTTCGTTATTGTAGGTCTTTTCCTTCTGTTGTGTTTCTTGCCTAGAGAAGTTCCTTTAGCATTTGTTGTAAAGCTGGTTTGGTGGTGCTGAACTCTCTCAGCTTTTGCTTGTCTGTAAACGTTTTAATTTCTCCGTCAAATCTGAATGAGATCCTTGCTGGGTAGAGTAATCTTGGTTGCAGGTTTTTCTCCTTCATCACTTTAATTATGTCCTGCCACTCCCTTCTGGCTTGTAGAGTTTCTGCTGAGAGATCAGCTGTTATCCTGATGGGGATTCCCTTGTGTGTTATTTGTTGTTTTTGCCTTGCTGCTTTTAATATGATTTCTTTGTGTTTAATTTTTGACAGTTTGATTAATATGTGTCTTGGCGTATTTCTCCTTGGATTTATTCTGTATGGGACTCTCTGTGCCTCCTGGACTTGATTAACTATTTCCTTTCCCATATTAGGGAAGTTTTCAACTATAATCTCTTCAAATATTTTCTCAGTCCCTTTCTTTTTCTCTTCTTCTGGAACCCCTATAATTCGAATGTTGGTGCGTTTAATGTTGTCCCAGAGGTCTCTGAGACTGTCCTCTGTTCTTTTCATTCTTTTTTCTTTATTTTGCTCTGCAGCAGTTATTTCCACTATTTTATCTTCCACCTCACTTATCCGTTCTTCTGCCTCAGTTATTCTGCTATTGATCCCATCTAGAGTATTTTTCATTTCATTTATTGTGTTTTTAATCGATGCTTGATTCATCTTTAGTTCTTCTAGGTCCTTGTTAACTGTTTCTTGCATTTTGTCTATTCTATTTCCAAGATTTTGGATCTTGGAAATAGAATCTTGGATCATCTTTACCATCATTATTCTGAATTCTTTTTCAGGTAGACTGCCTATTACCTCTTCATTTGTTAGGTCTGGTGGGTTTTTATCTTGCTCCTTCTCCTGCTGTGTGTTTTTCTGTCTTCTCATTTTGCGTATGTTACTGTGTTTGGGGTCTCCTTTTTGCAGGCTGCAGGTTCGTAGTTCCCGTTGTTTTTGGTGTCTGTCCCCAGTGGCTAAGGTTGGTTTAGTGGGTTGTGTAGGCTTCCTGGTGGAGGGGACTAGTGCCTGTGTTCTGGTGGATGAGGCTGGATCTTGTCTTTCTGGTGGGCAGGTCCACGTCTGGTGGTGTGTTTTGGGGTGTCTGCGGACTTTTTATGATTTTAGGCCACCTCTCTGCTAATGGGTGGCGTTGTGTTCCTGTCTTGCTAGTTGTTTGGCATAGGGTGTCCAGCACTGTAGCTTGCTGGTCGTTGAGTGAAGCTGGGTGCTGGTGTTGAGATGGAGATCTCTGGAAGATTTTCGCCGTTTGATATTATGTGGAGCTGGGAGGTCTCTTGTGGACCAGTGTCCTGAAGTTGGCCCTCCCACCTCAGAGGCACAGCACTGACTCCTGGCTCCTCAATTTGGGATGATTTGTTGTCTATTCATGTATTCCACAGATGCAGGGTACATCAAGTTGATTGTGGAGCTTTAATCCACTGCTTCTGAGGCTGCTGGGAGAGGTTTCCCTTTCTCTTCTTTGTTCTCACAGCTCCTGGGTCTCAGCTTTGGATTTGGCCCCGCCTCCACGTGTAGGTCGCCGGAGGGCGTCTGTTCTTCGCTCAGACAGGACAGGGTTAAAGGAGCAGCCGCTTCGGGACTCTGGCTCACTCAGGCCGGGCGGGAGGGAGGGGCACGGAGTGCGGGGCGAGCCTGCAGCGGCAGAGGTCGGCGTGACGCTGCACCAGCCCGAGGCGCTCCGTGCGCTCCCCCAGGGAAGCCGCCCCTGGATCCCGGGACCCCGGCAGTGGCGGGCTGCACAGGCTCCCGGAAGGGCAGTGTGGACAGTGACCTGCGCTCGCACACAGGCCCCCTGGCGGCGGCAGCAGCAGCCCCAGCGTCCCACGCCCGCCACTGGGCTCCGCGCCCCCAGCCGCGACCCGCGCCCGTCTCTGGAGCTCCTTTAAGCAGCGCTCTTAATCCCCTCTCCTCGCGCACCAGGAAACCAAGAGGGAAGAAAAAGTCTCTTGCCTCTTCGGCAGCTCCAGAGTTTTCCCGGACTCCCTTCCGGCTAGCTGTGGCACATTAGCCCCCTTCAGGCTGAGTTCTCGCCGCCAGCCCCAGTCCTCTCCCTGCGCTCTGACCGAAGCCCGAGCCCCAGCTTCCAGCGCCGCCCGCCCCGGCGGGCGAGCAGACAAGCCTCTCGGGCTGGTGAGTGCCGCTCGGCACCGATCCCCTGTGCGGGAATCTCTCCGCTTTGCCCTACCCAGGTATGTGGGGAGTTTCTTGCCTTTTGGGAGGTCTGGGGTCTTCTGCCAGCGCTCAGTAGGCGTTCTGCAGGAGCTGTTCCACGTGCAGCTGTATTTCTGGTGCATCCGTGGGGAGGAAGGTGATCTCCGCGTCTCACTCTTCCGCCATCTTACCCGGAAGGCGCAAATATATTTATTGACTAGAGTCTCATGTTTGCTTCTGCATTCAGTTAGTTGCAATATACTGTTTTGGTTGAAGTATATGAAAGAATCAGGCCTCACTGAGCTGTATGTTTAGAAAAGGGAGGAATATTTTAATATTCTTTTAAATAGTTATATTTTTCTTTAATACTCATCAAAACCTAATAGTTTCTTAAAGGTTAGCTGCAATGTAGAGTTTGAAATCAATGAACTTCTCAAACTATGTGACATTAAAACCTATTGGTCTAGCTTGCATTATTTTAACATCTTAATTGGAGTATAATTGCTTTACAATGGTGTGTTAGTTTCTTCTTTATAACAAAGTGAACCAGCTATACATACAAATATATCCCCATATCTCCTCCCTCTTGCATCTCCCTCCTACACTCCCTATCCCACTCCTCTAGATGGTCACAAAGCACCGAGCTAATCTCCCTGTGCTATGCGGCTGCTTCCCACTAGCTATCTATGTTACATTTGGTAGTATATATAAGTCCATGCCACTCTCTCACTTCATTCCAGCTTACCCTTCCCCCTCCCTGTGTCCTCAAGTCCATTCTCTACGTCTGCATCTTTATTCCTGTCTTACCCCTACGTTCTTTAGAACTTTTTTTTCTTAAGACTCCATATATATGTGTTAGCGTATGGTATTTGTTTTTCTCCTTCTGACTTACTTCATGCTGTATGACAGACTCTAGGTCCATCACCTCACTACAAATAACTCAATTTTGTTTCTTTTTATGGCTGAGTAGTATTCCATTGTATATATGTGCCACTTCCTTATCCATTCATCTCAGTGGACACTTAGGTTGCTTCCATGTCCTGGCTATTGTAAACAGAGCTGCAGTGAACATTGTGGTACATGACTCTTTTTGAATTATGGTTTTCTCAGCGTATATGCCCAGTAGTGGGATTGCTGGGTCGTATGGTAGTTCCATTTTTAGTTTCTTAAGGAACCTCCATACTGTTCTCCATAGTGGCTGTATCAATTTACATCCCCACCAACAGTGCAAGAGGGTTCCCTTTTCTCCACACCCTCTCCAGCATTTATTGCTTGTAGATTCTTTGATGATGGCCATTCTGACTGGTGTGAGGTGATACCTTATTGTAGTTTTGATTTGTATTTCTCTAATGATTAGTGATGTTGAGCATCCTTTCATGTGTTTGTTGGCAATCTGTATATCTTCTTTGGAGAAATGTCTATTTAGGTCTTCTGCCCACTTTTGGATTGGGTTGTTTGTTTTTTTGATACTGAGCTTCATGAGCTGCTTGTAAATTTTGGAGATTAATCCTTTGTCAGTTGCTTCATTTGCAAATATTTTCTCCCATTCTGAGGGTTGTCTTTTCATCTTGTTTCTGTTTTCCTTTGCTGTGCAAAAGCTTTTAAGTTTCATTAGGTCCCATTTGTTTATTTTTGCTTTTATTTCCATTTCTCTAGGAGGTGGGTCAAAAAGGATCTTGCTGTGATGTATGTCAGAGACTGTTCTGCCTATGTTTTCCTCTAAGAGTTTTATAGTATCTGGCCTTACATTTAGGTCTTCAATCCATTTTGAGTTTATTTTTGTGTATGGTGTTAGGGAGTGTTCTAATTTCCTTCTTTTACATGTAGCTGTCCAGTTTTCCCAGCACCACTTATTGAAGAGGCTGTCTTTTCTCCATTGTATATTCTGCCTCCTTTATCAAAAATAAGGTGACCATATGTGTGTGGGTTTATCTCTGGTCATTCTGTCCTGTTCCACTGATCTATATTTCTGTTTTTGTGCCAGTACCATACTGTCTTGATTACTATAGCTTTGTAGTATAGTATGAAGCCACAGAGCCTGATACCTCCAGCTCTGTTTTTCGTTCTCAAGATTGCTTTGGCTATTCGGGGTCTTTTGTGTTTCCATACAAATTGTGAAATTTTATGTTCTAGTTCTGTGAAGAATGCCATTGGTAGTTTGATAAGGATTGCATTAAATCTGTAGATTGCTTTGGGTAGTAGAGTCATTTTCACAGTGTTGATTCTTCCAATCCAAGAACATGGTATATCTCTCCCTCTGTTGGCATCATCTTTAATTTCTTTCATCAGTGTCTTATAGTTTTCTGCATACAGATCTTTTTTCTCCTTAGGTAGGTTTATTCCTAGGTATTTTATTCTTTCTGTTGCAACGGTAAATGTGAGTGTTTCCTTAATTTCTCTTTCAGATTTTTTAACATTAGTGTATAGGAATGCAAGAGATTTCTGTGCATAAATTTTGTATCCTGCTACTTTACCAGATTCATTGAGTAGCTCTAGTAGTTTTCTGGTAGAGTATTTAGGATTCTCTATAGTATCATGTCATCAGCAGACAGTGACAACTTTACTTCTACTTTTCTGGTTTGGATTCCTTTTATTTCTTTTTCTTCTCTGATTGCTGTGCCTAAAACTTCCAAAACTGTGTTGAATAATAGTGGTGAGAGTGGATAACCTTGTTTTGTTTCTGATCTTAGAGGAAATGGTTTCAGTTTTTCACCATTGAGAACGATGCTGTCTGTGGGTTTGTCATATATGGCGTTTATTATGTTGAGGTAAGTTCCCTCTGTGCCTACTTTCTCGAGGGTTTTTATCATAAATGGGTGTTGAATTTTTTCAGAAGCTTTCTCTGCATCTATTGAGATGATCATATGGTTTTTCTCCTTCAATTTGTTAATATGGTGTATCACATTGATTGATTTTTGTATATTGAAGAATTCTTGCATTCCTGGGATAAATCCCAGTTGATCATAGTGTATGATCCTTTTAATGTGCTGTTGGATTCTGTTTGCTAGTATTTTGTTGAGGATTTTTGCATCTATGTTCATCAGTGATATTGGCCTGTAGTTTTCTTTCTTTGTGACTTCTTTGGTAGCTTGCACTTTAAAGGGATCTTTCACCCATGTATTGGTCATGAGGAAGATACTAGTTCACTGAATTATGTAGATTTACCAAATGATGACACATTTCAATATATAATACCAAAAAATCACTTACATTATCATTACCACTTTGGGAACCACTCCTGTGATTCATTCGTTTTTGTTGAAGTATAATAATCTACTCTAAGAATATATTATACATTTATCCATTTTATTCTTTATGAACATACTGGTTATTTCTAACATTGGGCTATTATAATTAGTGGAACCATAAATGTTCTCAGTCATCTCCAAGTGCATATACACAATACTGTTGCTCGGGCATATTTGTAGTGGAAGTGCTAGATCCATTGGGAGGATATTTGCATGTTCAATTTCATTAGATAATATCTAACTTTTCCCAGATGGTGATTCTGATTTGTACTCCACCAGTTGTGAATGAAACCTCCCTTTGCTCTCCATTCTCTCTACATATGGCATTGTCCAACTTTTAAATTTTTTGCTGGTCTGGTAGAAGTGAAATGATATATTACTGTGGTTTTAAACTGCATTTCTCTGATTCCTTAAAAGAAACTCAGGGTCTGTTTTCTACAGGCTGCTTGTTTTTTCTTACTAATATCTACAAATTAAAATGAAATATGTTATATATACAAGTTGGTGAACTCTTCCTGTTGCTAAAAAAGTTACTAGGATCATTTATTTAAACAATTTAAAAACATGTAAAGGTGTACATTGAAGAAAGTCTTTCTTTCCTGTACCTGTCCAGCTCATTCCCCCAGTGTATTTTTTTATATTCCTCCTTCTTACTCTAATTTCTGCTCTTATGCTCCATTATTTTCCTCCACTTTTCAGTATATTCTGGAAATCTTCACAAATCAGTATAGAGGAAGCGTACTCATTCTATAGAGTAGGAAAAGCAGTTTTCTATTTTGTGGCTGTACCAGTTTTACCTAATCTGTAGTAGATAGAGTATTTGATATTTTTCTAATCTTTTGCTATTAAAAAAAAAAACAGTGGTGCACGGAGTAACTTTGTAGAGTCGTCATTTTGTATGTGAGATTTCTATACAGTTAATTTCCAAAACTGTGATTGTTGGGTCAAAATGTAAATGCTTTTGAAATTTTGATAAATATTGCCAAACTGCTTTTCCTTGGATTTTGCACTCTTACCTGCAGTATACCTAAGTGACTGTTTTTCCTAAAACCTCGTCTCACGGAATATGCTTATAGGTTTTGATAGTGTGATCAATGAAAAGTGGTATCAGTTTATTTGAATTTACATTTTCTTGGACTGAGTTTGAGCATCTTTATATATGCTTAAAGGTCTTTCCCTCCCCTTTTCTTTTGTACTAACTGTTCATATCCTTTGTCCATTTTTCTGTTTTTTATTGGGTTGTTGAACTTTGGGACTTCTTTACATACTCTAGGTACTAATCTTTTGATAGTTAAGTAGGTTGCAAATTCTTTTTCTCTTTGTGGTGCTAGTAATTCTTAATTTTAAACATTTTTATTTCATGTCTGTATATTTAGAATTGTTATTTGTGGGTAGTTTGGAGTATAGCTATAATTTTAACTTTATTCACATATGGATAACCAGTTGTGGTAGAAATTACCATTGAATCCACTTGGGTTTGAAGTTTTGGAGGTGGCAGATTCTTGGCTAGTGATTTATTTTTTTTAATGGTTGCAGGATTACTTAGATTCTTAAAGAAAATTATGTCAGTTTTGGTAAATTAGATTTTTTCTAGGACTCTGTCCATTTTGTCTAAATTTGTAATATTTATTGGTACAGAGTTGTTAAAAGTGCCCTCTTCCTGTTCTTAATGTCTGAAGAATGTGTAATTATGTCTCCTTTTTTCATTTCTGATACTGCATATTTCTGTTCCCAACTCCCCTCCTCCTTTTCTATTAATTCATCTTGCCTGTAGTTTATCAGCTATATTAGTCTTTTCAGTGAATCCTTTTTTAGCTTTGTGATTATCTCTATCATGTATTTGTTTTTATTTTTAATTTTTAAAATTTTTTTAATTCCTTTTTTTATTAATCTATTTGTTTATATTTTATATTCAGCTGTGTTGGGTCTTTGTTGCTGTGTGCAGACTGTCTCTAGTTGCGGCAAGAGGGGACTACTCTTCGTTGTGGTGTGCAGGTTTCTCATTGCGGTGGCTTCTCGTTGCGGAGCACAGGCTTTAGGCTCGCAGGCTTCAGTAGTTGTGGCACGCGGACTCAGTAGTTTGGCTTGAAGACTCAGTAGTTGTGGCACATGGGCTTAGTTGCTCCGCAGCATGTGGGATCTTCCCGGACCAGTGCTTGAACCTGTGTCCCCTGCATTGGCAGGCAGATTCTTAAGCGCTGAGCTACCAGGGAAGTCTTATCATATATTTCTTTTTGTGTTTATCTTTTGTTTTTTCATTTATTAAACTATTTTTGAGATAGCTGTAGATTTGTATGCATGTGTATGTTTTAGATATGCTTACTTTAAAGAGCATCTGTTGGAATTTTAATGCAATTTTCAAACATTTTTAGCTGGGATATAGAGCCTATTTACATTTGCTACAGTTGCTCTTATTTTTGCTTTCTATTTGTCCTGGCTGTTTTATATTTCTTTTTTCTCCTTTTTTGTTATTTTTTAAAATAGTTATTTAATATCTTATATCATTTCATTTTCCTCATATATTAATTCAGAAGTTTTATACTTTTTTCTCTTTTTATAGTTATCCTAGAAATATCATGCATCCTTGACTTTTCAAAATCTAAAAATAACCAATATCTTTATCCTCCTCTTAGATAATAGAAGAACCTTAGTAGTTTAATTTTATTCAGCCCCTCATGACTTAACATGTTATTATTATGTAGTTTAATTTTTTTTTAATATTCTTACAAGACAGAATGAGACCTGTTTAGAATTGTTATTGCATTTTGCAGTCAGTCCTTTTTTATATTTCCCACATTTTTGCTACTTTCTCTATTATTCATTGATTGTTTTATCTTTTAGACCATCCATCTAGGGCCATTTTCCTTCTGCTTAAAGTCTATCCTTTGGAATAGATGAACTCTCTTAGTTTGTGTTTACCTGAAAATGTCTTTGTTTCACCATTACTTAAGGAAGATGTTTTTGCTGAATATAGCAGTTTAGGTAGGCAGTTATTTTCTTGTAGCAATTTGAAGATCTCATTCCTCTGTCTTTTGGTTTCCATTATTGCTATTGAAAAGTCACCTGTCAGTCTTTCAGTTCCTTGTCTCTGGCTGCTTTAATATTTTTCCCTTTGTTTTTAGCTTTCTGCTGTTTCACTGTATCTATATTTATCTTGCTTGGGTTCATTTGGCTTTTTTAAGTCTGTAAATTGGAGATGTTTTGAAATGTGTTTATTGACTATTCATAATTCCTAAACTGTGAATTTCCATTTTTATATTCTATTGATCTATTTATCTTAATGTATAAATAAATCTTTTGTAACCTTCATAGTAAATATTTTCTCCTGGTCTTTTGCTTTTCTTTTCCTTTGTTTCCCACAGTTTCCCCAACAGACTGCATTGCCAAACTCGTGGATTTTTGATAATCTGATAAGTGAAAAGTGAACCTTGACAATAAAACTCTGGAACTGGTCTTTTGAAAGGAGTAGGACTGCGACTACTCTTTCAGTATTTTCATCGTAATTGGTTTATTCAGATGTTTCTTCCATTTAGACCAATGTTAGTAAATTATATTTTTATAATTTTCAAATTTATTGGTATAGTGTGTGATAATTTATAATTTTAGAAATTTATCCCTGTATTTGTGGTTAGCCTCCTTTTGTTGATATTTAATTTTTTCTCTTTATTGATTATATTTGCTAAAGGTTACTTATTCCAAAAGAACCAGTTTGGGGACTTCCCTGGTGGTCCAGTGGTTAGGCCTTCACCTTCCAATGCAGGGGGTGTGGGTTCAGTCCCTGGTGGGGGAGCTAAGATCCCACATGCCTCATGGCTGGCGGGGGAGAAAAACAGAAACCATAAAACAGAAGCAATATTGTAACAAATTCAGTAAAGATTTTTTAAAGAAATCGTCCACATTAAAAAAAAATCTTTTTTTTAAAAAAAAGGAACTAGCTTTTGGTTTTTATTGTTTAACTCAATTGGCCTTTTGTTTTTGTTTTTAAATTGGGCCTCTCTTTTTTTATTTATGAATTTTCTAAGAAGTGTCTGGGGCATACTTTCTGTTTTTTCTTAAGAATTTAGTAACACTTAATTGGATAACTAAATCCCTTGGTAATATTCTGTGTTAAAGACTCTGCGCTCCTTGGTACGGTGAAATAAACCCTGTTTAGAAACATTGGATACACCTGCTCCCTCATTAAATAGTCAAGACCCCAACTCCTGAGGCCTGTTTTGACCGGTTGAAGCACCTGCTTCATCCTGTGGTTATCCTCCACTTCTCTATGAGCCACCTTTAGTAAACAGGCCTGTTCTCTGCCCAGGGCATTTGTGATGGGATATATCTAGGGGTGGTGGTGATTAAAAAAAAAATCATTGTTATGGCATGGATTAGATGTCACTTTTCTTTTTGTTATATGTGATAATCAAAATAATCTAAAGCAGGTCTTAAAATGTAATTGACCCTGAGAGAAATTTAGTCTTAGGATTTTCTTGTAAGAAGGACAAAGCTACTTAACAATATCTTTGTAGTGTATAAATACAGTAATGAGTTTAATGCAGCCATTTCATTGCAGGCTGATAGTTTAATGCTGAAGCACAAATTAGTAAACGTGGTTTGATGAGCCAGAACAAAGGCCGGTTCCTTTATACAGATGTCTGAAAATGGCACCATATAAACTTTGAAGTGATTCTAATAAAAAGTACATAATCTTGAATATGGAAAGTATGTTCTCCAAAGAATCTGTTGACTTTTTACACAGCATAGCAAGAAAGAAAACAAAATATGATATAAGATTATAAGCATCTGTCTGAAATACAGAAATCTTTTTTATAGTAGAAATGGATTTTGAAAATGTTAGAACAATCTTCAAAAATTGAATATTAAGTCTAAAAGTAAGCCACAGTTAAATTAAAAAATCATAGTACAAAGGGATAACTCATTTTTAGCAATGGAAATAATTTTTTTTTTACTTTTGAATTTTCTTTATATTTTTATACAGCAGGTTCTTATTAGTTACTTTTTTTTTTTTTTTTTTTTTTTGCGGTACGCAGGCCTCTCACTCTTGTGGCCTTTCCCGTTGCAGAGCACAGGCTCCGGACTCGCAGGCTCCGCGGCCACGGCTCACGGGCCCAGCCACTCCGCAGCACGTGGGATCTTCCCAGACCGGGGCACGAACCCGTGTCCCCTGCATCGGCAGGCAGACTCTCAACCACTGCGCCACCAGGGAAGCCCCTTTTATATAATCCATTTTATACATATTAGTGTATACATGTCAATCCCAATCTCCCAATTCATCACACCACCACCACCCGCAGCCAATTTTCCCCCTAGCAATGGAAATAATTTTTTTAAGTTTTTTAAAAAGAAGGTAGTTGCCCTCCCATTGCATATACTAAATATGCAAAGCGATTTTGCTATTCTAAATAGTAATTAATCTACATGATTCTTTATGACTTTGTGAGTTAAGGTTTTCCTGTATGTTTTCTATTTGTACAATACCATAGCGGCAATGATTCTCTAGGAGCTCCTGATTAGTTTTCCTCTAGCAAGTGCAGATATGGTCCAGGAAATGCATATGGATGCCTTAGATTACTTGGTTAAAACATAAGCCAAAAGGAAAGACGTCCTTAGATCAGGCCAAACACCACACACACACACACACACACACACACACACACTCACACTCCAACTTTATTTTTCATGAGTTTTGTTAGGGCTGTGTGGCTTAGTGGGAGGGACAAGCACCCCATCCCAACCCTGGGTGCTGGTATCAGCATCTCCTGGGCATATATGGAGTATCCAAAACCATATTCAGTAGACCTTTTATTTTTGTAAATTACACAGCAAAGCCCCATGAAACCATAATCAGCAAGTTTACTAGACAATAATGGGAAAGCTTTATAGCAGCGGTGAGTTAGAATAACTTGGGGTCACTGTGGTGAAAAGACATGGATTTCGGTTTAGGTCTGGGATTTGCAATCCAGAATGGTTGCTGAATAACCTGCAGGCAAGACCTTCGAGGGAGTTGAAGCTTGGAGCGATCGTTGTAAAATAACAATAAAACTGTCCACCTAGGAGTACTGGGAGACGTCAGAAACAGGGAACTGAGGACACTCTGCTTGTCCAGCCCTCGGACCAGACTGCGGCTCCCCGACCTGGCTACCCGGCTGTGTGAGTGTGCGGGGCTCACGGTTCGCCATCCGCCCTTGTTGACTTTTAAAGGCACAGCCCGCGCCGCCCCCACCACACTGGCTTTCGCTGGCGGGAGGGGGCCGGAGGGGCCAGCTGGGCAGAGGGACAGCCCCCTCCCCCACGCACCATGAGGTGAGGAGGAGGGGCCGGCCCTCACCCCCACCCAGCCAGGGGCTCCTGGAGACACCTGCATCTGGGGCCTCCCACCTGGCCGGTGAGCTGCCTGCCAGAGAACTGGGTGACGAGGAGACTGGGAGAAGGGACGGACTGGGTGTCCCACCTTCAGGGGGCTTTAGGGAGTGAAGCTTTGGTGGGGCCGCCGAGGTAGGTGGTGAACAAATGGTTCTGTGTACTTAAGGGTTTACGGAGTGCCTTTGCCTCCTGACTCATGGGATTCTGCGAGCGTAGAGTGGGGAAACCCTTGCCGAACTGCCAGAGAGATGGCATCACTCTTTACAACTCTTCTGTGTGTGTAGACTTAGAGTATTTTAGGAAATCTTTTGAATTGTAAAGCAGTGATTCCAAATGGACTTTTGCACTTCAAATAATAGCAAGGGTATCTTGGTTTTTATTCTTTCTGTAGGTGATTATCTTGACATTAGAAAACATTTAAACTTTTGTACATGGTAGACTTTTTTAATTTAAGAAATTTTAAAATTTTTCAATTTTTAAGAACTTAAAAATTGTTATGAAACTCATACATTTCTCATTCTGTAGTATTTTCTATTTTTTAATAGAGAAGCTTTATCTTATGGGTTTCTTACTGTTTTGGCTTATGGGAAATGCTACTTCCATTCATTTACTTTGTCTTCATTTTAAAAACTAACTTGCTTCTACTTAGGGCCATGGGAGATTTTTTTTTTCCAAAATGAAAATAGCTTTACTTCCCCAGATTATATTTATGCTTACGTAAAATTTCAAATAATATGTAAAGCTGTAAAAAAATGAAACAGAAATTACCTGTACTTGACCTACCCGAAGATAACTTGGTAGAGCATTGAGTACTGTGGTGCTAGGAGCTCTGCTGGGTACTGAAGGGCTTTGTGAGCAAGACAAAGAGTATCTGCCTCTGTGGACCTTACATTCTGCTGGGGAAGATGGACACACACACACCCAAAGGTAAACTGACAAAATAGCTGTATGTTGTAATGAGTGATTAAAAAAAAATACCTACTTTAAGTGGGGTGATCAGAGGAGGTTTATCTGAGGGAATAACTTGAGATTTCACTAAAGGAAGAGAGGGAGCTAAGCCAAGGGCAAAACAAGAGAGCGAGCGTTTCAGTCAGAAATAACAGCAAGTGCAAAGGCCTGAAAAGAGCAAAGAGCTTGAATGGAAAGACCAGGGTAGCTGGACCATAGTAGTAAGCCAGAGGAGGGAGGATCAGGTGAGGTGGAAGAAGCAAGCAGGGGTCAGATTTCACAGGGCCATGGCAGGCAGGGGTCAGATTTCACAGGGCCATGGCGGGGAGTGTGTGTTGTATTCAGGGGGCAACGAGGAGCCGCTAAGGGTTTAAGTAGAGAAGGGAAGTGATTGGGAATATGGATTGATTCATTCAATACATGAATGTTTATTGAAACCTTACTGTGTACCAGGCACTGTTCTGGGCACTGGGGTACAGCATGGAAAAGGATAAATTCCTGTATTCATGAAGCTAATAATCTAGTGGTGGGAGCATAATCAAATAAACAAGAAAAACATCAGATATTGATAAGCATTATACAGATGATGACCATTGTTTAAATCATAGTATATGTTCTTAAGACTTTGTGTATATATATATATACATACTTCTCCTTTGTTATCAGCTTTTGTTTCCCCTAAACAACTTAATGGTAGGATTTTTTCTGTGTTACATTAAATGAACAGCTTTCTTTTATTTGGGAGCATCAATTTGTTTTTTAGATTAAGTATGGCCAAAATAATACTACATAAATGAAAAAAATACTGTGCAGCAACAAAAACTTATCTAAGTCATCTGTTTGGAAAGAAGTATATAGTAACTTCCTTTGGACAGTCTGACATGTGGCTCTCCTACCTCATCCCATATTCCAGCAGCCCCTCATGATAACTTTGACCTGTTAATGTGGTTAGTTAAATTTATGGATTTCCTATTTATTGAACCAATTCATACATTCCTAAAATGTACCTTAATTGACTTCTGTTATTATTTTAGTGTCCTGATGGATTCTCTTTGCCAATACACATATTTTAGGATTTTAGTATCAATATTCATGAGCTAGATCTATAGTTTCCTTTCTTATGTATTTTCTTTGTCAGATTTTGGTGTTAGCATTTGACTGCTTTATAAAAAAAATTGGGAAGCTCTTCCTTTTTCTGAGTTTTGGAACAGATTAAATTGCATAAGTATTATTCTTTCATTTAATTATCAAATACATATTTACTGAACATTCACTGTGTGCCAGGCATTGGGCTGATGCTGGGTAATCACAAATAGACAAAACAGACATGATTCCTGTCCTCATAAGGCTTGGTTTATTAGGTAATAGACATTAGTGAAATAATTATGATTATGTAATTATAAACCATGATGAATACTCTGAAAGAAATCATTGAAGATCTACTTTGACTGTTCTTTTCATGTATTTGAGTAAATGGTTAATGCGTTAATACACACTAAAAATTAATTCTTTTAAAATTAATCTAATATTTGTTGAAGATTTGATATGTAATTAGTTCTGTGGTAAATACATAAGTAAATAAAATGAGGTCTTCATAATTATAAAAGTTAAAATAAAAATAATGGTGATAGTAGCTACCATGGTAGGTGGTATATTGCACATTTTTTGATTGAAGAAATTAAGACTTACATTAAGTGGACACTTCAGTTATGTCTGTGACACATCCAGTTGTACACTCCTCTGGAAATTCCACTAAGATTATAGTAAAAGAGTAAAGACATAAATCCACAAAGATCAAGAGAGTGAGAAAGGAGAAGATAAATGAAATCAGTATTTGGGAAACTACAAAAGAAGGTGATCAATTACTAAACGATTTAGTGGATTAGAGAATGCTGAAGGCTGAAGAGAGGTAAGCCAACAAGAGAAGCAAGCTGATTCCCTCCACAGAATCTGGAAAAGGCTCAGGATTTAGAGGTACCAAGTACTTCTCAGGGCAGGAATATGGGTGGAATAGAAATAGAAGGGGTGATAGATTTTATAATTTTGATGCTCTCTATCCTCTTCACTGCATGCACCCAGACAACTACCTTTCTTGTACCCTGACAGAAGATTGAAGGTTTACACTCAGGAGACATGAACTAGGCAGGCTCTAGACAGCTGAGGTAGGGGTGAAGCACCTAAGTAAAAATAAGGATTAAGTGAAAGTCAACATACTGAACAGTGAAACCAGAGCTGCCTTTTTCTGTGTGGTTCCCAGAACTAATAGTCAAGCTTATGCTTCCCCTAAACAAGATATTAAAGGATTCTTTTCTGGGGAAACTTACCAACCCATGACAAAATATTTAAGAGATATGGACTTTGCAAGTTCACTTGATTAAACAGCTGCTTCACGATCAGATCACCTGCAAGAGTGAGGGCTGCTGGTCAGGAAGCAGTGCCCATGCACCAGATTTTCAGTTAGCTTTAAGTGCCTCACACGTAAACATAAGCAGACAGCTAAGGATCATCAGCCATTTGCTGGAAGTCTCTAACGTAGAGGAGACCACGCAGGAATAAGCAAGTAGGAAAATAAAGGAACTTGGTAGAAATAGATTTACTGCTGGTAACAGAAGAAACTTCAACAAAAGAAAACTGTAGTATCTTTAAAGAGAAAAGAGAAAATACAACTTACGTAAAAGAAAAGATTCTATTTTTAGAAAAGGGAGAGAAATTATTCAGGAAGCAGGAAAGGATTAGATAATAAAGCTGAAGAACTCTCCTAAAAAATAGAATAGCCACAACAATTAGACAAAAAGAGTGAGAAAGTATTTAGAAAATAAAGGTCCAGTTAAGAAGGTTTTTCATCTAATCCAGTGGTAGGAAGAAAAATCTATAACGAAATCAGTACTATAAATATGTGGGAGAATCTGGAACATGATACAGTGGGTACCCAATGATATCAAGAGCCAGTGTCATTGAGACGGGATATGTCATGAAAGGTTTCAGAGAGGCACTGATACTTGAAATCTAAGTAAGTATTCAAATGATAAAGAAGCCAAAAAAGGGCACTAGTGTATACATTTTCAGGGCAATAGAAATAGCAAATGCAGAGGTGGAAACATGATTCACATGAGGAACAGCAAGCAGTTCATTATTTGAGAAATTCAGTATACTTTACAAAAAATAGCATGTATAGTTTTATAATAGTACACCTTTTTTCAAAAAGGATTTGAGGTAGAACTGTGGATATATTTAAGATTCTTTAGAAAAAATAGCAATATTGATTATATCATTCATTATGTCAAGAGGGGAGAATTAAATTGGGAGTCAGGAGACCAGGATTCTAGTGCAGACCTACCACTAACTTGTTGAGACCTTAGTGTGATAATGTTGTTGACTGCCTTCCCAGTAATCACCTCCCTTTTTCTTCCCTTCCCCCAAACCACAATTTTGTCTAGGTTTTGGGGTGATCCCATGGTTCAGGAGCAGCTTGGGCGGGTGAGAGTGGGGGGCTGTGTGACTGTTAGTTACTCTAAGCTCATTAAGGTAATTCCACTCTCTTTGGTTAGTGATTGTTTTAGGAATAAACGTGTGACTCAGTTCTGGCCAATGAGGTGAGAATGGGGTGCCTGCAGAGAGAATTCTGGGAAAGCTTTCTCACCAAGGACAAAGGAAAAGATGCACTCTCCCTGCCTTCATCTTATTCTAGCTCTGAAGTTGTGTTTGAGCCCAGTGTAGGGATGCAACAGAGCAGTTTTCAGGCTTCAGGGTTCCCTCCTCTGCTCCTGAAGCTGAGGGTTGTTTTTAAAAATATGGTGCCTTTGTTGCTACTCCTTTTCTAAGTTGCAAGTGTAATCTGGTTTGGGAGGGTCTTTACTTCCAGCTCTGCTTTCCTCTTTGAGACCACTGTCACCAGGAGACACAGCCCTTGCTTTCCAAAGGTCACACACTCACTCTAGTAGTATTTTGTGAGCACATTCTAAGATCTCCAGGCCACCCAGACACTTTCATCATAGAGACTTTTTCTTGTTTGTCTTGATAAGATCCAGGGTATAGCATAATACTAGATACATAATAGTCATCATTAATAGTTTTGTTTAATGAAGGGTGAATCAAATATTACTTATTTAGGGGTGGGGAGAGGTTTTATTTGTGTTCTATTTGATTTTATTATTTCCAACCAGTAGAACATGGGTGTGGTTCTATAATCTGTTCATTTTGAAAGTTGTTTTTCAATGAGGCAAAATTGATTCCTGTTTATCTCTGTGAAGAACATTTTCTTTAGAAATTAAAGAATTGGGGGAAAACTACTTCAATTTATGTGTGTTACTACTTCTTATACAGCAAATTTAGCCTTTAGCTCTAGAGACTTGACAAAGAAGGGAAACATTACAAAATTGCACCTAATGCAAACGAGATGCTCAGTAAACATTTATTTGTATAGTAGATATGCCCGAAATAGAACTATTTTTTCTTTTTTCATTTTAGCATTTATGACATTAGCAGAGAACAGGACTATGTCAAGAATTCTGGGGGTATACTTGGTGAAAATAAATTAAGACCACCCTCCCAGCTACATTCCCTGTTAGAGAAGACCGAGACAGGGTTCATATCAGAGAAGAGTGGGTATTAAACTAAATGCTATAAGCTATTACTAGTGAATCCAAAGTTGCACAATACAGTTTTTTAGATTTTAATTTAGATCATGTAAAATGAAAGGACTTTTTAAAAAATTATAACTTCCAGTAGCTACAAATTTCTTATAATTATTAGTCCAAAATTGATAGGTGATTAAGTTTGCAAATTGCATCAGAAAAGGTGTGTGTTCAAGAGAAATTGTCACACTGCTCTATTTGTATTTCTTTGAAATTATGATTTATTTTACTTGATTTTAAATTGAGATATTTTAAATAGTAGAAGTAATACATGCTTATGTAAGAAAAATCTAAATTGTAGTGATATATATAAGGTAAAAGTATAAGTTCTCCTTTTTGTCCACTCCCCAATCACCATTGGTGTAAATACTGTTAACGGTTGGATTTCCCATCTTTCTACATCTTTTTCTGTATACTTCCAAACACATAATTTTTTATGGTTTTTTTTAACCAAAATGACATATAATACATATTATTCACTCAGTAATATACAATAGATATCTTTGTATGTCAGTATATACAGATTTACCTTGTTTTTATTTAGTAATTGCAGGGTGTTTCCCTGTTGATGGCAATTTAGGTTGTCTCCAGTGTTTTTGCTGTTATAGGTGTTGGTGCATGGAACACCCTTGTACATACAACCCCTGCACTTATGCTCATATTTCTGGGGAATAGATTCCCAGAAATGGAATGGTTATTTGGTATGCCCATTTAAGTTTTTGTTACCTTCGGCCAAATTGTGTTCTAAAAAAGTTGTATATATCTTAAACTGGCAGTCCTTTGATATCTTAAAGGTAAGGGTAATACATTTTAGGATTAGGTGATTAAAGAATGGGCTGTTCCTTCAACAACTATCAAATGACCTACTTAGAGGAGATAAAGTATATAGGCATGGAGAGTATTAAAAGGTGTAGGTTGCATTCTAGTAATAAGGGCCTTTAATGGCACATATTATTGGGTTCTGAGTGTTTCTGTCTTTGATAAGTGCTATTGCTTAATTCACAAACAGGAGATGTGGTCATGTAAGTCTGGGGGAGATGTCGAAGTGGCTAGATTCTGTTAGATTACTGTGACACCTAAGTTGTTGACGTTTGTTCATCTCATTATTTGCTTTCAGACCAGATGCTTATAGAATGGAAAATAGATACCTGTGGTATAGCATCAGAAACTGGTTTATAATTTTCTTATCTCTCATTAGAAGTTAAAAAGAGAGAAAGAAGTGTCCTGAAATCAGACACTCAGTATCCCTGTCATGGATTTTGAGATGGGGGAGATTGATGCAGGGCACTTTGAGCAGAATCCAACTTGTTGTGTCAAGCTTGACCTAACTTTTTTTTTTTTTTTTTGCCGTACGCGGGCCTCTCACGGTTGTGGCCTCTCCCGTTGCGGAGCACAGGCTCTGGACGTGCAGGCTCAGCGGCCATGGCTCACGGGCCCAGCCGCTCCGTGGCATGTGGGATCTTCCCGGACCGGGGCACGAACCTGTGTCCCCTGCATCGGCAGGCGGACTCTCAACCACTGTGCCACCAGGGAAGCCCAAGCCTGACCTAACTTTTAAGATCAAATCCACAAATGGCAGAGAAACGTGCCCAAAGCCAGGTGCTACAGGAAAGAATATTAACTCAGTTTTCAGAGCCATTTCGATTGAACTTCCATTTTTTCCACGTGCTCTCTGTTGGTCACTTAAACCGTAAGGGACACTCTTTATGCTTTACAGACAGGTACTTTTCAAGTTACCTTCTTAGATGTTGCTTTAGATTTCTTTGTGGAATAGCCCCCTCTTCTTTCTCTTAATACTCTTTTTTTTAAAAATTATTATTTATTTATTTTTGGCTGTGTTGGGTCTTCGTTTCTGTGCGAGGGCTTTTCTCTAGTTGTGGCAAGCGGGGGCCACTCTTCATCGCGGTGCGCGGGCCTCTCACTATCGCGGCCTCTCTTGTTGCAGAGCACGGGTTCCAGACGCGCAGGCTCAGTAGTTGTGGCTCACGGGCCTAGTTGCTCCGCGGCATGTGGGATCTTCCCAGACCAGGGCTCGAACCCGTGTCCCCTGCATTGGCAGGCAGATTCTCAACCACTGCGCCACCAGGGAAGCCCTCTCTTAATATTCTAATCATCTTGAATGTTTAACTAGAGCATGGGCATTGCTCAGCAAAAAATGAAACTATCCATTTATTTAGTGCTCCTCGTTTTGTACACTTGTTTTAGGTGGTTAAATGAAAGCGCATTGTGTGGGAAGAGACAATGTCAAATGATTTCTCAATAAAATTCTCATTATCTCCTTAATTATAGAGCTGGAAACTTGTGCTTTCTTGAGAGTATAATTGAGGTCATTTATTATAAAGTCATGAAAGATTCAGGATTTACTGTGGTTTTCCATTAACTTCTCTTTTGATATGCTTTTCCTTCTGCCAACTGTAAAATTATTACTTTTCTAACATATGGCTATTTGGAGAGTGCTGACATAAAAAGGAAGCATTTTTAACCATAAATAAATAGTTTTAGAAATTACAGTATAAAAGTACAAAATAAGTCATTTCTGACTTGTTCCTCCTTGTTTATTTTAACTCGTTACCACTAGTCCTAGCTTTATTGGGAGCAGTACTCCCCACATTGTACTAGATAGGGTTTTTTAAATTGCATTATTTCTCACAGTTTTCAGTTTATTATTGTGCGTTGATGCTCAAAATTGGGGATATATGTAGTATTCAGTACTTCTGAAACTTAAAATCTATTAACATCTTGCAGAATTTAGGGAAGTTGATAATCATAGATTGGTCATTTCCAAAGCTATGACAACTTTTATTTCTTTCACTTGTAAGCAACATCTTTCACAAATATTGAGCCTCATAGTGTAATTAGATTTTTAAAATATTATATTGCCTTTAAAAAAAATTAAATACTAGGTTTCCAAAATTATAATTTTTAAAGGAATCCTGATTTGCATTTGAGCTAGCAGTACAGATTATTTGTAAAAGGAATTTGCAGTGCATAGGCTTCCCAGTTTATTTTGAGTAAGTAGCTAAAGAAAGCCATAATTTTTTAATTGTTATCACTGGTGTTCTGCTCTTTGAATCTCTTTAGAATATCCATATTTTTCACAGCACTGGTATACTGATACTGAAAGAGAGAAGGTGAAACTGAGGAAAAATAAAAGTAAGATAGAATCGATATAGATCAGATGTGCCAACTTCAGAATATTCTTAAGTATTTCATCCTCTTTTCTTTCTTTCCTTGCTATTTATAATCTTTTATTTTTGATACTAGGAAGTATTGTTATCAAAATCATTTTTAAATTACCTTGGGAATTGAAGCATTAAGACAGTTTAGTCCAAATTAATTTTACTGAAATGTTTGTTTTGATTTCTGTAATAGTCTAGGGTTTTTTAAACTGTTGTTCATAAATTAATTTCAATTTAAAAAGCTTATGTTTTCTTTAACTTTTGAACTTTAGTGTAATTGGCAGAGTCCTGGTGTAAGTAGGAAGCCATATTAACGTACTTATTTATACTGTAAGGCCCAAACTTCCAGTGTTACATAAATTATTCTCTCTATTATTTACAAATAATCAGTGTGTATCCTCCCCCCAACCTCGTTAAAGAGAATAGAGAGGATGTAAATAGAAAGGAGTAAACAAATCAAATAGTTAAATGTTATGAGAACTCGTTAGGCTCAGTTTTTGCTAAGTGAGGACTCGTAAAATCGAGACCACAAGGGCTCAATCAAGAGAATTACTGGATAGAGCCAGTAGTTCTCAATTAGGAAACATGCCTCTCATTGGAGGGGTATACCAGCATCTCTGGGATAGCACATGGGTATGGTTTGAAAAAAGCACTTTCAAAAAAAGTAATAAAGTTTTATTTTTGTAAAATGATGATTTTATAATACAGCCCATAAGAAGTAAATTTTAATAGACATGTACAGGCTGGTGAGGAAGCCCCAAAGAAACATGATTTCTAATGTGTTTGCTGAGTGTGCAGTAGTAGGCCCCTTCCAAGGAACCTAACAGATTTCCTTGGGGATTTGGTGAGAAGACAGGAAGGGTAAGTTTATCAAAATGTGGCTTAGGTTTAAAAAAATTTAAGAATGAGAAGCATTAGTCTAAGCAGTAGCTGACCACCAACTTGACACTACAGTTGCATGTGCTTTTTACCCAGTGTGGTTACAGCACCCAGCTTTAAACCAAAAGGGATTTATTCTTGCATTAAAAGTAATTCACCCTCAGTTATAATCCATTTAGGTTATTTTCACATGTGAGATCTTTTAAGATAGTCCAGAAATGGTAGCCAAGACACATTGTAAATGTCTTAATTATACAGGAAGGAAATAGATGATTATTTCCTATTATCATAGATGATCTATTTCCTGTATCAGTATTCAGTGATATTTAGTGTGCCACTTTTCCCCATCCTTTGATTATCTTAAACAGTTGCATTATTTTTGTTTGTGTTTTACAGTTTTTGAGACAGTGTCCTTGAGTTCAGACTCTCTCTTCCAGAGGGCAGTTTCAATTCTCCATACTTCTTACTTGGACTCTGCATCTGAGCATGGTTTTCAGTACAGTCAAGTGACTTTGGTGAAAAATGACATTTTCTTAAATGAGGTGAGGTGCTTGGTACACACTGTGTCTGTGTGTTCGTTTTATTTTAGTTTTAAAGAAATAGACCCATTATTTCTGATATATAAGCCTAGTTCTTTTTAGCTATCACATTTCAGCTGAGATAAAAGATCCTTAGAAATAGTCACTTGAAAGGTAATTATAATATATTCTAGGGAATAGAAAAATAATAAATTTCATTAGTCTTTTAGCAGGAGGAATTCAGATGATGCATTTTTTAAAATGAATTTTCAAGGCAAAATAACATGTTTATAACATTTGATTATTCTCTCCTTATACAGTACAAAACTTTTTACCAAGAAAAAAAAGCAAGTAACTATACTCACGAAGAACTTCAAGAAACTTACGGGTTTCTTCTGTTTGAAACTGAAAATCAGGTAAGGGAATTCGGCCGTAGAAAAGTAATTTTGTGATGTTAATGTACAAAATTCATTATATCATTAAAGTTAAATATTGGTATTTTAGGTCTATAAAGTTTGTAAGACTACCAGTTCATCTGTCTTTTTTGTTAGTTTGGTGGCAGTGTAAATGACAGTGAAAGTTTGTCATGAAAGAGATTTGATTTCTACAACTTTTCATAGGTTTTCTTTAGTTTTATCTTGAATACATTTGCAAGCTCGTGGTTTTGATTAATACCGATTTTGATTAATACAGATTTCTTAAGTATTAATAATGACTTTTAATGGAGTGAATGGATATTTTCTGTTCTCGATCATTGTAGATAGATATTTTCTGTTTCTTGTGGAGGTTTTTCAAGTTTAAATTAGATGGTTTTGGGGACAAGATGAACACGTTCAGCATTCTAGTTACTTGGAATTGTTTCACGCCTTATTTTGAAAATTGAACATCCATATTGTTGGTTGTATCTAAATTGTGGAGAAGGAAACTACTGTGTGCAGGTATGTCTCCAGAGATGTGTGTGGCTTCTAGATACAGTTCAGCAATGCTAGAGATCTATAATCCAACTTAAAGTAATTCAAAGGTAGTATCTCGGTTGGGGTCATGATTTTTAAAGAACAGGGATAGATTTGCTAAAGAATAATTAACATTAGCATATAACTTATGGATTATATAGTAATACTAGAGAGTTTATTTAACTTCCAAATAAGATATGTTATGGATTCATACTAAAAAAAAAAAAAAGGCATTTGGGGATAAGACATTTTCAAATTTAGTGATTCCCAAGCTGTAATTGAAAAAGAAATCTTCAAGAGAGGACTTATCTGTGAGCTTGCTTAATTTGGTATTGCTGGTGACACTTTTGTTAACAGAAATAATAAAATTTCATGAAAAAGTTTGAACTGTTAATATTAACTAAAACACAATTGCCTTACATAAGCTTACTTTGTGCCATGAATGCATACAATGTACAGATTCTGTATTTTGAAAGTTTGTATATAGATTATAGAGTTATTTCATTGACCCTCCCAAGAACGATATGATAAGCAAAGTACAATCTTTTGTTTAAGGCAAAGTTGGTATGTCAGCGTGGACTCTGTGTTGGCAGCAGTGCTATCACCACTCTGGGTGACCCAGGGAAAGGTACGTCTGTAAGGAAAAGGAATCTCTTTTACAAGGTGAAGTGGGGTTTAGTTAGTTACATAAGATACCTATGTTAAATGATCGTTTCATTGATGATAAATAGTCATCTTTGGAAGCAGCCCTTGAAACATATAAATGAGCTTTGAGTCTAAGACTTAAGGTTTTCTAATAGGAGTTATCTTTTTTAAAAGGATGGTTGGACTAGAAAAGGTACTGAAGGTATCTTTCAGTGCCAAGAGTTTAGTGCAGTCATCTGGGGCTAATGAGGATTTCTTCTGAATGATCTTAATGGCAGTAGGAACACAGAATAGATGGAACTGACGCACCTTGGCAACTGTGGAATGTGAGGAGTAACAGAAAGGAAGTAGCCAGATGTAAGGTTTTCAACTTACACTGCATTGATATTGTCAGTAGAAAAGAGACACGGAGGAGAGGAAATTGTAGGGAAGCTGTTGAGTGAAAAGAGAAAGGTAATCTTATTGTCAAGAATGTGGATTAGCACTAATTTCTTTAAGCTTCACTTTCCTCATCTGTAAAATAGATAAAACTATCATCTAGATTTACTGTGAGGATTACATGAGACTGTGTCAAGTGCTTAGCTCAGAGCTTACACCTAAATGAACACTACTGCTTCAGTGAGCTAAATTTGAGAAATAATGAGGTGGTCATAAGTGTTTCTGAAAGCTGTCCTGCTGGTGGTAAAAATAGTTGGAAAAGGGATTAGAACTGGAGGTTGGGGTTCAAGGTGGCAGTGGGTGGGTGTTAGTTGAAGCCAAAAACATTGTTACATGGGGCAGCAAAGATGGCAAAGAACAACTTTCAGGTGGTTGTGGGAGCAAGGGATGGGGCCATGGGGCAAGGCTAGGAAGAGGGAGTTGAGAGCAGTCCAGTACATGAAGAACCAGGAGGTGGAGTTTCACAGAGAACAGAAGGCTGTAAGGAGGGGTGTTAGCAGGGTCAGATGCTACAGAAGTTGGAGATCAGCACTGAGAAGGATTATTGGGCTTCATGGCTGCATTCCTGCTGACCATTTCTTTTAAATAACAGCTTCATTGAGATAACATTCACATACCATTCATTTCACCTGTTTTTTTATAGCATATTCACTAACATGAATATGCACCCATCAGCACAAACAATTTTACACCATTTTCATCAGTCACTCCCCACTCCCACCAGCCTAAGCAACCAGTACTCTACTTTTTGCCCCTATGGATTGGCCTCTTCCAGACATTCCATGTAGATGGAATCATATATGACCTTTTGTGACTACCTTTTTTACTTAGCTTAGTGTTTCTGAGATTAATCCACGTTGTATTGTAGCATGTACTTCATTCCTTTTTTGACTGAATAATATTCCACTGTCCCACATTTTCTGTATCCATTCAGCACTTGATGGACATTTGGTTGTTTCTACTTTTGGGCTATTATAAAAAATGCTACTATGTACATTCTTGTACAGGTCTTCATGTGGACATGTTTTTTCATTTCTGTTGGGTTTATACCTAGGAGTGGAATTGCTGGCTCATATGGTAACTCTGTGTAAAACAAATGTTTTTTTAAACTTCTGTTCAGCTCTTCTAAAGGACATGAAAGGGGATAAGTTCATAACCCCAATAACAGTTTACCTAAAACCTTTTTTTCCTTCTCCCCTACTCTTTTTAACCCCCCCTTCTTTTCAGTATGAAAAATGCTAACATAGAAAAAGTAGAGAGCATAGTATAATATACCTATCACCTACGTTTAACAGATGTTTTGCATTATTCTCTTCATTTGTTTAAAAAAAATTTTTTTTCTGAAAATTGTGAAAGTGAATTACAAGCAAACACCTCAGCTTACATCTCTAAAAATTAAGGCCATTTTTCTGCTTTACTGAAATCACATGAGTTTATTGTTGATGTTTGAGAGGCTGGCTTCAGTAGGGTGGTGGAGTAGATAGAGGCTGGATTGCTCCTATAAATACACAATCTTCTTCATCACATGTACTGGTGGTAATAATAAAATAGCACTACTGCCTGTGTGTGTTCTATAGTCTTGGGCTCAAATAGAAATGGATAGTTCTGTGTATGAAAGTAATCCTTTACATTACTGTAGTGTATTATAGTTTTAAAAGTTTATGGATCTTTTTAAATCTTCCTGAGAACCCTGTGATTTATGTATCTGTGACTCATGCCCACCCCGTCTGCTTAAGTGACATACTCCTCAGCCACATGGTTATTATTAGCAGAAAGTGAAAAACCTGGAACTGGAACCCAATCTTCTGGCCACAAGTTTATTGCTCTGTCTGCTCTATCCATGTCCTCACCATTGTCTTTTATATTTCAAAAGAGATACTTCAGGAATATCTCTGAAATGTGTCCTTTCCTCCTTATTCTCACTGCTGCTGCCTTGTGGGGATCCTCCTCTCCTGTCATAACTTAAAGGAGTCTCTCCCCTCTTGAGACTCACTTCTCTCTGTTAAGCTGCAGTGGGCTGTTATGTGGCTACAGTGGTGAACAAAACAAATATAACCCCCGCCTCCCTGGAATTCACAGCCAAGCACAATAAGCTGCTTGAAGGCAGGACCTCATTGTATTTCCCTTTGCATCTGTGTGCCTGGCACACAGCTGCAGTGTAGTAGACCTCAGCACACATTCTTAAATATGAGTACTTACTGAGATTTTTTGCAAAAAATAACTTGAGAATCAGATTACTATAGGCCTTTTTACTGAATGATTGCATGGAGGAAAAACAGACTCACGAAAACTTTTCCAACAATGTGATACTCTTATCCCTTTTCACTTACCGTACCCAAATAGAAACTTCGTTGTCGAACAGATATATTGTATCTTAGGTCTAATGTTTCCATACCTTTAGAATATCTCAAATACTTTTTAAAAGGTAAGCAGTTTCAAAATAGTTTTTTAATGTTAGCATTTATTTGTCTTTTGTGTTGTCTTGTTCAGTTAAAGGTAACCCATGTGTAAATAATCTTTTTAAAGTGTAAATTAATCTGTTTTTATACTTTTATAGGTGTATACATTTCCAAATACTCAGACTATCTTCATGCAAGACCTTGGTATCATGGGAAGTCTGGTTATGTTGTAATTTTTAATCTAATTAAGGTAAAGACTAAATGTGCTTCTATGTAATTTTTCTTTTAAAAACGAAAGATTATCAGTCTGTGATAATGTTCTTTGCAGATCATTTCCTACACATAGTCCTTGCCAAAGACAGCTATCTAAAGTCAGAAAAAAAACTGCTTTTTGCTTTCCTTTAAGGACAAAGCTTTTTTTAAATTCATTTAATAGATGATCTATGAATATGTTTTTTAAAAAAAGCTTCAAAATAATACAACAGGTATTCAGTGAACAGCTTTCCTCTCACCCTGTCCCACAATGCCACTTTTTAAATAGTAAATAACAGAAAACAAGTAGCTGCTTATAAAGCAATGTGATTTCAGTTATAAGAGATGAATTTAGAAAGCAACATTCATTGATTTAAATTGTCAAAATGAGAAGCCTTTATATATTTTTTTAATCTCTAAAACATTGAGACCTTGTTCACAGTTTCATGGGGCACCTGCAACTGATGATCTCAGAAATTTTTTAATGCCCTTAAATAGTCCAGTATAAATGAATCACACAATTAGAATTTTCACTCAAATAGTACGAAAACTCTGATTTTAGAGGTTGGGGGGCTTTTTGAGGACATATTCTGTGGTCTTGTTTTGTTTTTACTTTTGTTTTAGCTTTCCTACTGTCTTAAGTTCTTTGGTTATAAGCCTATCACTACTGATTTTTTTAAGAGTGTGAACTCTTCATATTCCAAAATTTGTCCCCAAGAACTGGAGGGAAAGTAGCATTGCATTGGCTCATAGTCACTGCTTCCCTCCCTTACTCTTCCCTCTCCTGCTCTGTGATAAGTGCTGTAGCTCTGCCGCAGACAACGTGCCTGTCAGCTCAGATAACAAACATTTTTTGCTTATGTCAGATTGTGCCCCACCATTGGTTTCGTGCCCCCGTATCCCACCCTGTCTGGTGGATACTGCTGTTTAGTTTTTGCCTATATGCTCTCAGTCTTCCTTACTTTACTGCTTAGAAGCCAGCCCTGCCCAACATCATAAGCTGTTTGATGGGGAGAGGATACAGGTTTCGATTGCTCACTGAAGTACCATTTATATTATTTGTCTTCTTAGTATTGCCTTTGGTGGTCCTATTGATGAAGAGGCGGGACCTTAATAGCAAACATGTGTATATGTTCCTTATCAGGCTACTTTTAAATAAATCCTAGAGTAAGATTATTGCTATTTGAAAACATTTGATTAGTTTTAATATTTTCATTCTAGGGAAAAGTCAAGTTTGTGTCTGAGAATTATACAACTAACTATACCAGCCCATCTTCTGGCTATGATTGCCACGTGGCTGTAAATACTAACAAGGTTTCTCACAAGACAAGTCATTTTCGCACCTTTGAACTGAGTCAGGTATAGTCACCTGGGAATAAATCATTTCTAATGTACATTTCTAAATCTAATGAGTTAAATTTTAGGGTTGGGTAGGGTTGAAATAAACTTGACGCACGTGGAATTCTGTAGTATTACCCTGATAATACTTATTTTGCTTCTTTCAGTATTACCTCTATGAACTTTCAGGCAGCACTGTTATTGAGAGACCCAGACAGATATGTCCTTATGTGATTGTAGCTTTTCAGTACAGGGAACCTAAAAAGATGGCAGCACCAGCTCATAATCGTAAAAGCATGTAAGTAATTATGTGCATACTTTGTTTTACTGGATTCCTTTCCTTTGCTCTTATAAAATATTATTCTTTTTTTCCCCCTAGATTTGAACTCAAAGAAAATGGTAAGAAATTATTTTATTGGTTCTTTTAGCTGTTTCTTTAAGTAAATGTTTTGTTCATAAATAAAATAATCAGTTTCTTTCTTACCCTCATTTCTTACAGTTCTCATCTCTCCATGGAAAGGGAAATTAATTATCCAAGGCTGTCTGATGTGTGATATAACTCTTTGGTCCTCTTACGGTACAGTGGTTCCAAAACAACTGTAAGTATTGAATGAGTGCCTTTACTGATGCTTGTATACTTTTTTGATTGTCATTTTGAGGTCTTGCTTGTTGGCACTGGTGTGAAATACAGCAACTGTACTTGGTTTTAGATTACTCTTGGGGAGATGTATAGAGCACAGGGCCATGACACAGGAGACGTAAATTCAGATCTAAATCTGACCGTTGCCTTGAAATAAGTTAGTTTTATAATCTTTGACAAATCACTTTTTCTATTTTAGTATCTTAATCCATTTATGGGAAAATGATCTCTCAGGCTAAATTAATTTACTTGATGCTAGAAGTTTGACTTTCCCCAAGAAACAAATTGGGCTTGCCTAGATAACAGATGCAACAGATCCTAGCCAGTGAATTGTATTAGAGCCTTTATAAGATTTGCAGTATCTAGTTTTTTAATTTTCACATGATTTTCCTAGACTAGTATTAGAGTAGCTTTTACATGTATTTGCATTATGACGAATTACAATATTGCTTCTGCAGAGAGAACTGTGAAGGGCATTTTGTGATACCTTTTTGTTTAATCTATTCTTAGTTTGCACCCAAAACTGTTGAAAGTTAGGCATGCTTTAATTGGAAAAGAAAATGAAAACTGGTGTGCTATTAGAAATCATTTACTTTCTACTGGCCTTTTTTAAGAAGAGAGAGGGAATTTGTAGCCCATAGAATAAATTAAGGATTCTGTGAATAAGTAAATGGGAGAGAAGGGAACGTTCTTTCTCACTATAGAGTGCAACTAATAGGTATAGAAAGAGTGATGGAATTTGGAAATCACATTTTGGCAACATCATAATAATCAATGGAGGCTTGATATAGTAGGTGAAAGTTTGATGGTATTTACATATCTCGCAAAGGAAAAAATAAAGACTTTACAATGGAAGAAGCTGCAGATACCATCTTAACTAAGTGGTTAAGTTAATGTCACCAGGAGAGGAATAAACATCATGTGCTTCCTGATGTGATGCACAGAGAATAACACGATATCAGTCTGTGGTGCTCCTGCCAACCTAATCAGGAAGAAATGTTAGACATGCCCAGATTGAGGGACATTCTGCAAAATAAATGGTCTATATTATTCAAAAATATCAAGGTCACTGAAGATAAAGAAAGACTAAGAGACTGTTGCAGACTGAAGGAGACTAAAGAGACATACGTAAATGCAATGTGGCATCCTCGATTGGATCCTGAACCAGAAAAAAGTACCTTCTTTTGTTACAAGGGACCTTAGTAAGACAGTTGGCAACATTTGAATGAGGTCTGCAGGTTAAAAAATTGTCCTGAATCATTGTTAATTTCTTGATTTTTGCTAATTGTTTTGTGGTTATATAAAGAAATGTTTTTCTTAAGGGTACACATTAAGAAGTATTTGGGGGGAAAGGAGGCATCTGTAAGTCTACAAGTATTTCAAAATGAGGTTTTGTTTGTTTGTTTGTTTGTTTTGCGGTACGCGGGCCTCTCGCTGCCGTGGCCTCTCCTGTTGCGGAGCACAGGCTCCGGACGCGCAGGCTCAGCGGCCATGGCTCACGGGCCCAGCCACTCCACGGCATGTGAGATCTTCCCAGACCGGGGCACGAACCCGCGTCCCCTGCATCGGCAGGTGGACTCTCAATCACTGCGCCACCAGGGAAGCCCCAAGATGAGTTTTAAAGAAGGAAAAGGTAGTCAGGGGAAATGATGCAAGTCTGGCTGCGGTTCATCCTGTGGCACTGCATGGTCGGCAGTCCGATATTATCAAAAGTTTTCAACTCTTACATAGTGTAATTTCTAGAAGATTCTCATTCCAATATGCATAATTCTTCCACATGTCTGGATATTTTGGCTATAACAGAAATGCATGTATTCAGAAAATGTGAACACATTTGCAGACCATGGTTTATGAGGTCACATACTCAAAAATCTATAATGTTTATGAATATGTGCATTATTTGACCTGGCGTTTATAGATTTAAGAATTTTTTGTGGTTATAATATTTTTGTTTGCTTTATATTAGAAAATCAAAACTTACGAAGCTGTAGTTTCAGTGTTTATTACATTACATGATATTGTTATTTTGTTTTTTAGACCACATGAACTAGATTTTAAGTATGTAATGAAAGTGTCGTCTTTGAAAAACAGACTACCAGAAGCTGCTTTTAGAAAACAGAATTACATGGAGCACAAAGGTCTGTTCAGCTGTCATGGTACACTGCATGTCCTGAGCTTTGTTCCAGTTATTTTCCACCCTCTCTTTCATACACATATGCACGCATGCATCTGCACTCTCTGTCTCGCCCTCTTACTTCTGTTTTCCCTTAAGTAATTCTTAGAAGGGTCTTTTGTGAAAGGTGTAGAGTAGCTCTGTGATTCAGTTTCTGGGAGGTTCCCTCTCTACCTACATTCTGGAGAGTTTATATCATAAATGGGTGTTGAATTTTCTCGAAAGCTTTTTCTGCATCCATTGAGATTATCATATGGTTTTTATCCTCCAATTTGTTAATATGGTGTATCACATTGATTAATTTGCGTATATTGAAGAATCCTTGCATTCCTGGGATAAACCCCACTTGATCATGGTGTATGATCCTTTTAATGTGTTCTTGGATTCTGTTTGCTAGTGTTTTGTTGAGGATTTTTGCATCTATGTTCATTAGTGATATTGGCCTGTAGTTTTCTTTCTTTGTGACATCTTTGTCTGGTTTTGGTATCCGGACGATGGTGGCCTCGTAGAATGAGTTTGGCAGTGTTCCTCCCTCTGCTATATTTTGGAAGAGTTTGAGAAGGATGGGTGTTAGCTCTTCTCTAAACGTTTGATAGAATTTGTCTGTGAAGCCATCTGGTCCTGGCCTTTTGTTTGTTGGAAGAATTTTAATCACAGTTTCAATTTCAGTACTTGTGATTGGTCTGTTTATATTTTCTGTTTCTTCCTGGTTCAGTCTCCGAAGGTTGTGCTTTTCTAAGAACTTGTCCATTTCTTCCAGGTTGTCCATTTTATTGGCATATAGTTGCTTGCAGTAGTCTCTTATGATCCTTTGTATTTCTGCAGTGTCAGTTGTTACTTCTCCTTTTTCATTTGTAATTCTGTTGATTTGAGTCTTCTCCCTTTTTTTCTTGATGAGTCTGGGTAATGGTTTAACAATTTTGTTTATCTTCTCAAAGAACCAGCTTTTAGTTTGATTGATCTTTGCTATTGTTTCCTTCATTTCTTTTTCATTTATTTCTGATCTGATCTTTATGATTTCTATCCATCTGCTAACTTTGGGGGTTTTTTTTCTTCTTCTTTCTCTAATTGCTTTAGGTGTAAGGTTAGGTTGTTTATTTGAGATTTGTCTTGTTTCTTGCAGTAGGATTGTATTGCTGTAAACTTCCCTCTTAGAACTTTTGCTGCATCCCATAGGTTTTGGGTCATGTTTTCATTGTCATTTGTCTCTAGGTATTTTTTTATTTCCTCTTTGATTTCTTCAGTGATCTCTTGGTTATTTAGTAGCGTCTTGTTTAGCCTCCATGTGTTTATATTTTTTACAGTTTTTTTTTTCCTGTAATTGATATCTAGTCTCATAAAGTTGTGGTTGGAAAAGATACTGGATACGATTTCAGTTTTCTTAAATTTACCAAGGCTTCATTTGTGACCCAAGATATGATGTATCCTGGGGAATGTTCCATGAGCACTTGAGAAGAAAGTGTATTCTGTTGTTTTTGGATGGAATGTCCTATAAATATCAGTGAAGTCCATCTTGTTTAATGTGTCATTTAAAGCTTGTGTTTCCTTATTTATTTTCATCTTGGATGATTTGTCTATTGGTGAAAGTGGAGTGTTAAAATCCCCTACTATTATTGTGTTACTGTTGATTTCCCCTTTTATGGCTGTTAGCATTTGACTTGTGTATTGAGGTGCTTCTATGTCAGATGCATAATATTTCCAATTGTTATATCTTCTTGGAGTGATCCCTTGATCATTATGTAGTGTTCTTCTTTGTCTCTTGTCATAGTCTTTATTTTAAAGTCTATTTTGTCTGATATGAGAATTGCTACTCCGGCTTTCTTTCAATTTGCATTTGCATGGAATATCTTTTTCCATCCCCTCACTTTCAGTCTGCATGTGTCCCTAGGTCTGAACTGGGTCTCTTGTAAACAGCATATATGCAGGTCTTGTTCTTGTATCCCTTCAGCCAGTCTATGTCTTTTGGTTGGAGCATTTAATCCATTTACAATTTAAGGTAATTATCAATATGTATGTTCCTATTACCATTTTCTTAATTGTTTTGGGTTTGTTTTTGTAGGTCTTTTCCTTGTCTTGTGTTTCCTGCCTAGAGAAGTTCCTTTAGTATTTGTTGTAAAGCTGGTTTGGTGGTGCTGAATTCTCTTAGCTTTTGCTTGTCTGTAAAGCTTTTAATTTCTCCATCGAACCTGAATGAGATCCTTGCTGGTAGAGTAATCTTGGTTGTAGGTTTTTCCCTTTCATCACTTTAAATATGGCCTGCCACTCCCTTCTGGCTTGCAGAGTTTCTGCTGAAAGATCAGCTGTTAACCTTATGGGAATTCCCTTGTATGTTATTTGTTGCTTTTCGCTTGCTGCTTTTAGGATTTTTTCTTTGTATTTAATTTTTGATAGTTTGATTAATATGTGTCTTGGCGTGTTTCTCCTTGGATTTATCCTGTATGGGACTCTCTGCACTTCCTGGACTTGACTGACTATTTCTTTTCCCATGTTAGGGAAGTTTTCAAATATTTTCTCAGACCCTTTCTTTTTCTCTTCTTCTTCTGGGATCCTTATAATTCAAACGTTGGTGCCTTTAATGTTGTCCCAGAAGTCTCTGAGACTGTCCTCAGTTCTTTTCATTCTTTTTTCTCTATTTTGCTCTGCGGTAGTTACTTCCACTATTTTATCTTCCAGGTCACTTATCCATTCTTCTGCCTCAGTTATTCTGCTATTGCTTCCTTCCTGAAAATTTTTTATTTCATTTATTGTGTTGTTCATCATTCTTTGTTTGCTCTTTAGTTCTTCTAGGTCCTTGTTAAACGTTTCTTGTATTTTCTCCATCCTATTTCCAAGATTTTGGATCACCTTTCCTATCATTACTCTGAATTCTCTTTCAGGTAGACTGCCTATTTCCTCTTTGTTTGGTCTGATGGTTTTTTACCTTGCTCCTTCATCTGCTACTTATTTCTCTGTTTTCCCATTGTGCTTAACTTACTGTGTTTGGGATCTCCTTTTCACAGGCTGCAGGTTCATAGTTCCCTTTGTTTTTGGTGTCTGCCCCCAGTGGGTAAGGTTGGTTCAGTGGCTTGTGTAGCCTTCCTGGTGGAGGTGACTGGTGCCTGTGTCCTGGTGGGTGGGGCTGGATCTTGTCTTTCTGGTGGGCAGGGCTGCATCCAGTGGTGTGTTTTGGGATGTCTGTGAACTTAGTATGATTTTAGGTAGCCTCTCTGCTAATGGGTGGGGTTGTGTTCCTGTCTTGCTAGTTGTTTGGCATGAGGCGTCCAGCCCTGGAGTTTGCTGGCCATTGGGTGGAGCTGGGTCTTAGCATTGAGACAGAGGTCTCTGGGAGAGCCCTTGCCGGTTGATATTACATGGAGCCGGGTGGACTCTGGTGGTCCAGTGTCCTGAACTCGGCTCTCCCACCTCAGAGGCTCAGGCCTGACACCAGGCCGGAGCACCAAGACCAACCCTGTCAGCCACATGGTGGTCTAGGGAGAAACGGAATTTTTCACAATAGCATTTTAAAAGAAGAAATGTTCTGTGTTTCTGATTTTCTCCACAGTCTGTTGCCAAGATATGGGCTTCAATCTGTATGAGGTGGAACTGTCCAACAAACAAGGGGGAAAAGTAGATAAACTAACAGAGTACATTAAAAGGGAGCAATTGGTAAGAATCATCAATTTAAAATATTATTGTTATGTTTTCCTTAAATTGAGAAATTGATATCTATTTATTAGTTGGCTCTGCCTAGATTGAATTGTTTTAGCTTGCTTAAAAGGATTTTTTTTTTTTTTTTTGGTCACGCTACACAGTTTGTGGGATCTTAGGTCCCTGACCAGGGGTCAAACCCGGGCCCACAGCAATGAAAGTGCCGAGTCCTAACCACTGGACCGCCAGGAAATTCCCTTAAGAGGATGTTTATCATTTAATATTTATTGACATGATATTTATTGGCTAACATGTTCATCCCCTTTGTATCTTAGTTTACATTTTTTGTGTCTTACTAGTCAGTTCATACTCCTGGTTTTAAGTATAGGAGGACAGTTTTTCTCAAATCCTTTTTTGTTGTTGTTTTTGTTTTATGATGGAAGAATTGAGTAGATCCCTAGTATTTCTGCATTAATCAAAGGAGATTGATTTGTGGGATATTTCTTTAAAAGTGACCCTTGTCAACACATAGGTGTATAAAGAAAGAAAAGTTGCTGCTTCTATTGTTTTCATAGTGTAGAAAAGCATGATTCTACTGAGAAATATGTAACATCCAAAGACCTCTCCACTATGTTAACCAGGGCTCCTCGGTCTGAGGATAGGAGTAGATGCTGACCTGATAGTGAGTGATTCCCAAACATCCCAAAGGAAACGGTGTGCGTGATGGAAGTGACCAAACAAGTCTGCTCAGCCCTTTAGTGGCACAACGGACTTATCCCCATAGTAGACAGTATGAAACCAGTAAATTAACAGAATAGATAGGTGAGCTGCCTTGGGGATAGTGTCAGGTAAGATGCTTGAGTTGCATGTAACAGAAATTCAAACTGGCTTAAACAATAAAGAGCTTTGTTAGGCTTACTTTTCAGTTTTAGATGGTAAAGCAAGTTCAAGTGCTGTTTGCTCAGGACTCTTTTTCTTTCAGCTTCTCCCTCCTCTGTGCAATAGTTCTGTCCTGGGCTTCCCTGGTGGCGCAGTGGTTGCGAGTCCGCCTGCTGATGCAGGGGACGCAGGCTCGTGCCCTGGTCTGGGAAGATCCCACATGCTGCGGAGCGGCTGGGCCCGTGAGCCATGGCTGCTGAGCCTGCGCATCCGGAGCCTGTGCTCCGCAACGGGAGAGGCCACAGCAGTGAGAAGCCCGCGTACCACAAAAAAAAAAAAAAAATAGTTCTGTCCTAGGCTGCCAGACAGGGCTGCGTGCTTCCTTTTTGCATCCAGAGAGAACCCGTCCTCCAAACCATGGCTTATGTCCTTAGACCAGCTCCATCATCTGCATGTCTCTCAACAGTAACTGGAAAGGGAATGGCCCACACTGATTAGTTCAGGCCACTCAGAGCCCACCTTCCAGAACTGGGTGCGAGGTCAGTGCCCCCCATTCTGCAGTAAGGAGGTGCAGTGGGTGACACAGGATGCTGAGCAGATAACCACTGAATATCGACTGGGATTATAGGCTATGTGTTTTTGAAGTAGTGTAGTTCATTTTATATTTGGAAATTAAAAGGAAGAAAGTTCAAAGATACTTTCAGAAAATGCATTAGTGAAGGGCCTACTTGTGAGTGCCTCTGGTATTGAACTCAGGAGACTCAGTGCCCAGCTTTACTTCACAGCTTGTGTGTTAATTACTTACAGAAATTACTTATCACATAAGGCCCTTCCCTCTCAGTGCTCCAGGCTGCTTTTCCTGCCTCATTTTATAATGAATAATCTTTACATATCGGTCTCCCTACCTAGACATTGAGCTCCTTGAGGGTAGGTATCATGTCTTAAGCATCTTTGACATCTTGGTGCCTGGTGTATAGTGGACGAGCAGTAAATGTCCCTTGTACCTACAACACTGGACTTCAAGAACAGTACTGAGGAAGGTCTCTTCTTTAAAAGGTGGTAAAGACATGTATGGCTGGATTTTTCTGTGTGTAAATGGAAAAGGCTGGAAGTAGATATTTCAAAGATTCTATGATTTTTTTCCCCACAAAGGTTAAAATAGGAATTTTATATAGCCCTTTCAGTGCATAATTTGAGAGACTAGTAAGATACACTACATATTTGTTTTATTTGTACATATTTTGGAATAAAGAAATGTACAGTTTTAAGCAGATATAGGATTTTACTTTCATCTACATTACAAAACTAAAATTCAGAATAATGTAGCTAATTATTGTCACTTTTACTCTTTACACCGATAAAAAAATAAAACAAGAATTACATCTGTTTGCTGATAAATACCAAAGATATGGGTATATATAACTGTTGATACATTTATTCAGTAATTCTTTCTTGAGTGCTTACTGTGTGCCAGAAGCAAAAAGACAAATAGTCCCTGCCATCAAGGAACTTATAAGACTGTAGGAGACAAAAATGTAAACCAGCCAGTGCATAGAGGCTGTGATAGAAATGTATGGAGACTCACAATAGTGATTGTTCCTGTGGGTGAAGTTTCAGTCTCATAATTAGTTCCAATAAATAATTAGAAGTCTTTTTTTCGTACTTGAGTTGTTGCTGAATAATTTATTGATTTATCATATTTGTAGGCTTATGACCTGTCAATTTTTGAAGTATGTTTTATCACTTTATAAAGTGGTATATTTTATTCTGTTTTTTTAACTGACAAATTATTGTATGACATTGAATTTTATCTTTGTTAAGGGTATATAGGCTTTTGAAATGGTGACTAATGGGTAAGAAGAGCTGTTATCTCTGTGATTTAGAATGACCGAAGATGCCACTGAAGACTGTGGTAGAGGGAAAAAAGAAGTATTTTTTTTCATCTGCATTTCTTATAACCGGGGGACCTAATGATGTTATTTCCTTTTATTACTCATCTCTTAGGAAGCTGTAGAAAGGATTCTTTTAATGGATGGTATCTTCCAGTTTTTCTAGTTCCAGGATTCTCTGATATGTTTTGTATTAAAATGAGCTTAGCATGTTAATCATAGGTCTGATTGACCTTGAATTCGTAGTGGCTAAATGGGAACAGAGCGGCTACTTAGCAGTATGAAATGTCCAACATGTCAATGAAAAAAATGAAAGACATTGTTTCTGATTGATTTGTTATGTAGTTGAACACTATCCTAAAACTAACCCGTGATGTTCTAGTTATTTATTATATGTAGCCATATAATAGGCCAAACAAGGCCAAGATTACTTGAATGCTAAGGAACTTGCAGTTTCTGATACTGGGGACAAAATTGTCCTGATTGCCATAAATACTGACATTTCAAGAATTTTTTTCTTTAACTTTTCATGAGCTTAAAAATCACTGAACAATGTGGTAGAGGGAGAAGGAGAGAGGAATTGAATCTTCTTTCTTGCTATTTTATGTTTAAGGCAATCGTCAGATGCTTAGAAGATGGAGAATTTTTCATTTTACTTACGTCGTCAGCCTTAATGTCAGAAACAAGTAAGAAGAACTTTTTGAAAAAATGTTTTTCAGTATGTTTACTTTTATTGTATAAGATCGGCAACCTCACTTTTCTTCTGATTCTCATTCTGTGTAGGTTTTGGAGAGGAGCAGATGGGTCTTCACGGGTTGCATTTATTCCATTCATCCCCGTCAGCAGGTAAGGACCAGGACTGGCAGTTCACAGCACCTGTGGGCCATTTTTCAGTCCTCATCTTAAACTCTCAGCAGCATATGACCCTGGTAACTCTTTTCTTCTCTTAAATAACTTTCTTCCTTTACTCTCCCTGGTTAATCCTTCATCTCCTTTCTTTGTAGGCTTATCCTTTCCTGTCTGCTCCATGCTCAGACATCCACCTGCGTATGGACATTTCTTTCTACTTAAATGTCTCAGATGGTCCTCACATTCAGCATGTCCAAAACTGGATTCATTTGTTATTGAACAACAAGAGCTAGGAGATGGTTTATTCATACTCCCCCAGTCAGTAGGACTTAAGGTCCTCACAGAAGCACTTCCCTCTCTCTGGACTACTTGTCTCCTTCCCCCTGATCGGATGATGTTGACCACCCCCCCCCCAGCCAGGACCAGGAATTGCCTGTTAGGGGCAAAAAATATTGCTCCTGCAGTATGTAAATAGATATACAGTATATCTGTGGTATTAGAATTTCAGAGGGCAGTTAGGAAACAAAGTCTAGAAAGGCTCTCTCTGGTGGGGGCAGATAATGGATAAAATTGGAGGAGAAGCACTGGTCTAGCCACTTACCCATAGCTGTCAGGTGTCAGTTTAGATATTACTTTATTTATTCCCATCACCACTCTTCCTTCAATGAGGACCCCTAGGCTTTTCACCAATATAATTTAAATATTTATTTTTATAACTATTTAATGCCTGCCTTTCTTGTATTCTACTGCATCCCTACTGCTTAGCAATGTCAGGCACCTAAAAAATAATAAATGCTTGCTGAGCAAATAAATAAATGAAAGTAAATGAGTCATTTCTTTTAGTCATATGATGAAAATTTCCTCATTGTTTTATAATCACACTGTGTATGTTTAAACATAATTTGTATATAGTATACAGTATTTATAAAGCTACAACCAATCCAAAAAAAATTTTTTTTAATTGATGTTTTCAAATTGTATTCAGCTACTCAAAGCAGAGAACTACTGGCATCACCTCTTTGGAATAAGCAAAATATTACCAATTATAATAACATAATGGCAATAGCTGCTTGCATTTTTCAAGCATTTACTACATTGGTATTCTGCTAGGCACAATTGATTTCACAGCCCTTAGTAGGTATTTTTATTATGACCATTTCAAAGATGAGGAAACTGTAACTGAAACTTGCCCCTTAAACTTGAGGTCAAACAGCTGACTCTGAGCTGGCTTCCAGCTCTGTTCCCGCACTGCCTCCCTCCGTATGCAGGAGCTCTGCCTTTATTCTTATTTTTAGGTGTACACTACCACTTGAATAAGAAACATTAGTTCCTGTACCATTTGGTGTTGAACAGCACAGGATTTCTTTTTGAGTAAACATTGGAGTGTTGTGTTCAATGTTCACAGCCTCCTCTAGTTCATTAAGACACTTTTCTATTTCTGGTCACTCAGAAATGTTCAGTGCTGTCGTTATTTGTTTTAAGTTGAGTGACTCTTCGCTTAGCAGACTTAAAAAGTTCTTTTTCTTAGATTTCATAATAGCCTGTTACAAATCGTTCTGACTTCTGCCTTTCCAAATTCTTGAAATAATGAAGTTGTCTAGAAAACTACTGCTTTATTGTGGACTGTTAGTAGTACATAAGAACTTTGTCATGTTTTATTTTTCCTTGTTACTTTCTAAATGAACTGCAGAGAAAGGAATTTATATTTTAATGGCTAGCCACATTTTCCTATTTATTTTTATTTGCCATTCTTTTCCTGATACCTGCTCAAGTATAAATGTATTCAGCTAGGTTTCTTAATTTTGCAGTTACTTTTTCGTTAAAAAGAATGGTATAATTCATACTTCAGTTTAGTAGGCACCAAAGGTCTTTATTATCTGTGGGTTTTTTATTACTGATAAATTACTTTTTCTAGGATTTTATTACCTATTTCTCAGTGACCTGACCTTTTCTCTTTTTTCCCTGTACTGTTTTCCTTTAGGGTATTGATTTGCTGAAAAACTAGCATTTCAGTCAGAGAGTGAACCAGGGAGAGGAAGTAAAATATAGACTAGTCAGTCTAGTTACATAATATTAAAAAATTTATTTGATAGAGAAGGTGATGACATATATACCAGTAGTTACCATGAGACTTGGGGGTTACTTAGGGTTTACTTTCTTTTAGTTCAACTGGCTTGTGTTGTACTCTAGTTTCTTCCAGTTTTATTGAGATATTATATAATTGACATACAGCACTATATAAGTTTAGGGTTTACCAGCATAAAGATTTGACTTACATACATCATGAAACAACTACCACAGTAATTCTAGTGAACATCCATCATATCTTATAGATACAAAATTAAAGAAAATAGAAAAAAAAATTTTTTTTCCTCGTGATGAGAACTATTAGTATTTACTTTCTTTTTCCTTCTTTGGCTGCGTTGGGTCCTCGTTGCTGCAGGCTTTCTCTAGTTGTGGCTAGCGGGGGCTACTCTTCATTGCAGTGCGTGTGCTTCTCATTGCGGTGGCTTCTCCTGTTGCAGAGCACTGGCTCTAGGCACATGGGCTTCAGTAGTTGTGGCACACGGGCTCAGTAGTTGTGGCATGCAGGCTCTAGAGCACAGGCTCAGTAGTTGTGGCACACGGGCTTAGTTGCTCCATGGCATGTGGGATCTTCCCAGACCAGCGCTCGAACCCATGTACCCTGCAAAGGCCGGCGGATTCTCAACCACTGCGCCACCAGGGAAGTCCCAGTATTTACTTTCTTAACTTTCATATGTAACGGCAGCAGTGTTAATTATTTTTATTATGTTGTACATTACATCTTCAGTACTTATTTATCTTATAACTGAAAGTTTGCACCTGTGACTACCTTCTTAAGAGAATTTGAAGTAGGTCATATAAGGTACAGATTAGATATATTTTAAAAGCAGAAAATGAGAATAGAAAAGTAATTCTACCAACTCTAAATGCCGGTGCATTGAGCTCACGCTGGGCTCCTGGTCAGATGAGATGGAGCTGCAGGCAGGCCTGCCTTCTTCATTCTCACCTGGTGATCCCATCTGAGTGACTCTTTTTTGGTTCTGTGTGTGCGTGTTTTCATATATATGGAGATAATATATGTTGATTAAGTGCATCTATAAGTCTTCTATTAATTGCTGTTAAGATTACCATTTGAAACACTGTATCATATTTAACCATCCTATAATTTTGTAATCTAAAGCGTTTTTTCCTGCATGTTTCTGAAAAAAAAAAGAACTTTGGGTTTTTAATACATGTGTATATATTTTAGGGCTGAAAAACTTGAAAGTTGAAGATGACATCTCATTGAAGGTGGTACCTGTTTTACCTGCCCTTAATTGTGCCCTGCTGGAAGCAAAGAAATCATTTCCTGAAAAAGGAATCTGTCTAAACACATTAGTAAAGCATAATTTCCAAGAACTATACAAGGTGGACAAAAGTCCTTCATTGACTGCTGCTTCTCAGGACGGAATTAAAGAGACTGCATTCTTTGGCAAAGTGTCCAGTGGTTTTGACTTGACTCCTCCAGCTGAAAAGTGCCCTTTACAGTCCTTAACTCAGTTGAGGTCTTATTTTTCAGATCCTAATGGGTACATTTTGGAAGTATCTACTGTACTAGACTTATTGGCAGAGTGTCCTCAGTCTCCTTGTATTTCAGATGGAATTTGTGATGCTGGATTTTCTTTAGTTATGACTCCAGATCCTGAATTTCACGACTCAGAGGCAGAAGTAAGAAAAGAAACAGAAACACAAAAGAATTCTGAAGAGATGTTTAAAGCAAGGCAGGGAGCTCTGGTGCCACTAAGTCCAGCATCAAATCTGAGAGTTCAGCGTAAGAGAAAAGCAAGCACGCTGCCTGTGGTACAGAGTAAAAGGGTGACCTTGTGCCGTCCCTTTCCCAAAAGAACTCCTGCTGGAGTAAACAAGGGTCCAGACTCTCCCACGGCTCCCAAGTTAGTCAAAGGACAGTTTCCTCAGAAAGGAAAAAGAGGTAAGCATGGTCTGTATGGATTTTCAGATGAGCATATAGTAATAACTGTTGTGTGTTAACCCTGTTCCTGTGTGACCATCCTGGACTGTAGCTTGACAGTGTCCATTAGCTCTCTCCAGGTGATTTGTGTGCATGCTAAAGTTGGAGAAGCACTAACCTAGATAACATGAAAATCAAGAAATAGGATAAAAGCCCACCCACCAAAAGCTTGTATTTCACTTGTAAAACTGCTCAAATCTTCACTCAGTTATTTACTTACCTGTCTAAGAAATAAGGTCATTCAGTTTCTGAACTGTCCTCGGACAAATTCGAGTGGAGGAAGAGGATCTCCTAAAATCAGGCACACTAAGAACAGATGGCAAAAACTGATAAGTGGTAGCCCGAACATGTTTAAAGAGGGGGAAAAGTGCCTGGACCCTCCAAAACTAGAGCATCCTGGGGCAGAATTTCTAATCCTTTGTGTGTTTTAAAAGTGGTCACCTGGATCCTACTACAGACCTATTGAAACAAGGTCCAGTGGCCTCGAGACATATATATTGAAACAGCTCCTCAAGTGGTTTTGTTGCCCCCTGAAAACTGAGGGAGAATCAGCGTCCAGAGCCATTTAATGTTAGTCAAATGCACTTCAGTGCACAGAGCACAACAAATAACACAATTTTGGCTTAGAGTCATCTCAGATTACGTGTGGCGTATTTTGTTTGAAACTAGGGAACTTATGCTCTATGACCCCTGAGAGAAGAGGTGAGCAGACTTGGGCCAAAGGGCCCCTCAGGCATTACCTGTTGTCTCTGTACGTCACTGCGCTGGCACAGGTGGGCGGCTGTGACTGAGGTCTGGCCCTTCACAGAAAAAATGTGCCAACCCTATCTATAGTATTTTGAATTTAAAAATTTTGATGCCTAAAGAAGAAGCACTGGAGGTGTGTGGATCCCCAGGATCCTAGATAATTAAGATTTTACCCTGTGGTTTAAGAAGTAGTTATTTCTGGCCAAGTATAGTTTGAGAAATTGTGTGTGTGTGTGTGTGTGTGTGTGTTTAGGAGGGTGGTAGAAAGAACGGCAGTATGAAGCAGCGACTCACACTCTACATTTCCTCACAAATTCCAGGCCAGCCATATTGGGTTTCTTCTCTATATGAACCATTTTAAAGGTATTAACTAAATTACCTATAATTCAACATACATGTTGTCACTGTTTCTCAAGTGTTTTAATTTCATCCACTATAAGAAATATGTTTTAGGGACGTCCCTGGCAGTACAGTGGTTACAACTCCACACTTCCACTGCACAGGGCATGGGTTTGATCCCTGGTCAGGGAACTAACACACCATGTGCCACACAGTGTGGCCAAAAAATGAACAACAACAACGATGTGATTAAACCAGCCAAGATGACTAAATATAATACCACAAAAACTCAAAAAAAAAAGAAAAGAAAAGAAATATGTTGTATATTGTAGTCCAGTACACACAAATTCATACATACTGAAACTATTTCAGAAAACATTTACCTAACTATGTGTAATACAATCTGATATCTTCTGTTTCATTTAATAAAGAATTCTGGTTGCAGCCCATTAAGTTTATTTTATAATACACCCATGGATTATTGCATGCAGCTTGAGAAACATATCATTGAGTGATGCAAATAAGCAGGGCAGTCCCTGCAGGATCACCTGTTTCGTGTTTCTCCTTTTCCTTGCAGGACCTAGGTTGTGAGAGATGTTCCCCTCCTGCCCGTGCACACCTTACGCTTCCCCTAGTCTTGATCATCTCATCTTATTTTCTTTCTCTTCTTAATTTAGTCTTAACAGTTTTCCTGCTTGACTTATATTTTGCCTTTTTTTATGCTAAAAATTTTAGAAACTGTAACCGGTATAAAATCAGAAGTCTTACTCTAAAAACAAATAAAACTGCTACTTTATTGCCTTTAATAGTTTAGTAGGGAAGAAAATAATTAGACCCAGGGAAATGTACAACATTAAGAGAGTCTAAAAGCTTTTTTAAAAAACCATTTAGTTTTCTGACCTTCAAAATAATAAAATGAAATTGGTCTCTTTTCTACATTTCACTAATAACCATCACATTCGGAAAGTGTTTAATATGTTTTCTGTTCTCAATCAATTAGACATAGTATTTTCCATATAATGTGATTTTAAAATATTTGCAAACATTCACATGTGTGATTATTTTATATAGTCACTGGGGAAAACGTTTTCACAGGGAACATTTATTAACACTTTTTTTAACTCTTAAAGGATTGAAATACTTTCTGTGTATGATACAAGCAGGTGGTTAATAGTTTTTTCTCCTCATGTGCCCCCACCTTTAGTTCTTTCCTTCCTTCCCTGTGAGAAGTAAAGCTGAGCATTTTGCAAGAGAAATGAGCAATTATAATTTATAGGAAGTTAAATCAGAAGAGGACTTTCTTCAATGTACCTTCCTCTGTCTTAAGAGATGATTTTTCAGGCAGTGTTAAAGCTTTGATATTTAGGTGTAGTGAAGGAAAATATGTAAGATGGCTCTTTGTGAACCTGCAGTCTCTTCTCTACAGTGTGATCATGGTTTTAACCACATGGCTTTATGGGAGCTGTGTCGCTTTTGTGTAAATTGAATTATCCGTCACCCTGTGCTATGAACTAGCATGTTCAGCCTTACCTGCCACATCAGTCAGCAAAGATTATGGAATCTTTTTAAAAAAATTAAGTCATGCCTTGTTTTTATAAAGTTATTACTCTGATATTTTTCTCCTAATCCTAATTAGGGATATAGACCAACACTTAGCAAGTTCAAAAATCTTTTAATGAAATACCCCAAATTTTATATTTTATTCCCCCTTATTAAAGCTACCCCCCCAAAACAAATCAAAGGAAAGCTATGCTGATAAACATGTGAGCCTCTTACCCCTTAAAAAACGGTGTCTTTTCTGCATAAGGTGCTGAAGTGCTGATTGCACAGTTTGGACAGACAACCAAATTGGATAGGAAAAACCAAGAAGCTCCTATTTCTAAAGATGTTGCAGTGTCAACGAATGCTAAAAGGGCAAGGAAACGAGAGACATCTTCAGTCAAAACTGTTCCAAGGGCTGAGCCACCTGTGAAGAAATCTCCACAAAAACAGAGGGTAAATATAGTAAAAGGCAATCAGAATCCCAGAATCAGAAAGCAGCCACAACCTGGTAAGAAATTTCTCTTCCTATAAATTTCAACACCGTAATACAGACTAATCGAGATTATAAGATAGCATATTGAAACAGTATAAGATCAGTTGAAATCTGTCACGTTCTTATGGTCTTCTTTAGGTCAGACACTGACAGGACAAGTAACTTGGTTTCCCATTGTGAATAAATTAGAAAGTGCAAAGATTCATATACCTTCACAAAATAGACCCTACTTTTCATTTTGCAGAAAGCCTGAACATGAACTTTTTAGCAGAGTTAAAGTATAAATGGCCTTTTTTATGACTAAATTCACAAGCAAGTAGCATCTGGAAGTATTTTTCTGGACCATAATCAGTTATAAAAAGGAGATTATAAGTTTGTCCAGAGGGAACTGTAAAGACATGGTTCAAAGCAGTCAGTAATCCCGAATCCTGTATTTCGTTTGTTTATTTGTTTTTTAGGGTTTTTTTTGAGGTACACGGGCCTGTCACTGCTGTGGCCTCTCCCGTTGCAGAGCACAGGCTCCGGACGCGCAGGCTCAGTGGCCATGACTCACGGGCCCAGCCGCTCCGCGGCATGTGGGATCTTCCCATACCGGGGCACGAACTCGTGTCCCCTGCATAGGCAGGCGGACTCTCAACCACTGCGCCACCAGAGAAGCCCCTGTATTTGGTTTTAAAAGGCATTAAATTAATTTTTAAAGCAGTTTTACTTTTCTACTTCTACTTGTGCAGAAGTGAATAACCAAGTCTCCTTATGTGAGCCAGCAGCTGACTGCTAGTTCTGTGTTCCACCTACTGGAACCTCCTCGTTGCTGGCACATTCCCTCATCACCGCGGACCTCACTTTTCTCCCAGCTCCATGTCGCTCTTCACACCCGTCTCTCTGAGTAGAGTGCAGCTCCACCAAGCTGCAAAATCTATACATTTTACAGTATCTTCGGTATTCAATCCTACTGTGTTATATGTGTGGTGGTGTTTTTTGTTTAGAAAAACCTTCATTTCCTCGTATCTCTGTATTTCCATCAGTTTTCTGTCTAATCTCATGATTCTGCTTTCTTATCTACCTTTAGATTTTTTAAAAGCCTCAAATTTAGTGGAATTCAGGGAAAGAAACTCTTGTTTTGTTGGGGTGATGGTATTATGGATGAGCTTGGTTTTTTCTTTCCTCATTTTTAAAAAAAATTTTTTCGGCCGCACCTTGCAGCATGTGGGATCTCAGTTCCCTGACCAGGGATCGAACCCACACTGCCTGCATTGGAAGTGCAGAGTCTTAACCACTGGACCACAGGGAAGTCCCTTTCCTCAGTTTCGTTAATGTTGTTTATGGCTGAAGATTTTTCTGAAAGCTCCTCAGTCATATCACCATACAACCTGTACAGAGTCATACCCAACGTGGACCCTCTGCTTCTCTCCCCAGGCAGTTACGAGGTGGTCTCACCCACGGGTCCACATTTCTCTCCTGCCAGGCATGTGGTGCCACCCACACGAACCACGCCTGTTGTCACTCCTGTGCCGTCCCCTCTGCTCAGCTAAGTCCACACAGAGCCATTTCCTGATGCTCTGATCTGCACTCATTTCTCCTTTTTTTCCATTTCTTTTTTGGGTTTCTGAGAACATTAAAGAGTTAATTCATACTATTTTCCAATCATCTGGTGTGTCTCGGTCCTATCTTTCCAATTAGTTTGTAAACAGGGTGAGTATAGATACATACATAATGCATTGTATTCCCAGCCTTGTCATTAGAATTCCTTGTGCTGAATTGGCTTCTGTATACTTGTAGGCTAATCGATTAGTGGGAGGAGGTATGCAACTGGGCATTGGCAGAAAAGTGAGCCCAGAAAATGAAAAGTTTCCAGAATGGGTATTCAGAAAGAGGCCGATTTGTATTGCAAATGTCTGTATATATTGTGCAGCCACATTCCAAGTGAAAATTTTAAGATTACCACCTTTTAAATAATGTGTTAATTTTTCTTTTATTTCTTAATCACCCATGCTAATCCACTTCATTTCTTTTACTTGAAATATCAGAGTTTAAGAAGGCTCAATCATTTTGTTACTGAAACTAATGGTTTTCTGTCCTTTTAAAAGTTTTTAATATAGTTTTATTTACTGAACTCTTTATATTTTTTATAATTTATTTGGCATCATTTTATCTATATTTCTTAAAAGAGATAGATTATCAGTATTGTATTTTTAATTAACTGAAAACCTCTAACAAGTCAGTAATTAAATGATTTACCTGAAATGACACATATTTATTAAAATGAACCCTTCTTCTTGACTCAGTACAGTGTTTTCTATATTAGACCTTCCTCATAGTGATACTCAGTGTAAGAACCATAGTGTTTAAGGATAGAATGAACTTAGTGTCAGTAAACACATCAGATCCTAAAATGAATGTGTTTCCAGTACACCCAGAGGGTTCATAAGACAGCTCTCTTTGGGCCACTTTCTCGTACCTCACCCCGTTGGGCTTTGATATTTTAAATAAAAACTGGGTAGTGGTTGGTTAATTTTACCCTCCTCACCACACACACACTCTTGTCATTCTGGTTGATGGCCTCATAGGCCAGAGTTTTCTCTGTAAATGTACTGTCATTCAGCTTTGCAGACAGGTCAGTAATTTATTTCAGACCTGCTACTACTAATTGTAAAGAGGAGCACAGTTGGCTTTTCTGTCCATCCAGCCACCTGCTACAGGGACTCACTGCCCAATATTGTTGAGAACTTTGTCCTTCATGATAACCACATTTTAAAAGGCTGAATCAAAGTCCTGAGAAGGCAAGTAAACCACCTGAGAATCTTAGTTTTCTGACCGAACGCCAGTGCGTAGATTTGAGTACCTGCTGTAAGGAGAATTATCAGTAGATGAGGAGGTTTGCTTTTTTGCAGATAGAATAGAGAGGAAATGTTTTTAATGCAGAAACTGAGGTTTTAAAACTTGAAATTAATTGGCGATTCTGAATATTCTTACTTTTCTCATTTTTTATTCATATCATAACGTATTATAATTAAACATCAATATGGTTAAAAATCATCTCTATTTTGAACTTAGGTGATATCTCTAATAACTTGCCAAGGGAAATGATTTCTAAGAAAGTACACTAACATTCTATAATATACACTTTAAACTTAGAAATTCTTAGATTCTCACTAGATTGTAAGCTCTCTGAGGGCAGGAGTCTTGTTTTCTTGTTTTTGTTTTTTCTCTTTGTATATTTCTTTAGCTGAGCAGTATGCCTTGTGTGTAGATCAGTACATGCAGTTTTGAAGGGTGATTTCTTTTTAAATTAATATGCACATTCCTTAAGACTTGTTCCTCTGGTAAATACATTATAATACATCAGGAAGTTGGACAAGACCTCACTCTGGTAATAAAAATTTAACATACAATTTATGCAACACATCAAGAGGTTTTTCTTGAATATGTTGACTTAACTGTTGATTTTCACTGAACCATAGTAATATGACAAAGAATTAATTCTATGGAAATCAAGTGTTATGTGTCTTTTTTTCTTTTATGCTGAAGCCAAAGGAGAAACATCTTCACAGCTTCAATCAGAAATTTCAGGTGGTCAAGAAGACGTTACTAGCATAAGTACAGCTCAACCAGAAAATATCACGGTGGCTCCAAAAGACCCACCTGAAAACTCCATTGTCGACTGTGACTCCCAGGCCTTAAATATGTTGGCTGATCTTGCATTAAGCGCTGCTACCTCTACCACACCATCCTCTGAGCCCAGAAACTTTCCCTGCTCCTCTGAATTGCCACAAAACGAGGTTTTGCTTTCTAAAGAACATTCTTTGTGCAGTACATCGGACCATGAATATCATAGAGGAGTTAAAAGTCAAAAAGGTGGACCGTTATCCAAGCCCTCCTCTGATAAGAGTAATCTGACATCAGACCCCACGTTCAGCCAGGAGGAAGAGAGCTTGGTTCCTGGCATTCAGGCCCCTGTGGAAGCCCAGTCGGCACTGCCTGAGGAAACCGTAGAAAGTTCCGACGCAAGCCAGAGCTCTTTTGTTGCTGTGGAGCATTCCTATGCCCTGCTCCTTGCAGAACATTCAAAGAAGCATCTACAGCATAGAGGGGCCCCAGGCCCTGCGTTTGCCAAGAATGGCACAAAAGGCCCTGAAGCGGGAACCCCAGTGGGGAAAGTGATGCCATTTCGGCATCAGCAGGTCACCTCCCCACTGCAGAAGCTTTCTGAGGCCCCAGCGCTCAGGCGCAGGAGCAGGGTGCTGCCCTCCAGCCTGCAGGACTTCAGCCGCTCTCATACCGTATTCAGCTGTGATGGCTCCTTTAAGGTCACTTTCAAATGTGAAGCAGATTACGTGTTCAGCTTAGACAGCAAGTATACCAACAACCCCCTGGAGAAGACTGTAATCAGAGCACTACACGGGTGAGTAGGAGTGACACTGGATGAAAATGGATGAACTTTTCTGTTGAGATAAATGTAGCGAGAAGGGATACTTGTGCTAAACTCTGGGGAGAGAGAAGGAAGTGTGTAAAATCCAGTAACTTGGGAATAATACCAAGCAGTTAATCGCCAACAATTAAGAAAACCTTAGTCTTCTGCACGGCTTTCCATCTTGAGATGCTCCTTCATGAGTCTTTCTGGTCTTTGAATTATAATATGTAAATGAGATGTTAGTGTAAAATAGTGAGGTAAAGAAATAATGCTTTACAGACTGAATTCCAGAAGAAACATTTAAAGAATTACTTCTAGCTTGTCAAGTTGGTCAGATTGCTACGAGTGAGCAGTTTTCACGGGGTCGTTCTATAAATCTTCCTTAAGGGGTCAACGCAAAATAACAGCTGAAAGCACAGGCTTTGGAGGGTAGACTGACCTTGGTGTTGAGCCTGGGCTCTCCTGCCTGCCAGCGTTGTGTGCCTCGGGACAGCGCTGCTCACTCTTCACTGAGACTCATCTGGGCTCTCACTGAACTGCAGGTTCTGACTCAGTCCATTTGGGATGGGGCCTGAGAGTCTACATTTCTAACCAGTGTCCAGGTGATGCCAAGGAAGGGTGACAGTATGCGAGCAACACTTTTAAGCATGGGTTTAGTAATAGCCACTAAAGTTAGAGAGTTATGAGAGAATTATGTACATTAGGGTTTGCATGGTGACGGGCACATACTAATAAATGGTAACTATCACTATTAGCAGGAAGTGTTAGCCTGTGAGACAACACTGAGCTCCTGGTAGGGGGATACTGCACATGTGAGGGACTGAATTCCGTGAGACTTCTTTCCTTGCTCCAGGCACGAGCTCACGCTTTCGTCCCCACCTGCTCAAGACGGTCACTTCCTTAGCCTTAACCCTGTTTCACTGAAGCCTAGTTCTGCAGCCCCTCTGACTTGTTCCACTCAGCTCTGCTGTCCTTTGGCCTGGCAGATGGCCAGAAATGTTTTGTGTCTCCCCTTCTGGTTTCAGGAGAGTCTCCAGAGCTGTACTCTGAAAATAGTATAGTTCTGCTGAATTGCCCAACTCCTTTAATCTTCAAACTTCCCAACTATTAGAAGAGACACATAAAAATAGAAAAGAAATGAGTTGGCCAGACTTAACAGAAGCAAGGAGATGAGGATTTGGGAAGTTGCTGAAACCATTATTCACATAATGTGTCTATTGTGTCCCAGGAGACCTTGCGCTGAATAAGAGAAAAATCCTAGGCTAGGAGTGTGAAGGCCTATATTCTGATCATGGTCCTACCACTCACAGATTTTGTGATTTGAAAGAAACCACTTAAAGCTCTGATTTTCAGTTCCCTTCTCTGTCTCTGTAAAAAGATTGAATTAGATTCACTGTAATTATTTGTTAAATCAACTTCATTTTTAGTTTACTCATTGTTTCATGTTCATGTAATTTTTAAAATAAAAATGAACACAAAAACTAAGGTTAATAATTAAGGCACTTACTTATGATAAGATAATCAACTAAAATAGTCATTTTCAATGATTTTGGTTTCTTCTTTCTTTAAAATCTCAGGCCTTGGAATACTGATTTACCACATAACATGGAAGAAGTGAAGCTTTTACTTCATATTTGGGTAGCTCTGTTTTACAGCAATCAAAACAAAGTCATACGATCATCCCGAAAAGTAGTAGAACACAGCAACCCAGCAAAATACGTGTCCATAACTAGCACGTTAGAATCGTTTGAATTCAGTGAAATTGAGGAGTCCTCCGGTGTGGAAAGGTGCTCCGTAGACCCTCTGTTGGAGACTAATGAGGCTCCCAGAGGTCCTGCTGCCGAATTGTCCTTCCCAGACACTGACCCCCTGCTTCCTTTCATGAAACCACCGCCTGTGAGAGGCTTGGAGCTTTGGGTGCAGAATAAACAGAAAGAAATGTTTGCTACAGCAGGTCATCCAGAGACCCCAGAAAGCCAGAATTTCATCTATTCTTGTAATAATGAGGTGGGTAAAGCTGAATACTGTAAATGCTGGTATTATTTTTGAAGAAATTTTTTTGTACGTAAAATCACATTCATAACAAGACATTGGTTGCTTTTAGGAAAGTGGATTCTCTAGCTATGTAAAGGATTAGAATGCCAGAAACTTAGTTTACAAAGTCTGGATTGTCTGCAGGTGGAGCTTATCTACCATCCTGATTGAAGAAACAAAAGTAGGGAAAAAATCGTAGGCCTCAGATGATCTGGGAGCCAACCATAATTATGTAACTTTTTTTTTTTAATTTACTTATTTTTGGCTATGTTGGGTCTTTGTTTCTGTGCGAGGGCTTTCTCCAGTTGCGGCAAGTAGGGGCCACTCGTCATCGCGGTGCGCGGGCCTCTCACTATCACGGCCTCTCTTGTTGCGGAGCACAGGCTCCAGATGCACAGGCTCAGTAGTTGTGGCTCACGGGCCCAGTTGCTCCGTGGCATGTGGGATCCTCCCAGACCAGGGCTCGAACCTGTGTCCCCTGCATTGGCAAGCAGATTCTCAACCACTGCGCCACCAGGGAAGCCCCATGTAACTTTTTAGTTGTATGATTTGGGGCAAATTACTTGTTCTCTGAGCTTATTATCTTTTAAAAGAGGTGAATAATACTTATTCTGTTTACCTAGAATGGTGTTTATGGATCAAATGCAGTAATAATAAATATAAAAAATCTTTGATAAACCTTAAAGTAAACTAAAATTGAATATAGTAAAATTATTTTTAAAAACAAATCCTGAGACAGTAAATAAAATGCCAGACCTCTCATAGGTCTGCAGATAACTGTTTGTAAATATGGAAAATACACTTTGTTTCATTTCACTGTTCTCAACTGATAGGACAGATAATCAATTTTTTTTTTTTTTTTTTTTTTTTTTGCGGTACGCGGGCCTCTCACTGTTGTGGCCTCTCCCGTTGTGGAGCACAGGCTCCAGACGTGCAGGCTCAGCGGCCACGGCTCACGGGCCCAGCCGCTCCGCGGCATGTGGGATCTTCCCGGACTGGGGCACGAACCCGTATCCCCTGCATCGGCAGGCGGACTCTCAACCACTGCACCACCAGGGAAGCCCGATAATCGAATTTTAATTGGAGCAAATTAAAAAGTTGTATCAAGATTCTAAGTAAATGGATTGACAAAATACTTGCCTTTTTAAGCTTTCAAAGCAGATTTATTCCAGAATAATTTTACATGGGTTTGGGCACCTTCAGTGCCTGTGTTAACACTGAGTTTCTGTACCTGGGCTTCCATGGGGACTTGCAGGTCCAGGGGTGAGCCTCAGAGGGTCTGTGAGTGTCTGCAGATGCTCATCTTCATCAGAATGAAGACTGGTGGAACGCTGTGGGCCAGAGACTGGTCTGCGCCCTTCACTCGCATTAACTCAGTTAATTCTCACACAGCTGGGTGAGGTAAGGACCGCGCCACCCATCTTATAGGTGAGAAGACTGAGGATGGAGAAGTACACAATGGCCTGGAGGCACACAGTAAATTTTCTGGCCGTGACTCAGATCTGGACACTCTAGATGTTTCTCAATGTCGAATTCTGTGGATGTATTTATGTATATATATGCACGTATGTGTGTGTTTATATGTGTATACATAAAATATGTTACATGTGTATGCGTATTTTTTCTGAGGATGGGGTTCATAAATTTCATCTTATTCTCAAAGAGGTACATAAAATCACTACCTTAGAATAAGAAAGTATTTATAGTTTAGTCAGGCAGATTTTAATTATTACATATATATTCAATTATTACATATATATTTATACACACACTAGTTTCTTATAAAGTATTTTTGGTTGTGGTAATATATATTAACTGTTACTTTAGTAATGTCCAATTAGGAATGATTTTTTTGCAAACATGAAGGAGTATTAAGTAGAAAGTAGAATGTTAAAATTAATGATTCCTAACACTTTCTATAGCATATACTTAGAAATATGTTTCCATCATCTTCTTGAATACTGTACCTATACTTTAAAGGTGCACATACGTCCTGTACCACTCCCTATTCTAGGGCAAATTAGGATTATCAAAGTTTTCATTTCACTAAGAGCACAGGCATGGTGAGATTCACGAAATATTTGCAAATGAAGCTACTGACAAAGGATTAATCTCCAGAATATACAGGCAGCTCATGCAGTTCAACATCAAAAAACAAACAACCCAATCCAAAAATGGGCGGAAGACCTAAATAGACATTTCTCCAAAGAAGATACACAGATTGCAAAGAAACACATGAAAGTATGCTCAACATTACTAATCATTAGAGAAATGCAAATCAAAACAATAATGAGGTATCACCTCACACCAGTCATAATGTGGCCCAACATTATCAGCCACAGTATGATTGGGAGGGTCATAGAACTGTTCTCAGAATGAGTGTACCATCAAGCTTTTTCTATGCTTTGTATCTGGCCAGTCGTGTCCTCTTAAAACCAAGTCTCAGCTCCTCCCTGCCAATTACTCAAGTCAGTGCCTTTCTTTGACTAAGGCAGAAATGTTTTTAACAAGAGATTTGAAACACAGGTCCTGACTTACAACACGATTGCTTCAAAATATGGCAGGAAATCTGTGACCGTAGTGTTCCAGAACTACAGGTGTAGGTCAACTGTATGATCAATCCACTTTACCATATGCTGAACAAGACCATTCTTCAGCCTTTAAAAAAAAATAAAAGAAACAGCCTTTTTATGAGGTTATCAAAATTGTCCGGAGGTATTTCTGTTACTGTTTATGCTAAATCCTTTCTGGTACTGTTTATTAAATCAGTCCTTTTAGTTTAGTTTATTAATGCAAGCTGCACTGTGTTTTCTACTGCTTTGTTGAATAGGGAGGTATTATAATGAGAGAGATTATGTCTAGTTATGAGCTAAGAAGATAGCTCAGGGGTAAGGGACCTTTATGTAACAGAATAGAGATTGATACCTTGGGAAAGCTGCTTACCAGTGTATTCTGAGTACAAGAGATAATAATTAGTGTTTCCTCATGGGAACATTTCAGATGACAGTGTATTTATAGTCTAATTGAAAGCTGGTGTTTAAAATAAGTTATTCTTTGCTTTAAAGATTATCTTTTAATCTTACTAAAAAATAATTTAAATTGAGTACTTTTTCCTCTACTGCTGCATTTCTGAATTAAGTGATGCTATTTAGCAAACAGGCTGCATTTTCAAGTCTTTAAATTGCCAGTGTGGGTCTAGCCACTTTTCTTCCCAAAAGTCCTTTAAAAAAAAAAAAAAAAAAGGCTGTGCAACTAAGAAAGTTTCGGAGTTCTCGTGTGTGTGTATTTAGATAAAACAAATTCCTATTTGGGGGGTATTTTAAGCCTATCTAAGAATAGAGGGATTTTCTTGATCTCTACCCTGTGAAGATTCAAAAGAACAGAGCAAACTAAAATTGATCTTTGTCTATTCTGTTCTTCGCATATGTAAATGCTTGAAAAAAAGGTCTATTTGGCTCTTGATTTTTTTAATTAATTTATTTCTTTTGCTTTTATTGCTTTTCAGATAATTGGGGGGAAAGCCGAACAAGAGTCATCAGATAAACTAGAGACCTCTAATCTGGTGCTTTCTAGCATTGGAAGCACCCAAACTAATGGATCTTCTATTCCTGCTGAAGATAAAACCATTGAGCCACTTGATGGCACACAGGTGACTTCTTATAATGATACTGTCACACAATCCACATTCGCCAAGACTTACGATGGGATCAGCAGTCCGTCAATGATTTGTCAAAAGTCTGTGTACAGCACCCTTGAAAGCAAAGTTGATGTTTTTCATGCAAAAATGCAAACAAAAACAGGTGCTTTGCAGGGCCTTATCCAGCATAGCAGCCCCATAAACAAGGAATGTAAGTCATCGTTGGAAGGGAAGGATGATATGGGGTATGTAGTGATTAATCTGGAACCGGTTACATTCACTTTTGAAAACAATGCCTATGCACCAATAGAGACAGAAGTTGTAAATAGAGCTGATAAACCTACAACCTTTAATGTCGAGTTGATTAAACAAGTATCACCTGCTACAAGCCTTAAACATCCTGGGTCTGCATTTGAAAAGGCACAGACACAGGGTCTTAGGGACATTCCCTCTCTGGCAATGTCAGGACAACAAGGCGCTAAGTACCTTTGTGCCTCAGTGAGTAGAGAGACACTTGCTAAAGAAATGTGTTCATTACAGAAAGGACAGGCTGTTGCAGGCTCACCATCGCCATCTGATAATTCCCTGGTAACAGAGGCATTATCACTGGTTAAAAGTTGTAGTTATTTGTTACCCAGAGAAGACAGGAAGCTCTCTCAAGAATGTTTTCTGTCGACTCAGAGTCTCTTTAGCATCTCTTCGGAAGAGATTGTAGAGCCGTCCCAGCTTGAAGAAGTAGTCTCATCGTCAGCCTCTGCCCCCTTGGAAGAAAAGGATTCGCTTGACTGCATCCCATCGATGAGGAATGCTTCGGATGGCTCTTCAGAACTAAAGAATGACAAGAGTGGTCTAACCAGTGAAAATAAGAGTTTTGAATCATTTAATTCTGCATTTACCAAACAAACCAACCTATCTGTGAATAGAGAGGAAGTCAGCCTCGAGTTATCAGAGGAATATTCTGACCTTGACCTCACTCTCACCATATCACCACCCACGAGTCCCAGGGAAGAAGCACCCGCTGGTGAAATGGAGCAGCAGCAGGAGGCCCCGTTACCCTGCTTAGAGCTTCAGGAGACAGCGGAAGAAATAATTGAGCCTGAAGAGGTGCCTGACGTGAACTCTGCTGATCACACGTCAATGAAACCACTAGAAAGTGAGAGAAAAGGTGATAACTTACAGACAGTGGCTTTCATACTTTCTAAAGAAACCTGTGCCCTTGAGGTTGCGGAGGAAGTTCATGTTGCTTCAGACTTCCCCTTCGGTTCTTTAATTGAAGAAGTGTCACCAGCTTCTAGCCCTGACTGCCAGGTACCAGGTGAAGAAGCACAACCAGCTCGGGCTGTATCCCCAAGTAGTTTTAAACTCTGTGGTGAACACTGTGAGAAAAGTGACAGATCCTCCCAGGTTGAGTCAGTAGATTTGGCCATAACAGAAAAAGAAAATTCTTTTGTTGGTCCCACCCATCCAGTGGGACAAGATAACTTAACTCAGATACAGCAAATGCAGCTTTCTGCTGAAATGCCTCTAATACTAAAAAATCACCCAGGAAGAAAAGATAGATTTTTAACCCTTCCTGGTGAAGTCACTGAGAAAATTGTCCCAAGTGAGTGTGGTGAGGGTTACTCTTTCTCAGAAAAGGTGCCACACCATGATGCAGAGTTAAACCAGCCTGCCTCAGCTGCCACATGCAGAGATTCTCTAGAAAACCTGGTAACATCAAGAAATCCACTGCAACCAATGAGTGTAGAGAACAGAAATCCCCACCTAAGTCATCTTGTCGTGGAGACCAGTGAGCCTCCGTTTAGCCCTCAGAAGATCCTTGAAAATAAGTCTTTTGCCGACACGTTTGTTTCTACAACCACACCAAGTGGTGTGAATGTGTCATTAAAACAGCAGACCAGCCCTAAGAGCCTTAAGGAAAATGTCTCGAGCGGTGATTTGAAAATAAACGAACTCTGTTACATCCTGGTTAAGTCCTTGCGCTTTGGCCCAGTTGCCGGAGCTGAGGCTGTGCAGGCCCGCGGGAACCTGGAGCTCCCCGAGCCCACCATCTCCTCGGGAGGGGCCACCCTAACCCACAGAGCAGGACCCAGCAATGCAGGGATGGAGTTTCAAACACAGGAAATGTCGGTCGTCGGAATGGCCAGTCTGCTCAAGAAAAATGAAACTGGAGCTGAGTTATGTGAAACAGCTATAGATCTAGGAGGTGTCGGCTCTCAGCTGCACATCACCTCTTCAGAAGGCAGACACAAACCGGCCCACATGCTGCAAGATGGGTCACCGTGTGCAGCAAGAGATCTGCTGAATGGTGGGCTTTTCCCCGTGTATTTACATGCTGATTCTAACCAGAATACAGCAGCAACCGGTGAAACTATCGATACAGAGCCTTCTGCTTCCTTTGTTCCCAAATCTTGTGCCCCTCTTGTTTGTGGGGTCTTTGAAGAGCAGGTGGAAGATAAGAGTGCTGATGAGGGGCCGAGGGCTGAGTGGGGCTCTGTGACCCGAGGTGGAGGCATGGATATCAGTGTGAACTCTGTCATCCATTATGAACCACTTTCTGGAGACTCGGATCAAGACACTTTTGGTGAGTGTGGGAACCCCAGATTAGATACAGAAGAGTCCTGTACTTTGCGATGTAGTCACACCGAGAAAAAACAACGTACTTCCAGAGATGGTTTTGACTCTTTCCTGAACCTAAACAATAGTGATTATGATGACTGGGGCTACTCGAGCCAGGTTCCAGGGCTGGAGACGGGCATTCCTCCCAGAAGCTGGCCTGTGGGATTAAAGAAGGAAGATAAGTGTGTGCCCTGTTACGTCCAAATCCGAGATCTCCGTGGGATCCCCAGGGCCTACGCTAACTTCACTGTCACTAAAGAGCTGAGAGACACCACGAGAACCCTGCATAGCCTGTGGAGGCACCCCAGCGTCACGGCCAAGGGCGGCTTGCTCAGCTCCTGGACGGACACTTGGCAGGTGGCAGACGACCTCACCCAGAACACTTTAGATCTAGAGTATCTGCGTTTTGCACAGAAACTAAAACAAATTGTGAAGACGGGAATTGCTCCGTGTTCCGTACCTTCCACCACCGTCTTTTCTAAGGAGCCCCCTCTCCAGGGTGCCATGGGGGCTTTCCCTGTGACAAAAGTGCCCGAGTCCCCGAGGCTGCCTCCTTCCTCCCGTAGCAGGAGTCCCCTCATGGTGACAGTCGTGTACTCAGACCCCAGACACCAGAGTCAGCAGGCGAGAGGGCAGACACCCAGCTGTGTGGACCATTTCTCCTCCTCCTGGAAGGAGAGGTGTGGCCATGATAGAAATCAGCTCACAAACTCTGAACGAAATTCGACTGTTCCATACCATCTCAACAAACTGAAATATAATAGTACATTGAAAGAGTCCCGGAATGACATTTCCCTCATTCTCAACGAATACGCCGAATTCAACAAGGTGATGAACAGCCACCAGGTCACCTTCCAGGAGAAAGAGACACATGCTGCTTCTGGAGAAGCCGAACCCCGGGAGCTGTGTCCCTCCATCCCTCAGCCAGCCTCCTACGAGGACATGGTCGCAGACATGTGCACCAGTCTGCACGTCAAACTGGAGAGGGTCCTGAAGAAGGCTTGTACCAGGACCTTCCTCTTCCACCTCGTGGAGACAGAGGACAAGTCCTTCTTTGTAAGAACAAAGGTAAAGTGCCAGATTTTTCTTACAGTTTATATTATTTTGATGGCTGTCTTAAGTTTTTTGTAAGTAATACAGGATTCTCAGCTTCAGAAAGAAGCCATTGATATGGTGTTGCAGCTTCTCAGCTCAGTCTTTCCCTGCAGACTAAAGGTTTGGCCACAAGGATCTGCCGTTTGTACTCTATTTGAAGATTTGTATGATTTTCCAGAATTAGTGCAGTGAGTTCTTTTCATAAAACAGTACCAGTGGAGGCATATTCAATTGTACACACAAACACAGGCCAAAGGTAAAATTCAGCTTTAAAAAAAACTTAACCTGTGTTCCTCCACTAGTGTGGAGAGTGAGGGGAATCCAGGGTCCTTCTCAGGTGTGCGTGTTGGAGCCCCGCGTGCGCAGGTGAGGGGAACGTTGCCTCTCCTGATCCTCATGGTCTAACGGGACGTGAGAAACATGGTAAAGATACCTGTGCAGCTGTGGCAGGTGTGGCGGGGCAGGTGCGAAGATGTCATTCTGAGGGTGGCAGACCTGGTCGGGGGCCCAGGGACGTTCTCCTTCAGGTGAGGACGCCGCCCTCTCACCAGGTGTGGACGGGTAGACCAGTAAGAGTTCGGGTCCTGATGCCCGATGAGATTTGTTTCAGGTCCACGCGTGTCAGCCCTCATGCTAAGTCCTGGGTTAAGTCGGGGTGGCTGCCCCGGGATGACGTGTCCCAGGAGACCCCTGCCACCACCAGGCTGCTGAGGAGCACAGAGCGCCTGCAGATGTTTGCAACATCTGGGCTGAGTGATGAGCGTGACGGTTGCTATGACGGGTGCGCGGCGTGTAGATGCCAGGGCCGCTGCGGAGGAGCACAGGGCCCCAGACCGCGCGCTGGCCTCCTGGCGGGTCCTGCCCCGCATCGGTCAGTGTGGATGTCGCAATCATCAGGCACCTGCGGGCCGAGGCTCAGCGCTGCCTGGGGGGAAGCACGGGGCCTGAGGAGGCTTCCTGAAGGGTGGGGGGCGCCCCGGGGCACAGCGATCACCGTCGGGTAAAAGGGCCACGTGGACGTCACGCGGGGGCACTTGGACTCTCCTGAGCTCCCTGCAGGGCACCGAGAAATGTTTCTGAAAGATGAGGAGCGGGGCTTCCCTGGTGGCGCAGTGGTTGAGAGTCCGCCTGCCGATGCAGGGGACACGGGTTCGTGCTCCGGTCCGGGAAGATCCCGCATGCCGCGGAGCGGCTGGGCCCGTGAGCCATGGCCGTTGAGCCTGCGCGTCCGGAGCCTGTGCTCCGCAATGGGAGAGGCCACAACAGTGAGAGGCCCGCATACCGCAAAAAAAAAAAAAAAAAAAAAAAGATGAGGAGCAGCACGTTTGCACTTGACAGAGAGTGGTCCCTCCACCACAGCACGGAGAGTGGATTAGAAAAGTGAGGCAACCGGCCTCAAACCGAGGCTTCCCCGTGTCGCCCGAGTCAGCAGTACGTTCTCCTGTGAGGTGGCTGATGGCTCCTGTTTTGTATCATTTAATATGATTTTTAAATAGTTTTTTCCAGAATTGTGGAATCAAGGATCCTTTTGTTGTCCAACGTTCTTCACAAATGGCTGCCGTATCTGGTCTGCCCTCCGCCTGCCCACCTCCCCATTGTCTTTTTTGCAATTTCTGTGCCATTTTGGTAAGATTTTAGTTGAAAAAATAAAGCATTAAGTGGCCTTCAGTCTTTGGAAGGTGCTTAGCCTCCAAAAGTAACCTGGAAATTATTTATTTATTTTAACCTTGAATTAAAGTTGATTTTCTCTGGCTGAGTAGATACGCCACAGCCTGACCTGCGCTGAAATAAGTCAGGGATCGACTGAGTTAGCACCATGGCCATGTCCTTGTTTTGCCACATTGAGCAAAATACCTGATTTCTTTTTGCTTCCATCTCAAAAGCAACAATGCACTACTTTAGTTCTCCTGTCTTTTACAGAGAGCACAGGTGATGCTGGTTTTTATATGGGAGCAGTCACAGCGATGTTTATCGTAGTAGCACTTCTAGATAACGTGCTTGTTTCAGTAGCGACTGTATCATTTCAGGGTAATATTTTATCATGTGGCCACTATTTACAACAGAAAATAACAAATTGTGTGCACCTTTAAAACAACTTCAAGTGAGAAAGTGGACATAGTATTAAAGTACATTTGAGAATAAAGTGTGATCAAGAGCGAAGTGTTTTTAAAAAGTTCAGAAAGCTATGGTGGAGAATCCATCTGTCCTGGAGCATTCACCAGTGATGGGGTATCAGGCCCTGTTTACTCATAAGGTGATTCTGGGTGACAGGATGGCCCAGAATTCCACAGGAGCTGATGAAAATGTTGAACCTATCAGAAAATTAATTCAAATCGTTCATTAGTAAAATAGGTGAGGATTTATAAGGATTTATATTTAGATATTTTAAGGAGCTCTTTGTTAAAAGATACCTTGTCTGTAGGAATGTCTTTGAAAATACATCACCATACTTTTTTTCTCATTCTATTTTTAAATTTTTACTGGAGTATAGTTGATTCACTATGTTGTGTTAGCATTGCCATACATTTTGAGTGAAAACTTGAAGTCAGAATTTGAGTTGTCTTGAGATCTGGGGGGGAGACTGACCAAAGTCACACCCTATTTTAGAACGGAAATAACAAGGGATGGTCAGTGTTTTTGGTAAACCTCCAGAATCCTTCAGACAGAAACAATGTCAAAATCATAGAGGACAAACAAGGTTAAGGAATTTCTTTAACTACACGAACTTATCCTCCCAATGAGGCTTATTGCAGAACTGCTCTGTGGAACACAGCTGCGCCCCATACCCAGCCACAGTGTAACACCCGGCTCCCGCCACTCTTCAAAGCCTGGGTCCAAGCCACTGCCAGCTTCCAGAATCCGTCCTTGTTAACAATACTCAAAGTAATGCATAGGCATCGTGGGTATTGTCCAAAGTCGTAGAAACATTTTGACTGGCGATGGCATTTTTAAAGTAAATATCTGCCTCCCCAAGGTAACTCCCTTGAAGAGGGTGAGATTCATGTATGTATATTAGTCTGATGTTTCAGAAGAATCCACCTTTGATACTTTATGAACATGAAAGATTCATTACAAAGTGCTTTGCCTTTGAAATAAACTTCTAAATCCAGTTGTCAGTGATACCCAGGAGTCATTTTATATGTGAAAGCTCATCTAGTGATAAGATAAACTGCCATTTATGTTGCCTTATTAGAACATAATTTAGTAAACAGGATGTGGTCTTTGATATTTTTAGTAAACTGTAAAAGTAGTTCTGTGCAAGTATCCTTTTTTAAATCATGTCTATTTGTGAATCTTTCAGCATATTCTAAGGAAAGGAGGCCACACAGAAATTGAACCTCAGCATTTCTGTCAAGTGTTTCACAGAGAGAAAGATACGCTCATAGTCATCATCAGAAATGAAGATATATCATCACATTTGCATCAGGTAGGTTTGGAAGTAACTTTCTTACAGAGAAATGTATTCTGGGCATTTTATGTTATTCTATAATTATCAGGCTCATCACTGCCTTTTTATTTAGGGAAGAAGTTAAAGCACAATACCATTGAATCTAAGTGGGAAGATAATGGGGTTGAGATACTGTACTACTGATACTAATGTTGTAATTTACCAAGGTATTTATAAGGCAAATTATGTCTCAGAGTTAAGAACATTTTCATAGTAACTAAGGGAGAACTTCGATGGAGAGAGAGACTGGTAAAATTTTCTCACCTGAAATATAAATCTACATCTGTTGATGTCTAACAGTAATAAATCTTGCTTTAAAAGGACTTGTGAAAATTTTCTTAACTCTTTGTTACCATATTTACCTATCAGTTAAATAAAAGGAATTGCTTGTCCCAAAATGCTCTGACATTGAGGCTCGGCCTGGGCATACGGTCCTGCGTCAGGAGGCAGGAACTGAACCCACAGCACGGACGCCACGTGAAGCGGGAGACTAGGGTGGTGGTGAGCTTGCCACCTGCCTGATTACAGGTCCCAAACCTCGGGTGTTCTCCCCTCACTCCATCTCCCACCTTTGGAGTTGAGGGAGCACTTTGTAATTAACTCATCTTAATGAGTTTGCAGCATTGCTGATGGAGTTAAAATTCCTTACTAACTGACAGAATTACCAGTGAGTCATCAAGGTTAAAGGTATTTCCAGGTGTTCCTGAGTTTGGACACCCTTGAACAGAAGTGACAAAAGTGACCCAATGAACCTGTCTTCACCGGGGACCTTTTTGTTTTAGATTCCTTCTCTGCTGAAGCTGAAGCACTTTCCCAGTGTCATCTTTGCTGGAATCGACAGCCCTGAAGACGTCCTCAATAACACCTACCAAGAGCTGTTCCAGACAGGAGGCTTTGTGGTGTCAGATGACAAAACACTAGAAACTTTAACATTAGGTTTGTCTCTCATTTTCCTTTCTTATCTAGTCAAATCAATTTCTCCTTGCCCAGTAATTCAAATATTATTTCATCAAAAAGAAATTAGTGTCAACTCAAAATATGTCACCATCTGTTGAGGGCTTAATTTCTGTCATATGCTGTGCTAAATAAGCACTTTGCTTTTGACCTCTTTTGTATTAACCAATTACCTTCACCACCAAACCTCTCAGTAATGTGGCTAAACTACTCATACACATTGAGAGTTTGTTATATTCAATTCCTCCCTTTGCCAAATCAAGTCAGCTACATATTTGTTTAGAATCAGCCCTCTTTCCTCCATTTCTGTTGCCATCACCCCTACCATTCTGTCGGTATCATGGAAATCTAAAGAATGGCTACTGGAAGTCTTCTCAGTTATCTGCTTAAACACTCATGTATAAATAGTCTCTCGGGGCAATGAATTTGTCATCAAAGAATGTTAGAGCACAGGGCAGACACTTTATATACAATCAAAACCTGCCCAGCTCTGATAGCACATTACAAGTAAATATGGATACCACTTCTCCATTGAAGAGGAGGAGGACATACCTTAACAAGTATGAATGTTGCATAGAAAGTGGAGTTGAAAATATTGGTCGATTCTGTATTTAGAAGCCTAGACCTATCTTCTCTCTGTTGCAACAGGAGCCCACCTTCATTCCATCCATAGATTTATACACACTCAGAGCTTTTAACTGCTGATGACTGCAGTACTCTTCTCTCCTGCTAGTGTGAGAAGGTGGGGCTGGGATGAGGGACCACGGGTTAAAGTGTGGTACAGCATCCTTCCTGCCCAGCTACAGGAGTGGCAGTGATGGTCAGCACTCAAACACGGGGCCTTATTCTTACAAATCATCATCTCTGGGCTGTGACTAGACAAGCCAAAAATCCTAAAATACATCTTCTCTTGTCAAACTTGTTCTATTCTGTAGTACAACTGAAGGAAATTGTCAAAATCCTGGAGAAACTAAATGGAAATGGAAGATGGAAGTGGTTGCTTCACTACAGGGAAACTAAAAAGCTAAAAGATGATGTGAGGTGAGACCTTTATGGAATGTGAGGCCTGGGTGTGGGGGAGGGTGGAGACACCCGGGTTCACCCAGAAAGGCTCCCTGAGCTCTGGACCAGTGTCATCCAAGTGTTGCCACAAGGTCCCTTTGCAAGAACATAAATCATCTGTATCACTGAAGGCAGTGTTTAGGTCTGTGGACTGTTTTTCGGGTTTTGTTTTTATAGCAAGGCTTTCAGTGCAGGAAGCTGTGTTGTGACCATAATCCAGAGTTTGAGTTGCCTTCTCCAGACCAATAGTGACCAAGTCAGACACACACAGGAATCCTAAAATGTAAAAAAACTAAATTCACTTATGGGTTTTTGGACATTTATTCATAAATTAGGTTGCTCCAGTTATAAGGACAGAAAAATTGAGACCAGCATGTAGCCTTAAGTTAACTCTCAAATAATAGACTAGAAACAGGCAGACCCCCCTTAAATGAAGAGACTTGGGGCCCACGGGAGGCCCTTCCCTATCAAAGATGGGCCTGCAGGTTGTAATGAGACGAGAAAATGAGTGTGGGAACGCGGAGGTGGACTGGGGGAGTCTACAGATGGGACAGGTCATCTGTCACAGGACTGTCCTAATAAGTTCACACATAGGAAGTAGACAGTACAAACCCACTTTAATGATGTGGAAGTTGAGACACAGAGGATGCCAGACCTGACCCAGGCAGACAAGGAGGAAGTCAAGAAGCTGGGCTTTGACCCGGAATGTTCGTCTCCGACCTGACAGTTACCTTCTGTTGGACCGCACTGCTTTCTCCAGAGGAAGACAACTGAAATTGTGGATGTGCACGGGATCTCGAAAGATGGCCGAGAATAGCAGTTGGGGAAAGGCTTGCACTTAGAGGAACTCGTACAGGAGGAAAAGAGGGAGCGGAACGGAGAGCTGAGACTGCCAGGGAGGAAGGGGCTCCAAGGGGCCCTCACAGGGCTTAGTTAACACAGCACTTCAGAGGGAAGGTGCAACTTCAGGCGTAAGTACAGAAGCAGATGAAAGCTGAGGTGACAGAGCACACCTGTTAAGATCGGTCAGTGGAAATTAATTCAGCCTGCATAGGACTTCACGTAAACAGAGACACGTCACTGGAATCTCTTCAAATCAGGCTAGTCTCAAATAGAACTTTTCAGAAAACTTATCATATCCTTTTGCCCTTGGAGGCGGGGAGAATTTGTCCAAAACTAAAACGAAACAGAACAAAAACCATACGTGGTTATCAGTAGCTACAAAACCATCCTCTACTTCATCTCTAGGCAGATACAGGACTAAATAGATACATACTTTTTAAAATATGCAAAATAATGCCACACATAGCATAAAATAGTAATTAGAAGCATATAAAAAATTTCTGTTCACAGTGATCAACTATGTACAGTATGATGCCAGGCATATAAATTTACACGTATGAAGGATAAAACCTGGAAGGAAATTCATCATGACACAGTTCATGGTGTGACTAGAGCTATGGGAATATGCAGGCTTTGGGTTTTCTCCAGCAAGCAGGAGCGAGGGTGTGAGTACTGGAGGGGCTGCAGGATGGAACATTTTCCTCTAAAAGGAAGAATAAAAGGCAGAAACAAGATTTAAAGTGAGGTGAGAAAATTCTCTCTGTTAGATGATCTTAATGAAGTTGGTGACTATCTAACCAAACAGAAGTAGAGTGGTTTTGGAGAGCCAAAGGCCGGGAAGCACTGCTGTATGAGACAGGATGCAGGAAGGGGCCCGCTGGGAATGAGTGGGAGGCTTGCCAGCCGCATGGCTAGAAGCAGTGTTCGATGACCATGTGCTGTCCCTCCTGACGGAACGAGGAGCAAGTACACTCAGAATGTTTTGAGGGAACTCGACAGGACAGTGACATCTGGGAAGCCAAGTGTGTCGTACAGAAGAACAAAGAAGGGAAAAGGAGTTTGACTAAGTATAGTGAAGGCCAGAAAAAGTCGAGGAATAAAGCAACTGAAAATTAAGATACAGAAAATCTTTCACAAACTTAGACTTATCTAAATTTAACATTTTTGTGTATTTTTCAGAGTGGATTCAATTGCACATAAAAAGAACTTAATACTGAAATCGTATCAGAGTGCAAATATCATTGAGCTGCTTCATTATCACCAGTGTGACTCCCGATCAGCAACAAAAGCTGAGCACCTGAAATGTCTGCTAAACCTGCAAATTCAGCATGTCCACGCCAGGTTTGCCGTCTTCCTTACAGGTAAATTCATAGCCTTAGTTCTAACTTCCATCAACCAGTTAACACCCAGTAGGTCCACTCTAGAAACATCCTTCCAAGCGGAGTCACTGGCGGCCAGGAATAAACGCACATGAGGCTGGGGCAGCAGGTATTGTGGGTTTTGTCCTGTTAACAGAAAAAAAAACAAACAAACCCTGTACCAGATCTGTTAAGTGTAACCATCTAAGCTTTTAAAGAAGTGCCCATCAGTGGTTTCAGCTCCCTCCCTCCCACCACCTCCCATGGAGGCGGCTGCTCCCAGAGCTCCAACCTCATTCCTTCCTCAAAACAGGCTCGCTTTTTCCTTCACATGTATGAGTCTTTTTTTTCAATAAAAGGGATTTTGCTGCTTTTAAAAAATAATAATGAATTTTTTCACCAAAAAAGGTTGTTTTTCTTTTTACAGAAAAGCCTGTTGTCTCCAGAGAAGTCTTTGAAAACAGTGGCATCCTTGTTACAGATGTAAATGACTTTATTGAAAATATACAGAAAGTAGCAGCTCCGTTCAGGAGTAGCTACTGGTAAGAACACTTGTGACTCTCTCCCACGTGAGCTGCAACTGACAGCAGATGCTGACATCTGTGTCTGCGGGAAACCAGTTGCTCAAAAACTTTTGTACGTCATGCTGTAAATTTAAAGTTTTGTTTATTTAGGGGTGCTGCCAGTTTGGCATAAATGGGACTTTCTCAAGTATCACTAATGAAATAACTAACCTACTTTCTAAATGAGTGTTTTCACCTGCAGTCCATCTGCTGCCAGGATGGAAGACAATGTAGCCTGCATGCATAGACATTTTCCCCAGTAGGTAGCATCCTATTTATGGAATAGTTCTTGGTTATTTTATTTTAAAGACGGAATTATCAATTTTGTATTTATCCAGGTGATTTAACTGCAGCTTACCTAGACATCGGTGATGCCAACAACAAATTAGTATTTTCCCCTTTTCTTTGAAAACCTTTGATTTTTCAAATATGAGAAGACCGTTCTGTGTATCTCAGTGTTCTACAACTTGGGGGAACATTTTTCTTCCTGTTTTACACATTGCCAGAATGTCTGACTTTGCTGTCTGACTTTGTTCACATCAGCACTGTAGTTTTCCATCAGTTTTGGGTTACAGTGTTCAGTATTATTGTTTTAAATTATTTTCATTTTAAGCAGAATAGCTTCAAAGCTATTAACTGAAATTAATGATAAAAATAAGAATTTCACAAGTGTACTCAACTGTAGCAAAAATAAGTCTGTTTTAACCAGTAGCTTTGTTTTTGCACGTTAAGGTCAGAAATGCACATGTAATGCATGTTACATAGCCTGTTTTAAAGGTTTTACCACCTGTGTAAAAACTAAAATCTTCAATGGTTTTATCTGCTGTTATTCATGCTACACTACATAAACATTTTTTACCTAAATGGTACAAATTTATAAACTGTCATTTTCACTTACTCAGTTTTTGTAAACACCGCACTACAAAAATCAACCCTCTGAGGAAGAAATAATCATTTATTTATATTAGAAATCATTTCTACAACAATCTTTAAAACCAAGCAAAAATATTTAAGATACATAGTATCTATTGGAACAAAGGTTTTTGTAACTAATTGGTTTCAATAAAGACAACTACAAATCATTCCACTGCTTCTGCAATGATTTTATAGCAAATATTAAATTTGTAAGAGAATGTTCTACAGCAGTTTAAATTTTTTAGGCCATTTAGCAGAATAAGTAGCTTCCAAAAGAATCCTACCACTTACCTCACTTTTGCCTCCATCTGTCAAGCCTCATCCCTGCAGGCCTGCCCGGTGCTTTCCCCTCCCTCGTGCGGTGCCGAGCAGCAGGCTCCAGCAAGAGGACACTTCACAACTCTCTGCTCGGCCCTTCCAGGGGGTCATGTCAACCTGCACAGGAACTTCCCTCAAAAGCCATTTATCTGCTTTTATACTCCCCCTACAGAACCGAAAGTGTTCCTTTCCCCTCGTTATGTTCTTAGGAGGAGGAAGAATGACTGTGTTTTAATTATTCTCACCCTAGCTCTTGCTTAGAGACCCACTCAGATGATTTTTACCCCAGGAATAAGAATCTAATAGGACCATAACTGTATTTGGTACACTGAATTAATTTAAAATTACTACGGAAAAGGAAAGTAACATTTACAGCGCACCTGCCAGCCGTGCTCCTCCCCTGAAGAGCCTTCCAGCACCCATGAGGCCGCCCGTTCTGTAACTGAAAGCTTAGCCAGGCCACAGAGGAGCAGGTCTCCAGACTGAGCTTCTGCAGAGACTGCCCTCATCACCTTTGTGCCCCGTTGGCCTGGCACAGAAATGTTAGTTGTTCCAATAAATACACCGAATGCAGAATATGAAAACATCCTGGTGCTTCCTTCACATTACTAACCCAGCTTGTGCCTCCACCTGCGTTAACGGTTCACAATGTGAAATACTGCAGGAAAAGAGGGGAAAGGCCTGCTGGAATTTTAGATAATCTTATGCAAAGGAAGCAGTTCTTTTCAACCAGGGTGATCTAGGGTTGTCACGCCAGGGAGGTGCATACAATGTGCAGGACAGCCCACCTACAACAAAAAATTCTCCAGCCAAGAATGGATAGTGTGAGATTGAGAAAATGAGCTAAAGTAATCACTTGGATAATCGAAGTTATTATTACCCTAAATCTTTTAACAGATCGCCTACCTTAGTCTATGTCCTTCAGACTCAACTTTAAAAGAGAATACAGTTGCAATGTCCTCATTCCTCCGACATAAATGACAGACTCAACTATAAAAGAGAATACAATGTCCTCGACGTAAATGACAGCACATACAGTGAGGCTTGTAACAATCAAGGGGAAAGGAGGTACCACTAAAATCTATGTCTGTCTACAATCTGAATTAAATGAAAATACTGGGACTTCCCTCATGGCACAGTGGTTAAGAATCCACCTGCCAATGCAGGGGACACGGGTTCCATCCCTGGTCCGGGAAGATCCCACGTGCCACAGAGCAACTAAGCCCGTGTGCCATAATTACTGAGCCCACGTGCCACAACTACTGAAGCCCACGCGCCTAGAGTCCATGCTCCGCAACAAGAAGCCCACACACCACAACGAAGAGTAGCCCCCGCTCACCACAGCTAGAGAAAGCCCGTGAATAGCAAGGAAGACCCAACACAGCCAAAAATAAAATTAATTAACTTATTAAATAAATAAATATATTAAAGCACCCATTCCACTGGACGTCACTTACTCTCTGATGGGAACGAATCCTTGTTCTAAACCACTACTAAGGATATCTAAGAGAGTCTAATAATTATATTGTATCAAGTAATTCGAAGTCTACTCACAGTGAAGCCAGATGGCAGCGCTCCACCATCCACTAGGGTCTTCAGCACTCTTCCCCAGCATCCGTTTTCAGCTCTAGTGAAGGAGATGGGCAGCTGCGTCAAGGCCAGTACAATACTTACTAACTCTGAACTGTCAGGACACAAAAGACCAACAAGAGGGAGGTGGTTTCCAGAGTTTGGCTTTATTTTGCAGTACAGAAATCATGTGGAGCCATTGTGAGACAGACATCATTGAAGCAGAGGTTCGGTCAAATCAATACTGCGTTGCAGCAGCTTGGTCCGTTGAAGAAGCCACACCTGGGATACAAAAGAAGCTTCTACGTTTACCTGCTTTATGATAGTTTCTTTCCCCTCTGCTCTCATCAAATTTATTAGATTAAAACACCACACACAGGCTTCCTCCAAAATGACTCTCAAAGTCTGGAGTTTGGTTAGAATTGGAGGCCCACGTAAACCAAGCTTGTGGCTATGCTGCCTGGGCACTGTTGTAACACTTGATGTAAATGTAAAGCGGGGGGCAGGAGTGAGGGATGCTGTCCCCAACAATGGAACATTCGATTCCGTATCTCCTTCAGGTCAAGAGGACAGATGGCACGCAAACTGTACTGACACAGCTCTTGAGCAGCAGAAGCTCATAACTGCAAAGGCTACACTGATTAAAAGATACAAATACTGTATCAAGTTCTCTGTATCAGTATCACAATGTTTTAAAACTGATCCTTCACTAGAAAAAACAAGCCAGTATTGGTTAAATTGAACAGAAGGTGGGAACCTGCCAATTCTGAAGAGCCACTCCATGAAAACAAGTTAACACATGGTATTAGAAAGGGGAGGAATATGTACTGTACAGTGCTCCGCAATCTCTCAGCTTTGATTACAAAAGCAGGCCTTACAATATTGATTTCATACAATATGCATCATTTGTCAAATTTTAAGTTTGTCCTAATTAGATGATAACATGTACTGCTGTTAGTCTTCCCCATAGATGTCATTTTTCTTGCGCTTCATTTCCTCAAAGTCAAACTCGGATCCCATCATCCTCTTATAGATGTCCTTAATGTCATCACAGGTTGTCTCAAAGTGAGTTGTGGCATCATATGTACGGGATATAAAGATCTGGAAATGAAAGTCACAAAGACTTAAGACTATTTAGTGATGTCTCCCAATAAAGCCTGGTAATTACCCTTTTCAGATCGCCACTCACCTGGCTTTCTGTTCCCAAATCTTTTGGTACAAGGAGGTCACTGATGCTTACGAATCTGGAGGGGAAAAAGAATTAAGTAAGCAGGGAAGTTGACACGCCCACTCACTGCTTTGCCTGAAATTCAAAACCCAGGCTGGTAAGAGATGATGGCTGCTCTCATTGTTCTCATGGGGTTCTGCTCACCATGGAGCCAAAGGCAGTCCTGGGTTTGAGCTGCTATAAATGAACGCATCACTTACTTCTGCTCAATTGGTTCCAAGAGTTCCAGAGCTGGTCTGATTTCTTTCTCGGGCTCCTTGGTCTCCACGGTTGTGCTGGCGATGGCAATGTACTTGCCCTGTGCGGCCACATTGTGTGCGGAGGAGATCATGCAGACATAGATATCTGCAAGCAAGCAAAGCCACCTCACTGCCAGGGTCTTTAAACCTTGGGCCTGTGTGTGCACTCAGTTTCACCCATACTTCATTGAGGTGTGAGTTAAAATTACTTGGAACAGACTGGATCTTCTAAGCTTAAGTTCTATATGGAGACAAACAAGGTCATACATAAAATATACAAATATTCAGCAACTCTTAGCCTACTGGAGATAAAGGATTTATGTGGCAGTGAACGGTGGACGGGGAGATGACATTCTCTACCCAGATGTCACAGCTCACTGTGGAAACCTGTCTTCCTCTCTGAACCCTGCATTTAGAAAGGTTTTGAAGAGCTAAGATAGGATTTATTTAACTACTGATTTCTCATTTTTTAAGCGATGTAAAATTGCAAACACAATAAGCTATTCTTGAGTTGGCATAAGCTCATAATAATTCCATAGATTCTACCTGTCTGTACACCACTAAGTAACTACGTAATTTGCAATATAGAAGATAATTACTGGGCTCCCTTTACTCTTTTTACACTCTCCCTGATCCTGAGATCTACTTGGGAACCCTTGAAAGATTACTTTCGTCTGTATCTCTTAGTTCTCATAATTTCTGTGATTTCGTTTCTTACGTGGAAAAAAAAATTAAAAGCTTTAGGGCTTCTAACTGAAAGGAAGATGGGAAAAGCTAGTGGATGAAAGAAAACTGGTTAAAGCAAACAGATTAGGAATTACGATTTCAGAGCTAAGTCCTGATCTTTTTTTTTTTAATTTATTTATTATTTATTTTTGTCTGCGTTGGGTCTTCATTGCCGCATGCGAGCTTTCTCTATTTGTGGCGAGCAGGGGCTACTCTTCGTTGCAGTTCACAGGCTTCTCATTGTGGTGGCTTCTCTTGTGGCAGAGCACGGGCTCTAGGTGCGCGGGCTTCAGTAGTTGCGGAGCGTAGGCTCAGCAGTTGCGGCACGTAGGCTCAGCAGTTGCGGCTCACGGGCTCTAGAGCACAGACTCAGTAATTGTGGCGCACGGGCTTAGTTGCTCCGTGACATGTGGGATGTTCCCAGACCAGGGATCAAATCCCTGTCCCCTGCATTGGCAGGCGGATTCTTAACCACTGTGCCACCAGGGAAGTCCTGCTAAGTCCTGATCTCAATCAGAGAAATCAAAGTTGTTTTCTAGCACATTGCTAAAATCAAATACAAGTATTGACAAATCATGACATAAAAGCAGTGCTGTCATCAGCTCAAAGTAACAGTGAAATCAGGTCAACTAATAAGCATAAACCTCCACAAGCACAAATGTTCAAACCAGGCAAGACTGCCTGCTCATCCAGTCCAGCCTCTCAGTTCTACGGAAGAAATGGAGGCCCAAAGAGGGGGTACAAGTCCAAGGCGAAGCTCCTAGGCAAACGTTTCCATTTCAAAGTGATGACTTAGGATCTCTATGAGCTAAAAGGGATACATCACATTTTATTTTCCATATGTAAACTAAAGTCTCTTCACTATGATAGAGCAGATAAAATTTGGAATTTCTACACACACCTGCTTATCTTCAAACCTGACCTGACTTCCGATTGACTTGGTTCTGTGGAATAATGATCTGGCAGGAGTTGGCATCGTTGGTGTTCTTGATGGGGTGGTTGAGGATGCAGATGACTCTGATCACCTGGCCCACTTTCTCGACTCGATCCTTCACGTAGCTGGGATCACAGATGAGCTGCTTACAGCGAGCGATCTGTAACAAAGCATTAAAGACTTTCTAATGGGTATAAAGATGCCATCGTTCTTGAACATCGCCTGTTATCTTCATCAAGTTAACTGTAGATAATTAGTGAATTATAGATAACTATTAAAATTAGCTTTGCCAGGCTTCCCTGGTGGCGCAGTGGTTGAGAGTCCTCCTGCCGATGCAGGGGACACGGGTTCGTGCCCCAGTCCGGGAAGATCCCACATGCCGTGGAGCAGCTGGGCCTGTGAGCCATGGTCACTGAGCCTGCGCGTCTGGAGCCTGTGCTCCGCAACGGGAGAGGCCACAACAGTGAGAGGCCCGCGTACCGCAAAAAACAAAAAAAACAAAAAAACCTAGCTTCGCCGACAATCCCTATAAATTCTCCTGGAGCAAATTATAAATTCTAAATCTTATTGAAATATTAGGAAAAGTGTGTTGCACGGTTTTCAGACACATAAGTTTTAAAACTGGGCAGAAGAGGGTTCAAATCCTGGCTCTACCCAATCTCAAAGAGGTTGTTGTTAGGATTAAATGAAACAGTGTATTTAAGGAATGTCATTATATGTGAATGGACCCAGTGAAAAGTAAATGGCCTATAAATAGTTCTTTCTAATATTAGAAACAGACCATAATCTCTCCTTTTAAGACTATACTTACTATGTAAAACTTAAGTTGCAAGATAAATTATGTATTATTATATTATAGTCTTCCTCTTTATATCAAAGCCCTGAAATGTCCTAAGAGGAAGCAGTTGTCTGAAGCAAAGAAAAATGGAATGAATAAAAAGAACTTTGAGATATCAGATTAAGACGTTTATCTCTATTCCTAAACATCTATTATGTGTATGCTGGAAGCACAAGATAGTTACAGAAGACCCACAACAATAAAGGGTCAGATGGCCAGCTAGTGAATATATAGATTATATGGTCTGAACCCACAAAATACCATCAGGAATCCCAATTTTTTTTTTTTTTTTTTTTTTTTTTTGCGGTACGTGGGCCTCTCACCGCTGCGGCCCCTCCCGCTGCGGAGCACAGGCTCCGGATGCTCAGGCCCAGCGGCCACGGCTCATGGGCCCAGCCGCTCTGCGGCATGTGGGATCTTCCCAGATCGGGGCACGAACCCGTGTCCCCTGCATTGGCAGGCGGACCCTCAACCACTGCGCCACCAGGGAAGCCCCCAAAATATTTTTTTAAACATAGTTTCTCAGTTTCTTTTTTGAACGGTTCCATTTGTAAAAGTTGATGGTTCATGAAATATGGTCTGGCTTGCAGACCAACAGCAGTGGCACCATCTGAGAGCTTGCAAGAAAATGCAGACCCACCAAAGACCTACTGAATGAGAAACGTGTACTTTGACAAAATTAACAATTTACATTCAATTCAAATTTGAAAAACACTGCTCAAAACTCCACTTGGCCAGTTCCCTGGCTAAACCCCAAATAAAATAATGTTAATAGTAATGATTATTAACATTATTAATATTTAATAATTTATTAATAATAAATAGTAAAACAGTATTGGCCAAGCCCCAATTCAACCAATAAGTTATAAGTGGTACATATAAAGCTAAATTTAAATGAAAATTTGGGAGACAGGCACCAACCCACACTACATATATAATACTTACCATTTAGAGCTCATTCATAATTTCTGTTTTAGTCTAAGCAACAATCAACACAACAGAAAATATTAAACATTATCTATAATTAGTTTTCAGTCATTACGAATACCAAGTTACCATAAAGAAAACATACATGGTGTGAGATCTAGGATCGATGTCCATACCAAATTTAGTACTTATTAAACAATAAAGTTTTCTTTATGAGAATATTGATATTTCTTAAATTGTAAAAGCTACTTACCTCTCCTTCAGATTTTACACCAATCACTTTTCCATTTTGCATAATGATTTCTTCAATTGGTTTATTCAGCATGTAGGTACCTCCATAAATAGCACTTAGCCTAGCAAAGTATTTAAACTACAATTAGTAGTTATAATTATAATCAATCAGTAATTTATAATTATTTCAACTACTAAAGTCTCCTTTCTTAGATTTTAATGAGTTACAGGAAACATGTATTTGTTCAGTTTCCTTCCAGAAGGCATTCGTTTAAGTTATAAAAGCATCAATTCTAAAACAGTCAAAACCATGTAATGATGTCTACACAATGATGTAGTTATGAATATCAAGTGCAAACAAACAAACCACACTGACCAGTAGTGGAAGAACAGCTTGTAAGTCTAATCCTCCTGCATATTAAAAATTAAGACTCTGAACAACCAAAAATCTATCAGGAAGCACACTGGACAGTGAGTAAAAGCAGGCAGAAACTAGACAAGAAACTTGAAGGAAGCAACTGGATGAGATCTTCATGTGGTTTGTATGGCTCTTCCCCTGACAGAATGATCTACCCAGTCCTTGTAACATGGGACAGCTAGAACAGAAGCAAAAAACCTGCAGTCTTACTGACTTAACGTGCCGTAAGATAGAGTTTGGGGCTGTATGAGGAGATAAAAATTGTAGGAGAAAGACTTCCAAAATGGGGAGCAACCAAATTACAAAATCTCTTCAAATTCTTAACTAACTCCAGAAATGCTTGTACACAGGAGAGAGACTCCAAGGAACCCAGCAAAAAGCAAAAGCTAAAAGGCAAAAAGACGTGAGGAGAAACTACAGCTACAGGCCTTAAGGACAAATAAGTTTGAAGTTTGAAACTGCCATATTAAAGGAACTTGGTACATACCTTGGGCTTTCCAATGAAACCCCAGAGGACCACACCTCACTAAGGATCCAGCCAAAGACAAAAGACCCCCCCACCTACAAAGTATAAAATCAAGTCTCCAAAAGTTCAAGGTGAATGGCCAATAATTTAAGTGCCAACTCAAAACTAAAATCAACACTCATCACAGAAAGAATCCAGCATCTCTACAATATACCAATCAGTATGTCCAATATACAATCAAAAATTACTGGACACGTGGAAAAAAAGAAAATGGAAAAAAGTAAAGAGGAAGAACGATCAAAACAAACAGATGCCCAGATTACTGATGCTAAAATACACAAGGAGTTAAATGCAGCTACTACGAATATGTACAAGGACAAACATCCTTGTTCAACGATCTATGTTCAAGAATGTTATAGGAGAGAAGAGGGCAATGTGGGAAGACACGGAGTTAGCGTCTCCCCAGAACTAGGGCGGCTGCCGGGCGCTGGTGGGGGACTCTGACCCCCAAGGAGACAGGAGGAACCCCATAATGAACGAGTAGGACGTAAGGGGACCGAGCGGGGAGGAGAAGTGGAGGCCAGACAAGATCAGCGCCTCTGAGGCTGGGGAGATCAGGAGAGGCAGGTGGGAGGGAGTCTCCAGGAAGAGCGGAAGAGCAGCGAGGAAGAGCGGAAGAGCAGCGGAGGGCGACTGCCCCACCTACTCGGGCACGGGGAGCCTGCTGAGCTCCCAAACTGGTTCCCCCACCTCCAAAGCACCATCCAGGCGGCATGTGTCCTGGGGGACACAGAAAGGAGGCCGAGGGGAGTACCTGAGAGGCAAGTGGGAGGGGCCCTCCAGAGGAGTGGGTGAGGAGCAGAGGGTTACCGTCACCCCGCGCACTCAGGCACGGGGAGCCTGCTGAGCTCCCAAGTGAGGTCCCCTGCCCTCTGAGACTAGGGGTGGGGGGCACGCCTGGGCCCCTTCTGTTCCTTGAGCCTAAGCCCCACCCCTCACAGCCCCCAGGGCCTTTTCCAGCTCTGTGGGTCCTGAGCATTGGCCCTGCCTACCACCCAAACCTCGCCCTTGCTTAGGCCCCGCTCTCCACAACCAAGGCCCTTACCCCCCCACCGCTTTTTTTTTTTTTCCTTTTCCCTCCTCCTCTTTTTTACTATTGTGGTACTGATGTACCTTCTGGTTGTTGATTCATCTATATTTTTATTTTTACATTCTTTATAATACATTTGTTAGTTTCCTAGTCTAATTTTACTTTTTACTTTGTTATTCTTTTTTTTTGCCACCCCACGCAGCTTCCAGGATCTTGATTCGTGAGCCTGGGGTCGGGTGGAAGCTCCTGTGGTGGGAGCTGTGAGTCTGAACCACTGGACTAACAGAGACCCTCAGGCCCCAGGGAATATTCACTGGAGTGAGGTCTCACAGAGTTCCTCATCTCAGCACCAAGACCCAGCTCTACCCAATAGCCTACAAACTCCAGTGTTGGAAGCCTCTGGCCAAACAACTAGTAAAACAGGAACACAATCCCACTCATAAAAAAAAAAAAAAGGGAGATAGCAAAAAAATATGTCACAGATGAAGAAGCAAGGTAAAAACCTACAAGACCAAATAAATAAAGAAGAAATAGGCAATCTACCTGAAAAGAATTCAGAGTATCGATAGTAAAGATGATCCAGAATCTCGGAAATAAAATGGAAGCACGGATTGAGAAAATACAAGAAATGTTTAACAAAGATCTAGAAGAACTAAAGAACAAACTAACAGAGGTGAACACCACCAATAACTAAAATGAAAAATACACTAGAAGGAATCAATAACAGAATAACTGAGGCAGAAGAACGAATAAGTGAGCTGGAAGATAGAATGGTGGAAATAACTGCTGAGGAGCAGAATAAAGAAAAAAGAAAAGAATTGAGGACAATCTCAGAGGCCTCTGGGACAACACTAAACGCACCAACATTCGAATTATAGGGGTCCCAGAAGAAGAAGAGAAACACAAAGGGTCTGAGAATATACTTGAAGAGATTATAGTGGAAAACTTCCCTAACATAGGAAAGGAAATAGTCATTCAAGTCCAGGAAGCACAGAGTCCCATACCGGATAAACCCTCAGAAAAACACACCAAGACACATATTAATCAAATGAACAAAAATTAAATTCAAAGAAAAAATATTAAAACCAGCAAGGGAAAAACAAAAAATAACATACACAGGGATCCATCCCCATAAGGTTATCAGCTGATTTTTCAGGAGAAACTCTGCAGGCCAGAAGGGAGTGGCAGGGTATACTTAAAGTGATGAAAGAGAAAAACCTACAACCAAGATTACTCGACCCAGCAAGGATCTCATCTAGATTTGATGGAGAAGTCAAAAGCTTTTCAGACTAGCAAAAGCTAAGAGAATTCAGCACCACCAAACCAGCTTTACAACAAATGCTAAAGGAACTTCTCTAAGCAGGAAACAAAAGAGAAGAAAAAGACCCACAAAAACAAACCCAAAACAATTAAGAAAATGGTAACAGGAACATACATATCAATAATAACCTTGAATGTAAATGGATTAAATGCCCCAACCAAAAGACACAGACTGGCTGAATGGATACAAAAACAAGACCCATATATATGCTGTCTATAAGAGACCCACTTCAGACCTAGGGACACATACAGACTGAAAGCGAAGGGATGGAAAAAGATATCCCATGCAAATGGAAATCAAAAGAAAACTGGAGTAGCAATACTGGGTATCAGATAAAACAGACTTTAAAATAAAGACTGTTACAAGAGATAAGAAGGGACACTACTTAACGATCAAAGGATCAATCCAAGAAGAAGATATAACAATTATAAATGTTTATGCACCCAACATAGGAGCACCTCAATACATAAGGCAAATACTAACAACCATGAAAGGAGAAATCGACAGTAACACAACAACAGTAGGGGACTTTAACAACTCACTTACAAATGGACAGATCATCCAAAATGAAAATAAATAAGGAAACACAAGCTTTAAATAACACAACAGACCAGATAGACTTAATTGATATTTATAGAACATTCCATCCAAAAGTGGCAGAATACACTTTCTTCTCAAGTGCAAATGGAGCATTCTCCAGGAAAGATCACATCTTGGGTCACAAATCAAGCCATAGAAAATTTAAGAAAACTGAAACCGTATCAAGCATCTTTTCTGACCACAATGCTACTGGAAATCAATTACAGGATAAAAACTGTAAAAAACACAAATACATGGAGGCTAAACAGTGCACTACTAAATAACCAAGAGATCACTGAAGAAATCAAAGAAGAAATAAAAAGACACATAGAAACGAATGACAACAAAAACACGATGACCCAAAACCTATGGGACACAGCAAAGCAGTTCTAAGAGGGAAGTTTACAGCAATTCAATCTCACCTCAAGAAACAAGAAAAATCTCAACAATCTAACCCTACACTTAAAACAACTAGAGAAAGAAGAACAAAGAAAACCCAAAGTCAGTAGAAGGAAAGAAATCATAAAGATCGGAGCAGAAATAAATGAAATAGAGATGAAGAAAACAATAGCAAATATCAATAAAACTAAAAGCTGGTTCTTTGAGAGGATAAACAAAATTGATAAACCCTTAGCCAGACTCATGAAGAAAAAGAGGGAGAAGAGGCAAATCAATAAAATTAGAAATGAAAAAGGAGAAATCACACAACTGACATGGCAGAAATACAAAGGATTATAAGAGACTACTACAAACAACTATATGCCAATAAAATGGACAACCATGAAGACATGGACAAATTCTTGGAAAGGTACAGTTTTCCAAGACGGAACCAGGAAGAATTAGAAAATATAAACAGACCTATCACAAGTAATGAAATTGAAACCGTAATTAAAAATCTTCCAACAAACAAAAGTCCAGGACCAGATGACTTCACAGGTGGATTCTATCAATCATTTAGAGAAGAGCTAACACTGATCCTTCTCAAACTCTTCCAAAAAATTGCAGATGGAGAAACACTCCCAAATTCATTCTACAAAGCCACCATCACCCTGATACCCAAACCAGAAAAAGATATCACAAAATTATAGACTAATATCACTGATGAACATAGATGCAAAAATCCTCAATAAAATACTAGCAAACAGAATCCAAAGGCACATTAAAAGGATCATACACCATGATCAAGTGGGATTTATCCCAAGGATGCAAGGATTCTTCAATATACACAAATCAATCAAGGTGATACACAACATTAACAAATTAAGGAATAAAAACCATATGATCATCTCAATAGATTCAGAAAAAGCTTTGGACAAAATTCAACACCCATTTATGATTAAAAAAAAAAAACTCTTGAGAAAATGGGCACAGAGGGAACCTACTTCGACATAATAAAGGCCATATATGACAAACCCTCAGCAATCATGATACTCAATGGTGAAAAACTGAAAGCATTTCCACTAGGATCAGGAACATGACAAGGATGTCCACTCTTGCCACTCTTATTCAACATAGTTTTGGAAGTCCAAGCCACAGCAATGAAAGAAAAAGAAACAAAAGGAATACAAATTGGAAAAGAAGTAAAACTGTCACTCTTTGCCAATGACATGATACTATACATAGAAAATCCTAAAGATGCCACCAGAAAACTATTAGAACTAATCAATGAATTTGGTATGGTTGCAGGATACAAAATTAATGCACAGAAATCTCTGGCATTCCTATATACCAACAACAAAAAATCAGAAAGAGAAATTAAGGAAACACTCCCATTTACCACTGCAACAAAAAGAATAAAATACCTAGGAATAAACCTGCCTAAGGAGGTGAAAGACTTGTACTCAGAAAACTATAAAACACTGATGAAAGAAATCAAAGATGACACAGACGGAGAAACATACCATGTTCTTGGATTGGAACAATCAATATTGTGAAAATGACTCTACAACCCAAAGCAATCTACAGTTTCAATGCAATCACTATCAAACTACCAATGGCATTCTTCACAGAATTAGAGCAAAAAAATCTTACAATTTATATGGAAACACAAAAGACCCCGAATAGCCAGAGCAATTGTGAGAAAGAAAACGGAGTTGGAGGAATCAGGCTCCCCGACCTCAAACTATACCACAAAGCTACAGTAATCTAGACAGTATGGTACTGGCACAAAAAAATATATAGATCAGTGGAACAGGATAGAATGACCAGAGATAAACCCACACACATATGGCCACCTTATCTTTGATAAAGGAGGCAAGAATATACAATGGAGAAAAGACAGCCTCTTCAATAAGTGGTGCTGGGAAAACTGGACAGCTACATGTAAAAGAAGGAAATTAGAACACTCCCTAACACCAAACACAAAAATAAACTCAAAATGGATTATAGACTTAAATGTAAGACCAGACACTATAAAACTTTCAGGGGAAAACATAGGAAAAACACTCTTTGACATAAACCACAGCAAGATCTTTTTTTGACCCATCTCCTAGAGTAACGGAAATAAAAACAAAAATAGACAAATGGGACTTAATTAACCTTAAAAGCTTTTGAACAGCAAAGGAAACCATAAACAAGACAAAAAGACAACTCTCAGAATAGGAGAAAATATTTGCAAATGAAACAACAGACAAAGGATTAATCTCCAAAATATACAAATAGCTCGTGGAGCTCAATATCAAAAAAACAAACAATCCAGTGAAAAAATGGGCAAAAGACCTAAATAGACATTTCACCAAGGAAGACATACAGATGGCCAAGAGGCACATGAAAAGATGCTCAACATCACTAATTATTAGAGAAATGCAAATCAAAACTAAAATGAGGTATCACCTCACACCAGTCATAATGGCCATTATCAAAAAAGCTAGAAACAATAAATGCTGGAAAGGGTGTGGTGAAAAGGGAACCCTCCTACACTGTTGGTGGGAATGTAAATTGATACAACCACTATGGGAAACAGTATGGAGGTTCCTTAAAAAACTAAAAATAGAACTACCATCTGACCCAGCAATCCCACCAATGGGCATATACCGTGAGAAAACCATAATTCAGAAAGAGACATGCACCATAATGTTCACTGCAGCACTATTTACAATAGCCAGGACATGGAACCAACTTAAATGTCCATCGACAGATGAATGGATAAAGAAAATGTGGCACATATATACAATGGAATATTACTCAGCCCTAAAAAGAAACGAAATTTGATTTATTTGTAGTGAGGTGGATGGACCCAGAGTCTGTCATACAGAGTGAAGTAAGTCAGAAAGAGAAAAACGAATACTGTATGCTAACACATATATATGGAATCAAAAAAAAAAAAAAAAAGGTACTGATGAACCTAGCTGCAGGGCAGGAATAAAGAGGTAGACATAGAGAGTGGACTTGATGACATGGGGTCGGAGGGTGAAGCTGGGGTTAAGTGAGAGTAGCACTGACATATATACACTACCGAATGTAAAATAGTTAGCTGGTGGGAAGCAAGAGCATAGCACAGGGAGATCGGCTCCGTGCTTTGCGTTGACCTAGAGGGGTGGGATAGGGAGGACGGGAGGGAGACTCAAGAGGGAGGGGATATGGGGACATGTGTATGCATATGGCTGATTTGCTTTGTTGTGCAAAAGAAACTAACACAGTATTGTGAAGCAATTATACTCCAATAAAGATTTTTTAAAAAGAACATTATATATTTGTGAAAGTCAAAATGAGTAAGTAGAAAATCTCACAAGAAAAATGAAAACTATATTTAAAAAATGGAAATTCTAGATCAATTGAAAAAATATTTTTTAAAAAATTAAAACTCACCGAATGTGATTAACAGCTTACTGAAAATAACAGAAAAAGGAACTAATGAACACGCATTACCCGATATGAAACATAAAGAGATAAAACAAAGAAAAAAATGAGCAGAGCCTCAGTGACCTATGGCAGCGATCCCCAACCTTTTTGGCACCAGAGACCAGTTTCATGGAAGACAATGTTTCCACAGACCAGGGGCAGGGGGAGCGCGGGTAAGGTTTGTTCAAGTGGTATTGTGAGTGATGGGGCGGATGGTTCAGGCGGGAATGCGAGCAATGGGGAGCGGCAGATGTAGCTTCGCTCGCTCACCCACCAACCCCCTCCTGCTGTGCGGCCCGGTTCCTAACAGGCTGAGGACCTTTACCAGGGGTTGGAGACCCCTGAACTATGGCATAATACCAAGTATCTAACATACAAGCAATCGGTGTCCCAGAGGACAAGAGAGAAAATGGGACAGAATATCTGAAGAGGATAATGATTTTAAAATTCCCAGCTTGATCTAAAAAATTAACTTACACATCCAAGCAGTTCAGCAAAACCACACCTAGGCAAAAACCTAGCTATACTCCCAAAAACACAAAGAAAATCTTGAAAGCAACCAGAAGAACAAAAAACAAACAAAAACACAGAAACAACTATTTATTACAGTTGACAGCTAACTTCTCATAAACAAAGCAGCCCACAAGTGAAGGGAACAACAGCTATAAAGTGCTGAATAAAAAAAAATCTTAAGCCAACAAAAGTCCTTCAAAAATGAGGGTGACGTAACACTTTCAGATAAACAAAAGCTGAGAGAAATCATCAACAGTAACTACAAGAATGCCAATGAAAAGCTGAAGAGAAATGACAACAGATAGAAACAGGATTTATAAGAAAAAATGAATAGCACCAAAAATGGTAAAAATGTGGACAAATGATTACATTTTTCCTTCCCTTCATTTCTTTAAACTGTTTAATGCAGAAATTATACTGTACTGTGGGGTTTAATAAAGTATGTAGACATAAAATATAGGCAACAACAGCACAAAGGAGAATAGTAAATGGGGTGAAATTGTTGCAAAGTTCTTACAGTTTATGTAAAGAAGGACAGTATTAACGCCAAATAACTGTGATAAATGAAGGATGATACTGTAATTTATGGAGTGAGCACTAAAAAATTAGAAATGAAAAGGCACAGCTAAAAATTAAGCAATTAAGATGAAAATATTTGATTGATTCCAAAAAAGGAAAGAGGAGCCTGGGGGGGAGTCAGGTGAAGGGGGGGAAACAGCAAAACAACAGATCTAATCCCAACCATATCAATAATTATATTAAACATAAACGACTAAAAAATTTCATTAAAAGGCCAAGGTTGTCACATTGGATAAAAAAGCAATATTCAACTATATGCTGTCTGTAAGAGACTCACTTTAAATATAAAGACACAGAGGGTTTAAAAGCAAAAGGATAATAAAAAATTGTTCAAACAGTAAACAAGTTGGTATGGTTATATTAGTATGAGACAAGGAAGACTTGGTGTAATCAGGAATTAGTGTCACCTAGTAAAAGAGCTTTAAATGTCTGAAGTACAAACTGACAGAACTAAAGTAGGAAACAGATAAATCCACAATCGTGGTAGAAGACCCTCTCTCAGCCACAGAACTAGAAAAAGAATCAGTAAGAATATACATTTGAACAACTCTATGAGCTACCTTTCTAAAACATGCATGCAGAATTCTTTCAAGGGCATATCCACTAAAACAGATCATATATTTGGCCATAAAGTATGCCTTAATTAATTTCAAAGACTGAAAATTTACAGCTTTGTTCTCTGACCATAATGGAATTAAATTAGATGTCAGTACGGTATTTAGGGAAATCCTCAAATGTTTAGGAATTAAACACTATACTTTCAAATAACCCAAGGGTCAAAGAAAAAAAAATCATAGGAAATATAGGGTACCATATTAGATGGTACATATTTAGAGGGAAATTTAGACCTTCAAATGTTTATGTCAGAGAAGAAAAGTATAAAATCAATTATCTGTTTCAACCTTAAAAACTAAAAGAAAAAAAAAACCCAAATAAGTAAAAGGAAAAAGTTAAGATCAGAAATCAGTAAAATAAAAATAACTACAAAGGAAATTAACAAAGCTAAAAATTTGGCACTTTGAAAAGATTAATAAAATTGATGAAATCCCATCAAGAAAAGAGAAATTATAAACTATCCAACACAAGAATGAAGATGGGAACCTCACAAAAGATCCTATAGACATCAAAAACATAATAAAGAAATACTACAAACAACTTTTTGTCAAAAAGTTCAAGAACTTATTTGAAATAGTCAAATTCCTTGAAAAACACAACTGAAAATAAAAAACAGTACATTTGAACAGCCTTATTTCTAGAAAAGAAAATGAATTAACACTCAAAAGCCTTCCCATAAAAAAAGTTCTACAGGCCCAGATGGCTTCATTGGTCAATTCTATCAAACCTTTAAGCACAATACCATTTTTCACAACCTCTTTCAGAAGACAGAGTAGGAGGAAACTCTTCCAACTCATGTTATGAGTCTATTAAACTCTGATACAAAAACCCAGACAAGAATATTACAGGAATTATAAACCAGTATCTATCATGAACATAGGCACAAGAACTCATGTGTGAATGTACACATACAAACAGGCACACACAAACGCATACATACACACACATATATGCAAATTAAATCCATCAATAAATTAAAAGGAAAATACATCATGAATAAGTAGTGTTTGCTCTAAGAATGCAAGGTTAATTTAATATCCAAAAATCAATCTATAAAATTCACAATAGCATAAAGAAAATCTGCATTATTAACTCAATGTCAATACCCATTCATAATAAAAATTCTCAGCAAGCTATGAAAATGGAATTTAATCTGACAAAACTGCCTATTAAAAAAAACATACAGAAAACATGTTTAATAATAAAATATTGAAAACATTCCCCCGAAGGCTGGAAACAAAGCAAGAATGTCCATCTTCACCGCTTCTATTCCTCATTCTTCTGGAAGTACTAGCCAGTTCATAAAGTCAAGAGGGTAAAAACACAAAGGTTGTATAGGAGGAAGCTAATCTCTCTATTCACTGATGATGTAACTGTGTACAAGGAAAATTCTAAGAAATCTATAAAACTAACAGAATAAGTGCAAGGTCACAGGAAGTACAAAAATCAATTGTACTTCTGTATATAAGCAGCAAACAACTTTAAATAAAATTGAAACTTTCATTAACAGCAGCATCAAAATAACATATAATACTTATGAATAAGTTTGAACCAAAAAAGTGCTGGATCTCTACAATGAAAGCTACAAAATATTGCTGAACCAAAGAAAGCCTAAATACATGGTGAGAGACAGCGTTCACGGACTGGAAAACTCAATGTTATTAAGATAATTCTCTCCCAAATTGATCTATAGGTTTAACTCAATCCCAACTAAAATCACACCAAATATTTTTTTCAAGACATTGACACCTTGTTCTAAAATCTATGTAGAAATGCAAAGGACCTAGAATAGACAAACCAATTTTGAAAAAGAACAAAGTTGAAGGATTTATATTACCTGATTTCAAGACTTACTATAAAAAACCATAATAATCAGGATGGTGTAGTAATCGAACAGGAAAAATAAATAGATCATTGGAACAAAATAGACATGTGTATATGGCCAGCTGATTTTTCACAAAGGCACCAAGACAACTTTACAACAAATGGTGCTAGAACAACTAAATATCAGTACAGAAAAAAGTGAACCTCAAGCCTCACCTCACACACCAACATGATTTCAGGATGAATCACAGATTTAAACACAAAGCTAAAACTATAAAGCTTCTAGAAAAAGACATAGGAGAGTATCTTTGTGCTCCTGAGGTAGGCAAAGCTTCTTAGGAACCAAAAAATACTAAACATTAAAAAAAAAAAAAAAACCTCTGGTATATTAGCAAAATTTAAAACTTCTGCTTATCAGAAGATAAGCCACAGACTAAGAGAAACATTTATAATACATATACTGACAGAAGACTTGCAGTCAGGATACATCAAGATTGCCTACAAATCAAAAACAAAAAGACAGCCCAATCTTTAAAAATGTGCAAAAGAAATGAACACTCACACCACAAAATTATACAAAACAAGCTCATGAAAAGGTCATCAACATTAGTCCTCAGGAAATGTAAATTAAAACCATAATGAGATAGCATTTCACACCTACTTAGGTCGTTAAAATTAAGAAGACTGACAATACTAAAGGTTGGCAGGTATGTGGAGCAACCACAACTCTCACACGCTGCTAAGTCAATGTAAAATGGTACAACCACTCTGGAAAGTTGTTGGGCAGTATTATCAAGTTAAACATATACTTGCCATATTAGCCAGCAATTCCACTCCTGGTTATGTACCCAAAAGAATGACAACTGATGTCCATACACACTTTTACACAAAAGTTCATAGTAGCTTCATTCATAATACCCCAAAACGTTTTGAAAACTACCCAGATGTCCATCAACAGGACAATGTGGTATATTCACATAATTCACATAATGAAACATTACTCAGTACTTTTTAAATGAATTAACAGCATGTGCATCAACATGGCTGAATCTCAAAAATATTGTTAAGCAAAAGCCAGATAAAAATGAGAACATAGGGACTTCCCTGGTGGCGCAGTAGTTAAGAATCCACCTGCCACTGCAGGGGACATGGGTTCCATCCCTGGTCCTGGAAGATCCCACATGCCGCAGAGCAACTAAGCCTGTCTGCCACAGCTACCGAGCCTGTGCTCTAGAGCCCATGAGCCACAACTACTGAGCCCGCGTGCCACGACTACTGAAGCCCGCACGCCTAGAGCCCATGCTCCGCAACAAGAGAAGTCACCGCAATGAGAAGCCCGTGCACCACAATGAAGAGTAGCCCCCGCTCACCGCAACTAGAGAAAGCCCGTGCGCAGCAACAAAGACCCAACACAGCCAAAAATAAATAAATAAATAAATAAATAAATAAATAAATAAATAAATAAATAAATAAGTACATATTATTCCCTTTATATAATAAAACTTCAAAAACAGGCAAAAGTGTTCTATGATGATAGGAATCACAAGTGTAGTTGTTACAGTGCAGGGGTGGTGGTGATTATGAGGGGATACAAGGGAACTTCTGGAGTAAGGAAAATTTCTACATCTAGATTGGAGTTTTGGTTACAAAGGTCTATATATATGTCCAACTCATTTTTTTTTAACCACAGATCTGTGGTTTCACTGTACATAAATTTTACTTCAATAAAAACAAAAAGCACCTCACTACTCACAGACAAATCTTGTCTCATTATTCACAACCACAACCATATCATAAACTACCGTTCAAGGCGAGGTTCAGGATCAGTGAGGTTTTAGCACAAAGATTAAACATGGGCTCTCACCGTGCAAATCCTTGTGGCAGTTCTCCAAGGCCGTAGAGTGGATAAAGGTATGGGCTTTTGCCATATCTTGCCAAAGACTCACTGTAAAGTTTAATCCTATTAATGGTTTCACAACATGGTTGATCTAAATAGCTAGACAAAAGGAAATGACCATTAGAAAAGGGCTTTGGTTTGCATTCTTATATTCAATTTAAAATCTTTTTCTGAATGGATTTTAATTCAACATCTCCATATTTTACTCAAAAGGCTCTAACTCTAATGTGCAGTTAGAACTTCTTCTTTAGTAGTATAATAGAGCTATATATTTGTTTTGTTAGAATTTCCACTCTGCAGAATTGGGAAATTCAGTGAAGAATTCCAAGAAAAATGTAAATCTAAAAACCCAAAAACTTACTCATCAGTTCTGTAAAGTGCCAGGGCATGACCAGTAAAATCTATAACATCTTGGCCCAGGTCAAATTTCTTATACACCTCTCGCATTGTCATCTTCTTAGGATCAATGCCCTCAAAAGTTCTAGGATCATTCTCATCAAAGTTGGCAACGTACACCAGGAATTTTCTGAATCGACGTTTTTCAAACAGCCCCATTAGGCCTAAAAAAGAATTTTTCAAAAAGCACACGCTCACAATAGGACACTGAGGAAAAGAAAATGTGAAAATAAAGTTTAAATATTTTATGTTATCTGAGGCTCTTCTAAGGCAATGTGCAGTTTAAAATATGGGAGTTTGGACATTGCTTTAAAATAAACTGACAGTTTCATAACACTTTAAACTGTCATAATTACAACAGATCAGCTATTAAGCCTTCAATTTTACACTACAATTACAAGTAATTATAACCAGTAATTAATTAAATGCAATATGTATAATTATACCTCTTATTAGGTACAAGATAAATAAGACTTTGAAAAACTATTATTCATGAAGGCATCTATCTGAATGTTTTTTTGACAACTCTGATCTGTACTCCAGCAACTGCCTAAAATTCTCAATGCACTTCATTTTTTTTTTCTTTTTCTGTATGCTAAGATACACTCTGGTATTTAATGGAAAAGCAGCTTAGATACCAAGAACAATCTGGCCTCAAAGAAATTTAGATGCTGGTTATGCTACCAGTCACTTTAATGAAGTCTTAGATAAGCAGTTCACTGCTTTTTACACTAAAAAGTAGATCAGGAGAAAGCTATGAACTACCACCTAAGAAACCCTCAGTTCTTCCTACTAGTCAGGATCCCTACTACCGTAGATAGCTGGTAGAAAGACAAAGTCAAAGGAAAATTTTCTGGTTCCATCTCCTTCTTCCTCTTTCTTAAACCATACGGCTACTTTAAAAACAACTATAGCTTTAAAAATAAACGCTTAACCATTTCTTTTATATCTGTTGACAGCTGAATATTTTGATATTTTAAACATTATTTCCCCCAAGACTATAGCTGAAATCAACAAAACTGAAAATTAAAATGATCATGGGGCTATTCATGATAGCTGACTACATTTAACTTTTTAAATTAATATTTACAACCTAGCTTTAAAAAAATGGACAGACTGCATACACAGTAAAAGCATAAGGCTAAAAAGAACTATTCTATTACCACACAGCCCCCTACTTAAGACACAAGTGTAGTTTCAGGGGAAGGTGTAGCACAGACAAAGGAAACACGAGGCACCACTGCAAACGCACTGACAACGTGGGGGTCACTCTGGTGGACACTGACTGGTGGAACCTAAAGCTCTTACCAAGAGTTTATTGTTGAGTTACTGCATAACTTCTCTTAAAATAAAAATAAAAATCTACTGTGTATTCTTAAATTCCCCACTCTTTCCCTCTTTTCATCTCCCTCCCTCCTCCAAGCCTTGAGCCTGACAGGGACACTCTCCCAGCACAGTGGACTCCTGTCTCCCAGCACAGAGGAGCTGCTCTAAGCTGCTCCTCCATCCCTTTATGTCGGAACCAGATACTAGTGCAATTACCAACATGTGAGAGACCCGGTGCTCATTCTGAAAAAGTCCTAATTTAACAAATTCAAATATTATTTCCTACCACGTAATTTTTATAACAGCTACTTCTATATGACGATGCCTTCCCTGGTCACCCTATTTAAACTAGTAGCCCCACCCTCACTCTCTCCTTTCATCTCCATATCCATCTGATACGCTTTTATATCAGATTATATCACCATCTGAAATGCTTCTCCTTATTTATCTATAGCCAGTTTCCCACTAATGGAAGCTCCAATAGGGAAAGAATTTTTGTTTACTTTTTTCCTTCTGTTGCACCCTCCCTACCCCCAAACCTAGAAGGGTACCTGGCATATAGCAAGTGCTCAATAAATATTCAATCCATATAATTAACATCTGATGGGACTGAATATAAAAGAAGTTGACTTATTCATATACTGGACATACAATACATAAAGAAAATACTCAAATTATATGATAAAAGGACTAGAAAAAATCTTTTTCACAATTAGTCCATTGAGTTGTACCTTCACTCATTTCAAATGGTTTTACTTTTCCTACATTCACTTGCACACTGAGGGTTACTTACCAAAAAAGACACTTATGTCAAGACTTTTAAAACAGAATAAAGCTACAAAATCCAGAGCAGTTTCAATAAGAGAACAGAAAAAAGCGTTCCAATTAACTAACAGGCATAAGATTTGACAAGTGAATAAAAAAATAAAAAATAGAAAAATCAGAGTAGAATTAACGTCACAAGAAAAGCGCTAAAACATGGCACACAACACGTCATTCCGACAGTGGACCTAAACAGCCTCACCCCAGTTCACAGCTGGGCTTTGCAGCAGGCACATCAACTCCTGACAGCCACAAGCCCTGAGATGTCAAAGGTGCTCCCGACAAACAAATGCCTCACGGCGGTAAGAGTGAGAACAAACAAGCAAGCTAAAGATTCAACTGAGGATACAAGATTTTGCTGGGCACGTTTCAAAGCTATTCATGAAAATGTCTCAAACTTCTCTGAACATAGTACCTGTGTTCAACATTACTCTAGAGGCCAAATATACTTCTCATTTATTTAACTAAAATAACATTTGACCAATGAACAAATATTTATTGGAACCTTGAGATTTTAGCTGGCATCATGACCTACCACAAGAACCAACAGTATATACAGCTCCTAAAAAAGCCAATGTAAACTTAGGCTACATTAATAGAAATATATTGTCCTAGGAAAGTAAAAGTCCCAAGGACACTGAGTGGGCAGACAACACTTGGAGTATCAGGTCTGGTCTGGCTCTAATTCTATTATATATAAGATAATCTTGGCAAATCAGAGTATTTCCAAAGAAAAGTGGCCAAGAGACCTAGACGGCATATTATATGAGAAACAACCACAGGAACTGGCAATATGTAGCACGGAGAAAAAAGGAATTCCAGTGTACGTGACAGTTGTTAAAATATCTGAGAAGCTACATTTATATACTAGATAGTTCAGCGGTTAAGAGTGTGGGGTTCTTGAGTCTGACAAATCTGGCTTCAAACTAGTTTTACTAGTCATGAACTATGCTACTTTGGGCTCTTTCACACCTGTATACCTCGGTGTTCCCATCTGTCAATATAGATAATAGCACCACGTCTCAGAGGGTTGTAGTGAAGGACTATATAAAATAAACTTAGACTATACACATAAAATAATTAGTACATAAATGCCTGCACATAATGTTCAAAAACGTCAGCTATTATTAGAAGCATAAAATAATTTGTTTTTATTTATCTTTCTCTTGAACTTCCCACCCTCTACACTTTTCCTACCCCATTCATTCATTCTGCCTAGAATTGTCCTGCCTGCCATTCCAACTTCAAAATCCTATCCATTAATATAAAAATAGTTGCTGATAAGGTAGTGATTGGTAAAAATTCATGAAACTGTATACTAAAATAGGTAAATCCTAGTGTATATAAATTAAACCTCAATAAATCTAACCTTAAAAATACATACATTAATATATTTGCTTATTTTTGCAAAAAGAAACATGAGGGTAAATCAGAAATAAGTAAAACTGACCACCTATCAGGGTGGAAAGAATGGAGTGGCAAAGATAAGACTCAAAATATATCTTTTAATATAATTTTGACTTTCAAGTCATGTAAATATTTTATATATTTGAAAACATTAAATCAAAAACAGAAACAAACTGTTAAGTCCTTCAATTTTTAAATGAAGGAAGTGGTTGAAGCTATTAATATAGATAAAAGCTCAAAGAGAGAATAAAAATTTTAAATTAAAAAACCACAAACTTTGTTTAAAAGAGTTCTACTCAAACTGTTGAACACTTATTTCTATGAAAACACTTTAAATTAGATGCACTGTCACTGAAAAGACTTTAAATGATTTCTAACCCATGATCACATCACGGACTCCCCTCCACTCAATCAGAAGCCATTCCTTCCCTTACCCAAATGTCACTCCCAACCTGGCCGCAATTCTTAGTGCTATTTTTTACTTTCTGGCTTTAGTGTTTTTCAACGTTTTATGCCCAATATTTTCTCCCCTAATAGCAAGAAGTAAATAAATGGAGTTAGAAAAACTGCCAAAATAACTTAAACTAGGTTTTTAGGTGAGAAATTTTTTTTTTTTTTTTTTGGCTGCGCTGGGTCTTCATTGCTGTGTGCGGGCTTTCTCTAGTTGTGGCGAGCAGGGGCTACTCTTCGTTGCGGTGAGTGGGCATCTCATTGTGGTGGCTTCTCTTGCTGCGGAACACAGGCTCTAGGCGTACGGGCTTCAGTAGTCGTGGCTCATGGGCTCTAGAGCGCAGGCTCAGTAGCTGTGGTGCATGGGCTTAGTTGCTCCGCGGCATGTGGGATCTTTCCGGACCAGGGCTCGAACCCGTGTCCCCTGCATTGGCAGGCAGATTCTTAACCGCTGCGCCACCAGGGACGACCCCTAGGTGAGAAATCTTTTCCAATCTTAATGCCAGAATAATTACTGGAGAATTTACTGACACTCTTCCTATTCTCCCAATGCAAACCTTTCCCTCCTCTGAACTCCTACAGCACCTACAAAACTTATCTACCCTTTAGTTATACAAACTTATCCTTCCTTAAACTGCTCTTCATGGCAACAAAAACACCTTAAAGGATGGAAGGCCTTTTCTCGGGGTGTTTGCTATTTAAAAGACTCAGAATAAAACATGATAAGCAGAAATCTTTGATGAGCCAGTAGAGGAAATAATTTGGGGCAGAAAACAAAATCACTCCATATTCACTGGGAATACCTAGAAACAGAGATGCTGGAGAATGACACCAGCACCACTTAGAGGATGAGTTCCACCAGAACAGCATGTTGGACAGAGTAGCAAAGGAGGTCAGCGTAGATGGGTGATGAAGTACACGGACTGTGCAGCAATCCCACCAGGGTTTCAATGCCGTCCTGCCACTCATTACCTATGTGATTTTGGGCCTGAGTTTCCTCATCTATAAAACGGAAAGCCTACCTCACAAAGGGCTTCACAAGTCAAGTAAGAAAGCAAATGTGAAGTGTCTCCCACAGAGCCTAGCACAGGAAACAATCCAAGAGACAGTGACTCTCATGAATTATTAATCTGAAAAGAGTATACTAGACCTAGGAAGGCTCAGCTTCACCAGCAACAGGCTCCATGAGATAAAACCTCTCCAGGCTTCAGAAGGGCAGGAATTTGTGAACATCTTGTTTACTGAAGTACTCTTAACTGCCTAGAACAGTGTCTGGCACATAACAGACACCCAATAAATCTTTGTTGACTGGATGAGTGGGTGGATGACTAATGCAGGGGACCTTAAATTTTATCTCTAAGATCCCTTTATGTTATAAAATCTTAATATTCTGAGAAAATAAAATAGAATTACTTACTAGATGCCAGGGCTTCTGCTTCAGTGGAAGGAACCTTGTAGATTTTTCCTCCCTTATAAACAAAGCTCCCTTCAGTCACTTTGAAATCCAGATAGCGAGTGACCTCTGTAAAAAGCAGCATCTTAACCAGCTGACCTGTAAGAGTCACATAATTCAAACTGTTACTTAAATCTTACTACTTTCAAAAATCAGCAGAAATAGGGGCTTCCCTGGTGGCTCAGTGGTTGAGAGTCCGCCTGCCAATGCAGGGGACACGGGTTCGTGCCCCAGTCCGGGAAGATCCCACATGCCGTGGAGCAGCTAGGCCCGTAAGCCAAGGCCGTTGAAAAAAAAAAAAAAATCAGCAGAAATAAAAGTACATTTAGTAATACTAATGGCTTTCCAATTTTTTCTTAACACCATCCAGTAACTCCTAGAAAAGTCTCCAAAGCCATATTTTAAATAGGACAATCAGAATGCAGACCCATTGCTTAGCATATTTAGACTTTTTTTAAATGTTACCACTTCAAGGTTAATAACTTCAACATGCTTTTGTAAAAGTTATACAATAATTATTAGAAGTATGAGGTTTAGAATTATAGTACTACTACAAATGGGTTTGGGTTTCTTTAAAGTTCCTACTGTATTTTTTTTTTCCTTTTTCTTTTGCAGTACGCGGGCCTCTCACTGTTGTGGCCTCTTCCATTGCAGAGCACAGGCTCCGGACATGCAGGCTCAATGGCCATGGCCCACGGGGCCAGCCGCTCCGCGGCATGCGGGATCTTCCCGGACCGGGGCACAAACCCGTGTCCCCTGCATTGGCAGGCGGACTCTCAACCACTGCACCACCAGGGAAGCCCCCCTACTGTATTTTAAAGAGAGACAACTCACAGGCAAAATTTTCCAGGAATTTGTGCTTTTCAGTTTCTAAGTCAATTTATATTTATTAAAATGAATACTAGTTTTGGGTCAAGAAAAAGCTAGGATAAACCAAAGAAATTTTGGTATACTAAAAATTGTAAACTTCTTTGAGAAACCAAACAAAATTATTTTAAAGTTCATTTGAAAGGATAAACATACAAGGACAATCAAAAAAAATTCTTTTTGAGAACAAGAAATAGAGTAATAAGGAGACCTTTATGTAGCCAAATGTTTCAGTATACTGTACATTAACTAGTCCATAAATCAGTGAAAAATAGAGACCCATGTAAAAGAATTTAATATATGATGAAAGTTTTCTAATCAAAGTGGAAAAGATAAATGATGTTGAGGAACAACTGATTAGCCATTTTGAAAAAATAAATTTCTATCTCTACTTCTCAAACAACAGGGTAATAAAATAAATTTATTCATGTTAAGATAGATGAACCTTGGGAGACTGGGACTGACATAAACACACTACTATATAGAAAACAGATAACTAATAAGGACCTACTCTATAGCACAGGGAACTCTACTCAATACTCTGTAATGGCCTATATGGGAAAACAATCTAAAAAAGTGATATATGTGTATGTATAACTAATTCACTTCGCTGTACACCTGAAACTAACACAACATTGTAAATCTACTCCAATAAAAATTTTTTAAGAATAAAATTGTTACATATTTTCATAGTTCTATGAAGGAATAAGATAGATGCTGACATAAAAAAACAAAATAGATGAACTTATTTATACAGTGAAAAAATGAAACCATAATACCATTAAAAGCAGATATTAGTATTTTTATAAACTTGAGATAGAGAGAAAAATTTTAAACATACTTCCAAATCAAAACCAATAAAAGAAAGCTCAACCAATGACTGTGTGAAAAATAAAAGCCTTTGTACAGAAAAAAAAACCACAAGAGTTATATATAATGCCAATCACAAACTGGAAAAGGTATTTTCAACATACTTCAAAAGGGCATTTAACAGCTGTTATAATAAGCTCTTTTACATCAATAAGGAAAAACACAAAACATCAATAGAAAAATGTGCAAAGCGAAAAGGCTGGCCAGTTCATTAAAGAACATGAAAGCCAGTAACTCTAGAAACCATTTCACCCTCTAGTAAGTAGACATATTTTTAAAATCCACTATTTTGGGGGCTTTCCTGGTGGCGCAGTGGTTGAGAGTCCGCCTGCCGATGCAGGGGACACAGGTTCGTGCCCCGGTCCAGGAAGATCCCACATGCCGCGGAGCGGCTGGGCCCGTGAGCCATGGCCGCTGAGCCTGCGCGTCTGGAGCCTGTGCTCCGCAACGGGAGAGGCCACAACGGTGAGAGGCCCGCGTACCGCAAAAAAAAAAAAAAAATCCACTATTTTGTCTTCTAGTATGACAAAATCACAAAAACTAAAATGAGTAATATCTGGGAGTGGTAAAGGTACTGGGAAAGGGGCAGCCTCAGTCTACTGGTAAAAGTAAAATTTGGCAATATAAAGGAAAAAGCCTTAAAAAATTACTGCCTTTAGGGACTTCCCTGGTGGCGCAGTGGATAAGACTCCGCACTCCCAAGGCAGGAGGCCCAGGTTCGATCCCTGGGTCAGGGAACTAGATCCCACATGCATGCCGCAACTAAAGAGTTCAAATGCCACAACTAAGGAGACCATGAATGAAACTAAGGAGCCCACCTGCCACAAGTAGCACCCGGCACAACCAAATAAATAAATAAATAATTTTAAGGAAAGAAAGAAAATTATTGCCTTTATCCCCATACTACACTTCCAGGAGTATACAATGAGATTTATCATCCCCTCCAGCCCCTGGTTCCATCCCTCCCTCTCTCTTTTGAATGTTCACAATATACTGACTGAAAAACATGTTAACTGGGAAGAGGTGGGGTGAAACTGGCAGGTGATACACCAGAATATTAACCATGATTCTAAACAACAAGATTCTGGTTATGAAAATTTTATTTCCTTTCTGCTTCTCTGTGTTTTCTAATTTTAATTAAATAATTTTATTATTTATATAATAAAAATTTTGTGTTTACAATTAACCTCAAGATAATTCAGTTATTTAACTTCAAATTTCAGAGAAAATTCCAATAGGATCTTTCCATTGAACATATTCCCAAATTATAGAACATAAATTCAAAAAGGGGGGAAAGGGTCGTACATACTTTATTTCATGGGACATAAAATAGACTTATACTTACAATTTAGTTTTTCAACGTCATCTCAGAAAAAGATGCTAAAAATCACAGCAATTTAAAGATACTCCTCTAGTTAAAAATATGAGAAAAAGAATATATTTTAAATTTCTAGTTTGTGTTAAGGATTAGTTTATTAGTTTGCCTAGGGAAAAAAAGTTTCAAAAAATTCAACAGCTAAAATTATAATGTTCTAAAATAATATACCCATTAAACCAGGAACTAAGAAAATACCATGATGCGTTTTAAAAACAAAAATCTAATGAACATCCATTACTTATTCTATGCCAAGACCTTTGAAAGGGTTATTTAACAACTCCCTCAGTCCTCAGAACCACCCTATCGCATTACTATTATTATCATCTCCATTTTACAGATAAGGAAATGAAGCTCAGACAGGTTTTGTAGGTGGTCTGGGGTTGCCCAGGTAAAGACATTTTGTGAAGTTCTCTCACCGTATGTCATCTTTTTCTGACATTAAAGAGCCTGCAATGGACTGTTAAGGCAGTGCTTCTCAAACGTCATTCTGCTTAGGAATTGCCCAGGGCTCTTATTAAAATACAAATTTTGCTTGGGTAGTTGTAGGTAGCGTCCGAGATTCTGCATTTCCAACCAGCTCCCAAGTGCCCCTTAGTCCATGGACTGAACTTTGCTAAGTCTTAAGGCATTACTTTCCTCCGTTTTCTCGCCTCTTCCACCTCCTTCTCTCTGCCTTGGCCTTATTTCCTTTTTTACTCCCTGCCTTCATATACCTTTAAAAAATTTCCTAACAGAAATGACCCACAAGTGTGAACCAGTAATATTAGTGATTCTCAAAAGGATGTACAGAAATAAATCCACTCAGCTGTCTTAAAGTTTCATGTATATTGAACAGTGTCAGATCATTCAGACTTCACTGAGCTCTTTGGTGTTACCTAGGGACTTCACATTATTTTTAAAGCACACACAAGACCCCCTCCCAAAAAAAAGAAAAGAAAAAGCCCACTAGAGCATACTGAATCCAGTTTCTTCTTACTCTTTGTGCTCCGTGAGGCAAAGTGAATCATCAGATGATCTCCAAGTACCCCCAGTGCATGAGCCCTCTGTTCTGTGATATGAACCCTGCTGAAAGCCATGGAGGGTGGATCCACTCTACCACTGCAGTGTTCCTTGGGGCCACCTAAGGCCGTATTTATGACTTCACAGCTGCCATTTCTGCCGCATTACAGTGAGATGTGTCCATGTTTCTATTGATGAGTGAACCTCAAGAAGATCTTCTAACTGGCATACACTTGAGAGCAGCCACAAAGACGTTATTAGTATTTATTTATCAAAAGTTAAGATTTGAGATTGGAATTCTGCGCACACCAAAATTACTGCCTTTGTAGGAATTTTTCTTTTAATATAACTTGATTATGATAATTATTTGAAAAAAGTCACACTTTTTATACTACTGCAATGCCATTAACACATTATGCAATCATTTGTTTTCAGTTCCCTTATATTCTTTGTCAGGTGCCCCAGTTGTTCCATGGGAGTTGATGAACAGAAGACACTGTCCTGGGAAATGTCTGTTCCACCCAGCTCCATGGGTAGTGAGGAAAGTGTGTACAGTGTGTGGATCAGTTCCTTAACTGAGTTAAGGGACCTACCTGGAATATGAGCATTTATGTCTCTCACTGTTCACTCACTCACGTTTACTTGCTTACCGCCCCCCCATCCCCCACCCACCCACCCACCTGCCTGTCCTTTTCTCTCTACCTAGCCTAGCACGTTAGAGACCAGTTTGCAAACTCATTTCCTACTGAGGCCAGGCAGGTAATAGAAATGAGCAAGGTGGACTGGGCTTAAGGGAAGGTAGGAAGTGGTGGAAGCTGAGGGGAACTTGAGAGCTCAGGAGGCCTTATCTAAGGGAGGCAGCTGCCAGTGAGTCCTTATCTTCCAGCATTTAAAGGGGACCTAGGTTGTTAAGAGAGTGGATCCTAAGAGATCTCATCACAAGAAAAAAAACCATTTTTTTCTTTTTCTTTTTTGTATCTATATGAGATGATGGATTTTCACTAAACTTACTATGGTAATCTTCACAATATATGTAAGTCAAATCATTATGCTGTATACCTTAAACTTATACAGTGCTGTATGTCAATTATATCTCAATAAAACGGGAGGAAAAAAGAAAAAAATGAGAAAAAATTACTATGAAAAAATAATTGTGAAAGCTTACAAACTAGGAAAAAAACATTAACATGGCTGTTTCTGAAGGCCCAGTTACCTAAGACTGTCACCAAAGTATCAAGAGGAAAGTCTGTTACAGATGCTTACAATTCTGATATTATGCCACAGCATAATTTTGTTTCTCCAAAACCGATTACTAAGAAGTCACCCCCTCTTCCCTCCATTCTTAACTTACCAACTCTAGATACCTCTAATGGGCCCTATTACTCACCATACTGTTGTCATTCAACGGAATCCACTTCCACATACCCGGAATAACACTCTCTGTCAACAGTTACTTTCTACTTTCAAATTGGATTCAATGTACTATCATAAATTTAAGTTGGAATTCTTTACCATTCGCCATAAGGAACTTGGGAATTAAGTCAACATTCCAGTCTCTTCCTCTCCCCATTGATGCTGGTGGTGCTCCAGGTATTTTAAATCTTTTGTATAACTAAAACCAAAACAAAAAACACCCATAATGTAACAAAATTTAACTTTCATTGCACAACTATTTTTTGATGAAGTGATTTTGGTATAACTAAATACCACCAACATGAGGTAAAGTACAAGTGCATTTCATTTTTAATCAGAACATTTAGCACTATTCCAATACATATGTAAATTAAATATATTACTCAACTCATGAATGCCAAAATAAACATTGCAGAGGTGGTGTGTATTTGCTTTTAACTAGCAGGAATACAAAACAAACTATTTGTTATGATGTACTAGTTTTGCAGAAACATCCCTTACTATTTGTAGAAATCATTTAAATTCATACTCTATTGAATAAAAAGCCAACAAAGGCTTAATTTTGCTTCTGTGGTTACACAGGGAGTTAAAAATAAATTTTGGATTATTCAAATCAGAAAAGACAATTAAAATTAGTTCCAGTTAATTTATAATTTACATGAGTTTGAGGCTCTCAAAGCAGCTTGCAGCTTAAAATTTAATATTCATTCAAACTCATGAATTCTATTGCTAAGGTGGAACAGAACAAGCAAAGGTGGTATATATTCACTCAATAAAAACCCCCAAGTTCTTGAGTACATTAAAAAAGAGTACACACACACACAAAAAAAGAGTACACAACCCAGTCAAAAAATGGGCAAAAGATCTAAACAGACATTTCTACAAAGACATTTTCTACAAAGACATATATATGGCCAAAAAACACATGAAAAAATGCTCAACATCACTAATTATTAGAGAAATGCAAATCACCTCACACCAGTAAGAATGGCCATCATCAAAAATTCTACATACAATAAATGCTGGAGAGGGTGTGGAGAAAAGGGAACCCTCCTACACTGTTGGCGGGAATGTAAATTGGTGTAGCCACTATGGAGAACAGTATGGAGCTTCCTTAAAAACCTAAAAAGAGAGCTACCATATAATCCAGCAATCCCACTCCTGGGCATATATGTGAAGAAAACCATAATTCAAAAAGATACATGCACCCCAATGTTCATTGCAGCACTATTTACAATAGCCAAGACATGGAAGCAACCTAAATGTCCATCAGCAGAGGAATGGATAAAGAAGATATGGTACATATATACAATGGAATATTATTCAGCCGTAAAACAGAATGAAGTAATGTCATCTGCAGCAACATGGGCAGACCCAGAGATTATCATACTAAGTGAAGTCAGTCAGTAGAGGAAGACAAATACCATATGATATCATTTACATGTGGAATCTAAAGAAAAAGTGATACAAATGAACTTATTCAAAACACAGAAACAGACTCACAGATTTCGAAAACAAACTTATGGTTAACAAAGGAGAAACACGCAGGGGAGGGATAATCTAGGAGTTTGTGATTAACATACACACACCACTATATATAAAATAGATCAACAAGGACCTACTATATAGCACAGGGAACTCTACTCAGTATTCTATAATAAGCTATATGGGAAAAGAATCTGAAAAAGAATGGATACATGTATATGTATAACTAAACCACTTAGCTATACACCTGAAACTAACAACATTATAAATCAACTATACTCCAATATAAAATAAAAATTAAATTTAAAAAAAAAGAGGGCTTCCCTGGTGGCGCAGTGGTTGAGAGTCCGCCTGCCGATGCAGGGGACACGGGTTCGTGCCCCGGTCCGGGAAGATCCCACACGCCGTGGAGCGGCTGGGCCCGTGAGCCATGGCCGCTGAGCCTGCGCGTCCGGAGCCTGTGCTCCGCAACGGGAGAGGCCACAACAGTGAGAGGCCCCCGTACCGCAAAAAAAAAAAAAAAAAAAAAAAAGAAAGAAAGAAAGAGGACAGCTTGCTCATCTTACTTAACACTAGCTAATAAATATACTAGGTGAAGAAGGAATGACGCCAGCGCATCGCTCCAAAGATGATTTACAATGGAGAGGTCAGTGGTCATCACCTCAAACAGGTCAAATTGAGCAACATGAACAGTGATGCTGATGCAGGCACTGTGCCTCCTTATGGGATGCAGTATGAAGTGCCCAACAATACCTTCTTATAAACTGGCCTAGACTTCCCAAAAGAAAAGAGGTGGCGAGACTTTTGTAGATTAAGAGAATAAAGGGAAACAACACAAAAGGCAATGCTTAAACTAGTTTAAAAGAAAAAGAAAACAAACCACTCCTACACAGCAATATACAACATTCTTGGGTTCAATGGGGGATTTAAATATAGTCTGGATACTACGGTTAATTTTCTTAAGTGTGATAATGGTATTATGATTATGTTGGAGAATGCTGTTCGTCACAGATGAATGCTGAAATATTTAGGTCAAGTATCATGTCTATTACTTTCAATGGTTCAAAACCAGTAACACAAACAGACATGAAGCAAAAAAATATTCCACTGGTATTATTCTTTCAACTTCCCTATATGCCTGAATATAGAGAAAAAAGCTTTTTGATATAAACATTAAGTTTATTTCATCAAAGTCACTATTTTACAAGTAACTGACAATATCTATATATCTCCTATAAAGCACAGTACAGCTCAGATTCATACACGTGGATGGTGAACAAACCCCACACAGAGAAATAAATATACTTAGTAAAACACACTTTGGGGGCTTCCCTGGTGGTGCAGTGGTTGAGAGTCCACCTGCCGATGCAGGGGACACGGGTTCGTGCCCCGGTCCAGGAAGATCCCACATGCCGCGGAGCGGCTGGGCCCGTGAGCCATGGCCACTGAGCCTGCGCGTCCGGAGCCTGTGCTCCACAATGGGAGAGGCCACAACAGTGAGAGGCCCATGTACCGCAAAAAAAAAAAAAAAAAAAAAAAAAACACTTTGGAAATGCTTCATGTGCTCATTTTCTAAAGAAGTAGGAAGCACAGCGTATAGCAAAAGGAACTAAGCTTTGACATGGAAACACCTAAATATCCATCAACAGAGGAATGGGTAAAGAAGATGTGGTACATATATACAATGGAATACTACTCAGCCATAAAAAAAGAATGAAATAATGCCATTTGCAGCAACATGATGGACCTAGAGATTATCATACTAAGTGAAATAAATCAGAAAGAGAAAGAAACCATATGATATCACTTATATGTGGAATCTAAAATATGACACAAATGAACCTATCTACAAAACAGAAACAGACTCAGACACAGAGAACAGACTTGTGGTTGCCAGGAGGAGGGAAGCTGGAGGAGAGATGGAGTGCGACTTTGGGATTAGAAGATGCAAACTATTACACATAGAACGGACAAACAATAAGGTCCTACTGGTATGGCACAGGCAACTGTATTCAATATCCTGTGAAAAACCATAATGGAAAAGAATATGAAAAAGAATATATATAGGGCTTCCTTGGTGGCACAGTGGTTAAGAATCCGCTTGCCAATGCAGGGGACATGGGTTCAAGACCTGGTCTGGGAAGATCCTACATGCCGCGGAGCAACTAAGCCCGCGTGCCACAACTATGGAGCCTGCGCTCTAGAGCCCGTGTGCCACAACTACTGAAGCCCGTGCACCTAGAGCCTGTGCTCGGCAACAAGAGAAGCCAACACAATGAGAAACCCGCGCTCCACAACGAAGAGTAGCCCCTGCTCGCCGCAACTAGAGGAAGCCTGCATGCACCAACAAAGACCCAATGCAGCCAAAAACAAATGTAAATAAAATAAATTTTAAAAAAGAATATATATATGTATGTATAACTGAATCACTTTGCTGTACAGCAGAAATTAACATAACATTGTTAATCAATGTACTTCAATAAAATAAATTAAAAGAAAAAGGAACTAAGCTTTGGAATCATATAACCTGGGTTATCATCCCGTCTCTGTGATCTTAAGCCCACAGAAACTATTTTGCCATCTAAAAAATGGGGATAAAATCTCTGAGTCACTGGGAAGATAACTAAGACCATGTGGAAAGCACTGGCACTGTGCCTGGCGTACGTTAGGTCTTCATCAAAAGGTACCCTCCATGCACCCTGTCAAGTCTACACTCTATTAACTTCGAGAGAGAACAGATAACTGCTCCAGATGGCAACAAAGGTCACAATTTAAATATCTACAAGCCCCAGACTAGGAGCTCCTGAAAATTATGATGTTACAGATAATCTATTTAATAAAATAAAATTAAAACCATCTATAAAAAAGTAGAGATTCACAAGTAAAAGACTCAAAGTACAAAAGGGACATTAATTTACTTTAATACTTACATCTTCCAGCGGTGTTATAGATGCACTCTCTCCTCCATAATATGGGTTTCTATCCATGTGAAGAACTTTCTTTCCATTCACTGACATTATACCTGACAGGATACATTCCTACAGGGAAAGCGTAAGTATCTTCAAAGGAAGGAAAATGCTACTGCATGTTTCAAACAGATAATTTTTACAAACCTGTCATTAAACATTCTTTTAGTAATTAATACTTATGTATATGCAATATTTGATGTAATTTTTAAAGACAAAGCCCTAAAACAACCAGGGTTCAAAGTGTGTTCTGTGGCCCCTCTGAGTCCCAAGGTTTAAACTATTTTTATAATAACACTAAGACATTATTCATTTTTTCCCACTGTGTTATACTTGCACTGACAGCACAAGATCAATGGTGGATAAAACAAATTAGGGCGGTGGCTCTAACTGCACTAGTCATTATATTCTTCACCACAAGGCACTCGTGGTTTAAAAAAACAAGGCCAGTTTCACTTAAGACTATCCTTGATGAAGCATTAAAAATCACCTCTGTTAACAACACCCTTGAACACCCATCTTTTAAATATCCTGTGTAGCAAAACAGGAAGTTCACATAAAGCAATTCTGGCTCAAGGAAAGCCTTTTGTGCGACTGATTTGTAAGCTGAACTAGCTACTTTTTTCATGGATCATCATTTTTTTTAATATATTTATTTTTATTTATTTATTTTTGGCTGCATTGGGTCTTTGTCACTGTGCACGGGCTTCTCATTGTGGTGGCTTCTCTTGTTGAGGAGCACAGGCTCTAGGCATGCGGGCTTAAGTAGTTGTGGCACGGGGGCTCAGAAGTTGTGGCTCACGGGCTTAGTTGCTCCGCGGCATGTGGGATCTTCCCGGACCAGGGCTCGAACCCGTGTCCCCTGCATTGGCAGGCGGATTCTTAACCACTGCGCCACCAGGGAAGCCCCATGGATCATCATTTTTAATTGGAAAAATAACTGACAAACTATGATTACTCAGATGTAGGATTTTGGCAGACATTTTCTCAAAAATGAATGTCAAGGAAAATAACCAACAGTATTTGTTGCCAAAAATGAAAAGCCAAAATTTTGAATGAGGGACTTACTTCCCTGGTGGCGCAGTGGTTAAGAATACACCTGCCAATGCAGAGGACACGGGTTCGATCCCTGGTCCGGGAAGATCCCACATGCCACGGAGCAACTAAGCCCATGTGCCACAACTACTGAGCCTGTGCTCTACAGCCCACGAGCCACAACTACTGAGCCCGTGTGCCACTACTACTGAAGCCCGCCCATCTAGAGCCCGTGCTCTGCAACAAGAGAAGCCACCGCAATGAGAAGCCGGTGCAAGCAAGAGTAGCCCCTGCTCGCCACAACTGGAGAAAGCCCACGCGCAGCAATGAAGACCCAACACAGCCAAATATTAAAAATAAATAGTGTATTGAAAAAAATTTTTGAATGAAAATTTGAATTTTGGAAAACTTATATCCACCACCATGGGTACATCAGATCCCCAATACTTAAAGGGCTTTTCAGACAACATCAGTGATATTAACAAATATGAGCTTTTGATATGGCATAACAAAATGTGTCAACAATTCAGAAGACCTGCATTACTAAGTAAAACAGTACTTTCCCAAGTGACCAATGAATGATGTTACAAAATCATACAGGAGGTTAAAAGAGAAATTCAAAGTGCAAGCTAGATTAACGGATTTTAATGTAATGGAATAAGAAATGTTCACTGATGTGGTTTCAAATTTCATATTGCAATTAATCTTTAAAAATACCCTGCCACTTGTGTTTAGGTGTAAATTATAAAAGGATACCCACAACAATCTGAAAGGCTATTAAAATACTCCTCCTTTTTCCAACTACACATCTGTCTAAAGCCTGATTTTCTTCATATACTTCAGCTATGACAAAAATTATGAAAGACTGAACACCAATCGGCTATCTTTTAAACTAGATATTAAAGAGATGTGCAGAAAATGTAAAACAATCATACTCTTCTCAGAAATTTTTTTGTTTTGGAAAACACAGTTATACTTCAAAAAATTGTTATTCACGTTAACATGTAATGAGTTTATCACCGTTATCTTTAAGTGAATAAAAACCATTTTTAATTTCTCAGCATTATTTCTAATAGGATAAATACTGACAGATACTCTTACAAGCAAAAGCTCTTCAGGGACCTCAATTTTTAAGAGTGTAAATAGATCCTGAGACCAAGAGTTTGAGAACTAGAGCCCTAAATGAAGCATCCAGGATAACCATTAATCAACTGACAATCAACAGAGGATTATAAACCATCACTCTCAGTAAAAAGGTAAACAAAGCGTGAATATACTAAGACATACCAAATCAAGATGGGGTGGGGGAGCAGTCAAGAAAGTCAATCCAATTAATGGATTAATGAGAAGAAACACAGAGATGGGATATTCATTCACCCAAAACCCTTATACCAGAGTTTAGGTGATAAGAGCTTTATTTTTTTAAATGACAAAGGAAATTCTCTGTAACTTTATAAATCCTAGTGCTTCTCAAATTTATCCAAGACTCCAGACAACAGAGAACAAGCTCATTCCCCTAGAAGCCTGACTCTGAAATCTTTATTTTCAAAAATTCATACATATCTCAAATTCTCCTCCATAATGTACTATTCATTTTAATATTTAAAAAATATTTTAAATTAGTTACTGTCAGGTTCAAATTTTACTCCAAGAGGGTGCATCATTTCTTATTTAGATCAAGAAACATTATGAGCACTCCAGGCCACCTCCAGCCATAACCACTCCTCAGCCCACAGCCACGCTCATGACTTTTAAGAGCAAAGATTTGTTCTACCTGTTTTTGAACTCTGAATAAATGGAATCTTGTAGTATACACTTCTTGTATACACCTTTTAGTCAACATATGTTTACAAGATTCATCCATGTTTTGTTTGCAATAGAAATTTTCTTACTCTTACTGCTATACTCCGGGGTCTCTAAAGTACAGGAGCCAAATCCAGCCTGCAGGCTATATTTGTAAATAAAGTTTTACCAGTAAACACCCATGCCCATTCATTTACATATTGGCTGTTTTCACTGTACCACAGTGGAACTGTAGCTGTGACAAAGACCAAGTGACCTGAAAAACCTGTGGACTTTTACCGGTTTGCCTAGCCCTACCAACAGTGGATCTCAAAGAGAGCTCCTGATTTGATATCACCTGTGAACTTGTTAGAAATGTAAATTCTAAGCAGATTCTGAAACTTTACTTTGCATCCACATCACCGGGACAGCTTGCTAAAACAGAACGCAGGGCCCCACCCCCAGAGCTTCTGAGTCAGCAGGTCTGCGGTGGAGCCTGAGAATCTGCATTTCTCACCAGTTCCCAGGTGAGAATACTGCTGGTCCAGGACCAGTTTCAAGAACCACTAGTAAAGCAGTGCTGCTCAAACTTTATTAAACACCTGGGGAACTGTAGATTTTGATTCAGCGTATCTGGGGTGAGGGGTGTAACCATCTGCATCTCTAGTAAGTTCTCAGGTGTTGCAGAAGCAGTTGATCCATGGACCACACTGCAGGTAACAAAGCCATAGGAGTCTTTTGAATGAATACTCCGCACAGATATTCCACAACTTATTTATCCATTCTATTACAGGTGAACATTGAGATCGTTTCCAGTTTGGGGCTGTTACAAATAATGCTCTATAAACATTCTCAATGTGTCTTTTATGTATGCACTTGTTGGATAGATATCAAGGAGGGTACAGATACTGCCAAACAGCTTTCCAAAATGGTTGTACCGGGGCTTCCCTGGTGGCGCAGTGGTTAAGAGTCCGTCTGCCGATGCAGGGAACACGGGTTCGTGCCCCGGTCTGGGAGGATCCCACATGCCACGGAGCGGCTGGGCCCGTGAGCCATGGCTGCTGAGCCTGCGCGTCCGGAGCCTGTGCTCCGCAGCGGGAGAGGCCACAACAGTGGGAGGCCCGCATACCGCAAAAAAAAAAAAATGGTTGTACCAATTTCATATGCTGTGTCAGCAGTATATGAAAGTTCCTGTTGTTTCAAATCCTTGCCCAACATTTTGTGTTCTGACCTTTTAATTTTAGTCATTCTAGTTAGGATGTGGTTTAATTTACATTTCCTGACAAATAATGAGGCTGAGCACTTTTTTACGGTTTACTGATAATTGTAGTATCTTCTTTTGATAAATGCCTATTCATATTATTTGCCCATTTTAAAGTGGGCTTTCTTTTTTTTTTACTGCTATATAAAAATTCCTTATATATTCTAGATATTTAAAAGTGCTTTATTGGTTATATATATATATTGCAAATATCTTCATCCATTTCACAGCTTGACTTTTAACTTTCTTAATGAGGTCTTGATAAACAGAACTGAAAGTATTTTAACTGTAAAAATTAACTCCAATATTATCAAAAGCAAATCACTTGCTTTAAAAAAAAATCTAAAGAAGCACTAACATATGATTCAATATATTATATGAAAGTAGAATAATATTTACAATCTCAAAAACAGATTATGACATAAACAAAGGAAAACCAAATAGTCACACTTCCAGTCGACAAAAGTAGACTTCACGGTTCAACTTTTGGAAGCAAAATCACAGCAAGCAACTTTGAGTGTTGCACAGCTTCTATATATAACTTTTCATACTCCACTGCAAATAAGCACGACCCACTCACTGGACCATGGCTCCAAAGCAAGCACTGAAGGCTGAGGCCTAATAAAGGACCCAGGAATATAAAGATTCAGCAGTCCAAAGAGCTGATACTAACTACCTTTAAAGGCATTACTTGGAGCAAATATATTAAAAGCTAATTAATAATTTGCAGGTTCACTGATTCTTCTAAACCCATCTATAAAAGATTGCTTTTACAATGCCAAGAGAATACATAGAAGCACAAATGTAATACTTTAAATTTTACTTTACAACATGGGATGAAGTCATTAATTCACTGATAAAACCAATCACATCTGAGTATAGGGTGTATATTAATGATCCCAAAATTTTAGTATCTTCCCAAATTAACAACTCAAAATTAAAATCTACTACTATCTGGTGAATACAGAATAAAAAGCAAAGCACATCAAAGTCAGAGAAAATACTCTATGTGAATTTCCTTTTTTCACACTAGACAACCTGGACCATCCATCATCTATGTCAAGAATACTGATAACTTTTACCAGGAAACATATATGAATGAATATTAACCAACACATTAGTTTTAAAACTAACAGATGAGAGTGCTCCACACTTACCTGCAAGCTCACCAACAACTGACCTGAACAGGATAAGAATATACAGACTCACAACCAAAATAACTAAAGCTGTAAAACCATCTTCAGAATCCAAGTTTTTTTGGTGTTTTGTTTGCTATTATGCCTTATTTTTTATTTTTAGGGCTTAGAGCATATTAGGTGCTCAGCATGAATAAGTGAACAAATGCATGCATGCATGCATTAATGATGCACACAGGATGCCTGGCAATCTCAGGTGGGTCTTTCATCCAAACTGAGCTCAGGCCCAGAATCCAAGTTAAGATAACAGCATCTGCCACCCAACTGGCTCTTCATGTTGGCCTACATAAAGAGGTAACCAGATTAAACTAAATGTTTGAAGTTCACCTGCAGCAAAATTCTAGTCTGTGCAGATGTGTGGGTGTGGTGATAGTCAGGAAGGACCAAGTCAGTGATACTGAGGCTCACTTCCCTTCAGCACCTACACATAGCGCTAGGTTTGCAATAATCAGAGTAACTAACTCAAACGGACAGCACCTAAACACACTAGGCAAAGTACCTCTTACGTAGTGAAGCAGCCTGTATGGTGTTCCCATATATGAACTGTGACGAACCTAAACACAATTGCGAAGGCCACTGGTACTGAACAGTATCCCAGTATCCTGGAAAAGTTAATGCCCACCCCCCCCTTCCTACTTAGAGGGCAACTCAGGCTTGGAAGAGAATAGAACCAGAGTACGTTAATATTCTGATTAAAAAAAAAAAAAAAAATTCTGATGTAACTTCCAAGTGACCAAACTAAACACTATTAACACTCTAAATCCTCCTGCATTTTAAAGTTCTGGAGTGATTAAAAAAAAAAAAAAAGAAAGAAACAGAAAGTAAATGCACACAAAAATGTGATCAGGAAAACAAGGTACCTAATAACTCATCTTAAAGAAAAGTGTCTTTCTACTTATCTAGAAAATGTATTAACTAGAAAACTTTTAAATCATTTAATCTCAGTAGTATGTCTTACAGCAATAACACAATAAAAATGGATGTTAGTCTTCAGCAGAATTAAGTGTTTCTTTAAATGTCTCTGTCCCTCTAATGCATCTCATTAAAAGGTGTCAAAGATAACTTTTCTTGAAATTTGGCTCTAATTAGATCATTCCTGCTCAAAACCCTCTCTCGTTGGCCTAGAAGATAAAATTCAAACTTCTTAACCTACTGTCTTCAGCATCCTTGGTGATATACCTTCTTTCCAACACTGTTTCCATTACACCTCTTCATACCTCTGTTTCACACAAAATAAACTCCCTATCCCTTAAATATATATCCTTTTCTTAATACTGACTTACACTGCTCTCTCTGCCTAGAAAATCATTCCTCCTCATATTCAAAACTTACCAATATTTTTTAAAACTTTTTCAGTTTTATTGAGATATAATTGACATACAGCACTGTAAAGACTTAAGGTTTACAGTATAATGATTTGATTTACATACAACATGAAATGATTACCACAGGTTTAGTTAACATCCATCATCTCATATAGATACAACATTAAAGAAATGGGAAAAAAATACATTTTTCCTTGTGATTTACGCTCTTAACTTTCATTCATAACATACAGCAGTGTTAATTATCTTTATCATGTTGTACATTACATCCCTAGTACTTATTTATCTTATGGCTTAAGTTTGTTCCTTTTGATTACCTTCATCTAATACCCCCTTCCCCCTACCCTGCTTATCAATTATTTTTAAAAGCCAACTTCAATAACTCCTTCTTTATGCAGGTTTTTCTGATTCCCCTGTCTGAATTCCCACATGTGTGAATTCCCTTATGGCACTTAGTACTTTCTCATATTAACTCGTATTATAGTTACCCCCACATGAGAAGAAGCTACTCACAGACAGGTGTGTTTGCCTTTTTATTGCCCATAATCGAGCACAACAGTCACAGGTAACTGAAATTGAGTAGGCCATTACTCCAGTAAGTCTTTAATCAGGTACCGTGAGAGGGGACATAAAGGTAACTGCAGGGTATCATGTATGCGAGCCAAACGTTTACCTAGCGGTCTTTCCAACCAAATGTCTCACTACTACCTCGAAATGCTGAAATAATATGTCTGATTTTACTTCTATTCTACCGGACCAGTATGCTTAAGGCTGATTTAAAATACAAACTGCCTACATAGTATTTATACCTTCCAAAAATAAGACATTTGAACACATTGGTCCTATGATCACTACTGCAGTGGACAGAAAGTTGTTTGTCCACAGAACTCTAACAGCAATGGCAAGGATTTTCAAGGAGTAAATATAAAAGGCAATTCAAGATTTTTAAATCAGGTACAAAAACTCCTCTCTGAAGTCACAAAATTTTAATAAAGACAAAGGAGGAAAAGTATGGCTGGGATGTAAAACAATGTTTTAAACAAATACTGCTGAGAATAATCTGGTTAGATATCACTAAAGTGTCCTTCTCGATTCAAAACTCCTTATGAAAATTACCATGTAGCACAAAACAAAACAAAATACTGCTGGGAAGCACAAGCAGCTGTGGAGCTAGTTACCCTTATTTTATTATTTATTACTATTTCTAAGAAGACTCATGAATTCATTGCCAAGCCCAAAGTCAATCAGAAACAGCAAATTAAGTGGTCAGAGGCTGTCGACAGTCACCAGCTTAACCAAAGTAAGCAAAGAGGAAAAAATGAAAAGTAGACGGTAGAACTAACTCCCAAAGCTAAGCAGTCTAAGAGGACTTAATAAGGAGGCCAAAGTTCCTACAAAGCTCCCTAGGTCTCAATGGCTTCATTATGTTATAGCATAACAGTAATTAATCCTCCTGATGTGAAATCTTTGTTACCAAGTACATTAACTATGTTCCTTAGTTTGTTAAAGAAGTTGTGATATCATTTGAAAGGTTTTTATCTAAAAGTTATGGTTGTTTAAAGGGATAGCCCTCAATTCCTTAAAGAACTCAATTATATGAAATATTTCATTTCTCCTAGACAGAATGAAGATTTTGCTCTAGTTTATACTAAATTGTTTTATGCCTTCTTTATCAAAGTTACTATCAATATTTGTGCACTATTATGACCTTATTTTAGATGTAACAATCGATACAAAACAGTGACAACATTAGGCAACACAGAGAAACCCCAACACTTCCTTACACTTTATATAAAAAGTAACAATCGCACTAAAAAATGCACTGACACACGGGCATCATGCAGTATTTGGTACCCACAACTGATAGCACACACCTGTTTTTAGGTTCTTAAATCTCAGGCACTAAGTATTTATAAATTAAAAATTAAGAAAAGTAGGGCTTCCCTGGTGGCGCAGTGGTTCAGAGTCCGCCTGCCGATGCAGGGGACACGGGTTCGTGCCCCGGTCCGGGAAGATCCCACATGCCGCAGAGCGGCTGGGCCCGTGAGCCATGGCCGCTGAGCCTGCGCGTCCGGACCCTGTGCTCCGCAACGGGAGAGGCCACAACAGTGAGAGGCCCGTGTACCGCAAAAAAAAAAAATTAAGAAAAGTAAATGGTATGTTCACACCAATTACTCAAAATTAATTATAATTTGAGGCTTTTTAAACTTTGGTGATCTCTTCATTTAAGTAATCAAAGTCCCTGTATCACTAAAAATGAGGGTATAAGATTTTATCACTATCAAAATCATCCCAGGACTTTCCTGGTAGCGCAGTGGTTAAGAATCCACCTGCCAACGCAGGGGACACGGGTTCGAGCCCTGGTCCGGGAAGATCCCACATGCCGCAGAACAACTAAGCCCATGCGCCACAACTACTGGGCCTGCGCTCTAGAGCCCGCGAGCCACATCTACTGAAGTCCACGTGCCACAACTACTGAAGCCCATGCGCCGCAACGAGAAGCCACCGCAATGAGAAGCCCGCACACCGCAAGGAAGAGGAGCCCCGCCCCGCCACAACTAGAGAAAGCCGGCGTGCAGCAACGAAGACCCAGTGCAGCCAAAAATAAATAAAATAATAAATGACAGCAGAAATTGACCTGATTGCTAGTTAAGTATGCATCTATCATTCACCAAAAAGGTCACAATTGATCCAAATGAAAATTTAAATAAGGTGCATTATCTTAACTTGGTTGTTATGCAATAAGACTGTGCCTTCTTTGAGACAAAGTGATACTTCTGAACTAGGTATATAGAAACCTGCATGAGAAAGGATTTGCACTTATTTGTCCGTGTTTAACTGCCCTAATCAAGAGCAAATCTGAAAGACCAGCAATAACCGTAGAAAAACAGTGGAACTAACTAGCTCTTACAATATGCTGGCAACAACAGTGCCCTTTCCAGTGGGCAAAATCCACCACAAACTAATAAGCTCAGCTCAGAACCCCAATTAAGCACTTAGACAATGAAAAAAACCACCCTGCAGTGGGTAGGCTATTCATTTAGGCATCCAACAGCCTTCCAACTCACCATCAAAAAAGAAATTCAACCCAATACCTCACATTCAAAATGACTAAATAGCTTTCTAGCTAAGCAATCTCATCTATTCGGTACTATTTCCTAGCCAGTCCCATTTCTTTTTCTGGACTGTTGAAACATAATGAAGCATTCAGAAATGAGTATTATCCAACAATCACCATAAATCACCATAACTAGAAAAATGACATGCCAGAAAAGTGCCATTCTAGTCCCCAACAATCTTTTCCTAAAAAACTGGCCAAATGCAAGTTTGACAGTTTTTTCTTGTCCAGAGAAATCTAAAATAGTTACTTTGGAGTGTTAGCTGAAAAAAATGTTAATTCAATCTTGAGAGATTACAATGCATTTCAACAAATTTGTAGTGGTTTACATTAAATGACTCCGGACTTTGAGATCAGTTTATATGGGATACACAAGATCAAAATCAGTATTCATCTTTTAAAACAAAGCAGTCCAATGTCAGAATTTCAAATTTCCAAAAAACTTTTGATAACGGAAACGGCCCTCTCTTCAAATGGAATTCTTTTGCAAGATGAATAGTCTTCATTTTCTTTTAAAAGCACAAAAAGAAGTAAAACATCTGCCTGTATTATTTTCAGAATATTATCTAAAGTTCTCTAAGCAGACAGCCAGGAAAATAAATTTACCATGGTATTACGCACACCATGCAGTAATAGAGAACCTGGCCTCTAGCACCCCATCACCAACCTCTTTCTCAGGGGAAAGCCTCCAGAAGAGACAATGTAGGCAAGGACAGACCACACAAAAGGAAAAGATGGCAAAGGCCAGGTGAGAAAGGACTAGACAAATTTTGAGAAAACTCATTTCCAATTCTACAGTTGCTCAAGTGGGATGGGAGGGTGGTTAAAAGGAAAGAATAATGCTTCTCACCTGGAGTGGGGGAGGAGGAAAAGAAATATAATTTTATCCAAAAATATAAGCTCATTGAACTTAATTACCTACCAAACGGTGATTATCCAGTGACTCGTCACCGACACTGACTAGCAGTAGAGGCTGAAGTCTAAGTAGGAAATGCCACTGTGATTGGCCTCCACCCTCCCCCACTCCGCCGGCTGCTTTTCTGTTTCCAATAGCGAGAGGCCATCAACCCGTAAGGGAGACGCATCAATACAGCAATCCGGGCTTTTCCGGCCTCTGCTGCAGCAGAGGGGACTCTCGTTTCCCACCTACTCTTACTCGGCCGTCACGACCCGCCCAGGCACCTGCCGGACCGGGCTTTCCATTCCCCGGTGTCTCCTCCCTGTCCAGATGCGCCGCCCGGCCCGCAGGCCCCGCTGCAGGCCTGACCCGCCTCCGCTCCAGAGCGCAGCCCGAGACGGCGGCGGAAACCGGCCCCACCCGGAGACCCTCGGAGGAGACCCTCGGACTCGAGGCGCGGCGCGGCCCGCGGGGATGGGGGAAATGGGGCTGGGCAGGGCGTGCGGCCGCCCCCCTCCCGACCCTGGACCCCGGCCCCGGGACCCCCGCCCCTCCCCGCCAGGCCTCACCGTCAGGCCGGTGCCCAGCACGATCACGTCGTACTCCTCATTCATGGCGGGGCCGGGCGCGGACGGAAGCCCAGAGAAAAGAAAAGGCGCAGTACTCTAGGGGTCAGGAGCTAGGCGGCCACCCTGAGGAGGCGGAGGAAGCGCTCAGGCCGGGCCCGGGCACAAGGTAAAAGGGAAGCGGGAGCAGAGGGAAAACGGAGCTGGCGAGGAGGGAGCCGGCCGCCACCTCAGACGGAAAGAGAAGAGCGGGGCGGGGAGGGAAGGGAGGGCAAGGAGGAAGAGAAGGAGAGGCGGGCGGCGACCGGGGCCTCTGCAGCCCGGAAGGGGCTTAGAGGAGGCCGTCGATCACGCCCTTCCCGCTCGCTCATTGGCTAGATCCCCGTCGCCCGCCCAACCTTCTTCTTTTCCTACCTCTCGCGAGAAAAGGGCGGGCCGTGCCCCTTGTGAATTCCGGCTCTCCACGCGGCGCGCTGCCACCGTGGTTGGGGGCGGAGGCGGTCGCGCGCTGGCCCCCGAAGGCAGGGGCGGGAGCGTGCTTGCGGCCGGGGGTCAGCTGTCCAGTTCGTTACTCCCGCCGCCCAGCGGGAGCCTTGCTGCCGCCCTTGGACTTTGTGCCAGGACAGCGGGCGGCCGCCCCGGGCCCCGCAGACCCGGAGCTGACGCCATGTGGCCTGACCCTGGCTGCGGCTCAGCCCCCTGCGCCCCTACGGCGCGCCTAGGCTGGTCTTTTGCAACTTCTCTTGCTTTTCTTTCTATCCTGCCTCCCTTTCCTGAAGGAAAAAGGACCCAACATATTTTAAGGAATTCAGAAATCACTGTTTTCTCTTACTTCCCGCCCTATGTCGTCCTTGCTGGGTGCATCGCCCCTTGTGCAGCCTTAGGAAATTTAGAAGAATTTTAAAAAACGAAAAACGAACAAAAAACCTTCCTTTTAAAAAGTAACCCTTCGCATAAAGGGGAAGGCCAGATTTGATTGGAAGCAGGTCTGCGCCTACTGAGGGCTATAACTTAAACCAGCTGTAAAAATAGCTGACCAGTATGTGCATCGGTTTACGCCATGAGTGTAGCAGAAAAGAGTCCCTGTTTGCCTTCCATTCCCTCTACCCCTGACCGCCCGGCCCTCCAAACACACACACACCTTTTTTTTAGGATTGTATTTGGCATCTCCAGCTCTGGGTGAGGTGTAAGCAGTGGCTTGTGTTCTCAACCAGAGAGTAGACCCTATACAGGCCTTCTAGAAAAGTCATTTTCCTAAAGGCCTTGACAACCTGTGTTTTCAGCCTGTGACAGGTCTGCATACTCAGCAGACAAGAGTTGGTATTTCCTTCAAGATTTACTCTCAAACATAGCTGGATAAGTGTTATTATGAATAGCATAATAGCATAAAGTAAACCTTGGTAGACGGATCTGCCTTCCTTTATGTTTAAATCACTCTGATTCAGGAAAGAATGTAACAATTTTTTACAATGTTTCTTCACCCCTAACTAGAGGTTAAGAAGGTGTATTATATTGGACGATGGACTTTTTTTGGGGGGGTGGGGGGGAGGGAGAAGAAAGCTACTTAAATTTACAATCTTTTTTTTTTTAAGATGTTTTTGATGTGGACCATTTTTACAGTCTTTATTGAATTTGTTACAATATTGCTTCTGTTTTATGTTTTGGGTTTTTAGCCAGGAGGCATGCGGGATCTTAGCTCCCCCACCAGGGACTGCACCCCCTAGTTAGAAGGTGAAGTCCCAACCACTGGGCCACCAGGGAAGTCCCTACATTCAATCTTAATTAGATTTGTATACATTAGTGACCAAATGAATTTTTACAAGTAGACAAAAATCAAGTGCAAAGTTACTAGACTACTGAACAGATTATGTAACAGACTTTTCTTTGGCTAAACAGGTGATGCCTTAAGAAAGTCCTGCTGTTACTCTCTAAGTAGTCAGGTGTCATGTGTATCTAACATGTTTACAAACAACAGGAATTTATTTCTTACAGTTCTGGAGTCTAGGAAGTACAGGGTCAAGTTGTGTCTGGTGAGGACCAGTTGCCTGGTTCACCCTGTCTTTTCACTGTGTCCTTATATGGTGGAAGGGACAAGGGATCTCTCTCGGGCTGCTTTTATAATGTTACCTATGTTTTTAAACTGACCGAAAATATTGACTCTTTTTTTTTAACTAGAACTTTTTTCACATATTGCCATCAGCCTCTGAATGTTGAAGAAGCTTTTAAGCATATCAGCTGAATTACGTTGCCATGTCTTAAGTGAAGGATAGTTCATCAATACCCACATGGAATTACTGAAAAACTTAAAGGTATTAGATAAGAGAACAGAATTTAAGGTTAATAAGGCTCCTCAGTCTGATCCCTTACACTCAAGTTTAGTTTTGTTGGCAGATAAGTCCTATGGCCCTGCAGAAGAAAAAAAAAAAAAAAAAAAAGAACTAATCTTCAACAGATTGAGCCCATCCAGATTCCACCCCACCTATTCCAGTTGCCAAGGAATTTGGCAGACAACAAATACTGTTTATGGTGCAGTGGCTTAAAAGCCACTAATTGGTTCAGTGTATCAAAGGCCACAGATGGCAGTTCTTGATAGAGTGTGAAACCTTAGGTTGGGGGAAGTAGGTTGGTGGAGAGGAGTAGAAAACACCATCAACCTTGAAAATGTTTCAAATCTTTACACAAAGCAAGAAGAGTCCAGAGACGGTCTTATTTATACTTGGCACTAGGGAATAATTGTTTGCTGATATGTTTCTCTGCCTGCACTTCACAAAGGAAGAGACAAGAGTCCAAGGAAAAGAAAATTAAAGTGAACCTTAGTCCAGGCTGTCTTTCTCTGTCCAAAACCACAACAGTTTCTCAACCAGTATTCCCCCTCCTCGGTGTTCTGACCATTATCTTCTTAAAACTTGAATCAGAGCATGTTCATGCTTCTGCCTATGTTTTGCACTTAGAGTAAAATGCAAATTCTTGAATAGGGCTTAAAAGTATTGTTTAATCTGCCTTTTCTCCCTCTCTCGCTCCATCTTGCCATACTTCTGGCTCACTACACTCCAAACACACTAGTCTTTCAGTTCCTAGAATCTGGTGGAGCTTTTAACCAATCAAGGGCCTTGCACTCTTGGCAGTCCTGTGGCTACCGACCCTCACTTCCCCTCCTGCACCTCTTCTCACAGCTAGTTCTCTCCACTTCCTTAAGTTTCAGCTTAAAACCTGACCACTTTATCTAAAGTGGGTTCCCCTCAACTTTTATTCTCCATCAGCCCCCTGCTTACTTCTTTCATTCCTTTTTTTAAAATAAATTGGTGATCATTTGCTTGTTTTTTGTCTGCCTGTGGATCAGAATGTAAACTCTCTGAGTCCTGCTGAGTCCCTGGCAGGTGATGAGTAAATATCTGATGAATGAATAAGAGACCTGGAAGTTGATTCCTAGATCTACAAGGACTAAATGTGATGAAATAGGTACCAGCTCCTCTTGGTACTTTTGAAAAGCACAGCTTTTCTTATAGCAGAGGATACTAAAGTTCATATTTTAGAGGCTCTTAAAGGTAGGAATTGGCAAAACATAAATCTGTTTAAAATCAGGATGGCTAATGCTGAAGATAAAATATGATAGGATCTAGAAAAAATTTTAATGAATTTCCAAAAATATATATTTTCAAGTTTATGATAGATCATTTACTCCCCCATCCCAACCCCCAAACTCTTCATCTGTCCGTGGTCTCCATCTCAGCAGTGACTGGCTCCACTCTGGGCCCAAACCAGAATTCTAGGTATCGTCCTGATTCTGTCTTCTTTCTCTCCTTCCACATATATTCCTGTTTTCTTTGGCTGTGTAACAAACCACCCTAAAACTTAGTGGCTTTAAAACAAACAAACCAACAAACGTAGTGGCTTAAAACAACAGTGTACTATTACCTCTTATGGTTCTGTGGGTTGAATGGGCTCAGACGCATGGGAATTGCTTGGGCCTGGGACTGGGGCTGGGGTCATCTGAAGGCTCTAGTGATCTGGACGTCCAAGATGGCACCCACATGGCTGACAGTTGTTGCCACTGTTGGCTGGGAGCTTAGCTGGGGCTGTCAACAAGAGCAGCTATATATGTGTGACTTCTCCATTTGGCTTATACTTCTCAAAGTATGGCAGTTGTGTTCCAATAGTAGAAATTCCAAGAAGCAAGAAATCAGAAATAGAAGCTGCAGGCCTCTTAAGGCCCAGAACCTGCCACAGTGTCCCTTGTGCCATATTCTTTTGTCAAAGCAGTTACAGAGCACACCCAAGTTCAAAAGGAGGAGCTATAGAACCCAGCTATCAGTGGAAACAGTGCCAATGAATCTGTAGCCGCCTTTAATTGGCCACAATGCCCCATTATGTTCTGGCCATTCCACCTCATAAAAAGCCTTCCAGTCCCTTCTCTTCATTCTCACGGCCACTACCCTAGTACCGGCCACCATCAAATTCTCTCCTAGATCATTGCAAAAGCTTCCTTCTGTTTAGTGGTCTCTATATTATAGCCCAAATGATCTTCATAGAAAGTGACTGAGTTGACCATGACTTTAAAGTCTTTCATGGGTCTCCATTGCTCTTAGCATAAAGTTCAAACACCTGGTCGTTTCCTAAGAGGAGCCTGAATGATCTGCCTCAATTACCTAGTCAAACAAATCCTCACCCCAGCCCTCCTCCACCGTATTTTCTAATCCATTGCTGTATTCGTTAGTTTCCAGTCACAAAATCAGAGCCGCTCTATGTATTTTAAACAGAGGCAGCAAAATATATGGAATTGGTTTCAAAACTTGTAAGGGCTGGAGGGGCAAAAAAGGTGACCCAGAAGTGAGGAAGTGCCTGGGTACTAGGCTGGAGCAGAAGGGGGGAGTGTGTTACCCAATGCTCATGATTGCTGGGCTGCTCAGGCTGACCCACTGCCGGTACTACCACTGCAGGGCTACTTTGCCACCACTGCCCCAGGAGCCCAGGAGGGCCCCCCCGCTCACTGATGCTACTGCTGCCCCCTCCCCCAGATGCTACAAGGGCAGAGAACATGGCTCCTCCCTGCCTCCTGCCTCCAGTCTCCTACCAGCGCTTCCCCTTGGCAGCACCTCCCCAGAAGCTCCAGAAGCGAGTTGGCAGAGGGATCTGGTTGGTGTACTCTGCTGACTCAGCCTCCTGCAACATAGAGAAAAGCAGGCATGGAGCCGGGAGCCAACAGACAGCTGATCAGAGAGCTAAATGCTTTTGCGTTCCGTGAACTCACCAGGCTCTTTCCCTTCTGTTTTTTGTTTGTTTGGCGGCACCGTGCCATGCGGCATGCGGGATCTTAATTCCCCAACCAGGGATTGAACCCACATCCCCTGCAGTGGAAGCGTGGAGTCTTAACCGCTGGACTTCCAGGGAAGTCCCCTCTTTCCCTTCTGAACATACTTTTCCCTCTATCTGAAATGTTCTTTCCTTCTCCTTCTACTTGACCTTGCTTTCTCCTGCTTGTTAGAATTCTCAGTGCAGATGTCACCTGTTCCAGGAATCCTTTCTTAATGCCCAGTCGGGATTAAACTCCTCTATTCTGGGCTACACGGTTCTACCAACCCTCTCTTGACACTTGTCACCTGAGTGTTTACTGCTCTGTAGTCTTACTAAGTTGTATTCCTCTCAAGGGTAGAACGCTCCCTTTTCATCCTTTTGTTCCTTACCACCTAAATCATAGTAGGCAGTAAATAAATATTTAATGCAAGGCTCAGAATCTGGAGGATAATTATAATGGCCTCTCAATGGTCTGTGAGCCCTCAGATTTGTATGCAAAATATAGTGCTTATGTGAATTTTTCCAGAGAGAGGATCCACCATCAGATTCCCAAAAGGGTCAATGACTCCTAAATGTTTAAGAAACTGTATGTATGGATAACAGAATGAACTCACAATATTCCTAAAATGTAGAGAAAAATGTAACTGCCAGGAAGAAACTGAGTATCAAAGACCATTTCAGTGTCTTAGCCTCCATCACTTTTATTGAATTCTTGTATATAGAGAAGTAAAATCAGTACCAAGACTGATGATGTACATGGAAATACAAAATAATATGCAAAATAGAAATCATTAGCAAGTGTAATTATTAGCAGCTCTGCAGAGATGCTTTGTATATGGACTGGGAGTTGGTGGAACTGGGTGGGGCTCAGGTGTGGTGGCAGGACAGGTAAGCCAGGTGTCCTGATTCCCAGAAGAATCACAGGCACAGGGCAGGCATGTTCTAGACCCCTTTGCCCTTCAGGAAGATTCAGCTCACTCTAGCACCTAAGTGTAGAGACCTCGTGGGATGAAGAAGTAATGACAATTAACTATTTCATTTCACATATTTGTTCCATCCTGAAAGACTAGACAGACCTCTAAGCTGCCCAAGCCTTAATGTTGCTTAGGTCACTTTAAAACCATTCACTTGGGGACTTCCCTGGTGGCGCAGTGGTTAAGAATCCGCCTGGCAATGCAGGGGACACGGGTTTGAGCCCTGGTCCGGGAAGATCCCACATGCCACGGAGCAACTAAGCCCGTGCACCACAACTACTGAGCCTGCGCTCTAGAGCCCGCGAGCCACAACTACTGAAGCCCATGCGCCTAGAGCCCGTGCTCCACAACAAGAGAAACCACCATGATGAGAGGCCCGCGCACTGCAATGAAGAATAGCCCCCGCTCACCGCAACTAGAGAAAGCCCACGTGCAGCAACGAAGACCCAACGCGGCCCTAAATAAATAAATTTATTTTTTAAAAAACCATTCAGGGCTTCCCTGGTGGCGCAGTGGTTGAGAGTCTGCCTGCCGATGCAGGGGACACGGGTTCATGCCCCGGTCCGTGAAGATCCCACATGCCGCGGAGCGGCTGAGCCCGTGAGCCATGGCCGCTGAGCCTGCGCGTCCAGAGCCTGTGCTCTGCAACGGGAGAGGCCACAGCAGTGAGAGGCCCGCGTACCGCAAAAAAAAAAACAAAAAAAAACCATTCACTTGAATGTTTCTTGTATTAACTTAAGTTACTTTGGTTTCAAATAACAAAAACCATGTCAAGCTATCGTAAGAATAAAAGGAGAATATATTATAAGGATAAAGGGGCAAAAATATAGTCAGGGTTCTGGAAGGAACGGGAATCAGGAACTGGAAGGTTGTCTCTGAGCTCAGCGGCCCTCTGTCCGGCTTCTCCGCTGTCCTCTCCCTGTGGGTCCACTCTGCTTCCCTTGGAAGAAGAAGGGAGATGGCGGTGGGCAGCCCCACTCACCTGAGTTACCCAATGCCTGTTCAGGGGCTCACCTGGAGCAAGGTTTCTCAGCCACACACTGCCGACACTTAGGCAGGTAATTTGTGGTGGGGACAATCCTGTGCATTGCAGTGTGTTTAGCAGCATCCCTGGCCTCTACCCACTGGATGCCAGCATCCCCCAACCCCCATCCCAGCTGAGACAATCAAAATGTCTCCAGATATTGTCAGTGTCCCCCGGGGGTGGGGGTGGTGGTGGCAAAAATCAATGCGGGTGAGAACCTCTAAACCAGACTATCTAGTTTTTCATAATTCAGCATCAAATTTCCAGAAGAGAGAATTGGATTGGCCCAGCTCAAGTCTGTGTCCAATTTGACCCAATTAACTATAGCCAGGGCATAGGGTCACATGGCAGAAATATGGCTGCCAGGAGTCCACCCCTGTGGGAGGGGTGTTCCATTCCCAGAAAAGAGGGATGGACAGATATTCTAGGAGGTGTCCATTACATTTCCCTAACCCTAGTGAAGTGTTCTAGCCTGACTCTGTACTATATTTGTATGTGGTTTAGGGGAAATTTTTCTCAGAGATATATTTATGATATCTATATACCTTTAATGTTTAACCCCCAATCTTCCACTAGAAGGCCTTTGAAATAAAAATATCTAATTGTTTTCATTTATTTCTTCAATAATTATCTACTGTGTCTCCTCTGTGGCAGGTGCTGTGCTAGGCCTTACTGAGCTTAGATTAGGTCCTGTCTACACAGAGGTTTTATTTTAATTCCAGACTAATTTAATGGTTATAATAGTACAGTCCTACTTTGGATTAGCATTGCTTTCATTTTCAAAGCCATTTAACCTTTGATATCTAATTACTATTTTTAATGTTAACGTTTTAAAATCAGTTCTCTTCTTTATACCACTGTGGGCCTGTCTGCCTGTCAGATAGGAACGCTGGACTTGGTCTTCTTGCCAGCAATTGGTGAACAGACGCAAGAAGTGTTTTACTGGAATAGTCACAGTTTGACCACTGACTCTCAGATGCCCATGGCGCTGGGAAAAAATTCCAAGATCAGTCTTGACTCCTACCAGAAAAAAAAGATAACAAAGTGTTAGGAAGAACATCTTGTCTTTTCTCCGATAACAGAAAAATTAATTATTGGGTTAGCTGGCAAATAAGGATCCACTATGCAGTGATGGCTATATAGAATCACTCTGTTAGATTAAAAACGAGATAGGCTTGGGGCTTCCCTGGTGGCACAGTGGTTAAGAATCTGCCTGCCAATGCAGGGGACATGGGTTCGAGCCCTGGTCCGGGAAGATCCCACATGCCACAGAGCAACTAAGCCCATGTGCCACAACTGAGCCTGCACTCTACAGCCCACAAGCCACAACTACTGAGTCTGCATGCTACAACTACTGAATCCCACACGCCTAGAGCCCGTGCTCTGCAACGAGAAGCCGCTGCAATGAGAAGCCCACGCACCGCAACGAAGAGTAGCCCCCGCTCGCTGCAACTAGAGAAAGCCCGCGCGCAGCAACAAAGACCCAACGCAGCCAAAAAAAAAAAAGAAAACGAGCTAGGCTTACAGCTACTAATCTCTTCCCACCTCCCCAAACAGTGTGCTGCTCCTCCAGTCCCTTATAATCTACATCAGCATCTCCCAGTGAGCTCAAGATGCTTTTCCTGGAGAGAGTTCCAGGGTCATATAAGTTGAAGTGTTGCCTTTTATACCCTCTTTCGGGAGAGCCACAATGAGGATGTAAGGGCTCTAATGAGTTCTCACTGCCATAGCCATTTAGGAGAGAAATCGGCAGTATTTAATAAATTTAACATGCGTACACCCTATATCCCCTCTCCCTACTCCTGGGTATGTATCAAAAATCAATTTTCTGGTGTGTCAGAAGATGTGTTAAAATGTTCGTCGGATACCAACATGTAGAAGCAAAGAGTTGGAGGTAACCTTCCTGCAGCAATCAGAAGCATTAATCTACAATGTAGCCAAGTGAGGGAGGCTGAAAACAGAATGGGATTCCCAGCACAATGCCATTATTGTAAAACTGTAAATCACATGCATCTGATACATTGTTCAAAATATACTTATGTTTAAATACTTATGTTAAGTTGAATTGCAATGGCACTCATCAGAGAGCAGGTGCATGTATGGGATGTTATCGCCTCCAAGCTCGTACTGCTTGCCACTCAAGCCCATAAACAGAGAGACGAGGTTTTGGGGCAAGGAATAGCGACTTTATTTGGAAATCCAGCTGACAGAGAAGATGGTGGACTCGTGTCCCAAAGAGCCATCTTACCCGAGTTAGAATTCGTTCGGACTTCTTTAATGCTAAGAGGGGAGGGGAGGTGACTGGTTGCTGCAAACCTCTTGGTGCCAGAATCCTTTGTTCTTGCAGCTGTCCATGTAGGTCTGGTCACATTGTTCCTATAAACCTCCACCAAGACAACTGTTATTCTCTGTTCTGCAACTTTTTATCTCTACATGAAAAGAAAAGTGTTATACCTTTAAAGGTCAAAGCCTTGAGAATGAGCTACCCCATAAATTTCAGGCTACAGGCAACATTCTTTTACAAAAGGTGCAGAGCCAGCATGACTAAGCACAGGCAACAGAGCCCAAAAGTTAGAGCTAAAGGAACAGATCCAATATGGAGTCAGGTTTGTTCTTCTCTGTTACAGGGGAGCGGAGGCGGGGGGGTCACAATAATAAAATAAGAGAAGGAACATGAGATGATGTTTCACAGACTGAACACATGCCTTTAATCTGACTCCTTCCTCAAAGTCTGCTAAAATGGCAATAAGGGAATAAAAAAGGATGTAAACCCGTGAGTTCAAAGAGAATAGAAAAGGAGATCAGCGGTTGAGAGAAGCTGATGGAATTTTTGAAAGATCGGAAGCAGATGGTCAAGTCTAACTGACTTAACAGACCAGAGGAAGCCAAAACTTCAGAGCCTGCACAGAGGTAAGGCATTAAGAAGCAAATGCATTCAAGCTAGAAGACCCCAGAAAACCAGAAGTTAGGTGAAACCTCAAAGGCCAGGCCGTGCACAGGGGTGAAAACAGAACTGGCTGGAGGTACGGAAAAGGAGCAGTGGGTTCCTGGATCCCTCCTTCTCCCCCCGCCCCAACAAAGGCAGGCGGTTGAGTCAGCAAGGTCCTGATTCGGACGCACTAGACACACAGAGAAAAAACACTCCACAGTTGAACAAATGGGATTCGCCGGGCCCGGTGCTCATAGTGGGGGAAGCAGGAGGTACATGGGAAATCTCTGCACTCAGTTTTGCTGTGAACCTGAAACCGCTCTAAAAACTAAAGTGTAGGAACAAAATAATAATCATAATAAATAGTTTTAAAATGCTTTGGGATAGATTCTCATTTTAAGAAAATAAAATATAGCATTTTCACTTGAGAAAATAAAAGGAATCCAAATGGCCCTCGTCAGGTGAGAAAACTGTGATGCAGGGAGAGTGACTATCTCCCTGGCAATGACATGGGGGGTGGGAGACATGGCCTGGGCCCCTCCCCGTTCCCCCCCAGCACCGCTGGTTCCAGGTGACCAGCGGCCCTGCATCCCGGCAGTGGTGGGCCTGCAGCAGGCTCGCTGGTTCCTCTGGTGTTTACAGCCGCAGCGGTTTACTGGCTACTCGGGTGAACATCTAAAAACATCTGGACCTTTCCTCTTCCGTAGCAATAAAAACAACTTCCAAACAGGGTCAGGGGGGTCTGTGCTGATGTATCAGTCTGTGGACCTGAGCTGTAGACATTTTATTCTTGCCATTTCATTCACATTCAGGTGAGCTTATTGTCATGTTTATCTTGTTTTTGTTCCATCATAAGGCTTTCAGGTCTCTGACGCTGCAGGTCCCGGTTTGCCTCCCCATACTTCTCTTCAAACAGTGTAGAGCCGCAGGATTCCAGAATAGACGGAAAAGGATTTTGGAGGCCCCACTCAATCTCCCCATTTTATGGATGAGGAAACCCATGCCTAAGAAAATCTCAGTAGCTTGTACCTCTAACCACCATCTGTCAGTTAATTAAGTTACATTTCCCTGCTGGTAGAATCCCATCAGCATTGTGTATATGTGTTAACACTTTTTTTTTTTTTGAAGTATAGTTAACTTACAATGTGTTAGCTTCAGGTGTACAGCTAAGTGATTCAGTTATACACGCACACATATATATATCTTCTTTTTTAGATTCTTTTCCATTATAAGTTATTACAAGACATTGAATATAGTTCCCTGTGCTATGACTGTAGGTCCTTGTTTATCTATTTTATATATAGTGGTGTGTATCTGCTAATCCCAAACTCCTAATTTATTTCCCCCCGGCCCCTCCCCATACACTATCATTGTGTGTTTTATGAAAGCCTTGCTTTATGCTGTGAAGATTTTACTTTTGACCCAGGGAATCTCTTCACCTTTCAGCCCTCTGACCTACGAGGTTCGATTCACACTCAGAGCTGTCCGTGTGCTTCCTCTCTGCTTTCCAGGGGGCCTGAGCCAGCAGGCCCTGCCCCACTGGCTGTGCTTCACTGATTACCCTACTGGTCAGCACAGAAGGAGAACACCCAAAATGCAAATTTAAAAAAATATGCATGGGGGTTCCCTGGTGGCGCAGTGGTTGAGAGTCCGCCTGCCGATGCAGGGACACGGGTTCATGCCCCAGTCCGGGAGGATCCCACATGCCTCGGAGCGGCTAGGCCCGTGAGCCATGGCTGCTGAGCCTGCGCGTCCGGAGCCTTTGCTCCGCAGCGGGAGAGGCCACAACAGTGAGAGGCCCACGTACCGCAAAAAAAAAAAAAAAAAAAAAAATGCATGGGCTTAATGTATCCTTGATGCCTAGTGCATCTCTCAACAGCATTTCTTTCACTGTTTTAAGTAACACTCTTGTAAGCAGGAGCGAGGGCTGAGGGTTCAGAAGCTGGTCAGCAGCCCCTGGTCACCGCAGGTTGTGAAAACACACCCTCTGGTCAGCTCTGCATCTCTTGCCCATGCTTTCTTTTCTTCTCCCTCTTCCCTGTTTCTCTCTCTCTCTCCCTCTTTTATTGCCTTATTTCTCCCCCTTTCTTGGGCCTTTCTTCCCATGGCACCTTTGACACTTTCCAAGCCACTGACATGAGGTCAACTCTTCCTGTGTGTATTGTTGGTGTGATGTAATGAAGTGGTTGTTTCCACCCCCTGGAACATGCAGTAGGTCCCTGTCCCCCCTCCTGTCTCTGTCTCTCTATCTCTGTGTGTCTCTCTCTGTGTGTCTCTCTCTGTGTCTCTGTGTCTTTGTGTCTCTCTGTCTCTGTCTATCTCTCTGTCTATGTCTCTGTCTCTGTCTTCTTAGCACTATCAGGTGGTGGGTTTCTAGGGGCTCTGTCTCTCTCTCTCTGTCTCTGTCTATCTCTCTGTCTATGTCTCTGTCTCTGTCTTCTTAGCACTATCAGGTGGTGGGTTTCTAGGGGCTCTGTCTCTCTCTCTCTGTCTCTGTCTATCTCTCTGTCTATGTCTCTGTCTCTGTCTTCTTAGCACTATCAGGTGGTGGGTTTCTAGGGGCTCTGTCTCTCTCTGGGGGCTTTGCTCACTTCAAGGTGCAGAGTAAAAGGGCCTGGGATGTGGATGGAGAGCATGCCTCGCTGCGTGGTCACCCTTCCTGCTGCTCATCCAAGTGCCTCCTGGAAAACAGCTCTGAAGATTAGCATGCTCATCAAACAGCTTTATTTGCATATTGGGGTCACAGGCACTGGTCCTGTGGGAGGCACCTGGGGATCCTGTGTTGCACAAAGACCATCACACACTTCTTGTCATACGTGAAACTGGCCTTGACCTGCAGCTCAGCTGGTGGGCAGGAGAAATTCTTGGGCAAGTTCTCACGACCTTAGAGCCTAATATTTCTACGGTGTCAGAACACTAACACTGCAATTCACCCTTAAAAAGCCAGTGGTATATATTTTTATTAATTTTTGATTTCAAGATAACACACATAGTTTAAAAATAGTCAAATAAAACTTGAGTGTACAGTGGAAAGCAGCATGTGTTCCTTCCACCCCAGACCTCCACTCCCCACTGTTTCTTATGTGTCCTTCCAGAAACATTCTGTACATATGCAAGCATAAACCCATGTTTATATGTGCATGGTAGCTTATTTCACCGAGGTGGCAAAATCGAGAAGTCTGCCAAGGAGAGCTGAGTGGGAGGATGACACTTGCAGTGATGAGCAAGGAGACATCGGGGCCACGGAGAAGATGCAGGGGATGGGGGGCCTGGAGGACAGGTGCAGGGACTCTGACCAGGAGACCCACCTGAGCAGGACAGGGAGGGAGGCTGCCAACAGCGTCAGGGACTGCTTCTCGAATGAATAGCATGGAGATGCGGGGAGATGGGAAGGGGAAGACATTAAGGGAAAAAAACACTATTTGTTACAGTTTCTGGCCCCTTAGATCAAGAGGTAACGGGTACCACTTACAACACAGGCCTTTCCAGCCTCCTTTTATGTCAAACGCATCAAGAATGCCCTCGTGCGGGCTCCGGCTGCGCATACATCAGCTCAGGCCACGGAGCCAGTATCTGCCCTTTTCCACAACTTGGTTTTTTCTCTCCTTTCCTTTCAAAGTGTTTCTTTCCTCGTGGCCACCTAATGCTTTTCCACGAGTGCTGGCATGAAACTTCATGACTGTTTCCAACCAGAAGGAACAATGTTCCCTTCAAAAGGTCAGGACTCTGGTGACAAACACTATTCAAAATAGCTTAGGAAAAGGGGAGCCGTGTGGATGTTACGTGGCATCACCTAGATCCCCCTTCATGAATAACTCTCCACCTCAAATGCCAGGAGTGCCGTGGCAGCCCCTGGGCTGTCAGCTCCTCAAGGGGCTGCATCAGCACAGGAGAGACACCTTGCAGAAAGCCAAGTCCACGTCCAGGGACACATCCTTGAGGGGCACATGGTCTCGCCCTAGATTTGAAAGGAAGACTCGCTGTCCAGAGCCCCCGGGAGCCAGTCCAGGCTGTCCTGTAGCCTGTGTAGCAGTGAGGCTCCTCCGTCCACTCAATCCTGTCTTCCATCCACAGGTGTTGACACCAAGACACTCCCTAATGGGCTACCCGCCCGCCAAACCTCATCTCCATCCCAGCCTGAGCAGGGAAGCTACTGGCTCCTGTAACCAAACCATTCGTGGAGCAGCAGCACAGCAGCCCGGGACCCATGTACCAGGGGCTGGATTGGGGGTTTGACCAGAGACCTGCTCCACGCTGGCCTCACACTGGCCGCTCACACCAGAGAGAAGCCAGACTTCTCCTGTCTCTTCCTGTTGGGCTGCACCCCACAGGCCTGCAAGCCCTGCACTTGCCCAGCTTTAAGACCGAAGAAAGAGCCCAGAGTCAGTGAACGAGACATCAATGGTTTAATGGACGGGGGAGCTTACATGTCAGAAGCAGGGTCCTAGAGCGACACCCCAGCACAGTGGGCAGGACATGGCAGCATGCTTCGCTGGTAGGGTGTGGTGTGACTTGCCAGTTATAGGGGGAATTATGTCAGGTTGGCTCCTTGGTTACCAGGGATACTAGCAGAGGGCACGCCCCTCACCACCCCTTTGACAAGAACAATCATCACCTGGGACATGGCAAGTATGTAGGAAGGTCAGTCAGATGAGTGGGGTGTAGGTGAAGCAGGGGCTAGTCCAGCAAGGGATGCACGGAGAGCAAGAGAACAGCCATCTTGAGTGGCCTGACCGTACATTGTCCCCAGGGCAGATGCTGGGAAAAGGCGCTGATTGGCCTTGACTGGGGCAGGCGACTTCAGACATGAAGAAGCAACGCCAGCTGTGCCCAGTTTAACTGTTCAGAGGGGGGCAACATAAGAGGCAGGAGAGTGCTACTGAGTGGACAAACCATGACCCCCGGACACCATGGGCACCCTGTCCCCATCACTTAGTCTCTGCTGGGGAGCCCCCCCGTCTGGCCCAGGGGAAGCCGGGGGCAGCATGCTGGGCTGTGACCTTGGAGGTCCGGGATACCCCCTTGCTGCATGCTCCTGTTAACGTTTGTTTCTTCACAGGGTTTAAGTCTCCTGAGGTGGGCATCATGCTTTCTGAACTGGACTCCTCACAGGCCCTCGACTGGGCATAACAAATGTGGTGGATGAACCGACACTAGTTCCTTGTAGTTTAAACGAAGAGGAATGGCATGGACTGCTTAGCAAGGGTGTCATTAATCCCCACTTAGATGTACTTTTCAACTCATTCCAGACATTCAGAACAGTGCTAACCTATAAGTGCAACAGCCCTTGAGGTTAGTAAGGAAAATGTAACATTAAGAGAATCAAAGCAAATTAAATAAAAACCCCAAACCTAACAAAATAGAGATGCCCAGCTCTCTTTCACACCCCTCCCCAACCCCCGCAAGCCAAAGGCCAGGTCAGAACTGCATGCGCTCTGCAGTTAGAGAGACCCTCAGGATCCTGCATGGCCCCCTCGCCCCACTGCCTCTGTTCCCTCCGAGAACTGATTGGACCAGGATGGGCCCCTGACCTAAACCAGGCACATCCCCCTCTGGCCGCTTTGGAATCAAGACCCTGAGGTGCTGTGGGTCCATTCGGTCCTCAGCTGGGAAGCAATGTGAATGCAGGTGCACAGGGGCTGGACCTCACCAGGAAAGTGCAGAGGTCAGGAAGCAGGGCCTCAGAGACAGGGACCCTGAGGTCCTGGGGCTGGGACAGTACACCTGGGGCCTGTGGAGCCAGGGCAGACTTCTTGTGTGTACTGTCTCTGGTTTTTGTGCTGACGACATCAGCTGAAAGGAAAAGGGTCCAAACAGGCCCTGCCCCTATCCACTGCCCTGCTGTCCATCTCATCCTTTTTTCATTTAGCAAGTGAGTGGTCCAGGTGAAACCTCTCCTGAGCATTTACATCCTGATAGGGATCAATGCCTTCTACCAAAGGGACTAACTTTCAAGGAAAGAATTTCAGGCTTCTGCTGGGGGTGTATTTTCCAAGCCATCTGGAAGCTGGGGGGACCTGACTGTATGCTGGGGGCAGGCCCTGGTGAGGACCAAATAAGTGAGAGAATCAGGGGTCTTGTGGCCTGCAGGGTAGGCTGGGCTCTGATCTGAGGTCTCCACACCTGAGGCCTCCCTCACACCTGCCCCGAGCACTGGCCCCTGTGCTTGGCCTGTGGGTGAAGCGTGGATGGACACGCGGCCCAAGAAGGGCAAAGGATTCTCTGTGAAAGGGGGGGCCACTTTGGGGAGCAAGTGCGAGTGACCACAAGAGTTTCCCAGGAAAGGGAGATAACTTAGGAATTATACAAACCTAATAGGAGATGAATCACTTTTTTTCAGAAGGGATTTGGGAGAAACACGTGTATTCCAGGACAGGTAGCTTGCAAGTTGCCATGGAACAAGATGCAGGGAGGAAACAGACTGTGTTAGTCAGGGCTCTCCAGAGAACAGAAGCAACAGGATATATATAGAGATATACACAAGAGGAGACTTATTACAGGGACTAGCTCATGCCTTATGGAGGCTGAGAAGTCCCCTAATCTGCCGTCTGCAAGCTGGAGGCCCAGGAGAGCCGGGGGTGTAGTTCAGTCCGAGTTTGAAAGTCTGAGAGCCAGGAGCAATGATGTGTGAGGCTGGGAGGAGATGGACATCCCAGGTCACCTGGAGCAGAGGGCAAATTTAACCCTCCTGTGGATTGAATTATGCCCCCCGCATTGATGAGGGTGATCTTTACTCAGCCTGCGAACGAGAGGGCTGACGGTCTAAGTTCCAGGTGGAGTCCAGAGGCCTGAAGACCAGGGCACCAATGTGTAAGTCCCAGTCCAAGGGCAGGAGAAGGCCAGTGTCCAACCCTGCATCCAGCAGAGAGAGCAGATCCCCTCCTCCAACTTCTAGTTCTGTTCGGGCGTCTGTGTTGGGGAGGGTGATCTTCTTTCCTCAGTTCACCGATTCAAATGCTCATCTTTTCCAGGAACACCCTTCCAGCCACACCTGGAAATGTTACCAGCAACCTGGGTACGCTCAGCCCTGTCAGGTGGACACATAATGTTAACCATCACACAGACCAACTGGATTTTAGATCCTCTAGGATTCTACCAGGTATTTAGTGAGATGCCTGCCCCCCGCCATGGGTAGATGGAGCCACGAGAGCCTTTGACTTCAGTGGGAGTAAGCGATTTGCTGAAGAAACTCAGTTGATTGGTGGAAAAGTCAATCGTCCAACCAATACTGAGTGACTGGAGGTGCCTGGTACTGTAATGAGGACACAACAGTGGTAAACATCGCAGGCCCTGCCCTCCTGGAGTCGAGTCTGGTATGAGGGACAGACAGTGAACAAGTAGGGGGAAATGGGATGTGAGTTACACACAAGGGCAGGTGTCAGGCAGACAGCAGGAGAGGCTGGGTGCCCACATTCAGGTTCCCTACACAGGCTCTGCACCCTCCACAGCCTCACAGCGGGGTTTCCCTGTCATCCCCATTTTACAGATGAAGAAACCGGAGCCTTGAGAGGTTAAAGGTTTTGCCCAAGGTCACACCCCCAGTAAATGGCAGAGCTAGGATTTGAACACAGGTCTCTCTGACACCCAAATCTGGGCTCTTTTGGCTTTCTGTGGCAAATTATAGAAATCCAAGTCAAACTATCTTCAACAAAGAAGAGGATATTTGGATCCCCTAATTTAGAAGTGTAAGTGTAAGCTTTAAGCGTGGCTAATCCAGAGTCTATGTCACTGGGGATCCATCCTTCTCTTCAGATTTAGGACAGGCTCTCCCGAGTGGCCAACTTCATGGCCACACAGATCATGTCCAGGCCAGTCACCCCAGTAAAGAGCTTCTGCTGTGGTGGCCTGGAGAGGACTGTGGGGACATAGCTTTGGTCACATGCCCATCACTAAACCCATTAGGCAACTGGGGGGCGGGGGTGAGGTCCTCCAATTACCCAGGCCTGGCCTGAGACTGCCCTTGGTTAGGCAGCAGCCCCACCTGAACTTCATGGAATCAGCTCCCCACAGGAGGAAGGGCTTCTGTTGCCGAAAGAGAGGGAAGGGATGCTGATCAGGCAAAACCAGGCCCACTATGGCTTTTAACCACTATTCTCTGTGTCGAGTTGCCCTTCCATCCTGCACTAAGCAGCACAGCCCAAAGTGCCAAGACTCTGAAGAAGAGAATAGAATGAATGCTAAGGATGAACCACGTTTTATCATAGGACCACCTAACAACTGGTATTTATTCATTGCACCACCTGTTAGCACACAGTAATTAGCGCTGTTCCAGGCCCAGGGACTAGAGGACTTTTTCTGAAGGCACAGGCCCTGTTCTTCAGGTGCTCTCCACCTGGCAGAGGAGGCAAACCAGTAAGAAATTGGAATGTGTTAAGAGCAACGATAAAGGGACACGAATGCCTCCAGGATGTGTAAACAATGCTTTCCACTGAAAAACAAAAAGAAGACTCAGTTAAAAAAAAAAAATGAGCAGGGTTTCCCTGGTGGCGCAGTGGTTGAGAGTCTGCCTGCCGATTCAGGGGACGTGAGTTTGTGCCCCGGTCCGGGAAGATCCCACATGCCGCAGAGCGGCTGGGCCCGTGAGCCATGGCCACTGAGCCTGCACGTCCAGAGCCTGTGCTCCGCAACGGGAGAGGCCACGACAGTGAGAGGCCTGCGTACCACAAAAAAAAAAAAAAAAAAAAAGAGCAAAGAACTCGAATAGACATTCCTCCAAAGGAGATACACCCATGGCCAACAAGCCCATGAAAAGATGCCCAGCATCACTAGTCATGAGGGCGATGCAAATCTAAATCATGAGATACCAGTCCACACCCATTAGGGTGGCTGCTGCGTTGAAAAGTAAGACAAAGGATGTGTGGAGAAACAGGGGCCCTCATACACTGCTGGTAGGAATGTAAAATGGTGCAGCCACTGTGGAAAACAGCTTGGCGGTTCCTCAAAAAGTTAAACAGAATTACCCTCTGACCCAGCAACTCTGCTCCTAGGTATACACCCAAAATAACTGTAAGCAGGCACTCAAACATATATTTGCACACCAGTGTTCACACCAGCACAATTCACAAGAGTCAAAAGGAAACCCAGACGTCCATCAGTGGATGAATGTAAAACAAGTTGTGGTCTATACACACCATGGAAGCTTCATCCATAAAAAGGAACGAAGCACTGATCCATGCAGTGAAACTTTGCACTAAGAGAAAACAGTGCTACACAAAAGGTCAGGGTCACAAAGGTGTTTGTTGTATGATTCCATTTGTATGAAATATCCAGCACAAGCAAATCCACAGAAACAAGGAACAGACTGGTGGTTTCAGGGGGTGGGGATGGGGGTGGATGGAGGAGTAAGCCCCTGCTTACTGGGGCTTATTCTGGGGTGATGAACATGTTTTGGAACTAGACAGAGGCGGTGGTTACACAATATTGTGATTGTACTAAATGCCATTGAATCACTCACTTTAAAATGCTTAATTTTATGTGATGTGAATTTCACTCAATGAAAAACAAAAGTGCCCATGAAGTTGAACGTAAGTTATACAAAGCATATGAGAAGTCAGGCCGGAGAAGGAGGGGTGATTAAGTGCATGGTGGGGTCAGGAGAGCCGTTCTGGGCACAGACTTCCTCTGGGGAGATGCTTTGAGTAACGGAGGCAAGCGCAGCTGTGTGCAGGGACCCACGGTTCCGTTTTCTTCTGATTTACAAGGAGGCTGGTGCTTCTCACCAGGGAGATGGGCCTTCACTGCAGGGTCAGCCCCGAGCCCGGCTGTGCTTGCTGGAGCTTGTTTAGAGCTTGTTTGTTCAGAGACGGGAGGAAGGGCTGTTCTCCAAGGACTGTGCGTCCCCTGCCCCATTGCTGCGGCTGCACAGCATCCTGGGCAGGACAAAGCGGCCCTTGTGTGGATGAAGCAGCTACAAAGTACATTTTCCTCTGGGGGTGAATTGCCACCCTGCAAGGCAGGAAGGTTTCTTTCCATTGCACAGAGCACTTCATTTCATGTCTGAGGGGCCCCGGGCAATGGAGTCCACTCAGGTCTGGGCTGTGTGCTGTGGAGGGTGGGGACTTGGGAGGCTAGGGACCGCTTCCTGGAATCAGACAGAACCTGTTGGCAGGTGTGGCTCTGGAGTTAATGCATGCATGTTCCCTGAAGGTTTCACGCTGCAGTCGGCTTGGGAAAAGGTAAGGCATTGGCATGCCCCCTCCATTTCCCCTTATTTTGGGCATTTCCTCCCCATTTAAGGCCTCTTTCTGACACCCATCAGACCCCTCCTTCTCTTCTCCAGAATCCCCTTCCACCCGTCAGTTCCATTGTTCCGTTCTTTCAAGGTCTCTGAAACAAATTCAAACCACTGCTTTGAGGTTCTGCTTTGGACAGGAACTAGCTAGTACTTATCATTAGCCAGTTCATTTAACCCTTGATCATTAGCACAGAAAGCAGGTACTGTATTGCTAAGTCCACTGTCCTGATAAGGAAACAGACTCAGAGAGATTGGGATTTGGCCAAGGTAGACAGCTGGTTAGTGGCAGGATAGGATTCAAGCTCTAAATTTAATGTTAATAAACTGACCTCTACTAGTAAACCAGTGATTGGAGAAATTATCCCTCCCAAATGACATAATGTCTCAACAGAGTAAAAATGAGATTTTTGTGGTAGCAGCAGTGTATTTGCAGAGAGATGGGAGGTATTTGGACATATATTTTATATGAGGAGGAGGTCTTTCTATAATCCCCCAATTATGTGACAGCCTATTCTACATATACCAGAAGCTGCTATTTAACAGCTTTATTTCGCAAAAGGCTCAATAGCAGTATTTGCTTTTTAAATTGACAAACAGGTGACTCTGAGTGAGCACAGCTGCACTGAGGCACTTTCTTTACCATCCTCTTAATTTAAATATATGCTGGAAACAGAATCAAGAGTAAGACTCACCTAAGGCCACAGGCAAGCTGGGATGCTCTTCTCAACTCACTTCAAGTACTCTGTCTCCTAGGAAGCCCCCAGCCCCCAACCCTTTTTTTTTTTTTTTTTTTTTTTTGCGGTACGTGGGCCTCTCACTGTTGTGGCCTCTCCCGTTGCGGAGCACAGGCTCCAGATGCGCAGGCTCAGCGGCCATGGCTCATGGGCCCAGCCGCTCCGCGGCATGTGGGATCTTCCCGGACCGGGGCACGAACCCGTGTCCCCTGCATCAGCAGGTGGACTCTCAACCACTGCGCCACCAGGGAAGCCCTCCCACCCCTTTTGTGTTATCCCCTCCACTAGACCTTGACATCCTGTGCTCAGGGACTGCATTTAAGTAATCATCTTGTCCAGTGCTCTTTTAGTGGGAAAAAGGAGAAAGAGAGGAAGAAATAAAAGTTTCCAGAAGGTTTATTTACATTTCATTATAAAAGACAGGCCAACTTATGATCATTTTATGTATAAAAACATCAAATCACTACATTGTACACCTCAGTTACTCTTCAACTGAAAAAAAAGACAAGCCAATGAAAACATGGGCAAAGGACTTGAACAGATATTTCTCCAACTAAGATGTACACATGGCCAACAAGCACATGAAAATGTTTAATGTCATTAATCATCAGGGAAATGCAAATCAAAACCACTTCACATCTGACAGGATGGCCAGAGTTGAAAAGACAGACAATAACAGGTGCTACTGAGGATGTGGCGAAATCGGAACCCTCACACACTGCTGGGGGGAATTCGAAATGGAGCAGCCACTTTGTCACACAGTCTGACAGCTCCTCAAACAAGTGAACTTATACACTGGACCTACTTACACACAGAGCTGTCATAGGACCCAGCACTCTTAGGTATACATCCAAGAGAAACAAAGACACATGTCCACACACACTTATGAAAGAATGTTCATAGCAGCATTAATCATAACGGCCAAAAGGTAAAAACCACCCAAATGTCCATCAGCTGATGAACGGATAAACAAAGTGTGGTTTATCTACACAATGGAATATTATTTGGTCATAAAAAGGAATGAAATGCTGATACATGCTCCAACCTGGACGAACCTTGGGAACATTGAGCCAATGAAAGAAGCAGCCACAAAAGACCACTTGACGTATGATTCCACTGATATGAAATGTCCAGAAATGGCAAATCCATAGAGGTAGAATGTAAATTAGCAGTTGCAGGGCCTGGTGGTGGGAGTGGGGAGGAGGGGCATGATGGCTAAAAGGCATGGAGTTTCTTTTTTTTTTTTTTTTTTTTTTTTTGCGATACGCGGGCCTCTCACTGTTGTGGCCTCTCCCGCTGCGGAGCACAGGCTCCGGACGCGCAGGCTCAGCGGCCATGGCTCACGGGCCCAGCCGCTCCGCGGCATGTGGGATCTTCCTGGACCAGGGCACGAACCAGTGTCCCCTGCATCGGCAGGCGGACTCCCAACCACTGCGCCACCAGGGAAGCCCTGGAGTTTCTTTTTGAGCAATGAGGATGTTCTAAAATCGACTCAGGATATCCTAAAATCGGTGAGAGCTGTAAGTATCTGCGAGTACACTAAAAACCACACTTTAAATGGGTAAGTTGTATGCCGTGTGAATTATATAAAGCTGTTTTTAAAAGAAAGTTTCCAGAAGGCACTGTGCCCCTTTCCACAATTCCTCTTTACTCATAATAAACTTAATTACTTGAATTTCAATTTTTAGCAAGTCTGATATACAATATTTTTAAATGCCTCATAAGCATTTTGATAAATACTAATAGTATTAAATATCTAGTGTTGAGTTTGCTAAATAAACAATTTAATTTCTTAATATGACATATTTTCTCACAAAAGAATAAAATACCTACTACTTACTAGGAGTTTAGCATCTCTGTTCTCATAATAATCCAAGTCCCCGAGTCTATCTTTATGTTTGAATAGGTGATGTGTCTGCAGCTTCTACGCTTGACACTTCTTGTAGCGTAGCAGTGGCCCAGAGGATCTGCAGGAAAAAACAGTCCGCTTCCTGTCAGGCCCCAGAGGAACTGAGAGAACAGTGAGGTAAAGTTACCTACCAGCTTGCTAAACGCTGTCACGAACAGACACCAAACCCTAGCACTGCCCTCCCACCCCATCCCCGGGATTCCCACGCACTGTGACTAAACAGACCCAGAACAGGGAAAGGGAATTCTGCCTTTGATAAAAGCATCTGACAGAAATGAGTCTTTTGCTTTTTCAGGAAGGTATGTAACATTTGTACAAAAGGCCTGTTTACATTTAACTTTAAATTACAGAGCAACTGGAGGGTCTTAAAAATGACACTTTGGCTTGATACGTTTGCTTGTTTTGTCAGTTCCCTCACAAAACCAGCCATGCCTGGTCCCTAGGACCTGGTAGCACCTAGCAGCCCTCAGATCAGGGGTTCCGTGAGAGGCTTGCGGTTAAATGAACGAGTGATGAGAACGTGTGTGCAGATGGACGAGGGCAGGAAGAAACTATGAAAAAGTAGAAACACTGTATTTGTGTAATGAGAGTACGATTACACTGAATCCCCTAAAATTGCCTTTTGGTGGGGCTTCCCTGGTGGCGCAGTGGTTGAGAGTCCACCTGCCGATGCAGGGGACACGGGTTCGTGCCCCGGTGCGGGAAGATCCCACATGCCGCGGAGCAGCTAGGCCTGTGAGCCATGGCCGCTGAGCCTGCGCGTCCGGAGCCTGTGCTCCGCAGCGGGAGAGGCCACAGCAGTGGAAGGCCTGCGTACCGCAAAAAAAAAAAAAAAAAAAAAAAAAGAATTGCCTTTTGGTTTGACTATAATGCTATTAGATAAAATTTGGGTTACAATGTGCACCTGCAATTATACCCACTCAATAGAGCCCTATGTAGCAGTTGAGAAGTATAAGGTGTGCCTATAAAGTACGAGCATGGAAGGATGTCCAAGATATAGTTATGAGAAAAAAAGAAAGGGAACCCCCCAAAGAAAGTATTAAATTATGATCATAGTTTTTGTAGTACCCTCCCCTGCAAATGTATGTATTTGATTACATACATATAGATAAAAATCTGGAAAACTGCTCACTAAGCTGTTACCTCCGGTTGGTTCTGGAAAGGATAACAGGGAACTTTCACTTTCTGTGTTCATAGTTCTATATTGTTTGTGTTATTTGCATGCTTACACTTTTATTTTAATAAACATTTAAAATCCTAAGGCTTTTCTGCCCTTTTATGTTTTCCTGCACTTGATCATGTATTAATTTTGTATAGTTAGCAATAAAAAAAATTAAATCACCCATTTTATTTTTTTAGTCTTTTTTAAAATTTAGTTTTTATTTTATATTGGAGTATAGTTGATTTACAATGCTGTGTTAGTTTCAGGTGTACAGCTAAGTGATTCAGTTATACATATACATATATCCATTCTTTTTCAGATTCTTTTCCCATATGGGTAATTACATAATATTTAGAGTTCCCTGTGCTATACAGTAGGTCCTTGTTGAATAAATCACCCATTTTAGCTACACCTTTTCTGTCTTTGGTAATTGCATTTAAAAAAATCTAATTCAAAAAAAAGATCTAATTCTTAAAACTCGTGCTCACACTGAGGCCGGCACAGACCCAATTCTAAACCAGCACTGTATTTAGCTTTTCACAAGTCACCAGGCTCTCTGATGGGAAGAGCAGCTGTTCTATCAAATGGCAACTCCTTCCTCCCGCAGTGAAAATGTGGAATCACCCAGCTATTTTCATCTGTGTAAATAATAATTTTCTTCCATAACCTGCCTTCTCCCTCTCCTCTCTCTTTCCTGTTTATCTGAGGGGAAGCTGTGTGTGCTGTCCAGCTGGACTTGGCCATCAGGAAGGATGGTGACCACCTCAGAGGGGATAAACTAGAGGAACTGGTCTTATCAACAGTCATCACGTGAGATCTCTCTCTCTCTCTCTTTTTTTTTTTTTTTAAAGAAGAGTCAACTGTGAGTCTTTGGTTGGTCCAGGAATCTTGCAATTCTGAGCCTGGGAGTTGGGTCAGTGGCTCCTGACACCTCGTCTCCCACATGGGTCGACCCAAAGGTGCTACTTCCTTCAGGAAACCTCTTCTTCCCTCCTGGGAAACAGAGCAAACAGAAGGTGATGATGGCTTCTTTCTCAGAGAGCACGCTCTCAAATCTTTGCTCTGAACGCACTCTAAATCACAGCCTCCTCCTAACTTCCTCTTATTTTACTCCGAGGTATTTTTCGAGCCTTCCTGTAGAACTGGGTATTTCGTTTATAACATAGCCTTGGATGTATTTACTCGCCAATCTGCCAGGGAGACGATCTGTCTTGTGATTTGCCCCGTGAAAATATCTAGAGAATAGAATCTTGTTAGTCGCTTGAAAACCACTTGTAAAGAAGAACTGGTTCGAGATGATTTGTGGGTTTTTTTTTTTTGGTCCTTCCCTGTCCCTGCCCCTTCCCCCCACTTCCCCGTGGGTTAATCGTTTTGAAGGACGTGACTTGCCTACCGAGTGCACCACCCCATCTTTGGATTAAGAGAAAAGGGAAGATTATTGTTTATCCCTGAGGTCTGGGGATCCCTGTTCCATTTTTGGACACTGGCAGGTGGGCAAGGTCCCCACGGTAAACCAGCCGAGCTGTTGCAATGGGTCACAGAGCTGGGACATCTGAGAAACTCATGTCACAATCAGTTGCTCCTCTCTCCCTGGTCCCATTCTTCCCTGACATTTGGAAAAATATGGTGAAGATCAGTTAACCCAAGCAATGCAGATGCTGACTATAGAAGAGCCCCAGATACACGATCTCAGGCCCTGCCGTCAGGCCTGGCAGCTCGGCCTCTCCTGTGAGCTCCTTTGACTTGGCAAAACGAAACTGAGGTGAAAACCAAAAGGCAAAGCAGGGGAAATGTGGTCGCGCTGCTTGCCTGCTGTCATTTGCAACCCACTTTCGATCCACTTACTATTTCGGACACCTGAATAGTAAAAGTATTTGGTTATTATCATGGGGGGGGTGTCCTACATGCTGAAAAAAATGAGTAAGACCTGTGTGTGTGTGTGTGTGTGTGTGTGTGTGTGTGTGTGTGTGTGTGTGTAGGGGGCAGGAAATTCACCCCACCAAGAAGTCAAGCTCACAAGCTCGGTGCCGAAGCCAGTGAGAAAAGACAATTTCTGGATTATGTTGAGGCAAATGGAGTGGGAAACTGAAATTCCTGCCTCGGCACAATTCTCACTGATATTTATTTATTTTTTGGCTGCTTTGGGTCTTCGTTGCTGCGCGCGGGCTTTCTCTAGTTGCGGTGAGCGGGGGCTACTCTTCGTTGCAGTGTGCGGGCTTCTCATTGTGGTGGCTTTTCTTTTTGCAGAGCATGGGCTCTAAGTACACAGTCTTCAGTAGTTGTGGCACGTGGGCTTTGTTGCTCCATGGCATGTGGGATCTTCCCGGACTAGGGATTGAACCCGTGTCCCCTGCGTTGGCAGGCAGATTCTTAACCACTGCTCCACCAGGGAGGTTCCTCACTGATATTTAAAGGAGAGAAAATCTCCCAACTACTGGAAAGAGGTAGCGATGCAGCCTGATGCCTTCATGCAGAATTGCCTGGGTGACTGGGCATTCAGGGAGCATCACACCTGTGACTAAGAGGGCAGGGCGCCAGCTGGGTTTTCAGACACTTGGCTGTAGGGCAGACAAGTTATTGAACTTTGCTGAGCCTCCACTGGACTGGATGGGTGCTTTTTTTTTTTTTGGTGTGGACCATTTTTAATGTCTTTATTGAATTTGTTACAATATTGCTTTTTTATGTTTTGGTTTTCTGGCTGCGAGGCATGTGGGATCTTAGCTCCCCAACCAGGGATCGAACCCACACCCCCTGCACTGGAAGGCGAAGTCTTAACCACTGGACTGCCAGGGAAGTCCCTGGATGGGTTCTTAGACTTAAAACTCTAAGATCTGAAAAATTTTGACCATACTGTTCCCCGTTGCTATCGGGGAAACCGACACCACACAGTAAGCCATGGAGATGCTTTTAACGACAGGTTACAAACAAAATAACAATGCCACAGTGCCAACTCTTCACTCAGCCCCTTCAATGTGCCAGGCGTTGTACTCTGGCGATTCTGCCAGGTGGGTGTTGTGGCCTTTGTGCAGATGAGAACCTTGAGTCACTTGGTGCAGTCTCCCAGACAGTGAAAGGCAGGGAGAGTTCTCTGCCGCCCAAGCCTGGTTCCTGGCGTTCATCCTACACACCTGCTCTGACTCGGCATGGGTGAGCTTGGGGGCACCTGAACATGGCATCTTGAGGGGCTGAGATGCCCACAGAGGAGTCACATGACTTTTCACACTGTCTCTGTCCCCGGTTTGTGAGACGGGAAACAAAGGGGCCACGGCTCAGCAGAAACTGCCCAGCAGAGGCAAGGATGCTCTGTGAACTGGAGTCTCACATAGGGTCACCAGACCCGGCAAGTGAAAACCCGGGACACCCACTTAAACCTAAATTTCAGATAAACCACAAATACTTTGTTAGTGTAATTATATCCTGTGAAATATCTGGGACATATTTATACTAAACAGTACCTGTGGTTTACCTGAAATTCAGATGTAACTGCATCTTCTCTGGCAGCCCCAACCTCACGATATCATATCGCTGTTGTGGACTCTGCTCAGAAAGCCCACAAATCAAAATTATATCCATCCTTCGAGCCCCAGCCCAGATAACACGTCTTCCACGAAGCTGTCTCCTCTCCCGGCCCCTAGCACACTGTGCCTGTCACGTAGTCACAGAACAAGCCTTGCTCCTCTCTCAGACATCAGACTCGTGAGGGCAGAGGCTGGTCCTTTTCCCACAGCTCCTCACTGTGGAATTCATTCATTCCACACTATGCCAACCGCAAAGCAGATGTGGATGCTGATCTTATGGGGTTTTGTTTTGTAGGAAAGCACCGCATTATCCGGGCAGTTATGAACAGCTGCGTGAAGGGATGGCACAAAGTGCTGCAGAAGGGCTGCTCTGAGGCTGGGGTCCTGCAAGGCTTCTCTGGGGGGTGGTGCTCAGGGGCCAGGATGAACAGGAGGAACCCACATGACAAGTCAAGAGAAATTTCCAGAAGACACTGAGGGGTAAGAAAATCTGGTCAGTTTGGGGAACTGAAGGCAGGCCTTCGACATGGAAGTGGGACCCAGAGAGGGGTTTTCTATGCAGTGGGTGGCGTGGGACTGAGCCCCACCCCAAATGAAGATGGTGAGTTGGCGGTGGGTAATGGGGCCACGATATAATCTGTTAAAAGCTTTTTGGGCTGCTTGTGAGAATTACACAAAGCGAAGCACCAAAGTGGAAGAAGCAAGACCATTCAGAGGCCATTATAGGAATTCAGGTGAGAGAGACATGGGGGAGGCAACATGGGCTCACTTGCTGTCCCACCGGTTCTGGAACTTGTCCACTCCCCCCAAGAAGTGGAGGCTGTCTCCATTGGCTCCTGGGTGAGATTTTCCCAGCCGGCCTTGACAGATGGCAGGTGGGGAGGTGATGCTGCGTGACTTTCCCAGGCAGGTGGGGAAAGGCAGTGTGGATTCTGCCCGCCCTGCCCTCCCCTCCCTGCATGCTCACCCCTGGGACCCCAGTCTCACTCTGTGAAGAAGCTCACACCAGCCCATAGGAAGAGGCCTCCAGTGGAAGCCCCTGCGAAGACCTGTGGCCGCCAACCAGCCACATGGATGCCAGACGAGCCACCTGCTGTGCCTGGTCTGAATCCCTGACCCACAGCATCCATGAGCGCGGGAAACGTTGCTTCGAACCGTTAGACTCTGGGGTAAGATGTCGCGCAGCCATAGTAACTGGAACAAGAGGATCCTGGTTGGAACTTGGGTGGGTAGCAGGGGACCTGGAGAAAAGTGGGCCCACCTGAGATGCTGAAAGGAGACAATGTTAACAAGACGTAGTCATGAAAGGGATGGAAAACGTCTCAAGTAGGAAGATAGGAGGAAAGGCCCAGATGGAACACATTTTTTAAATCCCTCTTTACATTTTGAATGGTGCATGCATTTCAGCTTGAGAGCTTCATTCGTTCAGTTTAATAATTTGATCCCTGGTAAAATGCAGATTACTCAGGGACTGATAAAATTTGAGTTTTTCATTAATTTATTAACATCTTAGCATGGATAAAGATTTTTTTTTTTTTTTTTTTTTTTTTGGCGGTACGCAGGCCTCTCACTGCTGTGGCCTCTCCTGTTGCAGAGCACAAGCTCCGGACGTGCAGGCTCAGCGGCCATGGCTCACGGGCCCAGCCGCTCCGCAGCACGTGGGATCCTCCCAGACCGGGGCACGAACCCGCGTCCCCTGCATCGGCAGGCGGACTTTCAACCACTGCGCCACCAGGGAAGCCCATGGATAAAGATTTTGAGATGAAATTTTCTTTTCAGTAAAGAAAATGGAGGGGGACTTCCCTGGTGGTGCAGTGGTTAAGACTCCACGCTCCCAATGCAGGGGGCCCGGGTACGCTCCCTGGTCAGGGGACTAGATCCCACACGCATGCTGCAACTAAGAGTTCGCATGCCGCAACTAAGGAGCCCGCAAGCCACAACTAAGGAGCTGCCAAGCCACAACTAAGGAGCTCGTGAGCTGCAACTAAGGAGCTGGTGAGTCGTAACTGAGGAGGACGCTTGCCGCAACTAAGACCTGGCGCAACCAAATAAATAAGTAAATTAATTAATTTAAAAAAAGAATGATTAAAAAAAGAAAATGGAGGCACCTGAGGGCCAAGTGGGGAGATGTCCCCAGGGAAGGAAGGAGAAAGAAAATTCGGGACACAAAATACAAATGATGCTTCCATAGGGCATCAGTCCTGACTCTTTTTTTTTTTTTTTTTTTTGCGTTACGCGGGTCTCTCACTGTTGTGGCCTCTCCTGTTGCGGAGCACAGGCTCCGGACGCGCAGGCTCAGCGGCCATGGCTCACGGGCCCAGCCGCTCCGCAGCATGTGGGATCTTCCCAGACCAGGGCACGAACCCGTGTCCCCTGCATCGGCAGGCGGACTCCCAACCACTGCGCCACCAGGGAGGCCCCAGCCCTGACTCTTTATCCTGCTGCTGTTACCGGGGAAGATGCCCGCAGCTGATGCATGTGCTTACCATGTGCTGGTCACCTCAAGCACGACCCCACTGAATCCTCACGATGAACACGGAAGGCAGTGCCACTGCCACACCTTCCACCAGGAAACCGAGCGCAGAGAGGGGAAGTAACTGGCACAAGGACCCGTGCCTGCTCCACGCGGGACAGAGCCTGCCTCTCCCCCCATACCGTCTGCACAGGTGGCCTCTTGTGTCTGTCCGTCACGCATCTGTGAACGAGTGGGCTGGGCTCTGCTCCTTGGGACTTTAAAAACTGGGGTTAGGAAGTGAGTGTGTGTGTGCGTGCAGGGTGGGGGGACAGGTGACTGCACACAAACAGCCCTCATCAAGGCAGCTCTGAAAATGGCAGGTGGCAGAGACCCCATCTGGCCCCCAACTTTGATTCTCTGCCAGCTATCATGGCTAAGCTGTGGCCAGCGGGACGGGAATGGAAATGATACACCTGCCTTCCTTTGTTTTTAATTTTTAAAACAATTTTTAAAAAATTTTAAAGGTTTTTTAAAACATTTATTTATTTTTATTTATTTATTTTTGGCTGCGTTGGGCCTTCATTGCTGCGCGTGGGCTTTCTCTAGTTGCGGGGAGCAGGGGCCACTCTTCGTTGCTGTGCACGGGCTTCTCATTGCGGTGGCTTCTCTTGTTGCAGAGCACGGGCTCTAGGCGCGCGGGCTTTAGTCGCTGTGGCTTGTGAGCTCTAGAGCGCAGGCTCAGTAGTTGTGGCGCACGGGCTTAGTTGCTCCGCGGCATTTGGGATCTTCCCGGACCAGGGCTCGAACCTGTGTCCCTTGCATTGGTGCGTGGATTCTTAAGCACTGCACCACCAGGAAAGTCCCTACACCTGCCTTCCTAAAACGGGGGTGCAACTCCCTTTACAGGCTGGTGAGCAGTCTTAGGGCCTGGACCACTGACACCTGGGGTCGGTCTATCCTCAACTGTCCTAACCCACCCTAGGTTGGCTTTGCCCAGGCTTTTACCTGGGAGAGAAATACACTTGTGCTTATGCCTCTGTTATTTTGGGTATTTGCTATGGGAGAATTTATATTGTAACTAATGAAGGCAACAAAGGAGGTGTGAATAGAGTGGATGGAAGCTCTGAGAAGGAAAAGTTGTGTGTGTAAATGTTTTATTGATCTTGCCTCCCCACATGCATGCGTATAAGGTCAGGAAGGTGTTTTTGAGAAAATATGGGATCCACACTAATGGAGGTCCATTCTTCTTTGCTTCTGGAGTATGTGTTTTTCCTTACTTGTGGACCTTTCTTTTTTTTTTTGGCGGTACGCGGGCCTCTCACCGCTGTGGCCTCTCCCGTTGGGGAGCACAGGCTCCGGACGCGCAGGCCCAGTGGCCATGGCTCATGGTCCCAGATGCTCCACGGCACGTGGGATCCTCCCAGACCGGGGCACGAACCCATGTCCCCTGCATCGGCAGGCAGACTCCCAACCACTGCGCCACCAGGGAAACCCAACTTGTGGACCTTTCTTACTAAGCGATTTTTGTTTCAGTCTAATGTTAAATGATTAAATTGAGCTAGCTAAGCCCATGTCAGCTGGAACAATGGGGAGAGAGCGAGACCAGAGCTGTGGACCAAGGGACAAGGTAACCTGCAAGCTGGACTTTGCTCCTAGGTCTTTTATGTTCATCTGAATCTTAGTTGATTGTGGATTTTCAGCAAAATGGGGAAAAGTAAAGTCCATGCATGCTGTAGTCTGGCACAGGTGAATGCTCTAGAACCTGAGAGGTGCTCTGAAGCTATCAGAGACTAATCCAAACAGACATACTCCACTGCATCCAGGCGGTGTCTTTCCACTCCAAGCACTTTAGTTAGCCTCTATGTACGGCCATATCTATTCAAAAGAGGTTTTCTAAAAAAGGAGATATATAGGAAATTATCTCTGCAATGCTGTAGTCTGTTTTTTCTTCACTTATAAATGCACACCAAAAATTGTAGTTACCACGTGAATTTTGTGTAGAGCTAATTCACTCAATATAAAAAAGGCTCTTACAAATCAAGACAAACAAAACAGTCAAATATAATGCAAGACGTTGATTTCACCAGTGGTCTCAATCAATGGCCTCCTAGTATCCAGGCTCTGGGTGGTGCCCTCTGGCGCATGCTCTGCTTGGCAGGAGGACTTGCTTTGGCTGATGGGATGGGAGTGTCTGCACACACAGGGCAGAGACAGAAGGGCCCTGGAGTCTCTTTTTCCTCCGTCCAATCCCTGCCACTGTCAGGAGAGCAAGCCCGGGCCAGCCTGACTGAGGAGGGGACCCACACAAAGCAGAGCCGACTCCATCCTGCACGGCTGGCTCAAGCGACAGGACGCCACCCCCCTGGCTCAGGTAGGATCAGCAAACCACCGGAGGACCCGAAGCCTCTGGAGAAATCAACAGTTGTTTTCTAAGCCACTGAATTTTGAGGTAGTTTGTTGTTGACTAGGTCATAGCTAACTAATGCTGATAAAAACTGAAAAAATGTAAATGGCCAGTAAATCAATCTAAAGATCTTCAATCTGATCCATAATTAAAGAAATGCAGGATTACAACAGTGAGATGGTATATCAAGTTAGTAGAAATTAAGAATGTGGTAGCACAGCTCTGGTGATGGTGTGTGGGAATCAGGCACTTACCCAGGTGGTAGATTTTATTTAATTAATTAATTAATTTCAATTTTTAAATTTGTTTCAAAGTTAAACTCAGGACACATTGATTTCATAGGAAATCCACTGGAATGTTTTTCTAGGCTGAACACCTGTTTCCCCTTAGTCTCCCCTAACAGAGCATGTACATGCTAATTACTTTCATTTTGCAGTCACCGCTGTCCCACTCCTACCAGTTATACTAAGACCACCTAAACTGTGTATGTGGTATTCTGAATGTTCTTAGTTATGACCTAATTTCAGTAACTGAAAAAGATTTTCTGCCATAAGCTGTCACTTGAATTCTTTGGCTACTTTTGAAGTCCAAAGAACACTGAAATGATTCTCCTTTGGGGGGATTATTTTACAGGCATTAGTGACTAGCCCCTGGGGCTGTGCTGCTCCCAGGTGGTAGATTTGCTAAGGTAGTCCAGCAACACCGAGTATGGTGGGTGTGTGGACTCAAATGCCACCTCCTCTTTATGGGATTTCCTACGCTGCAGAACCAGGAAGATTATAAACCACGTTTCCTGGGCTCCCTTCCAGCCACACTTCTGGATGTGAGTTGGATTCTGCTAACTGCAGAGCCTGGAGAGGCGCCCTGATCCTGCCAGCAGCACCGCTGGTCCTCAGGCCATCCTGGTAACTGGGCGAGGAACGCCTGGAGCAATGAACCCTGAACAAGAGGTAATCACCACTCTGTGGTGTTTTTCATCTTGTTTCATGTGCTCCCTGGGATGCCACCCACCCTTAAGTATGCTCTGAGTCTTCCAGAGGCGGGCAAGAAGGAAAAAGAGGTTTAGCTCACACCACGAGGCTGGCTGAAATGCCTGCATCCACGCTGAGGTTGACGTTCTCGAGCCAAAAAAGGCCCCGTGGCAGCACCTGAGTGGCTGATGAGTGTAAATATTCCCCAGCGCTCTTCTCAGGAAGGCCTTGGCCTGTCCATGTTACAAAGTCAATCACCTTTCTGGGGGATGTTACAAATGCTTTCCCATAGGCCTTCCTCATGCAGGCCAAGCAAATCCTACTGTCACGGCTCAGGTCAGAGGCCAGGCCCCACTTCTACCTCGTTTTTCTCGATAAACATCACATCCCTCTTTCAAATTGGGTCTTGAACCCTCCACACCCTTGTCGGCTTATGAAAGCAATTTTAACAAGTCTACAGACCGTCAAATGTAAGTTCACATTGTTATTCGTGATGGTAGAAAATGTAACACACGTGTTCCACCAACCCCACTCCCTCTAAATACTGATGTCAGTTGAGGTGTTGGTGTGGGTCCACCTGAAGCTGTCTGCTTAGCCTCCCTCCGCTCTCCTATGCCCCTGGAGCTTGGCCTCCATGGGCTTCCGGTCCCCTTCCCCCACCTCCCGCAGGACCCGCTCCCTAACCCTGCTTTTTCAGTCGAATTTTTTTTTTTTTTTTTTTTTTGCGGTACATGGGCCTCCACTCTCTCACTGCTCTGGCCTCTCCCGTTGCGGAGCACAGGCTCCAGACGCGCAGGCTCAGCGGCCATGGCTCACGGGCCCAGCTGCTCCGCGACATGTGGGATCTTCCCGGACCGGGGCACGAACCTGTGTCCCCTGCATCGGCAGGCGGACTCTCAACCACTGCGCCATCAGGGAAGCCCTTTCAGTCGAATTTGACAAAGCTTCACTGGTTATCCCATCTACATCTCATCTTAACGAGACAAAAGAACCCCAAAATGACAACATAAAGGAATAAGTGTGGACAGTCATACGATGGGGCATTAGACAGCCATTAAAGTAAAAGGTCACAGAGTTCTGAAGAGTATTAGGATGTGCTTGAGATGTAAAGTTGGGGTAAACCGCACATACAGCATCATCTCAACTTTGTACATTTACAAAGACTAGGAAGAAGTAAGGGTGGTCATTTCAGGGCAGCGGAATGATCGGTTTTGTTTTCTCCTTTACTTTTTTATATTTTACAATGGGCTCTACATATATATAAAAAAAAAGCCTGGGTGAATAAAAGGGACATTGCTCTGTGCCGCCACCTGCTGGCCGATCTAGGAACGGCAGGCTGGATAAAGTGCTGCTCCCCCCGCCAACAGCAGAGCTCTCATTTTCTGGGGGTGAGTTTTGTGCTTTCTTTTCCATGTTGCAATCCCTTTTCTACTTTTGTCTCGTAAGTACGTTCTTGTATAACTTTTTCTGGTAATGTGTGTTGGGTCCCAGCTATTTTCAAATGACAGCAATTCTTTGTATCCCTTCCGGCTTCTGCTCTGACCTCTCACGTGGATCAGCTGTGCTCTCGGAAGGACCAGCCACGGTCTCTGGACTTGGGTTGTGGACGAGGCGCTGGGAACCCTGGTGAAGGTGGCGGCCAGCATCGGCGGTCAGTGCCCTTGGTCACATCAGAGCCCCGACGGCTGCGTGGGGAATGCATCTGAGGGGGCGCAGGAGGAGAACTTGGGGGGCTGTGGCAGCAGCGGTCTGGATGTGAAGCTGAGGCCCGAACCAGGGAGTCACCGAAAGGATGGAACCGACCATACTGGCCGGGCCTCCTGGAGAAGGAAGGCACCCGGGGAGGCGGAATGAAGGGTGGTGTCACAGCTCAGGCAGCAGGTGCAGAATGAATGTACACAGTTTGGGGGAGGCTAGGGTTTTTTTTTGTTTTTTTTACAATTTTTTATTTTATATTAGGGTATAGTTGATTTACAATTTTTTAAAAAAAATTTTATTTTAGGGGGAGGCTAGGTTTTGAGCGAGTTGAGTGTGGGGCAGCCTTGGGACGTCCATGCAAAAATGTGCAGCTGGCAGCAGAGGGTCAGGGCTGGAGGGACTCAACAGTCAGGGGGCAGTGAGATGAGAGTGGATGAGACGGGTGGAGGCACACTCGGCACAGGGACAGTGCTGAGCGGGGACAGAAGCATGTATGGGACAGGCCCTGACAGAGGCGCTCGCGAAAGAGACGGAAAAGGAAGGTCAGAAAGGAAAACCCAGAAGCGTGTTGTCGGAGGTGACAAGAAACGAGCTTCCGGAAGGTGGGAGTGACTGATAATTGAACTGAAAGGATCAGTAACATGAGGGCTAAAGGCACGTTACTTGATTTGGCAATTGGGTCCCAGTGACCTAAGAGCAGCAGTGAGGAAGCCGGGCGGCAGGGGCCGGCAGTGCCCATGAGCCGGGAACCAAGCACAGGCTCTTCTCTGAGGAGGTCGGGATGAGAAAGGATGCTTGAGATGGAGGATAATCAGGAGGGGCTGCCCCTCGTAAGAGCCAGGGATGGAACAAGACGGGCCAGGAAAGGCACTCGGCACAGCATCCAGGACACAGTAAGTGCTCAAGAAACAGAAGTTATCGTTCACTCGCTGGCTATCTCATGATCTACAACCTTACCATGTGCCAGGCATTGTTCTGGGTCCTGTAGATATAGTGAGCAAGAGACACAAAAACCCTGGCCAAGGAGCTTACATTCTCGTGGGGGAGACAGACAACAGAGAAAATAAATAACTCAAGACAGCTGGTATATTCCACAGTGGTAAATGCTATGGAGAAAACATGAACTAAGGGAAGAAGATATAAAATGTTGAAGGAGGGAACGAAATTCTAGATCTGGTGGCCAGGGAAGGGCCCCACTTTTAAGACCCAAAGGAAGTGAGAAAAGTACCTATAATTAGGAAGTGAGGGAATACTACTAATGATCACCACCATTGTCATTAGCATTCTCAATATATTACTACTGCAGTAATAGGTTGTAATTATATCATCACCACTATCTTTGCCACATGAATGTTACTATCATTACTGCCCTCTCTGGCTCTCGAGTAGCTTTGGCAGCAGCATCTAGCAGCCCTGTCCACGCTACAGGGGCGTTTTCAATGGAGAGCCGTGTACTGGAGAACCAAGCATAACCTGACAGACCATCATCATGGCGAGTGTGTAAGGCAGAGGCACAGCTCGGGTGGGAACACACCTGTGTGTAGTCACTGCAAAGAAAAAGCTGCTTCACGTGTGTGTTGAGGGGAGAAGCGCAGCCCTAGACGGGTCTTTCTGTCCCACCTGCAAGTAGGGATGCATGTAACAGGCCATCCTCAGACCCAAAGGCAGGGACACGAAGACATCTCTGGAGCCACAGGAAACGGTAACTGCAGCTGGAGGAGGTGCAGATGGAGACAGTGTGTGATTCAGAGGTCCCAGTCATGTTTCTACCAGAACATTTATCTGGTTGTTAGGGATAAAAGTCAGCCAGTACCACCTGGGAATAACAGAGAACTGGACATTCCTGCTATTTGCCCAGCCTGGCACAATGCTGAGAACGGGGGTGAGGGCGTGTGACGAGTTCTTACCAGATGACACTGAACGAGGGGACTGAGTCTTGCTTGTGATCGATGCAAACGCTTTTTTAACAGATTGACTTGCACTAGTAATTATTATTTGCATATAAAGAAAAAAAGAAAAGGAAAAGAAACAGGAAAAGAATCCAAATGCCTGAGGACTTATCCTTTCTTCAACCTGTTTAAATTGCTACAAAATTTTTCTAAGTTACAATGTCGAGTGTTTCACTTCTCGACAGCCACAAGCTTCCGTGGGCAGGTGGCAGGTGGGACAGGAAATGTGACCTGTGGGACAAACCCCATTTTTCAAATGAGGTCGTGGAAAAGCTTTGTAAATATCTTCAATGCGTTTTGAGATGCCTTTATTATCCAAAGGGAGCCAATACAGAACTTGTCATTAAAAAAATAATAACCTCAAGATTAAAACATTATAGCTCCAGTAGCAGTGCTTAGACTATAGAAACGTTTCCATTCCTTGTAAATGTCTATGTAAACAGATCCCAGCATTTCCTTCCAGGCTTTGAAGCCAAAAGTTAAACCATTGCAATGCCAATGAAAAGCCCATGAAAGAAGAAAGTATACAGGCCAATTATGTTTTACCGCTCAAGGTGATAGGAACTTGCTATATTCTAAATATTATTATCATGGCCTCACCACACACTCTTTATTATAAAACATTTCACACCCATACATAACAGTATGTACACTGTATTTTCATGCTTCTCTAAGGATTCCAGACACCGACTTCATCAACATCATCTGACTCCACTGGAAGGGCAGAAAAAGTGAATCAGAGATTATGGAAAGATTCCAATCGTGTGATGTGCAGTCATACAGCCAGGAAGACAGCCGCCTCATCCCTGGGGAATCCGCCACCAAAGTGGGGAGTGCAGGAGAGAGAGGGCAGAAAACACTGGCAACTGGCCCATTTCACTGCATCTGCAAACGGATTCAAGCAGCAGGACGTGGATTACTGTGGGTTCACTGTTTTCCTCTGGAAACGCCCTCAGCTGTTGCGCTGTGGTTGAAGCACTGAAGGACGTCCGGACTCCGTGTGAGCTGCTGAGCCAGGGCGCCCGTCATGTCCAGAGAGTCCCCAAGCCCAGAGCACAGGAGGAACTTGACGCAGGCCGCGTGCTGCCCCGCGCAGGCCAGGTGCAGGGCTGGGTGGGGACAGAGGCACCCAGCTCAGTGCATCACCTACAGCAGTACTGACTGGGGAGCAGGATGCCCCTGATAAAAGCACTGACTCTTTCAATTGCACAGATTTCATAGTTCCATATTCTTCCCTATGACTTTGCCTATTCTGGATCAAAACATTTTTCCTTTTAACCTGACTTGGTCACAAATGGTTTTAAAAGTAACAAAACCAATTGGAGAGAATTTGAGAGACTTGTCTAAAACAAAGTAAGTTAATGAGAAATAGGAGACTTTAAATAGTACAGAAGACATTTTCAAAGTTTTGTGAATTCTCTGTGTAAGTAAAAATATCACCATGAGTAAGAATGATGTAACAGAAAGAAAAACTGCTGACACATCTTCCCATCCTGGTTGGAAATCGGCGCTGAGGGTTTCTGATGTGCTGTAGCCATGATGCTGGGTCCTGCTCCCCTGTCGTTAGGAGAAAGTTTGTGTCCTGGGACTTAGTGACCTTCCTCTGCAGCCCTGGAGTGAGTTGTGAAGCATCACAAGGTCCTACTTAACCCTTGCAAGATGGACACTGGTGCACAGAGTGCTACTGAGAAGGTTTATTCTAAAGTCCAAGTCTAAGGAATTAGCTCTGAAAATATCTTTCTGAGCCTGAAATCTAAAAAATTATAGTGATTAAGGTTTTGTTTTTTTTTTTTGCGGTACACGGGCCTCTCACTGCTGTGGCCTCTCCTGTTGCGGAGCACAGGCTCCAGACGCGCAGGCTCAGCGGCCATGGCTCACGGGCCCAGCTGCTCCGCGGCATGTGGGATCTTCCCGGACCGGGGCACGAACCTGTGTCCCCTGCATCGGCAGGCGGACTCTCAACCACTGCGCCACCAGGGAAGCCCGTGATTAAGGTTTTAAAATACATTCCGTAGAGAGAAGACCTATGAAGAATCTATGTAACACCTGGGGAGCTGGTGTGATCATGGATTAAGATAGAAAGTGCTTTGATGTCACATACGTTGTGTGGTTTAAAATAATCAAAACAACAACAGTAATACCAGCAGCAGTAAGTAGTAGTCATCATCGTTACCATGGTAACAGCAGTAGTTCTATAGCTTTGCAAATGGAGGAGGTGCTTTTTTAAGGAAACGTTGCTGAACTACTAGAGGAATAATATTAAAAGTAATGATTTTAACATAAAAGTCCATTGTTTGCATTGTTTACATTCAGTTTACTAATAATTTTCAAAGCACGTGTAAAACGAGGTCGTACCTGATCGATTTCTTTCGTCCTTGGCGTTGATGTCGGCACCCAAGGATAAGAGTGTCTGGATTGTGCTTACGTGTCCTTCCTGAGAGTTGAAATAAACTTGTTACCACTGTAATGACGACAAAAGCAAGCCTTAAACACAAACTCTAATGCACATTAGGTGCTTTTTCTAAAATACTCGACTGCTGAAACTGAATTTTCATATCCAAAGGAAGGCTCGTCACATTACTCTCGAATTTCAGCATAAATCATTAAAGATGTAGGTGACGTTTAGTTATTAGAATACAGACGATCAATTTTGTAGCCAAATCACTGACCACTATGGTTGGGTTTCCCTCAGTGTAAGGAGTATAAATCTTGTGATTTACTCAGAAAACACAATTCTAAATCTCCCAAGCAAACACACTCTTTGCTAAATCTTTAGGGGAGAAATAAACTGGAAAAGAGTGTAACCTCCCCTGGATGGGATTCTTATCATAGCTGGCATTGTCCTTTGTAAAGCAATCGATATACCTTTGTCCAGCCAGTTAGCCTGTCAGTACCTGCTGAGACTGAAACCAAGGCTGCAGGTTCAGTCTTCCCACTCGCTTTTATCCCTGTGGCCACAGACCATGCTCTTAGCCCACCCTCAACTGTATACCCACGTTCTCAAAGGGGGAACACAGGCAGGAGAGTGCAGTTCACCAGAAAAATGTTTATTCCTGTTGCTAGGAAAACAAGGCAGGCAGCCAATAATATTAAAGATAGTGGCTACTTTTCTAGCGAAAACTTTTGTGTGTCTTCAATACTTCATACATCAGAGAGCCCAGTAAATGCAATTCCCTTCTCTTACTTAAAGAAATCTTCTGAAATCCAGTAAAAGGATAAGGAACTAGGAATTTCATACGATGGATTTTTACGGCTTCGAATAACATTATTCCTGAAAACAAAAAAGGGCAGGAGGGAACACAGAGCCCAGGCATTACATGGAGTAAAGGGCTCTTCTCAGTTTTTACCCAGAAACAAATAAAGGCAAGTTTCTATTTAAAGGGCCACAGAGCTTTAGAATCATGACCATTTTAAGAGTATGTCATGGCCAATTTCTTTTTTCCATAGAGATCGAGCAAAAGAACCACGACTACAGGGTTACTCATCAACAGAGTTAGGCAAGCCTCAGGAAGCAGGAACACTGTTCTGGAAAGAAACAAACCTTAGCTGCGTAGTGAAGTGCTGTGAGGTGGGTGGAGGCCGCTCTCACATCTACGTTGATGCCAAGCTCAGAGACCAGGAAGTGGACGGCCTCATTCTGCCCAGTGACTGCTGCCCGGTGGATGGCCTGGGCCCCCAGGGAGTCCTCAGCAGAAACGCAAGCCTAGGGGTTGGGAGAGACGTGAACAAAAGTAAGGAGTAGAGATACCTGGGTCCATGGACTTCTGACATTTTGGCAAAACTCTGTGGTCTACATACATTTTCCTGGGCACATGATACATACAAAGCTTTTGTCAGATTCTCAAAGGATGCTCTAACCAAAAAAATGGTTAAGATTCAACGCTGTAGGCTAAAGTGCCAAACAGTTACTGGGGAGAGTCTGCTGTTATTATTATTATGAAACAACTATTTATTTATTTATTTATTTATTTTGCTGTACGCGGGCCTCTCACTGTTGTGGCCTCTCCCGTTGAGGAGCACAGGCTCCGGACGCGCAGGCTCAGCGGCCATGGCTCACGGGCCCAGCTGCTCCATGGCATGTGGGATCTTCCCGGACCAGGGCACGAACCCGTGTCCCCTGCATTGGCAGGCGGACTCTCAACCACTGCGCCACCAGGGAAGCCCAACAACTACTATTTATTGAATACTTATTTTGCTAACTGCTTTATGTACATTATGTTATTTAATCCTTATAGTAACCCTGTTTTACAAATGGAAACGCTGATGCTTAAAGAGGTAAAGGGGACCTCAGAGGGGGGGATGTGGCAGAGCTGAGATTTGAACCCATGATCTGAACAACAATGCTTCCTGTTTATCCCATGATCTAAAACTTGTAGGAAGAACTCAAGGGATAAAACCAAACCATTTCTATACCTTGTGTTTTTTGAGGAGCAGCCTGGCTACGTCGATGTGTCCACACTGAATAGCATCCATGAAGGGTGTGAGGCCACACTTGTCTCTGCAGTCCGGTTCATACTGGCACCTAGAGCCCAAACACAAAGTAACAGCTGGGAACAGTCACCGCTTCAAACCCAACGGTGCTGACTCTTGACCACCTGCCTTATAGATGATCCGTGAGAACCTGGAGTGCTTGCCCTCCTTCCCTACCTCAGTATCTGTACTGAGCTCTTCGAGAGCAGGTTGGTTTCCCCAGCAAACCTGCTCCTCCTCTAAGCCTCTTGTCCCATTTTAGGGACCGTGATCTCTCCAGCTTCTCATGCAGAGCCTTGAAGTCACCCCTCATCCTTCATAGCCAATCTATTACCAAAACCTCTCAATTCTACATCCAAAATATTAAACAAAACTGTATCCTTGTCTCCATCTTTGTCTTCACCCCTTAAGACCAAGTCAACAGGGACTTCCCTGGTGGCACAGTGGTTAAGAATCCGCCTGCCAAGGCAGGGGACATGGGTTTGGGCCCTGGTCTGGGAAGATCCCACCTGCTGCGGAGCAACTAAGCTCGTGTACCACAACTACTGAAGCCCGTGCGCCTAGAGCCCATGCTCCACAACAAGAGAAGCCACCGCAATGAGAAGCCCACGCAAGAGGGATATATGTATATGTATAGCTGATTCACTTTGTTATAAAGCATAAACTAACACACCACTGTAAAGCAATTATACTCCAATAAAGATGTTAAAAAAAAAGAAAAAGCCCACGCACCACAACTAAGAATAGCCCCTGCTTGCTGCAACTAGAGAAAAGCCCATGTGCAGCAACCAAGACCCAGTGCAGCTGGGAAAAAGAAAAAAGAAAAAAAAAAGACCAAGTCAACAGGCAACAGCCTCCTACCCGTTTCTCTCTCTTTGGTTCTGGCCCAGCCATTCTGTTCTCACCACTAACACAGTAATCTTTTCACCACGTAATTTGGGTACAGCCTCTCCTGGTTAAAACCTTTAACTACTTCACAACCACAAAGGACAAAGCCTAAAACCTCAACATGACCTCCCATGGTCAGGGCTATGTGGCATCCACTCACTTCTCCGGGATCCGCCGGCCCCTCCTCCCTGTGCTTAAGGCAACCCCCCTTCTGTCCGGTCCCACCGTCTTCTCGGTCCTGCAGCCTATCTGTCCTCCTTCTTCCGTTCCTATTGCTTCATGGTCCTCCCTTCTTCCGTTCCTACCTTCTTCGTGGTCACACCTGTCTCCCCTTCCTCCCGGCCCTACCTCTCACCTGTCCCATCTTCTTCTGTTCCCACCTTCGAAGGTCCTGCCTGTCCCACCTCCTTCTGCTCCCCTGGGTGCCAGGCTCTTTGCTGCCTTTGCACTTGCTGGTCCCCTCTGCTTGGAATATCCTAGTGCCATTCTTTACCTGGCCAACTCCAAGGCATCCTTCAAATCTCAGCTTCAGGAGGACCTCAGAGGCCCATCTTCTCCCCCAGATCTACAGGACGACCCCCTGCTTCCGCACAGCACTGTGGACTTTCCCTTTGTAGTATCATCACCATTTGAAATTTTATGACATTTCTGTGATTGTGTGTCTATACTTGGCTTCCACACTAGCCTGCAGGCTGTTAGGGAAAGAACTGTGTTAACTGCTTATCACCCAGTGCTTAACACACACAGGAGGTGCTTAGAAAACATCTGTTGAATGAAGGAAGTAGTTATGACTGCAGGTATACAGTCCCAACGCGTAGGAGGCAAGCCCTACACAGTGATGCTTTCGGGGCACTACATTAGGCCACCTCCTCTTCACTCATTGTCTCCTAGGTAACCACCTCCATCCTACGGATTCAATCGTCACTTCTATGTTGATGAGGCCCACTCCTATATCTCAGCCCACACCTCTCCTCTGGGCTAGAATCTGTGTCTAACTGCCCACTGGATGTCTCTGCCTGGGTGTCTCACAGGTACATGTGACTCGACATGCCCGAAAGTGACACTGCCAGCTTCTCCCCAAGACTGCCCCTCCTCCCCAGGTGTCATCTACCTCGGCAGGTGGCACCAGCACAGCACCAGCTGCTTAGGCAAGACACCTGGCCGTCATCCTAGACTCGTCCTTCTCCCTCATTCCCTTTGTCCCTTTATTCACCGAGATCTGGTGATTCTACCTCTCAAGTGTCTCCAGACCTTTCTCTTCACCCTATAGTCAGCATCGTGGTCCAGCCACCACCATCTCTCCTGTTCAACTGCAACAGCCGCCGGACTGCGTTCACAGCACCCACGCTTGCTCCCCCTCCGATCCATTCTGTTTTGCAACCGGGGGGTCTTTGAAAAATGCAAATCTCTTATTATTCAGTGGTATCTTATACGCTTAGCACAAGATCTGGAATCCTCAGGTGGCGCCCAGCGTCCCACCGGACCTGAATCGCCCTTCCTCTGCAGCCTCCCCATCATTCCTGGGACACAGCATGTGCCTATCTTCTTTTGGTTTCTTCCGTGCACTGTGTTTGTCCCCGGTCCTGAGCATTCACGGTACTGTCACCCCTGCCTGGAATGCCCCCTCTACCCTGCCCCCATTTTCAGCCTCCTCCAGGTAATAGCATCAGTGTCACTGGGGCCGAGATCCCTCACCCCTAGGCCACGTCCCATGATGCTGTGGGGACCTCGCAATTCCCTGTAACGCTCATCAGACTCACATGACGTGGGCAGCGTCTGTCTTCCCTGCCCGTCTGTAAGTTCCATGGGTTGGGGGGGAAACCACATTATCTTGTTGCTGTGGTAGCCACTGCGCCTGGTACAGTGACTGCTGAGTGAGTATATGAATGTCTGTTGAATGAACAGATAAAAGGCTAATGTTTCCCCAGGTTTGTTAGCTATTTTTGTTTCACCTTCTTTATCTGCTTAAGTCCTTTGTTCATGTCTGTTTGGTACCTTAGATTCTTTATGAACATTTTGTCTGAGCTCTGATATTATGCAGCACTGATATTAACTGTCAATTAGCAAATACTTCCCTTAATCCGCTGTTTTGTTCTTACCTCTGAAGAAGCACCTCTACTGCTTCTGAACAGCCATGCATTGCTGGGTGGAGAGAGTTGAGAATGAGAGCTTTTTAGCACAAAAATAAAATGCTTCTTCCCTCCTGGCACCTCTCTGTGCCCCATCCCTCTAGCTGTAACTTCCAGGAAAGAGTATTAAGTTAGGTACACTGCCACCGCCCCAGAAAAAGACACATTTAGCTGCATGAGTGGTAAAGGGTGATTTTTTTTTTTTTTTTTTTTTTTTTTTTTGCGGTACGTGGGCCTCTCACTGCTGTGGCCTCTCCCGCCGCGGAGCACAGGCTCCGGACGCACAGGCTCAGCGGCCATGGCTCACGGGTCCAGCTGCTTCGCGGCATGTGGGATCCTCCCGGACCGGGGCACGAACCCGCGTCCCCTGCATCGGCAGGCGGGCTCTCAACCACTGCGCCACCAGGGAAGCCCAAGGGTGATGTTTTCACTTAACAGGTACAACGCTCACACTTGATTATCTTGTCTTTATGAGACTTTGATGGCAAACATTCAATCTTAACCTGCCTCCTCACTTTCGTGCTACAAATCCCTAGGACCAGTCAGTTTTTGCCCAAGAAATGTAAAACATTTTAAGAGTAATCCATGACAAAATAACCAGGAATTTAATTCTCCTGCTAGAAATAACTATCCTCTATAATAAAGATTTCGAGGGAGTTCCCTGGTGGCCTAGTGGTTAGGATTGTGAGCTTTCTCTGCTCTAACCCGGGTTCAATCCCTGGTCGGGGAACTGAGATCCCACAAGCCACACAGCGTGGCCAAAAAAAAAAAAAAAAAGATTTTGACTATCTATTCTCCACTATTTTGTGTGAATGACTAGGCACTGACCGTTTCTCCACAAGAGCAGGGTAGTTCATCAAACAATTCACGAGCAGAGAAGTTTTTCCACTCATGTGCAAAGTTTTATAAAGGATTCTTTGGTCCCTAACTGTGGCCAGAATAACTGTGTGCCTATCTCCTCAATGACATCATGTCACAGGTAGTGATTTCAGAGAAACCTAAAAGCCCAGTATTCTAATTCAATGTGCTACCCAAAGGGCTAAAGATTATGTTCTAAATGTCTTGATCTGGACTCTTGGTCTACTTAATGCCCCTTTTGTCTTATACCATGGTGCTTTTGCTTTCAACTAAGATAATCTACAAATAAACAGTTCAGAGTTAAGGATAATTACTCCAAACAATGAAAATGGTAGTCCAGATTTATATTCAACATTGTCACCAGATAAGTCACATCCATTGAGCCCTGGTATTTAATTAGAAGCACCTGTATTTATTTAAATGGACGGCACCATAGTAGGTATTACTGAAGATACAAGGAAATAGTCCCCTTTCCTTTTGCTTTTAATAATAATAACACTGCACAGAGGGCCTTGCATGTGCCTTAATCCCACGACCTTGTGATACAGGCATCATCGTTATCATTATTTTGTGGCTGAGGAAATCTGCTCAAGAGACTAAGTTCCTTGCCCAAGGTCAAAGACTTAGTAAGGAACAGAACCAGTCTACCATTTAACTAACTGGGGAGGAGAAGACAAATGTATGCGAAAAGTCACCTAAAACAAGAAAGAAGAGCATGTTAAGGGCCGGGTGACACTGGTTTTAGAAACTAAGTGTTTGCCCAAATACCCCAAAGCTGCTCGTATTCCTTGCCATTTCCCCAACCCCTCGTTCCCTGGTGGGTGGCATCCCGCACAGCTCCGGGCCATACCTGCCGTGTGCAGCGGGGTTCTCCCGATCTTGCTCTCTGTCTTCCAGGCAGCTGGGCAAACAGCGAGCAGGTACTGGAGGATCAGAGGGTCGCCTTCTCGGCTGGCAATGTGGAAACTGTTCCAGCCGTCTTTGTTCTTCAGGAGTGGATTGGCGCCGTGCTCCACGAGGTCCTGGATCACCTCAAGATTCCTCCTTGTGCAAGCCATCATCAGAGGGGTCCTAAGGTCAATCGGGACAAGCTGTCAGACGGAAGGGCAGCTGAGGCATTAGAAGCACTTGACCAGGGCTTCAGAAAAATGCACACCCTTGGCAGAGACGGAAGACCTAGAGGACTCGGGAGTCTGGGAAGCAGGAACACAGCTCTGGCTGGCAACTTCCCTGCCTGTCGTGGGGGCCCTGGGAGAATTAACAAGGGGAAAATGATTGTGACGTGGGTGCCCCTACAGGTGGGGAATACTGAGGAGGCAAAGTTGTTTCTGAACTAGTTTTTAGTATGGCACTGAATTGGAACAGAACTAGTCAAAATCACAGTTTGTGCTGAATATTTGCATGAGAGGTACTCTGCTGGACTTATCCCATTCACCTCAATCAGTAACCGATAATTAAACTGTTCTGAAAAGGAGTTAAAAAAGAGCATATGACAAAGTGCCTTGCCGTAAGGAGCCTACATTGGTGGAGCAAATGAAACGGCGTGATTACAATAAGGTTCTGAACTGATGATGTGTGTCAACTATGGGACAGTGAACTACATCACGATCAACTACTCTTCTCCCACATCAGTGATTCTGTGCTTCTGCCTTCTCATCTGCTATGACTCTCGGAAGCCGGGGCAGGTCTCGTTTACCTCCTGTCCCAGGGGCTGGCCCAGCTGAAGCTCAACATAACTACATGGGTCTCAGCCAGGATCTGTCCTCTGAGACTGCGTTGATATTACTTAATTACCAACACTATTTTGATTTTTTATTTTTGGTAATGTAGTAATGATAGTGAATGAGAAATCAAGAGGGAGACACCCAGATAAATGAAGGCTGGAATCTTCAAGAAGTGCTTCACAGAGGGAATGAATCCAGGGAAGGGACTTGAGAAAGCCAGCAAGGTGAGAACAGGCAAAAATGTCTCACTGTAACTGCACTTCCTAAGCACACAATCAACCGAAACGTGCCCTTTTAACGGTTGTTTGGGAAGACTGTTTCCTTACCCATAGAACTGGATAAGCATAAGAAAATCAGTTTTGTGCTTAGTCACAGCCAAAGTGCAAACCTCAAAAAGTCACCAGGTCTACGCCCCCCGCCCCCCCATGCCAGTGGGCAAGATGAACTTTGTTTAGCTATCTGGCTGTCTGATGTGTTCCTTATTTATATCAGATCAGGAATCCCTTGTGGATTCATTCAGGAACTTCATTATGTTATGAATCTTCAGATGTTCATAACCTCTAAGGAGGTGGACATAGTACTGAAAACGATGTGGATCTAACACAATGCAATTACTTTGTGTGACGGTTACAGGTGAGCATCGTTGACTGTGGAGGTGGTCATGCAAGGCTACACGTGATAAAATCACACAGAGCACCACCACCCCCACACACACGTGTACGTATAACTGGTGAAATCCGAGTAAGCATACTGATTGTAGCAATTGTGGTTCTTGTTACCTTACTGTGGCTGTTAAGATGTTAACTTTGGGGGAAGATGGGGGAAAGGTGCATGGGACTTCTCCCATGTCTTTGCAAATTTCTGAGAACCTATAGATACTTATTTCAAAGCATAAAGTTAAAACAATGTCACTGGTGAAGTAATCATTTAGCTAGATCTTCCTAGAAGAACATCCCGCCCTGGGGCTCATGCTATACGTAGGACATATAGACAATTTGTAGTTTGCTTATATTCTACCTGATCATGTACTTTACTGTTCTCTGCTCTATCATGGGAGGCAGCCTGGAACAGAAGATCGGAGCAGTTAACCCCACAAGGGGAGCAACAATGTTCTGCTCAATAGGGGAAGGCTGAGGGGCTATGGCGTGGAGGCCGACCAAGGAGCGGGAATCTACGATTCTGCGGGGAATGGTGAGGGTCTCTCCGCAAGTTCCGCCACCTACCAGTCGGCCTTCTTCAGGCAGTCGACCGCGGCCCCTCGGCCCAGCAGATACCGCACGCAGTCCCGGTGGCCCATGGAGGCAGCCTCGTGCAGAGGCCGCTTGTAGTCTCGGTTGGCGGCCTCGATGTCCAGGTCCCAGGCCTCGACCAGATAGGCCAGGATTTCCCGGCGGCCGTGGCGCGCGGCGCAATGCAGGAGGGTGTCCCTGGCCGACCCCGCGCAGCCGGCGCGCCCCGCCGCCCGCAGCTCCTCCCGCAGGGCACACAGCCGGCCTTCCTGCACCAGCCGGAACAGCCGCCTTGGGTCCGCGGGCGCTGCCATGGCCCCTGGCTCCGCTCCCGGCCCGCCCCCGCCCCCCAAGGCCCCTCCCTGACCCTTCCCCTGGACGCCCCCGGCCTCGCCCTGCCGGCTCCGCCCCGGGCGGGCGCTCAGGTCTCCGGCTGACCACGCGCCCCGCTGGCCGCCGCGAACGCACGCTCGGAGGCTGCCGCCCGCACTGGTTTCACTTTAGGGCGAAACATTAGGTGAACCGCGGGATCGCTGCTGCGGGTCCCGGTCACACGCAAAGCGGACCCGCGGGGACGGGGTGGGGCCCGCTCGTCCCCGCCCACAGCCCCACCCTCAGCAGCCTGTCCCGCCCACAGCCTCGGCCCCGCCCCACCCCGACTGCCGCGGCCCCTCAGTGGGTCCCCGAGCTCGGAGGAACTCTGGGAAAGTTTCTGCTCGCCTCTTCCGCCCTAGCGGAAGCACGGACGGGGCGGGGCCCGCTAGAGGTAGCCACCCCTTCTCCGAGTGCGCGTTTCGAATGGCCGCCAGAGAAGTCCGTAAGCTCGCCCCCTCCTCACGCGCGTCCCAATTGGCCAGGGACGCATTCCGTCAGCGCCGGAGGCGGGCTCTTCCCTGGGCTGCGGCGGGGGCGGAGCTGGTGGAGGAAGTCTGCGGCCTTCTCGGGCTTACGCTGCCCGGGGGATGCTGGGACTGGGTGGCCGGGCGGCTCTGGCCCGGCGGCGGCGGCGGCGGTGGGACCCCCGGTGTGGAGCGCCATAGTGCGTGAGGCCGACGGCGTGTAAGGGGGCGCGGGCGGGCCCAGCCGTGTGGACGCCGAACCTTTGGGTTCCTCAGCGGGTCCCGCCTCAGGGGGTCCGCGGGGGACTGGGGGCCGGGCGCGGGCGCAGAGGGGCGCGGGCCGGCGGTGAGGGGCGCGGCGGGGCGCGCGCGCGGGAGGCCGAGGCGCCCTGGGACGCGGGGGCGCGGCGCTGCTCGGCGGTGTGGGAGTCGTGGAGACGTGGCCTCCGCTGGGGGCAGCCAGCGTTTCCTTTCCTTCTGCTCTGCTGTTTTGACCTTGGGCGAGTCATTTTATGGTATCCTTTTGCCTCTTTCATTTGCAGTCGCCCTCCCCCTAACCTGAAAATTAAGGTGATGTGGGAGGGCCTTGAACGGGTGGAGGGTACTTGAGGTCTGAGCAAGCTGTGTGGGGTGACGGGAGACGTGAGGGTAGGTGTTGAGTTCTTTACCCGATTTTCCTGGATGCTCGTCATTTAACCCTCCTGGTGTTTTCAGTTCCTTTAGAGATAAAATGGGAGCAGCTGCTATTTGCCAGGCCTGGAGACAATTATGCTTTACATCTTGTATTGTACTCTGGTTTACAAAGCACTTTACATTATCTCATCCGCAAGCAACCCTGAAAGGAAGGCATCATGACAGGTAGGGAAATTGAGGCCTAAAGAAGTTAGCGATTTTCCCACGGGAGTACAGCTAATAAAGACCTCTGGAAGGAAGGATGGTAGCCCCTGGTTGAGAGTCTGCTAGTGCTTGGCACTCTGCTCAAATAAATTAAGGGAGATAAAACGAAAAAAGACCTCTAGTACGAAAACAAGCTCATTTTACTTGTGAGCGGATTGAATTTGGTTAACTGAGTGTAATATGGATAATCATCAGAGATAGAACCAGGTCCAATATCAGCTTTGCCAAAGTTATTGTCCCCTTGTATCTTGCCACTTCCAAAAAAAAAGGAAGGTGTAAAAGTGCTTTGAAGTGCATCAAGTTTTAGGACATGCCAAGCACTGGTCTTAGCGCAGCTGTTGGTGTTGGTGCAAGTGGAAGTTGAGGTATCTGGTAGTTTCACATTTTTTGTTGTTAATCCCCCTCCACATCCTCATTGCCAGCGACTCCACCTTCTCTTGCCTTAGGCCTCCAGCTTCCTTGCTTTTAAAAACAAAACGTTTGCACTATAGGACAATATTTTAAATTCAGATGATTGGTTATTTAACTGGTTATTTAATTGGTTTCCCACATGCAGTTCTGCCCCCCCTGTCTTCTTTAGGAACTTATTTTGGTCTGCGTCCCCCTTTAGATAACTAGAAGACAACGTATGTTAACCTGTCCACAGCCCCTGTGGTTCTCTGGAGCAAAAGTTTGGTGTAGAGGGGACATATCTTGACAGTAAGCTAATGGATGGAGCTACACTGGGGTCTTAAGGTTTCCCAGTTGGTCTGCTCATTCCTTTTTGTGCAGGTGTTTGGAATTTGTGGTGTGCCCTGTAGCAACTCATTTCACATGTGGCCTTCATTGGCATTGTGATTTGCTGCTTGGCTGTCCTCTTTCCTTTATCTTTTGTTGTGTTTCATGGTTCCGGTGTCGTGATCATTTCACATGTTTTGTGACCTTTGAGTGTGTGAACACCAAACTTGGTATTGGACTTAGAACTCTAATTTCAGATTTGTTGTCATCATCTTTCTCTGCTTGTCATTCCCCTCTATCCTTCCTAGGCTGATTTTATTTGAAGATCGAATGTGAATTCTGTCTTTGCCCATCTGTCAGTGGAATCATCTGCTCTTAGAGCATCTCACCAAAGCGTCTTGAATCTTATGTCTCCAGTTGTCACTCACAGACGTTTTGAGGACAAGTCTCATATCTCAGAGTACCTCCTGGAGCTTAACCTGGCATGCTACAGATAATTTTAAAACAGAACAAACGGCCATTTTCAAAACTGAAAGCTTTCATTTTCCCTTCATTCCCGGAAGAAGTGATTAAAACGAAAACACGATTTCTCCTTTACTCTTTAACGTGGTTAATGATGTGATCATTGAACTCTGGCTAGAAATGTCAGTTACCTGTGTTGTTTTTTCTCTTCCAGTCTCACCAGTCCAAAAAAACTTGTTAGGCTTCACTTTCCCCTTCTGTCTATTTTTGCTGCTGCTGCCCTTAGGCCTTGACCACCTCTTGCCTTGGTTGGTAAAGTGACTTTCTGCCTTGTTTTCTTGACAGTCTGCATGTTTACTCATCCTCTGCCTGCCTCCAGAGTTACCATTCTAATGTGTAAATTTGGTTGGTCATTGACCCTGCTTAGAAAAGCAAGATGATCCGCTGAATTGCCTACATGATAAAGTCCAAATTCCTTGGCATTATATTTAAGGACATTTATCCTCTGTGTTTCCAAATTCTTTTCCATCCTTTTCCACAATCCATGAGCCTCTTGTTCTGATGAAACCCGGCTTCCCGGCACACCACTGCTGTGCTATTTCTCTGTGTTTCTGCACACATTGTTTCTTTTGCCTTCCCCGATCCTACTCATCTTGCAAGGCTGAACTCTTCATAAAGCCTTTTTCGTCCTTCCTAACTGGTCACTTTTCTTCATTTCATAAGTGCATTTGTGTAGCACTTACAGTGCATTATGTATAGTAATTTGTGTGTGTGTGTGTGTGTTTTGTGTGGTACACGGGCCTCTCACTGTTGTGGCCTCTCCCGCTGCGGAGCACAGGCTCCGGACGCGCAGGCTCAGCGGCCATGGCTCACGGGCCCAGCCACTCCGCGGCATGTGGGATCTTCCCGGACCGGGGCACGAACCCGCATCCCCTGCATCGGCAGGCGGACTGTCAACCACTGCGCCACCAGGGAAGCCCTGTGTGTGTTTTGAGAGCTGCCTTATGGACAGGCGACATCATTTGTTTTTGAATCCTCAGTGTCTCAAATAGCATTTGACCCCAGAGATGCCAAGAGAGGAAGCCCTCATGGTGTTTATAATGAATCTGGGAAATCATAGATACTTAAAAGTGGTTGTGGGTTGAATTGACAGTAGAAAAAAGCCTTTCAAATCTATAAATTCTAGTCTGTAAGTAATGGTTATTTTCTTGTATTTCCATTCTTTCCCTGTTCTTTCTTTTCCTTGCGAGAAACACGTAGAAAAGCTCTCGCCATCCTTGTTTGCTGTAATAAGTGAGTGCTGTTCCAAGGGAGGAGCAGGTGTTTGTGGGTGTGAGGGGACCTACGTGAGGTTGGGCCTGCGAGCCTGGACCTTTGGGTTTGTAGGGAAGTGGGATGTAGTGCTGGCAGGGACCCAGCTCTGCACTGAGTGAGGACTTGCGTGTTGTGTTTTCCTTTCTGCGTTTGCTTCTTGTAGAGCTAATGGGGACAAAATATTTGGAAGTTTTTCCATTTTGAGTGTACAGTATTTTGTGATATTTTCCTTATGCTTGCCACTTTCTAAATACTTGCTATCTTTGGTTATGGTGTTCCACAGTGATTTCTAAAAAGGGACAGAGAAATTAAAGCTGAGGTTTTTAGAAGCTGCTTTGAATATTTCTGGATGTGGAAGAGAGAATGTTACCTTCCGTAGAAAGAACTCTGGGCTTGAGGAGTCAGAAGACCTAAGTTCCATCACCTGAGCCCCAGTGTCATCTTGGCACAATTGCAGGACTGTGCAAGGATCAGATGAGAGTACGTGAAAGAACTTCCAAAAGCTATGAAGCACGTTGGACCTATAACATAGTGTAGGATTTCAAAGCCAAATAAGACAACCTCATCTTCTTTAGAGGGAAGTGCCGTAGTTGTGCATTTGTTCTTTTAATGCGTTCATTTCATTAATATTTATGGAGCAGTGGGTGTTGGGTGCTGGGGCCGAGTGCCTTGCTCCTCTCACCAGGCTATAAAGCTTTCAGCCTAGGGGCAGAAGACATGTTAATACACACTTAAACAACGATTAAGAAGACGTTAATAAAACATACTATAGGGACTTTCCTGGTGGTGCAGTGGTTAAGGATCCGCCTGCCAATTCAGGGGACACAGGTTCGAGCCCTACTCTGGGAAAATCCCATATGCCGCAGAGCAGCTAAGCCCATGCGCCACAACTACTGAGCCTGCGCTCTAGAGCCACAACTGCTGAAGCCCACAGGCCTAGAACTCATGCTCCACAACAAGAGACCACCGTGATGAGAAGCCCGCGCGCTGCAACGAAGAGTAGCCCCCGCTCGCCCCAACTAGAGAAAGCCCGCGAGCAGCAATGAAGACCCAACGCAGCCAAATAAATAAATTAATTAGTTAAATAAATAAATTTAAAAAACCATACTATAGTAATAGTAATTTGTATGTAAATGACTTATATTAAATATAGTTGTACAGATAGTTGTTGCAGGTCTCTCAGAGACATACAGGGTGGTTTTATTACTACGGAGTGCTGCCTGGGTTGAATAAATACTTTCTGTCGCACTGGAGTTGGGGACCAACACCGTTCATGTTGCTCAGATTGGGCTCTTAGTTCTCTCAGGGCGCAGTTTGGCCTGTGAAGTACCTGCTTCTGGTAACAATGGGCCAGCCGTGGGCACCTCTGCTGTCTCACCAGAAAGAAGAGCGTGTCTGCTTGATCTGCACGGAGCCCCCCGGAGAAGGGCGGGAGGCTTGTGGGGAGCTAACAGGATGAGGTTGGGTTTCTCTAGATTAGCAAAACCACCCGGCTGGGTTCTTTTTTTTGTTTTTTTTGTTTTTTTTGTTTTTGCATTATGCGGGCCTCTCACTGCTGTGGCCTCTCCCGCCGCGGAGCACAGGCTCCGGACGCACAGGCCCAGCGGCCATGGCTCACGGGCCTAGCCGTTCCGTGGCATGTGGGATCTTCCCGGACCAGGGCATGAACCCGTGTCCCCTGCATCAGCAGGCGGACTCTCAACCACTGCGCCGCCAGGGAAGCCCCCAGCTGGGTTCTTGTTACGAGCTGTTTCTCCAGTCAGGCACCTGTGCTGGTGAGTTATCTTGATTTTTTTTTTTTAGGTGGTTTTTTAATAATCTTTCCTTCCAGGAATTGTAGGCACTTATTATCTTCAGCTTGTCCATTTAGGTCTGTAACCTGTAAATTTTGGAGGCCTTTTGTTTGTTTGTTTTAATTAATTTAATTTATTTTTGGCTGTGTTGGGTCTTTGTTGCTGCACACAGGCTTTTCTCTAGTTGTGGCGAGCGGGGGCTACTCTTCATTGTGGTGTGTGGGCTTCTTGCGGTGGCTTCTTTTGTTGCGGAGCACGGGCTCTAGGCGCGCAGGCTTCAGTAGTTGTGGCATGTGGGCTCAGTAGTTGTGGCTTGCGGGCTCTAGAGCGCAGGCTCAGTAGTTGTGGCACACAGGCTTAGTTGCTCTGTGGCATTTGGGATCTTCCCGGACCAGGGATCAGACCCGTGTCCCCTGCACTGGCAGGCGGATTCTTAACCACTGTGCCACCAGGGAAGTCCTGCAGGCCTTTTGGTATAAATTATGATTAACAAAGGTAGGGGAAGAAGGGAAGTGACTTGGTGTCAATTTCAAATGAACCTAGAACGGTTAGGGTAGGTGTGACCGCAGTAACAAACAGATCCAAACGTGTAATGACCTCACAATCCAAGCGCATTTCTCAATCCCATAACAGCCTCTGGTGGTTGCAGTTTGTGTGTGTGTGTGTGTGTGTGTGTGAGTGTGTGAGTGTGAGCGTGTGAGCCTTGTGCGGGAGGAGCGGTGCTCTTTAAAGCAGTTATCTGAGGACCCAGGCTGCTGGAGGGTCTTCCTTTTCGAATGTGTGGCCTCTAAGATTCTCTGGGGTCACCGGTGTTTCCCTTCTCTGGATGGGAGCAGAGGACAGAGGAAGGAGCAGGAGAGGCGTTTATGGGCCTGGAAGAGGCGCACATCCTTCTACGCACATTCTGTGGCGCCTCCAGCTACCAGCACGATGGGGAAGCGTGGACCAGCCATGTGCCAAGGAGGAAGGGGACCGACAGTCTTCACCACGAAACCAGGAGCACTCCATTCTGCTTTGTGTGACTTGTTTTTTAAGTTGTCTTGCAATCAAGAAGATGACAAAATGAAGCTAGGCGGATTACAACAGAATTGAGTCATAGCACGTACTTCTCATTCAATAAGCGTTGGAGTAACTGTTATTTGCACAATGTCGTGCTAAGTGCTTTGAGGAAGAAGCTGATGAGACATGTTCCCTGCCTTTTCAGGGCTGGTGGTCTCATACAGGTTTAGTGATGATCCTTCCAGGGAGGCTGAGGAGAGTCTGATCTCCAGCAGTGTGCCTGACTGGGGGCGGGGGTGGGCGGGACAGATCATCCTCAAGGTGAAGAGATCGGTGATTGGCAGAGGGCCACACTCCAGGTGGTTGCAACTTCAGAGTGAGATGCAAGGCTGGGACCTGCACCTGCGGTCCGGTGAGGCGTCTCTCTGTGAGAGGACCATCACAGAAAAAGCAGCGTGGGAATGAGCAAAATTCTGTTTGACAAATGGTTTTCATACTTTCCCAGTGTTCTTCTATCGTTACATCTGAGGAATGTGACACATTTCTGTTAGTTACTGTGGTAGCGTCTCCAAGGGTACAGATACCCACTGTGGCCTCGAGATGGTTCCGCTGGGCCTCTGGGGCCTCACGTAGTTTGGTTGTCATCTCCCTCCATCCCTTTAATGGTGCATGTTCCTCACCAACCACTTTAAGTTTGCTTCTTGAAGAAACGCGAGCAGCTTCTAATAGTAAGTGCCCTTGGAGAGCGATGCAAAGGGCACCTGCTGCTCAGAGGACGGAGGAGCAACATGAGGTTTGGGGACTCAGGGAAGCAAGAAGTAGCATTTGAGCATCTTTATTTTGATAAAGTTATATTTGAGCTGCTGGTTTAGAAGTATATTAACAAGAACAGAAGGTGGTTAGAACTTTACTGTAGTAATTTTAAATAACTTCACAAGAACATTGGTGCTGTTAAAATGTAGGCATCTTTTAGGAGACCTCAGCACAGTGTGGTCCACGTGTAATTCTGAGCCGCTGGGCTTTGTGAGCCTCTGCATGGGTGTCGCTAGGTACTTTCATCTGTCTTGTCTGGTTCAAACCACATGACCGTGGTGTGAACTCCGCATGGCAGCTTGTCAGGGTCCTCGTTGTGATGAGAAGGGAACCAAGGCTGTTAGGGAGGAAGTCTCCTGGCTCCGGATCCGAGTGCATCACACGGCCTTTGACTTAAGTGCCTTGTTAACTCCAGAGACAGGTGCGGGGGCCCCAGCTCCCCGTGCAGTGAGTCACAGCGCTTCATCTCTCAGAGACCTGAGAGGCAGAAAGAATAGTCTCGGTTTCTGACCTCTCACTGACGTCAGAAAAGTAAGAACGTAAAAGTGCTAGCTCTGCCTCCCAGATGAGCAGTCAGGGCTGCGGGGACCATTCCAGATGGACAGTGTAGGCGGCTGTGCTGGTACCCAGAGGCCAGATGGCCCAGTGTGGGCACCTCTGCCCCCAGCTGCTAGCCTTTGCTCTGTGATGGCTTCGTGCAGGACCGCTCTGGGCTGTACCAGGACTCTGGAAGCAGAACACTTCCTGCAGGTCTGTGCCAGCACCAAGGTCCTGGGTCATATGTATTTGAGGGTTTGATATTGTTAATCTTATTCGTTTGTGATTTTATCTATGGAACCTTCTTTAAATAAGATATTCTCTGTTGATAATTTTTCTAGACTGTCTCCAGTTTTAATTCTGGACACTGTATTTGCCAGCTTTGAAACAGTTGGGAATGTTTGAAGAGAAAGCAGAGATCAGTCTCATATCTGGGATCTACACGGTTAGCGGGTTTATTGGCTGGAATTCTTCAGCTGCTCCTGTAGTTGACCCAAGTGTGTTTGGAGCACGTGAATTAGGGGCCAGGATTTGCAGTATAGTCGTTCCAGGGTTTCTGCAGGGAATTCGTTCCAGGACCCCCTATGGCACCAAGATCTGAGAGGGCTCAGGCCCCTTAGAGTCCACCCTGTGGACAGGGACCTGTGGATCCCACATCCGCGGATTCAGCCCACCACAGGTCGTGTTGGTGTTTTTCATCTGCGGTTGGTGGAACTCACAGGTGCGGAACTCAGGGATCCCAAGGGCCAGCTCTGTTCTGCAAGGCCCATTGTAGCTTCCTTATCTCTTCTGCCAGTCAGCCCAGAGGTCCCCATTCAGACAAAATAGCAATTAGGTTGTTGGCTTTGTACTATGAAGGATTTTGAGCAGAAGAGGTAAACCTTCGTGTCTTATTTTTAAAAAGAATAATCAGACTTCAAGCTTTTTTTTTATATGGAAAAATTTCAAATTTATTGTTTTAACATAGAAAAACTGCACATTCATTTTTTTCTACCTCTGTAAGTAATTATAAAACCATTATAGTGGAGGGGATGTTTTCTGTTCATAATAAGTAATTAAGATATATGACTTGGCTTTTTTTTTTTTTTTTTTTTGCTGCATTGGGTCTTTGCCGCTGCCCGCTGGCTTTCCCTAGTTGCGGCGAGCGGGGGCTACTCTTCGTTGTGTTGCACGGGCTTCTCATTGCGGTGGCCTCTCCCACTGCGGAGCACAGGCTCTAGGCGCGCGGGCTCAGTAGTTGTGGCGCACGGGCTTAGTTGCTCTGCGGCATGTGGGATCTTCCCGGACCAGAGCTCGAACCTGTGTCCCCCGCACCGGCAGGCGGACTCCGAACCACTGCGCCACCAAGGGAAGTCCCTTGGCTTTTTAAAAGGTATTTTCAGTAATACAGAATAGGCTGTAATTGGACTGCTGATATACTTCATGTCTTGCCATTAGGTGACATCTTTATAATTTGAAAGTTATTTCAGTGTTTTATGCAAATCAGTCACATCTAAGCTTTAACACAATAAGCAGATGTGTATATTTGTGTAGGGTTTTATAGTTTAACAAGTCTTTTGGAGTGTGTTTTCTCATTTAATCATTGTAATGCCCCTGAGTCTTAGAGAAGCTAAGTGACGAGGGGTCCTCCGGCCACTATGTGGCCAGCTGAGGGCTCACACTCAGTTTTTTTCCTTTTAAGTCCACTGTCCCCTCGCTATGTGACACTGCTTTTATCCGGCTGAGCATTTTTATTTTTATAAATTTATTTATTTATTTTTGGCCGCGTTGGGTCTTCGTTGCTGCATGCGGGCTTTTAGTTGCGGTGAGTGGGGGCCACTCTTTGTTGTGGTGTGCGGGCTTCTCATTGCGGTGGCTTCTCTTGTGGAGCGTGGGCTCCAGGCGCGTGGGCTTCAGTAGTTGTGCCTCATGGGCTCCAGAGCACAGCCTCAGTAGTTGTGGCACACTGGCTCAGTAGTTGTGGCTCGCGGGCTCTGGAGTGCAGGGTCAGTAGTTGTGGCGCGTGGGCTTAGGTGTTCCACGGCATGTGGGATCTTCCCGGACCAGGTATCAAAACCATCTCCCCTGCATTGGCAGGTGATTCTTACCCGCTGCGCCACCAGGGAAGTCCCTAAAGGGTCACTTTAATTCTCTTGTATCTGTTCTTGTCCTCTTTTTTTTTTTTAAGTGTAACTATTCTGTTTTACAGTAGTGTAACCATTCTATTCAATGCCATAAGGAGGTAGTTAGATCTTACATGCGATAAAATGCAGAAATAGGAATGAAAAAATACCTGGCAGAAAAATGACTAATATAAACAAAAATATTTCAATACTCTCGAGACAGAATTCTAGGCACAGTCACTGCTGTACTGTTTTGCTGAGGGAGAATATGAAATTTCCTCCTCTGAAGATGCTGAAAAGTGGGCTCGATTCTCTTCTGCTTGGGGGCCTTGCTCCTGTCCTCTTACATCAGTGCCCGATGTTGAGATGCTCTCGGGGCCGAGAGGGGTGCACGGGGTGGGGTGGGGTGCATGGGGAGAGATGTATAGCAGGGGTGGGAAATCTACTGTGACTGTCCGCTTAGTGCCTTCTGCTTCTCAGACTTGGGGAAGCTGGTGTATACAGGGGACGATGCATGAGTATTTTTTGAAAAGCTATAGCCAACTCTTAAAATATTTATGGTTATTATGATAGTATCAATGGCCTAGCTAAAGTCAAGGAAAAGTTGCCAGATCTCCATTTATCCATTAGTGGCAAATTCTTTTTGAATGAGCATTTCATGATCAGGGCTTCTACAAAGTATGATAGGTGGAAAAGAAGGTTATTTTAGGATCTTATTTTAGGATTCTCAAATCCTAAGGAAGAGATGCAAGGAAACTATAAAATGACTGAAAGTTGATGGGAATATGGGGAAGAGGGAAAGGGCTGGCTGGGGTGGCCCACAGCCACTGTATTCCTGAAAATTAAGGTTAATTTGCCGGCTAGCTTGTAGAATTGGTGATAACTAACAAGTGCCGCATTTCTTCTGCCTGTTGATACAAAACAGTGAGACGGTTTAAGCGGAAGCATCTTACAGCTGTCGACTGCCAACATCTGGCTCGCAGTCACTTGGCCGTGACCCAGCCCTTCGGTCAAAGATGGACAAACAGAGACCCGAACCACGGTCTCTATCCTAGACCCAGAACCAAAAGAGGGACTAGAGGTATGTCTTCCCCCAAAATACCTTGCGTTTCAGAATCTGTAGTGTGTGTGGCCTTTGAATATCTCCTGGTATTTGTAAATACTGCTACTGTGATCTTGTGGTTCTGTTGCAATAGTTTGACACTTTTTCACTATTTGTGAGTTTTCTGTGAAAATTCCATGCTATCATAGTGGTTGGTAAAAGCCCCAGAAAAGCACGGCTGAATGAATTCCACTAGCTGGCTTAACTATAACGTGGTAGGGAACACGTCCCAGCATCACCACGATTCCATTCTGGAACCGTCGTGATTTCCTGACTCTTCAGCAGTCCTCTTTGTCCAGTCCATCACTAGGTCCACCGTATCACTCTTTTTCTCCCAAATGTCCCCTCACTCAGTGCTTTTACGGTAGATTGTGCCCTCTGTCACCTCGTACCTGGGCTGCTGCAATAACCCTCTCCTTGCCTTCAGACTTTATTTTTTCCATATAGCTTGAATATCAAATAATGTTTCTGAATACCATTTTCTGTCATGTCAGTGCCACTCTCAAGAACCTCCAGTGTGGTATGTTCCCTGTTACTATTAGGGACTCAGGCTCAATCCCCTGACGTTATTACATGCAGGCTCTACTTCTGGCAGCTTATTTTCCTTATGACCCGTCTAGTGCCAAGTGAATTCCCACTTTCATTAATACCTGTTTGTATAATCCAGATTGTCTTATTTCCTTGTGATATATCTCATTTCAGAATCCAACTCGGATCTCACTAGTCATCTTCAATTCTTGTGATGTGATTGTAGTCTCTGTTTACCACTTTTTGGAACCACTGTAATCAATTGTATGAGGCAGTTTTAAACTCGGTGGTTATATAGCGTTTGATATTTTGTCTGTTTTGTGTGTATAAGTCAACTTCTCATCTGTGTTGTGAGTTCTTTACTGATAAAGACTTGTCAGCATGTGTGTTTCAGTGTGGAGTCCTAAAACTGAGTAGGTGGTAGCTCTTCATAAATATTGGTGTAATTAACTCCACAATTAGGAAACATCAGAATTTAACCCTGGCCTATTGACTTCAAAACTTGGGTTTCTGTCACATTGCCCCAGAAGCAGTTATAATTTTTTTCTAACATAGAAAAAAGTAGTAAGTTTTATATCCTGTTAAAAGCTAAATGTAGTTTCATTCCACTCTTTTTTTACTTTTAATTTTTAAAACTTTTAATTTATTTTATTATTTACTTTTTAAAAAAATCTTATTGAAGTATAGTTGATCCACTCTTAATTTTTAAGGTGAGAATTCTGGCTACAGCCATTTCAGGAAGGTACCATATATTTTGTTGTATATTGATAAGGTGTTTAAATACTTCATTGGCATTTTACAGTAATTTATAGGAATTTAAAAATGCTGTGGTGATGTGTGAAATCACCAGTTGGATTCCTCTCGAGTGCCTGAAAAGTCTGTGAGGTCAGGGACTATATATACTGTTCTTTTATATGATTTACATACAGTTTATATTTGTTTCCAAATCATAGGTGCTTAGTAAATACCTATTGAATGAGTGTATAGAGTAGATTAGACACCACTAATAATAGGAAGAAAATTCTGATTTTTATATTTTAAATAATGTGTCAGTTTCACAGGAGGAAATAAAAATCAATTGAAAGGGTTTTAACTGTCAAATGAGAAGAGTGGGTTTTACTGTATCCTGATAATCTAAAGCATTTTCCTTTCTACTTATGCAAATTTAGATTATTTTTTTTTAATGGTAAGAACAAGCCAGGAGAGGTGAATTTTACGAGCAGATGTGTGAATGTGAGCAGTCATGTACTCCTGTCCGTTCAGGTATTCAGTTTGTCTATATTGCAAAGTGTAATGTGGTCCTCACACCATCCAAAGACTGGTCTCTGTCTCTTTCCAAATGTGTATCTGACTGTATGATAGAGCCCAATATAAATATTTTTTGGATTAAGCTATTTATATAATCAGTTGACCAATAAAATACATCCTTGTCTCTTTCCTCTATTAAAATAGATAATTGAAAATTAGTTTGTCTTATTTGGGTCAACAAAGGGTCATCAGTCATTATTCATTTCTCGTTCACCTTGTTTGCGTTCTCTGTCCAGGTCGAGGATGCCCGGGATACAACCCTGAATTCTTCCTTGCTGGCCAGCAGCGGTGCACCAATGACATGGCCAAAAGCAATTCTGTGGGCCAGGACAGCTCTAAGGACTCGGAGGACGAGATGATTTTTGCTGCAGAGGGCCACTGCACCCTGCCTCAGGGAGGTGATGGAGCAGCACGGCCACGCTCGTCAGGGAAGCGGTCTCGGTCCTTCGAGGACGAGAGGAATCAAGCCACAGGGACCAGTCAGTGGGATGGGGTTTCTAGGAAGGCCCCACGGCATCATCTGTCCCTGTTGTGCACACGGCCCAGGGAAGGCAGGCAGGAAGCAGAAGACGGTGTGTCGTGGTTCTCTGCGCAGCCTGAAGAATCCAGCCAGGAGGTGGAGGACATTGGTCCTGATCCTGTTCCTGACTCTTACTATGGGCTTCTTGGGACCTCGCCCTGCCAGGAACCCCAGAGCCACATCTGCAGCCTGCCCAGCGAGGTCCTGAGGCACATCTTTGCTTTCCTCCCTATGGAAGACCTCTACTGGAATCTGAGCTTGGTGTGCCACTTTTGGAGGGAGATAATCAGTGATCCACTGGTACGGAAAGCGCTTTTCGTTCTGTCATGTTTTCTCTAAAAGTCCATGGATTTGCTTCACTTAATGCGTACTACTGACAATGGCGTTTCTTCAGAAATGTTGGTGTCCATTTGCCTCCAGAATCAAATCCCAATCTCCCGGAGGCAACTGGGACCTTTGTGTGTCCCACCTTATTATTCCAGGCTCATTGCTGACTTCATTCCAGTCCATCCCTGTATTCTGTCCACAACCAATGATGTTCTGCTTCCCAACTGTGGACTGCACAGTACTTTGCTTATGTTGGTCTAATCTGCACCCCACTTCCCCCAGCCAACCGAAAGGGCCCCTCATAGCTCTGTTGCTGTCTTTCCTCTTCAAGGCTGCACTCTTAGACTAACGCTTTCTCATTCCATCCCATTGAAATCACTCTCTCACTCTCTTTCTTGTGCTACTATAGTGATTTATACCTCTGTTCAAGCTTATCATGTTCTGTTATGGTCTTAGAGAGCCTTCTTCCTCCCTTTAAATTATTAGCGCATTGCTAGAGGGCTGGCTCTCCTGTTTGTTTTTGCATTCGGCACTGTCTCACGATGTTCTGCATACAGTAGGTGATTAGTAAATGAGCGTTGCATTTAGTCACAAGAGTACCTTTTGAAGATGACATGGGGGCAGCCTGTGATCTCAGAAAGGATTTCCTGATACCGTTATCCTGCGCCCTGCCCTTCCCTTTGTTGTGCCATACTTCTCAGGTTCAGGTCTCCAGTAAGCCTGAGGGCTGGGAGAATGTTCTGCTTAGCTTGTATGTCCCTTAGACCAGACATTGGGAATAAACCAGAGGTAGAGAGTTTAACTTATTCTTCAAATGCATTGAAGTTTAAAACCTTGGAGATGGAGGGTAAGGTGGATATATCAAAGCTTAGTACATTTCTCTTCCAAGCCCAAAAGATTTTGTAGGAAATTTCGTATAGCTCTTGCTCCATTCTTTGCCTGGGGTCTTGTCTCCTACTTTCTAAGAAATATCTTTCTGTTTTTATTTGTGAACTCTGTTTTGGTTCAGTATTTCTACCCATATAATTGAGATCTCTCTGATGTGAACTGGGGATAGATGAGGTTTCCCTCCATTCTGCTCGAGAAGATTTTGGGAAGATATCCCAGCTTATCCTTACCTCTTGATGTTTTGTTTGTTTGTTTGTTTTTGTTTTTTTGTTTTTTGCAGTATGAGGGCCTCTCACTGTTGTGGCCTCTCCCGTTGCGGAGCACGGGCTCCGGACGCGCAGACTCAGCGGCCATGGCTCACGGGCCCAGCTGCTCCATGGCATGTGGGATCTTCCCAGACTGGGGCACGAACCCGTGTCCCCTGTATGGGCAGGCGGACTCTCAACAACTGCGCCACCAGGGAAGCCCCCTCTTGATGTTTTTATGATCACCAGCAATGACTTGGTTATTTTCAGTGACCTTGTCACAGCTCTCATTTTCATTTTATTTCTTGTAGTGTCTTTGTCTGGCTTTGGTATAAGGTTATGCTGGCCTCAGAATAAGTCTGGAAGTGCTCCCTCCTCTTCAGTTTTTTTGAAGAGTTTGAGGGGGATTGATGTTAGTTCTTTAAATGTTCAGTAGAATTTTTCAGTGAAGCAGTCTGGTCCTGGACTCTAACTTTTTGGGAGGCTTTTGATTACCGATTCAGTCTCTTTACTCATTATTGGTCTCTTCAGATTTTCTGTTTCTTCATCACTCAGTCTTTGTAGGTTGTGTGTTCCTAGGAATTTATCCATTTCTTCTAGTATATCCAGTTGGTTGATCTGCAGTTGGTCATAGTATTCTTATAAGTCTTCTTATTCCTGTGACATGTTGTAATGTTCCCCTCTCATTTCTGATTTCAGTTATTTGAATCTTCTCTTTTTTCCAAAATATATCTAAGGGTTGTAGATTTTGTTGATCTTGTAAAAAAAAAAAAAAGAAAAAAAGAAAAAAAAAAAAACAACTCTTAGTTTTATTGGTTTTTTGTTTGTTTGTTTGTTTGTTTTGCGGTACGCAGGCCTCTCACTGTTGTGGGCTCTCCCCTTGCGGAGCACAGGCTCCGGACGCGCAGGCTCAGCGGCCATGGCTCACGGGCCTAGCCGCTCTGTGGCATGTGGGATCTTCCCAGACCGGGGCACGAACCCGTGTCCCCTGCATCGGCATGCGGACTCTCAACCACTGTGCCACCAGGGAAGCCCTCTTTCTTCATTTTTAAAAAATATTTTTAAAAAATTATTTTATTTTTGGCTGTGTTGGGTCTTCATTGCTACACATGGGCTTTCTCTAGTTGTGGTGAGTGGGGACTGCTCTTCGTTGTGGTGTGCGGGCTTCTCATTGCAGTGGCTTCTTTTGTTGCAGAGCATGGGCTCTAGGCACATGGGCTCAGTAGTTGTGGCTTGCAGGCTCTAGAGCACAGGCTAAGTAGTTGTGACACATGGGCTTAGTTGCTCCATGGCCTGTGGGATCTTCCTGGACCAGGGCTCAAACCTATGTCCCCTGCATTGGCAGGCGGATTCTTAACCACTGCACCACCAGGGAAATCCAGATCTTTCTTCTTCTTTAATGTAAGTTTTTATAACTATCAACTTAACTTTTAGCCCTGCTTGCACTTCATTCCATACGTTTTGGTATGCTGTGTTTTTGTTTTCATTTGTCTCAAGGTATTTTCTAATTTCTTTGTGATTTCCTTTTTGACCCATTGGTTGTTTTAAGTGTGTTGTTTAATTTGTACATATTTGTGGGGTTTCCAGTTTTCTTTCTGCTACTGATTTCTAGTTCTGTAGTGATCGAAAAACATACTTGCTATAATTTCAGTCTTTTAAAATATGTTGAGACTTACTTGTTTTGTGTTCTTGTACATGATCTTTCCTGGAGAATGTTCTATGTATACTTGAGAAGATTGTATATTCTACTGTTGCTGGATGGAGTGTTCAGTATATGCCTTTTTGGTCCAGTATTGTTTGTTCTATCCATTCTTGAAAGTGGAGTATAGAAGTCTCCTGTTATTATGTTGCTGTCTGTTTTTCTCTTCAATTCTGTCAGTGTTTCCTTCCTAGATTTAGGAGCTCTGATATTTGGTACGTGCATATTTATAATTGTTATATTTTCTTGGTGAATTGACCCTTTTATCATCAAGTAATATTCTTTGTCTCTTCTAATAATTTTTTTTAAGTTATTTGTTCGGCTGCATCGGGTCTTCATTGAGGCACGCGAGATCTTCATTGCAGCGCTCGCTGTGGCGCGCGGGCTCTTTGTTTTGGCACGCGGGCTTCTCTCTAGTTGTGGTGTGCAGGTTTTCTCTTCTCTAGTTGTGGCGTGCAAGTTTTCTCTTCTCTTGTTGTGGCATGGGCTCCAGGGCACGTGGGCTCTGTAGTTTGCAGCATGCAGGCTCTAGTTGAGGTGCGCGAGCTCAGTAGTTGTGGCACGTGGGCTTAGTTGCCCTGCGGCATGTGGGATCTTAGTTCCCCGGCCAGGGATCGAACCTGTGTCCCCTGCATTGGAAGGCGGATTCTTCACCACTGGACCACCAGGGAAGTCCCTCTTCTAATAACTTTTGACTTAAAGTCTATTTTGTCTAATCTTAGTATAGCCACAACTCTCATGTTATTTAATCCTTGCTGAAGCTCTGAGCCATTAGTGTCCCAACAGGGACAGGACACTATTTCAGATAGGGAAATTGAAGCACTAGCTCTTCCCAGATTCTGTAAGAAGTAAATGTTGGAACCAAAACCAAGAGCCCCCCCTTCTACTTTCCAACGAAAATTTGTGTAATGTTTCTACCCTATTTGCCCAGCTTTTGAATTGTAGACTGTGATTGTTTTTCAAACAGTTATCTATATGTTTGTGGCCTGATCAGTTCTCTAATAGCCATTGCCTGCATGTTGTTTTGGATTTTTTTAAACTGTCTAGTTCATTCCTTGGAAAAAGCTGTATCACCGATACCTGATGAATGAAGAGCAAGCTGTCAGCAAAGTGGACGGCATCCTCTCGAGCTATGGCGTAGAGAAGGAGTCAGACCTGTGTGTGCTGAACCTCATCCGGTGAGTCCCCGTTTCTTGGGAGGAAGTCGGTTTCCAAAGTCCTTTCCCAGAAATCAGCACTTACTGGATCACCTTTCCCATGGACGCTGCTGTGAATGTCTTACAGCTACACAGCCACCACTAAGTGCTCCCCGAGTGTGGACCCTGGACGGGCGTTGTGGAGTCTGAGGGATCACCTCCTCCTCCCTGAGGCAGAGGCCTGCGTGCGCCAACACCTCCCCGATCTCTACGCTGCCCCTGCCGTACGTGAAGAGGCTGCAGGGAGGGGAGGGTTGGGGAGGCGACACCTTTTCTCTTTGGAAGAAAGTGTATTGGTGATCAAGTTTGGTTGAAGGTTATTTTAGATTTATTTTCAAAATCTTCCTTCAGCCTTTGCTTTGAAGCCTTAATCTTGTCATTGGTCCCACAGAGAAATAAAAGGCTACATTGTTACAGATTCTTTAATTTGGAAGGAATTTTAAAAAGTATTTCATCCGATTTCCCATTCTGTTGAGCAGTTCCAACAGAGGATGGTCATCTAGCCTCTACACACTTTGATTAGTAAGGATTTCTTTACCAGGCAGCCCATTGTATTGTTGACACCTTGGGTTATTTGAAAGAACCAGAGAAAAGAAGGATTTTGTACTGACACACAGTGAGTTAATGAAAAGCTGGAAATAGTCTCCAGTTTCCTTTGTCTTGTGGCTTCTCATCTGGATAGCGATTCTTCTTAAATTTTGTTTTGGAAGCCACATGCAACCTCAGCCTCATTCTGCAGCCAGTCGAGGATTGGAAATCCAGCCATGTGCATTTCTCTGTCCATCTTAGTGAAGTGATCGTCGATGGAGTGAGATTTGTTTCCCAGTATGGTTGTAGTGAAAGATGAGTGGAACTTTGCTTTTGTGGATGCATTTTTAACAGGGAGGCTTGCAGTAAAGTTAAGAATGATAGTTATATACTTATATGTCCATTATTATTTTTTTTTTATTTGGTTGTGCTGGGTCTTAGTTGTGGCAGAACGGGCTCCTTAGTTGCGGCTTGCCGGCTCCTTAGTTGTGGCTTGCAAACTCTTAGTTGTGGCCTGCATGTGGGATCTAGTTCCTTGATCAGGGATCGAACCCAGGCCCCCTGCATTGGGAGCGTGGAGTCTTGACCACTGAGCCACCAGGGAAGTCCCTATATGTCTGTTATTGATATTTCCATGTTAGTGAACATTTTCTTAGACATTAATAAATGGAGCATACTGTGTCCATAATAATAAATTTTCAATAATTTAATATTTAGTTAACTTAATATTTAATAAGTATTAAATAATAATAATATAAAGTAAATAGTAAATTAACATCTTAATGCTGTTGAATTGTCAGTCTTGATTTCCCCCTAAAGACCGCTGTCTTCTTTTGTATCCCCCAATTTTTGTGCCTCCCAGATGGGCACCCATTTAATAGTGAGCTTGTTTGACTTGAGTGTCTGGACCTGAGAGCTCACACTGACCTGCCGGGGGTGGGGTGGGCTGGTGAGGAGGCGGGAGGATCACATCTGCGCAGGGTCTTGCATTAAGTACTTTATAAATGTTATTTAATCAAAGAAAACTTAAGAACTCAAACCCAAAAATGATGAGAAAGAAGGAATCCAGGGTAAAAGGAGACATGCCTGGTGTTTCCCAAATGTCATTCGGGAAGTTTGCGCTCTGTTTAGACGGTCTGAGGAAGGTACACGAACCCCAAACCTGGCTTTCTTCACCAGCTGTCCCATGTGATTCTTACTGGTTGTGTTTTGGGTCTCGTCTCCTGTCCTGTCCACCTCCCTCCTCAGGGTGTCAACGTGTGGGCCTTGGTGGCGGCCATCGTCCTCCTGTCCAGCAGCGTCAATGACATCCAGCAGCTGCTCTTCTGCCTCCGGCGGCCCAGCTCCACAGTGACCATGCCAGACATCACCGAGACCCTGTACTGCATTGCCGTGCTGCTCTACGCCATGCGGGAGAAAGGGATCAACATCAGCAACCGGTAACTGGCCCCCGCCCTGCCCCTTCCCCGCGTTACCGCTGGGCGAGCCCCACCACCCACTGCTCCGCCAGGTTCTCCCTGAGGTTTGAGTGCAGTGATGCAGGCAAGCAGGCTCTGTGAACGTGAGGTGCCGTGGGGTTGTACACCATCCCCAAGATAGTGTCTACCTTCAGGGCTGTTGAGCCTGGAGTGGATGGAGCCTTCTGTGTTCATACGTGGCTACATTTTGTTCCCCAAAGAGCACATCCTGGTCTATCTCCTTTGCCTCTGCCCACCGCAGCCAGGCATCTCTCCCAGAACCATGCTCTCCAAATATTTACCTCCAACAGTGCAGGTAAATGTAGCTCAGCTCTAGGTATATTTAAACCCTTTTCTTCCCTTTTTTTCATAAAATGGTGATACATATTTTATTTTTAGCAATGGTTAGGAGTCTAAAAAACATCTGAGGAAAAATAAGATACAGATTGTGACTGAATTTGAAAATCTCTAATCTGCTTTTTTCCTGTTAGGATTCACTACAACATTTTCTATTGCCTGTATCTTCAGGAGAATTCCTGTGCTCAGGCCACAGAAGTCAAAGAGGAACCATCGGTCTGGCCAGGGTATGTCTGTAAGGGTGTGTGTGTGTGTGGACGTCTTTGATTCCTGACTCTTGTACTTGAAGAGGAAAAGGTGTTTTGTTTTAACCACTTTATTGAGTTATAATTTACATTACATAAAATTCACCCATTTTAATTGTATAATTCAGTAATTTTTAGTAGATTTACTGAGTGTGCAACTAACATCATAACCTAGTTTTAGAACAATTTAATCACCCTAAGGGGGGGCGGCCCTCCCCTTTTTTCTGGTTAAATTTTATTCATCCCATTTGGTTTCCTGTTTCATTTTTGACAGTCTATCACCTGATCTTTTCAATTCCTTATTCTTTTCCTAATTTCTCTTCTGTAATGATTATAGCAAGAAAACAACCATCCAGCTGACACATGAACAACAGCTGATCCTAAGCCATAAGATGGAACCTCTTCAGGTGGTAAAAATTATGGCATTTGCAGGTAAGGGGGCTGCCATTCCTGGAATGCCTCTTACCACCTTACCCGCCACCTGCCAGAATATCTTTACCTTAATCTATTATTGAACTGCTGCAGTTAAATCATCTAAAAAGCAGTTGCCAAGGAATAATTGCTTTTTCTTACCACTCCGGCGGGGCATCCACACTGGACTTCCTGGTGAACAAATGGTCCATAGGAGTTTGTTTGTGGGGTAGATGCTACTGGGATTGATCCAGCCTATTATGTATCATCATATCTGCTCAGACACTGATTGCTTATGGGGCGGTAGGTCATGTGAATCCCCTGTTCAGACAGTGTCAGGAGCTCCTTGATTTCTATAGGGTGAAGTCTAGAAGGGCCTCCTACCTTTTGGTTCTAACATACATTCCTCAGTCAGCTAATTGTGCTTCCTGGCTCTTAGAGTACTTGGTTGCTCTTTGAACCTTTGCTCATGCTATTTCCTCTACCTGGAATGCCTTCCCGCCTCTTTTCTGCCTAAATATCCTACTAAAAACAACAGCCACTTTATTAAATGTCTGCCCTATGCTAATCCTAACATTCTGTGAGGTTGGTTTATTTATTTATTTTTTGGCTGCACTGCATGGCATGCAGGATCCTAATTCCCCAGGGATTGAACCCACGCCCCCTGCGGTGGAAGTGTGGATGGCCAGGGAATTTCTGGTTCATTTTATGTATGAGGTTTTAAAGCTCAGGGAAATTAAAATGATGTGGTCCAGATTAAATGAGCAAATACGTGGTGGAGGGAGAATTCAAAGCTGGATCTATTTCTCTCCAGAAACGTGCCTTTTCCCCTCCCCGCCCCCTACTTCCTCTATCTCTCTGCCATCCGATGTTGACCTCCGTCACTTCTGTGTCTTCTCGGTGGAGGCTTCCTCAGCCCTTTGAGACCTCTGTGATTCTGAACTCTCACTGTGACTAATCTGTATTAACTGTTTGGTGTCTGATTACATGGGAAGAATAGCCAGCACACACCTTCTGTAAACACCTCCACACTATGTCATTGATCTGTTGATCTTCAAACAGCCCTGGTAGGTAGGAAAGGAGGTGCTATTTTTCTTCTTTTATAGGCGAGATTTTCTTTTTTGTTTCCAGATCCATATTCTTTTTCACTCTACTGTGTTATCATTATTCTCTTTTTTTTTGTTGTTCCAATTTTTCCAACTGTGTTGGTGTTTTATTCCCAACTAGATTGTAATGCAGGAACCTTGCTTTGTGTTTGTGACATGCTCCCAGTGCCTAGTGTAGGGCTGGATGTGCAGTAGGTGCTCAGGAAATACTTGTTCGGTGGATGACAGTTGACTAACTGAGTAACTGAATGAAAGGTGGGGAGGAGGGGCAGATAGGATAGTTCAGAACGGGTTGGAAGGATCCTTGAATCTCATTTTCATGCTCTTGCTGTCGAAGCATGAATGGTGCCTAGGCCAGCATAGCTACCGTTTATGAGTTCCTCTACTGGGTACCTGGGTAATTATCCTGTACACCCTAAGAGGTCAGTGTTACCCACACAGGCTGAGGAGCAGACTGAAGTGGCCCGCCTAGAGCTGCAGGGTCTGCAACCCCAACCCAGGTGGCTCTGTCTTGAGTCTGCTGCTCCCTTCACAGCACCGTTGTTAGTTTTCATCAGTACTGGAGAACTTGCCACTGTGTGGTCCCAGACAAGCGGGGAGATAGGCATGGGTGGGACCCGATTATAGCGTCTGTGGGAACCGTTATTCCTGGTCAGAGGGTCACCTCCCTTGCTTTTGGCTTCCTCAGGCACTGGGAAGACCTCCACCCTGGTCAAGTACGCTGAGAAGTGGTCTGAGAGCAGGTTTCTATACGTGACCTTCAACAAGAGCATTGCCAAGCAGGCCGAGCTCGTCTTCCCCAGCAATGTCATCTGCAAGACCTTCCACTCCATGGCCTACGGACACATTGGGCGCAAGTGAGCATTGTGGTGCCACTGTTGCCATTACGTCCAGTTACTGCTCTCACGTTGCAGTCAGTACGCCACAGAGACTTGGAGAAAACTTAGTGCTTTATCTTCACTTATAGGCAGGGAATATGGCCATAGATGGAGTAATTTTTACTTCATCCCATAGAGATATATTGCTACTGAGGGAAGCTTAACACTATCTCACTGAGGCAGGCATTCTCATGTCTCTGGAACTGAGGCACAGAAGGTCAGAGTGACTTGCCTAAAGTTCAGGGCATCACCAGTCTGGTTGGCCCATTCAGGCTTTCCTCAGAAGCTGGAGAGGAGAAGTCGGGGCTGAGGGGCACTTGTTCCAGGCACCCAGGGCTTCTGAGCCGTGTCCCCTTGGACGAGAAAGCTTCAGGGAACTTTGAGGTTCCCCCCCGGGGCCTCCTGGAGTCTGGTCCACACCTTGGAACAGTGGTATGTGCTGTGAGCCACTTCGTCTCCTGGGTTATTAGATGTGAATTCTGGAAAGCATAATGGAGCCCTTTCCAATCCTACGAGGACCTCACTCAGCTCCTCTGGCTTATTTTCGTCACCTGTATGTGCCACTTCCAGTGACCTGGTGGTGTCATCGGAGAGAAGGGGGCAGGCCTGGGGGAGACACTAAATCGCGAGTTGCCACAAAAGCCAACCCTGTGCCTTTGGGACGTGCGTTGCAGGTACCAATTGAAGAAGAAGTTGAATCTCTTCAAGTTAACCCCCTTCATGGTCAACTCTGTCCTCGCTGAAGGGAAGGGTGGCTTCATAAGGGCCAAGCTAGTATGTAAGACTCTGGAAAACTTCTTTGCCTCGGCTGACGACGAGCTGACGATCGACCACGTGCCCATCTGGTGTAAGAACAGCCAGGGACAGAGAGTCATGGTCGAGCAGAGTGAGAAGCTGGTGAGTGTCTCAGTCCCTTTGGAGTTAGGGCTCGGGTGGAACAAGGGCTCGACACGGTGCCAGCTTGTGCTGGTCTTTGATGTCTTTAGAGCTGCTGGCAGGAGGTGGAGGTGGAGGGGAGGCCCTAGGCCGGTGGTGCTGGCTGCGAAGTGTACAGGGTTTTGTGTGAAGAGCGCTCATCTTGCTCAGTCCTCAGCCTGGTCCTCCATTTCACAGATGGGGCTCCTGCCCAGGGTTTATAAGAGCTCGTCGTGGGGTCTGCTGGTCCAGGGTCTAAAGATGTGATTCTCTTTTCTAATTTTTATCAAGTCTTTTCAGTCATTGACCACACTTTTTAGGAATTAACTGTCGGTCATAAATCTAGAGGAGTCATCCAGCCTTTCTTGGTTCATCAGATGCTGTGCTTCCTGAGCGATGCTCTACCTCTGGGTGTGGTCCAGCGCCTGGCTTTTGCCCATCTGGGCGCCTGACGTTGACACGAGGCCCTCGTGGAGCCGGGGAGGTCAGGGAGGGGCTGCCGTTCACCGTGAGCTTGGGCCTTTGCTTTGACCCCTGCACGTGGACATGAACTCCTGATTTCAGGGTCATGACCTTCACATCACCGTGTCACTTGCTTTCTAGAACGGTGTCCTCGAAGCGAGCCGACTTTGGGACAACATGCGGAAGCTGGGCGAGTGCAAGGAGGAGGCTTACCATATGACGCACGACGGTACGCACGTGCCCAGTCCTGAGCCCCACCGTGGACCCGCCTCATTCCGAGTTCTGACTCTTCTGCCCCTTCTTGTAGGCTACTTGAAACTCTGGCAGCTCAGCAAGCCTCTGCTGGCCTCTTTTGACGCCATCTTTGTGGACGAGGCCCAGGACTGTACCCCAGGTGATAAACCATTCAGGACACCAGTAGTCCCAGACACATAGCAACAGTGTTGTGAATGTGTAAGAGGACACACGTGTGTGCATAAGTCGATGATTCTTGTCTGTCATGAGGAGGAGCGCGTGACGCTTAGTCGTTCAGAAACGCTTTGCTGTCTGACTGTGGATTTCAGCACTTGTCTCTCCACCCCCACCCCTTACCCAAAGGAGACTTAATTTTCTCTAAATGTTTTGCTTGCATTATTCTTAAAATATTGCCTGAGCCTAGGTCACCAGATGATTGGCTTGAGACTCATGTGGAGGGGGAAAAGGTAGTCAATTTAGAGTGAACAATTTGTGTTGTGTATTTTTCCAGTGGCTGATAGAAAATAGTGTGACTTGGTAGGTCATTTTGGGGCCTTAAATTATAATATCAGAGAAGATAACTTGCCTCATTTTATATTTGCCTGTGTGGTTTCTTATACTCAGTAATTTATTCAGGAGTAAAAATAATCTGCATTCGTAGGGTTAGAAGCTCTTTTGTTTGTTATAAAATCATTTCTTTGGACTGAGTGCACCTGTGCTGGAGGGAAAGATAACTCTGTTGTCCAGTGTGCAAGCATTTTCATCCTTTTCTGTCTTAAGTTTGGTTTCTTTTTGCTCCGTGGGTTGGTGTTGCTTCAGAGCCCTTACTTTCCATCTTCTTGGTCGCAGCGATCATGAACATAGTTCTGTCTCAGCCGTGTGGGAAAATCTTCGTGGGGGACCCACACCAACAGATCTATACCTTCCGAGGTGCAGTCAACGCTCTGTTCACAGTCCCTCACACGCACGTCTTCTATCTCACACAGGTAAGCGCTGTCTTTGCTTCCCAGTCCCCAGACGCGTATATACACGCAAGCCCTGTGGCTCCCCGCCCTGGTTCTCCAGTGTTGACTACGTGCCAGGCCCCGTGTGAGGCTTTTCATGAGGCTCACTGTGTGTAGCAAATCCATGCCTCTAAGCAGTGGCTCTCCGTGGTTCTCGGGGTCTGCAAACTCAAAACTGTTTTCATAATAGTTACCTGCCTCTTGCACTATGTTGACATTTGCACTGATGATGCAAACTCAGTGGTGAGACTGTGGCTGAGAATCTCGGCTTCGGCACCAGCCGGTCCTAGCAGTAGCCTCATTCTTCGCTGCAAGGCACTGAGTCAAAAAAGAAAGCAGGCAGTTCACTAAGAACATCTTTTTTTTTAAGAATACTATTTTTAAAAAATATTTATTTTTATTTATTTATTATCTTCATTGCGGCACACAGGATCTTCTGGTTGCAGCATGCAAACTCTTAGTTGTGGCATGCATATGGGATCTAGTTCCCTGACCAGGGATCGAACCTGGGCCCCCTGCATTGGGGGCGCAGAGTCTTACCCACTGGACCACCAGGGAAGTCCCTACTAAGAACATCCTTGATGGCACAGGAACAATGATCAATTTCATTACTGTAGACCCCTGAGTCCGTCTCTCTCACAGTCCGTGTGATGAAATGGGAAGTCGGAGGAAGTCCTTCTGCCCCCGCAGTGTGCTGCTGTCTGACCAGGAGCACTTCTGTGATTGTGTTGTGAGCTCCACCGCTGCTGCTTTCGTTTGGGCTTGAACGAGCAGCTGACGGACCAACTCTGGTTATTCAGACTTGGGGATTTGGCATTTTCTCAAAAATGCATGCTATGAGCTGTGACTTCAAGGAAAACAGCTGACATATGTATTGCCGAAGATAAAATTCTTGCTTTCAAGTGAAATCCAGATTTTGGAAACCTTGTTTCCAGCATGAGCATGGCAACTCCTGGGGCCTTGACTGTCTGGAAAAGCTGTTACATGTTCCTCCCCTTTTCAGCGCTCATCTTTGTGAGGCTGTCACACCAGGCTGGATGCAGACAGAGCTCTGAGATTCGGCTCTCTTCTCTTAAGCTGGGCACTAAAAACATTTGCAAAAATGTAAAAACAGTGCCACTCTTCTCTCTAACTTCTGTTTTGGAAAATAACATTAAAAATTTTTTTTTTAATTTTTTGGCTGCGTCGGGCGGGTCTTGTTGCTGCGCGTGGGCTTTCTCTAGTTGCGTTGAGTGGGGGCTACTCTTTGTTGCAGTGTGCTGGCTTCTCATTGAGGTGGCTTCTCGTTGCGGAGCATGGGCTCTAGGCATGCGGGCTTCAGTAATTGCAGCATGAGGGCTCAGTAGTTGTGGCGTGTGGGCTCTAGGGCACTGCCGTGAGCTCAGCAGTTGTGGCTCGCAGGCTCTGGAGTGCAAGCTCAGTAGTTGTGGTGCATGGGCTTAGTTGCTCCGTGGCATGTGGATCATCCCGGACCAGGGCTCGAACCCGTGTCCCCTGCATTGACAGGTGGATTCTTTTTTTTTTTTTTTTTTTTGCGGTACGCGGGCCTCCCACTGTTGCGGCCTCTCCCGTTGTGGAGCACAGGCTCTGGACGCGCAGGCTCAGCGGCCATGGCTCATGGGCCCAGCTGCTCTGCGGCATGTGGGATCTTCCCGGACCAGGGCACGAACCCCTGTCCCCTGCATCGGCAGGCGGACTCTCAACCACTGCGCCACCAGGGAAGCCCTGGAAAATACCGTTTTAAAAATATGTTCTGTATGTTATCATGTAATGGGGTTATTGTTATATTGAAATGCACTAAAGTTGCTAATGTGGTAATTGTAGGTAGGTACAACTCACGTAAATGATAAGCGTCTTTGGGTGCTCACTAATTTTTTGAAGTATGAGGAGTCCTGAGACTAAAAGGTGTGAAAACCACTGCTTTTAAGAAACTCACTTCTAGTAAGAGGATGTGAGACTGCCAGCAAAAGTGCCAGCATCATCTGAACTGTGTTCTGTTCTTTTCTAGGAGGCCCTGTAGCCCACTCAGTGACCTTATTTCCTGGAGTTCCCCTTGTTTGCTGTAGTGACTTAGGGTGGCGTCAACCCAGAGGAATTTTTTTAATAGACATTTTTTAGTTTCAGATTTATAGAAGAGTTGAGAAGATAGTATAGAAAGTTCTTACACATCCTACATTCAGTTTCCTTTATTATTCACGTCTTACATTCGTGTGGTACATTTGATGAACTACCGTGGATACATTATTATAAACTAACGTCCATAGTTTATTCAGATTTCCTTGGTTTTTTACCAAATGTCCTTTTTCTATTCCAGGATCTTATTCAGGTGACCCTATCTGCATTCAGTTGTCAAGTCTTCTTAGGCTCCTGTTGGCTGTGCTCTGTGGTTTCTCATACTTGTCTTGTTTTTGGACCTTGAAGAGGACTGGTTAGGTGTTCTGTCGGATACCCCTCTGTTGGTGTTTGTCTGGTGGTTGCACTGATGTTTTGGGAGGAAGGCCTTGGAAGAAAAATTGCTATTTTCATTACAAGGTATTGGGGGCCCATACTGTCAACGTGGTTTGTTTGTTTATTTATTTATTTAAAAGTATTTATTTATTTATTTGGTTGCACTGGGTCTTAGTTGCGGCAGGTGGGCTCCTTAGTTGTGGCATGTGAACTCTCAGTTGGGGCATGCATATGGGATCTAGTTCCCCAACCAGGGATCGAACCTGGGCCCCCTGCATTGGGAGCGCGTAGTCTTACCCACTGCGCCACCAGGGAAGTCCCCCGTCAACATGATTTATAACTGATGATGTTGTCTTGGTCCCCTGGCTGAAGTGGTGCTTGGCAGGTCCCTTCACCGTGAAGTGACTCCCCCCGCCACCCCTCCACACTGTGTGCCTTGGAAGGAAGTCACTGCCCTCAGCGCTCACTCGGGAACAAGAGTTGGAGTGTCTACATAGATTATTTGGAATTCTTCTGCAAAGGAGATTTTGTGTCTTCTCTTCCATTTATTTATTCATTTAGTTATTTGTGTCAGTATGGACTCGTGGATCTTTATAATTTGAGTTATGGCTCACTTAGAATAGTTCTATAGCAACAAAGTACTGTTTGTTGAAAGTCTTGCTTTCCTTAGTCTGTGTTATTGATATTCACCAAAGTACATAGTACTTCATTACCTTAAGTTATAAGTGAATGGAAAAAGGCAATAAATACCACGAGTTTGGGCAAGAATGGTGTCTTTCCAGTTACAGTGGTCAGGGGATTAGTGTGTTGGGCCTCGTTTTGAAGGGTAAGAAGTTACTGCCATGCAGCACGGTAGGGGGAGGGCAGGGAACGCTCAGGAAATGGTGATTAGTCCCGTGGCCAGTTATGTAGGGTTTGAATCGATGTTGAGGGAGCCTCGGGGCAGGGGGAGGCCCCCTTCCTCCCTTAATTTTCTGTATAATATACGCTTCTTTGTTAGAGGCATTTGGAAAGAATGGTAGATTTGCTTAAAAGAAAAGTTTGCTGCTGGTCTCGGGGAACGAAGGGGCTAAGGCTGCCCAGGCTGCGGGAGTCCTGCAAGTCCACACGTCACCTTTTCTTCGTGGAGTGCTCTTCCTTTTTGTGGCGAGGCACAGGGCTTGATGAACACGTGAGGGAAAGATTCAACTGGCAGAGGGAAAGAGGCCAAGTTGAGGAGGCACGAGGTAGGGGTCTCTGAGCTGCGTTGGGAGCAGTGGTAAGAAAACGACTGTAGAAAACATGGTTGAAGATTGTCAAGGTTTGGATTTGGGGGCAAGAGATAAAGAAAAGCAGGTAACTCTCAGGTTTCAAGATAGAAAATGCTATTCTGAAAACTTAGAATGGTGATTCTTTGCTTGCCAAGCTCCTGTTCTGTGTAAGTCGGTTTACAGTAGGGAATTTCCAAGTACCCATTCCAGGTCAGGTGAGTCAGAGATGCTCAGTGGGGTTTGGCGAGGCCAGGCCTTGGCGGTGGTAGCAATGCGCTCACGTTCTTCAGGGGGTGTTAACTCCTTTCGTTGTGTTGTTCTCCCACAGAGTTTTAGGTTTGGTGTGGAAATTGCCTATGTGGGAGCTACGATCTTGGATGTCTGCAAGCGAGTAAGAAAAAAGACTTTGGTTGGAGGCAACCATCAGAGTAAGGCTTTCAGTTACTCGTATTTGTTACACAGGTTACCTTCCCTCTTTATCTGGATTTGCCCTAGAGTTTGTGCTCTCTCCCAAAAGGTGGCATTCGAGGTGACACAAAGGGGCAGGTGGCCCTGCTGTCCCGGACCAACGCCAACGTGTTTGATGAGGCCGTCCGGGTGACGGAAGGAGAAGTACCTGCCCGGATCCACCTGATAGGGGTAGGAGTGCGTTTCTGTTCTCTGCTCTCTCCCGGAAACATTGCCGACACACAGAGCCGATGAAAATGGCCCACATATCCAGGCTTACTCTGCACACAGGCATTTGGGTTTGTGACTGTTCCCGAGCCTGCGCTATGAAGTCCTTCCCCCTGGCCATTCTGGTCCAGTGAGTCCTGTAAAGTCTGGCCCAGCAAGGACTGTGGACCTTTTCCTCCGTTATTTAAAAAAAAAAAAAAAAAGATTGCCCTTCTCACCTGTGTGCACGCGGGGCTCCCGGCTGCCTGTGAGTGTCCTGGGGTGTGATGATCAGTCGTGTGAGACAAGCGAGGTGAGGGCACAGCTGGGAGGTGCCCGGGGCTCCGGATGCAGAGTGTACACTGGTTCTAGCTCTGCTTCTTCACTAACTGTGTGTGGCTTGTGGCAGTCGACTCAGCCCCTCTGTCTCTGGGACAGCGGCACCACTGCCTGTTTCACAGGGAAGCTAGGAGGGTTGAGTGACATGTGTATGGTGTTTTTAACTCTTGGAAGCAGAGTTTTATGTCTGAGAGACATTCACCCATTCATCTATGAAAAAAATATTTTCCAGGGCCTACTATGTGTAGGCCCTCAGTACATACAGTAAGTGAATCAAAATCAAAAAATTTCTGATGCTCCTTTTTTTAATTTATAAAGATTATGTAACCAAGTTACAGAAGTTTTGGAAATTAAAAGTAAAAAAATCACCCTTAATCTCAGTGTTTTATGTAAAAATTCTCATTTTTGCTAATTATTTATGTCTTTGGCCTTATGGTTGTGTATTTTTACACAATTGCATTTAGAGTATACATAAAAGAGTATGTGTTTTTTTACTCCACCCACGAGCATATTTTCTCCCATGTTGCTATTTGAGTGACTTTACAATACTTTCTCAGTGGATGTAGCATAGTTTAGCCATCTTTGTTATTGTAAGGAAATGGTACTGTTGGAGCATCTTCCATGCCGGACAGGATGTGAACTTGTTCTCTCCCCTCTCTCACTCCCACATGTGTCATCCCGCTTGATCACTTCCGGTTACGTTTTAATCTGTACTGTCTTACTTTGGTCTCAGTTTGATGTTAATGTTTTATGTGTCCCTTCCCCAAATGATCTAAATCCTTGGAGTGTGGAGCCTTTGTCCTGGGCCCCAGTCAGCACTCAGTACACGCCTCCCAGTAGAGGTGGGCTGAACTGGGAGGGTCAGGCCCTCTCCTCCAGGAGCTGACCTTTTAACAGATCCAGTACCTGTAGACAGTCTAGTTCTTTCCTCAGAAGAAACAGCGGCGAGTGTTTGTGCTCCACACTTGGTATTCAGGTCTCATCTGTCTTCTTTGCTGCAGCTGTTTTATATTCCTGGAAGGTAGATGATTTAAATTGCCTTCTTTGACATGAGAGCAACATGCAGCTAGTTCTTGCCTTTTTTTAATTTTTTGTGTCTGTGTGTGTGCGGTACGCGGGCCTCTCACTGCTGTGGCCTCTCCCGTTGCGGGGCACAGGCTCCGGACATGCAGGGTCAGCGGCCATGGCTCACGGGCCCAGCCTCTCCGCGGCATGTGGGATCTTTCCGAACCGGGGCACAAACCCGTGTCCCCTGCATCAGCAGGCGGACTCTCAACCACCGCGCCACCAGGGAAGCCCTTGCCTTTTTTTTAAACGTAGGAGAAGTCTGAGGGAGCAACCAGAGCTTAGCGCTGGGTCATCCTGAGTTTGCAGGCTGCATTGTAGCCTCTGCTTTTGTGCGTGATGAAGGTTCCCACTCGCTGTCTTTATGCTTTGGATGCAATTTGAGATCTGTTTCCAAAAAAAAAAGTGTCTCATTTCAAAATCCCACCTCTACGTTTGCTTTACTTTGTCCTGTTAACAACAGTAACAAAAATAAAACAAAAAATTAAAAACAACAAAACACCAAAAAATCCCACCGAACAACTTTTTCAGGGGATTAAATCATTTGGATTGGACAGAATCATTGATATTTGGACGCTTCTTCAGCCGGAGGAAGAACGGAAGAGACGTGAGTGTCCTCCTTGCTGTGTGGGGTGGACGCAGGCACACAGTGGCGGGGTGGAGGCAGGCGGGCAGGTTCTGAGTCAGTTCCCATTTGCTCTGGAGGAGCCGGTGTGGCTTCTTCTCATTAGCAGTGGGATGCCGGAGACCTCCTGTTTTCAGAGGTATCGATGGCTCTTTCCAGACCCTTTTCTCAGGAGTCACGCTGGCCCCTAGGCCGTCTTCCCCACCATCTTTCTGTCTGCCCAGGCGACCTCACACACCGAGACTTCTGCATGGGCCCCATGTGATCCTTTCTAACATTTCTGTAGCGCTTTCATTTTTTCATTACTGCGCAATTTCGAATCCCTGAGAAGCAGACAAGGATATCAAAGGCAGGGCTCTTGACCCTGAGTTTGGAGCTGGAGGGGCTATGGCACAGGTCACTGCGCTGACTTGTCCAGGCGCCCGCGGCAGGTTAGTGATGCCGTCGAGCCTGGACCTGGGTCTCCAGCTCTGAGACCATTCGTTTATCATGTGGTCAGTTAGGAGTGCACGTCGGTGCAGCCTGTGTCACTTTGACCCCTACGCGTGTTCCCTCTAGGAAACCTCGTCATTAAAGACAGGTTCATCAGAAGGTGGGTGCACAGAGAGGGCTTCAGCGGCTTCAAGCGGTATGTGACTGCGGCCGAGGACAAGGAGCTGGAAGCCAAGATTGCAGTCGTGGAGAAGTACAACATCCGGATTCCAGAGCTGGTGGAAAGGATAGAGAGATGCCACATAGAGGACTTGGACTTTGCAGGTGAGGGACACAGGGGCTCTTCACTTCCCCCTGGGGGCGGGGGCAGCCGGCCTCCAGTGCCTCTTGCCAGCATGGACATCATGGGTGACCAGGGGTGGCTGTGTCAGCGGAACAAGGCTGCTGTTCTCCTGTGGCCCCTTTATTTCTGTTCTACTTCCAGCCTGTAGAAGGGGCTCCCGAGTCCCATCTCTGCTACCGGCTGTCCCTCGGCAAACCCCCAGCCTCTTCTGGGCCTCTGGGCCTCTGTCCCCTTGTGCGTAGGAAGCAGGCGGTGGGCAGCCGCCGTGAGCTCTGGACTGGGACTTGGCCGTGTTCGCAATACCTGCAACGAATTTCTACTTTCCCCTCGTCTTCTTTTTGTCTCTCCCTTTTTTTTTCTGACTGAGGTTTCCTTTCCCCCTTTTTCTGCAGAGCCGCACCCAGGCAAGAAAATGTAATTAGCGTTTTGGGAGTGGTGGGAAGTGTAAGCTTTTCTCCTCTTTCTTTTCTTTCCCCGTCACCCCCTCATCTGCCCGTCCGCTGTGTTTCTGTTCCAGAGTACATCTTGGGCACTGTGCACAAGGCCAAAGGCCTGGAGTTTGACACTGTGCATGTCCTGGATGATTTCGTGAAAGTGCCTTGTGCTAGGCACAACCTCGCTCAGCTGCCCCACTTCAGAGTTGGTAAGGAGACCGCTGGCGCCTCACTGCAGGGCTGCCTTGCTTTTTCTTGCATGGTGTGGCTCCTTGGAAGGATCCTTCTAGAACAAGAAAATCCTCCTGCTCCTAAATTTGTTGTTCTTAGACTGTGTGTTTAGAGAAACTGAGCCTCCAGGGTCCACCTCTCTCAGGGCTGCTCAGAGGGCAGCTGTGTTTATTGCGTCCTGTTTAACCTGCACCAGCTCTTCAGCTGTGGGATTTTCCCCATCAGACAGAAGCTCTAAAACAGTTTACCTGCTCACCAAGGTGTTTTTTCTTTAATTAATTCTCCTTTTTATTAAAGAGGCCCGAAAATCATACAAGGGATTAGTGTAAGCACTCTATCATTTGTCTGCTTTTGTATCAGTTTATACTCAAGGCTACCTGTTAAACTCTAAGCATCTAAGCATCAGTGCTGTTTTGGTTTTGTCTTATAATAAAACCATTTGAAGTTTTCCCACAAACAGACAAACAGAAGCTCTCTGTTAGTCATGGAGTCAAAATTTGGGTATTCTGTGCCCCCTAGTCTGTTAGAGTTTTGTTTGTTTTCAGAGTTGGTGTTTGTAGGAAAATTTTGCTTATAAAGCCAGCAAATCCTGAGGGATTTTGGGGGCGATGGGGAGTAGTAAACTTTTTTTTTGGCTGCGTTGGGTCTTTATTGCTGTGCGCGGGCTTTCTCTAGTTGCGGTGAGCAGGGGCTGCTCTTTGTTGTGGTGCACGGGCTTCTCATTGCAGTGGCTTCTCTTCTTGCGGAGCACGGGCTCTAGGCGCACAGGCTTCAGTAGTTGCGGCACGTGGGCTCAGTAGTTGCGGCACAGGCTCTAGGGCGCGTGGGCTTCAGTAGTTGCAGCACGTGGGCTCAGTAGTTGCGGCATGTGGGCCCTAGAGCACGCGGGCTTCAGTAGATGAGGCATGTGGGCTCAGTAGTTGTGGCGCAGGCTCTAGGATGCGCAGACTTGAGTAGTTGTGGCGCATGGGTTCAGTAATTGTGGCTTGTGGGCTCTAGAGCACAGGCTCAGTTGTTGTGGTGCACGGGCTTCAGTAGTTATGGCTTGCGGGCTCTTGAGCTCAGGCTCAGTAGGTGTGGCGCATGGGCTTAGTTGCTCCACGGCATGTGGGATCTTCCGGGACCAGGGATCGGACCCGTGTCCCCTGCATTGGCAGGCAGATTCTTAACCACTGCACCACTGGGGAAGACCCGAATAGTAAACTTTTAGATAAGAATATAAATTTCTGTAAGCAGTCTTCTGTGTTGATATTTTTTTTCCCTTTGCTTTCTTCAGAATCGTTTTCTGAGGACGAGTGGAATTTACTGTATGTAGCAGTAACTCGCGCCAGGAAGCGTCTCATCATGACCAGGTCACTGGAGAACATCTTGACTTTGGCTGGGGTAAGAGGACAGCACGAGTTAATTTAACAACGTCCAGATTTTACCGGGTTTGAATAAGGGATCAGCCAACCCGGCGCCTTCGAGGCTTTTGGTTGGGGGTCTGCATCAGAAGAGAGGGGCTTCTCTTTCTTGGGTGCTTGGAGGCCGATTGCCAGTGGGGGAGGGTCCTTGCTAACCACAGAAACAAAAACCTGTGTTCTTCTCTACGTTCGTTCCTGAGTCAGTTTTAGAAGTTCTTTTTTTTTTTTTTTTTTTGCGGTACGCGGGCCTCTCACTGTTGTGGCCTCTCCCGTTGTGGAGCATAGGCTCCGGGCGCGCAGGCTCAGCGGCCATGGCTCACAGGCCCAGCCGCTCCGCGGCATGTGGGATCCTCCCGCACCAGGGCACGAACCCGTGTCCCCTGCATCGGCAGGCGGACTCTCAACCACTGCGCCACCAGGGAAGCCCTAGAAGTTCTTTTTAAAACACTAACTGCGCTCACATCTTTGGTGAGTTCTCCCTGCTCGGTTAACACTCAGCACTCTTCGGGAAGAACAGCAGGAATGTCCTCTGGGTCTGCAAGCCCTCCTCCTCCTCCCTGGTCTCTTTTGGACTGGTGGACTCCAGACTTGGACAGAATGTGTCCTGCCAGGGAGAGCGCGTGTTCAGGCACCTGTCCTTGTCACTGGTGAGAAGCAGGAAAGTGTCAGCCCTCCCTCTTTACCCCTCACAGACCAGCCCCCTCCCCCACCCCCTCATTTCCACGTCTTTTCTGCCTTTCGAGGTCTGGAGGATAAGCTGTTCAGTTTTTTCAACCCTGTTGGGTTGAAACTAGAACAGAAATTTGAGCTAATGGTTACTACTTCGTCTTTCTTTCCCTGAACCAAAGATTCTTAAGCCTGAAACGTACACGTAAAAGAGACTGTAAATATTCTTTTTTTTTTTCTTCTTCTTCTTTTGGCTGTGCTGCATGGCTTGCAGGATCTTAGTTCCCTGACCAGGGATTGAACCCTGCATTGGAAGTCTTAACCACCGGATTGCCAGGGAAGTCCCTATAAATACTCTTTTTTTCCTTAGCCGTCTCCCAAACGTGTGAGGTTTCGTACAGTAGGAGGATTTAGTCCAAGTGCCGCAGTGCGTGTTCTCTCAGAGGTGAGAACACAGGGAGCCGCGGAATCTCAGCTTTGCTGCTCACGGCTTGGGGCCTGGGCTGAAGGAGATGGGGGGCAGTGGTCCTTTCTAGTAAGTGGCATTCACAGTCTCAGAGTTGGTAACACAGAACCCTGATGCTCATAATTGAATATCTGTTGAGTGTCTGATGTGTTCCAAGTGCGTGTCTAGGCCCTGGGGGTGTGATAGTGGGCAGGAGAAATTCCTCCCCTCACAGAGCCTGAGTTCTAGGACGAGAGGTAGATGGTAAACAAGTTAGCAAATAGCATTTCTCTTCACATTCTTGAGGAAGAGTGTGTCAGCACTTAAAAGGGAGAAATTGCAGATGAATACTCTGTATGACCTGTCGTGGCAGCAAAAGCTTCTTGCGTGAGACTGATGACCTTGCATTTTTATCGCACTTTTCTCTGAACCCTCTCTGGCATTTGTCTTCCGTGCCTCTCTAAGACAGGCCTGTTTGGCCATAAGAATATTCCTGGAATTTGAAGTCAGCTGCATGCTTCCCCAGCAGCTTTGCTTCGCCTGGGCCTCGCTGTGTGTAACAGCTAATGTGTCAGCGCTTAGAACTGTAAGCCTTTTTCTTTGGCTGCACCCTTGGTGGCACCTGGGTCACCCAGTGGGGTTTCCAGAGAGGACTTAGAGCAGAGTGCTGCCATCTCTTTCTGTCAAGGGCCAGATGGTAAATATCTGAGGCTTTGCAGGCCTGTGGTTTCTGCTGCATCTTCTCAACTCTGCCACCACAGCAAAGAGAGCCGTGGGCCATCTGTTAACAAACGGTGGGCCACGTCCCAATAAAACTTTGTTGACAGCAGCAGACACTGGTCTGGATTTGGCCCCTGGTTGCAGTTTGCTGACTCCTAGTGTAGAGATAAGCATGGCTTTTTTTAACCTCTAAAACCAGTACCTAGGGAGTGAAGTAGAAGAGTAATTTTTATGTACAAATAATCTGTACCTACTGTGTGAGTTTTTGCATAAACTTTGATCATAAGTAATTTTTTTTTAGAACCTGTAGTATGGTTTTCTTGTAGAACCTGTGTTATGGTAGTGGTTAGATTTGTAACAAAAGCAGATTGTCACATCCGTGACTTTTTTTTTTTGCGGTACGAGGGCCTCCCACTGTCACGGCCCCTCCCACTGCGGAGCACAGGCTCCGGACGCGCAGGCTCAGCAGCCATGGCTCACCGGCCCAGCCGCTCTGCGGCATATGGGATCTTCCCGGACCGGGGCACGAACCCGTGTCCCCTGCATCGGCAGGCGAACTCTCAACCACCGCGCCACCAGGGAAGCCCACATCCATGACTTTTAATGGAGGTCTTGTAGAGCAGTGATATTTCACAACATGGGCTACATGAGGAAAATTTTGAGACGTTTTAAAGTTGAGAAAATGGTATATCGAATTTCCGTGTACAAATCACCCTTGTGTATATTTGGAGTCCACGTCTCTAAAACACCATGGACCTTTCTCTCGTAACCACGGTCCCATTTTATATCTTATAAAATTTATGGTGGTTCCTTATGGGCTCCACTACCCATTCTGCAGTCATACTTTTATGATAATCTCAGAAATGTCTTTTTACAGTTGATTTGTTCAAATTAGGACCCAAACGCATGCTTGGTTATAAGGTCTTTTAAGCTTCTTAATTTAGAGCAGCCTAAGACCTCCTGCGTCCTTTCTGACGCTCCTGTCTTTTTGTGGAAACCGAGTTTGTTGTCCCCCAGAACATCTCCCATTCTGGGTTTGTTCTGCTGTCCCCCGCCCTGGGCTCCCCATCACTGGAAGTCACTGCAGGGGCATGACTGGATTTGGGTCTAACTGTTCTGGCCAGAATCCTCCATTGGGGGGTGGGCAGGGGGCTTTGATTTGTGTTGCATCCCATCAGGAGGCAGTGATTTCAGATTCTCTCCCTCTTAGTGATGCTCAGACTGTTCACCTTTTTAGTAGACCGAGCTAGAAAATCCATATTTTTGAAAAGAAAAATCAACAGTTCTGATTATTATCATACTGATAATTCCAATCGCAATTTTTAATTTAAACTTCTTGTTGTTAAACGTGACACAAATGTATAAAACACATGGGCGGGTGCAACTAGGGGTGAGGTGGGCGTCCACTCGGGTCAGGAGAGAGGGTCTGCCAGCTGTCCCCGCTGCCGTCCTGGTGGCCTCACAGCCAGCACCCCCACCCCACCCCCACCCCCGGGAGTAGCCAGCGCCCCAGCTGTGACCACGAGCACTTTCTCACTTTTCCTCAGTTTTTTGCCGAGTGTGCACCATGGACAGTGAAAACCTTTTCTTCACCTGCTGTCCTTCTGCTCCCATTTCGTGAGGCTGCTCTGTGTCCGCACTGTCGGAGCCGGTGGCCAATTACATTTAAAAACCTCATCACTTGTGGTTCTCCAGCCCAATCAGATTTAACCTTTAAGGATTTTTACTTCTTTTAAACGCTTGCATCTTTTCTCTTACACTGAAAATCTTGGTTCCGAACAGTATTTATTAATTACTTATTTACACTATTCTGTGTATAAAAGTTTTAAAGTAATACCAGTATTACTGTTGGCAGAATACTGTATGGAATTTAAGATTTCCTACCAGCTCTGTTTCCCCACATTCCACTGAGGATGTGCAGTCAGAACAGCATGTTCTGAAGGTGCCTGAGATGAGTCTTTTCCTCTTTGTGTGGTTTGATCACCAGTTTAATTGCAGGCAGGTATGTTTCTTTGTCTACACTTCTTAAAAGAATTGCTTTCCTGTTTGATTATCTTTTTTGAATGTATAAAACTTACATTGTCAAAGTGAAAACTTTGTAACAGGTGTATCCCCGAGAAGTCTCATTCCCTCCCTGTCTCCTGCAGACTTCTCCCTCCATTGTTGATAGCTAGTTTTTATTTATTTTTTAATTTTTGGCTGCGTTGGGTCTTCATTGCTGTGCACGGGCTTTCTCTAGTTGCGGCGAGCGGGGGCTGCTATTCGTTGTGGTGCGCAGGCTTCTCATCGCGGTGGCTTCTCTTGTTGTGGAGCAAGGGCTCTAGGCACGCAGGCTTCAGTGGTTGCAGCATGCGGACTCAGTAGTTGTGGCATGTGGGCCCTAGAGCACGTGGGCTTCAGTAGTTGCGGCACGCGGGCCCTAGGGCGCAGGCTCAGTAGTTGTTGCACACAGGCTTTGTTGCCCTGCGGCATGTGGGATCTTCCCAGACCAGGGATCGAAGCTGTGTCCCCTGCATTGGCAGGCAGATTCTTAACCACTGTGCCAACCAGGGAAGTCCCGATAGCTAGTTTTTAAAAATTAGTTTTTGATTTATCCTTCAGTATTTCTTTTTGCAAATATTGACAAATATGTATATATGTATTCTTCTGTTCTCCTTTTTCACAGAAAGTAGCATTCTGTAATATTCTGTACCTCACTTTGTCACCGAGAAATAGACATGGAAATCACTCTTTATCAGTTCCTTTTTTTTGTTTAATACATCTTTACTGGAGTATAATTGCTTCACAATGGTGTGTTAGTTTCTGCTGTATAACAAAGTGAATCAGCTATATGCACACACATATCCCCATATCCCCTCCCTCTTGCGTCTCCCTTCCACCCTCCCTATCCCACCCCTCTAGGTCATCACAAAGCATCGAGCTGATCTCCATGAGCTGTGCAGCAGCTTCGCACCAGCCATCGATTTTACATTTGGTAGTGTATATATGTCAGTGCTTCTCGCTCACTGTGTCCCAGCCTCCCCTTCCCCGCTGTGTCCTCAATCTGTTCTCAACGTCTGCATCTTTATTCCTGCCCTACCACTAGGTTAATCAGTACCATTTTTCTAGATTCCATACATATGTGTTAGCATATGGTATTTGTTTTTCTCTTTCTGACTTACTTCACTCTGTATGACAGACTCTGGGTCCATCCACCTCACTACAAATAACCCATTTTCGTTCCTTTTTATGGCTGAGTAATATTCCATTGTATATACATGCCACATCTTCTTTATCCATTCGTCTGTCGATGGACATTTAGGTTGTTTCCATGTCCTGGCTATTGTAAATAGTGCTGCAATGAACATTGTAGTACATGTTATCTTTTTGAATTATGGTTTTCTCAGGGTTATATACCCAGTACTAGGATTGCTGGGTCATATGGTAGTTCTGTTTTTAGTTTTTTAAAGAAGCTGCATACTGTTCTCCATAGTGGCTGTATCAATTTACATTCCCACCAACAGTGCAGGAGGGTTCCCTTTTCTCCACACCCTCTCCAGCATTTATTGTTTCTAGATTTTTTTGATGCTGGCTCTTTATCAGTTTCTAAAGCTCTTTCTACAGCTGAGTAGTATTCACTGTGTCCATTTATCATGATTTATGTAGCTCCTCACTGATGGGTATTGGGTTCTTTCCAATCTTCTGGTTTTAAAACTAATGCCACAATGCATAATCTTATGCACAAGTCACGTTCTGTCTTTGCCAGTGCTTCTTGGGGATACATTTCTATAGTCTAAATTTCTGGGTCAAGGGTAAATGGATATGTCATTTTTCTAGGTATTGCTAAATTCATCACATGGATTTTATACCTTAGAGTCCCACAAGTTATGTATTAGAGTCTAATAGGCTTTTTAAAACTAACTGGAAGCTTATCAGTTGGTCACTGCATATATTTTATGGGGAAAATGAATTTTCTCCATGGAGAAAAGAACACAGACTCTATAGAAATACTTCCCTCTTACTGAGGCTGGGCTGGGAAACATCTGTTGGCCCACAGGGGGCCTCTGAGGAAGCCTTGGAAATATTGCCCATTTGCATGACTAGATGTTTCTAAGTGTGAAGGACCTTGCATGAGGACTTCTGCTTTTTCTTTATCGCAGCTGCAATATGAATCAATTTGGGGACATCCTGTTTCAGAAGTGGCTAAGTCTACCCTCAGCTCATGGGGGATCTTGGAGGCTCTGGAGGGGGAGAGGAGGGTAGTCACTGGAGAAGGTGAAAGCAAGTCGTGCCTGGTGAGGATTTAGAACAAAAGGGAGCCCTTGTTTCCTGCCTCCTTATCACCTGTAAGGTGACGAGCCATCCTGGTCTCCCCTCTAACCAAGAGTAGGGCAGGCAGACTCCTTTTTCTCTGACCCCCTTAGAAAATCTAGGTAAACACCTTTTGTTTCTTTAAGTTTTGAGGAAGCGAGGGGATCATTACATTATTGAATTATTAAATGACGTGGAGTTATGCTGGTTGCTCAAAGACGCTTCTCAGCCTCAGCATCTTGGATTCTGAACGCAAGGCTCACGGGCCTCTCCTTAGAACAGGGCCTGCACAGAGTCAGCACTCAGTGCACGTTTGTGGGATGAGGGACAGCAGCATCCCCTCCTGTTGTGAGGCTTTGCGGGGGCGATTCTACAGATCCGGGTCAGACAGGGTCCTCCACGTGGGCGCTCTGAGACCTTGGCAAGTTACTCATTGCTCTGTACCTCTGTTTCCTAGTCTGTAATACTGGCAAAACGGTGATCACCGCACCTCAGAGGAGGCGGTTGGAGAAGGGTTGTGATGAGCTGATGAGATAACTGCATTACAGTCGATTGGGAGAAGCGTCGGGGTCCTCAAAGACGGCTACTTGTCTTTGAGACTTTGACCTCCAGGGGCAGGGGCCAAGGGAGGCCTGGCATTTAGGAGGAGATTAATTATAAGCAGGACATACAACAGTAAATCATAAAACAGGTAAATCTGACTGCATCGAGATGTAAAGCTTCAGTGTGATAAAGTAATAATAGCTAACATATAGTTAACCCTTAAAAAAAACATCTTTTGTGATGCAGTTGTTGTTTTGCCAGTTTTACTGATAAGAAAACTGAGGCACCGAGTAGAGTCACCTGCCCAAAGGTGCACTACCCCAAAGAGGGTAGACTGGGCTGTGAACTGAGGTGAGTCTGCAGGGCCTGTGCCCTTCACCGTGCCGGCCGTGGCTTTGCATGAAGTTAAAAGACCCGTCATGGAGTGGAGGGAACACTTCCCCCATCTGTCCTGCATGTGCTTACTGAGCGCAGCTGTACTCAGCACTGTACTGGGCACAGTGCTGAGGTCGTGGGCGTGAGCCAAGCATAACTCTGCCCTCCTTGAGCTTATGTGTTTGTGGAAAAGAGGACCCACACAGTCATAAAGAACCGCACATTCCTGAGATACAGGCAGCCTAGTGGGTAGATGGGCAAAGGAAGCCCCAAGGGTCAGGGAATCTGTTAAAAAATATATATTTATGCAACCTCCTTGATGGTCAGGGAAATGCAACCTAAAATTGTCTGATGGGTGAGAATGAAGAAGTCTGTCCTTTCAGATTCTGGCCAGGATGGTGGGGGGTGGGCACTGGTTCTCAAAGTGTGGTCAGGGGAACCTTCTGGGAACCTTTCACAATACACACTGTACGTGTACTCCGTGCTCTTCTCATAATACTGGGTAGTTACTTGCCCTTTTCCCTCAGTGCTCTCACAAGTGTACAGTGGAGTTTTCCAGAGGCCACATGGCATGTCGTCACCACAGATTGAACCCAGAGGCAGAGATGGGAGCCCAGTTGCCTTCTTTTAAGCCAGACATGAAAGAGATTTGCAAAAATGTATAGCAATGCTACTCTTCTCGTTAAAGTTTTTTTTTTTTTTTTAATAGAAACCCTGCAATTATTTGAGCCATTATTTAAGTGTTACAGGCAGTAGAACACAATGCCTAATTGACATATTAGCTGTCCAGTCTGTTTATTTACGTTTATTGAGCTGGTCTGTTTTCATGGTACCCTTTGTTTTTTTTCTTTTTTCTTTTTTGGCCACACTGCACGGCATGTGGGATCTTAGTTCCCCAACCAGGGATTGAACCCGCGCCCCCTTCATTGGAAGGCAGAGTGTTAACCACTGGACTGCTGGGGAAGTCCCTTGTTAAGGTTTTTTTTTTTTTTAATACAGTTGTTTTTCATAAAAATATACAGGTTAACATATGATAGGTTTATTATGTTATGTTTTAAATGAATTAATAAACATTTAAAAACGTTTGGGACTTCCCTGGTGGTGCAGTGGTTAAGACTCCAGGCTCCCAATGCAGGGGGCCTGGGTTCGATCCCTGGTCAGGGAACTAGATCTCACACGCGTGCTGCAACTAAGAGTTCGCATGCGTCAACTAAGGAGCCCATGAGCCGCAACTAAGACCCGGCACAACCAAAAAACAAAAGTTTCAATTTCTAATCAGGTAAACATTAGTATCTATAACTAATGGAAGCAATACTTCTTTGGAACCTTTAATGTTTATTAGTGTAAAGGAGTGCCGAGACCAAAATGTTTGAAAACCGCTGCTCTGCAGCAGTGTTTTTCCAACTGTACATTGCAGTTTATTAACGATTTAGGAACCTAGTTAGTGGGTTATGATGATCTTTTAAAAAAAAAAAAAAAGGGAAGTGGAGTAAAGTCTAAAGGAGGAATCAGTCCACAGCATGTGAGGTTACATACTGTTTTGTGAAACTGGTTTCAGTCTTTCATACATGCATGTGTGTGTATGTAGAATTGTAATGCTGAGTGGGTTTCTTGGCGTGGATTGGGGTCAGAAAAGGTAGAAAGCCCTAGAGGACCTCTTGCATGTGTGGGCGGGAAATCATGTACAAGGATGTTCATTGCTGCATTGTTGGAAATAATTTGGTAACATCAGTCTCCACACAAAGGGACTGTCTTAATAAAATGTGGGAGAGTGAGATGACTGAATCCTGTATAGCACTTAAAAGAAATGTACTAGATGAGAAGCAAACTAACAGTATAACACTTACGTAAATAAATACCTATAAGATGACACCTTATGTTCTTAGAAATATACGTTAAGTGTAAAGCCAGTTTAGAATGGATTGGAAAAGATGCATGCCAGATTCATGATGCTGCTTTCCCCTAGGGAGGGAATGTGATGACAGATGGGCAAAGGGGACTCCAAGAAAATCTCTAATTTTATTTTAGAAAGGATTTCCCACAGTTAGATTGGGAACACTAGTGTGTATTTATTTTCTGTTCTTTCCTAAAGCAGGTAGCCAGATCCTGAAAGAGAGAAAAACCACATAAATCAGAACCTTGGACACGGATTTTGCAAAAATTGGATAAATAGCCAGTTGTAATCCAAAAAAACATGAAATCATAATTATTTTGTCAGCAAGTATTTGCAGTCTTACTGGTATGCCAGAAGCTTGTTAGCCTCCTGTGGGGCAGCAGCAGACCAGACCCCGGTCCCTGTTCTCATGGCATTTTCCATCTGGCATTTGATCTGGGTGCCCATTGTGTGCAGCCGCTGAGCACTTAGCTCTCGGTGTTGTGTGTCTTCCTCATAACAGCCGGGTGAAGTGGGTGCTGGCTTCTGTGCATTTTACAGATGGAGAAACTGGGGCTTAGAGAGGTTGAGTGTTTGCCCCCTAGGACAGCCAAAGGCTTGCGAGATGGTAATGGGCAGGACTGATGTGGGCAGGTCTTTTAAGCCATCTGGGCTGTAAAGAGAATATACAAGTCATCCTTAATGATTCAGGGACAGGTCAGCCTAAGATAAAATCCAGAAATAGTCCTGAAATATCATTATAGCCAAAAGTTTCACATTTGTCCATTCAACCTTTCTTTTTTAAACTGGCCGTTTTAGCAAGAATCCAGCTAGACTGGGTCCAGCTGTGAGTGTTCTCTTGGAGACGGTGTTACAGGCAGGAAGAAGGTAGAGAAACGGAGGGAAGATGCAGGGGTCAGTGCTCTTCTCATTCCGGGACTTGTGCAAGGTCTACAGAGTGTTGACAGCCCTCAGCCGTTGGGGTGTCCAAGTAGGAAGTGGCAGAGGCATTGAGGTGACTCTTGTCCTCACTCTTTCCTTCCCAGGAGTACTTCTTGCAGGCAGAGCTGACCAGTAATGTTTTGAAGACAGGCGTGGTCCGCTGCTGTGTGGGGCAGTGCAGCAACGCCATCCCCATGGACACCGTGCTCACCATGCGGAAGCTGCCCATCACCTATGTACGTGTCTCGGCCGCGGCCTGTGCTCTCCATAGGATTTTTAGTTCAGTCGTCTGTGTGCCCATCTGGGTTGTGGGTGAGGGAGGTGAAGGGGAAGCTCGTCCAATCCTTCCACGAGGAAGGCCCGGAGGTGTCCAGTGGGCGTCAGTGTCACAGACGCTGGACACAGTGGGGCCAGGCTGGGTGACCACAGTCTGGGAGGTGGGCTTGTGTGGACACTCAGGTGAGGACTGTTTACCTGGGGGCCCAGTTAGGTTTTTCTTGGCTCTTCATCCCTTGCCTTGATACGTTCTGGGGGATTTGATAGAGCAGAGTCCACCCTGGGCGCTTGTGCTGGGGGAGGTACGGCCTCAGGGCCACACGGGCGGGTCTGAAAGCATCAGTCATGATGGCAATGCTGGTGGTGGTTGGTTCACACTTCTTGGTGGGAAACGCTTGCCCTTCAATTGTTCCCCCCCGCTCCCTTTTTCTCATTCCGCGCTGCAGAGCAACAGGAAGGAAAACAAGGGTGGGTACCTGTGCCACTCATGCGTGGAGCAGCGCATTGGGCCACTGGCCTTCCTGACTGCCTCCCCCGAGCAAGTGCGCGCCATGGACCGCACCGTGGAGAACATCGTGCTGCCCCGGCACGAGGCCCTGCTCTTCCTCGTCTTCTGAGGTGCAGGGAACTCTCTCTTCCGGCCGGGATACTGGGCAGACTCCTGCCTCCGTGGACGGCGGCATGGGGGGCTCCCTCCCCGAGACCGGACTCACTCACAGAGCATCTTCTGAGGAAGATGAAGCCGACTGGAGCTGGACTTGCCGTGTCTCCACCCCTGGAGGTAGCCAGACCCCACTGCCCCTCCTCCACCCCAGCAGGCCGGGGATGCAGGGGATGGTCTTTTGATAAAAAAAAAAAAAAGAAAGAAAAAAAAAAGAAAAATTATGTATTTAAACTTTTATTACAAGGTTTCGATTAAACAGGCATTGTAGCACTGGCGTTCCACTGTGTGACGGCCCCTGCCTTCAGCCCTGCTGTTTCTCTGGACTTTCTCCTTTTCTCCTCTTACTCTTTTCAAAGCTCTGTAACTGTTCCCAGTGCACACCAAGCAGAGTAGGAGGCTTATTGTCCAGGGTGACAACTAATGCATCAAAAATGAGATTTTTCATGCTGTGGGGAATCACACATGGATAAGACACAGGATGCGCCTTTGTCATCACGGGGTTCACAGCCTGAACAGGGAGGCAACATGATATATAACAAGACAAGTACAAAGTGACACTAGCTAGACACCTTGTGTTCCCACAGGTAGAACGGAAGACCAGAAATACCTGAGAGGGAGGTGGAGTAGGCCAGCCATGTTGTGGGGGAGAGAGGAGCAGGTGGAGATGGGCAGCTGGTACCTAGTTCACTGCCTGGGGATGCTGGGTGGATGTCGTAATAAAGCTGTTCTTATAGAGACCAGTGGAAAAACCCACGTCACTTAGCCGTACATGGATCTGGTTTTTTACATTTTTGCCATGCAGCACTTCAGGGATGCAGATGGCAGGTGAGGGCATTGCCCAGAGAGGTCACCAGCTAGTGTCTGAGCCCAGTCAGCGGAGTGGAGAGCAGACTGCTAGCCTCATTGTTGCGGCCGCCCCTAACCTCTCCCACGTCAGGCCTCTAGTGGAGTTTAGCAAGCAGGCTGGTGAGTAAAGCAAGGGTGCTGTTGGATCGGGCTGGGGTGCTTGGAAAGGGTGAGGGACACGTCTGCATATGGCAAAGAATTCACAGAACGGGCCCTGAAGACAGAGGTGGGATGGGGTGCTTTCATCTGCTCCGCCGGCATTCCTGGCCTGGCCTCGCCTCATTTGGTGCTTTTGGTTAACTCAGAGCAAAACAGCACATGAAAGGAAATGGTTTGGATTTGGAGGTCACAGTGCTCAGAGTCGTTCAGAAGAGGGGTTTGTGGGGGTGGGTGGCAAGAGGGGCCATGAACATGTTTTCTGGAAATCTGCTTTTACCAACCAGAGAGGAAGCAACTTATTTATTGGGGAGAAGTCATGAATTCTCTAGGCCTTCTCAGAGCACCTGATGCGGGGCAGGGCCCTGGCCGCGGGCGTCTGCAGTCAGCCGTGGTCCTGACTCAGGTGACAGTAAGAGGTGTGATGGGTGTGGGTTGTTTGGAGGCGGGTCGCTCATGTGTGGGGCAGAGGGCATCCGGAGAGGGGGCCGCACTGCTGCTCTGGGGCGGGAGGGGTGTCTCTCTCAGAGGTGAGGTTGGAGGACCACCAAAGCAGGTGGTGCTGGAGCTGTTTTTAATAACGGGGTGAGTCGTTAGCTATTAAAGAAAAGAATATTCTAGAAAGAAGGAACAACATGAAGGTGTTGGTGGTCATGGCACTACCAGGGCAAAATGTCAGCACTAGTATTTTGGTACTTATTTAAAAAATAATAGGATCCAGGAATTGATGCTGGTACTTTATTTTTTAAGTGTTAAGAATTTCTAAAAAAATCAGTAAAATCAAATGGTTGGTGTGTTTCAAATAGAAAAGCAATTTTTAAATACACAGTAAAAATAGAAATGTTATTTATTTTAGTTTCTTATCAGTAATCAATTTAAGATAGAAATTCCTATATAAAACTTACGATTTTGTTAAATATACTTATAAAGTTAATTATATTCTATTTATTTTTATTAAAAATTTTTTATTGAAGTGTAGTTGATTTACAATATTATATTAGTTTCAGGTGTACAACATAGTGATTTAATATTTTTATAGATATACTCCATTTAAAGTTTTTAAAAATGGTTATATTTCCCTGTGCTGTACAATATATCTTTGTTGCTTATCTATTTTATACATAGTAGTTTGCATCTCTTAATCCCATACCCTTATCTATAAGTGTTAAATATCCATTATCACTTTACTATAAGTGATTAGATGGAAAGAGTAAAAGCATTATTCAAAAATGTAAACTAAACACTACATGAAAATGAAAATCTTTAGATCTTTTATAAGGTATAGTCTTTAAACTATGGGGCTTCCATGATTTCATTTAGTTGTTAATGTATTTTTGTGCACAGTTTTCTGTAGAAGTTTGTTTTGTTTTTACACCACGTAAATTGGGAGAAAAAAATAATTATAAGCTAGTTCCAAATATTTTTCTTTGGTTCATTAATTTTAAAATAATCCCTCTTATTTGATAACTTAGAGGAGTTCTTTTTTCAGTTGTTTAAGAATGTGCAGTCTACTGATAGCAAGTTCTAGTTTTTTTGTTTCAAAGTTAGGATTTCTGATTTGTCTCTGTCTTTGACTTTATCGTGTATATAGAGGTTCTGATGCAGAGTTACTCATATAAAAACAAATTCTGTTATGTCATAATCCATTTGTTTAGAAGGTATTTGAAATAAAATAAAAATTATTCTTGGAATAGAAGTGTTAAAATATCATAGTGCATTGTAGACTATGCATTAGTTTTTCCTTTCACATAATCTCAAAATGTATTTCAGATTTTAGATTTTTTAAAAACTAGGTGAGAGTATTTGACCAACCTGAAATGTTGGCATAGAGAAATTTTAAAATGTCACAGAACATCAGCACCTGAAATTGCATTCACTAAAGGTACGCCACTGTAGGAAAGGCTTGGGGAAACAAGATGTGTGTGGCTGGAGAATGTATATAGTAGGAGCCCGCTAGCTAGGGCCAGGTAACAAAGGGCCCCTGGACACGAAGGAGTTTGGGTGGTATCCTCAAAGATTATGAGTCAATGAGAGATTTTAAGACATCAGATTTTGTTTTCAGGAAGAACATTCCAGTTGTAGATTGGAGGATGTTTTAAGAAGGTCAGATCAATTAAGAGGCTCAGACTTGTGATCTCTGCAAGAAATGACAGCTGCTGGGCTGGACCAAGACAGGCAAAATGGGTCTGGTGAGGAAGGGATGGATCTAGGTGAGTGGTCCTCAGAGTGTGGCCCCAGGTGAGCAGCGTCAGCGTCCCTTGGGAACTTGATAGAAATGCATATTCTGTTCTTCACCCACATCTACTGGATCAGAACCCATGAGACAGGCCCAGCAGCTGGCATTTAACCAGCCCTACAGTGATTCTGATACACACTGAATTCTGAGAACTTCTGCTCTCAGGATTAAAAGGTAGAATCAGTAGGACTTTGTGCTTCAGTGGGAGTGGCGAGTTGGTGATAGGAATCCCGATGGGACCCCCGGTCTTCTGGCCTGTTTTCAGGATGGGTGAGGGTACCCATCATTGGAATAGAAAACACAGGATGTGGTAGGTTTGTATAAAAACAGTAATGGGTTTGGTTTTGACATGTTGAGTTTGGGTGCTTATGAGAAACCCAGGTAGATTTGTCCTGGAGGCTATTGGGGGAAACAGGTGTGTACATCAGCAGACCGGTTTGGGCTGGAAGCAGAGGGTTTAGAGCTGTCATGTGTAAGTGGTGGGTGAGGTAGATCAGTGTAGGGGTCTCCGAGCTCACCCCAACATAGGGTCCAGAGAGAAAAGAGCAGAGGACAGCCAGGCTTGGGAGGAAAAAGGAAGAGGATTCTGTGAAGGAAGTGGCAGCTAGTTCCAAAAGATAGAGCTGCCGCTGAATTCAGGAGAGGAAGGGGTTTAAGCAGGAGTGGGCTTCAGCATCCAGCACTGTCCAGACCGAGGGGAATGAAGGTACAGCGCCAGAGGTGACGGTGTTAGTGTGGTCAGTTTCAGTGAGGCCACGAGCCAGACTCTGGGGGCTAAAATGTGGGCGGGGTCCTTCGGGTAACTGGATGGACCCAACATACGTATGTACTTCGGTTGCTTCCTGAAACCATACTCCAGTGATGATAAATAGGATTCTTTTTTTAAGGCACAAACCTGTTAGGACAGAGACAACATGGAGGAGGTGACAGCCACAAGATTCTGGAAGTTGGAAGGCAGATAAGTGAGTGATAACTGACAGCTCACCCGAGAAAACTGAACCCCGAGCCCAAGAACTCTGAAAAGAGGTGGGACTCGATGGCGCCGGGAACCAGTGGAAGTAGGGATAAAGGTGGAGCTGGGAACAGTGGCAGAGAGTTTGTTTAAAAGCCAGTTAAATCCTCACGTTCTTCCTGTTCTGTATAACTGGGCAGCGTCTCATCCTCAGCCCTGGCAGAATCCAGAGGTTTAATCTCTGGGGAGGATGAAATCGAGGAGCATCTCATGTAAGAGACCAGGCACAGCTGAAGGCAGGGGCCATAGTGAATGTAAGGCCGTTGGCCTTAGTGAGCTCGTGCTGCTGCGGCGGAAGACTTGTAAACCACAGACACTGACTCCTCACAGGTCTGGAGGCCAGAGTGTAAGATAAAGGCGCTGGTGTGTGTTTTGTCTGCTGAGGACCTGCTTCCTGGTTCATAGACGTGGTCTTCTCACTGTGTCCTCATGTGGAGGAAGGGGTGAGGGAGCTCTCTGGGGTCCCTTTTATAAGGACACTAATCCCATCATGGGGGCTCGACCCTTATGACCTCACAAAATTCCCACCTCCTAAGACCATCACTTTGGAGGGTTAGGAGTCAACATTCTAGTTTGATACACATACGCACACATGCACACATGTGCACACACTTTACGTGGGAAATGGACAGCTCCTTCTCTAGGGAGTATAACCAGCTTCAGCAGAAACACCGACAGTGACGTAGAGTTTCCTTAGGTGACTGGCCAACCAGAGCACCCACCATCTTCAGGCCCCGCCTAAGTGCTCAGAGTTTCAAACAGGATTTTAGTGCTCAACTCTTATTAAATAGGAGCAGCAAACCAACCAGATGTGGATCGCCAGCTATTTGAAAAGAGCTTCCAAGATGAAGGTTGGATATCAAAACAAACAGAAGAGAATCAACTTGAAAGAAATGGTCTGGGGCTTCCCTGGTGGCGCAGTGGTTGAGAGTCCGCCTGCTGATACAGGGGACACGGGTTCGTGCCCCGGTCTGGGAAGATCCCACATGCCACGGAGCGGCTGGGCCCGTGAGCCATGGCTGCTGAGCCTGTGCGTCCGGAGCCTGTGCTCTGCAACGGGAGAGGCCACGGCAGTGAGAAGCCCACGTACCGCAAAAAAAAAAAAAAAAAAAAAAAGAAATGGTCTGTGCAGGGAAAAGAAAACATCTAAATTTCTTAAATATATTCAGAGAATAAGAGAAGATAGTGCATCCATGAAGCAGCAGGACCAAGTGTGTGTGTGTGTGTGTGTGTGTGTGTGTGTGTGTGTGTGTGTGTATTTGGAGACAGAAGTATAAAATAAAAAACCAGTAGAGTTGTTGAAAGAATTAAGTTGAAAAAATACCGAGGAAGTTGAGCAAAAACAGACTGAGAAAAGGAGGGATTTCTCTGGTGGCGCAGTGGTTAAGAATCCACCTGCCAATGCAGGGGACACTGGTTTGAGCCCTGCTCTGGGAAGATCCCACATGCCACAGAGCAGCTAAGCCTGTGCACCACAATGACTGAGCCTATGCTCTAGAGCCCGCAAGCCAAAACTACTGAGCCCGCATGCCAGAACTGTTGAGGCCCGCACACCGTAATGAAGAGGAGCCCCTGCGTGCAGCAATGAAGACCCAATGCAGCCAAAAATAAATTAATTAAAAAAAAAAAGAATTGGGGCTTCCCTGGTGGCGCAGTGGTTGAGAGTCTGCCTGCCAATGCAGGGGACACTAGTTCGAGCCCCGGTCCGGGAAGATCCCACATGCCGTGGAGCGGCTAGGCCCGTGAGCCATGGCCGCTAAGCCTGCGCGTCCGGAGCCTGCGCGTCTGGAGCCTGTGCTCCGCAGCGGGAGAGGCCACAACAGTGAGAGGCCTGTGTACCGCAAAAAAAAAAAAACATTGTACCAATTAAAAAAAAAAAAAAACAGTAGTCAGAACCACTTTAAGAGCTTGAGCATCGGGACGGCAAAGGAGTTTCAGGAAGAGAAATCAGCCTGGAAAAATTTATTTTTAATCATGAAAAATTACCCAGAACTGAATATGAGTTTCCAGGTTGAAATACTGGTAAAATGTATGAAGATGAACCTCCGGCAAGTCCATTGTGGTGGAGTTTCAGGAATAGTAGAGACAAAGATCCTATAGGCTACCAGAAAGAAGAATGTCATTCATCTGCGTACAAAAGTCCAGGATAAAAAGTTCAGATTATGCAGTCCCCGCCCTGTGGAGCTGCACCTTCAAAACCCAGGGGAAGTGATTTCCAACCTAGAACCCCAAACCCAGCCAAAGGACAAATAGAACAAAGGCACTTTGACACGTAAAAATGTCAGTCACCATGCCGCCTTCCTCAGGAAGCTAAGGAGGATTGAATTACAGCAAAGTCAAGGGCCAATCAAGAATGAGGAGGACCTTCCCCAGGAAACATGGAGCTCGACCCAGGAGGGTGGGGACACCTGGGCAGGATATTTAGTAAAGGGCTCTTGTGTGCCCTGGAGTTAGTGAGGAACACATAGAAAACCAAGCAAATAGGGTGGGGAAACAAGGCGATTATTAAGCCTTTAATAGTTGAAGGGGGCATGTGTTGTACAGGGGAGAGAAAGTGACCATGGTTTACCACCCAGCTCAGCTGCACATAATCTTCATAGTGTTAATAGTGTCCACACGTGCCCGTCGGCAGGGAGGTGTGTAATGGTGGTGAGAAGAGGAGGCTCCATCTTCCTCTTCCACAGTAGAAAGTCGGTTATGATGCCTGAAACCTAAAAACAGAAGTCACTGGGAGCTTATTACTTGCAGATCCAGAGATACACACCCAAACAATCAGCTACAAGGTTTTGAAATGCTTTCCTTTTGGGAAGGGAGGTGAGGTGCTTTCTGGTAGGGGACCGTATGTAACTCCTGACTTCATCTCTGTGCCGGGTGATAAACTTCGAGAACACGAGTGGGAGGTGGAGAAACGAAACGGACACCGTCCACATGGCCGAGTCTCAGGAAGCGAGGCTGGAAGAGGTGAGGTGTCAGGGAGGGGACTAGGAAATCTGGAGTGGAAAATAACAGCAAAGATGAGCTAGGGAAGACACAGGTCGTCGATGGGTTGGGACCTGAAATATAAAGGAAACCAGATCAGTGCACAGGTAAGTGATTAGGCGGAAGTTCAGGTGGCTCCCAGCCCGTTATTTTATTTTTAGTGAAGTCACAGGTAAGGTTTTGCAGAGGGAGTGTGGAATGTCTGGAGCAGGTGTCGACAGGTGGAAGCACCCACCCCACTGAGATCAGCACCGAGCTTTCAGTTGATGGAGAAGACAAGGGGTTAGATTTACTAAAACAGTTTACTAAACACTAACGTGGACAGAAGTACAAGGTCCCGTGTGGGAGATGGTCGTGTGTCGCAGGCCCAACCTGCTCCTGCAGTGGCGGCAGGCCTGCCCTTGCGCCGACCACCTGGGCTAACACAGGACTCAGGCACCTCTCCAGTCAGACTGCTGTGGTTAATGCTTTCCCTCAAGCCTCGCCGTTTCCATCAGCCCTTCCTAGTCACCCTGAGCCTCTGGGCCTTTAGGAATGTGGTGTAGACCCCACCCCAGCCGGGTCCCTCCGTCGCCCTCCCCCCCTCAGTAAATGGCACCACTGCAAGTTCTTCTGACGTTTCCTCTGAACTGTCTCAAGTCCACCCGTTTCTCTCCATCCTCTGACCCTTGGACCGGGTCTCTGTCTCGTCCCACCTGGCCTGTGCCAGCATCCTCAGCTGCTCTGCACGTCTCCTCTGGCCCCTCCCTTCCCTTCTCTACGTGGAAGGACATGTCTTTTTGTTGTTTTTGTCGTTGTGTTGTTGGCTGTGCTGTCTGGCTTGTGGGATCTTAGTTCCCCGACCAGGGATGGAACCCGGCCCCTTGGCAGCAAGAGTGTGGAGTCCTAACCACTGGACCCCAGGGAAGTCCCAGGACGCATAGTCTTAAAGTGAAGACTAAATTATGTCACCGCCCTGCTTAAAACCTTGCAGGGGTTTCTCGCTGCAATCAGACCATCAGTGTAACTGGGACTGCAAACAGATGGGTCCTCTTTGCAAAGCCTATTATCTGCTCTGCCTTCACCCAAGGTCATCCTTTAAAGAACCTACCCAGGGCCTCAAGAAGTAGCCGACAGGACTCAACATCCTGGATTGTTTTTTTCCTTTTTTAAGTGTCCAACTCAATGATCCTGGATTTTTTTTATGTAATCATTTTCCTAGTATTACGTTTTCTTGATCTGGAGCCCGTGGCAGAAAAGGTAACATTCTAATGAGTGGCTCGGAGCTGCACGAGGAAGGGCCACTGGCTTCCTGGCCTGAGGTGGAGGGACCTCACTGTCCTGTCCTCCCCCTGGGCTCAGCCCGTTTCACATCTCAGGGTAACTTACACTGTCCCCACTTTGTGTTACCAAATTCTGTATCAGGACACTTCGGGCCGTGAGTTCCCCAGACAGAAGCTCTAAAGGGCATTGAACAGGAAATGTGACGGTTCCGCAGAGGAGGGCGGGCCGTTTCTGGCCTCCCTGCCATCTCTAGTGTCAGCTTTGCGGCCAGGCTGGCTTCCCCGCGGCAGGCTGCCTGTATCTTGTCGGGCAGTGTGTCCAGATGAGCAGTGAGAAGAAAGCCTGTCCCTCTGTGTCTCTTGGGAGCAAGGAACCCTTCCCCAGGAGCTTCCCCTCACGTCTCAGTGGTCAGAACCGGGTCACTTGCCCATTCCTAACCCAGCCGCTAGCAGCAGGGTAGCTTAAAATAATCAGGATTTGCTTTCCTATAGTCTGGAATGCGGTCTGCTTCCTTGATACACATGATGGTGTGGAAGAGAATTAATACCCCAAAAGTGGGAACTCGTTTGAAAAGGGAGGAGAGGGGCAGGCGACTGCCAGGGCCTGATTGTCCAGTGTACGCATCGATCTCGCCCAGGAAACGACTGCAGCATTTATTAGCATGGTAGACATACTCGGGACTGCACATTATTTTATTTAGTTCTCCCAACAAACCTGGAGGAGCGGATGATGAAGCAGCCTTTAGAGTGATTGATCAGTAGCACATAGAATAGTGCTCGGGTTAAAACAAGTGTGATCTCCAAACCCGTGGTATTTCCAGAACCACCATGTCAACGGTTGGAACTAGAACTCTTCAAAAAGCCCACATTTGTCAAAAACAAAGCATCAAAGGCTTTCCGATGTTCTCAGCCATGGCATTCTTCAAACCAAATTTTACTGCCAGTTAATGTGTAGCTGCTGTAATTAGGACTTGGGGTGGCAACTAGAATTCTTTCTAAGCTCTCCCCCTGGGAAGCCCCCAGGCTAAGGCTGTAAGGCTTCTGGGAACAGACCAGAGACACCGCAGCCACATGCAGCCCAGGCGGCCCTGGACAACTTGGAATTAGAGAAGCTCAGGCGTCCTCTGGATCACATTCATCTCAAAGGGGGTTCTGAAGATTACACGCTTGTTTTGTAATTAGTGCTTTTGGCTCTCTGCCCAGAGAAGTGAGGAAACAGCCCTGGACAGATAACCATCCAAGTTCATGGTGATGGCGTCCATCAGAAGGGGGCCCTTGGGTAGCAGCTGGGACTTGCAAGACCCTAAGATTCTGCTGATTGCACTCAGTCCCTGCAAGACCATCGCTCTTTAAGGCTGCTTTCATTTCTGTTTGTTTATAATAGTCATCAAGCAGTCCTCCCAGAACGAGCTCATGTCACAGGCCACCCCAGGGGTTGTAAGAGAAGCACGGAGCTCCACAGTCTGCCTTCCACCTCATCTGTCATGTGAGCCCCACAAGTGGTCTGTCATTCCAACCGCCTCCTTCTCTTCTGAACTTGTCACTTGCTTCACTCTGTCTTTGCCTGTATCATTCCCCCTATTTAGAACCCTCCCTGCCTATTTCTATTTATTTAAATCACAACCACACTTCAACTCAAGTCCCATTACATCTAAAATACTCCTCACGTATCCAGGCCTTTTAGTGATTTCTTCCCCTCCTGAGCTTAACGTGATAATGTTGCTGTGTTCACGCCCCATGTGGCGTTTATATCTGCTAATGTGTGGTGTGAAGTTTTTGCTTCGCTTTGTTTTGCTATGTCTCCCCTTTTTTTGATCAGGCCGTAAGAACCTGGTCTTCACTTAGCATCTCTAGTGTCTAGAGAGAGAGAGAGAGAGAAGCAGTTTAGAAAGCACTTTCAAACACCGCATCGATCCTTACCTTTGTGAAAAGGACAATGCAGGTGTTGTTATCCCCACTTTAAAGATGGAATGTCGGTCCTTATAGCTTAAGTGACTCTCCCAAGGTGACAGGGCCAGCGAAGGGTAGAGTGAGAGCTTGGCACCCAGGTGGTCCGAGTCCTGCGCTCCTGCCACTGTTTGAGGTACTATTCAGCAAACTCCGCATTTATAGGACACGTAATAAAGGTTACAGGGGCTCAGAGGCGGACGATTTCACACACTTGAGTAGCTAATGAAGGCTCCCTGGAGCAGGTAGATATCGAGCTGGCTCTTGAAAAGTAGATTGGATGTAGAGAGGATGGCCAAGAACTGGCAGATGGGTTGACCGTGGACGTCGTGCTTGGCCTGTGGGGACACAGGGAAGCGGTGGGGGGAAAGGTGGAGGAGGCAGCCTGGAGCAAGGCCCTGGATGGCCCTTGTGAGGGCTGTGATTTAGTCGAACAGGCTGCTATGTGACCCTGAGGGTCTGGCTGGCATAATCAGTGAAGCTCTCTTCCTGTGCCCACCGGGGGTAGAACAGGGCCACAGGCGTCCTCTTGCAAGGTGACTCCTCAACCAAGGAAATAGCGATGCTGCCTTGAAGCAAGCGAGGAGCAGCGTTACCAGGTACAACGGGCTGCTGCTGAGGATGAGGGAGGGTCCCCGGGGGTAGAGTTGGGAGGCTTGTGAGCCTCCAAATTTCCCCTATATCTTTTTTTTTAATTGGGGTATAGTTGATCTACGATGTTGTGTTAGTTTCAGGTGTACAGCATAGTAAATCTTTATACATATACATATATCCACTCATTTTTAGGTTCTTTTCCCATATAGGTCATTACAGAGTATTGAGTAGAGTTCCCTGTGCTATTCAGTAGGTCCTTATTAGTTATCTATTTTATATATAGTATTGTGTATATGTCAATCCCCATCTCCCAATTTATCTCCCCTCCACCCCCCACCCCATTTCTTAATTCCAATCCTGGGGCCTTGTCCTCACCCAATCAGTGCTCTTCTAGCCCTCAGGTCTCTTAAACCTGCCGTGGCTGTAAATTCAGCTAACATGATTCAACACTGTGAGGACTTGAGCTCTTAAGTTGGGTTTCCTCTTGGCCTTGCATCTCGAAGGCATGCAATTCAGTGGTTACAGAATCTCTAGGTTTTAGACTGTGGCTTGAAACTTGAATAGAGATTTTAGGGATTTGAACTCGTGTTCTCTTATCTAAATTATTCAATGCCATGAATAGTAGCCACCCGGCTATGGCCTTGGATTTTTCCACCCACAATATTTTAGGCCAGCTGTGTTGCAGCCTCCCGGAGCTGGGCCTTCAGTGGGCCTGCCGTTCCAGGCCACTCCTGGGGAACTAGTTCACTGCCTGCCCTGGGCTGCTGGAGTCCCATCTCAGGCTGCTAGTCGAGCTTAAGCTGTTTTCTGCCCTCTCTAAGGCAGATAACCATTCGAAGCTACTCCTTCTTTCCCTACTTCTCTGTAATTTGCAATACCTGTTACTAGTACCAAATTCCATACTGGTGGGACCTTCTCAGTGACAAGTAATGAAAACTGAATCTGTAACAAGGAAAGAGAAGATGTATTGGAAGAGTGTTGGGGGCTTGTAGAATCACAGGAAGTTGGAGGATTAGGCTTGGGAAACAGGTAGGAACCACAGCAGTCTGGAGAGCTAGGAAACAGGCAGCCTGACAACGTTGGATGCCCCTGAAGCCTTGCTGGGCGCTGCTCCATCAGTTCTGTTGTGTTCCTTCATCCCATAGTCAACGCTTCTCACCAGGTGAAGGCATCTGATGGGCCTCATGTGGCTCTGCTGCCCACACCTGGTGGGAGTTGGTGGAGGGGATATTGGCCTTTCTGCATTGTGGGAGGGAGGGTGTCCCACACAGTGGTGGGTCCCCAAATTGGAGAAGAGGGAGTATTACATCCCAGATAGCTCAAGACCACGAAAGTAGAATGGGTGGATTTTTAGACAGGCCCTTAGGGGAGAACACACAATTCCCTCATAAGTGTAGTGCCATATATTTATAAATTCTGTGAAAATAGTCACACGTTGAATTCCTCATAGGTTCCCACAGTGTGAGGTGTTGGGGATGCTCTGATCTGAATCAGGCTGCTCTTGCCTTGAAGGAGCACAGTCTTATGGGAAAACAAGCAAACTCAAGAGTCTTATGGGAAAACAAGCAAACTCAAGATTCTCAGCTACGTTCTCAAAATTCTGAGGCCAGAATTGAAGAAAGTGGATTGGGCAATTAGAAACAAGGAGAAACCCTTAAATGTGGCTTTTTGGTCCCTGTTCTCCTACTTCCTAATGTCTAGAGGAGGGTTTAAAAAGATGAAAGTCAAAGTCTTATTTATTGATCAAGGAAAATTAAGTTAAGATAAAAAAAGTTGATAGGCAATCAGTTTTCTTCATGACAAATGTGGTGTAGCACAGGAAATGAGAGAGGAGGGAAAAATGTGAATTATGTAGGTTTGTAGCCAGCTGGCGACATCATCTGGGCTAAAGACCTAACAGCTGTAGAACTTGCAAATCCCTTTGGGTCCTATGTACCTTGTCCACTAAAATAAAAATAAAAAGATCGACTTTTCTCAGTGCCCAGCAGATACTGGCCCCCAATCATTCTCTTCACTCATTTGTCCAACATTTCCTGGATTTATGGAGTGCCGAGGATCGAAAGATAAAAGCCACTTCTCTGGTGCCCCTGGGAAGTACTCTGGTATAATCTCCAAAGATGGTTTCCCTTGATTCCTTTCCTCCTTTTTTGTCATCCCCCCTCCCCTTGGGGCTGGGTGGCCTGGCGACTTGCTTTGACCAATCAAATGCAACAGATGTGCCCATCAAATGTGCCAGCTCCTACCTTTGAGGGGCCTGGCGCTTTCTTCTTTCAGCCACCTGTAAGCAGTCTGGCTGTCCCGAGGCTGCCATGCTGTGAGGAAGCCCAGGCTAGCCACGTGGAGAGTTTACGCAGGGGAGCACTGGGGACCCAGGCAGTGAGTGAGGCCTTCTTAGACCTTCCTGCTCAGCCCAGCCACTAACTGAATGCAGCCGAGTTGATGACACAGAGCAGAACTGCCTGGCTGAGCCCAGTCAGCCCCCAGAGACAGTAACAGTGGTGGTGCGGAGTTGCTGTTGGGGTGGCCTGTGATGCGGTGACAGGTAACTGGAGGAGGTAGCCTCACACCAGGTCTGTCTGCAGGACCCTCCCAGGTTGGCTGGATTGGGGCTTCCGGGTAGGAGAGGGGCAGTGGTAGTTTTTTGGAGAACTCTCGCAGGCAGCCTACAGGTGGGGGCAGGTGGGAGGGAGTAGGAAGGGGGTCCTGATGCCACATAAGAGGTGCACCCGAGACCCCCGCATACCGTTTATCTGCCCTTCCAGCGTACGTTGTTATGGTTTCCATGTCTATTCCTCACTTCCAGGTCACCTTGTGTCCTCCCAGGCCAAGCCCTCTGGGCATCAGTCACTATTTGTGTGTAAAAATGGGGGCCAGATGTAGAACTTGAAGCAGTGCTTGGAGCTGTCAAAGAAGGCTGGGGAGATGGGTGCAAAAAGACAAGTGGCTGAGTGCCCCCCAGATCACTTCCTTTGTAGCTTTGCCTGAGAAACTGCTACCCTGTCTCAGAAAATTTGGCCTTACTGTGATTAGGAATCTTTTAATGTATTGATCTAGCATCTGTTAATGACCTTCAGGGCACTGCATCAGTCTCTGAGAATTCAAAGATGAAAGCACAGTTCTTACTTTTCAAGATGTTCATCACTGCTTGATGGATAAATTCTGAGGCCATGATATGTTCTGGCATCGTAGAGGTTACTTAAACATTTCCCTAGAAGGACTATACCACCTGATAAGAGAATTCATTTTACCCCTTTAGACTTAAAAAAAAAAAAGGAAGAAAGAAAAAAAGGTCCCGATTGATTGATTGATCTGTCCTCACCCAACCCGCCTTGGTCCTTTTAGACCTCAGCTCCACCCAGCCCTGCTTCTATGTCTAGATCTAATTTTTGTCGTATAATTTACCCAGCTTGAACTTGGTTGGTGCCTGGTAGATCGCAGACTTCCGTGCTGGACCTGAACCGGGTGATTCTGCATCTTCAAAACAGCACCCCACTGTCCCCCAGAGGTCATCATGTCATTCTTCCAAAGATGATGGTGATTTTGAACCATAAATCCTTGAAGTACCCCTGTGACTCAGCCCTCTTCCATCCCATAGAAACCTTTCAGATTCCTGGCTCCACTGAACATCTGCCTTTTTTTTTCCTGTCAAATTAGTTTTAAAAATAACAAGGGTCATACACTTAAAAATTCTTGTAAGAACAAACTGGATCCAGTTAATGGTAAACTCTAGAAACTTAGGGGCAAGCAGTTGAAGAGAGAAGCAAAAAGTTTAGGTAATCAGGCAGGTTCAGGATAATCAAGTACTTAAGGCCAATAGTGAATAGAATGGCCCAGCTCATGTGTTAGCAATGAGTTTTCCTACTTGTTGAAACAGATATTTGCAGATAGTGAAAATGGTGTGGCTCTGAAATCCCCAAAGCAGCCATTTAAAATTCCTCCCCTTCCTTCCTTCACTTAAAAAAAATTATTTATTTATTTATTTTTGGCTGCGTTGGGTCTTCATTGCTGTGCGCGGGCTTTCTCTAGTTGTGGCAAGCGGGGGCTACTCTTCGTTGCGGTGCACAGGCTTCTCATTGAGGTGGCTTCTCGTTGCGGAGCACGGGCTCTAGGCGCACAGGCTTCAGTAGTTGTGGCTCACGAGCTCTAGAGCGCAGGCTCAATAGTTGTGGCTCACAGGCTTAGTTGCTCCGTGGCATGTGGGATCTTCCCGGACCAGGGCTCGAACCCGTGTCCCCTGCATTGGGAGGCAGATTCTAAGCCACTGCGCTACCAGGGAAGCCCCCCTTCCTTTACTTTTGATGAAGCCATCTAAATTCATGACATGAAGAAGTTTATACGAAATGGTACTTTGAGAGCCGCGGCAGCTTGTGAATTTGTTCCTGTGCCTATGCCCCACCTCCCGTATGCTTGTGCTGTGTGATGGGGCAGCTGACACCTGGTTTATAGCCCTACCCATGCACCTGCCCCCATCCTGACTCTGTTCAGACTCTGGCATTAATTGAGCCACATGGCCTTGGGCAAGTCACTTCTCTAGGCCTCAGTTTTCCCATCTCTAAAATGAGGAGGTAGGACCAGGCCCATGATTTTATAAACAAAAATTATAAGCATCAAAGCATGAAAGAAAAGAAACCTGTAGGGAAAGAGACAGTGTGTGCACCAGGCATGCCTGGGCCATAACCTGCCACCCGTTGCTTCTGACATGGAAATGCTATTAAAAATTCTCCAAAACTGTGATCTGACTCGGATTCAGACAAGACTTTTTTTTCTCCTTTGAGAAAGAAAAGCTGAACTCAACCATTTGGGACTCTGCATTCCTGATCTCCTTTTTTTATTTGTGATACATTTCTCGTGATTCTTTCAGTGCATTTTTTTTTTTTGTATTGAAAATAGACATTTTATTTTGTTTATACAAGACACAATTTCAAAATACACATCTTATAATATGTAGCTATAAAAGACAAGGATATAAATATAAATGCACATCTATAGAAAATGTCACCAAGTTCAGTTTTCCTTCTGAACCTTTAAATCAAGAGCATTCACTGGGCACAACCTCTCTGCTCCCTTTCAGTGTGTACAGGGCACGTAGCTGAGAGAGAGGTTTTAGGAGCTGAAATGCTGGTGTCATCCTTGTAAACATCTCCCAAGCCAGGAGGAGCCTCGAAATTCACTTGGAGCCTCGAGCGTATTTCTTTTCTTTGTAAACTGCAGGTCCGGGTGAGGAATGGGAGAGAGAGTCGAGTGGATAAGCTGTCCTGAATAAATGTCATGATGAAATAAAAGCTCTGATAGGAAGACCTGAGGCCTTCACTCTCTCCTGGGAAAGTGTCGACCGCTGGGACTTTGGGGACTGGGCCTTGTGCCCCAGGGCAGGGAGCGAGTGTCCATCCTAAACCCGGAGAACCCACTCATACGGGCGGTACCTGAGCTGGGCAGTCGGTAAAATGGTACCAGGATGTTTTCTCACCCTGGCGGGCTTTTCCCCGAGGCCACCGCCCCAGGGCTTCTCTAGGTCCTCTTTGGCTGGAGCAGAGCTGGGCCTTCACTGTGGCCTTTGCTGTCCTCGGCGTCCCCTGGAGCCTCCTAGGTCGTGTGGTTCATTTTCTGTGCCCTCCCCTCTGGCGTCGGTTCCCCCAGTCATTGGCATGACCTCCATGCTTTCCATTTCAACACTGGGTATCTGGTAAGCTTGCCTGTAAAGCAGGTAATTCACAGGTTTTGAAAAGAGGAGAGATTAGGTCAAAAGGTAGTTCATTTGGGCACTCTGATGGAGAACACCTAGATTGCCTCCACTCACAGGTGGTATTTAAATCTTATTTTGGTATTTTAAGCCCTTTGTCCACCAAGGTTTACCAATGCTGTTGGAGTGGCCTCCCACACCTTGCCAATCCTCCCTCTGCTAAAGGTGGTGGTTCAAATGCCAGGCACCGTGGAAGGAGTGAGTCACCAGGAGCCCGGCTAAGCCAGGTGTGACAATCTTAATAAAAATGGTGTAATGGGGGCTTCCCTGGTGGCGCAGTGGTTGAGAGTCTGCCTGCCGATGCAGGGGACACAGGTTCGTTCCCCGGTCTGGGAAGATCCCACATGCCGCGGAGCAACTGGGCCCGTGAGCCAAAATTACTGAGCCTGCGCGTCTGGAGCCTGTGCTCCGCAACAAGAGAGGCCGCGATAGTGAGAGGCCCGCGCACCGCGATGAAGAGTGGCCCCCGCTCGCCACAACTAGAGAAAGCCCTCGCACAGAAACGAAGACCCAACACAGCCATAAATAAATAAATAAATAAAGCAAAACTGTCAACAACAACAACAACAACAACAACAAAAATGGTGTAATGGTTACAAAGCTTTTAAAACAGCTCCTGACATTTGCTTAGTAAGTGTTAAATAAATAAACAAATATTGGACTTTCCTGGTGGCGCAGTGGTTAAGAATCTGCCTGCCAATGCAGGGGACACGGGTTCGAGCACTGGTCCAGGAAGCTCCCACATGCCGCGGAGCAACTAGGCCTGTGCGCCACACTACTGAGCCTGCACTCTAGAGCCCATGAGTCACAATTACTGAAGCCCGCGCACCGCAACTACTGAAACCCGCACGCCTAGAGCCCGTGCTTCGCAACAAGAGAAGCCACCGTAATGAGAACCCCGTGCACTGCAACAAAGAGTAGCCCCTGCTCACCTCAACTAGAGAAAGCCCGCTCACAGTAATGAAGACCCAACGCAGCCAAATATAAAGAAATAGATTAGTTAATTTAAAAAAAAAACAAAGAAAAAAAACCAAATATTAATCAGTCCTTAAGAAGCCAAGAGTAGGGGATGCAGAGCGTCTTAATTCCACAGTTCCCTGTCTCGTTGGACATGTGTTTTAGGCCCTGAGTATGTGGGTCTGTGGATTATACAGTCTACCTCCTGAGGATAAGCAACTTTTAGGACATTTTAGAGTAAGCACTTTGAGCTCCTTGGAGTGAAGGCTAAACTGTAAATTAGGACTCTAGGCCAGTTTACCAAAAACAATTTTCTAAAAGCCAACTTGTTGAATGACAAATCTACCTAATAACCTATTTGCAAATTATCAGTTTATGGCAAGAATTGACTCACCAAATGCCCAAGTAGTCACACTTATCAGGTTTACCAATTCTTCTTATAGATATATTTATGATTTTCCATAAAATAATCAGTGAATATTGATGTTTTCCTTTTATGAGCATATTTATTGGCCATATATATCAAATTTACAAATCCTTTTTAAAAATATATTTTAATGTATTCTTAAAAAGGATTGTGTATATATTCTTTTCTAATATAGTCAATGAATATATTCATTATTGGGACTTCCCCAGTGGTCCAGTGGTTAAGACTCTGCCTTCCAATGCAGGAGGCATGGGTTTGATCCCTGGTCGGGGAGCTAAGATCCCACATGCTGTGGGGTGCACCCGAAGACTAAAATAAATAAAGTAATGGAAGGAAATTAAAAAAATATATATTCATTATAATCTCCTAAGAATGTAATTCCAAATACAACATTTTATGTGGAAATTATTTAGTTGTAATGGTATTCTTAAAATCCTTTTAAAAGTCATTTCTATTTTGCTAATATTTTAGCATTTGGGGGGATTTTTTGATGAATTTTTAGGTAAAATATCAACCTTATTTTGTTGATTTCTAAACTATGAGGTTTGTGGCATTTCTTTTGCTTGGGCTGGTATTAACAGCTTTTGAAGATTTGTGTGAATTTTTTGATGGCTGTTTTTCATTTTGGCTTTACAGTAGCATTTCATGAAATGTTCATTTTGTCAAAGTTAGGCTCGAAGGGTGATATAATCTTTGTATTGATATAATATTTAGAAAAAAATATTTTATTAACTAGTGACTAAAAGTTCAGTTTCAACACACCTGATATGTCTGGAACAGCCATATCACTATGGAATTCTAAAATACTGGCTACTAACTGATGGAAGTACAAAGTCAAGGCTAATATGCCACTTGAGGCTTTTACGAAGGAATAGTGAAAATGCGTAAAGATTAGAAAAATAATAAAAACTGAAATTTCAGCAAGTGGCAGAAACAGTCTTGCCACTACTGCTGAAATATAGAATTTCAAGTATTAGAAATTCCAAGGCCAACATGAATGAGCCTATTTATGGGGAAGCATATCTGTATTTAACGAGTACATTCAAGAAGAATACATTCGTGACTATATCATCAGAATTGCAGATCCGTCAGATTGGTTATTTGGAACCTTCTTTCCTTCTGAATCGGCTTTTGGTGAATTGGCCCCGTGTCATCTGTTGGCTTCTGGTTGCCCGGTTCTGACTAGTGGCCTGCGGGCTGCTTTGGAAAGTGAAGGGCACAGACCCGACTCAGTGACCGCTCAGCCCCGACACTCCTTTTGGCGAACACAGGATGCATGGAAGTGCCTGCGTCTACAGCCAGGAAAGGGGGTCTTCCTTGGACAGGGCAGGCCCGGGGTCATCCAGATGCAGCCCTTTTCTTGGGGGAGGCAGCATCTTGTGCAGTGCGAGTCTTCTGTCTACTCACCTTGACCGTATGTAACGTACGTAAAGTACCAGAAGACATGCCACGCACACTCCACAAAGCACGGCCACTGATGTGGAGATGGCCACTGGAAAGAGAGCAGAATTGAGTTGGCATTGAGCTCGAAGGCCCGGCAGCAGATTTGTTTCTGAGACTGAAAATTCTTTACAGTTTACATTCCTGCAGCGAGATCCAGATGCCTTCCTAGCCAGCTTACCATTACTAACAGTTCCCTGAGGTCCAGCTGTTCAGCCTATTCTACGTCTGGGCACAAAGGACACTCCTTTCCCACCAACACTGCCAGTTCAAACCGTCCCCATTCGCATTATCTGCATCCTCGTCCTTCCCGATCAACGTGGCATGGGTGACCGGGCAGGGACGGGAGTGAGGCCGGAGGAGAAAGTAAGGGCCTCAACGATCAGAAGCTGGGCATGAGCATCAGGGCAAGGGCACCAGCACCCCAGGAGGAGAGGAAGCTGCTGCTAAACCCGAAGGTGGGGAAATAGGGCAGGGATCCTCCTCGGTTTTCCCCACCACAATGTCCCCCTTTTCTCCACCTTCACAGAATCCTGATTTAGAAACAATAGCAGGCAGTGCCATTTTTCTTCCAATTTCGTCTTTACTATGTCTTTTTATTTGCAGCTTTTTACGGTGGTGTTAAGAAGGGTGTCATGAGGCAGGTGTTACAGATTAGAAGAGAATAAGGTAACAGCTTAGGAAAAGGGGAACACATGTTTCGTCGGGGGTGAAAGGACCAGCATTGGGAGGGGGACTTGAGGGTGGAGGGCCCCAGGCACATGGCTTGAGATTGTTAGGGAGGGTGGGATCTTCACGTGGAAGCGAGAGGACTGAGCCTGAGGGCAAGCTGAACAGAACTATCTTTAAAACATTTGTATCAATCATAAACGCCAAGCAGATTTGGCCAGTTTGCCTTACTATTGTGAAATCTCCCTGCAAAAAAACCGCCTATGTGCCCTGTGTGTAAGATGACAGCCCCGAACGACTGGGGACCCAGGAATCTCACTGTGGACCAGGAGGCACATTCATCTCCTGAACTGTTGAGCTTTTCAGACCTGCACCTATACGGACAGCACACAGCCGTGTGTACAAGGATGAATCACCCATGACATGGCCTTAAAAATAGAACTTGGGCTTCCCTGGTGGCGCAGTGGTTGAGAGTCCGCCTGCCGATGCAGGGGATGCGGGTTCGTGCCCCGGTCTGGGAAGATCCCACATGCCGCGGAGCGGCTGGGTCCGTGCGCCATGGCCGCTGAGCCTGCGCATCCAGGAGCCTGTGCTCCGCAATGGGAGAGGCCACAGCAGTGAGAAGCCCGTGTAACGCAAAAAAAAAAAAAAAAAAAAAAAAAATAGAACTTTCCTGGGCTTCCCTGGTGGCGCAGTGGCTGAGAGTCCGCCTGCCGATGCAGGGGACAAGGGTTCGTGCCCCGGTCCGGGAGGATCCCACATGCCGTGGAGCGGCTGGGCCCGTGAGCCATGGCCGCTGGGCCTGCGCGTCTGGAGCCTGTGCTCCGCAGCGGGAGAGGCCACAACAGTGAGAGGCCCGCGTACCGCAAAAAAAAAAAAATAGAACTTTCCTGAAAAACAGCTAAATATAAGGATGAGGGGAAATACCCAGATTCTCTGCAGGGTAGAAGAGGAAATGGGTGAAGTTTTTCTCAAGGGCACTTAGCACGTGTAACAGAAGCTTTGGAGAAGACCGTTTCCTTTGACTCTCTAAGTCCACTACTAGAAATTTATTCTAAGGAAATAGGAAATACGTATACAGTATTCACTAAAGTATTGTTTAAAATAATTTTTAAAATGTTAATCTAAATCTCTTATCAGTAGAAAATTAGTTAAATAAAATGTGGCATACCCACACAATGGAATATTATTCAGCTTTTTAAAACTATGAAATCTACATTTGTTAATGTGGAAAGATGTCTACAATGTCTTAAGTAAAAAAAGCTGGTTGACATAAAAACAAAAAAAAATTTCCAGTAAGCCATGTGTGTATCCATACGCACAGAAAAGTCTTGAAGGCTATATACCAAAGTATTAGGTAACACTTTAGGATTGTAGATAACCTTATTTTCTTTTTTAAAAAGTCTTTTTCTGATATTTTTGCAATGATATTGTAATCAAAAGAGACACTAAAGTTACAGAAACATAACTAGTTGCACCTAAGTAAATAAAAATAAGCATAGAAAAGTTGTTCCAAAAAAAGTAATGGAAAACATGGGAAATTAGTGGAAGTTGTTTTGAGTTTTTAGACTTAACATTAATCATCATTATGACTAAAAGACAAATTTTTTTTTATGTGACTCTGTTAAACTATTCCTTCATGTTGACTAATCAGGTTGGCATGCATTTACTGTTCATGGAGAGATTTATTGGAAAAGGCAAGCTGATGTTAACTATAGTTCCACTTTCACAATGCTGCTTTCTGTTTCTTCTTATTGAGAATAAAAACTGCAGACTCAAACTCAAGTGAGAAGAGCGCCCCTGAGCCAATGATATAACACAGCAATTTGAATTCAGCCATTTGAACTCAGACCCTTGGCCTCTTCCTCAGTTATTTCCAGGCAAATTTAGTAAAGAAACCAGAATCACCAAAACAATGGATTAATATATCAACTGCCACGTTCTCCACCCTTTTGTGTTTGCTAGGGGGCGCATGGATTGGAGAAAAAGGAAAAGAGATTTGGCGAGACAGAGGAAAGAGGGGAGAAAAGGTGGATGATTGCACAGGAGCCCAGAAGGGCCAGGAGCCCCCACCTTGACTTCAACCTACAGTGATGTTGGGTCTACAGTGGGGAAGGTGGCCGAGGTGGCCAGTGGCCACTGTTCAGTGTGGGTGATGAAAGGGTCCTCTGTACCCACAATGAGGTATCACCTCACGCCGTCATCAACAAGTCTACAAATAGCAATTGCTGGAGAGGGTGCAGGGAAAAGGGAACCCTCCTACACTATTGGTGGGAACGTAAATTGGTGCAGCCACTATGGAAAACAGTCTGGCGGTTCCTCAAAAAACTAAAAACAGAACTACCATATGATCCAGCAATCCCACTCCTGCCTATATGTCTGTAAAAAATGAAAATACTAATTTGAAAATATACGTGCAGCCCAAAATTCATAGCAGCACTATTTTCCAAGCCAAGACATGGAAGCAACCCAAGTGTCCATCCACAAATGAATGGATAAAGAGGTGGTACATATATATACAATGGAATATTGCTCAGCCATAAAAAAACAAAATGAAATTCTACCATTTGCAGCAGTGTGGATGGGCCTAGAGAATATTATGCTTAGTGAAATAAGTCAGACAGAGAAAGAGAAAATACCGTATGATATCACATATGTGGAATCTAAAACAATAATACAAATGAATGTATTTGTAAAAGAGGAACAGCCTCACAGAGAAAACAAACTTGTGGTTACCAAAAGAGAGAGGGAAGAGGGAGGGGCAAATTAGGGGTAAGGGATTAACAGATACAAAACATTATACGTAAGATAGATAAACAATAAGGATATACTGCACAGCACAGGGAATTATAACCATTATCTTATAATAACGTAAATGGAGTATAATCTGCAAAATTACTGAATCACTATGCTGCACACCTGAAGCTAATGTGATGCTGTACGTCAACTCTACTTCTATTTTAAATGTGTCCTCTGTGAACATGCAGGGAATCGTCATTTCTCGGCGGTCCCTGCAAACTAGTTCAGCCGCGGGGTAGTGTATTTGATGTGCCGTGTGCCTGCATCTGCTGAAGGTAGTTTTGAAGTGAGAATGTCAATTCCTTATTCCTGGGCAGTGGTTTCTTTTCCGTTTCTTCCAGTACTGAGCACTCTGCTGGATTCAGAGTGGGTAATCAATAAATACTTAATTGATCAAATTAAACCGTTAACCCTCCATAAGCTGAAGGACATGTAAAGTGCCATTTGCTTTTTAATGAGAAATCTGCATTTCGTTGCAGCTTAGGACCATATCTGGCACAGGATAGGAACTCAATTTATATTGTTTGAATAGATGAATGACATAATATAGGGGTAGCTCCTGTTAAAGGCTGAGCATATAAACTGCAGCAAATGTATTTCGGCTGTGAAAGATGAGAGGTATAATACAGTCTGAAAGATAAACCCTTTACTCCTGGTGCACTAAATGAATATGGCAGCGTAATGTGATGCACCAACTCTGGCTCCTACGCCAGTAGCCTGACAGTGAGAAACTACCAACATTAAGATAAATAGTCAAGGGCTTCCCTGGTGGTGCAGTGGTTGAGAGTCCGCCTGCCGATGCAGGGGACACGGGTTCGTGCCCTGGTCCGGGAGGATCCCACATGCCGCGGGGTGGCTGGACCCGTGGGCCATGGCCACTGGGCCTGTGCGTCCGGAGCCTGTGCTCCGCAACGGGAGAGGCCACAGCAGTGAGAGGCCCGCATACCGCAAAAAAAAAAAAAAAAAAAAAAAAAGATAAATAGCCAAGCTAGAATTCCATAAACAGGGGGATCATGTAACTTACCTAAACAGAGGCACTTTTGAGAGTGAAAGAGGCAGCTGTTGGTGACCATGCTGGGACAGCAGGCATAAGCCAGGTCCACCCACCACCCTGGCACTGAGATCCCCTGAGCATAAACACCACCAGGACAAAGGAAAATACTTACCGGTCACAGCTCTGGGATTGTACTGATATGCACCTGCAGAGAAGAGATTGCAGCTCAGTTATTGCCATGGTCCTAAAGGCACTAATTTCTCACTAAGCAAGAGAAATCCTGGACAATTTGGCTCCCATCTTAAAGCCTTGAGAGAGTCACGGCTAGCAAAACCAGCCTCACTTTAGCACAGAACCAGGGTCATTGATTTGATTGATGCTGGGCCATGCTTAAGAATCAGATACGCTCTTAGAGAAGATGCCGATTACCGAGCGCTCCCCCATCCCACACATTGTGATTCCAGATCAAGGAAAGCTTCCTCTGGCCTCCCATGTCGGGAGGAGGAAGATCTTATTCTGATTCTTGGCAAAGGCTCTGCCATGTGAATTAATATGGGGAGGCTTGTCACATGTAGAAGACAGGCTTTCTCTCCCTGCTGAGCTGAACCAGGGTGGAGCACAGAGAACCAAGGCTGTGGCAGAGAGCAGGAGGCAGAGGGCTGCTCAGTCATCCCGACTTTGGTTTGGATGGTGTGATGCGATCGGCTCGCTCAGGATCTGCGACTCAGAAGCAGCCTGTGGGAGCTGCCCTCTCCTCCAGCACGCAAAGCCAGCACTAACCGGGTGGGTCCTGCGAGGCCGAGGTGGTGTGTTCTGGAGCCTTGGCTGTTGTCTGAGCTGGCACTTGGGAGGGCTCATTATTGACTACCCCTGTGGTCCCTGCAGAAGGAGCTTTGGATGGCATCAGCCTGGAGCCTGGTCCAGTAGCCAGCCTTGTGGCCACTGTGGTGTCTGACTTGGAAGTAAAAGCTGGCTCTGCAGGGAAGTGCAAGACATGGACAACGAAAATATTGAGAACAGTGTCTTTTCTCGGCTTTGGAAGAGAGTGTACTAACACCGGCTCTCGTGAGCCTGACCCGGCCAGCCCGCCCCCAGCAAACTCCTCCACAGCTCTGGGGGAAAACCCCTTGAGTGGGTAACATCTTCATCCATCTAGAATGGCCAAGGGGCTTTTGAGGATGCTAGAGGATTTATGGCTATTTATCATGGGGCACATAAACTAACCATCCCAAAGATCTGAGTAGAACCAGGCACTAGAGAAGTGTTTACTAGGAGACCCAGCTCAGATAAACAGTGAAACTGTACGGGCCAAAAGACATTGGGATGCTGATTTTAGTTTACTTTTTACATGTTTGCACAAAACATTTGAAATCAGGGAAACCTGAGATTTGCCCTGAGGGACGTGTCCTGGCTTGGCCCCCATCTCGGGGAGGGTGGGCCACCTGCCTTGTGTTTAGGTCCTTTACCTCCCCATCCCTCACTGGCCAACAGCTGCCCCAAAGTGTAAAGTGTGGTGGCACAACTCTGCTGTTCTCTTTCTGTGAAAAATGGGTCTTCCACTGTGACAGTACGGTGCTTAGGAGCCCAGCCCTGGAGCAGAGGGTGCGCAAGCGTGGCTGTGAGTCCCACATCCCGGGCTGTCGGGCCATAGAGTCGGGCCGCTTCCCCATGCTCTCCCAGCCACCTGGGCAGAGCATGGGTGGGCACCCGTGGCCATGGCGCCCACCTGGGAGATCAATCTCATGTCTGAGGTTTCACTGTGCAGCTGCGTCTGCCAAGTGTTTGGGGCATGAAGGCAAGGCTGGGGGAGGCCACCAGAACCAGGTGTGACTTGGACCAAAGGGATTCTGGGTACTCCAGCCCCTTCCTTCTGTTTCTGATCGGCTAAGTAACTGGGAGGAAACCTTGCTCCCGCCTCTCCATCCTCCCTTCAGCAGTGGTTCTCAGCCTTGCGCACCTAAGTAAGGGTCCCCAGGGGAGCTTCTAGAACCCTAATTCCCAGATGCTCCCCAGACCACCCAGAGATCTAAGGAGATTTCAACGAGCATCCACGGTTAAGAACCGGCTTTCCAGGGAGGCGGCCTGAGCAGCACCGTCAACCACAGTGGGATGGCTGTGCCTGGAGGGAAAGGAGGAGACGGGGACCAGGAAAAGCCTCACAGTGGGTAATGGGCCACAGAAAACCAGGAGTCAAGAGAAGGTATTAGAGGATACAGCGCACGTTGTCCCAGGATGTTCAGCCTCCAAGAGCTCGGATTTTCAGGACGGTGATCAGGATGGTGCTGAGGAAATTGGGGTAGAGTTTACCTAAGACTCGGTGGAAATGCAGAACCCTGGCAGCTTCGTGCAAGCGTCTGAACTAAAGCAATCACAGGTTATTGGGAGACGGCTCTGCGTGGGTCTCTCCCGGTTCTGCACATCTTGCCAGCAGGGCACTGACGGCCCTTTCTTGGCACCGTCTTTTCAAGGATGCTTAGATGGCCTTGGAAGGTGGAGACAGTGCCTCCCCCTGGAACACAGGGCAAACATGTTCATGCCAGCAGTGAAACACTCAGGTTCCTGCTCAGGTTTCCCCTCCAGTGACGTAGGCTGCCCATACGGGCATCTGTTTAGGCCTGCTTAAGGCATGTGGGGACGAGGGACTTGATGAAACCTGCTGCCGGTCCTGCTGCCTGTGGTGCCGGGTAGGAACGTCCTCCATCTCTGACCCAGGAGGGTCAGGTTTTCTGCCAGCGCCCATGAGACCTGGGAAGGCTGACGTGCAAGGCATTCAGAACCTCAGACCCTCCCCTGTTCTTGAGGCTACGTTTCTACCACAAAGTGTGATCTGGCCTATTAAGAGTGGATTTTAAACCGTTATTAATTATGTACCTGTGAAGCCTGGCTATCAAGCTACTTTGGTTTAAAAGTGAAAATGAAACTAATGTCAATCCTCATTCTTGACGTGAATAAGAGGTGTTTATAGTGGGACCCTGGCAGTGGTCCACGGATCTGAGGGTTCTCTGTGGACCGGATGGCATCAGGGGATGAGAGTCCGGAGAGAGTCTGTGACATTCCTACCTTTCCCAGAAGGGTTGGGGCTGTCTGGCTCTGGGGTCACCCCTGTCGGTGCTGCTGTAGAGGGTGGCCTTTGGTGAGTCAGGGAGGGGTCTCCTAGAGAGAGGATAACCACATGGTGTTTATGATCCTGAGGGTGGAACCTGGTGTGGCTTCAGAACTGGATGTAAATAAAAAATAAATATATAAATTTAAAGTGGACACGTCTGGCTCCCTAGGCTAGGCCAGAAGCACAAGAGATAAACAAGCATCAGGTCTGCAGTTCCTATTGCAAACAGACTGCACACTATTTTTTTCTAGCCTTTCAAAAAGATTGCGTAAGTTAAGTATCACACGTGTTTTATTTTTGGCTGGGATGCTAGCAGCGATATCAACTCAGCTTTATAACGCTGGCTTTTGCATGGGAAAATAAATGATTACTCAAGGGATTGTTTTTGGCACAAGAGGTTGGGGAAAATAATGGAGGCAGCTGTTAGTGGTAAAAGGTGGGGGCTTTGGGGATGAGACCTAAAGGTTCCTCCAGTCTTTGGGTTCTAGAAGTCTACGATTCCAGGCCTCACCCCCTTCTTTCCTCTCCCCTTCCGCCTGCACCCCGCCCTGTTCAGTTCGCCATCCTCGATTCATTCACCCAGAGGAATTGGAACTTTGAAGAAACAGTCACTTTCCCTACAGTGGAAAGCCCTTATTTTTGCCCCTGGACTATGGTTCCAGTGGGTCCCTGGACTAGACCGAGGAAGACACCTGTGTTCTCCCTGAAGTTACTGTTCAGACCTGTCCTCACCCAGCTCATCCCTCCAATGGCCCCAGGATGCCGTGGGCGCCATGTTCCCAGCCCAGCTATTCCTCTACAACAAGCAGAAGGCTCCCTCCTTGCCCGGCCTCTGATGCCTGCATGGTGGCCACGCAGGGGGAGGGGAAGGGGTACAGGGCGATCTCAGCGCTACAGATTCAGTACACATTCAAAAAGCCAGAGGGAGTCTGGCTTTTCAAGGAGTCCCCCAGCTGTGAGTTTGCTGTTGAACAGCCCCGCTTGTCTGCTTTCCCCAGAGAGGAGTGGCGAATTTTCACAAATACTACGTGAGAAAGTATCACGGCTGGACATGCACCACGTGTGCAATAAATGTTTGTTAAATCATCATTCTCTTGGAAGACCACAGATTAACCTTTCCTTTTCTAGAGTACGGGGCTGAGTATTCCTGAAAATAGCACTATTGGCTTCCACTCCAAGATTGTTTGACTTCTGGTGTGGTTATCCAGCTGTGGATGGTTTAAAAAAAAGGGATTCTGGAGATCTTTCCTCACACTCAGTCTTGAGCTCTGGCGGGACCCCAGACATGATAACTGGGCTAAGGAGGTCTCTGCTCTGTGGGTCTCTGCACTGCTCTCTGGGGAGGAGAACGGGGAGTGATTTCCTTGCAGGCTGTCTCCCAGGGAGGAAACGGAAATGCTCTCTGGGAAACAAGCATGCTGTGAGCACACACCTTTGTCTGTAGCCAAATTCTTGCTTCTATGATCTTAAAGCACTGAGGTAAAAATAGTTAATATTTACCAGATTTCTCTTAATCCTCCTACAAGCCACAATGTTGACATCAGCTCCATTTTCTAGATTAGGAACAAAGAGATCCAAGACATTAAGGCCCTCACCCCAGGTCTCACGGATGGTTTAGTGGCAGAGCCAGGACTTGAACCCAGAACTGTGTGACCCCAAAGCCCATGTATTTCCACCTCCCGGAGGTGTGTTTAGAAGCCCATTGGTTTATTTAGTCTCAGTCCTCAACCCAGATGTCAAGGCCACCTCATTCTGCTGCCCACACTGCAGTCTGCTCTCTGCGTGGCCTTGGCAAAAGGGGCGGAGGGACAGTGCACTTACTGATGCACTTGAGATTGGGAGTGGTCCAGTGGGCGATGTTCAGAGTCTTGTTAAACACGCACTCGGTCAGGCTGGAGGTCCCGGCTTTACGCTTGAAGCCAGAGTTACAAACATACCGCTCCCTGGAGTTGAGGTTGTAACTCTTGACCCAGATGTCTGCATGTTTCACAGATGTGGGAGCTGGGCACGTGATGCCTGCAGAAGTGCAGATGAGAGGGGAGAGGTGAAGAGATTTCAGCTTGCTCCGAGGGAACACTTGGGTGGTAGTCAATAACTTTATAGTTGGGGTCTGGATTATCGTAGGGGCCCCTGGGGATACACCTCAGATTCCAAGCATGTGGAAGATGTTGAGGAAGGGCCCCCACTCTCTAGAAGCTGTCCAGAATCTTGCCTCAAGTACCAGCCATTCAGCATAGCTAGATACCAGGGGTCATCAATAGAGACCCCTCTCTCTTGCCCTCCACTCCCATCAGTCTCCAGCCTCAGTATCTCTTAGCCTCTGGATTGCTATCCCTACAAGCCTTTAATCCATTTCCACAAGGCAGCCGGCATCATCTTCAGATGACTTCAAGTTTGATGACTTCACTCTTTCTCGGTTGCCCACTGCTCTTAGAATAAAAACTAAAATCAAGGCTCTGCTGGACCCGGCCCTGTCTGCCTCTCCAGCTACTCTTCCCTCTGGCCTCTGGTCCCCCCATGCCTCTCACCATGCACCTCCCCCGCCTACTCCTGGCTGGCCATCTCCTGCCACCCTTCTTAGCTTAGTTCATCATCGCTTCCTCAGGAAAGCCCTCCCTCAGCCCCACAATCAGAATAGCTGTTGGCATTAACCAGGACCCCGCGGGGTAACCACTGGCCATAGATGAAAGGCTACACCGATGAGGACTGGAAGAATATTAGTCGTGTATATATTATATACTGTTTTAAATATGTGAAATACTTCATAATAAAAAAGTGGGGGAGGGGACTTTAAAATACCCTGCCACCGGAAGTGAGAAACCTTGGCTGACCACAGGGCAAGAGAGGGCTAAACCATGCCAAGGGTGGGTATTCAGTGCTTTGGCTGCTAAATGAATGTGAAAAATGTAGGAGATCCTAGAATTAGGAATTTTCTCCTTTCTCTGGGCAAGTTAGGGCAGCTTAGGGTAAAATTGAAGCCGAGAAGACTTGTGAGGCCATTTGGGAGGATTCTGGACAGGCTTTTGGGAGACAAGACACAAGTCACTCCCAGCAGACTGTGAATGTGACAAAGTGCACGTGGAGTGAAAAATAAGATACGTTTTATCAGAAGAATGTTACCAAAAGAAGGTAAGAGCCAGAACTAAAACAATTAAAGTTTTCTTAATAATTGCCCCCTTCTAATTCGTTGGAAGTTGAAAGATTTGAGCAAGATTTAGACCCTAAGATTTTCTTTGTATGAAACTTGATGGCTAAAACCAGTGTCCTGGGGTTTGCCCCATCCTGGACCTTCATTTCATTTCCGAGGCACCTGTCTGTAGATAGATGCTGAATAGATCAGCAATCAGCTCCATAGCTGGTCTAGTGCTGTTAGCATGACACCTAGTGAAGTCCTTTGTTCTCATATCTGAGTTTGGGAACAGGCTAGGATCAGACAGTGCTAGTCTGAAAGTCTGCTGATTTAGCCACCTGAGAGTACTGGGAACAGCCCAGCTCCCAAATGGATGAGGTGGGCTCAGTCACCTATCCGGATGAGATGGTGTCCTATCCAGATTAGAGCCTGTGCTACGCCCGGAGGGGGACAGAGTCTGGAAAATGTGACCATCTTCCACAGTTTTGCATGACGTGCTGAGGATGCTGGATTCCAGAACATGAATCTTCATCTGCCTTGGAAAATGTCTCTGTCTTCACCCGTGTGTCCTGGTGGTGCTGAGTTCCTTCTACAGCCTTCGAATAAGCAAGCCAGTCTTGTTTGATTTACCCCAACAGAACCTGTGCCTGCTTCCTAGAAATCCGAACCTTCCTCTGGTCGGGCAGGATCTGGGGTCAGCTTTGACTAGCCACGGGCCCCCCAAATAGCAGCTTTCACCATCTTTCTCACTTCCTCCCTGTGGACTGGGCCGCCTCTGTCCAGAACCCTAGCTTTCTGGACTAGGGACTGCCCCTCTGCCGGTCTTGTCCATCTTCTCCTCCAGAGGGCATCCCCTGGATTTCCACACTCCCCAGCTGCTGGCCTAGGTTTGGATGTCAGAGAATGACTGCCAGAATCACCAGGACACTTACTCACCTGACTCTCAGCGTCACCACCACCTGGACCCCTTATGCCACATCCTGCTGGCCAGGTGGGCCTCTTTAGATATCAAAATCACAAGCAGCCATCTCCAGGGACTTCCCTGGTGGTCCAGTGGTTAAGACTTCGCCTTCCAATGCAGGGGGTGCGGGTTCGATCCCTGGTCGGGGAGCTAAGATCCCACGTGCCTCGCAGCCAAAAAACCAAAACATAAAACAGAAGCAATATTGTAACAAATTCAGTAAAGACTTTAAAAATGGTCCACATCAAAAAAAAAAAAAATCTTAAACCAAAAAAAAGAAGGAGCCATCTCCAGATTCAGAGTGTGGTTGGAACCATCCACGGTCAAGTGCCCGGCAGCCTGCAGACAGGCCAGCCCACTGCTGGGGCAGCTGTCAGACCCTCCCCTCCTGCTTCAGGCTCTGTCACTGAGGTGTCAGCATCCTCATACCGGAGCCCACCTGAGCTCGGTGGGTCAGTCACTCCAGGCTTTACTTTGGTCTCCCTAGTCTCAAGAGGGAAAATGGATTGTTTGCTTTTTGTTCTTAATCCAACCCCTGACTCTTCTTTTAAAGCCCCATTGACATCTAATGCTAGATTTTAAAAACTATAACATACAGCTTGCCGTCCTTTATCACTCCATCCTGATGGTGACAACGTTCTCTTTTCGCTTACGGGGCTTCTATAGTGGGCTCAAACATTTTCATTTTCTTTTCAATGAGATCATAAGATAATCGTTATTTCAATGTACCACTTTTCTAAAAAAAATTTTTCCTACTAATTTGTATGAACAAAGTTCATAGTGAAGAGAAGAAATCTGGCTGTTTAGGTTTACTTCCTTCATCTTCCTCTCTCTCCCATCTGGTCTTTGAGTTGTACCTCTTTCGCCTGAATCCCTTCCCAAACGTTTTTATTTGCCGTGTAGTCCTCAAGTTCAGCTTAATCCACTGATTCTAATTTCAAATGATGTTCTTTTTTAAAAAATATTTATTTATTTGGTTGCACCAGGTCTTAGGTGCGTCAGGAGGGCTCCTTAGTTGCAGCTCCAGGGCTCCTTTAGTTGTGGCTCACCAGCTTCTTAGTTGCAGCACATGGTCTCCTTAGTTGCGGCATGCAAACTCTTAGTTGCGGCATACACGTGGGATCTAGTTCCCTGACCAGGGATCGAACCCAGGCCCCCTGCATTGGGAGCATAGAGTCTTATCCACTGTGCCATCAGGGAAGTCCCTCAAATGATGTTCTGAATCTATTGATCTTTCCTCGGCCACCTTTTTTCAGTCTTCACTGTTTTCTGTGTTGTTTTCAGATTTGGGATTTTTGTCAGCAAATTGTTCTACATCTTCTAAGTCTTAAAATACTCCCCTCCATTTAGGGCAGCGGCTTTCAACTTTGAGTATCTGTGGCACTCTCTGAAATAAAACATTTGTGCCCTCCCACTCAAGGGGATTTAAAACATTGAGGCAATGGCGACCGTGCCAGCAAGTTATAAAGAGCCACTGCCACAGCATAAGGGTATCCATGCTAATGTGTAACTCACTTGGTCATCCTTCGGGGCTGGCTGCTATGTGGGTGGGATAGTTTATTGCATATAAAAGTACCTAAGTTTATGGTGTATATAATAATTCAGAGTTCTTACAGCCTTCAGTAAATATGCAGTCTTCTCTGTGGTGGTTTGGCTTCACCTTAGATTCATAGCAGGTAGTACCCCTCCCTGCTCGACACCCCTTCTGCCAAACATTGTCATTGCCGGTATATTCACTTGAGCAACAGTGAATTTTACACACTGATCAGGAAATGTGCTGTGAACACAGTTGAGGACCTCTGTTTTACAAGGCAAAGCATGCTGGGCCAGATCCTGAGTGAATGAGTAGTGACTTCTTGTAGCATCCGTAGATTTTCCTCCCAAGCCCATCTCTGCTGTTAAACCTGAGGGCAAAGGTCTGAAGTCACTGTCATCCCTCCTTTTCTTCCTGATTCTCTACTGGAACCAGTCATCAGTGAGTAAGACAAACTCAACCCAGGGTCCTCACTGTTGGAGGAAGAAGTTACAACTATGGAAATGGGGAGGGGACGACTGGAATGCACCCTGTGTTGCTGGGATAGAAATGGGGTTGGAGGTGTCAGGATGTAATCATAGTGTGTGTGTACACGTCTTTGTATATGTGATTCTGTGTGTACACGTGAGTGTGTGCGCACACGCTACCTGTGTCCTCTGACAGTGCCTGGAAGCAATGACATATAAGCAGAAAACATATTTAGTACCAAGATCTTGGTCTCCGCTAAAAGGAAACTCAGCTTCTTGGAGAAAAGGCTGACCCGGGGCCGGGAGAGGGAAGGCACAAGGTGAGCGTGGAATATCTGGTACCAGAAAGTAGGGAAGGGCTTAGAGAATGATGGCAACATGTCAAAAGGATTTGGTGGCCAGGTTGAACTGGCTATTGCTGGCCAATCTGGGACCATCTGAGTGTCAAAACAAATATACTAACAGATTAAGGAATAAAATAAAACAAAACTCGTCTGTGCTAATATAAATAAATAAAGGACTAATAACTAAATAGGGGAGAAGAGAAAGCCTTCAGTATAATGCTAAGTAATAAATATAGACAGGATGATGGAATAAGAAAAAGGGACAATGGATGCAAAAATGAGGGACATAGTATTTACATAGTGTGGCAGATTTGCCCTGCGTCAGTTTAGCTGAGCTGGACACACACGCCCTAAATTCCCCTCCCTGCACGGTGTCCAGTTAGCCTGTGACAAAACAAAGGTTTTATGTTCAACCTGGAAGGAGGGCAGGAGCATCCATGTTCCTTTGCACTTGAGAGACGGGGGCCGCTGCCGCTCACGCACTGTCACTTATCTGCAGGCTCCCTTGGGTGACCAAACAGCTCCTCCAGCCCCGTGACTCTTTGCTGCAGCTTCTCCCACCTTTGGGCCAGGTGTGTATCTACTGCCATGATGAGGAGCACCAGCTTCTGCTGGACACGCTCCTCGTGGAAGCTGGAGTCTCGGAGGGAAGGTGAAAGACCAACATGGGATCCAGCTTGGCCTCACGGCTCCCAGGTGGCTCTTGCTTCCCCCACTTCATGACCATCTTCCCACTCAGACCGTGGCCTGGAGGCTCCGGCTCCAGACATAGAAAGAACAGCTCACCTAGATGGTAACCGGCTCCCACAGCTGCACAAGGTGGTTCTGCTCTTCTTAGATTCTTAGGACCACAATCCTGACTGGTACATAGAGTCCTAAAGAATCTTCCCACAATTAGTTACTAGTTACAATGGGGAAAATGGTAACTATATTGGAGAAAGCTGACAAACACCACCTGAACCAAGTAATCACAAGTAATATCACCAACACTTGGACAAATAGCTGTCATATCCCTCCTGATCCGATTCACTGGCAAGGACACAAGCATCACATCTGTGGTCTCTCTCCCCCAAATCCATAACTGGAATCTAACCACGAGGAAACACCAGATGAACCTAAACTGAGGGACATTCTGAAAAGTAGTTGGCCTGTATTCACGATCAAGAAAGATCAAGAGGGACTTCCCTGGTGGCATGGTGGTTAAGAATCCTCCTGCCAATGCAGGGAACATGGGTTCGATCCCTGGTACGGGAAGATCCCACATGCCGCGAAGCAACTAAGCTCGAGTGCCACAACTACTGAGGCCCTCATGCCTAGAGCCCGTGCTCTGCAACAAGAGAATCCACTGCAATGAGAAGCCTGTGCACCGCAATGAAGAGTAGCCCCCGCTCGCAGGAACTAGAGAAAGCCCACATGCAGCAACAAAGACCCAACGCAGCCAAAAAAAAAAAAGGCAGAGGGAATGTTCCAGACTGAAAGAGGCTAAAATGTGACAACTAAATGTGATACATGGTCCTGGATTAGATCCAGAATTAGGAAGAAAACAGCTAAAAAGGACATTAGTGGGACAATTGACAAAATTTGAAGATGGACGGAGCATTAGATAATAATATTATGTCAAGATTAAATTTCCTAATTTTGATAGTTGTACTATGATTATGTGGAGTGCTGTTTTTTAGGAAGGTATGTAAGAGAATGTGTTCTTAGGAAACATACTGATATATATAAGCATAAAGAAGCATAGTGTCACCAACTTAGTTTTAAATGCTTCAGAAGAACATGCACGTGTATAATAAATGTAGATTTATTTAGAGAGAGGGGGAATGGTAAAGCAAATGGGGAAAAATGTAAACAGCTGGCGAATCTGGGTAAAGGATGTTCCGAAGGTCTTTGTACTATCTTTTCAACTTCATGGTAAGTTTGAGGTTGTATCGGAATAAATAAGTTAAAAAATAAGTATCCAAAGAAAAACCACCTGATGAGTGGCACTTGGGGCCCTTTCTTTGAGATTTCCTCTTGAAGGAAACTCTATGAGCCCTTGAGAACTCAGACCAAGATTACCTTTTGGTCAGGAAGATTTTAATTATTTCCCTAATTGTGGTTTTCATGGTGCCAACCTCCCCTCTTTTCCTGTCCTCTCTCCACACCTTTTAGAGTTTCTTCCTCATTTCCTGGGGCCAGTAGTGGTGCTTCCGCTCTTTCTACGTTGGTCATGATTGTAGCGTTAGTCTCCATCATGGCCACATTGGAGGCCTTGCTCTGCTACATCAACTCTGCTCCTTACTGCCTTCATCACCAAAACCCCCTGGAGGGCCTGTTAAAACACAGGGTGCTGGGCCCTCTTCCCGGAGCTCCTGAGTCAGTAGGTCCAGGGCAGGGGCCAAGCACCTGACTTTCTTTTTTTTTTTTTTTCGTTTGTATGTTTTAAATTTTATTTTATTTATTTTTGGCTGCATTGAGTCTGCGTGGCTGTGTGTGGGCTTTTCTCTAGTTGCCGCGAGCGGGGGCTACTCCTCGTTGAGGTGCACAGGCTTCTCATTGTGGTGGCTTCTCTTGTTCCAGAGCATGGGCTCTAGGCGTGCAGGCTTCAGTAGTTGTGGCATGTGGGCTCAGTAGTTGTGGCTCACGGGCTCTAGAGTGCAGCCTCAGTAGTCATGGCGCACGGGCTTAGTTGCTCCGCGGCATGTAGGATCTTCCTGGGCCAGGGCTCGAACCCATGTCCCCTGCATTGGCAGGCAGATTCTCAACCACTGTGCCACCAGGGAAGCCCCGAGCATCTCACTTCCTAACAAGCTCCAGGTGATGGTGATGCTCCTGGTCCAGGGACCATGCTCTCTGGTATTTACAGGTGCATGAGTCTCTTGGCATCACAGCAAGTTACAATACTTTTCAGCACACACATTAACACTTTTTGTTCATACTTTTCCAGGTCATGGTATTGATTCTATCAATGAGGATTTCTTTTACAGGTTCTTCCTGGTGTGCTTTTCTGAATTTCTGTTCTAATACTTTATTTTATTCTTTTTTTTTTTTTTTGCAGAACGTGGGCCTCTCACTGTTGTGGCCTCTTCCATTGTGGAACACAGGCTCTGGACGCACAGGCTCAGCGGCCATGGCTCACGGGCCCAGCTGCTCCACGGCATGTGGGATCTTCCCAGACTGGGGCACGAACCCATGTCCCCTGCATCGGCAGGCGGACTCTCAACCACTGCACCACCAGGGAAACCCTAATACTTTATTTTAATTAAAAAATTTTTATTTTAATTTTTTGATGGCACCACACGGCACGTGGGATCTTAGTTCCCCAAGCAGGGATTGAACCCACACCCCCTGCATTGGAAGCACAGAGTCTTAACCTCTGGACCGTGTTCTAATACTTTTTAATTGGATCTAATTCCCCCACCTCCATCTCAAAAATGTTGTGTGGGGCTTCCCTGGTGGTGCAGTGGTTGTGAGTCTGCCTGCCGATGCCGGGGACACGGGTTCGAGCCCCGGTCCGGGAAGATCCCACATGCCGTGGAGCGGCTGGGCCCGTGAGCCATGGCCACTGAGCCTGCGTGTCCGGAGCCTGTGCTCCGCAACGGGAGAGGCCACAACAGTGAGAGGCCCGCGTACCGCAAAAAAAAAAAAAAAAAAAAATTGTGTGTGTGTGCGTGTGTGTGTGTGTGTGTTTACCTTGGCAGTACCACACTATAAAATCTTAAATTAAATCTCAAATTTTTGCTACCAAAATCTTAAATCTGCATCTGGGGGGCTTTGCCGTATGTTAACGGAGCTGGGGAAATACTTAGAGATGGAGGGGTGGGGTGAGTGGAGAGGAATAACCATAAAACTCAACTCTGAAAACATTTGACAATGGACCAGAATGGATAGTGTCATAAAGATACTAGACTTCGCTCTATGATAAAATGTTCCTTCCTTCTGAGGGAGCCCGAATCGACCTTGGATCTTTGGACGCCTCAGGTTATATCACTGGTGACTGGATGGCCTCCATCCAGCCACAGACTAGTAACTAGAGAATACAAGAGATGTGAGGTCCCCAGTGGAGGAGGCTAGGCAAAGACTGGATTTAGTTGGCAGGAGTGTATTTAACTGGTTTTTCCTCACCTGCCCCTTTCCTTCCTTATGCCAGTTCTGCTCTTTGGAGCTGACAGCATTGTTGTACTGGGCCTGGAAGAGCCTGTGATATCACAGAGTCAAGTGCTGAGTCTCTGGGGGACTGATGACCTCTGCCATGGGTTATTCTGAAGCCTCGGAAGGGAGAGAGAGCCTGAGAACCCCTACCTCACCCCAAACACCATACACATGGTGATTCACAAGACCAGGCCATTTCCTTGGGATTGCAAAGACAACTTGCTCAAAGCTGTGTTTGTCTTTTTGTGATTGGCTTATCTCAGTTAGCATAATGTTCTTAGCATAATCCATATTGTAGCATATTGCAAAATCTCCTTCCTTTTTAAGGCTAAATAATATTGCACTGTATGTGTATACCACATTTTGATTATCCATTCGTCTGTTGATGGACACTTGGATTGCCTCCACAATTTAGTTATTGTGAATAATGCTGCTATGAACATGGGTATACAAATATCTCTTTAAGACCCTACTTTCAATTAATTTGGGTATACACCAGAAGTGGAATTGCTAGATCATATGGTAAGTCTATTTTTTAATTTTTTTAGGAGCTGCCATACCATTTTCCAACAGTGACTGTACTAATTTACATTCCCACCAACAGTGCACAAGGGTTCCAATTTTCTAAATCCTTGTCAACACATTTTTTTTTTTATTAACAGTCATCCTAATGGGTATGAGGTATATCTCACTGAAGCTTTGGTTTGCATTTCCCTAAAGATTAGTGATGTTGAGAATCTTTTCATGTACCCATTGGCCATTTTTATATCTTCTTTGGAGAAATGTATATTAAAGTCCTTTACCTATTTTTTTTTTTTTTTTGCGTTACGCGGGCCTCTCTCTGTTGTGGCCTCTCCCGTTGCGGAGCACAGGCTCCGGACACGCAGGCTCAGCAGCCATGGCTCACGGGTCCAGCCGCTTCGCGGCATGTGGGATCCTCCCGGACCAGGGCACGAACCCGTGTCCCCTGCATCAGCAGGCGGACTCTCTACCACTGCACCATGAGGGAAGCCCCCTTTACCCATTTTTGAATCAGGTTATTTGTTTTGTTGTTATTGTTGAGTTTTAGGAATCTACATATTCTGGGTATTAATCCCTTATCATATATATGAATTGCAAATATTTTCTCCCATTCTGTGGGTTGATTTTTACTTTCTTGATAAGGTCTTTAATGCAAAAATTTTTGATATTTTCATAAAGTCCAATTTGTCTATTTTTTCTTTGGTTACCTTTGCCTTTGGTATCACATGCAAAAAATCATTGCCAAATCTAACATCAGGAAGCTTTTGTCTTATGTTTTCTTCTAAGAGTTTAATTGTTTTAGGTCTTACTGATCCATTTTGAGTTAATTTTTGTATGTTATATTAGGTAAGATCCTACTTTCATTCTTTTGCATATAGATAGCCAGTTTTCCCAGCACTATTTGGTGAAAAGACTGTCCTTTTCCAGTTGAATGGTCTTGGCACCCTTGTCAAAAATCACTTGGCCATAAATGCAATGGTTTATTTCTGGGCTGTCTATTCTATTCCATTGGCCCGTATGTCTTTATGCCAATACCACACTGTTTTGATTACTGTAGCTTTGTAGTAAGTTTTGAAGTCAGGAAGAATGAGTCTTCCAATCCATCTATTTATGTCTTCTTTAATTTCTTTCAGCATATTTTGTAGTTTTCATTGTATAATTCTCTCACTTCCTTGACTAAGCTTATTCCTAAGTATTTTTATTCTTTTTGATGCTATTGAAAATGGAATTGTTTTTGTAATTTCCTTTTCAAATTGTTAATATATAGAAATGAGACTGATTTTTGTGTGTTTACTTTGTATTCTGCTCCTTTGCTGAATTGATCTATTCAAATATTTGTGTGTGTGTGTGTGTGTGTGTGTAATCTTTAGAGTTTTCTACATATAAGATCATACCATTTGCAAACTGAGATAATTTTACTTCTTCCTTTACAGTGTAGATGCCTTTTATTTCTTTTCCTCGCCTAATTGCTCTGGCTAGAACTTCCAGTACTATGTTGAATAGATGTGGTGAAAGTAAGCATCCTTTCCTTGCTTCTGATCTTAGAGGAAAAGCTTTCAGTCTTTCACCATTGAGTACGATGTTCACTGTGGGTTTTCATATATGGCTTTTATTATATTGAAGTAGTTTTCTTCTATTCCTAGTATTTTGAGTGTTTTTATTATGAAAGGGTATTGAATTTTGTCAAATGCTTTTTCTGCATTAATTGAGATGATTATGTGGTGTTTTCCTTTCATTCTGTTAGTGTGGTATATTATATTTATCAAGTTTCGTATGTTGAATCATCCTTGCATTCCACAAATAAATCCCACTTGGTCATGGTTTATAATCCTTTTAACATGCTGCTGAATTCAGTTTGCTAGTATTTTATTAAGGATTTCACATCAGTGTTCATAAGGGATATTTGTATGTAGTTTTCTTTTTTTTTTGGCTGCACTACGTGACTTGTGGGATCCTCGTTTCCCAACCAGAGATTGAACCCGGGCGCCCTGCAGTGGCATTGCAGAGTCCTAACCACTGGACTGCCAGGGAATTCCCTGTAGTTTTCTTTTCTTATTCTGTCTTTGTCTGGCTTTGGTATAAGGGAAATGCTGGACTCACAGAATGAGTTAGGAAGTGTTCCTTCCTTTTTAACTTTTTGGAAAAGTTTGAGAAGGATTAATATTAGGTCTTTTTAAAATGTTTAATAGAATTCACTAGTGAAGCTATTGGGTCCAGGGTTTTTCTTTGTCAGGAGATTTTTGATTACTGATCCTTACTAGTTATAGATTTATTCAAATGTTCTATTTCTTTATGATTTAGTCTTGGTAGGTTTTGTGTTTCTAGGAATTTGTCAGTTTCATATAGGTTATCTAATTTGTTGGTGTATAATTGTTCATTATACTCTCACAATCCTTTGTATTTCTGTAAAATTGGTAGTAATGTCCCCACTTTCATTTCTGATTTTAGAATTTGAGTCTTTGCTGTTTTTTTCTTAGCCCATCTAGCTAAAGGTAAGTCAATTTTGTTGATCTTTTCAAGGAACCACCTTTTGATTTCATTGATTTTCTGTATTTTTCTATTCTCTATTTTGTTTATCTCTGCTCTGATCTTTACTATTTCTTTCTGCCAGCTTTGGGATTACTTTGTTCTTTTCTAGTTCCTTGAGGTATAAAGTTAGGTTGTTGAGTTGAGATCCTTCTTATTTTTTTCTTATTTTTTAATGTAAGTGTTTATAGCTATAAATTTCCCCCATAGCACCACTTTCACTGTGTCCCATAAGTCTTGGTGTGTTTCTCTCTGCTTCTTTCTTACTTCCTCTTCTGAGACTCCCACAATGCATATGCTGCTGGTTTCCACAGGTCCTTTAGGCTCTGATCACTTTTCTTCAATCTTTCTTCTTTCTGTTTCTCAGACTTGATAATTTCTGTGGTCCTGTATTCAAGTTTGCTAATTCTTTCTTCTGCCTGTTCAACTCTGCCTTTGAATCTAATGAATTTTTCATTTGAGTTATTGTATTTTTCAGCTTCAGAATTTCTTTTTGGTTCTTTTTTAGATTTTCTGTATATTGATATTTCCATTTTGTTCATACATCATTTTCTTTGACTTTCTCCACTTCTTCCTTTAGTTTTTTTTTTAAGTTTTAAAAGTTATTAATTTATTTATTTATATAAATTTATTTATTTTATTTATTTTTGGCTGCATTGGGTCTTTGTTGCTGATCACGGGCTTTCTCTAGTTGCGGTGAACGGGAGCTACTCTTCATTGCAGTGCGCAGGCTTCTCATTGTGGTGGCTTCTCTTGTTGTGGAGCATGGGCTCTAGGCACGGGATTGAACCCGTGTCATTGGCAGGCAGATTCTCAACCGCTGCGCCACCAGGGAAGCCCCTTTCCTTTAGTTTTTTGAGCATCTTTAAGACAGTTGTTTTAAGGTGTTTGTCTAGTATATCTCCCATCAGGTCTTTTTCAGGGACAATTTCTGTTATTTATTTTTTCTTTTGAATGGGTTTTACTTTCCTGTTTCTTTCTATGACTTGTGACCTTTGGTTGAAACTGGACATTTGAATCTAATAATGTGGTCTATCCTACTCCAGGGTTTACTTTTTTCGTAATTAAAAAAAAATTGTGGGCTGTCTTTGTGCCAAGGGTCAGCCTGAGGTGTAAACCTAAGGTCTTCTTGGGTGTTTTCTGAACTTCTCCCTGGATTACACAGTCACTTTCTAATTTTCCCTGTATATACAGTTGTTTTTGAATGTCCTAGTCTTTCATGTCTGGGCCACAAAAGGGAAAACAAAGAAAAATGGAGTGGGGGTGGATAAAGAAGAGTGCTACCCCTTTAAAACCCCTGGGAGTCACTTCAGCTGGTCTGGGAGGGGCTGCGACAATGGGGGGAGGTACTATAGCAATGGTTGCCCAGCCCTTTGGTGGCACCTCTGTGATCAGAAGCAGCAATCATCCATCACAGCACAGATCCCTGATATTTTTAGGACAGGGTCCTTGTTGCCCATCCTGGCTCCAGCAAGCTGTATGCAAGCTGCTCTAGGAACACCTGCACAGCTTCCTGCCACATGGTTGGGGGTGGGTAGCTGCTACTGTGCTAAGAGCTGAAGTTGACCACAGGTGAGTGCAATTTACCATCCAGTTCTTCCTCTGAACCTTGCAAGCCTTCAATAGACTCCAGAGTTCCAAATAGTTACATCAGACAAATTCTGCCAGTGCAATTATTGTCTAAGTGGGGAAATAGATTCCAGATACTCCCTACTCTGCCATCTTCCCAGAATCCTCTCCATTTTACCCTGTTGTTTTGAATGTTATCCTGGATATACAATTCTAGGCAGATGGCTTTTCTTCCCAGCACTTGAAGCTTTCTGGCTTTTATTGTTGCTGTTGCTACTGAAAAGCCCACCTGTGTGCCTATTTATTGTTTCTTTAACAGTAATTGTCCTTTCTTTCTGGATACTTAAGATCTTCTCTTTGTCTTTGGTGTGCTGCAGATTCATTGCAATGGTTCTTGGTATGGGTTTCTTTTTTGTTTATCTTGTTTGGTTGTGTTTCCCAAATTTGATCTTTCGTGTCTTTGGTGGCTTTGATCAGTTCTGGAAAATACTCAGCTGTTATCTTCTTTAATGTCATTTCTTCTACTTTGTTCATATTTTCTTCTTCTGGAACTCTGATCATGTGATTCTCATTCTGTCTGTCTTAGTTAAGGCTGCTATAACAAAGTACCATAGACTGGGAGACAACACATGTTTATTTCTCACAGTTCTGTAAACTGGAAGTCCAAGAATGGGGTGCCAGCATGGTCAGGTTCTGGTGAGAGCCCTCTTCCTGGTTTACAGACTGCTGTCTTCTTGCTGTGTCCTCACATGGTGGGGGGAGAGAGAGAGAGAGAGAGCGAGAGAGAGCACGAGAGTGAGCACGCTCTGGTCTCTTTCCTATTATCAGGGCACTAATTCCATCAGGGTTCCACCCTCATGACCTCATCTAAACCAAATTACCTCCCAAAGGCCCCACCTCCAAATATCATCACATCTGGGATTAGACTTTCAGCACATGAATCTTGGGGGACACAAACACTCAGTCCTTAGCTCTAGCCTTCATATCTTTTAAACTCTCCTATTCACCATCTGAGTAACTTCTTCAGATCTGTCTTCTAGTTCACTGATTTCTCTTTAGCTGGCTGTAATTTGATGTTTAATTTCTGTTTTGATTTTTTTTTGAGTAAGGATTTGAATGTTGATTTTTTGCAGTTGATTATATCAGTTTATTGTTGACAAGTATTGATTAGAGTAGATCAATAATCATTTAGTCCCAGAAGTTGTATTTGAGTCAGGATAGTACTCTCCTCCTCAGCACCCTCTTCCTCTTCTGTACATTCCTAAAACACTTTTTACTGTGTGTTTATATATAAAAGTATATAAAATGTTTATGTGCAATTTAAGGAATAACCGTGAAAAGAAGACTCATGGAGAACAGTATGGAGGTTCCTTAAAAAACTAAAAATAGAATTACCATATGACCCAGCAATCCCACTACTGGGCATATACCCTGAGAAAAACATCATTCAAAAGGACACATGGGGCTTCCCTGGTGGCGCAGTGGTTGAGAGTCCGCCTGCCGATGCAGGGGACACAGGTTCGTGCCCTGGTCCGGGAAGATCCCACATGCCACGGAGCGGCTGGGCCCGTGAGCCATGGCCGCTGAGCCTGCACGTCTGGTGCCTGTGCTCCGCAACGGGGAGAGGCCACGACAGTGAGAGGCCCGCGTACCGCAAAAAAAAAAAAAAAAAAAAAAGGGACACATGTACACCAATGTTCACTGCAGCACTATTTACAATAGCTAAGACATGGAAACAACCTAAATGTCCAACAGGAGATGAATGGATTAAGAAGATGTGGTACATATATACAATGGAATATTACTCAGACATAAAAAGGAACAAAATTGGGTCATTTGTAGAGATGTGGATGGACCTAGATTCTGTCATACAGAGTGAAGTAAGCCAGAAAGAGAAAAACAAATATCATAAATTAAAACATATATGTGGAATCTAGAAAAATGGTACAGATGAACCTATTTGTAGGGCAGAAATAGAGACAAAGATGTAGAGAACAGACATGTGGACACAGTGGGGGAAGCAGAGAGTGGGACGAATTGGGAGACTAGGTTTGACATAAATACACTACCATGTGTAAAATAGATAGTGGGAACCTGCTGTGTAGCACAGGGAGCTTAGCTCCGTGCTCTGTGATGACCTAGATGGGTGGGATGGGGGGGGATGGGAGAGAGGTCCAAGAGAGAGGGGATATAAGTATACATATAGCTGATTCATTTCATTGTACAGCAGAAACTAACACAACATTGTAAAGCAATTTTACTCCAATAAAAAAAAAAGAAGACTCATGTACATATCAATCAGCTTAAGAAGTAGAATATTCTCAGTAACTTAGGGGCCACTGAGTACCCTCCCTATCTGTAGCCCCCTTTATCTCTCGAAGAGATGAACACCATACAGTAGTGATGTTTGTAATAATTATTCCCTTGTTCTTATTTATGGTTTTATACCATATAAATATTTCCATATAATATATAGTTCTTATATTTTTGAATTTTTTATAAGTTGAATCGTACTACATATATTCTTCTACATATGCTTCCATCACACAATGTTATGTTTTTTATTTATGATGATGCATGTAGCTGTAGTTTATCCACTTCTGGTATTAAATTATTCTGTTGTATGGCTATGCCACAATTTATCCATTTTACTGTTGTTAGACATTTGGATTGTTTCTAGTCTTTTTGCTATTACAAATAATAATGCTATGAATATTCTTGTGTAGGTACAAGGGATGCACATGGGAAAGTTTCTTTAGGGTATTTTCTTAACAATGGCATTGCTGGGACATAGCACATTATCTTTTTTTGTGTGTGTGTGTGGTATGCGGGCCTCTCACTGTTGTGGCCTCTCCCATTGCGGAGCACAGGCTCTGGAGCACAGGCTCAGCGGCCACGGCTCACGGGCCCAGCCGCTCTGTGGCACGTGGGATCTTCCCGGATCGGGGCACGAACCCGTGTCCCTTGCATCGGCAGGCGGACTCTCAACCACTGCGCCACCAGGGAAGCCCTTGGTTTCATTTTTGAAAGATACTTTTCCTGATTATTAGAATTCTGGCTTGACAGTTTTGTTTTGTTTTGGTACTGTAAAGATGTCACTCCATTTTCTTATGGCTTGCATAGTTTCTGATGAGGTCTACTGTAATTCTTATCTTTGTTCCTTGTGTATAATGTATCTTTATTCTTTTTATCATGATTTTCTCTTTACTTTTCAGCAGTTTGAATATGATGTGTCTAGCATGAGGTTTTTGGGGGTTTTTTTTGGCAGGGGGCCATTTATCCTTCTTGGTGTTCTCTGAGTTTCCTGGATATGTGACTGAATATCTTTTATAAATTTGGGGAAATTCTCAACTATTATCTCTTCAAATATTTCTTCTGCTCCATTCTCTTCTGTTTCTGGAATTCTGATTACACATATATTAGACTACTTTCTATTGTACCACAGCTCTTGGATACTCTTCTATGGGTTTTTTTTTTTCTTCCATTTTTTCTCTTTATGTTTCCGTTAGAGTAATTTGTACTGACCTATCTGCAAGTTTACTGATTCTTTTCTTGGCTGTGTGAAGTGTTCTGATAAGCCTGTCCAAGCCTTGCTTCATTTTGTTTTTTAAAAATTTTCTAACATTTCCATTTGATACTTTCTTATGATTTCCATCTCTCGGCTGAAATTCCCCATCTACTCGTGAATCCTGTCCATCTTTTTCACTTGAGCCTTTAACATATTAATGATAGTTAGTTTAACTTCCAGTCTGATAGTTCCAATTTCTCGGTCAACTCTGAGTCTTGTTTATTGCTCTGTCTCTTCATAGTGGGACTGTGCTATTGTCGCTTTTTTGTGTGTCTCATAATTTTTGATTGAATGCTGAACTATGTGTGTAGAACTGAGATAAATAGTATTTATGCCTGAAAATGTGAACACTTCTGCTAAACTGATGATGTGGGGAGGATTGAGTCAATCTAGTCAGCTGTTGAATTGGATTTGGATTTTGTTGTTGCTATGGTTACCTTCAGAACACCATTGGCTTCAAATTCCTCTAGTCTTATCTTGTGCTTAGGGTGGGGGCTAGAGTGGCAGAAGATTTTTCTCAGTGCTCCTGCCCCACCCTCATCTTTTGTCCTTTTCTATTTATCTAAACCACAGGGGTTATCCTTCCACATTCTTGCCCACCCCACCTTGAGCAGTTGACTGCTGTGTTTTTTACTTGGTGCTTGCTTGCCTGGATGTGATGGCATCAGGGGAAGTTCTCTGTGGTCTTCGTCCACCCTCACTCTTAGGCTGGCCCTGTGTGCTTGGCTCTCAGGGTTGGAGTTTTCAGCTATATTGCTTTTTCCTTTCATGGCAGCCAGCCTCTCCCTTGTATCTTTGACAGGTTTTGTGCATTAAAAAACTTCCTTCCTCTCATCTGGCAGCAGCAGTAGTGGACCTCCAGTGGTATTTATTGTAGGATCTTGACACAGGACCAAGTATATGTGGGGTTATTTATGGACTTGATATTCTGTTCCATTGATATATTTGTCTATTTGTTAATCTTGACACCAATACCATGCTGTCTTGATTACTATAGCTTTATAATAAGTCTTAAAGTCAGGTAGTGTAAATCCTCTAACTTTGTTAATTATTTTCAAAGGTGAGTTTCGTTCTTTACTGGGTTATAGAGTCAATATAACAATTTCTCAGTATATCAATTTCTAACTGGAAAAAAACAGCCTGCTGAAAGTTTGATTGGAATTGCATTAAATTTATAGATCAAGCTGGTGAAGAACTGACATCTTAGTAATATTGAGTCTTCTCAATATCCATAAACACAGTATCTTTCTTGATTTATTTACGTCTTCAGTAGTTTATCAGAAATTATTTTTAGTTTTCAGTGTACTAATCTTGTATAACTTTTGTCAGATGTATTCCTAAGTATTTCATATTTTTATTCCAACACAAATGGCATTATTTTTATTTCAATTTCTAATTGTTTGTTGCTAGCATTTTGTATACTGATATTTGTAAATTAATTGTGTACTCTGCAACTTTGCTAAACACATTCTAGTAGCATTTTTGTAGATTCCATAGGATTTTCTATGGAGATGGTCCCATAGAAATTTCATGATTCTTGGTTGTATTATTTTAGTGGTTGCTTTCGGGTTTATAGTATGTGTCTTTACCTCATCACAGCTTACCCTCAGGTGAAATTATACTACTTCACATATATAGTATAAGAGCCTTAAACAATATACTTTCATTTCTCTCTGCCCAGCCTTTGTGCTATTTTGTCATACATTTTGCTTCTACATATTTTATAAGCACCACAATACATTATTATTATTTTTGCTTTAAACAGTTGATTACCTATTTTATTGGCTATGGATTTTAATAGATGTTTGCTCTGTATTATTTATCATTTCTGGGTGTTTTTTTCAGCAGGAGAGTTTTTCAGAATACCTACTCTGTCATTTTGCTAAAAAAAGGAGTCTACTTTCTGTTGTGAACAGTCCTCAAAGATAGATAAATCCATGAATAATTGATACATGAATCCACAAGGGTATTAGTATACTGCAGCCAACCCAATCAGCCACATACTGGCCAGTAACTAACTTTACAAAGCTAGACTCTTTCACAAGTGCATTGGAGATAACACATTTGATTGCATCAATAACCTTTCATTTCAGAGGCCTTAAACACATCTTTTGATACTTCAATTATAATTTCTCTATATATTCTCTCATAACATTGTTCCCTAGATATTCAGTGTAAGCAAGTCTCACCTTGTTTACAATATTGTAAGCTCCTGAAGGTGGGGAATATATTCCTCTGGTACTCTTACAGCTCTAACTAAGCCCAGTATGTGATGGCTGTTTTCTCAAGTTAGTTACTAGCTTATGAATCTATAGAGTGGAATGGATGAAGTAATGGAAATGGGAGAAAATGTAAGATTCTGGCATTTTCAAAGCTCTTAAGTAGCAAAAAATATACATAACAAGTCCTAACAATCATTTAAATGAAGTCACCAAAATAGTTGTGTAGGGCCATACCTCTTTCACTTCTCAGAACCTGTGAATCAGACTTTTTTATCAAGTCAGTTTACACAGTCTAGTATGAGTAAGTAGCCCTGGCCTAGTCTTGCATCCAGAGTTCAAGGGTAGCAGGCCCCTCCCATTCTTCAAGGAAAGTCAGAATCCATTCCAGTATTTTCTTTCTCTTATTCTACCATTTAAATGCCTATAGAATGCTGACTGCTGTAGGATACAAAGACGTATAGGATATGGTTTCTGCTCTCAAGCTCTTTGTGACGCTAATGTCTCAAAAGCATAAAAGCCTCTCTGTGTTTGCAGTAATCCATTTTTCCTCATTATTTTTCTGGCTGAAACGCCAGCCAAGCCAACACATTTTTTTTCCTATTGGCACTCAGTGTAAGTACCAACCACAGCCAGGTCATGCCCTTAACTCATCAATTCTCTTCTCTCTCAGGCTCATTCACCGAGCTTCTTTTTTTTTTTTTTTTTTCAGTACGCGGGCCTCTCACTGTTGTGGCCTCTCCCGTTGTGGAGCACAGGCTCCCGACGCGCAGCCTCAGCGGCCATGGCTCACGGGCCCAGCCGCTCCGCGGCATGTGGGATCCTCCGAGGCCGGGGCACGAACCCGTGTCCCCTGCATCGGCAGGCGGACTCACAACCACTGAGCCACCAGCGAAGCCCCACCGAGCTTCTTAATCTACCTTTTGTGTAGTAGGTGGGTTCATCACAGTTCAGGTCCTTAAATTATGACTTTTGAAGGCTTGGAAGACTTGAGTGGCTATAGGTTGAAGGGCAAACAAAAAAGGGAAAGAAGGAAATACATTCTATACTTGTAGAACTCGAAAGGAAATCTGCCCCCTCTCCTCTCCCTTACTGACACTGCCTTGCTTCAGGGTTTCATCACCACTTACTGAAACTATTGCAAAAGCCTCCAACTTAGCTTCCTGCCTCCAGACCCTCTTAACTACAGTTTGTTATTCACACTCTTGATAAGAGTAGCCCCTTCCACCATGCAGCTCCAATAATATCCCCCCACCAGGGCCTTTAATTAGGTCCCTTGTGCACAGAAGAAAAGTAAGTCTTTCCAAGTAGAAACATTCAAACAACATCAATCATGTGTAATGAGTAACATGGATATGACTCCAAGAGTATATACTAGGGGATTTTATACATGAATTTACTTAGTTACATACTATTCGGTAAAATCAATTTGGCAGAAGTGATTTAGCCCAATACAAGTTAGTTGAAGTGATGATTTGATTGAAAAAGAATATCCTCAAACATTTCTGCCATTTAAAAAAGACTTTGAGGGCTTTCCCCTTGCCTTTTTTGTTCTTTATAGCTAATTTTCATCCAGTTATTCCTACTCTGTGCTTTTTAGAATATCAGACATTTTGAAACAACCTAAATATCCAACCATTGGGAGGTAACAGAAGCCTACAAATAGCTCTAACAATAAGGAATTGTTTAAACAAGTTGTAAAGGATTATAAATGTATGTATATAATGCACAAATATATGCAGTGACTTTATAGAACCTGATTTTGAGCAATTTGCAAAATTTATAAAGCCACAAAAACATTGGCAAACAAGATCGGCTATAATTAATTAAAGATGAATTAGAAAAAAATTCCAAAATTCTAGATCTTTTTTGCATTATTTCTTTTGTAATTTTATTTATTTCCTTTCATTACAAAAGCAATTCAAATTATGACAGAAAAATAAGAAAAGACGGACAACTACACACACACAGACACAGACATAACCTATAATTTTTCTACTCCGTGACAACTACTAGATCTTCCAGTAAAAACTGAATCATATGATGCATACTATTTGAAAGCAACCCTATTTTACTTATGCAATCCTCCACTGTTGGACATTTAGGTTGATTTCAACAAATCCCATATTTTGTACATTTAAATTTTTATCACTTTTTTTGCTGTCAGTAGCAGCACAAAGCAATCATGAGATAAAAACGATTTGGAAAAAAAATGGTTTTAGCAAAACTTCCCAGATTCTGAAAAACGGTTTAAAAAATGTTTAAAGACATAAGTTTTACAACCACCCCCAAGTACACTAGCACCTTGCACAACAAAATCCAAACTGATGAGCAGGGATATTCATCTTCAAACAAATCATTGTCATTTCCAGCTGCTTTGGGCAAATCATCTGCAGCCTTTCAGGTTACGAGGATCTTTAAGAAGCAAATGACCACCTAGCCGAGATGATGGGTTTCCTCTCCAAATCAGGCCTTTTGAATAAGAACATGACAACAACTTGCTGTGTCTGTTAGCGCTGAAAACTAGCAGGAACAGATCTGAGACTATTATTTACCCAGCTAGTTGTAAGGAATGAGCTGCCCTGTATAATTCCTGACCAGGATCATACTGCCAAGTAGCAAATCTAATCATCTGTATCCACTTCCCTTCTAAGCTCACTTAAAAACATCAGGCACCCTCTGTTCTGTAAGCTTTTTGTCCATCTTTACACCAATACCACACTGTCCTGATTACTGTAACCTTCTAACTCTCAATATCAGAAGTGCTGATCCTCCAACTCAATTGTGTTTCTAAGTTGTTTTGGCTATACTAGGTCTTTTGCATCTCCGTGTGGATTTTGGAACCAGTTTGTCAATTTCTATAAGAAAGCCTGCTGGAATTTTGATTTGGGGAGAATTGACAGCTTAACAATATTGATCTGTCCAATGCATGAACATGATATACCTCCATTTATTTAGATCTTCTTTAATTTCTCTCAGCAGTGGTTTGTGGTTTTCAGTGTACAGGTCTTTCTCATTTTTGTCAGATTTATCCCTAAGTATTTCATACTTTTTGAAGCTATTGCCAGTGATATTGCTTTTTAAGATAATTTCAGTTTCCAATTGGTCAGTGCTAATGTATAGCAATATAATTGATTTTCATGTACTGATGTTTTGTCTACAGCAGCCAACACATATATAAACAGCTGATGCTCAAAATAGGTGTAAGAGCAATTCAGCAGAGATATCTTTCCAACAAATGGTGCCAGAATGATTGGATATCCACATGCAATAAAACCCAAAACCAAACCAATACAAAACCTGCAAGCCATACTTCACATTATATGAAAAATTAATTCAAAGTGAATCACAGACATCAATGTAAAACCTAAGCTATAAAACTTCTAGAAGTAAACATAGAAGAAAACCTTTGTAACCTTGACGTACGCAAAGATTTCTTAAATATGACACTGAAGGCACAGTATATAAAAGAAACAATTAATAAGCTGAACTTCATCCAAATTAAAAAATTCTGGGCGGCTGAAAGCGCGGAGCCCAGTAACGGGCGTGGGACGCTGGGGCTGCTGCTGCCGCCGCCAAGAAGCCTGTGTGCGAGCGCAGGTCACTGTCCACACCGCCCTTCCGGGAGCCTGTGCAGCCCGCCACTGCCGGGGTCCCGGGATCCAGGGGCGGCTTCCCTGGGAGAACGCACGGCGCGCCTCGGGCTGGTGCAACGTCACGCCGACCTCTGCCGCTGCAGGCTCGCCCCGCACTCCGTGCCCCTCCCTCCCGCCCGGCCTGAGTGAGCCAGAGGCCCCGAAGAGGCTGCTCCTTTAACCCTGTCCTGTCTGAGCGAAGAACAGACGCCCTCCGGCGACCTACATGCAGAGGCGGGGCCAAATCCAAAGCTGAGACCCAGGAGCTGTGAGAACAAAGAAGAGAAAGGGAAACCTCTCCCAGCAGCCTCAGAAGCAGCGGATTAAAGCTCCATAATCAACTTGATGTACCCTGCATCTGTGGAATACATGAATAGACAACAAATCATCCCAAATTGAGGAGCCAGGAGTCAGTGCTGTGCCTCTGAGGTGGGAGAGCCAACCTCAGGACACTGGTCCACAAGAGACCTCCCAGCTCCACATAATATCAAACGGCGAAAATCTTCCAGAGATCTCCATCTCAACACCAGCACCCAGCTTCACTCAACGACCAACAAGCTACAGTGCTGAACACCCTATGCCAAACAACTAGCAAGAGAGGAACACAACACCACCCATTAGCAGAGAGGTGGTCTAAAATCATAAAAAGTCCGCAGACACCCCAAAACACACCACCAGACGTGGACCTGCCCACCAGAAAGACAAGATCCAGCCTCATCCACCAGAACACAGGCACTAGTCCCCTCCACCAGGAAGCCTACACAACCCACTAAACCAACCTTAGCCACTGGGGACAGACACCAAAAACAACGGGAACTACGAACCTGCAGCCTGCAAAAAGGAGACCCCAAACACAGTAACATAAGCAAAATGAGAAGACAGAAAAACACACAGCAGGAGAAGGAGCAAGATAAAAACCCACCAGACCTAACAAATGAAGAGGTAATAGGCAGTCTACCTGAAAAAGAATTCAGAATAATGATGGTAAAGATGATCCAAGATTCTATTTCCCAGATCCATAATCTTGGAAATAGAATAGACAAAATGCAAGAAACAGTTAACAAGGACCTAGAAGAACTAAAGATGAATCAAGCATCGATTAAAAACACCATAAATGAAATAAAAAATACTCTAGATGGCATCAATAGCAGAATAACTGAGGCAGAAGAACGGATAAGTGAGGTGGAAGATAAAATAGTGGAAACAACTGCTGCAGAGCAAAATAAAGAAAAAAGAATGAAAAGAACAGAGGACAGTCTCAGAGACCTCTGGGACAACATTAAATGCACCAACATTCGAATTATAGGGGTTCCAGAAGAAGAAGAGAAAAAGAAAGGGACTGAGAAAATATTTGAAGAGATTATAGTTGAAAACTTCCCTAATATGGGAAAGGAAATAGTTAATCAAGTCCAGGAGGCACAGAGAGTCCCATACAGAATAAATCCAAGGAGAAATACACCAAGACACATATTAATCAAACTGTCAAAAATTAAACACAAAGAAATCATATTAAAAGCAGCAAGGCAAAAACAAGTAACACACAAGGGAATCCCCATCAGGATAACAGCTGATCTCTCAGCAGAGACTCTACAAGCCAGAAGGGAGTGGCAGGACATAATTAAAGTGATGAAGGAGAAAAACCTGCAACCAAGACTACTCTACCCAGCAAGGATCTCATTCAGATTTGATGGAGAAATTAAAACGTTTACAGACAAGCAAAAGCTGAGAGAGTTCAGCACCACCAAACCAGCTTTACAACAAATGCTAAAGGAACTTCTCTAGGCAAGAAACACAACAGAAGGAAAAGACCTACAATAACGAACCCAAAACAATTAAGAAAATGGGAATAGGAACATACATATAGATAATTACCTTAAATGTAAATGGACTAAATGCTCCCACCAAAAGACACAGATTGGCTGAATGGATACAAAAACAAGACCCATATATATGCTGTCTACAAGAGACCCACTTCAGACCTAGAGACACATACAGACTGAAAGTAAGGGGATGGAAAAAGATATTCCATGCAAATGGAAACCAAAAGAAAGCTGGAGTAGCAATTCTCATATCAGACAAAATAGACTTTAAAATAAAGACTACTAGAAGAGACAAAGAAGGACACTACATAATGATCAAGGGGTCGATCCAAGAAGAAGACATAAGAATTGTAAATATTTATGCACCAAACATAGGAGCACCTCAATACATAAGGCAAATACTAACAGCCATAAAAGGGGAAATCGACAGTAACACAATCATAGTAGGGGACTTTAACACCTCACTTTCACCAATGGACAGATCATCCAAAATGAAAATAAATAAGGAAACACAAGCTTTAAATGATACATTAAACAAGATGGACTTAATTGATATTTATAGGACATTCCATCCAAAAACAACAGAATACACATTTTTCTCAAGTGCTCATGGAACATTCTCCAGGATAGATCATATCTTGGGTCACAAATCAAGCCTTGGGAAATTTAAGAAAATTGAAATTGTATCAAGTATCTTTTCTGACCACAATGCTATGAGACTAGATATCAATTACAGGAAAAGAGCTGTAAAAAATACAAACACATGGAGGCTAAACAATACACTACTTAATAACGAAGTGATCACTGAAGAAATCAAAGAGGAAATTAAAAAATACCTAGAAACAAATGACAATGGAGACACGACGACCCAAAACCTATGGGATGCAGCAAAAGCAGTTCTAAGAGGGAAGTTTATAGCAATACAATCCCACCTTAAGAAACAGGAAACATCTCGAATAAACAACCTAAACTTGCACCTAAAGCAATTAGAGAAAGAAGAACAAAAACATCCCAAAGTTAGCAGAAGGAAAGAAATCATAAAAATCAGATCAGAAATAAATGAAAAAGAAATGAAGGAAACGATAGCAAAGATCAATAAAACTAAAAGCTGGTTCTTTGAGAAGATAAACAAAATTGATAAACCATTAGCCAGACTCATAAAGAAAAAAAGGGAGAAGACTCAAATCAATAGAATGAGAAATGAAAAAGGAGAAGTAACAACTGACACTGCAGAAATACAAAAGATCATGAGAGATTACTATAAGCAACTCTATGCCAATAAAATGGACAACCTGGAAGAAATGGACAAATTCTTAGAAATGCACAACCTGCCAAGACTGAATCAGGAAGAAATAGAAAATATGAACAGACCAATCACAAGCACTGAAATTGAAACTGTGATTAAAAATCTTCCAACAAACAAAAGCCCAGGACCAGATGGCTTCACAGGCGAATTCTATCAAGCATTTAGAGAAGAGCTAACACCTATCCTTCTCAAACTCTTCCAAAATATAGCAGAGGGAGGAACACTCCCAAACTCATTCTACGAGGCCACCGTCACCTTGATACCAAAACCAGGCAAGGATGTCACAAAGAAAGAAAACTACAGGCCAATATCACTGATGAACATAGATGCAAAAATCCTCAACAAAATACTAGCAAACAGAATCCAACAGCACATTAAAAGGATCATACACCATGATCAAGTGGGGTTTATTCCAGGAATGCAAGGATTCTTCAATATACGCAAATCAATCAACGTGATACACCATATTAACAAATTGAAGGAGAAAAACCATATGATCATCTCAATAGATGCAGAGGAAGCTTTCGACAAAATTCAACACCCATTTATGATAAAAACCCTGCAGAAAGTAGGCATAGAGGGAACTTTCCTCAACATAATAAAGGCCATATATGACAAACCCACAGCCAGCATCGTCCTCAATGGTGAAAAACTGAAACCATTTCCACTAAGATCAGGAACAAGACAAGGTTGCCCACTCTCACCACTCTTATTCAACATAGTTTTGGAAGTTTTAGCCACAGCAATCAGAGAAGAAAAGGAAATAAAAGGAATGCAAATCGGAAAAGAAGAAGTAAAGCTGTCACTGTTTGCAGATGACATGATACTATACATAGAGAATCCTAAAGATGCTACCAGAAAACTACTAGAGCTAATCAATGAATTTGGTAAAGTAGCAGGATACAAAATTAATGCACAGAAATCTCTGGCATTCCTATATACTAATGATGAAAAATCTGAAAGTGAAATCAAGGAAACACTCCCATTTACCATTGCAACAAAAAGAATAAAATATCTAGGAATAAACCTACCTAAGGAGACAAAAGACCTGTATGCAGAAAATTATAAGACACTGATGAAAGAAATTAAAGATGATACAAATAGATGGAGAGATGTACCATGTTCTTGGATTGGAAGAATCAACATTGTGAAAATGACTCTACTACCCAAAGCAATCTACAGATTCAATGCAATCCCTATCAAACTACCACTGGCATTTTTCACAGAACTAGAGCAAAAAATTTCACAATTTGTATGGAAACACAAAAGACCCCGAATAGCCAAAGCAATCTTGAGAACGAAAAATGGAGCTGGAGGAATCAGGCTCCCTGACTTCAGACTATACTACAAAGCTACAGTAATCAAGACAGTATGGTACTGGCACAAAAACAGAAAGATAGATCAATGGAACAGGATAGAAAGCCCAGAGATAAACCCACGCACATATGGTCACCTTATCTTTGATAAAGGAGGCAGGAATGTACAGTGGAGAAAGGACAGTCTCTTCAATAAGTGGTGCTGGGAAAACTGGATAGGGACATGCAAAAGTATGAGATTAGATCACTCCCTAACACCATACACAAAAATAAGCTCAAAATGGATTAAAGACCTAAATGTAAGGCCAGACACTATCAAACTCTTAGAGGAAAACATAGGCAGAACACTCTATGACATAAATCACAGCAAGATCCTTTTTGACCCACCTCCTAGAGAAATGGAAATAAAGACAAAAATAAACACATGGGACCTAATGAAACTTAAAAGCTTTTGCACAGCAAAGGAAACCATAAACAAGACCAAAAGACAACCCTCAGAATGGGAGAAAATATTTGCAAATGAAGCAACTGACAAAGGATTAATCTCCAAAATTTATAAGCAGCTCATGCAGCTCAATAACAAAAAAACAAACAGCCCAATCCAAAAATGGGCAGAAGACCTAAATAGACATTTCTCCACAGAAGATATACAGACTGCCAACAAACACATGAAAGGATGCTCAACATCTTTACTCATTAGAGAAATGCAAATCAAAACTACAATGAGATATCATCTCACACCAGTCAGAATGGCCATCATCAAAAAATCTAGAAACAATAGATGCTGGAGAGGGTGTGGAAAAAAGGGAACACTCTTGCACTGCTGGTGGGAATGTGAATTGGTACAGCCACTATGGAGAACAGTATGGAGGTTCCTTAAAAAACTACAAATAGAACTACCATATGACCCAGCAATCCCACTACTGGGCATATACCCTGAGAAAACCATAATTCAAAAAGAGACATGTACCAAAATGTTCATAGCAGCCCTATTTACAATAGCCCAGAGATGGAAACAACCTAAGTGTCCATCATCGGATGAATGGGTAAAGAAGATGTGGCACATATATACAATGGAATATTACTCAGCCATAAAAAGAAATGAAATTGAGCTATTTGTAATGAGGTGGATGGACCTAGAGTCTGTCATACAGAGTGAAGTAAGTCAGAAAGAGAAAGACAAATACTGTATGCTGACACATATATATGGAATTTAAGAAAAAAAAATGTCATGAAGAACATAGGGGTAAGACAGGAATAAAGACACAGACCTACTAGAGAATGGACTGGAGGATATGGGGAGGGGGAAGGGTAAGCTGTGACAAAGTGAAAGAGCGGCATGGACATATATACACTACCAAACGTAAGGTAGATAGCTAGTGGGAAGCAGCCGCATAGCACAGGGAGATCAGCTCGGTGCTTTGTGACCGCCTGGAGGGGTGGGATAGGGAGGGTGGGAGGGAGACGCAAAAGGGAGGGGATATGGGAACATATGTATATGTATAACTGATTAAATTTGTTATAAAGCAAAAAAAAAAGGTTAAAATATATAAATAAAGAAATTAATTAATTAAAAAAAATTTAAAAAATAAAAAAATAATAAAAAAATTTTAAAAAAAAGAAATAGATTTCATAAGGCTATACGGTAGCTGCCATAGATAATGGATCTGGGGAAAGTCAATTAAAAACCTAAAAAAAAAAAAAAAAAATTCTGGGCTTCCCTGATGGTGCAGTGGTTAAGAATCCGCCTGCCAATGCAGGGGGCATGGGTTCAATCCCTGGACTGGGAAGATCCCACGTGCCATGAAGCAATGAAGCCTCTGTACCACAACTACTGAGTCTGTGCTCTAGAGCCCAAGAGCCACAGCTACTGAGCCCACGTGCCACAACTACTGAAGCCCACGTGCCTAGAGCCTGTGCTCTGCAACGAGAAGCCACCGCAGTGAGAAGCCCGAGCACTGCAAGGAAGGGTAGAGCCCGTGAGCCACAACTAGAGAAAACCCATGCACAGCAATGAAGACCCAACACAGCCAAAAATAAATAAATAAAATAAATAAATTTATATAAAAAAATTTCTGCTCTTTGTTAGATGCTTATTAGAATGAAAAGACAAGCCACACACCCTGAAAAAATATTTGCAAATCATATATCTGATAAAAGACTTGTATCCAGAATATAGAAAGAACTCTCACAACTCAATTCAATAACTCATTTTTTTTTAAAGGGCAGAATATTTAACTAGACACTTTACCAAAAGAAGATATATTGATGGAAAATAAGCACAAGAAGAGACGGGAGACACTCAACATCATTCATTATTTGGAAAATGCAAATTAAAACTATGAGAGACCACTACACATCTATTAGAATGGAACAATTGAAAAGACAGACTGGGGCTTCCCTGGTGGCACAGTGGTTGAGAGTCCGCCTGCCGATGCAGGGGACACGGGTTCGTGCCCCGGTCCGGGAAGATCCCACATGCCACGGAGCGGATAGGCCCTTGAGCCATGGCCGCTAGGCCTGCGCGTCCAGAGCCTGTGCTCCGCAACGGGAGAGGCCACAGCAGTGAGAGGCCCGCGTACCACAAAAAAAAAAAAAAAAAAAAAAAAAGACAGACTGGCCATACACACACACACACACACACAGAGGGTTTTTTTGGTAACTGTGAGATGATGATGAATGTGTTAACTAATCATATTGTAGTGGTCATTTCACAATATGCACATATATCAAATCATCATGTCGTACACCTTAAACTTACACAATATTATATACCAATTACATATATCTCAATAAAGCTGTAAAAATATTAAAAGTTCTAAAAGTTAAACAACAAAAAAAGACTGGCCATACCAAGTGCTGACAAGGATGTGGAGGAAGTGGAACTCTCACCCACCGCTGGTGGGAGTGTAAATGAGTACAATTACTTTGGAAAATAATTTGGCCGTTTCTTTATAAATTAAACATACACATGTCACGTGATCCAGCCATTCCATTCCTAGCCGTTTTCTCTACCCAAGAGAAACAAAAACCTCTGTCCACATAAAAACTTATATGTGAATGTTCATAACAGCTTGATATGTAATAGTCAAAAACCGGAGACAACCCCCAAAATGTCCACTAACAAGTGAATGGATTAAAAAAAACCTGCAATATCCATGCAGTAGAACAGTGCTAGTAATAAAAAAGAATGGGCTGTTGATACAAGTTACAAGGCTGGAGAATTCTCAGAATAATTACTATGAGTGAAAGGAGCCAAACAAGAAAGAGTACAAACTGCATGATTCCGTTTATATAAAATTCTAGAAAATGCAACAAATCAACAGTGACAGAAAGCAGATCTTTGCTGCCTGGGGGACAGGGCTGGGAGGTCAGGATAAATGCAAGATGTAAGGAAGCTTTTGATAGTGATGATCATGTTTACTCTCTTGACCGTGGTGATGGTTTCATGACTATACATTTACCTCTAAACTTGTCAAAGTGTGCCTTTAAATGTATACTGTTTATTATCTGTCAGTTGTACCCCCAAGAGAACTGTTTAAGAAAAACTAAGAAACACCAGGAGCTAAAAGATGGCAGCAATGCCTTTGTGGGGTCAAAGAGCTATGCTGGTTGATGAGCTTTAGAGAACTTGCCTGCAGTGTCCTCTGCATTTGTAAGCAGATGGCTCATCTTTGCTGGGTTGTGACTTAAGCTGAATTTCACTTTCACATTGTCCAGTAGAGTTGCCCCAGTGCTCTGGCAGTCACCCACATCTCCCCAGGGGTCATGTGGGACACTGGCTAGCCAACTGACTCCGTCACCAGCATAACTCAGATTCTCAGAAGTTGGGGGAAATGCAAACGTAGTCTCAGGAAAATTAAACTTTAGGAAAGCCTTCAGAGCTATGGGTTCACAGCAGGCCAGCCAGCCACAACTGTGGATGGAAGCCTCTGATGGAGTAATGGGTAGACTGGCCCGACTGGAGGTAAGTTATTAGGAGTGTTGCCTTAAACACACACACATACACACACATACAGATCATGGGATTACTATCTCCTGGAGAGTCCATGGTTGGTCTTTGGGGCCCCAAACCCCAAAATTATATGCAAGTTTTGGAAGTATGTGCATTCATGTATTTTTCAGAGGAGAGGGTTCGTAGCTTTCATCAGACCCTCAAAGAGCTCCGTGACTGTAACAAGATTAAGGCGCACCAACGTGGATAAAGCCAGACCCATCTCTCCTTTCTCCTCCCTCTTGTCTAGCTCTCGGGACGAACATCTACAATCTATAGGACACTCGTTCGAGTCTAACCGGGAAATGACATCTGTGCGACCTAAAGTTCTTCCCGAACACACCCAGCCATCCTCAACTTCGTTCTTCCCCGTTTGCTTGGGACCGCGTACTCCGGGGCGCTCCCCCCACCCCGCGCACTCTCTCGGTTTCCTAATGCTGAAGAATTTGGAGCTGTTACCAGGTCCCCCAGGTGTGCAACCTGCCCGACATGTTTTCACTCCTCCGGGACGCACGCAGTCCGTACCCCGTCCTACCCCCACCCCCGCATATAACCTGCTTTGGTCGGAGGGTAGAGACCAGTCGTTTTCCCCGGACGGCCCCGCCCCCCGGGGGGACTGCCGGCGGATGAACGCGCGCACAGCTTTCCTCACGGGGCTGATGCGTTTCTCGAAATCGCTGTAAAACTCCCAACTCCGAGCCCGCATTGCAAACCCCGGCTTCTTCCCTTTGTCTCGGAAATTGGGGAAAACGCAGAATGAAAAGCCCGGCCACTCGCTCCCTGCCTTGAGAGGCCAGGCGATCCGGGGCGCGGGGCCCTGAGCCGACGGTCCCCGCGTCCCTCCATGTGTCCCCGGCGCGCGGGCGCACACCCTTGTGCTGGGGGCCGCCCCCAGCCCGGCTTCCCGCTCCCCGTGCGCTCCCTACCCGGCGTCGCCGGCGGTCCGAGCAGCAGCAGCAGCAGCGCGGGTAGAGCGCCGACCCCGCAGCCCCGGAGCCGCCCCGACATGGCCCGACCTTGGCCGCGCCCCCGCCGTCCTCCTCCCGGGCTCGCCCCGGCCGTGACGCCCCGCCGCTCGCGCGCTCAGATGCCCACTGCCCGGGAGCAGGCGGCGGGCGCAGCTCCGAGACCGGCCGCCCCGCGAGCCGCATTCGCTTTCGCTTTTGCTTTAGCCCCCGAGGGCTGGAGAGGTGAGAAGCGGTGACAGACCCGTGACTCAGCATCCCCACCCGCCTCCCCTGGAAAAAGACGCTATGACCCCCGCGCCGCCGCCCGGTCCCCGCAGCGCCACCGGCAGCGCGGGACGGGGACCCGGACTGTGCCCTGAGGAGGCCCGGGGTCCTCCCCGGCTTTGCCCTTCTCGCCCCTGGTGACCCCAGCAGTCCATTCCGTCGTGTGTCTCCGCGACGAGCGGGAGAAGCTTTCGGGAAGCAGACTAGTTCCCGTAAACACGGCCGGTGGACGTCACACCTGGCTTCGGCTCCACTCGGTCACCTCGCCTCGCTTGTCTCCGCTTGTTGCTCCGACTTCGAAGGTCCTGGACCAGGAGCTGGCGAACGAGTGGCCGCGCGTCCCGCTGTTCCGGGCCGGTGACGCTGAGTGACAGCGGGGATATCGCCGCGGCGCGGCTGGCCCGGTCACCTGCCCGGTGCACCCAGGCCCAGACCGGGAGCGAAGCCCAGGCCGCCTGCCCGAATCTTGACTGGCTCCCGGCACCGCCACTTTTCTTACTCCTGCTGCATCTTTCTTCCCCAAGAACATTTAAACTATTTGAAGCGGGCGTGGGAGGGAGGACCGACAGTTATTCACCTCTGTGCCTTAGACGATTCGGCTAGCCTACCATCCTGCTGCTTTGCAGGTGGCTTTTTTTCTTTCTTGGGATCTCCAGTTAAGCCTGACATTATTGAGAAGCGGGTGTGCAGTGAGAAAGCTCGGGACGCAGAATCAGAAATCCCCAGTTCTGGGAGTGAAGTTAGGCAGGATGGGTCGTCTCTGGGCTCGGGTCTCCATCTGTTCTCCCAGTGGTAAAATCCTGAATAACTCCAGTACAACAGCACAAGAAGGGAATGTCATTGATGCAACCCCCAGACCTTACTCAGATTTAGTCCGTTTTCCATGCGCTCAATGGAGCGTGTGTATTCAGTTCTGGGCACTACACGTCACATATGTAGGTGTCTGTGACCATCACCGTCAAGACGGGGAACAGTTATCAAAAGCATCCCTCCCACTACGACTCTTTTAGTCACAGCCACCTTCCACTCTCACCTTCTCCCTAAGCCCTAGCAACCACTGATCTTTTCTCCATCTCTATAATCTTGTCATTTGAATAATGTTATGTAAATGGAATCATACAGTTTGTAACCTGTAGAGGTCAGCTTTGTTCACTCAGTATAATTCCCTCGAGATCCATTCAAGTTGCTGTGTGTCAGTCGTTTGTTCCTTTTTATGAGCAATACTGATGGTTTCTTCTTTTAAAAACATGTGAATCTCTGCCATCCACACCCAAACAGCCCTGTGCTTTTGTATGTGTATTATTTTGCTAGGGCTGCCTTAACAAAGTACCAAGAACTAGGTGGCTTAATGACAGCAGGAATTGGTCCTCTGATCTTCTGGAGGCCAGGAGTCCAAGATCCAGGTGTCTGCAGGGCCATGCTCTCTTGGACGGCACCAGGGGAACATCCTTCCTTGCTTCTTGTAGCTTCTGGTGTTTGCCGGCAATTCTTGGTGTTCCTGGGTGTGTAGGTGTGTCACTGCAGTTACGTGGCTGGCTTCTCCCTGTGTCTTCACCGCGTCCTCCCTCTGTGTCCAAATTTCTCCTTTTTATATGGACACCAGTCGAATTGGATTAGGACCCACCCTAATCCTAATGACCTCATTTTCACGTGGTGACCTCTTAGAGACCTATTTCCAATAAGGTGACATTCTGAGTTAGTGGGGGTTAGGACTTCAACATATCTTTTTGGGGTGACACACTTCCACCTATAACAATATGGTATCTTTATTTCTGAGAACAAAGTCCAAGACCTGTTTTCTCAGGCCAAAGGAACTGACCTGGCTGCAGAACAGTTGGATCCCTGCGGTACAGTGTCCACACCTCAAGGGTGACTCAGGTGGGAGCTTGTTTGGGGCCTTCAAATAAGAAGGTCCCTTACAGGGCTGGGGAGCTTGGTCAGCAGCCACCACTCAGAGCAGAGCTGGAGTTGAGGACAGGGCTGTGGGGTCAGGAGAGATGGTACCTGGGAGCTGGGTCTTCAGCCATCGGCTGTCCTCTGGAGGGGGGCAGACAGTGAACCCTCAGGATGGGAGGGTAACATGTCACACTGGGCCACCAAGAAGGGGAGGCTATGGATCAAGGCTAATGGATTATTCCCCAACCCCTTCTCCTCTTCCTCCTTCTTTAGAATCTTAACTATTTAAAGTAAGATATAATTCCTATAACAGTAAATTCACCACTTTATAGAGTATAATTCAGTGGTTTTTATTCATGACATTGTATAACTATCACCGCTATCGAATTCCAGAATAATTCCATCACCCCAAAGAGAAACTCAGGGCCTGTTAGGAGTTCCTCCCAATTTCCCCCCTTCTTAGTCCCTGGTAACCTCAAATCTACCTTCTTTCCCCATGGATTTGACTATTCTCAATATTTCACAGGAATGGAATCAGACGATATGTCCTTCTGTGTCTGGTTTCTTTCACTCAGTGTAATGTTTTTCAAGGTTCATCCATGTTGTAGGGTGTATCAGTACTTTATTACTTTTTATGACTGGATAATATTCCATTAAATAGATATTTCACATTTTGTTTATTCACTCACCAGTTCATGGATATTTGAGCTGTTTCCAACTTTTAGCTGTTAGGAATAATACTGCTATGAACATTCATGTACAAGCTTTTGTGTGAACATATGTTTTCAGTTCTCTCGGGTGTATGCCGCCCGAGAGGGGGCAAAGGGGGAACTTATGGCGGCATCCTCAATTCAAGTCTTTATCTAAATGTCCAGACTCTGGGTGTGAGTAAGGTTATCACAGTGTAAAATAGCTCAGCAGCAACTCAGAAGACAAAGTTGTTTTTCTCAATCGTTTTGTTTTTTTTTTTCTCATCGCACCAAAGCACCAAGAAGATAGACAGGGAGGCCCCATGAACAGATGGTGAGGATAGAAACTCCATCCTGGGTGGAAGTTCCAACAGCTGGGACCAATATTCCCACTTCTGCTCTCACTTCCTACAGCAAGACAACAGCCAACTAAGGTGATAAACTTGTAAAGCAAACCTCCCCGAGCTGAATCAGCTTTGTGTTCCACTTTCAATTACACCATGAGAATCCCCTACTGACCCTCCTTCACCCAAGAGCCCAATTTGGCCTGTCACCCTGGGAGTTCTTCCTTAAATCTGCCCCTCCTCTCCTGCCCCCAGCCCGGCCTCTTCTTCCTCCCTTATCTCATCTCCTCCTCCCTTATCTCATCTCCTCCTCCCTTATCTCATCTCCTCCTCCCTTATCTCATCTCCGTTGAAGAGGGCTTGAAGAAGAGGAACAGCTTTCATGAGCCTCCTGCTTTCTCCTTTGTTCTTTAGTTCATCCATAAATAACTCAGGGTAAATCCAAGGAAGAAAGTGACAGAACCTTAGGGTTTTAAAAATGCAAACCCATGATTTATCCTGGAATCTCAAACCCAAATGCCCTTAAGGACCCGATGGCAGGTTGGTAGACATGAGAGGAAGTGAGCTGAAAGCTCTTGCAGACTACGGGAGTAGTGTGTGTCCAGTGCCACTAGAGTTTTAATTTTTGAAGAAACATTGGAAATATAAGTCCATGTGATATCTTCTGGTTTGCAAATAGTGACTATTGCTTTAGAAAAAAATCAAACCACCATGCAAGCGCAAGAAAGCCCATTCGTACGCTTTGCGACATCTAATATGTAGTAATCTTTTTATGCAGACAACTACTCAAAGTGTTTCGATTCCTCCACTATGCTAGAAATCAGAAATATTAATTTATTGGAATGAGTTTGGTTCACGAATTTTAGAATCTTAGATCTATGACCAATCACAGTAGGTGACCCATGACCTCTTGGAACATTTTGCAAAAGTTTTTTTGAGCATGCTCTTTTCTGCAGAAAAGACCCATAACTTTCATCAGTGTTTGTTTCAAAAGGGTCCTTGACCTAAAATATTAAGAATAAAATATCTACAAGTTATAATATTTTATAGACATTGTAATTTTTTTAATGTAAGAACTTATAGATTCTGAGTTGAAAGAGAAGGTATTTATGAACCTAAAACTCTTACTGATTTCTTTGGGGTTAGAGTTATTGTTAGTGTCATTTCTTTCTCTCTTTCTTTTTTTTTTGCAAAATGATTTCTCCAGATATGTTATAAAAAAATGTGTTAAGAAACATCTTAATAGTTGCGAAGATTGGAAATAACCCAAATGTCCATCAATAGGAAAGTGATTGGATAAAATATGTAACATGCATACAAGAGAGTATAGTACAGTTGTAAAAAAGTTAGTTCTCTTTCTACGAATGTGGAAAGATCTCCAAGATATATTGTTTAGAAGACAAATAACCAAACAATATGCAAAGCTATGTATAGTATGCTGCCTTTTATGTCAGAAGGGAGAAAATAAGAATATATTTATATTTGCTTGTATTAGCACACATATTTGATAACACCCTGGAAAAGCACACGAGAAAGCAATAAATGTGCATTCCTATGGAGGTGGTAACTGAATAAATGGGACATGGGATGAAGGGGGGATGCTTCAATGTATACGTTTAGTTTTACCCTTTTTTCCATATTTTTGAAACATTATTTATTCTTTTAAAAATATTTATTAATTTATTTATTGGCTGCGTCGGGTCTTAGCTGCAGCACGCGGGATCTTCTTTGGGGCATGCAGAATCTGTCATTGCGGCGCACAGGCTCCTCTCTAGTTGTGGTGCGTGGGCTGCGGAGCGCGTGGGCTCTGTATTTTGTGGCACGTGGGCTCTCTCATTGAGGTGAGCGAGCTCAGTAGTTGTGGTGCACGGGCTTAGTTGCCCCGCGACATGTGGGATCTTAGTTCCCCGACCAGGGGTGGAACCCGCGTCCCCTGCATTGGAAGGCGGATTCTTGACCACTGGACCACCAGGGAAGACCCATATTATTTATTCTAAAAATTAAATTTAAAAAGTCTCATGACGACATTAAACATCTTGTTTTCAAACAGGAATTTTTAGCTCATGGGTAATTTTAAGAAATTGAAACAAGACAAAAGCCAACAGCTCTGATGTGGTTTTGCAGGTATACTTTCCAGTGAAAGTTTACTTATTTTAAGGTAATTTCATGCTAGTTATTATGGGACTCCTGAGTTTATGAAAAAAAGCATGCTTGGGTTTGTACTTGCATCAGATCCTACATGACTTCATGGGGAGATTTGGTTTTAAGAGTCATTGAGAGCAGATTGGGCCATAGCCTTTATCTCTTTTTTCCAGTATAAAAATAAAATAACGAGAAAATAAAACACAACAAATTACATATTTTTGAATAGTCTTCAGATAACACAGCTGTCTCTTAAAACTTCAGTCCACAACTCCTCTCTTATTTATTGGCCAAAGCAAGTCATAGAGCCGTGCCTGAGTTTAAGAGGGTGGTGGAGGGCTTCCCTGGTGGTGCAGTGGTTGGGGGTCCGCCTGCTGATGCGGGGGGCGCGGGTACGTGCCCCAGTCTGGGAGGATCCCAAGTGCCGCCGAGCGGCTGGGCCCATGAGCCGTGGACGCTGGGCCTGCGCGTCCGGAGCCTGTGCTCCGCAGCGGGAGAGGCCACAGCACTGAGAGGCCCACGTACCGCAAAAAAAAAAGAGGGTGGTCGAGGGAACCTCCTGCATGGTGGAGCGCTGAATATTTGTGAGCACTTGTACCCATTAGAGGCACAGTGTGTCCCACTCTACTTGCAGTTTATTTATTTTCTAATATTTTTGTCTCTAAGGGTCCAGCACATGGTTTGTCCATTTAAAATGACTGAGACATCTCTAGGGAGGGAACTATGGGAGAAGAGGAAAGGAAAAGCCCACAAACCCCACAGATGTACTTTTGGGGAGCAAAGATGCCATCTGATTCCTCCAGGTAGAGTGAGCAGACAGCTGCCCTCACAGGACCCGGGTGGCAAAAGCATTTTAGAGTAGAGACAATAATTTCTGATTCTAAACCTCTGACCTGCCAGGTGCATTCCATCCTGTCTCGCCCACTCCATGCTTTCCCTCTGTCCACTTCCGTAGGCTCTCAGGTCAATTATTAACTGACAGTTTTGTTTAAAATTCTATCCCAGGATTCCATTACCCGCTTCTATGGAGGGGGGACGTCTCTCTTCCATTTCTGCCCCGATGTCTCCAAGTGGTAAGTGAGGGTGTCCTGTTCCAGGCCCTGAGGGTGACATCCTGCAGGTCGTTGGGTGCCATCAAGTCCTGGCAGGAGATCCGCTGACATTCTTGGCCTCAACTCCCTTCCTGCACCCAGACTCCTCCCTCGCTGAGGCCTGGAGAGTATGCGGTCCTTGCCCGCAGTCCCTTCTGGTCCCCACATGGGCACCTGGAGACATTTGGATTCTGTTCAAGCCACGTTCTCCCCGAGGGGAGCTCAGAGCTTAGACCACCTCTGGAAGCTCTCTCTGGCTTTTCCCACTTCTAGGGGTGCAGGATTTGTGTTCCTGCCTACTCTCAAAACAGCCAGACTTCCCTAGGCTCTTTTTTTTTTTTAAACAGCTTTATTGAGATATCTTTGACATATAAAAATTATATACACTTAGGATGTACAACTTGATGTTTGATACATGTATACATTATGAAAATATCACCAGGATCACGCTAATAAACGTCTCTGACACTCTACGGTTGCTCCTAGGTTTGTGGGTGTCCCAATTTAATGGGGTGCCTGTATCAGAACCTACCCCTCTCCGCAGAGCGCGGAGCAAGGGAAGGTAGAGGCGCTGAGCTAGACTGCACCCCTTCTCTTCCTTCACCTCGAGGAGGAGGGCCTGGGAGAGTGGGCGTGGGGAAGGAAACCAGTTCTCCCGGTTGTCCTGCAATCCCCCACCTGTTTTGTCCCACGCCTGGTGGAGTGTTCTTTGAATAGCAGATTAACATCTGGTGACTTTGTTTTCATGCGTACGAGTGTAGGTGGTTGCAGGGGCACAGAAGAGAGTTTAGTGCCTTAATTTCTAGCTCTGCCAAAACATCATACTTTACATATCACCCTATCACACCGTCTATGGAGCCGTTTGTCTGTAGGTTTTCCCTAGAGAGTGGTGCTACGTATTTGTAAAACGAATATGTGTGAAACTCAAAATCCAGGGGCCCTAACAGAGGTTTCAACACCGTCGTTTTGATCTACGTGGACTGGATGTCCTGCTCACTGAAATTCACATGTCTCTGGGTGTGTCTGGTGAACCTATAGGGACAGGATTCAGGAATCTATTTGCAGTTTTGGAGAAGTGAGCCCAGGGGACAAGCATAGCGAGGAAGGGAGGACATCCTTGTGTCTGTCTGAGACTGTCCCGTTGGTCTGGCCCCTTGGCCATGAGTGAGAACCTGATGGCAGGAAAAGCTATAGGCATGAGCTGAGGCTACAGGATTCACGGAGGACTTGGTGAGACTCCAGGGCACATGGAACTTGTTTTAGAGCAAATACAGTCCTGACAACCAGATCCCAAAGGTGTCTGAGTGAGACGGTGTGTGTGTGTGTGTGTGTGTGTGTGTGTGTGTGTGAGAGAGAGACTGTGAGTGTTGTGCGTGTGCCCGTGGGTGTGTGCAGGGCTAAAGTCCTACACTAGCAGGTAGAGCAAGAGCAAGGAATTATGGGTTATCACCAACAGCCTGGCTTGGTCTGAACCTACTGGCTCGTGAGGCCAGAAGACATTTCAGTCAGAGACCAGTCCCCTACCCCAACACCTCAAAAACCCAGAACCCTGCCAGGAATTTCAGACAGAGGCGAATTCTTTAGAAAGCGTTTTATTGGGGGGTTAATTGAAACTGCACATACATGAAGCGTACAGTTTGATATGTTTTGACATGTCTGCACCTGTAAAACCACAGTCACACAAATGCCCCTTTGTAACCCTCACTCTGCCCCTCCCTGCCTCTCCCCTGACAATCTGCTTGCCGTCACTGTATATTAGTTTGCATTTTACAGAAATTTATATAAAATAAATGGAATCAAGCAGTAAATACTCTTTAAAAATTGTGGTTAAAAACATATAACACAAAATGCACCGCTTTACCCATTTTTAAGTGTACAGTTCGTAGCATTAAGTACCTTCAGAATGTTCTGCGACCATCACCACCGTCCATCTTCAGAACTCTTTTCATCTTGCAAAATTGAAATTTTGTACCTGTTGAACAGTAACTCACCGTTCCCTACTCCCTGCAGCCCTGACAACCCCCATTCTACTTCATGTCTCTGATTCTGACTACTCTAAGTACCTCATATGAGTGGAATCAGACAGTATTTGTGTCTTGTGATTGGCTTATTTCATTAGCACAGTGCCCTCAAGATTCATCCATGTTGTTGCATATTGCAAAATTTTCTTCATTTTTTAAGGCTGCATAATATTCCATAGTGTATATAGACCACACCTTATTTATCCATTCATCTGTTGATGGACACTTAGGTTGTTGCTTCCATGTTTTAGCTATTATGAATAACGCTGCCATGAACGCGGGTGTACAAATATCTTCTTGAGACCCTGCTTTCAGTTCTTTGGGGTATATACCCAGAAGTGGGATTACTGGATCATATGTAGTTCTATTTTTTAGTTTTTTGAAACTCCATACTGTTTTCTGTAGTGGCTGCACCATTTCACATTCCCACCAACAGTGCACAATTTCTCCACATTTTTGCCACCACTTGTTTTTTTTTTTTAATTAAAAAATTTTTTTGCCTGCGCTGGGTCTTTGTCACTGCACGCGGGCTTTCTCTAGTTGTGGCGAGCCGGGACTACTCTTCGTTGCGGTGCGTGGGCCTCTCATTGCCACGGCTTCTCTTGTTGTGGAGCATGGGCTCTAGGGCGCACACGGGCTTCAGTAGTTGTGGCGTGCATGCTCAGTAGTTGTGGCTCGCAGGTTCTAGAGCGCAGGTTCCATAGTTGTGGCGCACGGGCTTCGTTGCTCCGCGGCATGTGGGATCTTCCCAGACAAGGGAACCCATGAACCCATGTCCCTTGCAGTGGCAGGTGGATTCTTAACCACTGCACCACCAGGGAAGTCCCATTTTTCTGTTTTTTTGGTAATAGCCATCCTGATGGGTGTGAGGTGGCATCCCATTGTAGTGTTAATTTGCATTTCCCTAAGATAAGGGATGTTGAATATCCGGGAATATACTTATGGCTGATTCTGGAGGAAACTATTGCTGCTATAGAAATCAATGCTGTTATAACTGCAAAAATTTTTGGAGCCTATAGTGGCAGTCAACCACTGTTCTCTTTACCAAGGCTGCCGAAGGCTGCTGGAGCCTACAGCCATCTCTCACTGATGTAGATGCTGCTAAAAGCAGAAAGGAAGGTTAATGGCTTCTCTTTTTTCATCTGCCTTCCAAACTCTTCTTAGGACTTCCCACTGGCCACCTAGCCCATGGCTGGGGCAGGAGCATCTGGGAGGTGTAATTTGCTAAGACCCAGCCCCTGACAGTCGGGAACAGGGCATGGAAGGACAGGAAGTCATCACATATCTGCTGCTGCATCTTTTACTTCTTTGCTGATTAATGATATTTACCTGCACAATTAATCACTTTGCTCTATAGCATTTACTCCACTGAAGATTTCAAACACTTTATACCTTCTCTTATTAGGGTCTATTCTGTCAAGGTAATCTGAAGAGCTTAAGCCAGATTTTCTCTTCCGAGTCTGCTAATGGAAAACACCTAGCCACCCACCTTGCCTGACTGCTTGAAGGTAGTTATTAGCCTTTTTCTTTTTTCCAGATGGAATATTCTCTTAACCTACCCTTGTATCAGTAGGATAACATCATATAACTAGGATAACTTATTGTAGAAGGACAGGTCACGGGTTTTGCATGGCACTCCTTCAGAGGAGGAATGGAATAACAAAGGGATTGGCTTTGAAAATCTCAGCAGCTCTCTCTTTCTGATTCCTGACTAGCTGGAAAGCACCGTCTGCTAGCAACATCCCCATGTGAGCCCATATTTTTGGAAAGCCTTCAGGGACACCTTAAATTAACTACAGTCATTCTCTGAAGATGAGTAAGGGAGTAGTCAAATTAGTGCAGAAAATTGATGCCATTTTCTCTGATATACTTGTTCACCTCCTGGAGGGAGAATTTTTTTAGATAACGTTTGTGGAACAGAAAACATGTACTTACTTGAAAGTCTGCTTAAATGTCATATGCTTATGTATACGTATAGCTGATTCAGTTTGTGATAACAACAGAAACCAACACACCATTGTAAAGCAATTATGCTCCAATAAAGATGTTAAAAAAATAAAAGGAGAATATTAAAAAAATGTCCTATGCTAATTCTTGTCCCATTTTCCACTGAAAATATTTTGATACCGATATGACTGTATAAGCCAAATTTGGGGAAGATGCATGTAGGGTGGATGATTGTTATGGGATGTTGATACAGCTGCTCTAATGAGGGCAAAGGTCACAGTGGCCTAAAGGGGAGGGTATTTCTTTTTTTTTTTTTTTGGTAGTTATAACTGTTATAAATATCACAACTGCATTTTATTTTTTTAAAAAAACTTTTTATTTTATATTGGAGTATAGTTGATTAACAGTGTTGTGTTAGTTTCAGGTGTATAGCAAAGTGAATCAGTTATACATACACATATATCTATTCTTTTTCAAATTCTTTTCCCATTTGGGTTGTTACAGAATATTGAGCAGAGTTCCCTGTGCTGTGCAGCAGGTCCTTGTTGGTTATATATTTTCAAATAGTAGTGTGTGTACATGTCAATCCCAAACTCCCAATCTATCCCTAGGGGAGGGTATTTCTGTCTCATGTCCAGTGCAAGAGTAAACAGCTCTGGCGTGGCCCCTCCATGTCAGACATCCAGGCTCCTTTGGTTTTATTTCCCTATTAAACTTAGTGTGTAGTTTTTAATTCCACTGCTTGTTCTAGCTCCCACTACCAAGACCACCTGCCAGCCAGTGGAAGAGGGGAGGAAGGGCAAGGCACACCTGTTCTCTTCAAGGGCACCTTAGAACTGCTCACTTTACCGCACTCCTGTCTCACGAGTCAGAACTTAGTCACGTGGCCCATTTAGCTGCCGGGGAGGCTGGCAAACGTAATCCTCAGCTGGGGGAGGGCTGTGTTCCACTAAAACCTGGGCTTTCATGACCAAAGGAAGACTGGATTTAGGGGTCATAGCAATCTCTGTCAGAAACATTTATTTTCCATAGTTGTTTTGAATTCCCAGTTTGACATCTCTGCCATGTCTGAATTTGGTTCTGATGCTGGCTCCATCTCTTCAGACTGCATTTTATGCCTTTTAGCATGGCTTGTAATTTCTTTCTTTCTTTTTTTTTTTTTTGGCGGGGCTGTGCGGCTTGCGGTATCTTAGTTCCCTGACCAGGGATTGAGCCTAGACCCTTGGCAATGAAATTGCCTTGTAATTTTTTGTTGAAAGCTGGACGTGATGTACTAGGTAAAAGGAACTGAGGTAAGTAGGCCTTATGGTGTGAGGCTTTGTGTTTGTCTGCCTAGGAATTAGGCTGTGTTTAGCATTTACTATACCTGTGGAGGCTGAAATTGCCTATGGTGTCATTGTTTTTATCTCCCTGGCTTTCCCTGGGTTTTCTCTGCGTTTCCCTAGAGACTTTTTCTTAAATAATGTCTAAGATGTGTGGGTCTTTGGGCCGTGTTTCCCTGTTATCATACAGGAGCCATACTGATGTGATGGTGAGGTGTGGGGGAGGGGTTGTTTTACAATTATCTTACAATTGTCTTACAATGAGGGGTTAAGTCTCCTTAGTGAGCCTGGGGCTGTGCTTCTCCCCCAACCCCTCAGGTGGGATAGAAAGCCTGGATAGGAATCCAGGAGTCTGGAGTCGATATTTCCCTTCTTCTGTGTGGAAGGTAGAGCAGGTCAGAGTTGGGCATTTCCCTTCCCTCTGGTGCATTAGGCTTAGATAAAACCCAAGATAGTTAGGGAAGTAGTTTCTCCCAGGGACAGCCCTCCTTAAGGAGAGCAGAGTGTCTGGTTTATTTCAAAATTGGTTCCTTTGCCCCCTCCCCCTGCTGCAAGCATGAGGGGGTTTTCTCTGTCACCATGAGGACCTGGTTCACCCCCGGGAGGTAAAACTCATGGAGACGTAGGGCCTCCTATGACTGGACCCCTGGAGTTTATACCTCCCAGACTTGTCCACACCGAGCCTCCCGCAGTCATGGGTTTAGGTTTCCCTGCCCCAGTGTCTGCTCCTGGCCTTCTGCTCCAGGAGGCTGTTGATTCTTTGCATCCACCTGTCTGTCACTTCACTTTGGGGGCAGAGCTTTGCCCTGTGACTGAGGGATCTGAGAAGAGTCACTGGTGTTCAGTTTGTTCAGGGTTTTCTCCTTACTCCAGCCCCTGGAAACTGCTATTTGCTTTCTGTCTCTTTGGAGCTGCCTATTCTGGACATTTCACATAAAAGGAATCATACAACATGTGACCTTTTGTGTCTGGCTTCTTTCACTTGGTATAATGTTCTTTAGGCCCACCTATGCTGTAGCCTTTATCAGGACTTGATTCCTTTCTATGGCAGAGTCATATTGCAGTGTGTGGAGAGACCATGGTTTGCTTATCCATTCCTCCGTTGGTAGGCCTTTTGGGTTGTTTCCATCTCTTGACTGTTTGGCTGTGATGCTGTTATAAGCAGTCGTATACAAGCTTCTGTGCGGACACGGGTTTTCTTCCTTCCTGCGGAACGTGCCCAGGAGTGGAAGTGCAGGGCCATCTGGTAATTCTTTAACTTTTTGAGGAACAACCACCACAATGGCTGCACCATTTTACATTCCCTCCAGCAATGTATGAAGGTTCCTATTTCTCCACATCCTTGTCAACATTTGTTATCTCCTCTTTTTTTTTTCCCTTAAAGTCATCTTAACGGTTATGAAGTGGTGTTCACCATGGTTTTGATTTGCATTTCTTTTTTTTTTAATTTTTATTGAAATATAGTTGATTTACAGTGTTGTGTGAGTTTCAGGTGTACAGCAAAGTGATTCAGTTATATATGTATATATATATATTCTTTTTTTACATTCTCTTCCATTATAGGTTATTACAAGATATTGACTATAGTTTCCTGTTCTATACAGTAGGTCCTTGTTGGTTACCTATTTTATATATAGTAGTGTGTATATTTTAATCCCAATCTCCTAATTTATTCCCGCCCCCCCCCCAGTTTTGGTAACCATCAGTTTGTTTTCTATGTCTGTGAGTCTGTTTCTGTTTTGTAAATAAATTCATTTGCATCATATTTTTTTTTTAGATTCCACATATAAGAGATATCATATGATATTTGTCTTTCTCTGTCTGGCTTACTTCACTCAGTATTATAATCTCTAGGTTCATCCATATTGCTGCAAAGGGCATTATTTTATTCTTTTTTATGGCTGAGTAATATTCCATTATACATATCTATATCTATATCTATCTATATATATATCTGATTTGCATTTCTGAAATGACCAATGATGATGTGCTTGTTAGCCATCTGTCAGGACCTCTTTATATTATTAAAAAGTATTGAGGCTCCTCGAAACTTTTTGTTATGTAGTTACATCTAGTGATACTTATCATACTTAGACACTAAAACCAGGAAATTTTAAAAATATTATTTATTAATTCTTCTATAAACAGCAGTAATAAACTCATTATGTGTTAACACCAGAGCGATGACATCATCACATATCATGTAGCTTCTGGAAAACTCCACCATACATTTGTAAGAGAATGAGAGTGAAAAAGGTAAATAACATCTTAATCACAGCTGACCCTTGAACAACACTGGAGTTGGGAGCAATGACCTGCTGTGCAGTAAAAAATCCACGTGTAAGTTATAGTCGGCCTTCTGTATCCCTGGTTCCTATGTATCTGTGGTTCCTCTGTATCCCTGATTCTGCATCTGCAGATTCAACCAACCATGGCTTGTGTAGCACTGTAGAATTTACTTTTAAAAGAAATCCACATAGGGCTTCCCTGGTGGCACAGTGGTTGAGAGTCCGCCTGCTGATGCAGGGGACACAGGTTCGTGCCCCGGTCCGGGAAGATCCCACATGCCGTGGAGCGGCTGGGCCTGTGAGCCATGGCCACTGAGCCTGCGTGTCCGGAGCCTGTGCTCCGCAACGGGAGAGGCCACAACAGTGAGAGGCCCGCGTACCGCAAAAAAAAAAAAAAAAAAAAAAAAATCCACGTGTAAGTGGACTTGTGCAGTTCAAACCCGTGTTGTTCAAGGGTCAACTGTATTATGAAAAACATTTTGATCTCATAGACCTCCCTCCCCCAAAATGAGTAATGATAATCCAGTTTTATTCAAGTAAGATAAATAAGATTAAAACAATTTTTTTTCTGGTCTTATATTCCTCTTAACATTAGTTTCCCCAGAAAATATATACTTGGGGGATGTTGACGATGGAAGCTGATGGTACTTGGTTGGTCACAGAAAGGACAGAAAATGGTTCTTTAATCTAGATATGGACCTGCTGACTCCTGCCCATTTTTTTTTATAACATTTTCCTGCCCTTTCAGAAATGAAAACTGGCTTCTGATTTAAAATTTTCATTAATCTTCATTTTGTGATTTTGTTTAACCTGAACATCTAAGTCAACTGATTGAGAATTGAGATTTTTGGCAAGAGTCTGAATCTGCACTGAAATCGCAGCCCCTGAGGCTGATTTTTCCAGTGAGAGTTGAGGGTGGGAGGCATAAACCCCGTGGTTCTCAAAGTGTGGCCCCGGACCAGCATCATCAGCATCACCTGTAACCTGTTAGAAATGTAAATTCTCAGGCCCCACCCCAGACCTGCTAACTCAGAAGCTCTGGAGGTGGGCCCAGCCTTCCGTGTTTTTTTGTTTTGATTTGTTTTGTTTTGTTTTGTTTTTTATTTTTGGCTTCGTTGGGTCTTCGTTGCTACACGCGGGCTTTCTCTAGTTTCAGAGAGCGGGGCTACTCTTCCTTGCGGTGCATGGGCTTCTCATTGTGGTGGCTTCTCTTGTTGTGGAGCATGGGCTCTAGGTGCGTGGGCTTCAGTAGTCATGGCACGCTGCCTCCGTAGTTGTGACTTGCGGGCTCTAGAGCGCAGGCTTGGTAGTTGTGGTGCACGGGCTTAGTTGATCCATGGCATGTGGGATCATCCTGGACCAGGGATCAAACCTGTGTCTCCTACATTGGCAGGCGGATTCTTAACCACTGCACACAGGGAAGTCCCCCCTTCTATGGTTTAACAAGGCCTCCAGGTGATTTTGATTTGCTCAACGTTGTGCTACCAGTTTGAGGATCACTGGTGTGGCCTTGTCCATCATTACATGCTCTCCCTCCCCCCACCCCGACTTCCTTCTTTCTTTCCTTCCATAAACATTGAATGTATTGCTCCCTTATCAGTGTTTTTATGACACTTCTTTGAAAATGTACACATTTGCACATTGTGTGTCTGTCTGTAAACATCAAATTCATGCTGGCCAAATACAGAGTATCATTTATAGCAATCCGAGAGAAACTAACTCTTGAAGTGCCCATCAGTCATGTACAGCTGAAGCTTTTTGACTGGGATAATCCATTACCTAGGACCTAGCTTATCCCCCTTCTCCCGACATTAACTCCAGTGAAATCTTTTCAAATATTGAAGCTCCACAGTTCCAAGGGCTTGGTTGTCCTCTTTTGGTATTACCCAAAGACTATTCCCCCATGGACTCTGTTCTTTAGAAACTCAGAATTGAAGGTTCAATGGAGGGGGCCTAGTTTAGAGCACTGACCTAAGGTCAAAAGCATTCCTAGTTACCAGTCCAGAGTTCTTAGGGGGCATTCATTAAAGGATGTGATCAGGAGAATGGGCTAGTCAACCAGAGGCTGGGAAAGGACCTACGTGGACTGAGGAACAAGGTCCAGTTACATAGGGTAGAGAGCATGTGTGTCTATTTATATTAGTGCTAGGGTTTTCCTTGGGATCTCTAAACCGGGAAGTTGGGATGAACTTAGCATGAAGCTACTCTTCTTTGTATTATACATGGTATGGAGAGAGTTCCATGCCGGTCATGCTTTAATGAACACATACACAACATGAAAATGGGACCAAGAGTTCTGGTTTTTCCTCCCCGTTCCTCCAGTGACCTTGGACTTGCTGCCTACGTGCAGGTCAAGCTCACTCATTGATACTACAGAGCTGGCTTCACGATGGGGTTGCAGGTGCCTGGTGTCCTGTGATGTGACTTCAGAGCTTTCCAGAACCCATGGGATCAGGAGACGCCTCTTGGATGAGTGTTTAGCTGCCTTGATTTTGATTGTGATCCATGACATCTGCGGGTTCTTCTTGGCTTCTTCCTGCCCTTGGTTTTCTAGATTGTCCTTCTATTCTTCTTCCTGTAGTGATATAACAAGTCATAGTCATGGGTGTAATACTGCACCAAAAGAATGTCATCTGCACCCTAAATTAATGTGGGTGGAGCATTCAACAGAAGCCCCCATTGACCCGCTAACTTTAAATCCCACCCCGGGATACTCTGACCTTCCCACATGCTGACCACCCCTTTAGAGGTCAAGACGGGCAGCGCCGTGGTCCTCACAGCATGGTGATCCAATCATTGTGTGGTGAGTGGGGCTGAGAAAGAGCCTGAGACCCAGACCATTACAGGTGTGGAGGCTGGGTGGGTCTTAGGGAAGGGGCTACAGGAGGGGGTCTGCTCCAGGGCTGCTCCCCACGGGGTACATGACCCTCACGTTACATGTCATCCTAGTGTGTATGACAACAGTCCCCCGTAACACTCTAACATCTGGTGTCACCCCCAAGTCAACCCTCTTCCTTAACCCTCACTTCTGATCAGCCACCAAATCCTGCTAACTTGACTCACGTATTTCTCGATTTTTTTCCTCCTTTTTAAAAAAATTTATTATTTATTTATTTTTGGCTGTGTTGGGTCTTTGTTGCTGTGCGTGGGCTTTCTCTAGTTTCAGTGAACGTGGGCTTTCTCTAGTTGTGGTGAGCGGGGGCTACTCTTTGTTGCAGTGTGCAGGCTTCTCATTGCGGTGGCTTCTCTTGTTGCGGAGCACGGGCTCTAGGCGCGTGGGCTTCAGTAGTTGTGGCTCGCGGGCTCTAGAGTGCAGGCTCAGTAGTTGTGATGCACGGGCTTAGTTGCTCCGCAGCATGTGGGATCTTCCCAGACCAGGGCTCGAACCCATTTCCCCTGCATTGGCAGGATTCTTAACCACTGCGCCACCAGGGAAGTCCTTTTCCTCCTTTTTAACTTATGTCCACTGACCTAGTTCATGCTCTCCTCATCCCCTGTGTGGATTTATTCCATCGTAACATAATCAAACTGCCACCACCATTACCCACCTTAAATCCAGCCTCTATTGTAGCCGGACTGTTCAGAGGGCCAGTGCTACCATTTATCGCATAATTGAGCTTCTGTGGCTCGCTGTCGTCCTCAGGATCGGGCCTGAGCTCCTCAGTCTGGCCTGATCTTCCAGGACTTGGTCCCTGGCCATTCCCACAGCACCACTGTCACCACTGCCCCGTGCACTTTACACCCCAGTGTTCAGAACTGCTAGATCCTCCCAGACGTCCTCATGCCCTTCAGGCTGCCTTACTTCCCCTCCTGCCCCTCTGCCTTGCAGCTTCTCCTGCCATTCTTTATCTGGCCGCTGGTATCAGCTCTGAAAGCCTTCTGGGTGTCCCCATATAGGATTAGGTGTCCTTTCTCTTCATTCCTGTAACACCTCAATCTTAGGCTTTAACAAATTACATTTAAAGTCTCAATTTTTTCCCCTTTCTCCTCCACTGATCCGTAAGCTCCTGAGAGCAGGGGCCATTCGTATTCATCCTTAGGCCCCTGGCAAGTGCCTGGTACATAGGAGATATTCTCGTAGTCATTTTAAAATTGAGATATAATTGACATAGAACATCGTGGAAGTTTAAGGTGTACCGTGTGTTGATTTGATACATTTATATATTGAGATGTAATGAACACCCTGGTGTTAAAGCTGACACTTCCATCATATCACGTAACTGTCATTTCTTCTTGGTGGTGAGAACATTTAAGATCTAGTCTCTTAGCAACTTTTAAGTATATAATACAATATTGTTGATTATAATCACTTCTGCTGTGCATTAGATTCCCCAGAACTTACTCATCTTCTACCTGCAAGTTTGTACCCTTTGACCAGCACCTACCTAGGAGATATCCTATCAAATTTTTTTGGAAGTATACGGAAGACAATAGCTTCATAAAAGGAATAATAAAACCAACTAGCTGTGCTAAGGGGTTTTCATGAATTGAAAACTCCTAGTTTTCCAGCTGGCACCGTACCATAAGAACTTTCTGTGGTGATGGGAATGTTTTGTATCTATGTTGTCCAATAACGTGGCCACGTGTGGCTATCAAACTCCTGAAATGTGGCTGGTGCAACGCGTAGACCGAATTTTTAATTGTATTTAAGTTTAAACTTAAATATCCACACGTGGCTAGTGGCGACCCTATCAGACAGTACAACCCTAGACTTCCCCAGCCCTTCCTCAGCCCATGGAAACATCTGGTTACTTCCTAACTTGCTCAGAGCTCCCATGGGGCAAGGCTCCAAGAACTGGTGTGTTGGCAAATGTTTAACAACCAGCTGTCTGAAAAAGGCTGCCTGTTTCCATGGTGTAAAAACTCCCACCACTCCCAGTTTCAAGCTACCTTGAATACAGAGTTGAGGAGAGACGTGCAGTATAAAACCATCATATAGATAGTATTTCCTCGATACAGATACACAGATGCAAATAACCCTGAGAATAAAGTAGTAAAATGCAGTAAAACAATTAGAAAGTGATTAATTTTGAGTACTTATTAACTTTGTTTTCTCTTTTAATAAACTTATTTATTTATTCATTTTTGGCTGCATTGGGTCTGCGTTGCTGTGCGTGGGCTTCTCATTGCGGTGGCTTCTCTTGTTGTGGAGCACAGGCTCTAGGCTCGCGGGTTCAGTAGCTGTGGCTTGCGGGCTTCAGTAGTTGTGGCATGCGGGCTTCAGCAGCTGTGGCTCGTGGGCTCTAGAGCGCAGGCTCAGTAGTTGTGGCGCACGGGCTTAGTTGCTCTGTGGCATGTGGGATCTTCCCGGACCAGGGATCAAACCGGTGTCCCCTGCATTGGCAGGCGGATTCTTAGCCACTGCGCCACCAGGGAAGTCCCTGACTTTGTTTTTTTGTTTGTTTGTTTGTTTTTTTGTTTTTTTTTTAATGCGGTACATGGGCCTCTCACTGCTGTGGCCTCTCCCGCTGTGGAGCACAGGCTCCGGACGCGCAGGCCCAGCGGCCATGGCCCACGGACCCAGCCGCTCCGCGGCGTGCGGGATCCTCCCGGACCGGGGCACGAACCCGTGTCCCCTGCATCGGCAGGCGGACTCCCAACCACCGCACCACCATGGAAGCCCCCTGACTTTGTTTTTAATATAATTTATTTAACTGTAAGTTTATATAATTTAATTTTTAATAATGGTTATGCTTAAAAGCAGTTCTCAAAATTCCAGAACATCTAGCTTTTGACTCTCAGGAGCTGGGGTAATTAAGCTCCTAGTAATTGCTTTAAAAATTTTTTTAAATCAAATGTAGTATTTCTGTTTGGCCACAAGAGGGCACCATCAGATGAAATTCAATTCTAGGAAGGCTTTTGGACCAGCTCTCTGGGTCAGTTTGAGGTGTCTGTTTAGGTCTCCTGGAAGATTGCAATTCTGGGAGATCTTGGAAACTCATATAGTTTCAGGCAGTTCTTGGTTTCACAACATCAAGCCCAAACCTTTCCCACTCCCAAATAGCTTCATCCCTTTGTGTACGAAGGTTTGGGTCTTTAAGCTACCAAATACAAAGATCCTTGATGGGTATTAGGTCCTGTCAGTGAGGGAAGGAGAGGATCTGTGTGTGCAGTAAAGATAATGTCTTGGGCAATTTACCTGCATCATCTCACAGAATCCTATAAAAACGCCTCAGGAATTGGCTAACACGTAGAGAGATTGGTAGGTTGCTGGGTATGTGAATAATTCCTAACACGGCAACCCTAGAGGGCTTCTCCTTTGCATTGCAATCATTTGTGCTTTTTAATTGACAGAAGGAAAACCAGGAGTTTATCGTGGGCCTGACGATCAAGATAAGAATGGAAGGAATCTGATGATTTCTCTCTGGCTAGGCAGGCTGGGGGGTCAGAGGGCTTTGGTTCTTGGCGGGGGGTGGGGGGGTGACTCTCTGTCTTCTCAGGGTCTTCTGGGGGGTTTATATCAGGGTTGGCAGAGTGCACTTGGTGCGGAGGGGGTAGGGGATGCCCTGGGAGGTGGGGAGAGTGACAAGCTAGGTCTCCATAGTCCTCTGTCTAAAGGGAGGGAGAGACTGACTCTGTGTGTGTGTGTGTGAGACTCTGTGTGTGTGTGTGTGAGAGAGAGAGAGAGAGAGAAATGATTTCACTCTCTTGATTCTTAACACTGTTAGTGCAGTGGGTCTCAAAGTTTGGTCCCTGGACCAGCAGCATTGGCATCACCTGGGCATTTGTTAGACATAAATTTTCAGGCCCTACCCCAGACCTGCTGAATCAGGGACTTTGGGGGTAGGCTTGGCAGGCTCTGCTTTAAGAAGCCCACAGGCAATTAGGAATTTGGGATTAACAGATACTATATATAGAATAGATAAACAATGAAAACCTACTGTATAGCACAGAGAACTATATTCAGTATCTTGTGATAACTTATAATGGAAAAGAATCTGAAAAGTATATATATATGTGTATTTATATATATCTGAATCACTTTGCTGTAAACCTGAAACACTAAATTAACTGTACTTCAATTAAAAAAAAACAAGCCCACCTGGGAGATTCTGATGCACTCACGTTTCAGAACCACAGGTCCAGCTCGGGGTTATCTAAACTGGATGTGTATGTATTAGATGCGACTGAGGAGCTTTTAAAAAGTACTAACGTCGGGCTTCCCTGGTGGCGCAGTGGTTGAGAGTCTGCCTGCTGACGCAGGGGACGTGGGTTTGTGCCCCGGTCCGGGAGGATCCCACATGCCGTGGAGCGGCTGGGCCCGTGAGCCATGGCCGCTGAGCCTGAGCGTCTGGAGCCTGTGCTCTGCAACGGGAGAGGCCACAACAGTGAGAGGCCCGCGTACCACAAAAAAAAAAAAAAAAAAAAAAAATACTAACGTCCCAGTAACAACAGGGCATACAGTATGTACATGGTCCCATTTACATGAAATGTCCAGAACGGGCAGATCCATAGAGATGGAACCTAGATCAGTGGTGGCCAGGGAATGGGGGGGGATGGGGAATTGGGATATGTGTGGTTTCTTTTTGGGGTGATGGAATGCTCTGGAATTAGATACTGGTGGTGTATACACAACAGTGCTGAAAACCACTGAATTACACACTTTAAAATGGTTAAGATGAAGAATTTTATCTCAATTTAAAAAAAAAGTACTGATGTCTGGGGCCCACCTAAGCATTGGTATTTTAAAAATCTCACTGGAGGGTCTTCCCTGGTGGCGCAGTGGTTGAGAGTCCGCCTGCCGATGCAGGGGACATGGGTTCGTGCCCCGGTCCGGGAAGATCCCACATGCCGCAGAGCGGCTAGGCCCGTGAGCCATGGCCACTGAGCCTGCACATCCGGAGCCTGTGCTCCGCAACGGGAGAGGCCACGACAGTGAGAGGCCTGCGTACCACAAAAAAAAAAAAAAAAAAAAAAAAAAAATCTCACTGGGTTGTTCTCCTCTGCAGCCGGAGAGTTAATGCAAATGAGTCCACACGTGGGGTCGCGTGGGTCAGGTTCCCAGCCTAGGGGGCTCTGGTGTGAGCGTCTGTGTTGGGGGGTGGGGAGCACAGGAGAGAGCCAGGGCTGACGCTGCCCTTGGTTCTCCGCTGCCAGGTGACAGGGGCAAAGAGGTCCTGGGCACTAGACAGAGGTTGCAGTTTGGGCCTCTGCTGTGCAACCTTGTCCACATTGCCTAACCTGCCAGAGCTGTAGCAAAGGTTTCAGGTTGCCATAATGTTCGCAAGATAAGCATGGACCCTGGCATACAGTAGGCGCTCAGTGGATGTTCGCTTCCTTGGCTTTCCCATTTCCCTGTGGCTGTAATTCTGTGGGTCGACTCTGGGAAGGCGTGCACTGGCCAGTCCTCCCTCTGCTGCTCCCCAAACCCCTGGTGGTCAGGGAGGAAGGGGGTGGGCTGGGGGAGAAGGGGTCCCTGACCCGGTGCTTTCCTGCGCGGCGCTCCCCTCCCCCCAGCGTGGGCGGGGCTTCCTTGCTCACCCGGGACTCACCATCTCTGCTGCCAGGTGAGGCCGCTCAGGAGGAGGATGCTGATGAGCAGCAGGATGCAGCCGGCCACTGTGGACGGAGAGGCAGGTCAGGGAAGGGGGCCCGGGGGCTGAGAGAGCCCGTCCCCTTGTATCCGTCCCCACCCCCAGCAAAGGGCTCGCCGAGAGGTGAGCGCTGCGGTTTGTGCCGCCCCTTTTCAGAACGCGGCTCCCTCCCGGCAGAGTTTCCCTGGAGGCTCCAGGACCAGGGCCTGGGGGTGTGGACTGGAAGGGCACAAGCCTTTCCTCAGGGGGCTCCACTCTTTCTGTGGGGAGCAGCTGATAGGCACCCTCTCCCGGCCTCAGTTAAAGAAGCCGTGAGTGAGGCCTGCAATGGGTAAGAGAAATGTTGAAATATAAAGATACATGATAAACACTTAGCATCTCCTGAAAGTGTTCTGTTTCCCAGATGCTGCTTTCCTGTGGTCCTGAAGCTGTCAAGTTATCCGTACGTCCATCTGTCTATGTGTCTTAGACGTGCCTCAAAGCCTGTTTTTCTCCACTCACCCCCCTCCCCTTATGAGATATAATTGACATGTAACATTGTCTAAGTTTAAGGTATGCAATGTGTTGCTTTGATACACTTATACATTGCAAAATGTAATTACCATTTCTTTTTTGGGCCAAGAGCATTTCAGATTTACTCTTAGCAACTTTCACGTCTGCAGTACAGCGCTGTTAGCTGTGATCACCACGCTCTACGTTCGATCCCCAGACGTGCTCCTCTTCCCACTGGAAGTTTGTGCCCTCTGACACCCGCCTCCCCATTTACCCCTCCCCCGGCCCCTGGTCACCAGCATTCTGCTCTGTTTCTAAGAGCTTGGTTTTGGTCTTTGCTTTGTTTTTTTCTCAAAGCCCATTTTTGCCTCCCACCAGGAAACACCTGGAGTGTTGATGGCATGCTTCTTCTCTCTTCCGCTGGTTCCACCACATCCCCGCACCCTGGCCTCCCCTCACATGCAGGCGCTGGGTATTTCGTCCTCTAGAATCTGGTCGGGAGGCACTGGTTGAGGCTGGTTTGAGACCTCACTCCTAACTCACTACAACCGGTTCCTGTGATTCCGAGTCATGTTACTATCTGGATTCGTCTTTGACTTTTATAAACATTATATAGTGTAAAGAGCTAGTTTATAGTAACTAACCAAGCAGCTCACCAACCCACCAAGCAAACGTCCCCTGGTCTCTGTCTGGTGCACGTTTGTCGCTACCCACCTGCGATCTGATACTTGGTTGTAAATATGAACATATCCATGGTCGCAGCCACTTCTGTGGGTGTTTGGAAATCTGTGCAAAAGAGAGAGAAGGGTGCTAGTCACTGCTGGTTGTGGGGCTGCACAGGGCTGGGAGAGTCCAGGCTTCTCGGGTCTGGGGGCTCGGAGTCCACTGGATAGCTAGGAGAGACCAGGGGAGCCTGGGGCCAACATTTGAACATTTCATTCTTCTGCCTCGAGGTGCCACCTTCATCTTGTTTCTCCTCTGACACTGGCGGTGTTTGAGGACTGGGAGGTTGCACTCAGGTGTGCGATCATCTCTAGCACCTACGGGCAGCTCCAGGCCAACTCCTCCCCTTATCCTGCATCATGGTTTAATAGCCAACCTTTTATCTTCCAAGAAACTCCAGCCGTACCTGTGGTACCTGCCATCCTCGTTGTTAAGGGAAAAGAAGTTTCACTGCCAGGGGGAGCATCCGTGCTCTCCTGAGGCTCTTCTTCACCTGGAGGAGAGAGTAAGGATGCTTGTGGAACAGAAGGTGGGAAGTGGAGGTCTCATGTGCACCCCCTCCCTGGCCTCCTCAGCTGACCCCAGATGCACTAGCTGAGGTGTGAGTCTCAGTTCTCGGTTCCCCATCAGGGTCACAGCGAAGTGGCTCAGTGGCCGCAGCAGAGCAGGAGGGAGGGAATTTTGTGACCCTGACCCTGGCTTTCTACAGAACTCTGAGCAACTTTCTCCCCACGCTGCCTACTCAGCTCTGGTTTCCTTCTGTGGCTTAGAAACGGGTCATCATAATACAAATACCATCAAACCATTAAACGAAGTAGAAATGCACAAAAGGAGAGCTTTTCTCTGTGACAGGTTTCCCATTGCTCGTGGACACGCCTGGCGTGCAGTGTGGCTCATGGGGGTCAGGCTATGGGAAAGAAACACAGCAGCCTCCCTAGAAGATCCAAGAGGGAGACGTGGGGTCTGGGAAGTGGGGGTGAGCAAAGAAGCCACTAACACTTAGGGTCAAATGGAAGTGACTTTTGATTGTAGAAATAGTAAGACAATTTCAGAATGAAAATAGAAGACCTCAACATAGGTGGCTTGTCTGCGTGTGTGAATGAGCGTGCATGCGTGTGCATGTGTGTTTGTGCTTGAAAAGTCCCTTCCCTGCACATTTGCACTTTGGCAAAGCTCAGGTGGGACTCACACAAGAGGAGGGGGCATGCTAATGGCGTGGCATGTCACAAATAATGGATTTACATTATGTATCAGCAAGTTGGAAATGCGTACACGGCATGTGGACTTTCCTTTTTGAATGAGGAAGTTTTAGTAGTTTAGAGTCAGAAGGAAAATTTCAGGATCATCTAGAAAAGGGGGCAGCAGGATCGCCAGTGAGGTAGCACCCAGGGGGCTTCGGAAGACCTTTCTTCCTCTTCCATCTCCTGCTATTTATCCCCATCAGGGTACGGGGACCTTAGGTGATGAAGACCTTGGAGTTTATCTAGTCTGTTTTCTAGAATGAGAGAAAACAGAGGCCCCAGAGAGGAAGAGACTTGCCCAAGGTCACGTAGCGGGTGGGTCAGGGATTCCAGCCTGGTTCGCCCGACAGAAGCAGCAAGGTGGTGGACCTGGCGGGGGGCATCTCCATACCTGGAAACTGACTGTTCTCCCTTTCACTTATGCACTCAAGCTTGGGCCGGGTCCACCTCATGTTCCCATAGATCATCTTGCAGGTGCTCTTGGTAGGGCCTCGCTGTAGGGCCCTGAATCCCTGAGTGCACTGGTAGTAAACTATCTGCCCAGCCATGAAATGGTAAATTCTCTTCAAAGGTTCATGTTCATGTTCCCATGGTGGAGGCTCCTTGCAGTGACCTGGAAGAGGGAAAGGAAATTCCAAAGGCAAGCTGGGGAGACATTGTGAGTCCAGGTTGCCTCTTCCTAGAGACTGGACCATGGTTCTTACTCTTTTCCTTGTCCCCATCCTCCCTCCCTTCCAGTAAGTAGTGATAACATCTATGTGTTAGGACCTTTGCTAGACACGTGAAAAGGCATGAAGACCCAGTCCGCCTGCAAGGAGCAGACGGTGGATCTGGTAAGGAAGTACATACAGGCAGAATGTGGTGAGGATGACAGCCAAGAGACAGACGCTTGCTCTCGGAATGCAGAGAAATAAGCAATTACTTCTGCTGATGGTGAGAGATTTGATAAGTAGACAGGCATGCGAACGGTGGTCTCAGTTTAGGTCTAAAGGCAGGCTCAAGCCAATCTGGGCCAATGAAATGTGGAGACCGTCTGGATCCCCACTGCTAAGTGAGTTGCAGCTGGTGGTCATCTTGGGGCCACGGCGGAAGGACTGGGGACAAATCCAAAGCCAGGAGGAGGGAAGCGCTGAGATGATCTTGGAGGAATGGAGCCTGATCCCTGATCAAGCCATGCCTGAAGCTTGACCCAGGTGGGCCCTTTTAAGGGCTCTGAAAACTTCCATGCCCAGTAACTTTCCACTCGCCGAACTAAAATCCAAGCCTGGCTGACCTTTAACCTCAGAGATCATGTCCTGCTCTGATTTAATCCCAGAATCCAACCCCTGCCCCCGCCAAATCTGGACATATGGGCCACAGGTCCCTCTAAGCCCAGAAGTGTGAAACTGTATATATGCTCTGACCTTCCACAACCCCAAGGACCCATATAACCTTTCCCCGCACCCTCTGTAACCCTCTGCAGCAGGAGGCCGAGTGGTTCCATCCCAGGTGGTCTGCTCAGTGCAGCACCTTGCAAATCATGACTGAATGTGTGTTTCAGTCTCAGAATCAAATTGCCTTTACAGTCAGTAAAATTCATAACCGTCTGAACCCATTTGAATTGGGTTTGCTTCTTTCAAGTGAAAACCTCCACATTAAGACAATCCGTGAAGTATCCCTTAGCCAGAGCCAGCTGGTTATCTCTTGAGTAAGGACGGTAAACTTTGACCTCTTGAGAAAACTTTCAGTAATTGTGGAAGGTGATGCGGGAGAAACAGAGAGAAACAAATAATTAAATGTGTTTGGAAACCTTGTTCCAGCACAGAGTGAAAAGGGCTGGAAACAGCATGTTGTAGAGTAGTCCTTGGATTAGTCATTGGGTTTTAATTTTTTTAATTAATAGAAGCTGAAAATAAATTCAGACTAGTTTAAATAATCAGTAGCAAGATCCCTGTTCTAATCCAGGAGACCCAAGGCCTTATTTCAGTCCTGTTATGTGAGTTTAGCCAAGTCTTTAAATGTCTCTGTGTCTCAATTTATTCAGTGAATTCAAGTAATATTTCCTGCTCCCTGACTCACTGGCTTCTGAGGTTCAAATGAGATTATATACAATGTCGTAAAGTTCTTTGTAAGGTTATAAAATTAGCGTAGGACCATGGGGTCTTGTAAGGTCAGCTGGTCCCCCACAAGGCTCAGGTTTTCCTAATGGACTCTCTTCCTGATGTTATGGCTTGACTTCAACATTATTAATTTTTAGGAAGTTGGGGCAGCAACTTGCTGGGCCACAGCCTATTAGCTAGGAGGTGTTTGTCCACAGCTTCCAGAGGCACCAGTGTGGCACCGCCCACTTCACAACCCTGTCCTGTAAGAAATGTCTGGAAGTAAATTGCTTTGCTTGGAGTTCACTGCCTTGTACTTAAGGGGAAAACACAGCATCTCTTTGAGGGCAGGGATGACCATCTACTCAGGTTTGTATTGTCTGGCCGCAGTGCCTGGCACAGTTTGTCCCCAAACATGCTTTTTGAATTGAATTGAAATGAAGTGAGTTGAATTGAGTTCTATTTGGCCAGTTCCCAAACCCGGAGGCAACCCTGAGCCCAGGTTGGCTGCTGTAGGAGTGGCTTGAAATGCTGAGCAAACAGCCTGCAAACACTACACAATAGTTCTTGTCCACATGACATCCCTAGGAAAGAGGACAGCAGGACAGATCCTCCTCCTTTGGGGCACACGTCCTGTACCTGCAAGAGAATGGGTCCCCTCTTACCTGGAAGGTTAGCTTGGTCTGTGGGCTGCATTTGGCTCTGCATTTCTGTGGTTTTTTCTTCATTCTGTTCTTTGAGTCCAGGAGTAACTTGTTTTCCTGGGGTCTTAGGGGAGGCTAGAGAGTATGGATGGAATGAAGAAGATAGCTTCACAAAAGTTTAAAAGAGAACATGCTCTTCATGTATTCATTTGCTCAAAAAGAGAGTCTTTCTAGGGCCTGTGATGTGCCAGGCAATATCGGGGGATACTGGGGTTATAAAGATGATCCCCACACACCCTGCCCTTGGGGGGCTCTCAGGGGGCCTGTTCATGGCCAGTGCAGCACTGGCCTGTCAGTCAGGTTTCCTGTACATGATGTCAGTGGCCTACAACGTGTTTCTGAAGGAGCTGAGATTTTTCTGGTGGAATTGTTTGTGTCTGTGTGTCTCTCCAAAAGGGACTCCATTCTGGCCATCAACCCCATCAACACTGTACGTGGGGGTGGGGGTGGCAGCGAGAAGAGCTATTGGTTCAACAGCCCGCCCACTCCTCTGTTTCCCAAGGCAGTTCATTTAAAAGCTAGAGAGAGGCCCTCCTAAAGCAATGACAATGGTGCAGCCACTATGGAGAACAGTATGGATGTCCTTAAAAAACTAAAAATAGAGCTACCATATGATGCAGCAATCCCACTCCTGGGTATATATCCAGAAAAGACGAAAACTCTAATTCAAAAAGATACATGCACCCCAATGTTCATAGCAGCACTATTTACAATAGCCAAGACATGGAAGCAACATGTCACTAATAGATGAATGGATAAAGAAGATGTAATATATGTGTGTGTGTGTGTGTGTGTGTGTGAGTGTGTGTGTGTGTGTGTGTGTGTGTGTGTGTATATATATATATATATATATATATATATATGGTGGAATACTACTCAGCCATAAAAAAGAATGAAATACTGCCATTTGCAGCAACATGGATGGATCTACAGATTATCATACTAAGTGAAATAAGTCAGTCAGAGAAAGACAAATACCATATGATATCTTTTATGTGTGGAATCTAATCAATAGTGCTAATAAACTTATTTACAAGACAGAAACAGACTCACAGACATAGAAAACAAACTTATGGTTACCAAAGGGAAGAAGTGAGGGAGGGATATATTAGGAGTATGGGATTAACAGATACACACTACTATATATAAAATAGATGAATAACAAGGATTTACTGTAAAGCACAGGGAACTATATTCAATATCTTGTAATAACCTATAACGGGAAAGCATCTGAAAAAGTGTGTGTGTATACACAAAACTGAATCACTTTGCTGTACACCTGAAACTAACACAGCATTGTAAATCAACTATACTTCAATTAAAAAATTGTGATAAAATATGCATAGCATAAAATTTACCACAGTAACTATTTTTAAGTGTACAGTTCAGTGGCACGAGCTACATTCACATCATTGTGAACTAGAATTATTTTTAGTTGTTTAGTAATCATTAGTGTAATGTCTGTCCTCCCTCCCTCCCCCCGAAGTATAGGTTCCTTGAGGGCCGGGTCTGTCATATCCCCAAGTATCTGGAACAGGCCTTGGAACTAGGAGACAGTCATTCAATATCTGTTCAGTGAATGACTATTCTGGGAACCACCAACATTAGTTTTCACGTAGATGGGGCGGCCAGTTTTTGTCTGTAGGGCCGTGTGAATAATAGTTGAAGCCCTGTCTCCCTCTTTGCTACAGTTTTTCTCCTTCCCTCCGGAGTTACAAATGGAAACACTTACAGGTGCTGTCGCAGTGGCATCTGTTTTCCCAGGCAGAGTGGCTGGAGTTTCCTGTGCAGCGCATGAAGGGCGACCTTCTGCGGAAGCTTTTCTTGCAGTCACAGTTTATGATGGTGCCCACCTCATACCTGAGGACCTTGAACGTAGCGTCTCTGAGACTCGGTGGGTCTTCAGGACAAACATCTGCCAAGACAGAAAGGCACCTTAGGAGTCCAGGAGCTTCCAAACGTGGGCATATGATCGAATCACACGTTCCTTCGCTCGATTTAAGGGGTTTGTATGTACCCCACTGTTTCCTGGAGAGAAACTAAGGCTGTTGAAGTTTCTTTAGAAACCTTCATATCAGAGATGATTCAAAATTTAACTTCAGCCAAGTTCATCTCCAAACTACAGTGTCTTTTAAACTAAATGAATAGAAAGGAATGAAGTTTTATTCTGAATATGCCTCCTGCTGAGCAAGTATAGAATGAGGGGGCACAAGGGGTATGAGGAAAGGGAGGGACGAACCGCATCGATTTAATCGAGGGATGAAATATGTCTGTGAGAAATACTTTGAAGGAAATAAAGATTGTCTGACTTTCTGTAATTAATGGTTCTGTAAGGTTGGTTTTTTTTGAAGAAATATTTGTAAAGTGCTTCACTCAATGTCTGGTGAGTAGGAAATGTGTGTTTCTCATCCACCTACCCACCTCTAAGTTTACCAAATTCCTTCTCACACCACGAAGACCTGACCCTCCCTCGCCCCCAAAAATAGTCACTGGCTTCCCACTAAAGACACTCGAATAGTTGAACACCCAACTATTATGGGAGGAAAAGGTGCTGGTCTCATCAGAGCAATGATTCCATTGTATATCTCGCGACAAATTCTCCTGCTTCAAGAGATGAGATTTTTCAGGAAAAAGTCACAGGCTGGGTAAAGGAAGCGGACAGGAAGGACCACAGGAAACAGAAAAAAGGGAGGCAGCCAGGGCTCCCACAGCTGGCCTCGCCACCCAGCAAACGGGCACAGGGTCCAGGCAGGTTGCTGCACTCGCTGCTGGCAGAGGACCATCTGCCAATCATCTGTTAATCACTCAGGGTGGAGTGGAGCTTCTCTGAGCCCTCACGGTCCGCCCAGCATCTTGTCATCCTGGAGACCACCCCCATCCAAGATGCGGGACCCTCCTGACACCCTTAAGAAGGTGAGGTGAACCTGGACAGCTTGTCCCACCTCTAACCAAGAAGGGACTAAACAAAAGCAGTTTGAATGGCTCACTGGGCCAGCAGTTGTAGAGGAACATGTAAAATAATGTAAATTCCAGGAATTATAATAATCATAATAAGGCAAGAAACACAGCATGGTGGAAAGGGGAGAAGGATAGGTTTCTAAATTGTAGTTCTACCAGCTTACTAGCTATACAGCTTTATTGTTTTTACTTATCTAAGACTTGGCTTCCTCTTTTGTAAAATGGGTATAATAATTATTTTACTGATTTCTTTTAAATATTACATGAAATAACATATTAAGGTAACTTGCAGAGCACCTGGCACATAATAGGCATAGAATAGATGCTAGTCAGTTGCAAACTATCATATATAGAATGGATAAACAACAAGGTCCTACTGTATGATACAGGGAACTACATTCAATATCCTGTGATAAACCATAATGGAAAAGAACATGAAAAAGAATGTATATATGTATGTATAACTGACCCACTTTGCTGTACAGCAGAAATGATCACAACACTGTAAGTCAACTGTACTTCAATAAAATTAATTTAAAAAGAAAAAAGAAAAGAATAGGTACTAGTTCCGCTCCCTTTTTTTCCTGTCCAGAAAAAGAAAATGTCCAGATAGAGAATGGGCTGAGTTTTACCTTAACCCTTAGCTCCTGCAAAAGTTCATCTCTCCCTACAGCCCATATCATCAGTACCATTCGCTGGCACTTATCATACGTCAATACCAACCAACAATTTAAGTATCGGAAGGTAAATCTGTTGCTAAAACAAGATGTGTGTAATAATCAGAAAAGCCAAATGAAGGAACAAGGCAAGGATGTTCCCTCTTACCACTGCTTTTCAACATCATATTGGAAGTCCTAGCTAATGAAGTTAGAAAAGAAAAGGAAATAAAAGGTATCCAGATTGGGATGGAAGAAACAAAACTGTCTTTGTTTGCAGAAGACATGTTATCTATGTAGAAAATATGAAAGAATAGACCAAAAATAAAACCTCCTCCTACTAATAAGTGATTACAGCAGGGTTACAAGATACAAAGCTAATATACAAAGGTCAACCACTTTGCTAAATACCAGCAATGACCAAGAGGAAATTGAAATTAGAAGCACAATACCATTTACATTAGCACCCAAAAAATGAAGTACTTGGGTATAAGTAAAAAAAAAAAAAAAAATTATGTACAAGATCTACATGAGGAAAAACTATAAAACCCTGATGAAATAAATCAATGAAGAGCTAAATAAATGGAGAGATATTCCATGTTCATGGATAGGAAGATTCAATATTGTCAGTATGGGGCTTCCCTGGTGGCGCAGTGGTTGAGAGTCCGCCTGCCGATGCAGGGGACACGGGTTCGTGCCCTGGTCCGGGAGGATCCCACATGCCGCGGAGCGGCTGGGCCCGTGAGCCATGGCCGCTGAGCCTGCGCGTCCGGAGCCTGTGCTCCGCAACGGGAGAGGCCACAACAGTGAGAGGCCTGCGTACCGCAAAAAAAAAAAAAAAAAAAAAATATTGTCAGTATGTTAGTTCTTCCCAACTTGATCTATAGATTCAAGGCAATCCCAATAAAACGCCCAGCCACTTATTTGGTGGATGTCAACAAACTGAATCTAAGTTTATATGAAGAGACAAAAGACTCAGAATAGCTAACACAATATTGACTGAAAGGAGCAAAGTTGGAGGATATACTACCTGACTTCAAGACTTACTGTAAAGTTACATTAATCAAGACAGTGTGGTATTGGTGAAAGGATAGACAGATAGATCAATGGAACAGAATAGGGAGTCCAGAAATAGACCAAATGATCTTTGACAAAGAGGCAAAGGCAATACAATGGAGCAAAGATAGTCCTTTCAACAAATGGTGCTAGAACAACTGGACATCCACATGCAAAAAAAAAAAAAAAAAAAAAATCTAAACACGCATCTTATGTCCCTCACAAAAATTAGCTCTAAATGGATCACAGACCTAAAAGTAAAACACAAAACTCCTTGAAGATAATATAGGAGAAAACCTAGATGACCTTGGGTTTGGTGACAACTTTTTAGATGCAACACCAAAGGCACGGTCCATGAAGAAAAGAATTGAGAATCTGGACCTCACTAAAATAAAAAAATTTCCAGAGATTGGCACAACATTGTAAGTAAACTACAGTAAAAAAAAAAAAGTAAAACAAAACAAACAAAAAAAAGGAGTAGGGTGTTTGTTTTTGTATTATTTTCTTGTTACCATATGCTTTAAAAAAATAAATTCTGATTTAACGGAAAAAATATTTCTGCTCTTAAGAGACACTGTCACAAGAATGGAAAGACAAGCCACAGACTGGGAGAAAATATTTATATGATAAAGGGCTATTATCCAAAATATACAAAGAACTCTTAAAACTCAACAATAAGAACCCTGATTGAAAAAAATGGGCCAAAGTCCTGAACAGACACCTCACCAAAGAAGATATACAGATGGCAAATAAGTATATGAAAAGATGTTCCACATCATGTCATCAGGGAAATGCAAATTAAAACAACAATAAGATGCCACTGCACACCTTTAGAATGAACAAAATTCAGAACACCTAATGCTGGTGAGGATGTGGTGCAACAGAATCCCTCATACATTGCTGATGGGAAAGCAAAATGGTACAGACACTTTGGAAGACAGTTTTGGCAGTTTCTTACAAAACTAAACATACTCTTAATGTACCATCCCGCCATCATGCTTCTTGGTATTTACCCAAAGGAGTTGAAAAGCTGAGTCCACAAAAAAACCTGCACACAGATGTTTCTAGCAGCTTTATTAATAATTGTCAAAATTTGGGAACAATCTTAGATGTCCCTCAATAAATGAGTGGATAAATAAACTGTGGTACATTCAGACAATGGGATATTACTCAGTGCTAAAAAGAAATGAATTCTCAAGCCATGAAAAAACATAGAGGAAACTGTAATGCATATTACTAAGTGAAAGAAAACAATCTTAAAAGGCTATACACTGTATGAGTCCAACTATATGACATTCTAGAAAAGGAAAAACTATGAAGGTCGTAAAAAGAATTGGTAGGTTGCCAGGGGGTAGGGAGGAGGAAGGGATGAATATGTGGAGCACAGAGGATTTTTAGGGCAGTGAAATTACTCTGTAGGACACCATAATGATGGATACCTATTAGTCCAAACCCATAGAATATACAACACCAAGAGTGAACCCTAATGTAAACTATGGACTTTGGGCAACGATGATGCATCAGTGTAGGTTTATCAATGGTGACAAACGTACAATCTGGTGGGGGATGTTGATAATGTGACAATGGGGGAGGCTGTGCATGTGTGATGTCAGGAGTATATGGGAAATCTCTGTACCTTCTGCTCAAGTTTACTGTGAACCTAAAACTGTTCTAAAAAGTAAAGCCTATTAGAAAAGAACAGCTTACAAGCACACAACGGACATTTCCTGAGCTAGATAAAATAATTGAAGGGAAAAAGAAAAACAGCCCATGAGGACTTCTGCTTCCGACCGTGACAAAATTTATCTTCCTGCTGAAAGCAACTTTAAAACCAGACAAAGTATGTGAACAAGAGTTTGCAGGCATTTAGCAATGGGCAGTGCAGCACAGCATTATTTGAGAGGAAGGAAGCACATGAAGTGAGCCCACCATTGCCATGGCTTTCCTCCTGGGGCACTTTCCTGCCAGGTAGCACCAAAGTGGAGCCAGCAGAGTGGTGGCCTCACTGACCTGAAGAGGGAAAAAATCAGAGCCCTAGTCTGCTGGCATGGGTGGAATTTGTGGGATGGGGCTCTAGAGAGGAGGGGGGCAGAAGTGTGTGTGAGGATACTCTTCGGGTTTTTAATCCAGCCGCTGGGCTGAATATGAACAGGGCAGGACCCTGTGACTTAGAACCAACTCCCTGCTGTGGAGACTGAGAGAAGAATAGTTATACCAAATTTTATTTACAAAAACAGGCATCTGTTGCCTGTTGCCAGGTGTGGCTATATTTATATCAGACAGTAGATTTCAAAGTAAGAAACATTAGTCACAGATGACTTGGTTGGTTACATGAAATTACTGAGAAATCTCCAAAATAACTATGAGAACTTAGCAAATTTAGCAATCTCAATATACAGAAATCACTTATGGTTATACTGTGAGCAACCAATTAGAAAATTAAAAATTTTAAAACAATCCCATTTACAATAGTATGAAAAGACATAACATACTCAGGAATAAATTTACTGAAAACTCGCAAGGCCTTTAAACTGAAAGTTCTGAAACACTGCTAACATAAAGAATTAAATAAATGGAAAAATGCACAATGTTTATGGATTGGGAGATTCTTTTTTTTTTTTTTAAGATGTCAACTTATCTTAAATTGATCAATAAACTCAATGCAATTACAATTTAAAAAATCCAACACAGTTTTTGGTAGAAATTTGGCAAGACACAAAGACCTAGAATTTTAAGACAATCTTAAAATGATGTACAAATTTGGAGGATTCACATCATCTGATATCAAGACTTTCTATAGAGCTTCAGTGACCAAGACAGTACATACTGATAAAAGATAGACAAATAGAATAATGGAACAGAATAGAAAATCCAGAAGTAGACTGACATAGGTATATTCAGGTGATTTTTTGCAAACACACCATGGCAATTCAATGAGGGAAGGGAAAATCTCAACAAATGCTTCTGGAACAAATGATAATTGTATAGGGAAAAAAGAACTTTACTCCACATACAAAAATTAATTTTATTGTATATTTAAACATAAAAGATCCATCCACACACCAAATCCATACATTATAGATGTAAACATAAAAGATAAAACTATTACGTTTCTAAAAGAACATAAAGCCAAATAACTTTGCAAGCTAGGGATAGGCAAAGATTTCCTAGGGAAGACACAAATAGCACTAACCATAAAATAATAGTAAATTTAAAACTTCTGCTCTTCCTAAGGCATTAAGAAAATGAAAAAATGAATGCTACAGGTAGACTGGGAGAAAAATCTTTGCAACACATATATCTGACAGAAAGACTTGTGTCCACATTATACAAAGAACTACAAATCAATACTAAAAGTCAAACAACCCAATAAGTAAATGGGCAAAGACTTGAATGGTCACTTCTCCAAAGAAGATATCTGATTATCAATAAGCACTTGAAAATGTGCTGAAGACATCATTAGATATCAAGAAAAAGCAAATTGGAAACCACCATGAAATAGTCCATTAGAATGGGTAAAATGGATAAAAGACTGACAACACCAAATGTTGCCAAGGAGCTACTGGAACTCACTTCCATTACTGTTGGGAGTGTAAAATAATGCCAAAACTCAAAGTTTTAAAAATGAAGTTAAATATATACCTGCCCTATTATCCAGCCGTTCCACTCCTTTGTATTTATCTAGAAGGAGTGAAAGCACATGTCTACAAAAAGACTTAAGCAAAACATTTATAGTAGCTTTGAATAATCTCAAAAACATTATGTTGAACAAAAGAAGACAGACACAAGATACACACACTGTTTGATTCCATTTATATGAAGTTTACGAAAAGACAAAACTAGTATGCAGAAAGAAGTCAAAGTAGTGGTTGCTTGTGGTGGGTAGGGATTGACTGGAAGGAGACAGTAGGAGGATGGAAACATGAGTGTACATCTTTGCCCTGATGACAAATTGAAATTATCATGGACTTGTCACAGTTCAAGTCAGGGGGCCATTGAGGACCCGGTCTCAGACCTGTCCCTGCACCACTGAGAACTTGAATTTTCTCTGAACTGCATCAAACTTAAGGACACCACCAGCCATTTTCAAAACAGTATCTGCCAGCAGCTGCAACCTTATGGTCTCAAGGTCTCCCCTTGAAATTATGCAACCATTTCAGACCCCAACCAATTCTTACTCAATAAGCACCCTTACTGCTTGCCAGCTCCAATTATAATTCTTGATAGATGACTCATGTCACTAACTGTAACCTTGTGGGGTTTTGCCTTTATAAGTGTCCCCTATTTTGTAGTTGGGGGGAGGGGGTGGGGAAACAATTCAAGGTCTCCTTGAATCTGTGTCACTGGGGCATTCCTAACAAACCCCAAATAATCCCTTTTTATTTCAATCAGGTCTCCGTTTCTGAAATTTTGGTTAACAGCCCAGACTTGTCAAATTGTACACTTCAGATCTGTGCATTTCACTACATGTAATTTTACTTCAAAAAAATCATTAAGAAGTAGATTGAGCAATTCTCATGATTATCCACTAGCACAAATAATCAAGGATTGACCTCAGCCGCATTGGGAATCTGATGACTCAACCACAAACCAAGAGAGTTTCTAAACACAGAAATTTGAAAAGAAGGCAGACAGATTGCCTTCAGGGCACCTTTGTGTCCTTAAAAACTATTTACATGATGATATACTTTTCTAAATTAGGCCGTGGAAATTTCCAGGATCATCATAAATTAGCCCGAGCATCTGAGGAGGTCATGCGGGGACAAGAGAAATTTCCAGAACTTCTTACTCCCACAGACTTGCCTTTTATAAAAGCATCCTTCCTGGAATCTAGAAGCACTGAAACTTCCCTGGTCTATAGCTAAGAACTAGTAAAGAACTTGACTCTAACCCTTTTCCCTGGAACCATGTGAAGAGTGTTCCAAGTATCACCTGAAGAAAGTGTGTGTGTTGGGGGCAGGGGAGTGTGCAGGAAAGGTAGACCTGGGGTGCGGGCGGTGTTTCTTTTAACAGGAATAAATCTGGGATTTTTTAAAGCCCTTCTCAGGGCGGTGTCGTAAAAGAAACAGCACTACAACATCTTTAAAAAAAGGATGAAAACACTTTGTCTCTCCTGAAATCTTGCAGAGGAACATTGAAGGACAGTTCTGTTTATGTGACTCAGCAAAATGTCTGTACAGCCTCCTTCCCCATATTATCACTTAAAAATTTTCACACAGCATGGCAGCTGCCCTCTTTCTCTAGTTTTACTCCAAAAGCTCTAAAATTTCTCGAAATTCAGCAAACAGGGACTGTCTCTGCCTTTACTCTCGCACCCACCTTTCCAGATCTATTTCTTGCTTCCACCAGAGGCTCTGACTTTCTAATAGAAATTATTCTCTGCTCTCAGCTCTGGCCCATTCTCCCAGCTCAGGAGGCAAATGCAGAGGTTTTTTTTGAAAGGTGGGAAGGGAAATGTTTTTCTCTCTGTCATTTTTAAGTATTGGTGCATTTCTGGATTGGACGTCATTTTCTCTTCTGAGAGTTTTGAAAGTGTGTGCTGCGTGCAGATTGGAGGGAAAAGTTTAGACTACTAGCCTCGTGATGGGACTTGGGGTGAATGCTCAGAGCTGGGACACTGGGGCCCCTAGAGGGGTCCTACCATGGGCTCGGAGGAACATTGATGTGGTCTTGCCTCCTACCTTTTATGTAGGCAGAGGGGAAAGAGAGCCAGTAATTATCATTCATCCTGAAAAATCCCAAGGGATTTTCCCAAGGGACTTGCATTGAGAGTTAAACTGAGCTCTTCCGATGTTGAAAGTGTTTCACATCTTATTTCAAATTTTTGCTAAGAATGGTAACTGGAAAGACACAGGCAGGACCCCATATGTCCCACCCCCTGCGCCCACCCAGCCTCCATCCCTGTCCCTGAAACACTGTCCCAGGTGCATCCTCCCTTGGGATATTTGTAGGCTTGTTGCCTCCAGGAATTCCCTGCTCAACTGAAATGCAGGAATTCATGGCTGCTTTTGGCTTCTTCAGCTGACATTAGCGACAGTAATTGAGAGCCAACTTGCTCTGGGCTGTGTCACCGCACAGGTCTGGGAGGAGGGTGGCTGAGGGTGAGGGACCCTGGGACACGCTTCGCCTTTTTTTCTGTGTTGTTTTGCCTTTTGTTTTCCCTCCACTGGATTGCTAGAGGCTCACCTCCTCCATCTCACCACGCCCATGCTAGGGAGGGAAAGATTAGGCATTTGTAGGTTACACAGCAACCGATTTAGGGATTCAGACCAGCTTTTCTGTCTCCCAGGCATCTGCTCTCTCCTTTCCGCCACTGTTCCCAGAAGGACAGTCGTACAGTTTCTACTGCTTGGGTTTCCAATAAAAGATGAGAAACTTGGTGAAACGAGGCACTCCCTTCTCTTCCTCTAAGTGGCCTGTCACTCACTAAGAGAGACAAGAGATGCAGACCAGGGCTTCCTGATTGGATCTGGAATCCTGACACCCTTTCTCTTATTTAGCATATGACCTCAACTCCACTCCCCTAAATAAAGCTACCCCTTGGTGTCTTGCTGTTTTGTTTTTAGAAGGGAACAGAACTAAGGTAAATGTTGTGCCGATATATTTTTGTGTTCCTCGAGTTAACCAGAAATATCAACACCTGGAAGGCAGTCGGTCCTTTGAGCTGGGAAGTTGGTTTCCTACAGCTGGTAGGACTCTGCTTCACTTGTTCACAGCAGAGCTTCTCAAACTTTCATGTGTGTACACGTGGCTTGGGGGGCTTGTTAAATGCACATTTGGGCACAGTGGGGTGAGTGTGGAGGCTGAAACTATTTCTCTCGAGCGCCCCAGTGCTGCCGGGGCTGTAGCCGCACTCAGCACCCGGCAGTGGCTGCCCCGTCTTTCCCCCTCTTCTGCCCGCTCTGGAGGGCCCGCCTCCCCAAGGGGATCGAGAGCGGCGCCCTCAGGCGGGGCTGAATCTGCTTACAGAACACTTCGTTCCCAGGCAAAGCATCTAACGGTGCAGTGAGAACTCCTCTGGCTGGAGGAAAGGTGGGTGGGTGGAAATGGCTGTGGGCAAGATGATTTTTTTAAAAAAATTCTTTTCTGATGTTGTTCAAAATGAGAGAGCACTCATCTGGCCCTTGTGGCCTGTGTAACGTGAAAGATAAGGAAAAGGAAGGGGCTTCAAAAGGATGTGGACAGGGTCTGAGATAAGATTCTTTGCTCTGTGGATGAATCAAGGTCAAGTTCTGTTTACCCGTACAGCCCAGCCAGCACTGAGTGCATGGCTTCATCTTTGTGTCCTTCTGCATGGCTGTCTATACAATAGGGATCGGGGATGAACCTTAGAATAACTCACTAAGCACAGAAACTTCTAGATGATGATTTACTAAGCTTTATGCAAGGGACATAGGAGTCCATCAAGAGTTTGGGGCACTGGATAAAGAAATTGTGTAGTTCTTGACCTAAAGACATTCATCTTCTGTGTCAGATCTGAGAAGAACCCCAAGATATACCTAATGTCAAAGACAGTCTCCAAATTCCTTGGGAAATCCACCCAGCAGTCTGAGCCTTATAGAAAGCAGGTGTTTTGGGTTCAAAATAAAATATTATTGGACATGTTGACTATTCCTCTCAATAGGATCCCAGGATCTGAGAGCTGGGAGAAACCCCAAAGATGATTTAGGTTAATCTCCCCTTTTGTTGATAAGGAAACTGAGGCTGAGTGCCGTTCCTCCAATTGTGGCAAACCTGGGAGTAGAACGGAGCTCTGACTCCCAGTTCAGTGCTTTCTCATCACTATCTTCAGGAACGAGTGTGCTTCTCACCCTGCTATGGAAGGTTCTCTCTAGCTAGGAGTTAGAGCTATGTCTAAAGTATCTGGGTTACTGGGAAGTGTTTGTGAGATGTTGTGGTTTAATTCAGATCATTATCTTTGAAGTCAGAGAGCTCAGGTCCTCCATTTGGGGCTATTTATATAATAGTAACTCACATCTGAGTCCTGCCTGTGTGCTGCTCACTTGTAGAGGTCACCTTCCATGCTCACTACAGCCCTCAAAGGGACATATTGTCACCCCACTTTGTACAGCAGGAGATTGAGTTTCAGAGAGATTCAGTCCATCGCCCAAGTCACACAGCTCAAGGTAATGGGATCAGAATCACAAGAAAGCCCACTACTGCCGCCCTCATGTCTACCTTTAAAAAAAAATCTCACTTTTACTTCCAGGAAATTCTTTCAAATAGCAAACGTAAATGTCTCAGGAAGAAGCAAGGAAGAAGAGGGCAGAGTGTGGAGAAAAGGTCTGCGTGGACCTCAGGTCACCGTAAAAGCTCAGGGGGTGATGCAGTTGGTTTCTCTGTAGGAGTGAGATTCAAAATGTTGAACAAGCAGGGTAGCAGGGTCAGGAACCAAGGATGCCAATGAGGATGAAGCCGAGGGTCCTGGAGCCCTGTCTGCCACACAGTAACCCTTCAGTGCTGATATGTGGGAGGAACCAAGGGAATGAGTAGAGAGGGTCATCTGACAGGTTCAAAGCAGCAGGTGTTTACCAACAAGCTTAGAAGTATTTCAATGTTTAACAACCAGTATGACGAAGGCAGTGATTCTCAAACCTTTTGGTATCAGGACCCCTTTATACTCTCAAAAATTGCTGAGGACCCCACCCGCCAAAGCTTTTGTTTTTGTGGGTTATATCCATCATTGTTTGCCATATTAGAAATTAAAACTGAGAAAGTTTGAGTACATGTTTATTAATTCATTTTTAAGTAGCAGTAACAAGCCCTCACACATATGAACTAATCTGATCCTGACAACTATACTATGAAGTAGACATTATCATGATTACTGCCATTTTACAAAGGAGACATCAAGGCACAGCGAGGTTTGAAGAATTGCCTGAGGTCACCCAGCGAGGTCGCCCAGCTAGAGGACCCACAGTGATGGAGCTGGAGGCTCATCTAGGCTTCCGAGCCGTGGTCTTGACAGGATGCTGTGCTGCCTCTTCTAAATTCCTACCTCTAGCCCTGAGCTCTAGTCTGGACGGAATGCCTTCCGCCTTTGCATCTGGCCATCCTCTGGTACTTCAACTCTGTTCAAAACTTCTAGGTAAGGCTTCCCTGGTGGCGCAGTGGTTGAGAATCTGCCTGCTAATGCAGGGGACACGGGTTTGAGCCCTAGTCTGGGAGGATCCCACATGCCGCGGAGCGACTAGGCCCGTGAGCCACAACTGCTGAGCTGCGCGTCTGGAGCCTGTGCTCTGCAACGGGAGAGGCCGCGATAGTGAGAGGCCCATGCACCGTGATGAAGAGTGGCCCCCGCTTGCCACAACTAGAGAAAGCCCTCGCACAGAAACGAAGACCCAACACAGCAAAAATAAAATAAAATAAATTAATAAACTCCTACCCCCAACATCTTCTTAAAAAAAAAAAAAAACTTCTAGGTAAAGATACTATTTCTTCTTCTACTTAACATTGCCATTAGGGTTTTAGTCAATTCAATCAGATGAAAGAATGTAGGGGCATAAAAACTGGAAAGAAAAGAAATAAAGCTATCTCTGCTTGAAGATTATACGGTAGTGTGTCTAGTAGACCCAAGAGAATCAATGGTGGAAGTAATAAAATAATGAAATAATTTTAAAAGATAGCAATCAAGAGTGATACTAAAGAAGTGTGGCATGGGGTGGGTAGGGAAGAAACACTTTTTTTACAGGATAATGCCAGCTAAGGAATGCAGAAAGATGGATCACAAGGGAATTATGTGCAGAAAGATGGATCGTAAGAGAATTATGAGCAGAAAGGGAATTAGGTTGAGTGAAAAAAGCCAGTTTCAAAGGTTACATATTGTGTGATTTCATTTATTTTGCAGTCTTAAAAATGACAAAATTATAGAGATGGAGAGCAGCTTAGTGTCTGCCAGGGATTAGGGAGGAAGGAGGCCTGTGGCTGTGGCCATGATAGGGCAGCGGGAAGGATCCTTGTGATGAGAACTGCTGTGTATCTTGGCTCTGGTGATGGTCCCATGAATCTACACATGTGGGACAGTTGTGCAGAGCCAAAGGCACACATGCACGGATGAGAGCATATAAAATTGGTGAGATTTGAGTAAGACTGATGGATTGTAGCAAGGTCAATTTCCTGGTTGTGATATCATGCTATAATTTGGAGGGAAACTGAATGAAGGCTATATTGGATCTCTCGATGTTATTATTTACAACTGCATGTGAGTCTATAATTATTTCAAAATAAAAAGTTAGGGCTTCCCTGGTGGCGCAGTGGTTGGGAGTCCGCCTGCCGATGCAGGGGACGCGGGTTCGTGCCCCGGTCCGGGAAGATCCCGCGTGCCGCGGATTGGCTGGGCCCGTGAGCCATGGCCGCTGGGCCTGCGTGTCCGGAGCCTGTGCTCCGCAACGGGAGAGGCCACAACAGTGGGAGGCCTGCATACCGCAAAAAAAATAAATAAATAAAAATAAAAATAAAAAGTTAAAAACATAGATTTACAGTAGCTGGTCCAAGATCAAGCAGAACTAGAATTTGAACCCAGCTCATTCTAAACTCCAAAGCCCAACGTCTTAACCATTACAATACAGAGCTTCAATACATAGTTATCAAAATCTTCATAATCTTTTACCCATGCATCCTATATCTGGAAATGTATCCTGAGAAAATCACAAAATAAAAACTTTATACATAAAAAAAGTTAAAAACAAACACACACAAATAATCCTCTGTTCCTCTTCTTGTCCTTGTTTCTCTTGGTGACCCTGGCATTCCTGTGATGTGACACTTCAGCATCTCCCTTAAATTCCACTTTCCTTTGCCGTCAGGTCCAAACCCTTCTCAAGAGTCCTTGCTTGGACCTCTGCGGGAGCCTCGCGCACGCCCCCTGTCTTCTGTAACGTTCACCACTCTCCTGCAGCCCTCCCAACTGCAGACCCGCCAGAGCAGTAGCATCTTATCATTTCCCTCCACCTCCCGTGTCTCCCCGCCTCCGATATGTCTTTAAAAATATCGTCAAGCCAAGCATCCTAGGGTCCCAGAGCACAGAGCTGATGCGCTAGTGCCACAGTAAATGCCCGCAGGTGAGGTATTCTCTGCCTCCGTGATTCACCTCTGGGTGCCACAACTGCCCTCCCTCTTTTTCCTTTAATCTGGGAAGTGGGTTTGTCAAACACTGGACTCCCTCCTGTCGGGAGGGATTGACAGCATTTCCTTGCTTTGCTTTGGGGACTGAGTCTGCCAATCAAATAGCAGATGGCAGATTCCTCAGAGCCATTAAGGAGCTTGTGACCATAGGAGCTTCTTAGATACTCCAGGTCACTGCCTTTGCCATGCTGATTGGTTTTCTGGGCCTCCTGGCGTGGTGTCCCTGATGCGGTGGGGTGGGGGGTGGAATCCTTCCTGGCCTGTGAGCCAGGCAAGGAGGAAGGCTGCTCTTGGCTGTACCTCGTTTGAAGGGTGAGCGGGGTTCACCTGGCAGGTTCGGCAGAATAGGTCACCCTGGCAGGGGGAATGCCGGGTTCAGGGGACTATAAGTGGAATGTTTGCTGGAGTGTGAATGGCAAGGGTGTGAATGACAGAGATGTATCTGTGGAAATAATGTAAGTGAAAGGACCTTGATATCTGTAAAATGTCCCACAAGTCTCGATTGTTGCTATTATTATTTCTCGAGCAGTGTTGTTCTTAGGACCAAATGATAAAATATGTAAGGTTCCTTTGTGAGCTGGAAAAAAAATTATCTAAAATGTTAATTACTTAAAGTTTGATTGTGTCAGAGCAAGGAAATGGAGTTTCTTTTGACTTCATCTTCTAAGGACTATTTATGAGAATTCTGCGTTCATTTCCTTCCTCTCACTTATATTCACAATGGCTTCACACCTAATAAAACATGGTCAACTTCCTGATCACTGCCAACTAGCTCACCATGGTTTAGTTTGAAAACTTCCGGTCATTTCTGGTTGTTGTTGGCTGTCCATGTCACCTACTATTTATTTAAACTGTTTCTTCAACATGGGCAGCCAGTAGGCACTGAATGAATGCTTGAGTGTATTGGCAATTGCGTCGATATTATGGTCTATTAATCAATTAATTCAGACACATATCCATCTTCCTTCAGCATAAATGCTGAGGGGAATGTAGCAGAGCCAAGTTTGTTTGTGCTCAGGGCTGGGGGGATGGGTTAAGGCAATTTAATGGCATCAAAGAAAAGGTGTCTGATTCCCTGGGTAAGAATAAGAGGGGAGGCTGTGTACTCTGAAGGGGAAGACCTCAGTGCACCTGGGCTCGTTCTGCAGTGATTAGCATCCTTCATCTGTGAGTTCTGTGTGTGTCTGACCCACAGTTTCTGAGACCTGGCTGGGCCTCCCAGGCCAAAGAGTCAATTTCCACGACCCAAGAATGAGTGACTCACGGGGTAAGATCCTTCTGGAGAACATCTTCTTCCTTAATCAACACTTATCACCAAGAAAAAAGAAGGTTGGGGAGATGGGTGGGAATCCAGTTATTTTCTCTTACCCTTGGAAGGGAAAAAAGGAGACTGAGAACCAACAATATTCCTCCCAGAAACTGTCCCTGAATCAAAGCTCTCGTGTTTCGGGGTCTCAAATGCTTCTGTGAATGAAATTTTTGGGGTGGTTGTGTTTTGCCCCTGGGAGCCTTAGCTGATAACAAACTTCTGTACGTGAAAGGGTTAACCACCAGTTTACCGCAGAATGTCAACCTGATGAAAATTAAAGGGTTGTCAGATAAGAAAAACAAGGGGGATAGAAACAGACCCGTGTTTTTTCTCTGAAATCGAAAAGCAGTTTTCCTTCAAATCTTTGAAACCCATTTCTTGGGACGAAATAATGTTTTTAGTAGAAATGTGCTACGTTGGTGAATCCCACCCACTGTCTTCCCCAAGGGGAGTCTTCTGAGAAATTAGACCATGGAGTCGAGGAGATTTTTCAACTGGATAACCATGGAATTTCCACTGGAATTCTAAAGAATGCCAGATGGGTAAGTGTGATACCGGGTAGAAACTCAAGACCCGAAGGGAAACATGGGAAAGAAGGAAAAAGGAAAAGGTCACATGACATGATGGAGCTGTCCAGATGAAGAGTTACTCGTCAGAGCCGTCACCCCATTCGGGTGTCAAACAGCAGCTGGCCACGCTGACACGGACCCTAACTGTGGCAGGCACCCCAAATCCACGTGTACAGAGCCTGGGAGGACCCACACCTGCCGCCTCCACTCCACCTCCTGGGGGTGCCCGCCATCCCCCTAACTCTGGAACACTCTTCTTCGCGCCTGCTCTCAAGAATCACACTCAGGGCTTCCCTGGTGGCACAGTGGTTGAGAATCTGCCTGCTAATGCAGGGGACACGGGTTCGAGCCCTGGTCTGGGAGGATCCCACATGCCACGGAGCAACTAGGCCCGTGAGCCACAACTACTGAGCCTGCACGTCTGGAGCCTGTGCTCCGCAACAAGAGAGGCCGTGACAGTGAGAGGCCCGCGCACTGCAATGAAGAGTGGCCCCCGCTTGCCACAACTAGGGAAAGCCCTCGCACAGAAATGAAGACCCAACACAGCAAAAATAAATAAAATAAATTAATAAACTCCTACCCCGAACATCTTCTTAAAAAAAAAAAAGAATCACACTCACTTTTAAACAAGACACACGTGTGTGCTGTTTGGATTCAATGTTTGAGGTCCCCCGTCCCCCAACTTCGTATGCCGAATCATTACTGCCCAGCATGATGGTGTTAGAAGGTGGGGCCTTGAGGGGAGATGAGGCCATGAGGGTGGAGCCTCGGGTGAGTTTGTGCCCCTGTAGGAGTCATGAGAGAGCCGGCACCCTCTCTGCTTCCAGACATGTGGGGACACAACGGCCCTCCCCCAAACCCCACCACGCCGGCCCCCTGATCTCAGATCCCAGCCTCCAGGATAAAGTCAGGAATGAAGTTCTGTTGTTCTGAGCCCCCCAGGCTTTAGTATTCTGTTAGAGCAGCCTGCACGGACTAAGACATCACCATGCGTTTTGGATGGGGATCAGACCCTTGCAAGGAGAATGTCAATCCAGACATGGAAATGGAGGCCACAGACTCCCCGGAGGGGAAGGTGCTGGTTTAGGTTCTGTGGTTCTTGGTGCTTTGGGGGCAGCCTTGATCTGCTTGTCCACTGTGACTCGCTTAAGTCGGGTTCAGGGTAGACAAACAGCAGCCTGAACATATTTCCCAAATCTGCATGTCGGCAGGCGCTGCCCCATAAATAGAAGAAGGATGAGGATGTGTCAGAGTGGGCGGATGATGGGGTGGGTGACACAGGGTCGGGAGGAGGTTATGTTAAGATCGTCGATTAAATGAGACCCAAAGCCCTCCCCGGCACTCCAGGGACTGGCCTCAGGAAAGCAGCCTCAACTGAAAGGCTTTTGATGCATTCAGTCTGTGGACTCGGCCTGGGCTGTCCTCCCTCAGCCAGCACTGAAGGAAACAGCCTCCGTGTTCCCCAGAGCGCCCTTTAAAGTGCCAGCTCTTCTCCATTCCTACCTTCCCTAAATTCTTAGGTAGCACCGAAATCCGGCCCTCTGCTCAGTGCCGTAGGTGGGTGCTGTTCCTTTCAACAGACACCTCAGGCTTTACGACCACAGGTGATGGTCCTGCAAGGGGCATTTGTGTCGGGCTTCTTATAGAATTTAAACCCAAGGTGGCAGCACTTTCCAAGGACATGGGAATTTAAGACCTGTTACCATGGTTCACTGGGAATTGCTTTGAGCTGAAAAGGACAGATGGGACTCGCCAAGGATGTGGTAATTGTAGCGTGAACTAGATAGACTTCCTTCCGCAGTGTGAACTGATACCTTCAGTCCTGCTGGGGGGCTGAATGGCTCGGTCAGCACAGGGCTGAAGGGATGACTTTTCACTCCGCTGTAGGGTGTTTATTAAGCCATAGAATGTCGGGACAGAAAGGGGCTTAGAGACCCTCTCTATCCATCTCCTCGCATGCTTAGACAGTGCCTGCTCTGTCCAAGGTGTGTGAGATATTGCACACCGGGCACTGATCGGGGTACATATATGGAGCTCTCTGGTCCTCACAGCCCCCTATGAAGTAGGCTGTTAGGAATATTCATGACAATTAATACAATGATTATTATATAGTACATTATTATAATTAAAATATTAAATGTATAATAAATTGATATACAAAGTACTACAGTATGATTAATGTGGTTATAAATAAGAAACATTTAAATATGATTAATTATTAGATAGTCATTCTTACTGGCTCTGTGTCATACACGATAGCAGTGAGGCCCCAACAGGGTCAGTGACCTTCGCGGAGTCGCACAGCCGGTTGGTGTGAGGCCAGCGTTTGGATCCGCAGCCTCACAGGTGGAGGTGCTCGTGACCCCGTTCGCCCACAGTTTCCTCCCTGTGTCTCGGCTGCATCCTGTTCGTGTGGCCACTGTAGCCTCTGACCGCCCCCCGCCCCGTCCCACATGTGTCCCACATGGTGGGAAGGCCATTGCGGGCATCTTGGGGTGGGGTGGGTGCTGGCGCTTGAAGAGCAGATGCTGGGTGCTAACGTGCAGAGATCACTCGGGCTGGACTCTGCAGGGACTGGGGCTTCGTAGGGAGTGCCAGCTAAGGGAAAGGAATAAGGATTTTGCCCAGGGTTCCTGGGCAGCTGGGTGGATAGTAGTGTCTTTCACTAAAAAGGGGAATAGAGGAGGAAGAGCAGGCCTGGGGCCACAGCTCTGGCTGTACTGAGTTTGAGAAGTCTGTGACACAGCTCTGTGGAGAGGTGCTCTGGGCCTTGGCTGTGCAGATTGGAAACCCAGCAAGCCATGTTTACTGAGCACCTACTATATCCTGGTTACTGTAGGCAGGCCAGCACGTCCCACTTTATACCCACAGCAACTGAAGCCCATGGAGGTTAGAAGAAGCTGCCCATGACCAGCTCCCCACTAGGTCACTCAGCGCCCTCCGGGGCTGCACCCCCTCCCCCTGTCCTGCCTGCCGTCATACGCATGGATGCCAGAGCCAACGCTCTAAAGCCCAGACTGCATCCTTCCCTTGCCCACGCCGCTCTGTGGTACCCATTCCTCCCAGGATACAGTCGAAGCCCCTGTACTTGGCAAGGCTCCATGACATAGCTCACAGCCCAGCCTCAACAACCTCCACCTCTGCCCGCCGCCTGAGCTCTCCGGCCTGGTGGACTATGCCCTGTCTTTGGTCATTAACCTTGCTCACGACTTCGCTTCCACCTTCTCGACTTCAGCTTGTCCTCCCTCGTTGTCACATTTCTCTGGGAAGCCTCCTGGACCCGTCTCTTTGGTTTTGGGCATTCCGCTGCACTCCCGAACTACCCGCCATTTCTTTTTTTTTTTTTTTTTTTTTTTTTTTTTTGAGGCTGGTATTATTATTATTATTATTTTTTTTTTTTTTTATTTTTTGCTTTATCACAAATTTAATCAGTTATATGTATACATATGTTCCCATATCCCCTCCCTTTTGCGTCTCCCTCCCACCCTCCCTATCCCACCCCTCCAGGCGGTCACAAAGCACCGAGCTGATCTCCCTGTGCTATGCGGCTGCTTCCCACTAGCTATCTACCTTACGTTTGGTAGTGTATATATGTCCATGCCGCTCTTTCACTTTGTCACAGCTTACCCTTCCCCCTCCCCATATCCTCAAGTCCATTCTCTAGTAGGTCTGTGTCTTTATTCCTGTCTTACCCCTATGTTCTTCATGACCTTTTTTTTTCTTAAATTCCATATATATGTGTCAGCATACAGTATTTGTCTTTCTCTTTCTGACTTACTTCACTCTGTATGACAGACTCTAGGTCCATCCACCTCATTACAAATAGTTCAATTTCATTTCTTTTTATGGCTGAGTAATATTCCATTGTATGTATGTGCCACATCTTCTTTACCCATTCATCCAATGATGGACACTTAGGTTGTTTCCATCTCCGGGCTATTGTAAATAGGGCTGCTATGAACATTTTGGTACATGTCTCTTTTTGAATTATGGTTTTCTCAGGGTATATGCCCAGTAGTGGGATTGCAGGGTCATATGGTAGTTCTATTTGTAGTTTTTTAAGGAACCTCCATACCGTTCTCCATAGTGGCTGTACCAATTCACATTCCCACCAGCAGTGCAAGAGTGTTCCCTTTTTTCCACACCCTCTCCAGCATTTATTGTTTCTAGATTTTTTGATGATGGCCATTCTGACTGGTGTGAGATGATATCTCATTGTAGTTTTGATTTGCATTTCTCTAATGAGTAAAGATGTTGAGCATCCTTTCATGTGTTTGTTGGCAGTCTGTATATCTTCTGTGGAGAAATGTCTATTTAGGTCTTCTGCCCATTTTTGGATTGGGCTGTTTGTTTTTTTGTTATTGAGCTGCATGAGCTGCTTATAAATTTTGGAGATTAATCCTTTGTCAGTTGCTTCATTTGCAAATATTTTCTCCCATTCTGAGGGTTGTCTTTTGGTCTTGTTTATGGTTTCCTTTGCTGTGCAAAAGCTTTTAAGTTTCATTAGGTCCCATGTGTTTATTTTTGTCTTTATTTCCATTTCTCTAGGAGGTGGGTCAAAAAGGATCTTGCTGTGATTTATGTCATAGAGTGTTCTGCCTATGTTGTCCTCTAAGAGTTTGATAGTGTCTGGCCTTACATTTAGGTCTTTAATCCATTTTGAGCTTATTTTTGTGTATGGTGTTAGGGAGTGATCGAATCTCATACTTTTACATGTCCCTGTCCAGTTTTCCCAACACCACTTATTGAAGAGACTGTCCTTTCTCCACTGTACATTCCTGCCTCCTTTATCAAAGATAAGGTGACCATATGTCCGTGGGTTTATCTCTGGGCTTTCTATCCTGTTCCATTGATCTATCTTTCTGTTTCTGTGCCAGTACCATACTGTCTTGATTACTGCAGCTTTGTAGTATAGTCTGAAGTCAGGGAGCCTGATTCCTCCAGCTCCATTTTTCGTTCTCAAGATTGCTTTGGCTATTCGGGGTCTTTTGTGTTTCCATACAAATTGTGAAATTTTTTGTTCTAGTTCTGTGAAAAATGCCAGTGGTATTTTGATAGGGATTGCATTGAATCTGTAGATTGCTTTGGGTAGTAGAGTCATTTTCACAATGTTGATTCTTCCAATCCAAGAACATGGTACATCTCTCCATCTATTTGTATCATCTTTAATTTCTTTCATCAGTGTCTTATAATTTTCTGCATACAGGTCTTTTGTCTCCTTAGGTAGGTTTATTCCTAGATATTTTATTCTTTTTGTTGCAATGGTAAATGGGAGTGTTTCCTTGATTTCACTTTCAGATTTTTCATCATTAGTATATAGGAATGCCAGAGATTTCTGTGCATTAATTTTGTATCCTGCAACTTTACCAAATTCATTGATTAGCTCTAGTAGTTTTCTGGTAGCATCTTTAGGATTCTCTATGTATAGTATCATGTCATCTGCAAACAGTGACAGCTTTACTTCTTCTTTTCCAATTTGGATTCCTTTTATTTGCTTTTCTTCTCTGATTGCTGTGGCTAAAACTTCCAAAACTATGTTGAATAAGAGTGGTGAGAGTGGGCAACCTTGTCTTGTTCCTGATCTTAGTGGAAATGGTTTCAGTTTTTCACCATTGAGGACGATGCTGGCTGTGGGTTTGTCATATATGGCCTTTATTATGTTGAGGAAAGTTCCCTCTATGCCTACTTTCTGCAGGGTTTTTATCATGAATGGGTGTTGAATTTTGTCGAAAGCTTTCTCTGCATCTATTGAGATGATCATATGGTTTTTCTCCTTCAATTTGTTAATATGGTGTATCACGTTGATTGATTTGCGTATATTGAAGAATCCTTGCATTCCTGGGATAAACCCCACTTGATCATGGTGTATGATCCTTTTAATGTGCTGTTGGATTCTGTTTGCTAGTATTTTGTTGAGGATTTTTGCATCTATGTTCATCAGTGATATTGGCCTGTAGTTTTCTTTCTTTGTGACATCCTTGTCTGGTTTTGGTATCAAGGTGATGGTGGCCTCGTAGAATGAGTTTGGGAGTGTTCCTCCCTCTGCTATATTTTGGAAGAGTTTGAGAAGGATAGGCGTTAGCTCTTCTCTAAATGCTTGATAGAATTCGCCTGTGAAGCCATCTGGTCCTGGGCTTTTGTTTGTTGGAAGATTTTTTATCACAGTTTCAATTTCAGTGCTTGTGATTGGTCTGTTCATATGTTCTATTTCTTCCTGATTCAGTCTTGGCAGGTTGTGCATTTCTAAGAATTTGTCCATTTCTTCCAGGTTGTCCATTTTATTGGCATAGAGTTGCTTATAGTAATCTCTCACGATCTTTTGTATTTCTGCAGTGTCAGTTGTTACTTCTCCTTTTTCATTTCTAATTCTATTGATTTGAGTCTTCTCCCTTTTTTTCTTGATGAGTCTGGCTAATGGTTTATCAATTTTGTTTATCTTCTCAAAGAACCAGCTTTTAGTTTTATTGATCTTTGCTATCGTTTCCTTCATTTCTTTTTCATTTATTTCTGATCTGATTTTTATGATTTCTTTCCTTCTGCTAACTTTGGGATGTTTTTGTTCTTCTTTCTCTAATTGCTTTAGGTGCAAGGTTAGGTTGTTTAGTCGAGATATTTCCTGTTTCTTAAGGTGGGATTGTATTGCTATAAACTTCCCTCTTAGAACTGCTTTTGCTGCATCCCATAGGTTTTGGGTCGTCGTGTCTCCATTGTCATTTGTTTCTAGGTATTTTTTTATTTCCTCTTTGATTTCTTCAGTGATCACTTCGTTATTAAGTAATGTATTGTTTAGCCTCCATGTGTTTGTATTTTTTATAGCTCTTTTCCTGTAATTGATATCTAGTCTCATAGCATTGTGGTCGGAAAAGATACTTGATACAATTTCAATTTTCTTAAATTTACCAAGGCTTGATTTGTGACCCAAGATATGATCTATCCTGGAGAATGTTCCATGAGCACTTGAGAAAAATGTGTATTCTGTTGTTTTTGGATGGAATGTCCTATAAATATCAATTAAGTCCATCTTGTTTAATGTATCATTTAAAGCTTGTGTTTCCTTATTTATTTTCATTTTGGATGATCTGTCCATTGGTGAAAGTGGGGTGTTAAAGTCCCCTACTATGATTGTGTTACTGTCGATTTCTCCTTTTATGGCTGTTAGCGTTTGCCTTATGTATTGAGGTGCTCCTATGTTGGGTGCATAAATATTTACAATTGTTATATCTTCTTCTTGGATCGATCCCTTGATCATTATGTAGTGTCCTTCTTTGTCTCTTCTAGTAGTCTTTATTTTAAAGTCTATTTTGTCTGATATGAGAATTGCTACTCCAGCTTTCTTTTGGTTTCCATTTGCATGGAATATCTTTTTCCATCCCCTTACTTTCAGTCTGTATGTGTCTCTAGGTCTGAAGTGGGTCTCTTGTAGACAGCATATATATGGGTCTTGTTTTTGTATCCATTCAGCCAATCTGTGTCTTTTGGTGGGAGCGTTTAGTCCATTTACATTTAAGGTAATTATCGATATGTATGTTCCTATTCCCATTTTCTTAATTGTTTTGGGTTCGTTATTGTAGGTCTTTTCCTTCTGTTGTGTTTCTTGCCTAGAGAAGTTCCTTTAGCATTTGTTGTAAAGCTGGTTTGGTGGTGCTGAACTCTCTCAGCTTTTGCTTGTCTGTAAACGTTTTAATTTCTCCATCAAATCTGAATGAGATCCTTGCTGGGTAGAGTAATCTTGGTTGCAGGTTTCTCTCCTTCATCACTTTAATTATGTCCTGCCACTCCCTTCTGGCTTGTAGAGTTTCTGCTGAGAGATCAGCTGTTATCCTGATGGGGATTCCCTTGTGTGTTATTTGTTGTTTTTGCCTTGCTGCTTTTAATATGATTTCTTTGTGTTTAATTTTTGACAGTTTGATTAATATGTGTCTTGGCGTATTTCTCCTTGGATTTATTCTGTATGGGACTCTCTGTGCTTCTTGGACTTGATTAACTATTTCCTTTCCCATATTAGGGAAGTTTTCAACTATAATCTCTTCAAATATTTTCTCAGTCCCTTTCTTTTTCTCTTCTTCTTCTGGAACCCCTATAATTCGAATGTTGGTGCGTTTAATGTTGTCCCAGAGGTCTCTGATATTGTCCTCTGTTCTTTTCATTCTTTTCTCTTTATTTTGCTCTGCATTAGTTATTTCCACTATTTTATCTTCCACCTCACTTATCCGTTCTTCTGCCTCAGTTATTCTGCTATTGATCCCATCTAGAGTATTTTTCATTTCATTTATTGTGTTTTTAATCGATGCTTGATTCATCTTTAGTTCTACTAGGTCCTTGTTAACTGTTTCTTGCATTTTGTCTATTCTATTTCCAAGATTTTGGATCATCTTTACTATCATTATTCTGAATTCTTTTTCAGATAGACTGCCTATTACCTCTTCATTTGTTAGGTCTGGTGGGTTTTTATCTTGCTCCTTCTCCTGCTGTGTGTTTTTCTGTCTTCTCATTTTGCTTATGTTACTGTGTTTGGGGTCTCCTTTTTGCCGGCTGCAGGTTCGTAGTTCCTGTTGTTTTTGGTGTCTGTCCCCAGTGGCTAAGGTTGGTTTAGTGGGTTGTGTAGGTTTCCTGGTCGAGGGGACTAGTGCCTGTGTTCTGGTGGATGAGGCTGGATCTTGTCTTTCTGGTGGGCAGGTCCACGTCTGGTGGTGTGTTTTGGGGTGTCTGCAGACTTTTTATGATTTTAGGCCACCTCTCTGCTAATGGGTGGCGTTGTGTTCCTGTCTTGCTAGTTGTTTGGCATAGGGTGTCCAGCACTGTAGCTTGCTGGTCGTTGAGTGAAGCTGGGTGCTGGTGTTGAGATGGAGATCTCTGGAAGATTTTCGCGTTTGATATTATGTGGAGCTGGGAGGTCTCTTGTGGACCAGTGTCCTGAAGTTGGCTCTCCCACCTCAGAGGCACAGTACTGACTCCTGGCTCCTCAATTTGGGATGATTTGTTGTCTATTCATGTATTCCACAGATGCAGGGTACATCAAGTTGATTGTGGAGCTTTAATCCGCTGCTTCTGAGGCTGCTGGGAGAGGTTTCCCTTTCTCTTCTTTGTTCTCACAGCTCCCGGGTCTCAGCTTTGGATTTGGCCCCGCCTCTGCGTGTAGGTCGCCGGAGGGCGTCTGTTCTTCGCTCAGACAGGAAAGGGTTAAAGGAGCAGCCTCTTCGGGAACTCTGGCTCACTCAGGCCGGGCGGGAGGGAGGGGCACGGAGTGCGGGGCGAGCCTGCAGCGGCAGAGGTCGGCGTGACGTTGCACCAGCCCGAGGCGCGCCGTGCGTTCTCCCAGGGAAGCCGCCCCTGGATCCCGGGACCCCGGCAGTGGCGGGCTGCTCAGGCTCCCGGAAGGGCGGTGTGGACAGTGACCTGCGCTCGCACACGGGCTTCTTGGCGGCGGCAGCAGCAGCCCCAGCGTCCCACGCCCGTCACTGGGCTCCGCGCTTTCAGTCGCGACTCGCGCCCGTCTGTGGAGCCCCTTTAAGCAGCGCTCTTAATCCCCTCTCCTCGCGCAGCAGGAAACCAAGAGGGAAGAACAAGTCTCTTGCCTCTTCGGCAGCTCCAGAGTTCTCCCGGACTCCCTCCCGGCCAGCTGTGGCACACTAGCCCCCTTCAGGCTGAGTTCTCGCCGCCAGCCCCAGTCCTCTCCCTGCGCTCTGACCGAAGCCCGAGCCTCAGCTTCCAGCGCCGCCCGCCCCGGCGGGCGAGCAGACAAGCCTCTCGGGCTGGTGAGTGCCGCTCGGCACCGATCCTCTGTGCGGGAATCTCTCCGCTTTGCCCTACCCAGGTATGTGGGGAGTTTCTTGCCTTTTGGGAGGTCTGGGGTCTTCTGCCAGCGTTCAGTAGGTGTTCTGTAGGAGTTGTTCCACGTGTAGCTGTATTTCTGGTGTATCCGTGAGGAGGAAGGTGATCTCCGCGTCTTACTCTTCCGCCATCTTACCCGGAAGTCTTCCCCGCCATTTCTTTACACAGTGCTTGGCACACCGTGTTCATCAGATGCCCCCACCCTGCTGGAGCCTGCAGAGAATGGTACCCAGCGATTGTTTTAAAGGAAAGTAGAGTCACACAAGTCCAAACCAGGATCTGAATCCAAGCCTGCAGAATCCCAAGTTCATGAGCCCTTTCTGCTCTCCCAAGATACTTTCCAGTTGGGAAGAATTCCAAATAGGCCGATGAGACGCGGAAGATTATAAGAGGGGAGGATGCCCCTAGGCTTTGAAATCATAGGTGAGGAAGCTACGGTTGCAGAATAGGAGACCTGCGGGCTGGGGTGCCTGGAGCTGGGGGCCTGATGTGCAGAAGACATGCAGATGGTCCAGGTCAGAAAGAATATGGGATTGCCAGGCAGAGGAAGTGTGCCCCACAGGCAGCGGGGAATGATTTGAGCCTTTGATCAGGGGAAAGGCATCACGAAAGTTGTTTTCAGAAGAATTAATCTGGAGATGGATCAAAGAGTGACTTAAAATGAGACCTGGAAGGCTTACCTAAGAAGCCCAGGGGAGTTAATGAGACCTGTCGACTGTGTGCTTCCTTTGTACAGGGATGGAGCCGGTAGCCCGCCTCCATCACTTTCTTGGGCGCGGGAATGACTGTTTCACGACTTCAGTCTCCTCATCTGTAAAATGGGAATGATCATGGTGGTACCTGACTCACAGGGTCGTTGTGAGTCTTCTGTGAGGTAACAGGTGCAGCGCACACACTTACTCTCCCAGGAGGAGGAGGAGGGCGGGAGGCTGAGGTGTCCTGACAGCTCTGCGAGCAGACCCTCTGCACAAGCCCACTGCAAACTCAGGCTAGAGGAGTGAGATTAACGAAGCCCTGGGAAGAGGGAAAGTGAAACTTGATGGCCAGTGAAAGGCGTTGAAAGCCAAAAGTGAGATAAACAATGACCCGTTTGCACATCAGAGCTGAAATGCTCACCCTTTGCGGTCCCCGTGCTCTCCTGGGTGTCAGCGGAAACTGCCCTTTTATTTTGAAAAGGTTTTGGGGTTTGTAATTTTTTTTTGTAGTTGTTTGTTTTGCTTTCCACTTAAAATAAGGAGTTTTCTCTTCACAAAGATCCTTTTATTCTAAATCAGGCTCTGAACAGAGGTGTCACTACCACAGGGACCGGAAACGGATACCACACTCAGCTGGGTGTGCAGGCTCTGGCGGGTTTCATCAGTCGGGGACGCCGTGACAACCCCGGCCGCAACCAGGAAAGATGCCAGATGCACAGCCTCCCCCGAAACTCCCGGGAAACTCACAGAGCCCCGAGGCAGGAAGAAGCTGACGTCAACTTAGCCTTCGGGGATTTCAAGCAAAACTCTTAGAAATGACTCCTCTGCCCTTTATTTGGTATCATGATCTTTCTCTGAGGAGATGAGCCAATTTGCTCCAAGGACCTCATTTCATGAAACTATGTATATGTAGTTATACACACACGCACATATATATACATATATTATATACACGTGTGTGTGTATATATAAACACACATATATGTACATATATACACAAACATGTATACATATAAACACATACCATATATATACATATATATATATATATATATATATATATATATATATATATATATATATATATATATATATATATATGTTTTAAAGAAACACTGTTGCTTTGCTTTTAAGTATATAAGGTAACCGGACTGACTAGGTTCCCTTCATCCCTTCCTTGGAAAGGAAGGTCCTTCCCGGGCGTTTAGAATTGGGCAGTGGTTCACACTCTGCTGAGGACGTGCCATCGGTCAGCACTGTGTATAAATGGTACTTCTGTAATACCTGGGGGCTGTGGGAGCCATCAGTTTCTTCTTCAAGGAATGTAACTACTCCCCCCTGAAATGTTCTGACTTTCTCGGTCAGGGACTTTCTCAGTCAGGGACTTTCTTGAGCAAAAGAAAGCTTCTGCACATCCTCTATGTTGTTATAAATTCAAAATCTGCGGTGTTTGATTTTAATAACTTCAGTCGTTGATAATGACCAAGTAATGCTCTCAGCCCTCCTTTCTGTCCCAAATGTTAGTGTAAAGGTGAGGCAGTTCTTGATTCAAGAGGTACGGGGAGGGCTTCCCTGGTGGCGCAGTGGTTGAGAATCCGCCTGCCAATGCAGGGGACACGAGTTTGAGCCCTGGTCTGGGAAGATCCCACATGCCACGGAGCAACTAAGCCCGTGCGGCACAACCACTGAGCCTGCGCGTCTGGAGCCTGTGCTCCGCAACAAGAGAAGGCCACGACAGTGAGAGGCCCGCGCACCGCGATGAAGAGTGGCCCCTGCGATGAAGAGTGGCCCCCGCTCGCCGCAACAAGAGGAAGCCCTCGCACAGAAACGAAGACCCAACACAGCTGGAAAAAAAAAAAGAAGAGGTACGGGGACTCATATAAGAACAAACATTTGTCTGTGTGTTCCATCCACTCTTTCTTTGTATTTGCATTTTAGATCTCAGCTTGTGTTGGCATTATCTGTGCGACATGTTTCTCTCCTGCTGGATGGTGTGTTCCTGGAGGCCAAGGACTGGGTTACATTCATCTCCTAACCCTGTATCTGACACATAGTAGTTGCTCAATAAATATTTGCCGAATGAATGAATCAACAAAGGAATGAAGCAGTGCCTGAAGGTGATGCCACAGGCAAGACTGTCACCATCCACACTCCTGCGTCCCTCCTCCACCTGTCACACCCATCCTGTCTGTCTACTTTGGCAGCAGTGTTTTCACTCTGAAAAACTTCACAGCAGAGAAGACTCCCACCATCATGCCTCAGAGGCACACCTATCCTCGCCTTTGTTTTCTTATTGCTGAGGATACAAAAAGCAGCAAAACTTCTGAAGGAGGTATCTATTTTGGGCCCAAACAGAAAAGAGTGGGTGATTCTGTGGGCAGAGATTCCTGAACGTGGTGGGGTTGACTCATGCCCGGAGGTGCTCAGAATTTCCTCTGTTTCGTGGGCGTCTGGGGCAGACGTGGCTCGACTCGAGTGCTTTCTTTCAAGCACAGTCAAATGCAGGAAAGACACCTCGAGCTGCTGTTTGGGACGTAGAAGGAGGGGGAGAGCGGGATTCAGAGAATTTAAGTCTGCAGGGGCTCTGTGTGCCTGAAGAGGTCAGCTCCTAGGGGAGATGGAGGGATCGCTGCTGGGCATCTAGGGTCGGAGTCTGTAGGAACAGGCTCGTTCATTTACGCACAACCACAGCAGCAGCGGGGCCTCCTCAGAGCGGACTCTCTTCCACTTTTAAAAAAGTGAAAGCAAACTTGTTTACTAACGTCGGTTCAGGAGAATCATCAAGAATGCGGGCTCTGCATCACTCCAGCCTGGTTCACATCCTCGCTCCCCATCCCGGTTGTGTTCCATGGGCTAACTTACTCCTGTGAGCCTCAGTTTACCAGGTGCCAAATGGGGGTGAGAACAAGGCCGACCTGATTTTGAGGATTATTCGAAGGAACACTACGTTTTCACATAATGCCTGTAAGAGAGCATGTAGGCTGTGAATATTAGCTCTTGTTATTATCATTCGTGTTTAAAATGTTTCTTGGGGAGTTCCCTGGTGGTCCAGTGGTTAGGACTCGGTGCTTTCACTGCCGTGGCCCTGGGTTCAGTCCCTGGTCGGGGAACGAAGATTCCACAAGCCACGCGGCATAGCCAAAAAAAAAAAAAAAAAAAAAAAGTTTCCTGCAACAAGGCTGAAGACAAATAAGCCTCAAAGGAAAAAGTGGGTACTGGGATCAGGGTTTGTGCCAGGCCTACCCCAGCTAGCCGTCTGTTCTCCAGTTCACAGCTTCGCCCACCACTCAGCTTTCTCTCTCAAGAGGGCCTCCTGAAGACCAGCGGGCTTTCCACGCTCTTTCTTTTAAAGGAACCAATCGCCTCCTTAGCACTTACTTTTTATTCTTTAGAAACCTGCTTCTCTTTCTTCTTCTTTTGGGAAAAAAAGGTATTTAACTGTTCCTAGCCTCCTGAAGCCAGCCTGGCCTTTCACTGCATCCAGAATGATTGGAAAAGGGGGGAAAGCAGCCCAGGAAGCAGGTCTGACTAGTCTGACCCAGGCTATTCACCTTACTTGGTCCCTTGTGAGCTTCTGGTCATCCCCCACCCATGGCATCCACACTTTGGTGCCTTAGTGTTTCTGCTGCCTGAAATCCTCCTGGGTACCTGACACTGGGTTCAGAGTGCAGGCACCATGGCTGATGGAAAGCTGCGTGGCCAGGGTGGGTGGGGGCAAAGTGTCACGTGGGCGGTCAGGATGGAGGTCCTAGAGCTCTGGCCTTGTGGTGTGCCCTTGGCCAGGGCTAGGTCGGGGCATAATTTGGATGTAGGGGAATAAGACCCTGGACTTCTTGACTGTTACCCAGAGGTGTCATGTGGTCCTGGTGATGCTGATTCAGTGACCCATTGTGGGAATGAAGTCTACCAGACCCCAACAAGGTGTGTAGACACTAGAGGATCAAAATGAGAGGAGGAGAACACAGGTGCTTCTTGTCAGAGCAAAAGTACTAGTTTTTATCAGATCATCACTAGCCATTTGAGCCTCATCTTGCTCAGCACACAGCCAACACGAAATATGAAAAAGTTCATTTGGGTTTTTCCTTACCATCTTACGGAAAACCCCAAACAAACTTTTTGGCCAACCCAATATTTGAAATATGGGTCATTTGTTTCGTTGATCTCATTAACACCTCAATTTTCAGTTGTTACTCAAGGAGCATGACCCACGTATACAACTGTAGCAACATCATTAGGAAACACCACCCTCCAGCCTCTTCTGAGATTCACAAGCACAAGCTTAGAGCCACCTTCTCCAAGAAGCCTTTCTGAACGCTCCGCAAAGCACCTTACCCTGCTTTGGTCGCTGTGGCATGCGTCAACTTTGCTACATACCACTTTGTAATATTTGATCTTGTGTCTTTCCCAGACTGGTTTTCCCATTTTACTTGCAAGTTCTGTGTGGAGTGGACACAACACATATTTCTTCTCTCCTGTGACAGCCTTGCTACTCAAAATGGGGTTCGGGCATTAGCAACATGGGCCTCACAGGGAGCCTGAAACCAGAATCTCAGCCCCCATCCCTGACATCCTGAGTCAGAATCTGCCTCACAACAAGCCCCTAGGTGATCTGTAATAGGTTAAACTTTGGGAAATACTGTGCTAGGGCACCTATTCTTAGTGAATAGAAATAAAACAATGGAATTGGACCAACCACGGAATCATTCTGTGGCTTTCAGTCCTAACCACATCTTGAATCATTTGAGGAGCTTAAAAATAATGTTACCCTTATGTCCAATTCTCATCCCCAGAGAGTCTGACCTAATTGGTCTTAACTGGTCTTGGGTGAGGCTCGGGCATCATTTGTTAAAGTTTCCCAGACGCACACTTAATGTGCAGTTCGTGCTAGAAACCACTGCTCTAAATACATTTCCCAGCTGGACTTGTGTTTCCTCCCTGATGGAAGCAAATCCCAGAGTAACCTCCAAACAAGTCAAACAGCCAAAAACTTCCTGAGTAATCCTGAGTAATCTTAGAGTGGAAAATACCTAAAATACCTAGAGATGATTCTATTATTGTTTTCCCCTAAATGGGTGACTTATTTGAAAGCCTGAGAGGGGGAGGGATTCAGTGATGGCGGTTGACTCACTGGCAAACACTGCTGCCTCCATTGGCAAGTCTTCAAGGTGGGGGTTGCTCAGCAGATGTTTTATCTCCAGTCTTAGGCCAGAAGCAGTTTGAGAGCAAAGACCTTTTCCATCTTGGTAATCCTAACGCATGGATGGATGGATGGAAAGGTGGATGGATCAATGGATGGAAAGACGGATGGATGGATGTCACTGAGAGTCGACGTGAAGACCTAAGGGGAATATTGGACTGGAATTTGGAAGCCTGGACTCTAGTCCTGGCTCTCCACTTTTCTTGCTTGCCTTGTGTCCTTGGTACCTTTTTCTTACTATCTTGTCTAGGCACCCAGGCCTTTTAGGTTGCTTTTGCCAAGCCAACTATAGCTCCCTTACCAGGGAGCATAACTTCCTGTGTCTCATCCTCTGTGCTCACAACTATAGCTGTTCAGATATTAAAGAACCTCATTGGAGGTCCTTCCTGGAGACCCTGGTTGATAGGATGGCTACAACCCCAAATATTATCCTCAAAATTTTGTGCATATGTACAGTTTTCTAAGGAGACAGTTAACAGCACTCATCAAATTTGCTCAAGGACTCACCACTCAAGAAAGATTAAGCCAGCTGGAGTCTTGCTATCACTTTGTTCTTCCTGTTGGGAGATTCAGGATGTATGTATAGGAGTGACAAATGAGGTCTGTCTTTATGTGGTGAGGTTCTATGGACCATTTTTTTGCCCCCTTGATAATACTTGGGGCAGCAGCTGACTCCACCTAAGCAGAACTTCCTGAAGAAATTACTAGAAAGGGTGGCCAAAGAGGGGATGAGGGAGCTCATTAAGGGTCTCCAATCTCTCTTCCCCTGATACCTGCCTGGATGAAGAACAAGAGAGGAGGGGGTCTGGAAGTTTAGAGACCCCTAGTGGCTTCAGAGGGCCCCCGGGTGGGCCATGACTGGTACCAAGGTGACACACATTGTTAGCCTGGAGAGAAGGAATCCTAGGTTCTAAGTCCAAAGGGATCAGAGGCCATTCCTTCAGCCTCCTGCCCGGCTTGAGAAATCTCTACACCACTTTTGACAAATTTTCATTTAGGCTCTGCTTAAACACTTGCAGAGAAAGGGAGCCCAGGAGTTAATGGAGAGGAAAAGGATAGAGGAACTCTTTACTCTGTTTGGCTGTTGGACATTCACCAGACACGAATAAACCCACAGTTCAAAGTTTTACCTTTTTTTTTGGCATTGCCACGCAGCACGTGGGATCTTAGTTCCCTGACCAGGGATCGAACCTGCGACCCCTGCATTGGAAGTGCAGTCTTAACCACTGGACCACCGGGGAAGTTCCCAAAGTTTTACCTGTTCAGCGGCATCCCCCACCCAACCTCTGTCACCTTTCCACTCAAGTCTCCTTCCTTTTCTGATTCTCACTGCCACCTAAAGTCTGGGGCAGGGGAGCAGATGGTGAACAAAAGCCAAGATCCTCTCCTAAAGCCCAGAATCTACTGGTTTGCCATCTGGGTGCTCTTACATTTGAACAGTATGAAAGACACATATCCCTAATTTCACTTTCTAGGAGGGGAAGTTAAAACATAGAGATTGGAGGGCAGCAGAGAACAACTGGAATTCCGCCCCATCCATCTTCCCAGCCAGCGTACGTGCCCCTCTGTGGCTCCCCTGACATGGCTGGAAAGCCTTGACCACTTTCAGGGATGCAGGGCTTATAGCTTTTTGAAACAATCCATTGAATTAAGGTCCTCTTTCCTTTTCTCATAGGGAATGGCCTCGGATAAAGAGAAGAGAAGGAGGTTCCCACTCATGTAAGACCTCCCCTGTGAGAAGCAAGGAAACCATTTGAGGGCAAAAATGCCCAAAAAGCAAATAGCAGAAGCCTCACCCAGCAGTAAGAAGTATTTTTGCCTTGACGTTTACAACCTCGCCTGAGTGCTGCACAGTACCTTTCAGGAGTTGGAAATAACCTACAATGATACGTAAGCCTCGGCACTTGGGCCCGCAAAGGTCTCTTAACCCAGACCCTGCTGTGTACGTCTTCGGTTTGGAAACTTTTTCATCCAAAAGTACGCCAGCTTGAAAAGGCCTTTCGACAGAGCTTATTTTATTTCCTGTTCAGAATTCTTGACGTAGAGCGATAGAGCTAGAAGTCAGTCTCAGGATCAGCTCCATCAACCTTTTCATTTTGCAGAGAAACTGAGGCCCAGGGAGGTATAGAAATTTGCCAAAAATCATGCCCTTCACCTTCTCCAACGATGGTCGTTTGGAGGTGCCTTGGACCACTTTCTGTTCCCTGCAAAGTTCAGTATCCCTGACTCTTCTATCCACTGACATCAGGTGACATGGCTCGCCTTCCCAAAGGAACTCTGTTTATTTTTACGGTTTCTACTGATTATTGGAAATGAAGGGAGCGGGAAGTGAACTTGAATGACTACCACGTTGAGGGCCAGCCTGACTTAAGGGTGACTGTCGCTATGATAGGAATGACTTCAACAAGAAACAACACAGAAGCCTCCAGACTACTCAGGGCTTTAGCCAAAGAAGCTAAGAAGTCTTCTCTTTGGATGAGTGAAGTTGAGGGCAGGAGCTGTAGAGCTCATGAGCCGTCCTCTATAGCATCTCTAGCTGACTGTCCGTCAGTGAAGTCAACTCTTTTTGGTGCCTTAATTCTCTCAGATCTCAAAAGGAGCAGATGTATGGGTGATAAACAGCACTACCTATTTAAGACATGCTGTTTTTAAAGAAAGTAGCAACTGTTTCATGAGGTACTTCCTAAGTTTACCAAAGCCCCATATATATATTATATATATAATATATATATATATATATTATATATATATATATATATATAATATATATATATATATACATCTTCTCCAAAGTACATCTTAAAGATGAGCAAGGAAACAGTGGTAATAACACCTTGGGATCTAGAGAAATTGAATGATTAAATATGAAGAGTTAAACATTTTGTGTTTTAATGATAAATGTGAAGATGGAAATTCCAGTGTGGGCAGTCATCTTTACAAGAAGGGATAATTACACAAAAATATCATCTTAATGGGTTTCCGCATTGTGTTTTGTTTTTTTTTTTGAGTCTAGGGCATGCAGATTTGATCACAGAATTCCTAGAATGAAAGAAAGATGATCAAGGCATAGATAAATTCTCAGAATTTCCACAATGCTGAGAAAGGCACCTTCAATAACGTGTCTGTTGGCAACATCAGGAGAATTCTCTTTTCAACCACATCCCAGGACCCAGTAATACAGAGACTCAAAACACTCACGTTGACTAATACATCCCCTGTCACCCATCACAATTTTAAATGGTGGCTTTGGAAATTTTCAGACTGAAAATCTGCCTTATGAATCAGCTAGAAATTGCATCTGTTGACAGTCTGATTGATTTCGTTAGCAACCTCTCCCTTCTGAGGAATAAAAAGACTTGTTTATTTGAAGACTGGGTTCCCCTGGGAGGAAAAAGTCTGAGATGAGATTATTTCTTACCCTGGAGTGGTTCCTAAGCCATATGTGGATCCCAGAAACTCAGCCCGTATCATTCTCTTTAGCTACCAAGTCCTCACTTGCCTCTGGATGGGACCATTTCACGCCCTGTCTGTGCACCTACTCTCTTTACGGAATCATCTCTGTAGAGCTCGGACCCTGTCTGCAGGGAACAGAAAGAGCACATGGCTGAGAAAACTGGGTTTGAATCCTGGCTCTGTCACTGCCTATGTGACCTCTGAGTTGTTTTTTTTTTTTTTTTTTTTCCGGTACGCAGGCCTCTCACTGTTGTGGCCTCTCCCGTTGCGGAGCACAGGCTCCGGAAGCGCAGGCTCAGCAGCCATGGCTCACGGGCCCAGCCGCTCCGCGGCATGTGTGATCTTCCCGGACCGGGGCACGAACCTGCGTCCCCTGCGTCGGCAGGCGGACTCTCAACCACTGCGCCACCAGGGAAGCCCTGACCTCTGAGTTTTGAGGTCTTCTTCATCTCATGGGTTGGTGACATCCACCTTGCAAAGGGGCTATGAAGAGTAAAAGAAGACTTATACGTCTGGCACATAGAAGGTACTCTATAAATGGTCATTTTAACTTTCTAGTAGTCTTTTATTGACTCCCAAATGAAGTTTAATTTTTTAAACTTGCTACAAAGGCCTTGGGTCATTCATTTGATGCCATCCTACCTTTCCAGTCTTAGTCCCCAGCAACCCCACATCCCCGTCCAAAGCTGGGGGCTGTTCCCTGATGCTCTGCTGTGTCTTTGCTCCTGTGGGCCTCTCTATCTGGAATCTCCACTCAGGGAAATTCACTGCCCCCTCAGGGCACTTTTTGCTGCTGCTTTCACGAAGCTTTCCCTGATACACCCCTGCTCCCCTAGATCTTATCCCATTCCACCCATACTGCTGTTATTGTATCTATGCCTTTATTCCGCTTACTAGGTTATATCTCTCTTAAGGAGTGAGGCTATGTGTTGTTCGTTTTAGTATTTCCTACAGTGTTGAAAAGGGGAACAATACGTATTAGATAGATTTTTGAAGATGTGAGTGTATGAAGGAGTCCTCACTGCTACAAGACCATTCACATCTTCAGATAAGTCATCATCGGCTGGCAATAACACGCGTTTACTTGAAATGTGTTTCCCAGAGATGGGGCATGATTAACTGTAAAGACTTTTCTGTTCTGGTTTAGCTTGACCTCCCACTTTGCAAAGACCCTGTAGAGGTAGAAATCTCATTATAAGCCTTCCTAAAATCACGCCCACTTTTCACACCTGGGTCAGTTCATAGCCCAGTGACTTGGTCATTTCCCCTAAACAAGCAAGAAAGACTCCTTATGCATCATCCTGTTTCACTTCTTAACATATCTTTCTGTGGCCAGTTAGCACCATTATATATCTAGAAACGAAGGATATAAAATCATAGACTCTGATATCTTACCTGTTTTCCTGCATAAGCAAGGGAAGACGTTATTAGAAAGTTCACACTCAATTAGGAAGGAGGTTTGAGGTAGAAGTTGGTGGTTTCTTATTGCTTAAAAAAAACCCTGACAAACCCTTTTGAAAGGATGAAAGGAATTCAAAACTTTCATATATATATATATATATATATATATATATATATATATATATATATATATATCTCCACATACATACATACATGCATATATACACATAAGAACATAAGAAGAATTAATGTTCTGAAAGTGATATGCTTATTTTTTTTAAACTTCTATAAAGTTACACATATAAGAAACTTCTTAGGTATTATTTCCCGAGGCAGTAAAAAACAAAGTATACATCCTTGAGGCTTAACTTTTCTGAGGTCTTAAATGATCCCAATGTTTCATATATGAGTTAGTGATATCTGCCAGACATTCACCTGGTCTTAGACTCCTAGTAGATTTTTAGTATTATCTTACAGCTTGGTGGGTGCAGTGGAAAACTGAATTCAGTGGAAAATCCAAGTTCTTGAGGACTCTGCTCATTAGTATCTGATAACATTCAAATATCACAGCACCCTATTCTTCCCAGAATCAGACGTCAAAGACCTTGAGCAACAGAGAGCCCACCGTTCCAAGTTCTCTTTATAGGTCGGGGATAATTGAGGCATAAAACGGGCCCCCGGTGGGCTGTGGACATAGGGGTAGAACCCAGGATTCAACCCCCTTCCCCGTACTTTCTACTTAGGTGCCTCTCGGATTCTGTGGCTGGGAGGAGTCGACATCCTTAGCCTTCCCAGGACTCCGAGGAGACCAGTGACCCCTTACCTGTCACGCAGCCAGGTACAACGATGAATACGAAGAATCCCCACATCAGCAAGCCTGGCTCCATCCTCCGGGCCCCTGGGATCAGCTGCCGATGTGGGGGCCAGGAAGAAAAGGTACTTCTCTGCAGAATGCTGGGTTTCCTTTCAGCCTCTTGCTGGCATCACGCTGGGAGGCTGGGGAAGGATCAATCCGCCCAGGTTGTCATCCTCGCTGGTCCATCCGTCTCTAGGACAGTCAGCACTTGCTCTATATAAGTATTAGCCTGGTTTGTTCAGTCAGGAAATCGTGCCTACCACTCTCTTCTCTAGTCTCAAATATAGGAAGTGGTTTTAACCAGGTTTTTTTTTTTTTTTCAAGTTCAGTTGCTGGGAGGTGTGGGCCGGGGTTGATGAGAAGGATTGGGGTTCGTATATGAATCCTTTCTTCAACGTCTCCCTGCAAAGGGGAGGGAGATTCCCCCTGCTGTTGAAGGAGGGTGAGCAAACACTTCTTGGCAGTGGTCTCAGCTAGAGTTTCATAAACTGATGTCACTGTGAAACTGAGGTCCTTCCCCAGACTTGCAGCTCCTGGAGCAGTGGGCAGGGGCCACACAAGATGGGGGGCAAAGTCATGCCAGGAGTGTGGGAGAGCAGTCTTGGTCCTGGACAGGAATTTCCTAAAGCTGTCTGACCACGGATCCCTTTAAAAAGTCTAGTGGGCATCTGGGTGGGGTCTCCATACTCAGAACTCATGAATACTCTCCCAAGATTTATAATCAGTACTAGCCATAATTATTTCACCACGATGCTCTGGGTTCCTGCATGTGACTTGTCATTTTATAAGATGTTTTGCCACCAGATGTGTCTTTCTCTTAAAAGATCATTACTGGGGACTTCCCTGGTGGTGCAGTGGTTAAGAATCTGCCTGCCAATGCAGGGGACAACGTGTTCGAGCCCTGGTCCGGGAAGATCCCACATGCCGCAGAGCAACTAAGCCCGTGCGCCACAACTACTGAAGCCCACGTGCCTAGAGCCCGTGCTCTGCAACAAGAGAAGCCACCACAATGAGAAGCCCGCACACCTCAACGAAGAGTAGCCCCCACTCGCCACAACTAGAGAAAGCCCGAGCGCATCAATGAGGACCCAATGCAGCCAAAAATAAATAAATAAATAAATTTGTGGAAAAAAAACCCCCAAACAAGGATCATTACTAAAATGTGGACTTTGGTTTTCGATGTTGGGGTACTCAGGACTTTTGCTGCCGTGTGTGGGATCTTTAGTTGCAGCATTCAAACTCTTAGTTGTGGCATGTGGGATGTAGTTCCCCGACCAGGGATCGAACCTGGGCCCCCTGAATTGAGAGCACAGAGTCTTAGCCACTGGACTGCCAGAGAAGTCCCTTCCCTGTTAGAGATCAGAGCTATCTTCTGATTTTCATGAAATGGTTGACTATGTTTTGCTTAGTGGAAATTCATGTAATCATGTAGTTATAGTAAAATACAATTTAAAAAATATTAGAAAGCAAGTGAAAATATTGACAAAAGGAAGAACCATCCAGGCAAGCCAAAGCAGTTCATGGTTCCAATATGTGTTGTTGATAATTCTCTAAGAACATTCTGATATTCTCTAAGAAAGGTAATTATGATCTCTGAAAAGGGCCTTGAAAGGCTGCACATGGACTAAGAGTGGTTTCCAGGTTAAGTACCAGAGTTTGCAGAGAAAAGCATGAACTGATCTCTTTCTGGGAGTGAAATACTTTATCGAAATGTCACAGGATTATCTTTTACGATTCCAGAGCAGGCTTACACTCATTGCTGGAAACATTTCAACCATGTGGATGAGCGCTGCAATTCCTGTTATCTGCCGGGCTGTCCCTGTTACTCAGCTGGAGATTTTGCCTGGCTACAGTTATCATCGTATAGTTTTGAAATAAACGTACAGAAAAATTGGAAGTATAATATAAATAACTCCTGCCCACAAACCATGGAAGAGTAGCTGCCACTGTGATGTTCCAAATACAGAATTGACGATGTTCACTTTGATCACTTGATCCAGGTTGTGTCTCCCCGGGGCCCCCACTTTACAGTCACTATAACCCTAACCCTCTTTGTAATAAATAAGGACTTGGTGATAAGATGTAAATATCGTGTTACACATCAAACTTTCAATTTATTCATTTATTTATGTGTACAGACTCAGGATTTTCTATTGTTTTCACTGGGTTTATAATCTATCGCTCTCATTTATTTCAATGCTCAAACTGTCTCCTGTTTGTCCACTGTGAGTCCATTCATGGTGGCTTCTGTGTCCTTTTGACACATCCCCATCATTCTTTCTGTACTTCTTTGCTTTGGGAGCATAAGGAGATTTTTCCAGGCTCATCTTGTACTTTCTCTCTTGTACTTTCTCCAGCCCTGGAATCAGCCATTAATCCAAAGAGTCCGGGTTCCTTCAGAGGGAAATAGTGTTTTGATGCCAAGATATGCTCATTGCTATTGGGCTGGCACTACCCCTAGGCTCCCCCAATGAACAGAGCTAGGGACAGAGGTAAGGAATACATGCATGTACACACACACACACACACACACACACACACCCTTTACATCTATATTTATTTCTGTATCCACCTATACATATTGGAAACCATGAGTTCACACTGAGACATCCCAACATCCCATTTCCACCTGAGCACCACAGGATTGAATTCTAGTTTTTTTCCTTTTCTGTATGTGTTGGTAACTCTCTTCCCTGATGGTGGGAAATTGGCTTCGTTAGCCCTTGTCTGTTTACATTTGATCAGTCTGCCTGTATGTTACCAGTCTCTCATCTCTGCCGCCATCCCCTTCCCCACACAGGTACCCTATCCTCCCTTCTCAGGCTCTGAATCCCTGTTCTGAGCCCACCCCCAACTCTGAGGGAATGGCCCCCTCACCTGATCAGGCTCTGACAGCTCTTACCAGGTCACCCCCCCGCCCCCATGGATGTCCTTCTGACCCTGCTTGGGTGCTGCACCTCCATCCCAAGTCGTTCCCCTTGGGGATGACCTCCTCCCCTTGTGTGAGCTTTGACACCCTTGCCACCAGCACTAGGTGTCAGCCCCCACCCCCGCGTGGGCTCCGATAACACTAGTGTATCTGCCTGTCTTTGTGAACCCCCCCGATCAGGTTCTGACTCCCCCCACTGGGTTGCTCCCTGTGGGGACCCCTGCTCCACTCTGCTTGGACCCTGACTCCTCATCTTGGATGGTCTCCCCATAAAGACACCCTCCTCACCCCCTTTGGGCTGTGACTGCCCCCCAACTCTGGGCTACTGTGTCACCTCCCACCGGACACACAGTTGTCTCCCCTCCTTTGCTCCACCAGAAAGCTTTAGCTGAATTATTCAGAAAGGGAAGGAGAAGAGGACGGTTAGTGCCCACCCTTCAAGAGTAAAGCAGTAAAAGGAAAATGGGGGCAAAATGTGCAATCCAGCCAAGCTCAGAGAATGAGCACATATGCAATGAAGAAGCAAACAAATCATAATGACCTCCAAGCTTTTAAGGTGCTTCATATGTTTTTAAACTCTAGAGAGTCTTAGGAATTCATATTTCTTCTTGGAAAGTAACAGTTACCTAAAGTTTACTAAAACCTTCAGTTTTATTTTTATTTTTTTATTATTTTTTTTAATTTATTTATTTTTGGCTGTGTTGGGTCTTTATTGCTGCATGCCGGCTTTCTCTAGTTGTGGTGAGCGGGGGCTACTCCTTGTTGCGGTGCGCGGGCTTCTCACTGAGGTGGCTTCTCTTGTTGCGGAGCACGGGCTCTAGGTGCGCAGGCTTCAGTAGTTGTGGTTTGTGGGCTCTAGAGCACAGGCTCAGTAGCTGTGGCGCACGGGCTTAGTTGCTCCGCAGCATGTGGCATCTTCCCGGATCAGGGCTTGAACCCATGTCCCCTGCATTGGCAGGCGGATTCTTAACCACTGTGCCAGCAGGGAAGTCCTCAAAACCTTCAGTTTTATATCAGTTTCTTTTTCTTCTATGAAGTTAAAGTAAAATTAAATTTAACGCTATATATTTACAAATGTTTGAGGATCAAAGAAATATTAACCAGGACTTATAAGGTACATTTGGACTGAAGTAAGTAGCAAACATTAATCTCACAGATTAATTCACTGCTATGTAAAGTCATCAAAACTTGAATTGTAATTTTTTTGCTTTACAACAGAACCTCCCTCAACCCCTCCTTACAATAATTAGAAGAGTTAAATCCATTTTATTTTATTAGTAACAAAATAATAGCAAAATAGATTAAACATCTTTTACTTTACATTTTTATTATTAAAAATAATATACAAACTATGAAAACAAAAATAGTGATTTAGGGGGTCTTTTTTATAATTTAGAAACGTTATTCCCACCCCCACCGCCAGTTAGCAGATGGGTTTCATATTAGTTCAACTGGAGGTTTTCTTCCTGTAGTTGTCTGGGGGGTCTTTTTAGTCAAATAACTATAATTTTTATGAGTGGTGTTGCTGAATTAGAGCCTCGTATCAGAGGCTCGCATTTGACATCTTATCCTGCACTGGAATGCTGAGCAAAAAGGAGGAATGTAGAAATTGCACACTGCTTAAAAAAATGATCAGTTGTTTTATCTTGGGAAGCTCACTTCTCCATTTTTAAGAAATTTCAGGTTGGAATTTTTCATTTTCACTTTGAAACGTTAGGACGTGTTGTTTAAGTCAGTCCCGTTGGGAGAACCATGTTAAAACTCTTTTAGGGCCTCCCTGGTGGCGCAGTGGTTGAGAGTCTGCCTGCCGATGCAGGGGACACGGGTTCGTGCCCCTGTCCGGGAAGATCCCCCATGCCGTGGAGCGGCTGGGCCCATGAGCCATGGCCGCTGAGCCTGCGCGTCCGGAGCCTGTGCTCCGCAACGGGAGAGGCCACAACAGTGAGAGGCCCGCGTACCGCAAAAAAAAAATAAAAATAAAAAATAAATAAACTCTTTTAGTCACAGAGCCAAGTCAACATGATATAAATGTGGGGATTCGTTAAACTGAATAATATCATAAACACATGATGAAATTAAAACCCCAGTTACAGAACAGAGACCAGAGACCAATGAGTTGACAACCACACCGTGACAGTTGGTGGGATGGAGACGGCCAGCAGGTCCCCCAAGTCCTCCTTCCCTTCGTCTTGGGCGAATGATTAGAACACATTCCCTAGCCTCCTGGAGCTGTGTGGTTCTGTGGTGATGTTCTTGCCAGGAAGTGTTAGCGGAAGTGATGTTTAGCACCTCTGCCTGGCTTCCCTTCTTTCCAGCTGGCTGGAATGCTGTGACCAGAGTAATCGTGGAAGTTGGGTGCTCCACCTGGGTTTCTGAATGCCTGGAGCACAGCTACCTATGACCCAGAACATGTACCTCAAATTGCTCTATAGGAAAGTGGTAGATTTTTTTGTACCTCAAGTCACATTCTTGTTGGGTCTTTTGTTACAGCAGCTGAGCTTACCCTGACTAATATCATTGGTCCCAGTAGACCAATCAAACATCACGTGCTCCTGTATGGGTGATTTCCTTGGGGCAGCAGGCTTGCTTAGGAAGGACTCATCCATTCTCAAATCCCATAAGAACAACCATCATAATAGCCTCAGTCTCACTCATCATAAATGGAAAAAAACCCCAGCATTTTGTGAGCTTCTAACCAAAAATGTTTTACCTTACCTTTTCAAAATGTAGGGCTCTAAACACTAAATCTAGCTAAATGATTCAATTGTTTGACATGTTATTCAATCCAGGTTTCTTCTTAATATTATTTTAAAGTTTCACAGAAACGTCTTGACCTCTGAACCAAGATGTTGCTGAAGTTCAAGTAGCTAAGCAACACCTAGTCCACTAGTACAGCAGCAGAAAAAATATCTTTAAGTATTTAATGGATTGCAATGACAAAATACTTACATTCATATTAATGAAAAACTTTAAAAATATATCACAGAGCCCCCTGAATTTTTCTAACGAAATAAGAAGACTAGGTCTCTCTCAGCGCTAAGATGGACTCATGTAAGACAAATAACTTGGTTATCTTTTACAGTTTGCACTGAGCTGAACTTTCAGTCTTGTCTCCTGACCTTGACAGCACAGTGTCGAGGCAGAGATGGGAGGAGAGGAGGAGAAAGCAGATCCGTTTTGTCATGAATTATGTATAATTTCGTACTGAGGCTCCATAGAGCAAAGCTGCTGCCCTTAGTGGATTTACGATTAAGGAGGAAAGACACTTGACTGTCACTTTCTAATCCTTTAGCCTCGAAACCCTGGGTTAAATCCATTTCACCCATCTTCACTCATCAAGGTCATTTTAAGACTTGCATGTCCTTGAAGTGGCATGTAGCCTAAACAATAAGATATTTGCCCAAGTTGTCTTTTAGGAGTTTGGAGTCAGCTGTGTCTATTTCAAGCTGAGCTGGTTATGACTAGACAGGACCACTGACCCTTCAACTGGGCGGGTGCACGTGTCCACGTGGTGACCTTTTGAACATGCAGAGGCCGGTAGCTTAGTTACGCCTGCGCAGAACGACCATCATCACACCTTTTCCCAATCAGCTTTCCCCACGCTCCCTAGGCCTCAGATCACCCTGCTTCTTTAGTCTTCATCCCATAAATGCCCCGGCCCCTTGCCTTAGGGGAGCCGGATTTGAGACTTGTTCTTCCGGCTCCTCGCCTGGCTGCCTTGTAAATAACCCCTCTCTGCTTCAAACCTCAGCATCCCAGCGTTTTTGTCTTGCTGTGTTGGGTAAGATGAGCCTGGTTCCGTAACAGACTGACTCTATCATCCACTATTCCTACGCCTTTTTTTCCTCTAGTCTGGTGGTTAATCTTTGGTGGGGGGAGGGGTGATTAGGCTTTTGAGAATCTGATGGAATCTCTGATTTCTTCCCCTGGAAAAAATGTACATCAGCACATCCCCAGGAATTTGGCAGGCTGTTTCAGGAGACTCTTGGTCACTTTGAGGACCTCAGATTAAAGATCTTCATGTCAAGTTATGGGCCTCTAGGAAGCTGAACTCACGTGACCCAACACACTGTGTAACACACATGGGTATCCAACTGCTATTTTTTAAGATACATACCCATAAAAATATAACTGGCATCTATTAAAGCAACTTCAGACAAATTCTTTGTGAGCACGTGTTAAAGGTTTGTTTCAGGCCTACTGCAAGGAGGTAATTTCCAATCAATCCAGGTCAAAGTTTTCTTTCCTGGTAGAGATTCTTTATGGAAGAAAAGGTGGCTAGTTAACATTGATTATGTTCAAGAAAGGAACATTTGGTTAAAGTAACTAAGTTCCTCCCAGGAGAGATGGTTAACTGTGTAAGTTGAATCTCAAATTTTCAGGAAATTGCTCAATTCTATTATCAGAAACACTTGGTACTTCCCAGAAGGGACTGTTCATTGCATCAGACAACACATTTCTGACCCACACACACTGCCTTATCTGAGGTTTGTGACAATTTTGTAGCAGTAAAAGGTGACAAATAGTAACGAACATGATAAGAGCAATAGAAATTCAGAAAGGGAAAACTACTGGGTTGATATGATTGGGACCGGCTAACAATTGTCCTTGAAGCATGGCTGTCACCTTGGTAGGTGGATACTGAGGTGGGAAGGCGTGGTCTATGGCCAAATAGAAACAGAGGTAGGTAGACAGGTGGTGGGAGCCAAGGGTAGAAATGTCAGTTGGATTTAGACTGAGGTGGACCTCAAAGGACAGAATGAGATGTTTGGACTTCAGCCACTGATAATGTCTAAAGAGAGGTGGGACATAATTCAAGTGACATAATCAGCCTGAGCTGGTGCAGGAGAGATTTAAGTTGCAGGGGAGATTAGAGGGACAGAGATGCTGAGATACTCTTCGGGCATGAAATAATGAGGACCTGAATGAGGTGATGATGCAAATTGGAATGGCAGAAGGATTGATGTCAGAATATCTTGCAAAGGAAAAATGCAGTTTTTAATACCTGGCATTTGGAAGCAAGAGGTAGAGGATGAAAGTTGTGAGCTTTGGCAGAAGTGAAATTCATTGATTTGAGTTTCATCTTTTCCTTCCCTTGAACACTCTCAGGCAAAGTTGCTAGTAAATGTGAAATAAAGAGGGCGGCGGGGTGGGGAGTGGGGCGGGGGTGGGGAGGGGAGGTGGAAGAAGATGGCAGATGATTCAATCCAGGTGTGTGAGGCTGAGGTTAGGTGAGTTCCAAAAAGCTCGATTAATGGATAGATGTTAGTTGTTCACTCTTGGTTGTTCTCTCATTCCCACTCCCTTGTTTGGTCTTTGAAGACAGGAACTTTGTCTTTGTCATTTATCACCCAGAGCATCCTAAGCCTTGGCTCTCCAATCTCTCCCTCCATCCCACTAGTGAAGAGCTTATAACAAACTGTTTCTATTTATCAGAATCTAGTTTGGGGAGGAGGGGGTAAAGGAGTAGCAGGTGAAAGAGGAAGAGGTGGTGAGAAATCAATCACCTTCTTTCACTTTTCCTTCACTTGCCGTTATGGCTTGTCAATGGTCATCTCAACAATGCCCCTAGTCCCAAGTGGCACAGATTCTCCTATGAAAGAAAGATTAAAAAAGTGGATCATGAGGGCTTCCCTGGTGGCGCAGTGGTTGAGAGTCCGCCTGCCGATGCAGGGGACATGGGTTCGTGCCCCGGCCTGGGAAGATCCCATGTGCCACGGAGCGGCTGGGCCCGTGAGCCATGGCTGCTGAGCCTGCGCGTCCGGAGCCTGTGCTCCACAATGGGAGAGGCCACAACACTGAGAGGCCCACGTACCGCCCCCCAAAAAAAAAGTGGGTCATGAAAGAATGAATGCAGAAATTAAAAAGGATGAAATAAGAGAAGGCTGGGGTAAGGAAGAAAGAGATAAGTGACCACAGTGAGCAATGGTGAGTCCCACCTGGTGATGCTAGCCCCTGATCATCGTGGGAGGGGGTCATCCTGGAGGCTAAAGTTTGCTAGGGTGAGCTGTCTACTGAATCCACGTATTACTGTTTTCGGGTATTAAAACACTAGTTCTCCAAGGCGTCCTTGCAAGGATGGGTATGAGTATGCACATTAGAGAAGCCAAGGGCGAGAAAAATTGCTCCACAGAAAAAAGAAATGGTGGATGAATGAGGGGGAAGGAGGGTTGAGAGAAAGTGTCAGAGAGGGGATTAGGATAGAGTGAAAAATTAAAGGAAACTTTGGGGGGATAATAGCTCAGAAGAGATTTTAAAAATCACTGGAGGATAACACTTCGCGATTTGCTTTGCAATGTTCACCCTTTTCCCCAACATTCCACAAAAATCTTGAGTCAAATGCCCATTTCTTGTTCATGCCTTTTGGAGTTGCATTCGCTTTGAGGATGTGTTCAAATACTGAGCACAGCTTTCTCTGTGAGATTGGGACAAGAGGGAAGCCTATTTAGCTCAGAATCACATGATTTCTCCCCTTTCTTTCCTGCTTCTGCCCTTTTTACCATTTCATTTTTTCTAACATCTTCAAGGGAAGTCCAAGAAAGAGAGAAGGTGAGACTTGGATAAAAGGATTTCACTTCTGTCAAGTCATCCACCTACAGATGTTGACTGAGCACCTATAGTTAAACAGGTGCTGTGATAGGACCTGGGGAATCCAAGAAATTAGGGCATATCCCTGCTCAGAGGGTGCTCACGATCTACTCAAAGAGGAAAGGACGTGGGCCCTCAACAAGGGAAATGACTGATGGGTTGGCAGGGATGCTTAGCCGCCCAGGCCTGCCCTGCCTCACCCAGCTGCACCACATGAAAGCAGCCTTGCTCTCTCATCTCACACCCTCCTTTCTCTAGCAGAGCGATGTGCTGAGCTGTGGTCTCAGAGTCAGAATCCAAGAGAAGAGAGCCTTTGCTTTCTTGGATAGTGGCATTGTGGTGACTACAAATGGTGCAGTTCTAAGGAACTGTTTGATTGCTATGAATTGCCCTGCCCATAAAATCCTGGGAGCGAACAGATGGTTTGTATGAATCAAAAACCAAGTCCTCTGTCTCTAATGGTTAAAAATTGACTTTGCTATCATTTTGTAGCTTATGAAGACTATTCCTATTGGATGCCACAGAGGTTGTCAAAAAGTGTTTACATAGTGGGTATGCCTTATGCGGTTCCATAAGAGGTGGTTTTCTCAAGCCTGTGGTGTCCCAGGCGTTTCTGCCCCTTACCTCTTAGCTGTGGACCTGAAATCTCCACTGGAGGTCCCACACTTTACTTTATTCCATAGTTCATGCACTCTGGGGGAGCATTCTTTAGTATAATTCAATTCAATGAGTACTGGGAGATGCACAAAAGAATTTGAAAGTGTTCCTGCTCTCAAAGAGCCCACCAACTAATTTTGGGGGTTGGGAATCAGAAAAGCTCCCAGCTAACTGCAACCATATCTGTCAGATTGATAACCCCTCAAGTAGAGAATCAATCAACACAAGAGAGGCCTGAGCGCAGAGGTCTTCAATCCGTGTTTGTTAGATGGCGGACCGTATCTGCTGTGATTGACGCCTGCCGTCATTGAGAGGATGAGCAGTATTGATGTGATGCTGCTTCAGATTTGGCCCCAGTTGGTTCTGTGAAAACAGTCTTATTTCTCTCAAACTGGTGTCAAGAGAATGCTGCTGCAAATTCTACGAAGTCTACAGGTACATCCTGTTATTGAGACGCTGAGTTGAATTTCTACAATTTGTAATTTCCACCAAATTTTACTAGTTGAAGGGTACTGTGGAAAATCAAAATCCACTTTGAATCAAATTCCTCTTCCCCTACTCACGTGTCTAGTTTCTAAGGAACTGTTTGATGGCTGTGCATTGCCCTGCCCATAAAATCCTGGGAGCGAACAGTTGGTTTGTATGATTCAAAAACCAAGTCCTCTGTCTCTAATGGAAAAATTGACTTTGCTATCATTTTGTAGCTTATGAAGACTATTCCTATTGGATGCCACAGAGGTTGTCAAAAAGTGAGGTTCCTTTTCTCCCTTTCTGGTTGAGAGCAGGATATGTTTGCTAGATGGAAATCAGCAAAACCCCCTCACCTCTTCCATTGTGGCTCTAGTTCAGGGATGGGTAGTAATGCATTTTATCTCTCAAGCCAGTGCTGATCAATTACCAATAGTTGCCTGGAGCAGATTCTGGGCTCCATCTGAGCTCAGTGGCTGCGGGTATTTGGAGGGGGTATGTAGGAATACCTGTATCATTTTTTGTCTAGACCTCTACCTAGGTTCCCAAGTGGCTTCCCTGGCTCAAATGTATTAATGCCTCTTACTCCTCCATAATTCTTACCCATTATGTTCAGCTTAATCTTTCTGAAGAACACGGTAATTTTCCCCCTTCTTTTATCGAAAACTTAGAATCTTAGAAATGTCCTTAATGTCCTTGAAATTAAGCCCAGATTCCTTAGCCTGGCATTCAAGATCCTTCATCATCTCCCCTAGCCTATCTCTCCAACATGAATTCTACTCCCCATTCTCCTTCATGCTGTCTCTGCTTCAGAAAAAAACAAACAAAATGAAAATCATCAACTGCTCGCTAATCCCCTAGCATGGCCCCCTCTGTTCTTGGTTCTGTCTGCCAAATCCTTAAGTCCAAATCTAACTCACTCTTTGAGATCCAGCTCAAACACTACATCTGTCCTAAAGGGAATCTCACCTAATCCCTCTGTCTGGACGTGCCCTCTCTTCCCCATGTCTCAGTAATACCAATAATAATCACTGACATTGATGAAGTGCATGCTACAGGGCAGGCACTGTGCTAAGCTTTTCATATGTATTATCTCACCTACTTCTCACAGAAATTGGATGAGGTCCCTGTACTATCAGGATTTCCATTTTACAAGTGAAGACAGACTCTCCTTGTGGTTGTGAAATGCCCACACTTACAATTAGCTGGGAGTGGTGTCATGTCTGGGTCCCCAGGTCTCCCGCCACATCGCATCACCCTCAGGTCACTTCCCAATTTACAACTGTGTCCAGGGTCTCTGGAGACACGTCTGATCATTCCTACTCGACTCTAAATGTCTTAGAGGCAGGAAATGCCTTCACGTGCCCTTTCATTCCCAGAGCAGTACCTGGCACAGAACAGAAACTCACTAAGAATCTGTTGAATGAAGATTGCGTGGGGAACCCATTCAGAGCTCTGCTTTTGAGAGACAAGAGTAATATGGTATCAGTCTTCACTGGTTTTCATCAGGCTTTTACTTTATGAAATTGGGTTTCGGGAGAAATCATTTGATTGTGGCGTATCTGAGTCCACACTTACACCAAGAGTTTGGTTTATACTCACACCTTCAGTTTTAGGAGGCAGGGTGGTCAGTGTTTTCAACCAAGCATCCAGAGAATTGGATGCAATCAACCAGCTGATGTAAGGAGCTGAGTGTGTTCTCTTAAGCTCTGGACTCACCTCTTCTTAAGAGCAGATGGGCCTCCAGGAACTCCGCTGGGCAGGCCAAGCAGGGGAAGGGGCATGGAGGGAGGAGTATAACATTTTGCTTCTTTAGGTTCTGAGCAACTTTGATCCTCTGTTTAAAAACTTGCAGTTTTTCCACAATTCTTTCTGGCAACTTCTAGTTTCAGAGCTTGAGAAAACAAAATGAAACAAAACAAAAATAAAAACAAAGCAGGGGGCTTCTCTGGTGGTGCAGTGTTTGAGAGTCTGCCTGCCGATGCAGGGGACACGGGTTCGTGCCCCGGTCCGGGAAGATCCCACATGCCGCAGAGCGGCTAGGCCCGTGAGCCATGGCCGCTGAGCCTGGCGTCTGGAGCCTGTGCTCCGCAACGGGAGAGGCCACAACAGTGAGAGGCCCGCGTACTGCAAAAAAACAAACAAACAAAAAAAAGCAAAGCAGAGACTTTTGGGGATAATGAAGCCAGAAGATTATTTCATAATGGGCAAATTTTTTTTTATGACATCTGGAGGACGAAAACAGAACAAAGGAGCTCATCTGAAGAATCTAGAAGTGACATTAGCAAGTGGTTAAATTCATGGAATCCAAATATCTGTCTCATCAGTCATGGCTAGATGGGGTATTAACAATACCTCGAATTGATGAAATTATTTCTTTCTGAGAAGTTCAAAACTTTTTAAGTAACCTCATATTTTTCCTTCCCAAACTACTGTGACATATTCTGTTTCTTGTTTGCAAAATGACAAGATTGAGAGCTGTTGAGACTAGGTTAATTTCATCCTGGCTGGAGACAGGACTAATTTCTAATTTACTCACCAGTCTTTTTCTGAAAAATCCCTATCTTGCCTATTGTTACCTGTATTTCCTACCTTGGCGACTTGGCTGTTTTATACAAAGAAGGGAGTTCTTCATTTTCTGCTGAACTCATTTTTGAGCTCATTTGCCATTACCACTGCTATTTGTTGACACCTACTGTTTGCCAGGCACATTTCACTGGCATTATAGTGAGAATAAAACAGACAAAAATCCTTGCCATTATTATGGTGCTTAAGTTCTGGTGAAGCAGACAATAAACAAATAAACACATGAACCTACAGTGTAATGTTCCATGGTGATAAGCGTTACAAAGAAAAACAATACAGGTAGGTAAAGCAGGCCGGGGATGGGGATGGAGAGGATGCTTCTTTAGGTGAAGAGATCAAGAAAGGCCCCTCAAGGACTTCTCTGGCGGTCCAGTGGTTAAGACTCTGTGCTTCCACTGCAGAGGGTGTGGGTTCTATCTCTGATAGGGGAACTAAGATCCTGCATGCTGTGTGGCACAGCCAAAAAATTAAAAATAATTGTTTTTAAAAAGCCCCTTGGAGGATCTGACACTTGGCCAGAGACTTGGGTGAAGTGAGGGAACAAGGCATGTAACTCTTTGGGGGAAAATCAGGAATGAGCTCAACATCTAGGAACAGAAAGCAGGATGGTGTGAGTGGATGAGCCAGAAGACAGAGGTAAGATGCATTTGGAAATGTTAAGAGGGGTGGCTTGTTTCAGGGTCTGTAGACCAGGTCACGAGTTTGGGATTTTATTCTGAGTCGATGGGAAGCCACAGGAAAGTTGAAAGCAGAGGAGTAAAGTGACCAGGTTATCACCATTGTTCAAGCGAGATGATGGTGGCTTGGTCTGGAGGCGGTGAGAAGTGCCCACTTTGGGGATACATTTTAAAAGTAGAGCCCATAGGGAACAGGATCCACAGGTGGCCCAGATTGCTAGTGACCAAACCCACGATCAATCAGAAAAGACCCTGCTCCTTGAAAATAATCAAGGGGAACTGAGAGCTATGTTCCAGGTCCAGGGCAGGAAAAAGGAAGTTAGCAAAGGAAGGAAAGAAAGAGGACAGAAAGCATGCTGGGCAAATCTTTCAGTCTCTCTCTACCTCAACTTCCTCATCTGTAACATGGGAGACACAAGTTCTCTCTCCCAGGGTAGTTAGTGAAATCATGAACACATTTAAGGAGTCTGAGCTATAGACTGCTAGTTATCCTCCAATATCCATTGGCCCCTCCCTCTGATCTTTAGCTGGGCCCATGGCTTCCTGGAATCAAGACTCTCTTCTCAACCTCCCTTGCCGCCATCTTGCCCATCTGATGACTAAATTCTGACCCTAACACTGTAAACACAAGTATGGTGTGCAGTTCTGGAGAGTGTCTGTAAAGGGAGGACATGCACTTCTTTGTCCCTTTCTCCTCCTGGGGGCTGGAACCAAGCAGCCATCTTGGGCCATGAAGTGGAAGTCATTGGAAGAAGACGGCTGAGCAGCAAGAAAGAATGATTGATGCCGACTTTGAGAAACCTCTCTTCCAGCCTCTAGGCTCTTGATTGTTTGAGACAGAAATAAATTTCTATCATTTTGGCAAAAAAAAAAAAAAAAAGTAGAGCCCTTAAGACTTGCTTCATTGATTGGATGAAGACGTCAGGAAAATAGAAGAATCAAGAATGACTCAGACCTTTGGCTTGAGTACTTGTGAAAGAGGTCGCCATTGCCTGAGATCGGGAAGCCGAGTAGGAGTTGGCTTAGGGTTCTGAGTGAGAACTGGAATCCAGAGTTCTGTTTTGGCCATGCTATTTGGCATCCAAGGGGAGATGTGGTGTAGTTGGTTCGTGAACAACTCATTTGAGAGGCTGTGTCCTAAAGGGGAACAGAGGATGTAAGGCAGTAGCTGGAGGGAGTTGTGGGGCTGTTGAGGAGGGGCTTTTGGGGGGAGAAAAGACGTTGTTAGAGCAGTTTTAGGTTCACAGAAAACTTGAGCGGTAGGTACAGAGATTTCCCATTGACCCCCTGCCCTCACACATGCACTAGCAACACGCCACCAAAGTGGGACTTTTGCTACAACTGATGATGCTGCATGCACATGTCATCATCACCCAGAGTCCACAGTTGACATCAGGATTCACTCTTGGGGTTGTACATTCTATGGGTTTGGACAAATGGATAATGACGTGTATCCACCATGATAGTATCACACAGAGTAGGTTCACTGCCATAAAAGTCCTCTGTGCTCCACCTGTTCATCCCTCCCCCACTAACCCCTGGCAATTAGTGAGGTTTTTCAAAAGATTATTTTGTTTTCTAAGAAGGAGTTATTACAGTATAGTGGTATGCTGATTAAAATGCTGAAGGGAGGGGAAGAGAGAGAGAAAGAGAAGATTGCAGGCACAAAGTTTGAGTAAGAGAAAAGTCAGAGGATCTGATGCAGAGATGAAGGGACCAGCCTGAGCTAGCAGCATAGACAGTCCTTCCACTGTTAACAGGGGGAAGAGAGTAAATCATGGGTCAGAGGTAGGTCTGCTGGTAAATGTGGTGGTGGGAGGTAAGATGAATCTCTTCTGTTGCTTTATGTTCTCAGTGAAATGAGAAGCAAGGTCCTTACCTAAGAGAGAGGGAAGGACAGAGGTATTAGAGAAGACATCTCATTTAACAAGTTTTATTGAGCAACTATTATGGGCCAGTCATCATTTTTGGACCCAGGGAAATAGCCATGAACAAAATCATGCCCCTGCTTTTCATGGAATTGATATTCTAGTAGATTTGAGAAGGGGTGAGAGGTAGGAGTGGGTATTAGTTTTGCTATGGTAATGAATGACCCCAATGTTTCAATGGCTAACAAAAGTTTCTCACTCTTGCTGCATGTCAACTGAGGGTCATCTACAGCCCTGCTACGGGCTGTGGCTCTCCTCCAGGACGAGGTTAGACTAACACTCTGCTCTGTCATCATTTTTTCATGCTCAGATCTCAGCTAGAAAATCAGCCCCTGTTTGGCACGTGCCAGCCTTGTGACACAAGAGAGCTTGCAGGAACACGCTATAGCTCTTAGGCCTTTTTGGGTGCAATGTACATCACATACCACTGGCCAAAGCAAGTTGCGTGGCCCCGGCATGACACCGGTGGGTGGGGAGCTAAATTCCTTCGGCAAGAGGCATTGCAGCTCGCAAGAAAGAGAGCAGGCAGGGACACAGAATCCTCCAACAAGAAGGGGGGTACTTTTCTATTCTCACTCTGTCTAGCCACAGCTTTAATTATTTTGATCACTTGTAAATCTATACATTCAGCCCAGATTTTCCCTCTCAGCTACAGTGCAACACATCAGGCTGCCTCTGAGAGATTTACCCAGATGCCCATCATCTCTCAAACTCAATATTTCCCAAACTGAACTTAGTATCTTTTCCCCCAAGTCTTTCTCTCAGACTCCGTGACCTTTGTCACCTTCAAAGGTCGTCCGGCCTAGCAACTGGGACTCTAGTACTCTTCCATTTCCTCTTCTACTTCCTCCGCATTCCGTTGATGATCAAAGTCCTTTGGGTTTTAACTCTTCTACATTCATCACCTCTTTTCCCCACTCAGTGGATTTATTTCAGGTCCTCAGCATCCCTCTCCATGACCCAAGCTCCTCCATCGTCTGCACCTCCACCTAAACTAGGAATCAGATTATATCACGATCTATGTTACATGGAAGTAAATTCCAAAATCCTTATCAGAGCCTACAGGGCATTTGTAATCTAGCCTCTTTTTTTTCCACAATCCTCTGAGCAACTAACTATGCCAACTACAACTCCCCAAAGTTCTCTAAGTGTGTCAGGCCACACTTCATACCTCCTTGGCTTTTCTCAAGCTCCCTCTGCCTGGGAAGTCCCTTCACCCCTCATCTGTCAAAGTCAGCCCATCTTTCTCCTTTTCTGAATTTTTCTGACCTTTACCCGCAAGTAGAGTAGACCATTCTCTTTTGTACCTGTTGTAAATGTGCTGTGATCACTGACAAAACATTTTGCACTTGTTTGTTTTTCTGTCTCCCTGTTTTGGGGCGTGGGTGGTCCAGCCCTTCCCTTGGCCTCATGTTTGTTTGTTTGTTTGTTTTAAATTATTTTATTTTATTTATTTTATTTTTGGCTGCGTTGGGTCTTCGTTGTGGTGTGCAGGCTTCTCATTGCGGTGGCTTCTCTTGTTGCAAAGCACGGTCTCTAGGCACATGGCCTTCAGTAGCTGTGGCTCGCGGGCTCTAGAGCGCAGGCTCAGTTGTTGTGGCGCACGAGCTTAGTTGCTCCACGGCATGTGGGATCTTCCCAGACCAGGGCTCGAACCCGTGTCCCCTGCATCGGCAGGCAGATTCTTAACCACTGCGCCACCAGGGAAGCCCCTGGTAACCACCACTTTGCTCTGTTTCTATGAGTTCGGTTTTTTTAGGGGCCACGTGTAAGTGAGATCACATTGTATTTGTCTTTCTCTGTCTGACTTATTTCACTTAGCATAATCCCCTCAAGGTCCACCCATTGTTGTCACAAATGTCAGGATGAGAAGCTTTCCAGTCTTGGAAAGTAGGTCTTGTCTGCAGACCTAGCCTCCTCGGATGGACTCTTGAGAGCCCAAGGTCTGCCAAATCACGCCTACCTTTGGGTGATAAATCTAAAGCCATGTTCTCTAATCCTTACTCAGAAATAATGCTGATATTCTGATACCTGGAAGTCCCTTTGCTTTTTAAAAAAATTATTAGTTTTCATTGTAAACCAAGGAGGGAAAGAGAAGGTATTATCTATTATTTATGGATTGTCTAAAGCTTCAACAGCTCCCTTGTAGACAGAAATTTCCTTGAGATCTTATTCATCTTTGAATCCAAAGTGCCTGGCACAGGTCATGGCACATAACAGTGACTCTGTAAATATTTATTAAATACATTTTTACTGAAGTATAATTTTAGCATCTGTGACACTAAAATGCACAAATCTTAAATGTACAGGCTGATGAATTTTAACTCACATATGCACCCTTGTAACCACGATCCCAACCAAATTACAGAACATTTCCACCCCCTAGGAAGTGTCCCCAGTCAATATCCCCTTCCTGCCAGAGATAACCACTTTTCTAATTTCTATCACCATGGACTAGTTTTGCTTGTTCTTTGGCTTCATATAATGGGAATCCATACAGTGTGTATTTTTTTTCAGGGGGTTTGTTACTTTTACTCAGCATAATGCTTTTGAGATTTATTCATGTCATTCCATATATCAGTAAGCTATTCTCTTTTTTCTATTACTGTATAGTATTCCACCGGATAATTGTTCATTTTTGTTCATCCATTTTTCATCCATTTTTCTATTGATGGACATTTGCAGTTTTTGACTATTATGAATGTCTCCTGTGAAGATTCTTTATTTTTTTTTAATTGAAGTATAGTTAGTTTACAATGTGGTGCCAATCTCTGCTGTACAGCAAAGTGACTCAGTTATACACATATAGACATTCTTGTTTTATATTCTTTCCCATCATGGTTTATCACAGGATATTGAATATAGTTCCCTGTGCTATATGGTAGGACCTTGTTTTTTATCCATCCTATATATAATAGTTTACATCTGCTAATCCCAAACTCCCTGTCCTTCCCTCCCTCAATCCCCCTCCCCTTGGCAACCACAAGTTTGTTCTGTATGTTTGTGAGTCTGTTTCATAGGTAGGTTCATTTGTGCCATATTTTAGATTCCACATATAAGTGATATCATATGATATTTGTCTTTCTCTCTCTGACTTACTTCACTTAGTATGATAATCTCTACTTGCATCCATGTTGCTGCAAATGGCATTATTTCATTCTTTTTTATGGCTGAGTAATATTCCATTGTATATATGTACCACATCTTCTTTATCCATTCATCTGTCAATGAACATTTAGGTTGTTTCCATGTTTTGGCTCTTGTGAATATTGCTGCTATGAACATAGGGGCACACATATCTTTTTGAATTATAGTTTTGTCTGGGTATATGTCCAGGAGTGGGATCCCTGGATCATATGGTAGTTCTATTTTCAGTTTTTTGAGGAACATCCACACTGTTTTCCATAGTGGCTGCACCAACTGACATTCCCACCAACAGTGTAGGAGTGTTCCCCTGTGAACATTCTTGTACAACTTTTTTTGTAGACATAACATTCTCAAGTCTGTTGGGTATATGTAGGAGTGGAATTCCTGAGTCATATGGTGTGTTGACTATAAAACTGCCAACCAGTTGAATACTGCCAACGAATAAAGCTCCTGAGAGCATCTTTGTGGATACAGACAGTCAATTCTCTTGGGCATATACATGCAAGTGGGAAAAGTGGGTCATTGAGTAGGTGTATGTTGCCCTTATGAGAAACTGCCAAAGAGTTTTCCAAAGTGGTTTTACTATTTTATACTCCTACCAACAACGATGTATAGATTCTAATTGTAGTTGCTTTACATTTTCACCACACCTGGTATTGTCCATCTTTTTAATTTTAGATATTCTGTTGGATGTGTAGTGATAACTCACTGTAGCTTTAATTTGCATTTTCCTAATGAAATAATAATGTTGAGGGCATTTTCATATATTTATTGGCTATTTGGATATCTTCTTTTGTCAGGTGCCTCTTTAAGTCTTTTACCCATTTTTGAAAAATTGCGTTTGTCTTCTTTAATAAATTATTAGGAATTCTTTGTATACTCTGAGTCCTTTATATTAATGAATCCCTTGTCTGCTATAGGTAACACAAATATCTTTCCTAGTCTGTAGCTTGACTTTTCACTTTCTTAATGCCTGCTGAATCAATCAAAGCATATTTTTCAATCAACAAGGAATGTTTATTTAAGAAAAGTTAAAAAAATCATTTTGGAAGGCAAGAAAAGATTTCCTTTTAAAGAGGAAAAATTACTTGTTAATTTTTCTGTTTTGAAAGAAAATGGATGTTCCTATGTCTGATTTTCTTAAAGTAGAAATCATCGTTAGACAAAGCTTATGGTGAATGTGAACTGCACCACAGGCTAGATACGCTGGCAGAATGTGTGATTTTTGCCACATTCCAATGGTTTGCAGCCTTGGCTGATCCTTAGAATTATCTGGAGAGACTTTAAATCATTTTGATCTTAAGTCCCTGCACCTGGAGTTTGACTCAATCAGTGTGGGATGTGGCTGGGGCCTTGGCAGTTTTGAGAAAACTTCCTGGGAACTTTCTGTTGTAGGCTTATGTTGAGAAGCATGGCTTAAATGGTTACTAAGATTTGAGATTAAGAGTTTGGGAGTAGGGGAGGCATATGGTTTGATTTTTTCAGAGTAACAGTCGGGGCTAATAAATAAACCTTTTCAAAGACAGAGTGTCTTAAGGAACATTTAATTGCAATTAACAGAAATCCACTCAAAGTAAACAGAAAGAGGAGAGTGAACAGGAAGAGAGAGAATTATGGAAAGATATGGGGTATATCACAGAATCCAAGGAAAGCTGAACAACCAGGCCTCAAGAAGTCAGAACTCAGAGTGGAGAGAGGTGAAATTAATTAGCACCCTGAAATCCCACATGAAATCCCAACATTGTGGGTATAATATCAATAGAAAAGATTTACGCATTGAATAAGGTGATAGGGCCTATAGTCCCTTTCAGCCCTAAGATTATATGATCCTATAATGATTGTTCAGTTCCATCCCCTTCTCTCGCTCAAAGCATAGAGGCATGCAGGCAAGTCCCTTTATGGCCTTTGACAAGAGGATGACCCAAATCAGATTTCAAGAGGTGTTTCAGATTTGCTTTCTTTTCTGGGATGATGTTCAGACAAACAAAATGTCTCTTCTTAGAGCAGTGAAAACCAACTATCATAGAAGAGGAAAACAAATGGATGTAAACAAATTATGTTTTTCAACTTTTTTGTAATAGAGAGAAACTATGTTTTTGCTTAAGGAAGAGGTCTTAGCTTTAAAGGAAATGAAGGAAGGATACTTGTGAAAAAACAATTCACTAGCACTTCTTGTTCTGTTTCTTTGAAGGTCACAATTACAGGTATTTTGATAAAGACATCCTCTTTAATGCTTGTGGGCTTTTCACTTGATGGGGGAGATACAGTTGGTACTCTTTAGTCACAGAGCTGCCACCTTACCTTAAAATATGGTAGAAGAGATGAGGTGGGGAAAACAGAAGAAAAGTTTTTTTTTTCATTTTCTCCAAAGTCATTTTATCATTTTCTAACCATATATGTGTACTCCACACTTTCATTTTGATTCCCATGCTCCCTGTTAGGAAACAATCCTCTGGTTTAAAAATGTGTGTTGTGGAATATGAGAATGCGTGGGGAATCATTATTTGGAATTATAAAACTAGAAAAAGAATTTGAAATGCATCCTGCATTCAAGTAGGATCATAAATAAACCATTGAATAAATCAACAATCCATCATTGAGTTGTAATTAAATCAAGAAATGGTAAGAGACACAGCCCCCCAGCTGAGGTTCAGGGGCAGCCATTTTGTACCAGGAGCTCTAGTCTGAAGGGACGGCGGTGAGACCCCTGCACACACAGCACCCTGTGAGCCAGTAAAACCAGATGAAGAACAAAGGGGAAAAAAAGGAAAGAGATCTTCACATAAACAGATTCTTACTGGCTGGTGTGAAGAGTCATTCCAAGCCGTGTGGCTGACAGGGTCTTGGTGCTCCTGCTGGGTGTCAGGCCTGAGTCACTGAGGTAGGAGAGCCAAGTTCAGGACACTGGTCCACCAGAGACCTCCTGGCTCCATGTAATATCAAACGGCGAAAGCTCTCCCAGACATCTCCATCTCAATGCTAAGACCCAACTCCACTCAATGACCAGCAAGCTACAGTGCTGGACACCCTATGCCAAACAACTAGCAAGACAGGAACACAACCCCACCCATTAGCAGAGAGGCTACCTAAAATCATAGTAAGGTCACAGACATCCCAAAACACACCACTGATGCAGTCCTGCCCACCAGAAAGACAAGATCCAGCCTCATCCACCAGAACACAGGCACCAGTCCCATCCACCAGGAAGCCTACACAAGCCACTGAACCAACCTTAGCCACTGGGGGCAGACACCAAAAACAATGGGAACTATGAATCTGCAGCCTGTGAAAAGGAGACCCCAAACACAGTAAGTTAAGCAAAATGAGAAGACAGAGGAAACACACAGCAGATGAAGGAACAAGGTAAAACCCACCAGACCAAAGAAATAAAGAGGAAATAGGCAGTCTACCTGAAAAAGAATTCAGAGTAATGATAGTAAAGATGATGCAAAATCTTGGAAATAGAATGGAGAAAATACAAGAAACATTTAACAAGGACCTAGAAGAACTAAAGAGCAAACAGACAATGATGAACAACACAATAAATGAAATTAAATATTCTCTAGAAGGAATCAATAGCAGAATAACTGAGGCAGAAGAATGGATAAGTGACCTGGAAGATAAAATAGTGGAAATAACTACTGCAGAGCAGAATAAAGAAAAAAGAATGAAAAGAATTGAGGACAGTCTCAGAGACCTCTGGGACAATATTAAATGCACCACCATTCGAATATAGGGGTTCCAGAAGAAGAAGAGAAAAAGAAAGGGACTGAGAAAATATTTGAAGAGATTATAGTTGAAAACTTCCCTAATATGGGAAAGGAAATAGTCAATCAAGTCCAGGGAGCACAGAGAGTCCCATACAGGATAAATCCAAAGAGAAACATGCCAAGACACATATTAATCAAACTATCAAAAATTAAATACAAAGAAAAAATCCTAAAAGCAGCAAGGGAAAAACAACGAATAACATACAAGGGAATCCCCATAAGGTTAACAGCTGATCTTTCAGCAGAAACTCTGTAAGCCAGAAGGAAGTGGCAGGACATATTTAAAGTGATGAAAGGGAAGAACCTACAACCAAGATTACTCTACCCAGCAAGAATCTCATTCAGATTCAATGGAGAAATTAAAACCTTTGCAGACAAGCAAAAGCTAAGAGAATTCAGCACCACCAAACCAGCTTTACAACAAATGCTAAAAGAACTTCTCTAGGCAGGAAACACAAGAGAAGGAAAAGACCTACAATAACAAACCCAAACAATTAAGAAAATGGTAATAGGAACATACATATCAATAACTACCTTAAATGTAAATGGATTAAATGCTCCAATCAAAAGACATAGACTGGCTAAATGGATACAAAAACAAGACCTGTATATATGCTGTCTACAAGAGACCCACTTCAGACCTAGGGACACATACAGACTGAAAGTGAGGGGATGGAGAAAGATATTCCATGCAAATGGAAATCAGAAGAAAGCTGGAGTAGCAATTCTCATATCAGACAAAATAGGCGTTAAAGTAAAGACTTACAAGAAACAAAGAAGGACACTACATAATGATCAAGGGATCAATCCAAGAAGAAGATATAACAATTGTAAATATGTATGCAACCAACATAGGAGCACCTCAATACATAAGGCAAATGTTAACAGCTATAAAAGGGGAAATTGACAGTAACACAATCATAGTAGGGGACTTTAGCACCCCACATTCACCAATGGACAGATCATCCAAAATGAAAATAAATAAGGAAACACAAGGTTTAAATGATAAACTAAACAAGATGGACTTAATCAATATTTATAGGACATTCCATTCAAGAACAACAGAATACACTTTCTTCTCAAGTACTCATGGAACATTCTCCAGGATAGATCATACCTTGGGTCACAAATCAAGCCTTGGTAAATTTAAGAAAATTGAAATCATATCAAGTATCTTTTCTGACCACAACACTATGAGACTAGATATCAATTAAAGGAAAAAAACTGTAAAAAATACAAACACATGGAGGCTAAACAAGACGCTACTAAATAACCAAGAGATCACTGAAGAAATCAAAGGGGCAATTAAAAAAAAACCTAGAAACAAATGACAATGTAAACACGACAACCCAAAACCTATGGGATGCAGCAAAAGCAGTTGTAAGAGGGAAGTTTATAGCAATACAATCCTACATCAAGAAACAAGAAACCTCTCAAATAAACAACCTAACCTTACACTTAAAGCAATTAGAGAAAGAAGAACAAAAAACCCCAAAGTGAGAAGGAAAGAATCATAAAAATCAGATCAGAAATAAATGAAAAAGAAATGAAGGAAACAATAGCAAAGATCTATAAAACTAAAAGCTGGTTCTTTGAGAAGATAAACAAAATTGATAAACCATTAGCCAGAATCATCAAGAAAAAAAGGGAGAAGACTCAAATCAACAGAATTAGAAATGAAAAAGGAGAAGTAACAACTGACACTGCAGAAATACAAAGGATCATGAGAGATTACTACAAGCAACTCTATGCCAATAAAATGGACAACCTGGAAGAAATGGGCAAGTTCTTAGAAAAGTACAACCTTCTGAGACTGAATCAGGAAGAAATAGAAAATATGAACAGACCAGTCACAAGCCCTGAAATTGAGACCGTGATTTAAAAACTTCCAACAAACAAAAGCCCAGGACTAAATGGATTCACAGGTGAATTCTATCAAACATTTAGAGAAGAGCTAACACCCATCCTTCTCAAACTGTTCCAAAAGATTGCAGAGAAAGGAACACTCCCAAATTCATTCTATGAGGCCACCATCACTCTGATACCAAAACCAGACAAAGCTGTCACAAAGAAAGAAAACTACAGGCCAATATCACTGATGAACACAGATGCAAAAATCCTCAACAAAATACTAGCAAACAGAATCCAAAGCACATTAAAACGATCATACACCATGATCAAGTGGAATTTATCCCAGTAATGCAAGGATTCTTCAATATACACAAATCAATCAATGTGATACACCATATTAACAAATTGAAGGAGAAAAAACATATGCATCTCAATAGATGCAGAAAAAGCTTTCGACAAAATTCAACACCCGTTTATGATTAAAAAAACCCTCCAGAAAGTAGACATAGAGGGAAATTTCCTCAACATAATAAAGGCCATATATGACAAATCCACAGCCAACATCGTTCTCAATGGTGAAAAACTGAAACCATTTCCTCTAAGGTCAGGAACAAGACAAGGTTGTCCATTCTCACCACTATTATTCAACATAGTTTTGGAAGTTTTAGTCACAGCAATCAGAGAAGAAAAAGAGATAAAAGGAATCCAAATCGGAAAAGAAGTAAAGCTGTCATTGTTTGCAGATGACATGATGCTATACATACAGAATCCTAAAGATGCTACCAGAAAACTACTAGAGCTAATCAATGAATCTGGTAAAGTAGTAGGATAATTTATGCACAGAAATATCTTGCATTCCTATACACTAATGATGAAAAATCTGAAAGAGAAATTAAGGAAACACTCCCATTTACCACTGCAACAAAAAGAATAAAATACCTAGGAATAAACCTACCTACCTACCTAAGGAGACAAAAGACCTATATACAGAAAACTATAAGACACTGATGAAAGAAATTAAAGATGATAAAACAGATAGAGAGATATACCATGTTCTTGGATTGGAAGAATCAACATTGTGAAAATGACTATACTACCCAAAGCAATCGACAGATTCAGTGCAATCCCTATCAAACTACCAATGGCATTTTTCACAGAACTAGAACAAAAAATTGCACAATTTGTATGGAAACACAGAGGACCCCAAATAGCCAAAGCAATCTTGAGAAAGAAAAATGGAGCTGGACTCCATTTTTGGCTCCCGGACTTCAGACTGTACTACAAAGGTACAGTAATCAAGACAGTATGGTACTGTCACAAAAACAGAAAGATAGATCAATGGAACAGGATAGAAAGCCCAGAGATAAACCCACGCACATATGGTCACCTTATTTTTGATAAAGGAGGCAAGAATATACAATGGAGAAAAGACAGCCTCTTCAATAAGTGCTGCTGGGAAAACTGGACAGCTACATGTAAAAGAATGAAATTAGAACACTCCCTAACACCACACACAAAAATAAACTCAAAATGGATTAGAGACCTAAATATAAGATGGAACACTATAAAACTCTTAGAGGAAAACTTAGGCAGAACACTCTATGACATAAATCACAGCAAGATCCTGTTTGACCCACCTCCTAGAGAAATGGAAATAAAAACAAAAATAAACAAATGGGACCTAATGAAACTTAAAAGCTTTTGCACAGCAAAGGAAACCATAAACAAGACAAAAAGACAACCCTCAGAATGGGAGAAAATATTTGCAAATGAAGCAACTGACAAAGGATTTATCTCCAAAATTTACAAGCAGCTCATGCAGCTCAGTCTCAAAAAAACAAACAACGCAATTCAAAAATGGGCAGAAGACCTAAAAAGACATTCCTCCAAAGAAGATATACAGATTGCCAACAAACACATGAAAGGGTGGTCAACATCACTAATCATTAGAGAAATGCAAATGAAAACTACAATGAGGTATCACCTCAAACCAGTCAGAATAGCCATCATCAAAAAATCTACAAACAATAAATGCTGGAGAAGGTGTGGAGAAAAGGGAAGCCTCTTGCACTGTTGGTGGGAATGTAAATTGATACAGCCACTATGGAGAACTGTATGGATGTTCGGTAAACAACTAAAAATAGAACTACCATACGACCCAGCAATCCCACTACTGGGCCTATACCCTGAGAAAACCATAATTCAAAAAGAGTCATGTACCACAGTGTTCACTGCGGCTCTATTTACAACAACCAGGATATGGAAGCAACCTAAGTGTCCATCAACAGATGAATGGATAAGGAAGATGTGGCACATATATACAATGGAATATTACTCAGCCATAAAAAGAAATGAAATTGAGTTATTTGTAGTGAGATGGATGGACCTAGAGTCTGTCATACAGAGTGAAATAAGTCAGAAAGAGAAAAACAAATACCGTATGCTAACACATATATATGGAATCTAAAAAAAAAAAAAGTTTCTGAAGAACCTAGGGGCAGGACAGGAATAAAGACGCAGATGTAGAGAATGGACTTGAGGACACAGGGAGGGGGAAGGGTAAGCTGGGATGAAGTGAGAGAGTGGTGTGGACATATATACACTACCAAATGTAAAATAGATAGCTAGTGGGAAGCAGCTGCATGGCACAGGGAGATTAGCTTGGTGCTTTGTGTCCACCTAGAGGTGTGGGATAGGGAAGGTGGGAGGGAGACGCAAGAGGGAGGAGATATGGGGATATATGTATATGTATAGCTGATTCACTTTGTTATGAAGCAGAAACGAACACACCATTGTAAAGCAATTATACTCCAGTAAAGATGTTAAAAAAAAAAAAGAAATGGTAAGAGATATTTTCTTAAAATTTTTATTACAGAGGACATTTTTAAATGAGGTACTAAATAGTATGCATGTGGTCAGTACACAAAAGCCTAGAGCTTGGAAATAAATTCCCTTCTGAAATAAAAGTTAGCAAGGGAGTGTAAGCCCCTGTGAAGTAAGATCAGAAATTATTGCCATGAATGTCTGGGAAAATCTGGGAACACATGTCCGTTGAAGATAATGTGTGTAAGAAGTGGGCAGAGCTGGAATAAGAATGTAATTTTTATTTTCATTTAACTTTTATTGAAATATAGTTGATTTACAATGTTGTGTTAGTTTCAGGTATACAGTAAAGTGATTCAGTTATACATATACATAAATATATATATTCTTTTTTATATTCTCTTCCACTATAGGTTATTACAAGATATTGAGTATAGTTCCCTGTGCTATGCAGTAGGTCCTTATTGATTGTCTATGTTATATATAGTAGTGTATATATTTTAATCCCAGACCTCTAATTTATCCCTCCCTCCCTCTCCTTTGGTAACCATAAGTTTGTTTTCTATGTGAGTTCTATTTCTGTTCTGTAAATAAGTCCATTTGCATCAATTTTTTTTTAGATTCCACATATAAGCGATATCATATATTTGTCTTTCTCTGACTTAGTTCACTAAGTATGATAATCTCTAGGTCTTTCCATGTTGCTGCAAATGACATTATTTCATTCTTTTTTATGGCTGAGTAATATTCCGTTCTATATATGTACCACATCTTCTTTATCCATTCATCTGTCGATGGACATTTAGGTTGTTTCCATGTCCTGGCTATTGTAAATAGTGCTGCAATGAACATTGTGGTGCATGTATCTTTTCAAATCAGAGTTTTGTCTGGGTGTATGCCCAGGAGTGGGATTGCAGGATCATGTGGTAGTTCTATGTTTTAAGGAACCTCCATACTGTTCTCCATAGTGGCTGCACTAATTTACATTCCCACCAACAGTGTAGGAGGGTTCCCTTTTCTCCACACACTCTCCCTCATTTATTATTTGTAGACTTTTTTTTTTTAGTGGTTTGAGAGATGGCAAATTATTTATTTATTGGCTGTGTTGGGTCTTCATTGCTGTGCATTGAGCAGCGAGCGGGGGCTACTCTTCGTTGCAGTGCACAGGCTTCTCATTGCGGTGGCTTCTCTTGTTGCAGAGCACAGGCTCTAGGCGCATGGGCTTCAGTAGTTGTGGCACGCAGGCTCAGTAGTTGTGGCTCTTGGGCTCTAGAGCACAGGCTCAGTAGTTGTGGCGCATGGGCTTAGTTGCTCCGCGGCCTGTGGGATCTTCTCGGACCAGGGATCAAACCCATGTCCCCTGCATTGGCAGGCAGATTCTTAACCACTGCGCCACCAGGGAAGCCCTGTAGACTTTTTGATGATGGCCATTCTGACCGGTGTGAGGTGATACCTAGTTATGAATGTAATTTTTAAAAACTTAAATCTGATAAATTTTTAGTTGCCTGTTGAAAGCATGTGCTAACAGGAGGAAGGTTGTTTAAAGAGAGTTTCTGAAAAGAGCCCAAAGAGCAAGACTTTGTTGTCCAAGAGGGGAGTGCTCCATCCGTGCAACGTGCATGCTTCCTTTGTGGATGAGGGTGGACACAGGTGATATTGTAGGAGTCAGCTCGCGATAACTTGGTCAATGACTGGCCTTACCTTATCCTCCTAGGTTTCAAATGTCTCTGTTCTAGACCCTCCTCTCATTTCCTGTCCCTTAAAAGGACATTAGATGTAGAGCCTCAGAAGTAGAAGAGGTCTTAAGGTCATCTAGTCAATGATTTGAAATAGTGGTATCCTGACACACTAGTGGGTCTTTACCTGTGGTGAGGAATGTGACAAGTATCAGTACTTAGTTAAAAAATCCCAGCCTTCACCAGGTTCATAAATTAGCCTACAGATAACCTTAGAACTTCTTTCTGACTGACCTGTGTATGGCTAGTCTCGAGAGAAAGTGAGTGAAATGGCAACTGGTACCCATTCCTGAAAACGTGTCTGGGTATATTTTGGTGTATTACATGTGTGTCGTGACATATCCATTTCAGTGACCCAAATGATGCACTTGAGGTTCCTCCACCCCATAGGCCCCTTTGTGTACCCCATACCCCTTTGTAATTTCTTCTCGGTACTCAGCCCAGAACTGAGTCATATGCACAGTGCAAATAAGTTACTACTGATGATAATGAAACCCTGGAAAGCTGGAATATGCACACCCTTGTCATAAAATGGCTGTAGCAGTATAGACCGTTTTAATAGCACCAGGAGCAATTTAAAGAACCACCACCTGCCCACCAGGAGAGCGCAAAGGTGAGAGTCCTCAGCTCTCTTCTACTTGTTCCTAAATATTTCCAACACCTCAACCTTTCAAGTTTTTAAAATTAAATCAAAAGTCTTCCAACTCTATGTTGCCTATAAAAAACCCACTTTAAATATAAAGATACATATAGGTTAAAAGTAAATGGATGAAGAAAAACACACCATACTAACACTAATCAAAAGAAAGCAGAAGTAGCTGTATTAATTTCAGACAGAGCAGACTTCAAAGCAAGGAAAGTTACCAGGGATACAGAAAGACATTACATAATGATAAAGGGGTCAATTCTTCAAGAAAATATAACATGTATGCACCTAACGACAGTATCAAAAACTGATAGAACTGCAAGGAGAAATAGATGAACCCACTATTGCAGTTGGAGACCTAACACCCCTCTCTCGGAAGTGGACAGATTCAGCGGACAGAAAACCAGTAAGGACATCGCTGAGCTTAACAACACCTTCAATCAACTGGATATAATACATTCATAGACCACTTCATCCAACAACAGCACAATACACATTAAGCTCACATGAAACATTCAACAAAGTAGACTACATTCTGGGCCATAAAACACAGCTTAACAAATTTAAAAGAATAGAAATCATACAATGTCTGCTCTCAGACTGCAATGGAATTAAACTAGAAATTAATAACAAAAAGATAATTAGAAATGCCCCAAATATGTGGAGATTAAACAACAGACTTTTAAATAGCACCCAGTCAAAAAAATCTCAAGAGAATTTTTTTTTTTTGCGATACGTTGGCCTCTCACTGTTGTGGCCTCTCCCGTTGTGGAGCACAGGCTCTGGACGCGCAGGCTCAGCGGCCATGGCTCACGGGCCCAGCCGCTCCGCGGCATGTGGGATCTTCCCGGACTGGGGCACGAACCCATGTCCCCTGAATCGGCAGGTGGACTCTCAACCACTGCGCCACCAGGGAAGCCCAAGAGAATTTTTAAAATATTTTGAGCTAAATGAAAATGAAAACACAATTGGTGGGATGAAAATTTGTGGTATGTAGGAAAAGCAGTGCTTGGAGGGAAGTTTATAGCATTGCATGAATATATTAGAAAAGAAGAAACATCTAAGATCAATCTTGATTCTACGATTCCAGCTATATGACATTCTGGAAAAGTCAAAACTATGAAGATAATAAAAAGACCAGTGGTTGTCAGGGGTGGGGGATGAATAGGTGGAGCACAGAGGGTTTTTAGGGCAGTGAAACTACTCTGTATGGAACTATAGTGATGGATACATGTCATTACACATTTGTCCAAACCCACAGAATGCTCCAGGATATTTTTAGGGTTTATCTCCCACTCTCTGTGGCTCATATGTCTTACGAAGGCTTCCAGCGGGCCAGCCATTTCTTGCTCAAGCGGCCTGATTGCACAGTATCAATGTGCTGCTCTGTGGGATGTCTGGACCCTCCAGATCTCTTCAAGCATATGACAGAGGGTAGGAGAGTCAACATGGCCCTGGGGCAAAACCGTAAATGTAGATTGTTGTCTCCTGCAACTAGTTATGACTGAAATAAAAGAGAACTCATTGGGGCTTCCCTGGTGGCTCAGTGGTTGAGCGTCCACCTGCCAATGTAGGGGACACGGGTTCGTGCCCCGGCCGGGAGGATCCCACATGCCGTGGAGCGGCTGGGCCCGTGAGCCATGGCCGCTGAGCCTGCGTGTCCGGAGCCTGTGCTCCGCAACGGGACAGGCCACAGCAGTGAGAGGCCCGCGTACCGCAAAAAAAAAAAAAAAAAAGGGAACTCATTGCCAAACCATAATTCCACATGTTCTGTGCCTGAGGCTGCATTCATCTGCTCTGGCAAAACCCCCATATTTGCTATGGGAGCTGCAATTGAGGCTTCAACTTGGTTGACTTATTGTAGTCTACTGTTATTTTTCAGGATCTGTCTGATGTTTTCCAAGGTCAGACTGGTGCATTTAATGGAAGTGTGATGGGGACTATCACCCTACCTCATTTAGATCTCTCAGGGGTCCACAAACTATGGCCCATGGGCCAAATCCAACCCACTGCCTATTTTTGTACAAGCTGTGAGCTAGCAGTTGGGAAAAATCAAAAGAATAATATTTTGTGATATATGGAAATTATGTGAAACTCAAATTTCAGTATCCATATGTTTTATTCAAACTCAGCAATGTTACTTCATTTACATATTGCTGATAGCTGCTTTAGTGCGACTATAGCAAAACTAAATGGTTGTACTTGAGACCATGACCTGCAAAGCCTAAAAGATTTGCCAACTTTTGGGCTTCCCTGGTGGCGCAGTGGTTGAGAGTCTGCCTGCCAGTGCAGGGGACACGGGTTTGAGTCCTGGTCCGGGAAGATCCCACATGCCGCAGAGCAACTGGGCCTGTGAGCCACGGCTACTGAGCCTGCGCGTCTGGAGCCTGTGCTCCGCAACAAGACAGGCCGCGACAGTGAGAGGCCCGCGCACCGCGATGAAGAGTGGCCCCCGCTTGCCACAACTAGAGAAAGCCCTCGCACAGAAATGAAGACCCAACACAGCCATAAATAAATAAATAAATAAAGCAAAACTGTCAAAAAGAAAATATTATTAAAAAAAAAAGATTTGCCAATTTTTGCTTTAGATACTTCAGGGTGGCACTAATCTCTGCCATTCTTCCCATTCATTGGGGCATGGTATTGTTTTTGATTTTTCTATCTTGACTCAGGAGGAGGGAGCTTCAGAAATGTCCTCCTGGCCTTTTCCACTATAACAGCCCTCACCCATAGGCCAAGGAACCAAGTATGTCCATCTCAATTACACATTGAGAAACTGGGAAAATGCACCACTGGGTAGGTGCATGTAAGGTGGACCTTGGCCAGGACTTGAGTTATTATCTGTCCTCTTGTACCCTAGCTTGGACAAGGGGGCCATGGTTGCCCATCAGGTCTCCAGGTATCAGTGTCAACAGTAATCCTCAAAATTTTTTGTTATTTCTCTCTCCCCAGTACGGTTGCCCAAGTAAAGGACCTCAGGTCCCCTAGTGGAAGGCCTGGGGGAATTATTAGTATGTATACTTGCAGCGGTGTTGCAGGAAGAACCATCCTCCTCTTTGGTCAATGGATTCTGGGTCTGATAACTGGATCAGATCAGGAAACTGGGCAAGAGATCATGACTTTTCATTGGGATGACTTCTCTCAGCCTCCTGGTCAACCATCCTTCATTTCTGAGGGTACAAACTGAGTAGTACCCGGGTTAGCTGCCCAGCTAGGCTCACTGATAAGAATGGAGGTGATATCCCTATAATAGTGGGCAGGTGCCAGCTCTTAATCACCAGAAGACAGGGTAGGGAGTGGAATGAGGTGGATGCAAAGACCACAATGAACAGCAGGGTTGTTGGAGTGGCAGCCAGGCAGGCCTGACCTGCAGAGTTATGGAGACGCATGTTGGAATATGCATTCCTCGGGGCAAAAACCCTGGCCAGGTTATGCTGGTTCTCAATGCTAGCTAGAGTCTAGTGGCCTAGGAGGAAGTAGGGAGATGGTTCTGTCTTGTGGAAAAGAGGTCTTTGCATTTTCTTAAAACAAGAGGGATGCTGACTGGGCATGGTTTTCAGTGTTCTCCGCCCTCCCGCTTACTCAGGATATGAGAGGCCCTTTATAAGCATCTAGGGAATTCCTCTGGCTTTCAAACTTGGCTTTCAGTTGCTTGCTAAATGCCCACAGCTTTTCATTTCCTTTTTGTAAGACATCAAAACATGGAACCGGGGCTTCCCTGGTGGCACAGTGGTTGAGAGTCCGTCTGCCGATGCAGGGGACACGGGTTCGTGCCCCGGTCTGGGAAGATCCCACATGCCACGGAGTGGCTGGGCCTGTGAGCCATGGCCGCTGAGCCTGCACATCCGGAGCCTTTGCTCCACAACGGGAGAGGCCACAACAGTGAGAGGCCCGTGTCCCGCAAAAAAAAAAAAAACCCCAAAAAACATGGAACCTAGTGATAGCCATCTGCTACAGTGTATCTGCTATGTTTGTGCTCACCCATTCGTATGTTAGAATCCTAACCCCCAAAATCATGGTGTTGTCAGGAGATGGAGCGTTTGGGAGATACGAGGTCATGAGAGTGGAGCTCCCTTGATGGGATTTGTCCCCTTATAAGAGACCCCGGAGAGCAAACTTGCCCCTTCCACCAAGTGAGGACACAGCAAGAAGACGGCTGCCCACGAACCAGGAGGAGGGTCCTCGCCTGCCACTGAATTAGCCGCCAGCTTGATCTTGGACTTACCAGCCTCCAGAACTGTGAGAAGTAGTTTCTGTTGTTTATGACCCTCCCAGTCTCTGGTATTTTGTTATAGTAGCACACTAGCCTCAGACAGAGTCAAACAGATCTGGGTTCTCATCGTGGTTCAGCCACTTACTAACTGTGTAACTTCAGCAAATTACTCGGTCTCTCTGAGCCTCAGACCCTGTTCATAATAACACCTGTCTCACTGGGTTTTTAGGGATAAATGAGATTATTTACGTTAAAATTCCCAGTACACGGTCAGCACTGGTTCTCCTCTACTCTTCTATGAATGTTTTAACCTCTGTACTGAATTGTCATCGCTACTCTCTGCAATGCTTTTGCTCCAGAGAGGCAGAGAGTATAACTTGAAAGGGTTACTAATCCCTCGAAACCCTCTGATCACAGATAAACTCATTTCCCGATCCTGCCACGTAAGCCACCGATCTGGCTTTGATGACCCGATCACACAGTGAGGACCACATGAAGGTTGCCACTCAAAGCTGTACTCAAGATCAAAGTTCTGGAGCAAGGCTTGCTTCTGCCCACGCACTCTGGGGATGGCACCCAATGACACGATGGAAAAGATAAGACCCCCACGAGTCATGGCGCACAGCTCAAGCTCTTGGTCTCACTGCTCAAAGAGTGGGAACCTCACTGCTGGAAAGAGATAAAGACATTTTATAACTCATTGGCCGATTTAGGTGTGTGCATGTGTAAACTCAACTTTTAAAAAATATCCACATTAAAATCATAAAACATGCACAAAAATCATGGTTTTAAAAAGGTAAATTTCTTTTTGGAAGGATTAGTTTTCAACCAATCAAAGCAATTTAAAAGTTACGGAAAACCTTGTCAAACAAGCAGAACAGACATCGATTGGTAGAAAATGAATTAAAATTTTTTTTTAAATTTAGGAAATTCTACACACTTAAAAACATTTTTTTTTAGTGGGAAAAAATACAAACAAAATAAATAAATAAAGAGCGGCTATAATCCCATTTATCTGGAGAAAACCATATTGGTAAATATCCATTAAATACCATCTCCGTATATATTTCCGTATTTTTAAGACAAAACTGCGATCCTTCCATACAAATTGTGACCCCACATAACTGAATTTCCCTAAGTCTTTATTATTGGACTATTTAGTTTGTTTCTAAACGTTTTCTATTATCAACATTACAGGGCAGGGATAACTGTAGAGAATGACTTAGAAAGGAAAAACCTGAAGGGAAAAACGCCAAAAAATTTTTTCTGAAAAACGGACAAAACTGCTTAGAGATACATTAAACAAAAATCATCCTCCATGGAATATCAAAAGTATCACTACACACGGGGTCCCTGGGAGTTAATTTTTGATCAAATTATAATTTTGGTCCAACTATCACCTTAACTAACGTTTCCTCTGTGTGCATCCGTCCCTTTATTTCACTCCTCCAGGCCCCCTCCAGGCTCTGTCATCCCAAATGCTACCTCCTGAGCCTCCTCTCTTTCTAGAACATCTGCCCTGCTAATTTCTAGTTTCTTTATTAATTCTGCCATCTAATTTCTGCTCTCCTCCCTCCATGCTGCTGAGCACTGCTGGAGAAAAATCCCACAACTTGTTTCGCTAGGTGTCACTAGGTAAGTTTTCTCTCCTTGCTGGACCAGCCCTCCCTCACCCCTGGCCCCCACCCCCTCGTGCCTCTTGTCTGGCCCCAATCTCCACAATTGGCTTATCCTGCCTGCTAATTGCAAAGCCTGGGTTATATACCTCCATCTCATTAAGCCCCAGATTTTCAGTTTGTAAAATAAATGGAATACTGGTTACAACTGACAGGAAGTAGATTCAAGAATGATGTTTCTAATAAACTCAGAGATGAGGAGAAAAAAAGATTTCCTCCTGAGGATTAAGCTAGAAAATTCCCAACAGAGGTGACTGCATCTACAGTCTGTAAACCAAAAAGCTGTCTATAAATGTGTGACTTGGACTTCCTTGGTGGCACAGTGGTTAAGAATCTGCCTGCCAATGCAGGGCACACGGGTTCGAGCCCTGGTCTGGGAAGATCCCACATGCCGCGGAGCAACTAAGCCTGTGCGCCACAACTTCTGAGCCTGCATGCCACAACTACTGAAGCCTGCGCGCCTAGAGCCCACGTGCACTCCGCAACAAGAGAAGCCACCGCAGCGAGAAGCCCTCCCACTGCAACGAAGAGTAGCCCCCGCTCGCCACAACTAGAGAAAGCCTGCGTGCAGCAACGAAGACCCAACACAGCCAATGATAAATAAATAAAATAAATAAATTTATTTTAAAAATGTGTGACAGTGATTTGGAAATGCACAAAACTCCAACTGAAAAGGGAGGTGGAGAGAGTAGTAAACAGCTTTCAAATTGGAGATGTCCAGCCGATGAGGGAGGCCCCAGGGGACAGTTGATTCCACCTGGAGAGTCCCCCCCGAAGGCTCTGGGCCTCAGAAGTGGGGACTTTGCACACCCCGTGTGCCTCCATCACGGGGTGGGGACAACCAGGCTGGACACCTTCTGTCCTCTCTCCGGGCCCTTTCTCCTGCAGAGCTTGGTGGAGAGGAGGCACTCAGCAAATTCATTTCATCTCTTAAATGTTCGAGGGACACATCCTATTGCAAGAATGACTTCCTCGCTCTTTTTCCCCTAAGTCAGCCTGAACGCTCAGTCTGAGCCGCCTTCCTATCTGGCCTCAGCTGAGACAGAGTACTCCTTGGTGCTCAGGTGTGTGTTCACCTCCTGGCTGAGCCCGTGAGAAAGTCATTTCACCTCACGAGGCGTCATCTGTAAAATGAGGATAATACTGCAGCCATGCAGAATTGTTCAATGTGACCCAAATAAAGGCTCCTCCTCCCCTGCCCGGTCTCTGTGTGAGGTAACAGGGCCAAAGGACCCTACTCTGGAAACTTTGACCAAAAAAAGAAAAAGTAGGTCATTAGCATACCTTCCTTTTAAGGACACAGTGCAGCATTTTACACTCTTTCACATGGAAAGTTTCCTCAGGCTCCAGTATGGATGTCTCTCCCCTCCCTCAGTGTTTCCAGAAAGCAAAAAGGCTAAAATCTTTTCTTCTGTCACTGCCGTGCTGCTCTGGGCCCTGTCCCCTTTCTGGAAGCCTCCCAGAGCCCACATCCTGGCCCCACCTGACTTTGGACAGAGAGAAGGGCCCAGGCAGCCCATGCTTCCTCCTCCCCGCTCAGTCCCCTCAAAAGGAAGCATCCAGAAGCATCCAGAGCCCCTGAGAAATGTGGCTCTTTTCTCTCTCTCATGGGGTGCATGTTTGTGTCCCCCGAGAACTCACCTGTTGGAGCCGTCACCCCCAGTGTGATGGCATTGGAAGGTGGTGTCTTTGGGAGGTGATTAGGTTTAGATGAGGTTGTGAGGATGGGGTCCCCAAGATGGGGTTAGTGTCCTTATACGAAGACAGAGACCAGAGCTGTCTCTCTCCACCGTGTGAGTGCACGGTGAGATGGTGGCCGCCTACAGGCCAGGAAGCTGCCCTCACCAAGAACCAAATCCACCGGCACTTCGCTCTTAGACTTCCAGCCTCAAGAACCGGGAGAACATCAGTGTGCGTTGTTTAAGCCTCACAGTCTGTGATATTTTGTTATAGCAGCCTGGGCTGACTGAGACAGTCTCACTGCTTTTTTTCTCAAACAATTTCTATGGGGAATTTCTGATGAATGTATGTCTCCACCGTATTACATGAGGATTAAGGTGAGGTAATGTAAGTCAAATGCCAGTAATATAAGCAAATTGTAAGCCCTACATGACCAGGGTTCTGAATCACCCGTTTAGTGCTCGTCAGAAGATTGGTAGTGTTGCCTAACCAGAGCGGCTAAGAGAATAGTCTGTTTCCCAGTAGAAATCTGCCTCTCTTGGGTGAGGTGGATCCTCACTTGGTGCCCATCTTGTAGGATGTGGAGTGGAAAGATTCACTTCCTTATGTCCGGGCCCTGAGCGGCAGATCACTCCCATCCTCTGTTTCCCTTTGAGCACTAGGTCTTTATCAAATGATTTCTACAGGATTTGCTCCTTCTCACATACTGTGCAAAATACCAGGTGTTAGAGACTGAATGTCTTTGTCCTTCCCAAAATGCATATGTTGAATCCTAATTCCCAGTGTGATGGTGTTAGGAGGTGGGGCTTTTGGGAGGTGATGAGGGCATAAGGGTGAAGCCCTAATAAATGGGATTAGTGCTCTTATAAAAGAGACCCCAGAGAGCTCCCTCACCCCTTTTGACATAAGAGGACAGACTAAAACATCAGGCAGTGCTTGCTTATCCAGCTGCCCCCTGCATGGTCCTGCAGCTGCATTCAAATAAATAACAGATTGGAAAATAAAAAACAAGAAGAAAAGAAGCACCGTGAGAACAGCTGGCCGGCTGATGGGCTGCATGGATAGGTGTGCAGACCATCATGGGCCCAGCTTGGGATCTTTTCCCAAAATTCACCCAGTGCCTGGACAAACACATTTGTTCACGTCTATTTTATCTGTTCACCAGTCTCTGGCCCCCAGGGATGAGTGCCATCTCCTGTGATCTGGTCTACTCACCTCCTGCCACAGACTGGGTGAAGAGGCAGCCAGGGATTTACCTAGTCGGTCTCTCTCCATAGATATTCCTATTTTTTCTTCACTGTAAATTATGGTTATAAAATGCCCTTCTTAACCTCATTTAATGCTTTTTGCCCTGAAATCAACCCTGAGTAATAATAAGTTTGTGATCCCTGATTTCTTTTTTTTTTTTGCGGCACGTGGGCCTCTCACTGTTGTGGCCTCTCCCGTTGCGGAGCACAGTCTCCAGATGCACAGGCTCAGCAGCCGTGGCTCACGGGCCTAGCGGCTCCGCAGCATGTGGGATCTTCCCGGACGGGGGCACGAACCCATGTTCCCTGCATTGGTAGGCGGATTCTCAACCACTGCGCCACCAGGGAAGCCCCCTGATTTCTTTATGTTTGCATATTCCTGGTATATCTTTTCCATTCTTGTATTTTCAAACTGTCAGAATCACTCTATTTTATGCATTTTCTTGTATACAGCATAGCGTTGTGTTATGGTTTGTGCTCCAGTCTGAAGTTGCATTTTTGTAAGTAGGTAAGTTTGACTCATTTACGTTTATTCCCATAAGATGTGTGGTCTTAGTTCTGTCATGTTGTTTTGTGATGGTTTCTGTTTTGCAACTTTTTCAAACATTTCACAGAGTGATTTTGTTTGATTTGCTGCAGTTGTGTGCCTGTGTTTTGAAAATTTGAAAGGTTTTTTATATTTTAGTTCTGCGTTAATGATAATTAGAATGTTACATGATGTCCTTAACCATCTATTTCTTTAGATTGTCTACTGACTCCCTATGGTATTTCTCTCTTTTGCCCCTTTTCCTCCCTTTTCTTTATCACCAGATTTTAGTTAATTATATTCTTTCTTCATATGTTCCTTTGTACTAAGATGTACATTTAAATGTTGACTATTTGATTTATTAGCTTGAAATGTTTTTACCCTCAAATATTTTACCGAACCAACCTTGGGTCCACTTGCCCACGTGCAGTAAAGCCAATCTACTGTACCAGGTTGTGGTGAAGGAAAGTACAGCATTTACTGCAGGGCACCAAGCAAGGAGAACTAGCAGCTCATGCTCAGAAGACCCGAATTCTCTGATGGCTTTCAGGGAAGGGGTTTTAGAGATTGTGTGAGGGAGGGGGCTGCAGGGTACCTGATCAGCTTGTGCACAATTCTCGGATTGGTTGGAATCAAGGGAAAGTTTCCAGCATTATCAACCTTCCGGTTTCAAGGTCTAAGTGCTTGCAGTCAGCAGTTTTCATCTGGTGGAGGTCTGCTTCCTGTAAAAACAACTTAGGAATGTGTGTCAGACCTTTTTCTTTCAGGGAACTGGGAGCTGGTGATTCCGCTCTGTGGCGGATTTAGTCTAAATTGTTACCTGTTTTCTGACCCAATAGCTATTCTTTATTTCTACATCTTCACATTCCTAATCATTATCTCTTGAGCCAGCCTTCTGAGACTCAGGGGAGCCTGGGAGACTAAAGCAAAAGCCTTTTACTTCAAAGGACAGGGACACAGGGGTTGTATATGGTTTCAAATATAGATGTGAAAATCATATTGACACGGAATCCCATTTTCTCTTTTCTCCCAACTTTTGTCATATCATTCTTAAATTGTGAGGCTTTATAACATGTACGTCTTTCCTGTAAGCCTAACTTCATATCCATGGTTTCCTTAGTCCTACACTTAATTCAGCGCTCTGGCCGTTTCTTCTGCAGCCGTTTCCCCATTCATCTCTCCTACTGTGATTTATCTTCAGCTTTGTGCACACTGATGAATGGTTCTGAAGTGGACCTTTGCAGCCCTGCACCACTCCTCCTCCTCCCCATCTGCGGTCACTGCTAGGCTTCCCCGCGTCTGAAATGTCGCAACCTTGCGCCACCGCGACACCTTTTGGCGGGAGAGAAGGACGCGGGCGTAGGGGCGGTGCGGGCGCGGGGGCGGTGCAGGTGCGGTCCTCCGGCCGGCAGGGGGCGCGCAACAGCGGGGCGTCCTCGGCGCAGGAGCAACGCGCCTCTCTCCCGGCCGCACGCGCCGTGACTCGGCGCCGCCGCGCGCCCCACGGGCTCTGCGTAGGGGTTGGCGCCGGAGAGGTCCGGCCGTCGGGGGCTGAAGCCGAGCGCCCAGCCCGCCGAGTCCGCGGCGCCTCGGCCCCTGTGCGCCGCCGCGGCCCGGGAGCGTCGGCCGGGCGGGCCGGGTAAGTGGCGCCCTGGGCGGGCCGGAAGGGTAGGTGGGCGGGCGGGGACCGGGGCGGGTGCGCCTCCCCGGGTGGCGCTGGACGCGACGCCGCGGCTTTAGGCCGCGCTGTTAGGGGCTGGTGTCCCGGGCCGCCCCCGAGCCGCCGGTGCCTTCACATCAGGCGGTCCGGCCCCGGCCGACCCTCCGTGTCTCCCTTCGCGCCTCGCCGCTCCTTTATTTGCCTCGGGTCGCCGGGCCTTCGCATTCCTAGTCTTCCATTCTTCTTTCCCGTCTGTCCACATCTCTTTTGGACCCGAGGGCGGCTTTTCCTCCCCACCGTCGGTAGTGTTTTGGGAAAAGTTGCTGGGCCTCTGGACCCCGTAGGCATGCCTGGGTCACCTGTGCCCGGGGTTGCAAAGGAAGGAAGCCTTTTCCTTCTTAGGCTGCAGAACGGGGAATCAGGTGTGGACTTCTCTCGGGGACGGGGGTTTACCTGGACGGGTGGAGGAAGACGTGACTCCGGCACTATCTCGGTCCTTGTCCTTTTAAAGCGGTGTTTTAGTTTCGATGTCCAATCACCCAGCATTTTTTTTTTTTTTTTTTTTTTGAGCATCTCTTTTCGCCCAGACCATGTGTTAGTAGCAGCGGATGCAAGATGCATAAGATTCTGTCCCCACGCTCTGTGAGTTTAGTTTCCGGGGAAACGAGCATAAAAAGCCACGCCTGGGTTGATCCGATTGACCGGAGTGGGGTCTGGAAAACCTTCCAAAAAGGAATGAGGCTTGAAACTGAGTCTTGGGGGTGTTTTGTTAGATGTGCAAGATGAGGGAAATGTTTCCTGCAGAGGAAGGAAATAAATGTAAAGGTACCAGAGGTGAGGCACCTTAGTGCATTCTGGAAGCTGCAGGAAAGGCAGAGGTGTGAAGAGGGGTAGTCAGGTCAGATCAAGAAGGTTCTTTGAGAAGTCAGTGAAGGAGAAACGTGGGAGGTACTTATTGCTAGAGGCAGGCAGATGGGTGGAAAGTAGGATATTCTGGATGAGGGCAAAATTCTGCACATTCATGTAGGTGAGGACTGTGTGTTCCTGCAACAGGTGGAGTTTTTAAAGGCTGCAACTCAGTTTCCACAATTTTATGGGGTAAATGCCACAGACGTTTTGACTATAGTAAGGATATTTAGGGAATACGGGGTATTACATTAGTAATTTAAACTGAGTGTTTTATTTTTAGAACTTTATTAAGAAGTGTGCTGCCTGCTGTACAGTTTACAATAGAGAGTAGGTTGTGAGTTAGAAATACAAGGTGTCACAGAGGTGTTGGCCCTCTGAGGTGTTCTGATCGTGGAGTTCTGTGACGGATAAAGATAGCCTTTATGGAAAATAAGAATCTGGAGAATTGTGCGTTCCCAAAAGTAACTTTATAAAGTGGATTTCTTTTTACCTGGCTTGTTTTAAATTACCTGTAGGGAGCAGATGTTCCAGGGTTGGTATTCATTCCCCAAGTCTTTCATAATAGGAAATAGCGAAGGACGTTCTCTGATACATTTAAGTTACAGGTGACTCGTGGACTTTATTTATTTTTGCAATACCCTCTGGCCTATGGTGCTTCGGTAATGATAGACTTCATGAGAATGGATGGGAATACTGAGCTGTGACAAGGGTGTCAGAGGTGGAGGTATAGGGAAACCTTTTAAAAATTCTTTAAAAAGTCATAAATCTTACACACAAAGCAGATGCCTTTTATTACCTGTATTTTTGTGGACATCAACAGGCACCACCCCTTACAGTTCCCTTCCTGTTCCTTTCTGTCTGTATGTACAGTACTTCGCCTATTCTTTAAGCTTCGTTTTTAATTTGTGATACGCGAATATCTATTTAGTGATAAAAAGGTCTTTTCTTACCAAGCCTGCTTCTTTAGGTGCTCAGAACTCAGACCTTGACTCATTATTAGTTGTATGGTGGGAGTAGTTTTTCTCCCATTAGTTATGGTGTAAAATTTACCATGCTTATCTCATATCCTGCTTACCACAAGTTATGTCCTTAAAGGGCTGATCTTACTGTTTCATAATAATATGATTTCAGTAGGTGCATTAACATCTTCTGTCCACTCTGATATATTTAGAAAATATTTGTAAATCACTTAACAGTGTTCCAAACATGGTGCTCAGTTAGAGATATAAAGATGAAAACAGAAACAGCCCTTACCTTAAAGGGCTTATGATATAGTTAGATATAGATGTGTCACCCAGTGGACATCATAACATGATCTGAGTGTGTTCAGGGGGGTAGTTGGTTTTATGTGGGGGTCATAGTCACCAAAGGCTTGAGATGCACTTGAAAGACGAGTAGGTGGGATGCTTCTGAGACGACGTCTTCCATGTTCTTTTTCTGCCAGTTGCACGTGTTTTAAAAAATACTTTGCCAGCTTAGGTAGAATCTTGAAAAGCCATCATTCTTCTGGCAGACTGTGTTTACCATGTTTCTTTTTAAGGAAAAAAAAAAAGCATACATGGAAGATTTGTTGATCAAAGGATGGTGTTACCATGATAAAGAAGTAAATAGTGAGAAGGTATTTTAAAGAAGTTAATAAAAATCACCTGTTTGTATTTGCATTTGATCCTGGCTTCTTAAGGTATATCCAAATGTTAGAAAGTGCTACGTTTTTAATACCTGGCATCATACTTCATGAAGTAAATGTGTTATATCATCTGAAAGGCATCTCAGCATTAATGAGGTTAAGTTCAGGTCCTAACAGAGTCTTGTTAGTGCACTTGTTACATTTCATTGTTTGCAGTGGAGAGAATGAATGAATCGACTATGATATATTTTCAGGTGCTTAACGCAACTAAAATAAAGATATACACACCTTTTAAGGAATAGATGCAATAAGCTATGTCAATAAGATTATATAAAAGGAGGAAAGCATGGAATTAATGAGAATGGGGTTCAGGTTGCTGCTCACCCCTGGGCCCGGGAGATCACTTGGGTGGAATGGGATGGGGGCCATGTGGGTTGAGTGTGGTTTCTTCTCCAGATCCTGTCTCTTGTTTTGGGTGGTGAATTCACTGGTGCTTGTAGCATTATAGTAATTAATTGAAGCAGGCCATAGAAATGTGTCGTTGCTGTGGTTAATCCACTTCTGTGAATTTGAAGATGAGTGAGAAGGAGAAAAGTAAAGAAAGCTCTTCTGAATTTACTGGGATGCCGAGATCTGATTTATAAGCTCCTAGTTAAAGAAAACTAGCAGATGCTGGTGAGATGACATCAGTTTCTAATATTTAAATTTAATATTTAAAGTGTGTTTTCGAAGGTTTTGAGACCGGAAACAAGGAACTTTTAAGGAACATGAGATTTTGCTGCACAATGACTTCCAAAGCTTGCAGAGCGAGGCGAATCAGGTGGAATTGTCAACAGCCAGCTTCAGTGTAGACTGGAGTCGGAGGAAGTGTGGTCTCCTGAAACCTCACCAGCAGCGATGACATTGTTAAGTACTGGGTTCTTAGCCAGAAGGACTCAGCTGGAGGTAGAGAGCCTCTGCGCTGCTTGATTTTGTAACCCTGACATTGGGAAAATGTTTCCATCAGTTTACTCTTCTGGCTGGGATGTGTCCAGCAGCCTGTCACCTCACGCCCCCTCCCCCAGTGCTGCTTCTCCCCGCCCTTTTGCCTATTCTTTTTTTTTCTTTTTTTTTTTTTTTAATTTTTATTGTGGTAAAATATACATAACATAAAATTTGCCTTTTTTTTTTTTTTTTTTTTTTTTTTTGTGGTATGTGGGCCTCTCACTGTTGTGGCCTCTCCCGTTGCGGAGCACAGGCTCCGGACGCACAGGCCCAGCGGCCATGGCTCACGGGCCCAGCCGCTCCGCGGCATGTGGGATCTTCCCAGACCGGGGCACGAACCCGTTTCCCCTGCATCGGCAGGCGGACTCTCAACCACTGCGCCACCAGGGAAGCCCAAAATTTGCCATTTTTAAGTGCATGGTACCATTGTGCGACTGTTACCACCATCTACCTCCAGAACCTTTTGCCTGCTCTTTACTTTCTCGTGGAGCCTATGGGCATTGTGTAGTTTCACTGCTGATTCATGTGGCCAAATAGAATTTACTTAATTATTGATATTTCAAAACTGTTTATTAAATGCCTTCTCTGTGCCAGAAATTGGAGCTGCAAAAGTGAATAAGCTGGTCTTTTCCCTTCATAGTTCAGTGGGCATTTGGGTACTCTATTTCCATTGGCACCAATGTTATTTGTAAATACTTTTTAAAATGAATTTCTCAAATCTCTTATTAAGCGATATTGGGAGAATTAAAGTGGAGTTAGATTTGCAAACAAATTTTGATAATTAGCTTTATGATTTCCCAGAATGCGTTGTTTATATTTGTTTCCCAGAATGTGTCAGTCTTACCTTGCTTTTATAAGATTAAAGAAAGATAAAACAAATGAACCCATAGTTTGTTTACTAGGCTTTGGTTTGGTGACCAACTGAATGAAGAGGTCTCAAAAAATTAAACTAGGTTAGGGCTTCCCTGGTGGCGCAGTGGTTGAGAGTCCGCCTGCCGATGCAGGGGACACAGGTTTGTGTCCCGGTCCGGGAAGATCCCACATGCCGCCGAGCGGCTGGGCCCGTGGGCCATGGCCGCTGAGCCTGCGCGTCCGGAGCCTGTGCTCCGCAACGGGAGAGGCCACAACAGTGAGAGGCCCACGTACCACCAAAAAAAAAAAAAAAAATTAAACTAGGTTAGATGAAAGATGCATGGTCATTTCTGAAGTAGTGTTTTGAGAACCACATTACAGTTGACCCCTGAGCAACGTAGGGGTCAGGGACACCCACCCTCTGCTCAGTCGATAATCCAAATATAACTGTACAGTTGGCTCTCTGTATCCACGGTTCCACATCTGTGGATTCAATCAACCGCGGATGGTGTGGTACTGTAGTATTTACTATGGAAAAAAAGCCGCATGTAAGTGGACTTCTGCGGTTCAAACCTGCGTCATTCACGGGCCCACAGTACTAAGCTGGACACTCAGCGTTGTTTTTCTTTGCTGTTGCTCTCAGTTTTTCAGGTTAAACTGAAACTTTAAGGATGTGTCATCTAGAGAGGAAGGATTAGTTTTGAATACCAGGTGGGCTGAGAGAAAAGCGCATGACATCCTCTAAAGCTTTTTGGTGCATTTGTCTTCCACAGTCATTGTGGGCAAGGAATTTCTGAAGCCATGGCCTTGGGGGGCGGGTTGCAAATAGAGTGTTAACTCTGCAGTCGGCCTAACTGCCTGTTCAGCTCTGGGGTGGACATTGATCTTAGTCTGGGGGTAGAGCAGTGACCTCCACAGACTGATGTAGGTTTTCATGGAGTTTACACTGACCGTGGATTAAAATAGTAGGTTCTGAAGTGGACCCTGGGGGCATGCCCTACAAAACTTTGGAGACATGGTCAAATTTCAGCCATACTTAGTTAAGAAATGGAAGTCATTAATTTTCCTCCATTTAGCCTCAGTGACTTGAACTTGTCTCAAGCTTAATATGACAAGGTGTTGCCACGTTCACTTTGTCTGGCACTGAAGACAGTGAGCATTTCCCGGTGGGATGTGCTCTAGGAAATTCTCTGTCCGTGCTGCCGTCACCTGAGCCGTTGAGTTGTCACAGGAGCCTTGAGGAGGAGAAAGTAGAGGCATTCCTTGATTTTTTTAGGTGACTCATTGGAGCAATCAGCCACCAGTACCCTGGGCTCTGCTTGTATTCACCCTACTTCTGTGCTGCCTTGGGGCCTTTCATTTAGAAATCAAAACTGAGAGCTTTCAGGTAGTCTGCGGTTCACGTATTAAGAAGGGAAGACACTGTGGAAGGCGACTGCAGTTGACAGGGGCTGACTTCTGCTCAGGACTGGAACAGCTATACTGAGGGAGGGAGGCGGCATCCACCCTCACCCCCGCCCCAAGCACAGTGGAACCGGGTCAGCCAAGGTGTTGGGGTCTTAGAATCCATGCACAGAAGGGTGGAGAAATGAGCAGACAGACCGAAGTTTTGCCCGGGGTCAGACGTGACCCGGGGGGAAATTAAATATTTCCCTTCCTGTCTATATCACCTTCTCTTCCTGAGACACAGACACAGGCAAAACAGGACTTGTATAACACAGTTTCAATGGCAAAATGCTGTCTGAGCCTGGGAACTGACAGACTTTTGGAATGTGTCCATATGTTAGAAACTACCCATGTTAAGCATTTCTTTGCAGTTTAGGGATTTTAATCAAAATTTTTTTTCCTCTTTCCATCTGTGAGAAAGAGATTGATTTCTTATTTTGAGAAGTGAGCCATTTTGTGGGTTTCGGAACGTTGAGGTGTTTTAAAGGTGGCAGTAAGGATTGACCAGCATGAGCTGTGGAGTTCTCCTGACTGCATTTGAGATGGCTCTTCCCACTGTGACCTGGGGCAGATTTCCCTCTGGAAGTCCCCATTTCCCTCCTGGACTGCTCTTGGTGTGTGATAAGGCTTTTAGTAAGTGTTAACTATTGTTGTTTTTGTTGTCATCCTCTTGTGTTGCTCTATTCTGCTAGGGATAGTATATATTGATCATTCACGTGTAGATTGTTGATTCTGTCTTTGTAATCCATGTCATTAAAAATTACAGATTTCTGCTTGGTGGGATATGGGGAAACCTGGTTATTAATAAGATCTAACCCTCTACCTTCCTGTCACATCTGTGAGGTCATTTCTGGTTTTTTCCCCTTAATTGGGGGCATATATTACGTTTTTTTCTTTATAAAAGGAAAACGGCCCACCACCACCAAAAAAAAAAAGTGGTCAATTGTGCTAAATCAGCCTTGTAATAGGTGTTTTTGTAAGGCTTCTACTTTTTGCTGTTGACACAAAATAGAGTTTTTAAAAAATTGAATATATGTAATTAATAATGCCCTGAATCTAGAACTTCCATCTTATCTCATTTTATAGAACAGAAGGATTTCACTCGTGAAATACTTGACCACATGATCTTATATATAGGAAAATTCATTCTAGAGGTTTATTTTAAAAATAGTACATGGAGGGAGGGAGATGCATGAGGGAAGGGATGTGGGAACAGATGTATATGTATGACTGATTCACTTTGTTATAAAGCAGAAACTAATAAAACAAACAAACAAACAAAAAATAAATAAAAATAGTACATGGATGTAGCTTTTTGTGTCAGGGTGCTGACTGGTGATATCAGGCATCTTGGCTTCTGTCACTGAATGTTCCTGGACCAGGTGATCTCTTCAGATACCTCTTACCTCTGGAGTTCTATGATACTGCGTTATTTTAACATGGGAAGATTGGAAATCTTCACTACATTTTTGCATTCTTTAACCCCTACCCCTCTTGCCTTTCAGCATTAAACTGAGAAGATGTCCCTGTACGATGACCTGGGAGTGGAGACCAGTGACTCAAAAACGGAAGGCTGGTCCAAAAACTTCAAACTTCTGCAGTCTCAGCTCCAGGTGAAGAAGGCAGCTCTCACTCAGGCAAAGGTAAGAGAAGCTAAGCCCACCTGTGAGAGCAGAGGTGTACCGGCAGGTGCCTCCTAAGGATTAAGAGTAGCCTGCTGCTCTTCCTCTTTGTTGAATATGTAAGGTTTGTTGAATGTGTAGGATGCAGTTTGTAAGGGGAGAGGCTGGGGTGGGGGAGGGAGAGGAATAGGAGTTGAAGGTCATTTTGCTTCTCCTGGGAATAGAACTGTTTCAGGGAATCAGAATGAGGAAAAGCATACTCTTGGTTTTCAGCAATGATGCTGGTTGTCAAACTTCAGTGTGCAGGTTGTCAGTCTTGGCTGTCCAAGATTGAGAATTTGGTTAAAAGGCTATACAACACCTGATACTCTGGTAAATCCTGATTCTGGGTTGGGGCCTGGGGAGTCTGCATTTTTAGGGAGCAGTCCTGCTGTTTGTTGTAGGTGGTTTGGAAGCAGCACTTTGAGAACGAAGCTCTGCGGTAATGACTGAGCTGTGATAATGTGTGTGTTACTGAAGGCTGGGGTTGGTTGTGAACGTATCAGGGTTTGTAGTCTGGGGTAATTGTTTTTGTTTCTGTTGTGTAATGTTGGGCATTGGCAACATCCTTGAAATCATTCACCGGGTAAAACATTAAAAAAAAAAAAGTAGTTGTCTACTGGATATTTGGTATTAAAATGTTCCTATCAAATACGTTTAGGAATGAGAATGGTATTATGGTTTGCTTGTTGTTCTAGAACATGATTCCTCAGTGGAGGCTGTATCCCCTCCAGATGGGGCAAATATTGGTTCTAAGGGGTGAAAAAAATCCTGCTCTTCTTATGTATAAAGGCCAGATATACACAGAATACATAAACAGGTGTGTGGTGTATCTGTGGTATTAAAATTTCATAGGTGGAGAAGAAAATGTATTAAAAGGTTCCTTGAAGGAGGAGGCAATAATGAAAAAAGAAGTTGAGAAGAACTGCTTTAGAGATACATATTTACTAATAAGATGAAATATTTACTGATAAGATGATATCATTTCTGGGATTTACTTTAAAATACTCCAGTCTCTGGCAGGGGAGGCAGGGATACAGGAAACAAGATTTGCCACAAGTTGGTAGTTGTTGAAGCCAGGTTAAAGAGACATGAGTTCATTAATCATTCTCCTTAATGTTTGAAAATTCACACAATAAATTTTTTTTAAGTTGGAATTATTTTTTTTTTGCTTCACTACATACATCATTAATATTAAAATGTTTACATTTGATTTCTCAGTATTATAAAAGGTTTTTAAGATTAGGATACCCACAGGTAGAGAAAACACTCTTAAAATTTAAATTGGTTTTGTCAGTTCTGTTGATTAGAGTTTTTGTCTTTTTCATATATCATTACCAGATTTAAATTTTTTATGCCAATACTACTTCTTTTTAAAGAGATAGAATTCTGTCTTTCTAAAACAAACTTTCATCTCACATGAAAAGATTACAAAACAAGTCTTTTTTTTAAATTAATTTATTTATTTTTGGCTGTGTTGGGTCTTCCTTGATGCATGTGGGCTTTCTCTAGTTGTGGTGAGCGGAGGCTTCTCTTTGTTGCAGTGCGCGGGCTTCTCATTGCAGTGGCTTCTCTTGTTGCGGAGCATGGGCTCTAGGCGTGTGGGCTTCAGTAGTTGTGGCACACGGGCTCAGTAGTTGTGTCTCATGGGCTCTAGAGCGCAGGCTCAGTAGTTGTGGCACATGGGTTTAGTTGCTCCGCGGCATGTGGGATCTTCCCAGACCAGGGCTCGAACCCGTGTCCCCTGCATTGGCAGGCGGATTCTTAACCACTACGCCACCAGGGAAGCCCAAGTCTTGTTTATTTGTTTTAATTTTTTTTAAGTTGGTCTAATTTTTAAATCTTCGTTTCATGTAACTTCTGCTTTGGACATAAGATGTATAAATAAGGTTTTACATTCTAATGCTAATGCTATTTCATATATTCTATTCTTGAAGGCCTCAGTCTTCTCTTTTGTAAAGTGACTGACTCCTAGGAACAATTCTCATACTTAATAACATAAACTCAATTAGACTATAAGTGGACATAATTAGTGGGCAGTCTTGGTTCAATGGAAGATAAAATAGAAAAGCAGAAGTCGAAATATAGTAGAGATATACAGGTTAGATATACTAATCCACAAGTGTATGCCCAAGATATAAAACATACCCATTCCTTGTGAAAGATCCACACTAGTTGAAGTGTAATGCGGAGAACCTAACGTAGAGCTTTTTTCTTATATTATTTCATATGCAAATTTAAACAAAAGCGACCAAGCTTTCTGTAAAGCTTTTACAAAAATGGAGGAAATTTGTGTTGTAAAAAAAAGGGCTAAAGAAACTAGTATATGGTTATTGTAATAACTGAATTAAAAGGCTGTTAAGATTATTTTTCTCATATCTGAAAGGTTTGTTGCAGAGTCCAAAAAAAGTTTTGTTACAAACAGTATGAATTTTAATTTGAAGCCTCGGTACACTTTTCTTATTTTTTGATGATTTTAGAGCCAGAGGACAAAACAAAGTACGGTCCTTGCCCCAGTAATCGACCTGAAGCGAGGTGGCTCTTCAGACGAGCGGCAGATCGTGGACACCCCGCCGCACGTGGCGGCGGGCCTCAAGGTACACTCCCCACCCCCAACTGGGTGGGCCTCCTGCTTTCCACAGGCTGCGCTTTACACATCACTCTGAACACACCTTCTCAGTAGGCCTTGCACTCTAGGCAGTATCATTTTCAATTTAATGTTTACTTTTGTTTTATCAAGTTTAAAACATTCATCTGTTTAAAACACAGTAGTTAATTATAGAAAAATCAGAAACTGGAGGTAGGCAAAAAGAAAAATAAATGACTTCGGTCCTACCCTCCAGAATTTAAAAACTTTGTATTTTGGAATAGCTTTCCATCCTTCGCCTTCTCCATCTGTTCTCTGACTCGCTTTTCTCACTTAATATATTGTGAGTGTCCATCTGTGTCAAAAAGCCTAGGACCATATGATCATTTTATTGACTTCACAGTATTCCCCCGTGTGGGTTTGCTGTGAAGCTCTTGGTGGGGTTTCTTGACCAGAGGAACTGGTCATGCTCCTGCAGGCTGATAGTCTGTCAAGAGGGAAAGGCACCCCAAATGGAAATTTTCTGAGGATTCTTAGTCATTCAACATTTTTTCCCACAGATTCTCTGCCTAATTTTTTTTTGCTACATCTAATGAAAAACTGGTTAGTCATCTTCTGTTATTGTGTATTGGCTCTAGAACCTATAATATCACCCCCAAATTTAATCAGTAAGCATTTTCCTTCTTGCTGCATAGCCAATTTTTAATTGTAAAGCATTCCCATCAGGTGAATGTATGGTGATTTACACACCTATTTCCTAACTGTAGAACCAGTAGACCTCTAGTGAACACCTCTGCAGAGTGCTTTCTATGCATTTAAAATTATTTTCTTAGGATAGATTTCCTGAGGTGACATTAGGAGATCAGTCACTTTTATGGGCAATTTATTTAGCGTCAACTTGTTTCCAGCAGAGCTGTTTCAGTAAATAGTATCACTTGTAACATGTGAGCGTTTGGGTTTTTCCTACCCTCCCAGCATTGGGTATTAACATTCAGGCTTTTAAAATCAAGCAAGCTGCTTTATTCTTTATAGCATTTAGAGAAGGATGGCTCATTGTTGAACTTAAGCAGGGTTTATACAGTAAAAGTTGTTTGCTGTCAAATATTGAAATGACAAAAAATTAACCTTCATGCTGACAGTCTAGTCTCTGAGTTAGAAACTTTGTGATGGCAGTGTTCTGTAAATCGAGGGGCTCATTGTTAGCTTCTCCTATCTTAATAATAACTGAAAGGAAATGTCGTTCATGTGCTTTTGTGTTTTTAAAATGTCTTTTATGTGAACACAGATGAATAACTGCCCTTTGGTAGCCCTGCATTAAATAGATTTTTGTAAGATTTCCAGTGATAGGGCCTGGGAGGTGATTACAGTTACTTTTCTAATTTCTTTTATTCATCAAATCAAAGTGTTTTTTGAGTTTTAGGTGTAAGGAAACCATGAAGTGTTTGTTTTATGATGAAAAAACATCAAACTGCACAGTGTAATCCAGGAATTGTTGGATTTAGATCCATTGATGATGAGCATAAGCTCTCTTTATCATGCCAGTTTTGTCTTCTTACATAAAGTACATTTTACAAACAACCTTCCTGCCTTTGGCAGTGCTGGGCATGCTCCTCCTGAAAGAGGTACAGAGTGGGCGCTTGGGGACACTGACCTGTGCTCATTTGGGGGATCTGCGGAGACCAGGGAAGGCATCTTACTTTTACAGACAATAAGGAGGCATTGTGCTAGGGAAACTAACAGAAGAAAGTATGGAGGTTTAGGAACGTGAGACCACGCAGTAGGTCAGGGCTTACGAGAACCATGGAGGTCAAAACCACGAGCCTAGGGCAAAGCCCCCTTCTCATTGTGTATGTCTAGTTGACTGTGTGCTGTCTGCCTTTTGTTGTTCCGATTTCTTTGTTAAGGCTACTACCTCTTTTTCTCTCAAAGAGTAGCCCCAGTTTCTAAATGTACAGAAGAGAAATTCAAAATGTTGTCATCTGAACCTGACTTAGTGGACCTTAAAAAATGAATGATGATGTGAAGGGAGTTACCTCCACCTGTGCAGACTCAGGCCTGAGATGCAGATGCCTGGGGAGGGTGTGCATTCCAGAGGATTTCACAAAGCCCAAGAGGATGCTTTTTACCTTTTTTTTTTCTTTAAATCTTAATATGTCATGTCTCCATGTAACCAGAATCTAAAGTTATTCTATTAAATGACTATAAGAATGCGTTATTCATGAGTTGTTTTGTATTTTAAGTTTTCACAGATATATATATATATAGAAGTATTCTGTGTTTGCTATAAATAATCAAATTTATTGCTTAAAATTTTAGGTGGTGGCAGCTTGTTTAATAAGACTTCCAGGCAAGTGCTGTAGGGTGTTTATGGAATTAGTACTGAGCTTTGTCATTTTCTGCTGCTCCCAGGCTAGGTGTGTGGCCGCGTCAAGTCCCTGAACCTCCTCGGGCATCTGCTCCCTCATCTGTAAAGCAGAGGCAGACAGGTGGTCTTCAGGGCCCCTCCTAGCCCTCGTATTTTTTGACCTTAATTCTGTGAATAAAATTCCAGGACAGAGGATGATACTTACTTTGGCATTTTTCCCTTCCTCAGGACCCGGTTCCCAGTGGGTTTTCTGCAGGAGAAGTTTTGATTCCCCTAGCTGATGAATATGATCCCATGTTTCCTAACGATTATGAGAAAGTAGTGAAGCGCCAAAGAGAGGAGCGACAGAGACAGCGGGAGCTGGAAAGACAGAAGGAAATAGAAGAGAGAGAAAAGTAAGGCCTCGCGCGGATGTGGAGGTGCTCTACGTTTGAAATGGTCGTTCAGATATTGGTGAATGAACTTTAGTGCTGTCTGTAAGGCTGAGTGAGTTTCCTGGTTGGTCTGAGCAGTTGTCAGGAGGAGTCAGGTTGTTGTTAAGAATGTGTGGTCGTTACATCCCGGCACGAAAACAAACTCCAGAGCAAATTTCATATACAGTTGCAGAAAACTTAGAGTATACGTCTTGGGTGAGTTCTTGGAGAAATGACTTACAAAGTGATGTTGAATAATAGGGTTTTTTCCTATGCTGTGACTCTGCTAGAGTCATAACTACTTAAAGTATTTAAAATGTTATTCTTAACTTTTACTGTTTTTGAGCCAGATGGAGTTTTTAAAAACTCATATACATCTTTTATGTTTTTTGAAAGAATGGGCAACAAGGATTTATTTGCATTTCTTCTTTTAAAAATACTGAGTATTAATTGTTAGTTATATAAAATATTAATATACTATTATTTATTGAATCACTTCATGAAGTGAAAACATGTTCTAGAGAATCAAAATTATTTAATTAACTATTGCCTACTGTTGATATGGTTTAAAATTGAAAGAGGTAAATATCAAGGAAACTTTTTTCTTGCTATTTATATTCATATACCTCTTACATTTGTTCGGTTTATCTTCTGGATTTTTCTCACTTCTCATACTTCTGCTACTTTAGTCTTTAACCAGTTTGCACGGTCCCCCCCACAAAAAAAAGTCAAGGTGACGTCCTTGAGTTCACATCTCTGAATTGGTTCATCTGTGGTGAACGTTTATTTCCTCTTATCACAGGAGGCGTAAAGACAGACATGAAGCTAGTGGGTTTTCCAGGCGACCAGATCCAGATTCTGATGAAGATGAAGATTATGAGCGAGAGAGGAGGAAGAGAAGTAAGGCATGAACACAGATACTATGTTTCAAACATGGTGCAGTTCCACCATTTCATATTCAATTTCATAAATGGTTCATCTGACACTGATTTGGGTAATTTTCTCTCCAGAATCTCAGCAACCCACATGTGCATGACTGTAAATTTACATTGTTTTCACAGACAGTCTTTCTAACATTTACTTGTTGGACACTTGGAACATACCTTAAAATACATGCCCACTCTCGACTTTACCCTCAGCACAGTCGCACCAACCTGTTCTCTGTATCCAGCTACATTTCCGTTAAGAACAGCACTGAATGGAAAGTCAAGGCACTCATTTCCAGAACCTTTGCCACTAACACGCATGACTGAGCTTCCCTGGGCGCTGGTTTCTTTCAGTGTCATACGGGGAGCAGGGAGACAAGCATTTGAACTAGGTGCTTCGTAAGACCTCTTCCATCTCTAAGAGGTCTCTAAGAGCAGCATTGTAGTTGTGTTAGAGCCAAATTCTTAGTGATCATTAGATAGCTAAGCAGTGTTCATTCTTGAGAGAATGGAATGCTACTTATTTTAGCTTCATCATGTTTGATTGCTGGGATTTCCTGGATTTAGTTCACCACTTTGGTTGACAGATTGAGATTTAAATGAGAAATTGAAATCTTCTTCTTGTCTCCTAGATACCAGGCACTGTTCTAAGCACTCTGATGGATTACCTCCTTTACACCACACAACTTTATACCACACAACTCAGATAACTGTGATATCCCTGTTATAGTGGACTGGTGGGAATAACGTTGTGTATGAAACGGGTCCATTGTGCATCTAACCAAGATCTTTCTTTACCTGAAAACCTCATTGCAATGTGGTCACCTTTACCATGAGACCTAAGAAGAATGTTATCATGAAGCTGGAGTGTATTTCCACATACATGAACTCTGTTTTATGAGCAGCAGTTTGGCAAGCTTGGTCTTCCCAGTGTACAGCCAAGGCTTTTCAGGGCTTAGTTTAAACTTCAAAATACTAAATGAGTTGGAAAGGAGTGGGTCTGTACTAATTTAGATTCTTACTCTTTCAATGCAGATATGAATTATACAGATTTATAGAATACTTACTGCACAACAACAAAGAAACCAAGCTCATAGATACAGAAAACAGATTGGTGGTTACCAGAGGCAGGGGTTGTGGGGAGCTGGGAGAAATGGGTGAAGAGGGTCAAAAGGTACAAACTTTCAGTTACAAAATGAATCATGAGATTGTAATGTACAGCATGGTCACTATGTTAATAATACAAATAATTGCATAGTTTTGGGGTTTTTTTAGATAATGTTTATTGTTTTAGGCCATTACATTTTGGGGATAAAATAATTGCATATTTGAAAGTTGGCTGAGAGTTCTCAACACAAGAAAAGAAGGGTGCTGTCTTGTGGGGGATGCTCTGGCCTCACAGGGAGCTGGGTTTCATCCTAAAAGTTCTCAACACAAGAAAAAATTTTTGTAACTGTATGTGGTGACAGATGTTAACTGGACTTTTTGTTGTGATCATCTCACAATATATACAAATACCAAATCATTATGTCGTACACCTGAAACTAATATAATATTACATGTCAATTTTACCTCAGCTGAAAAAAGGCCTACTGCGTGCCAAGCACTATCAGGCACTGCATTGTTTTTCTGAGGAGGAATAGGGTTAACATTTGAGTGTGCTCTGTGTGTCAGGCATTATGTTAACATGTCAGACTCATTATCTTCCTAATCAACAAATGCCTGATTTATTAACTTGTTTTAGAATCCAGTACATAGGTTGAGTATTTCTTGGTTTCATCTTTCCAACTTACAAATCAGCTGCCCTTTTTTGTGAGGATGTGTGCCTTCTATACTGAGGACATTTTTTTTTTTTTTTGAACATTAGCAGGAACAATATAATCTAATATTAGGGAAGTAACGGTGTTAATATCCGTTATGTGTACTGCTGTTAACATATTGATGGTCATATTTTAATGTGATTAGTAACAAATTTTCAGTAAACACCCTGAATTTTGTATACTAAACTCATTGGAGCTGATCTTTTCAGAATCAGTTAATAATCACTTAGGTCTTAGTGGCAAGGTGAAAAATGATAATAGGTATTTCAAAAGACATAGAAGTTTTATTAAGGCTCATATTTCTCTGTAAGTATTTTTTCTAGTCTAGGCCTGTTAATCATTATGCATATACACTGGCTTTGGGGGATTTCTTTTGTGAAACATTGTGTGCTGGTGCAGCATGGTTTTGTAATTGGTTTCTTTAATTTACATTGTATCAAATTTTTTGGAGTGTTTCATTGATGATTAAGTTATATATGTTAGCACTTCTCCCTAGTGAAAAATTCCTTATGTTCTCTGCTCATGTTTTCCCTCTGGTTGTCTGATAGAAAATGGAGTCTACTTTGGTTTGTTCGTGTCCACCATTCTCTGTCCAGGAAACATGAGCAGGAATGGTGACAACACAAAACAGATTGTAACCAGAAGTACTGACACTTCCAAATAGGTGTTCAGTCCCAGTGGTTTGCATCCTGGAAAGAAGGGTGCTGTCTTGTGGGGGATGCTCTGGCCTCACAGGGAGCTGGGTTTCATTCTGTCTTTGCCTGTTCACTGTCCCGCGATCATTTTCTCATCTGGAAAATGGAAGCAGTAATACTTACTTCTGTTTTTTTGTTGGGTTTTTTTTTTTTTTTTTTTTTTTTTGCGGTATGTGGGCCTCTCAATGTTGTGGCCTCTCCTGTTGCGGAGCACAGGCTCCGGACGTGCAGGCTCATGGCTCACGGGCCCAGCTGTTCCGTGGCATGTGGGATCCTCCCAGACCGGGGCACGAACCCGCGTCCCCTGAATCGGCAGGCGGACTCTCAACCACTGCGCCACCAGGGAAGCCCCTACTTCTGTTTTTTTTTTTTTTTGCTTTATAACAAATTTAATCAGTTATACATATGTTCCCATATCCCCTCCCTTTTGCGTCTCCCTCCCACCCTCCCTATCCCACCCCTCCAGGCGGTCACAAAGCACCGAGCTGATCTCCCTGTGCTATGCGGCTGCTTCCCACTAGCTACCTACCTTACGTTTGGTATTTTTAATCCTGGATTCAGATACTGAAGTCTTCAGATGTTAGTGGGAGAGATGGAGTAGCATCCCTTCTTGCTTCTTTCTTTGGAGGGTGGTGTGATGTGACAGGTGGCGTGTGTCACATTGCTGAGGATCCGGCATCTGAAACGCTTTCCCTCCTTTAATTGGTGGAATTTCTGTTTTCTGCAGGTATGGGCGGAGCTGCCATTGCACCACCCACTTCTCTTGTAGAGAAAGACAAAGAGTGTACGTACCTGTTTCTTCCCCTCTCTGTTCAGATACACATCTTTAACCCAGTTGTGGGAAGTCTTAGCTGGAATCAGCCAGGTGTCCTTGAGTGCAGGGAAATGGCTGGAAACCCGTCCTTGCTCTAACCCTCAGCCAAGTGCTCCCTTCCACCCCTTAAGTTTTATACCAGGCTCTGAGGCGTCGGTTTTTATCTTGTGAGATTCTTTTTTTGTTTGTTTTTAAAAATAATTCATTTTGTCTTCTCCAACATTTCGTTATTTGGAGTTGGGTAAAAACAAATAGTAGGTGAGTTTTTGTGCTCAGTGGTCTAGGGGCTGTTAAATTTGTGACCCTCCACAAGGTGGCAGCACCTTCCTGGGTTAGGTCAGTGCACAGGTTGTGTGCATTTACTCAGATTGCCAAAGCAGTCTTCTCCCAGTGATCTGTTCTAGAATTTGGGGTTGGAGTTGGACTTTTTTTTTTTTTTTTTTTTTGCGGTACGCGGGCCTCTCACTGTTGTGGCCTCTCCCGTTGCGGAGCACAGGCTCCGGACGCGCAGCCTCAACGGCCATGGCTCACAGGCCTAGCTGCTCCGCAGCATGTGGGATCTTCCCAGACCGGGGCATGAACCCGTGTCCCCTGCATCGGCAGGCGGACTCTCAACCACTGCGCCACCAGGGAAGCCCTGGAGTTGAACTTTGAGGAGTCATGAAGCTCATCTTCCTGCCCTCTGGGTTGGACCATACTTAAACTACCCCAGGAAAATGTAGTCATCCCTAGTGCTTTTTAATACCTGTTGCACCATGAATGTTACCTTTTTATAAAGAAGGTAATTAAAAAATTGTTAAATACCTTTTGTGTGAAAATACCTGACGAACCATAAACCCCAGTTGAAACCAGTCTGTGGGAGTGGGGCCCAAGCATCTGGATCAACAAGCTTCCTTGTTGATTCTAATGTGTAGCTAGGGTTACAAATCACTGAACTGGCATATGGTCCCTAACCTCAAAGACCTTTATTGTCTGCCAGCGTAATAAGTTCGTAAGATGAGCCTCTTAAGACAGGTACACAGGATGCTATGGGAGTCAAAAGAGGGGTTGATCAGATCTACTGGAACATAGAGAAGGTCCAAGTGCAGTTCAGAATTGTTTTGTTGCATTTTGGTAAACCTATTTTGTTTTCATCCAACAGTACCCCGAGACTTCCCTTATGAAGAGGATTCAAGACCTCGCTCACAGTCTTCCAAAGCTGCTATACCTCCCCCAGTGTACGAGGAACAAGACAGACCCAGATCCCCGACTGGCCCTGGCAACTCCTTCCTCGCCAACATGGGGTAATGGTCTGGGTGCTCTCACCTCGGCAGGTGCAGGGAGGGCGGGGCCGAATGGGAGGCACTGTCAGCCTTTCCAGTAGGTGCAGCATGTTTTGGGATGGGGCCTTTTTTGGGTTTATGGGGAGATGCTCAGTGTGCTCAGTCACGCAGCCTCCTTCTTGAGGATCAGGGTTCAAGTCACATGGAGGGTATCCCAGCATGACACTGTTATGTTTTGTACAAAACATAAAGGTTTCTGATGGAAATTTTGAAAGATTTAGATTCTGAACATTATATTCTCTAGTTAGGAATAGTTTGTGATCATTATATTTGTTTTCATAACATTTGCAAATAGGTCATATGAATTAGAGCTGACTTAACGCTATGTCCAAAAGATGAATGACATCTTTTTTTTTTTGATAAAATGACCTTTGCTTTAAGGTCATGGTTCTATACCTTTGGTCTAAAAACTCTCAGTCGTTCTAACTATAATTAGAAATTCGTTGGTGTATGAAAATCAGTTTTAAGGTTGACTTTCAGGTGGGGCTTGTGGATTTTAAGTCTCACTGGATTTGGCATGCGTTTTGGTTAAAAGAGTGTTTTATGTTGTTTAGTCTGTTCCTCTCATGCTATGAGGGGTTGTCAGGTGAAGCAGCGTTGCACTAAGGCCTTAGTTCTGTGTCCTCTAGAAGGACTGCCTCTGGTGGCAATGCTGTGACTGTAGTAGTGACACTGGTCTGCCCTCACCTGTGTGCATGTGCTTTGATTCTTAGCGTCCTCGGAGCTGGGCTAGTCAGAGTTGGAGGAGGTGGGTCCTGCACCATAGGGTTTGCACACCACAGGAGAATTTGGAGTTTCTCATCTTGTGTCCGTCTTCTAGACCTGTGCTGTTCTCTGTGGTAGCTACTAGACACACGTGGCTGCTAAATTAATTGAAAGTGAATAGAATTTAACATGTATTTCTTTAGTCACACTAGTCTCAAGTGCTCACCAGGCTAACAGCTACCATACTGGGCAGTGCAGATGGAGAACATTTCCCTCATTGCAGAAAGGCTGCCCTAGAGTGTATGCTAGAGGGCGACAGACGTGAAGCCATTGGGGTGGTTTTGTTTGGTTTTTCCTGCTAATGAAAACATTGACCTTTTGCTAGTAAGAATTGACTTTTTGCTGAATCTCCTTTAAACAGGAATTAAATCTTTATGCCTAAGGAAGATACAGTGTAGTACAGTTCATCAGTTTTCCGTCTTTTCTTTTTAGCCCTAGAACAGCTTGTTCAAATGAAATATTTAAGGAAATTACATACATGAAATACTGTAGGTACAGTTCTGGTTGAAGCAGTGTTTTGTGATTTAAGCCCTAAGTAGCAGTGGTCAGTGGGGGGCACCCTTGAGACCCAGGAGGCTCCTCACAGTGCAGTTTGAAAACTGTCATGGGATTAGAGGAAGAGCAGTGGACTAAGAATCAGGAGTGGTGGGTTACACTTTCAATCCTCCCATAAACTCCTACAGAAATAATTCTCATGTGGTGTCTTGCTTTGCTTTCAGTTAGCCTTAAGCTCGTCAGCCCATCTGGGCCTCAGTTTCTTCATTTCCAGCTCTGAAATAGATGGTCCCTAAGTGTCCTTTCATGTATGAAGTCAGTCATTGGAAACTCTGCTGTACTATTTAGAAAAATGCAATCATCTTCATTATGTGAAACCATACTTACATTTTGACAGGCTCACTTTAAAATAAGCTGGTTATGAGCCCTGTAGCAGAGCAGATACTGGAGCACACAGGAAATCTAGTGTTTTCTAACAGAGTCTGGGGAAATCTCACTAGGGGAACTAGTGTTTCCCTCATCTCAGGGGTAATCTCAGGATGCCCAGGATTTCAGCGTTCACTTTTTATCTTTCTCCTGAACATTCCACGGCTTCCATCTCATGGCCCGTTGGTAATTATATGTGGCCTCGTCGAAGCCCTTGTGGAATTTACACTCTCTTTCAAGAAGGAGATTACTGTGATGTAAAATCCAATTTATGCTGTAGCTGATGACGTTGAGTGCGAGGACCTTTCCCTTTTTCCTCCCCACAGTGGCACAGTAGCACATAAAATCATGCAGAAGTACGGCTTCCGGGAAGGCCAGGGTCTTGGGAAGCACGAGCAGGGCTTGAGCACAGCGCTGTCCGTGGAGAAGACCAGCAAGCGGGGAGGCAAAATCATCGTGGGCGACGCCACTGAGAAAGGTGGGCCTCCCCTTGAGCGGGTCCCTGGGGGTGAGCAGGGTGGAGGCAGGCCATCCTGATTGTGATGCGTTCCAGCTCTGCGTTGTGGAAACTGAATCCTGAGGCCCGTTTTTACAAATAGTTCAGAACAGACAGACAGATAGGAACGCCCATGGAAGAAAAAGACAAGAGACTTAGGCAGAAATGAATAGGACTCCAGAAAACCAGGTCATGCCTGCTTCTACTAGCAAAGAGCCTTGTTACATTGATAAAACCATAGTTAAGTTTTTATAGCAAAACAGAGCCACCATACACAGTATATCGGTGATTCTGTCTGCTACATCTCCATCCTGTAAGGGTTCTCTGCTCTTTTCTTTTTTCTGCCCTTTCATCCTAATTTTCTTACTGACTGATCGCTCTGTGAGACTAATGTTATTTTGCAGTCTACTGGTAGGTGATGCCTACTTGGTATTTTATTTTCATTTGATTGTTACAGTATGTTCTGTAGTGAGGGCGTATTGGAATGAGTCAAACATGACTTAGCATTTTTAGCAGAACTGAGTGGTTTTGAGTCAGCTTAGCTGAACACCTTTTCCTAAAGAAGGGAGAGAACTTTTCTGGGAGCCCTGTTGACGCACAGCTTTAGGAAGCAGCAGTGAGCCTCACAGGCTAGAACCGAAAACCAACAGTCACCTGGCAGTGTGGGAGTGTCTGAAATTGGTCAGCTGGGGCTGGCTAGTTAACTGCTCATTACACTGGGCTAGGGACCTTCGGCCACTGCCTGAGCCAAGACTCACCTCTGAGGGTTGTGATCACTGTGCCCTGTGAGCCCTTTAGGAAGTGAGCTGAGCAAAAATGCAGGTAATTGGGGATATTAAAAAGTTCTAGAAATTATGGTAAAAATTATACCAAAGCAAAGTGATGCTTTCAGCCAGATAAGGCTGCATTTTTGCTGAGAGACTGTGCGGATGCTTATAGATGGCTCTAGGACATAGATAGTGGGGATTGCTATTGAAATTAAATTATTCATTGTAACTTGGACTCAGTGCTGTAGCATGTCTATGTCTGATGATGTTTTCTTACAGATGCAGCCAAGAAGTCGGATTCAAATCCATTAACTGAAATACTTAAGTGTCCTACTAAAGTGGTCCTACTAAGGGTAAGACGCAGAAGGAGGAACCCTGTTTGCTCTCTTTGAATTGTGTCACGCCACCTTGACCTGTCCCTGCACGCTTGCAGCCCCCCTGGTGACAGAACAGTTAAAGAAAACTGAAAATGACACTTTTGGATAGACTCCATATAAGACTGATTTTTAGATTCCTTTTTCACTAATGCTTCTTCACTAAACACAGTATTTAAGACTACAGTGAGTAATTACTTCAAAATATTTGAAATTGTTAGAAGTTCAACTTGGTTTATATATTTTGATGCTTGCACAGTTGCTCTTATAACTCTTTATGAAGCTTAATGTATATTTTTATATTTTATATATGTTTTAATACCAACTTTGGGGTATTTCAGGGATGAAAATTTTCTTCATGTCATTTGGGATTAGGAACATTTGCCATCATGGAAAAAAGTTATTTATACATCTCGTTTACATATTTGTAAATTATACTTTACAGTGGAATTTATGTATTTATTTTTGTTTATAGAACATGGTTGGTGCAGGAGAGGTAGATGAAGACTTGGAAGTTGAAACCAAGGAAGAGTGTGAAAAATATGGCAAAGTTGGAAAATGTGTGATATTTGAAGTAAGAGGGGTTTCTTTTGATGTTTATAAAACCAAGTTATAATTGATAGACTACAAAACATTTTCTGTAGAGACAGAGTGTGCTGTAAGTAACATATTGTCATACTATAGAAGGTGACAGATGTTGGTTAACACTGCTTTTACTCAGTTACTACAATTTCAAACATAAACACAAGAAGGACTTCAAATTTTATTTGGTGAAGAAACATTTCATTTTGTGACTGAGGTTTAGACCAGATGACAGTGTGCTCAGTAGTTTAGTGACTTGGACGTGCCTCTGGTCTCATTCATTTGGCAGGTGTTTTCTTAGTGCCTCCCACATACCCAGTACTGCATTGAGAGCCTGTGGGTGGGGAAACACATTCTGTGCTCATGGCGATAACGTTCCGTTGAAGAAACAACAAAACAAACACGTGAAATTAGAGAACATTCAGTTGCTAGACTCTGTAATGTTGACTTATAAGTACAGGAGGTGAGAGAAGGATTAGATCCACACAGAATAGTTAGAGGAGGCTTTGTGAACAGTATCAGGTGTGAGCAAAACTTTGGAATGAGTGGGTAGGATTTGGGTAGGAGAGAACGGGTGTTCAGACTAGGGTCATGGCTTCTGGGAGACCGAGGAGGGCTGCAAAATGGAGTGGTTGGGCGTGGTGGGGGTTAGCAGGAGCCGTGCTTATACAGTGGCAGTGGGGCTATGGAAGCGGGGCCTAGGAAGCTCCGCCAAGGAGCTTAGCCTCGTGCGAGAGACGGTTAGCATACGGGTCTTTTCACCTTAATTTCTGCTCACTTCAGCTTCTCCTCCATATCTTGTTGCTGTCTGTTGACTGCGTAATTATTTGTTTATGTGTCAGATGGCATAGGACCTCCAAAGGTCCTGCTTGGCTGTGTGTTCCAGCACTTAACACAAGACCTGTCATAAACGGACCTTCAGCAGATTTTGATGATGAATGAATTATACTTATTTCCTTGGTATTTGACCATTGCTTATCTGTATATGATGATAATTGGAATACTTACTCTGATAAAAATCATTTATGGGAGAAAACTCACATTCAGTGATATCTCCGATGATATCTTTACCTACTATACTTTCATTTCTTTTCCAGATTCCTGGTGCCCCTGATGATGAAGCAGTACGAATATTTTTAGAATTTGAGAGGGTTGAATCAGCAATTAAAGGTAAGTTGTACAGCTAACTATAAATAATTAAAAAGTTGAATTTGTGATCTTAATCTTTGTAATTAAAACATGTTCTTGTAATGACTAATGGAATACCTGCCTTAACTGACTGTCTTTTTGTTTGCCTTTTAGCTGTTGTTGATCTGAATGGGAGGTATTTTGGTGGACGGGTGGTCAAAGCATGTTTCTACAATTTGGATAAATTCAGGGTCTTGGATTTGGCAGAACAAGTGTGACTGTAAGAACTAGAGCCTGAGTCATCTCCAACGATCCTTCAACGAGCCACAGACTGAGCAGAGGAGAGCAAGGCAACAGGCAGCCTGCATGGCTGTGGGTACAGAGACTCTGGAAGGACTTCTAAGATATGTGTTGACTGATCCCTTTTTTATTTTGTGGTTTTTTAATATAGTATAAAAATCCTTTAAAAAAAACAAACAAAAAAACAATCTGTGTGCCTCTCTGGTTGTTTCTCTTTTTTATTACCACTTCTGAGGTGATTACATTTTTTGCTAGGATTTCATGATAATTCTCAAGTGCTTCAGTGATACGGCATTTCTTGCACTAAAAAAATCTAGAAAGTTTTGGGATATGGGGTTGTGTTACCCTTTGCTTTTCTTTTTTTTTTTTTTTGATTCATTTTAATAAAACCTGCAAGTTACTAAACTGTAGCTTCATAAATTCTATAATAAAGTATCATCTTGGCAGTCTGCCAAAGGTGAAAATTTCTGCTTTCTCTAACAGAGAAATTCTTCTTATTGACTCCAATCGTAGAAAAAACTCTTTATGACCTAAACTAAGGTTGAAGAATTGTGAGCCTACCATGACCTGTTTGGATGAATCATTTTCGGTTAAGCTAAGTCAGACTATAGGGTTTGTGATGGATTTAGGGGTATTTGGGTATAGAAATCATGAATATAGCCTTTGTTTTCAGATATTCAAGCCTAGTCTTTAGTGTAGATCAGAAGTGACCGGTTAATTCAAAACCTCGCAGGTACACTGTAAATGTGTGCCCGATTATGTTTTGGAAATGGTGGTTCCCTGGGGTCACGTTTCTACTGGCAAAATTTGCAGTAGTGTTAGTTCTCATACATAATTCTAAAATGTATAAAATTCAGCCACATCAGTTACTTAAACTGTACTGGCGATTAATATAATTATGGAATTGTGAAAAATTGTATCATTGAAGTGCAGTGGTGTATGTGGCTCAAACATTTAGCAGGGCCCGAAACAAAACATAAAAATGTTTGGCACTACGGTTCATTGGCCAGAGCAGGAAGTGTTTCCAGAATATACTTGTGCCTGTGTTCTGTTCCTTGCTTGCCCAAATGTTGCATGTGACTTACCTGAAGCGGCAGCTGCGGGACATGCGCCTGTGTTGTCTCTTTAGGTCTTTACGACATGAGAGCATCTTGTGACCCTGCGGGGGAGGAAAGTACTCAGCATTTCTTTGCATCCATGGACTTGGTTTGGAGACATAAGGAATATTCTGACCCTTTTTAAAAAAGGATTTTCTCATGTTTTTATTTAACATAAATAAAAGAATAACATTTTCTCTTTTGTGGTATTATTTTACTGAGTAAAAAGTGAATTAAGACTCTGCTTTTGAAATAAAAGTGCACATACCCTGAAATAAATTTGGGTTAAAGAATATAAGGTAAAAGAATTACATAATTGGACAGAATTTTGTAGGACGTGAGAATCAACAGCCAGCCTGAAACTAAAACAGGTCCACCTGCGGACTTAGCTCTGGAATACCAGTGATGGTGCCTGGCTTGGGGTTACCAGTACCTAAATGTGCTCACGCTGAGTATTTATTATGATGGCTTAGTTTAATTTGTATAAACCCTGATGTTTTAAAGTATAAGTTCCAACCCCTTTGACATCTGCATTATTATTGTTATGCTTTATAATAACATCATTGTTTATTTGCATTTAGGTGGATTTTCCCAACATTCTCATGATCAACCACAGAAATACAAGTGACTGCACTACTTTGATTTTTATTAGCATGGGTACAACTTAGTGAATATCTTTCTCCCCAATCTCTGTAATTATTAAATTATCCATGATTGCAGTAATCACTTAGTACATTACTTGCAGTGAGTTTCCAACATTAGAATAATTTTAAATCTCCTGCAATGTAGTGCTTGAGAAATTTGAAATTTTCTTCAGTATTAACTAAAATTCAAAGTAACTTCAATGGAAAATCTTCAGTGTAAATTGAAAATTAATGAAGCTACAATATAACTAGAAAGGTTCTGTGCAATAGACATTTGTCATTCTGTGCCCGCCTGTGATCTGAAAGCCCTTCCTGTGTTTGGGGGTCCCCCGCATTCTACCGCCTCCCTGAGGTAGAGACTCAGCTTGCTTTCCCAGCGTGTCTGGCAGCAGGGGCAGGGGTTCAGCCCTGGGCTCTTCCCGTCAGCTATCCTCCCACTGGCGAGAGTAGGCCCAGTGTTGTCTAGCCTTTGGGACGGTGGTAGCAGAGACCTTACCCCATAGCGGCATGTCTTGAGGCGGTGCCACTTGTGTGGCAGGGTAGTCTTTGGAGCAATTTTTAGGTGTGGTGTGGGAGTTTTCTTTTCTTTATGTAAAGCCTCCAGACTTGACTGGGGCCTTCCTGTCTGGAGATTCCATTTGCTACCTAGGTTTTGTTTTTGTTTGTAAAATCTTTTTCTGCTTAAACAAGCCAGAGTGAATTCTCTCATTTGCAACCAAGAACTGATAAAAAAAAGTTGATATCTGGAATTGCAAATGACAAATCCTAAAAGATGGAGAATGGAGGACCTACTGTCTTAAGTTAGTGAAAAATTGATGAACCTAGTTATTTGGTGGCAAAACATTTTGCCAAACTTACTGTACTGTAGGGTCCAGACAAGACTGACGTTGAGGGGAAGGATAGGGAAATCTGCAGGGCGTTGGCTTGGGCTGGTCATCTCTTAGGCAGCTGTGGTATCGGTGCCAGGTCGCGTGGCGTCAAACCCTGGTTCTGCTCACTCGCTGTGTGACCAGGTGCCTCTGCTGAAAATGGAAGTGATAATCATACCCACTTGTTAGGGTTGTCAGGAGGATTAAACAAGCCATACGTGGGAAGCAGCATCACAGGACACAGGACACACCAGCTGCGAAGTTTTGTGGGAAAACCATCAAATCAGACTAAAGGGAGCTGGTTCGAAAGCAGAGTGAAGAAGAAATACGGCCTCACCCAGAGAAGCTTTCTCTGCCTGCGGCCTGCAGTCCGAGTCAGCTGAGAGTTCCACAGAGTCCTGCTGGTTTGGGAAAACTTATCAGAACTAAGACACTTGCCAACGGGTCCAGCAGCAGCCTCAGCAGTTTAGACTGGAGATTGTGGTCTTGCAAAACGGGGTTAAAGGTATTGCCTTCCCACTTCAAGTGATGGTTTGAATTGCCCCAAGATAGTAGCCACTGAGGTATGGGAGGGACTGGACAGCCGGAGACCAGCTGCTATAAGACAAAGCGCTCAGATCAAAGACCGTTCAGGTAAGGTCTTTGTTCATTCAGGCCTGGCATGTGCCGGTGTCCTGGTCCTTTCCAGCCTTGGTGTGTTGGGTCCTGTGTCCAGGGCAGATGGCCTGGCTTTCTAGCTATAGCTGCGCAGCATGGAGAGCCACATTTGACCTGTTGGAGAAAACACCTCACCCAGAGACTGGACTGGAGTCAACAGCAAGAGACCGGAGTCGTCTTCCTCAGGACGGGGTGAGTGCTTTTGAAGTGTATGTACGGGATGATCAGTGTATACTCTGTGGGGAGCCAAAAAGCTTGGCTGTGGCAGACACTGCACAGCCCAGCGCCTATTCCCAAGCTCCTCCTTTCATTCCTAGGCCTCTATTTTAAAGGCCGGAAGAAATGAACCTCTAATGTGGAGCTAGGGGTGGCCATGTGTCCGACCAATGAGCAGTAAGTGGCAATTGAGGTAGTTTTAGAAATGCTTTTCACTTTTCCAAGTAAGCCAAGGCAACCATTTGGTGAACTTGAGGCCAACATGCCAAGCATGGTGGGAAGGGGAGTCATGGTCACGGGCAGTGAGGGGCTGCCACAGCCCTGGGTGCAGCTCTTGTGGGGGGAAAACCATGTGAGCCCCTGGGCCTGTGGTTTCTCTGTTGCTTGTAGGTACATTCACCTCTTGCTGATTGTCTGCTTTCCACAATGTGTGTAATATATTCAAAAGCTGGGGGGAGATGATTTTGCAGGCAATTAAAAAATCACCTATGAGTATAAAACCTTGCAGGCTGTTATTTTCTCATAGTTTGCTTTTCCTCTAAGTCATCCGTATCTAAACTGAAGGAGAATTCAGTTCTTCATTTAGTTTCAACAAGCATTTCTTTGTGAATTGCTGTGTATACATTGTTATTGTTTTTAACACTGACAATGAAAAAAATGAACAAGGTAGTAATCCTTGCTTTCAAAGAGTTCATAGTTTATTTCAGAAAGAGAGAGAAGCAAAAGCAGTGCAAGGTGAAACAGGCTAGCTTAAGAGATGCCCCTCGACTGAGCTCTTTGTGGTTAATGGCACTTATCTCTAGTCCCAGCGTCTAGCACGTGTCTGGTATACAATAAATTGGCAGTAAATTTGCTGACTGTGTGTGAAGTACTGAGGTCATAGATGACCGAGCAGATCTGTTAGGTGTGGCAAAGGCCAAGATGGCAATAAACGAGAGGGTATGTGTGCTGGGGCTTGAAGGAAGAAGAGGCATTGCCCTCTGGAAAGGCAACAGGGGGGCTTCCAGACAACTGCAGGGGAAGGATGGAGGAGTGACAGCGTGACCCTGTCTGTCTCACTGCTGCCTTCTGACCTTTGGCTAGTTCTGATTTCACATCCCCAGCTCTATTAGTTATTCCTCTCCCATATGTTAAAAAATAACTTGAATTTTAGATTTATAGATTGCCTTGACAGTAGTACACTCCCAGCTTCCTCTGTTACTAATATATTAGTGTGGTACATTTGTCACAATTAATGCATCAGTATTGACTCATTACTATACACCTGTAGAATATATAGTATTAGCATATTATGTACTTTATTCAAATTTCTCTAGTTGTTAGCTGAGGTCCTTTTTCTGTTTTAGGATCCCATTCAGGATACCACATTACATTTAATAGTCTTACCTTCTTAGGCTCCTCCTGGTTGTGACTGTTTCTCAGACTTTCCTTGTTTTTTGATGACCTTGACAGTTTTTTTTTTTTTTTTTTTTTTTGGCAGTATGTGGGCCTCTCACTGTTGTGGCCTCTCCCGTTGCGGAGCACAGGCTCCGGACGCGCAGGCCCAGCGGCCATGGCTCACAGGCCCAGCCGCTCCACGGCATGTGGGATCCTCCCGGACCGGGCACGAACCCGTGTCCCCTGCATCCACAGGCGGACTCTCAACCAGTGCGCCACCAGGGAAGCCCACCTTGACAGTTTTGAGTACTGGTCAAGTGTTTTGTAGATCATCCCTCAACTGGGATTTGTCGGGTGTTTTTCTCATGGTTAGACTGGGGTAATGTTTTAGGGAGAGGAAGACCACGGAGGTGAAGTGCGTTCCCATCACTTTGTATCAAGGATGCACACTATGAACATGACTTATCCCTGTTCATGTTGACTTGGTCACCTGGCTGAGGTCATGTTTGTCAGGCCTGTCCACTGTAAAGTGATTCCTTTCTCCTCTTTGGAAGAAAGTCACTGTGCACAGCCCACACTCAGGGAATAGGAGGTATGTTCTACCTCCTTAGAGTGGAGTAGCTATGTACATTATTTGGAGCTCTGAATGGAAGTTTTATCTATTTGTTTACTTATTCAGCCATTTATATCAGTATGAACATATGGATATTTATCTTACACTTTGGGTTATAATCCAATATTACTCTATGTTGTTGCTCAAATTGTTCCAGCCTTGGCAATTGGAAGCTTTTGCAGTTGGCACCTGTATCCCTTTAGCTTTCGACATCCCATTGCTGTGTGTTGTTTGGTTTTTTAGCACTTCCTTACTTTCTGGAACTACAGGATGCTCCAGGCTCACCTTGTCTGTTTCCTGCCATGGTTCCTTTTACTGGAGAGTGGTATTAGGAACCAAGGTCTGGGCATTAGGTGTGCTCATTGCTAATGGGGCGTCACTGCGTCTAGGCCCTCTCAGCTAATAGAGCAAGGAAATATATGTGTAACCATCTGTATCTATATTAAGGTAAACGTGAGTTCATACTGATGTCTGATCTGATTATTCTAGCCTCCTCCACTTGCTCAACTGTAACTTCCCACTGCCATGGGGAGAAGCCCCCATTTCTGCCATCCACTTACTTGTTCAATTCCAGTATACATACGCAGCAGAATCGTTCGTCCATGCCCTGTGGGAAACAACTCTGTCAACTAGAGTACAGTGCTTTATGTACAGTTTATCATGCCCTTAGTCCTACAGACTCCACACATTTCCAAAGTTACTTAGCTCAGCACTTTATTCCCCTACCCCAACCTTCAGTAATATTGTTTTATTTGTTTGTAATATATTTAGATTTATTTGTCCCATTCTGCATTTCATCCTGAGATCCCCCAACCTCCTAAATGAGTTTTTAAGAATTTATATACATTAAGGCTTACTGTTCAGGCTGGAAAGTTTTATGGGTTTTTACAAATGCTTAATTTGTAAATTACATTACACTATCATACAGAACGGTTTCACTGCCCTAAAAATAAAAAACATGCCCTGTGCTGCACTTACTCAGATTTCTCCCCTCCCCCGTGCCTGCCAGATACTGCTCTATTTACTGTCTCCATAGTTTTGCCTTTTCCAGAAGGTCATGTAGTGAAATCATATGGTAAGCGGCCTTTCAGACTGGTTTCCTTCATGTAGCACTGTGCATTTTAGAGTCATCCATGTCTTTTTGTGGCTGGATAGCTCATTTTTTATTCCATTACCTGGATATACCAGTTTGTTTAGCCATTCCCCTACTGAAGGACATCTTCTAGGTTTTGGCGATTATGAATAAAGCTGCTATGAACATTTGCGTGCAGGTTTTTTGTGGACATAAGTTTGTGCACTAGTTGGGGGAGCATCTAGGAGTGTGATGCTGGATTGCATGGTAGGGCTGTTGACTCTTGCCTCTCCTGTATTTTCACACTCTCCCTGTACTGACAGCTTTTCTGAATCATATAAGCATTCTCAAATCTCTCGCTTCTTTGGGGGGAAAAGTCAAACCCTTGAATTTTAACTCACTCTGCTACTCCCCAGTGCCCCTGCTCTTCCTTCTTTTCACAGCCGGGCTTCTCAGAGAATCACCTGCACTCTACTGCCTCCCCTTTACTTTGCTCACCCCTTCGGTTCAGCCCACACTGAAGGAACGGGGGTTGTAACTGACTACAAGCTAGACCTGTACTTCCACCAGGCCTCCTCCTCAGTTGCTCTGTTAAAGATCACTGTGCCCCGCATCTCATGGGATCTGTTCTGTTCTCTTTCTTGACCTTTTATGACATTCGACACTGTTAACCGCTCCCTTCTTGAGGCCTGTGACCACTCTTCCTGTTAGTGTTTCCCTTTACCTCTTACCCTCCTCCCTCTTCCTAGGTGTTTTTTCCTGCTCTCCTGGCCTTTGGTTTCTGCTGTGGCCTACATGCATCTTTATCTCTGCCAGTTGTCATTACAAAACTTCAGATCTCTATCCAACTGCCTATTAGATGATCCCTTCCCATCCCACACACTTGTCCCAAACTTCACTCACTTTTCCCCTTTCAGACCTGCCAGGTTCTCTAATTTGGGGGAAGCATCACCCAAGTCAGAAGCCTAGGTAGGCATCATCCTAGATTACTCCCTTCCCCTTACATCCAGCCCAATCTGTAGTTGAGACCTGTTGATTCTATTTCTTTTCCATCTTTCATGTTAACCCGGAGGAGTTCCTTGATTTCAGACTCTCATCATCTCTTGCCTGTAACAGACCCTGGTCTCTGGCTAGACTCCCTGCTCTAATCTTACCCTCCTCTAATCTGCCAAAACAATACCCCAGCCATTCAAGTTACCGCCATATATCAGTCTTTCGACCATTCTCCACAGCCACTCTAGACTCCGTAAGTGAGTAAACTGGGGAGTTCTCTCTACCCCGTGCTTACGCTTCCCCACCACACCTCCACCTTATGTTCCAGCAGTAGAAACACTGGCAGGGCTTTTGCTCATGTTCTTCCCTCTGCCTGGAGAACTGGCCCTTCCCCCCTAGTCTTCCAACAATTATCTTGCACCTAGTGAGTAGCTACTCATGCGAGGTATTGGCACCATGAGGCTTATAATGGCAAACAACAGTCCTCTGCTCTGTACCTCTCCTGCGGCAACTGCTTTTAACTGTTGTAGCTGGTTGCTTCTGGTGTCTGCCTCTGTATTTCTAAATAGACCCTCATGAGGGTCTATTTAGAAATATACTGCCCCCCCACTGCCCCTATTCTTCGTCCTTCTCTTCCTGAGCAGGCGTCTAAGGAGAATAGTCTGAACTCAGTCTCCACCTCCTTAATTCCCACCACAGCTCAAGGAGTAAATCCAGAAAAGATGACATTGGCTCAGGGAAGCAGGGGACCCAACACAGGAGAAGAAGGAGAAGTATTTCCCAGGATGATGGGAAAGGAAGTCTTGGTCCAGTAGCTGTGATGTGCAGAAGGCCTGGAGAACTCAGTCCCCACTGGAGAAGGAAGAGGAGGGCTCTCAGACCGATGTCTCCGGGGGTGGGGGGGCTGGGGGGGAAATGGAATTGATTTATTACATACTCTGACTCAGTTCCAGGAAAAACTTGACTCAGTTAATTACAGTAAAAGTATAATAATGAAAATTAGTCACTGTATACAGTTGGCTCAGCTGAGAACAATATGCAGAATGTCTTAAAAATATAAATACTAGGGCTTCCCTGGTGGTGCAGTGGTTAAGAATCCGCCTGCCAATGCAGGGGACATGAGTTCGAGCCCTGGATCAGGAAGATTCCACGTGCTACGGAGCAACGAAGCCCACGTGCCGCAGCTACTGAAGCCTGCATGCCTAGAGCCCGTGCTCCGCAACAAGAGAAGCCACCGCAATGAGAAGCCCACGCACTGCAACGAAGAGTAGCCCCCACTCGCTGCAACTAGAGAAAGCCCGCGCGCAGCAACGAAGACCCAACGCAGCCAGAAATAAATAAGTGAATATTAAATATATATATATATAAATACTAATTTCTGATTTGTTTATAGTGTTGTTTTATGAGTAACTTGAAAGAATGAGCAGAGAGGGTTAGAAGGAGTGTTTGAAGGCTGGACCCTTTCATTTTCCAGGAAGTCAATGGATTATTAAAATTCTCTCTCTGTCTCTCCCGTATTGGATCTTTGCTGGATCCTATGTCTTCATTTTCTTGATTTCCTCTATCTTTTTGCTGGAGCTTATCCTCTAGTAGTTTCCTAAGAAAAGAGACTTGGGAGATACAGTTTTTTGAAGCTTTGCATCTGAAAATATCTTAATTCTGTCATCATACTTAATTGCTAATTAGACTAAATAGGGACTTCCTGGTTAAGACCCATTTTCCCTCAGAATTTTGAAGGCGTTGCTATACTGTTCTCTTCCTATGTTGCTGTTGAGAGAATCAATATCATCCTTTATGATTTGTCTTCTTCTCTCTGGAAGGGTCTGGAACCACTCTTCTCAAGTGTCATGATTATGTGTCTTGATGTGCCTCTCTCTTCACGCCTATGCTGGGTGTTTGAGATGGACTCTTTCAATCTGGAAATTCATGTCCCTTGAATTCATATCCTGGAAATTCTTCACAACATATTGCTTTGATAATTCCCTCCCCTTCCTTCATTGTATCTCTTTCTGGAGCTTGTATTAGTCAGTTTGTTTCTGGATTGGTCTTTCTATCTTTTCTCTGTTATTTGCTGACCTCTGATTGAAGGCAGTAAGATACAGAAGTGGTTGAGTCCTGGACCTTGAGTCAGGATGGATCTAAAGTATGGAGCTGCATGTGTTGTTTTATTTTTTTTTAAAGCAGAATATTCTAAAGATTGTTAGATCTTTTGAAGAACAATGAATTTAATAATGATGTTTTATGTAAATGCACATATATTGACAGTATGGGAAAATTAGCAATTTCCTTTTAGAAGTATCTTCTTACTCAGTACTCAGTTATTAAGAGATAGATATTATTTGCTAAACGAAGGGCAACACATAGACCCTATTTTGTGAAATGCTGTTTAGTAAGTTTCCTTCGTTTATCAGCTAGACATTCACAAAATAGGTTTAATTTTTTACACGTAATCTAAAACATTTTGGGGGGAAATACTTTACGTGTAGAGCGCCTTGGGTTCATACAACTATAATAATAGAGAAAGAGTGTTGTTACATTATTGTCCCTTTAAAAGTTATATGGTCTGCCAATATTTTTAAATATGTTTCAGGATACCAGCAACTTCTGGATTTGGTGACAGCTGGGTCTTTTTCTTTAGCAACCACCTTTTTCCCTCCTCTGCACTCTCACATGATATTAAAAATACCTCTTATTAAATCTCTTCTGTTATCTGCCTCCTGTTGCCCTTTTCTCCCTCTGCGTAAGTGTCTGTCTAAGCAGTGAACACACGAAGTCTTCAAAGTTCTGATAAGCCACACACTGTCCCCCTGGGTGGGTTTGGAGCAGAGCCCATGGGTGCATCTGTGTCCTGCTGAAACCAGAGCTCGTGATGGGAGGAAATGGGTGGACAAGTTGCTAAAGGGAATTCATTACTGATTTATCTTGGAAAAACAGAAGGAACAAGTGGAATCAAAGCGAGAATTTGTCAAAAAATCTTAAACTAGCAAAGACACACTTTGCAGTTTCTTGCAATTCTGTTCTTAGGGTCATAATCAAGAATTAAGAAACAAAATCCTGCTGGCTCTGGGTCACTTCGGAAGTAAACGCATGGCAAGTCAGTAAACCACCTTAGATACGGGTATGAATATGGGCCGTTTACAAGGGACCAACTGTACTGAGTCATTCTGAACTGAATTTTGCATAATTACTACAAAAATTTGGGTTGGAAAGTAAGTTCAGGGCTGTTATTCCTATTTTCCGAGCAATTTTAATTGTAAAATTAAGTGCTCAAAGGTTTATAGCAAATCAGACTTGCCCCCTTCGCCGCCAATCCTGTTCCCCCAAGGAAAACACATTCAACTCTTATAACAGTCTTTTCATGGCATCTATTCCCCTGGCTCTAACTCACTTGCTAATAATGCTATTTCTTGACTTCCTATTTTTAGACTTTTTTTTTAAGGATTTTCTGTTATGGGAGAGGAGGATTTAGCTCTCTTAACCCCACTTTTGTGTCCTGTATCTCCTCCCCAGTTCTAATATATTTACATCAAAATTTTGTGTTAAAGCAGTAGTCACTCCTAACTTACTAGTACATAAATATGATCCACTTATGATCCAGGTAGTATATCGTGATTATTTTCTTATATAACTTTTGGGTTTTTGTAGAGTTAATAATAATTGCCCAGTTTAAAAAAAAAAACCAAAAACCTGTTTAGTATATGTACTTAAGTTTTTTTCCTAATTCTTCCATTGGTTTTTATCTGCCATTCAATATTTTTACCCCTGGTCAGGTATATCAGTTAATCCATCGGTTTCATATTTTTCCTGGAGCCCTCTCCCCACTGAGTCCTCTGACCTTTTGCCACAATCTGGACTGGTCAATTTCTAGGTCTTTGTGCACTGCCATCTTGAGACCTCCCTTGGCTGTTTTCAGTGTTGGGTCCCTTATTTTTAGAGTCTCCTATCTTCTACGTTCTTGCTTTCACGGAATACACCCTGCCAGGAACTTCATGAGAATTTTGTTAGTTTTTATGTGTCTGTAAATGTCTTTATTCTATACCCATCCTTGATTTTTATACTTACATACGTGGCTGGGTTTTAAACTGTCTTCCATCAGACTTCTGAGGTATTATGCCATTTCATTTTAGTTCCTTCAGTTGATGTTGAGAAGTCTAGGACTCTTCTGATTTTTGCTTAAATGTGATGTCTTTTTCTCTCTGGAAACATTTAGGATGTTTTCTTTACTCCCAGTGTTGAGAAATGTCATGATGTGGTTGGCCCTTTCAACCTAGAGACTTGTGTCTTTAAAGTCTGGGAAATTAATCTTGTATTATGTAGTACTATTGCTTCATCATTTAGTTTTCTGTTCTTTTTCTGAAACTCCAGTTAATCAAGTATTGGATCTCAAATTCTTTTTGAAATGTTATTTTGATATACTCTTTCTTCTTTCTTCCCTCCCTCCCGTCCTCCCTTCCTTCCTTTCTCTCTCTTTTTACTTTTTAGCATGGCATCCTGGTCTTTCTTTTTTCCCCTAGCTTTATCTCTTCGAGGACATAAATGAGGATTTTTTGTTTTAATATCTCAATGATTCTTTATTAAGCGCTACTATGTACAGACAGTTGTCTAAGCACTTGGAATATACATGGGACAAGATCAACAACAACAACAGAATAATAGGACAAGCCACCCTGACTGTGGAAGATTGCTGGTTTCCTACCCTAATACCCCTCACACCCCTTTCCTTAGAAGGAGACCTCTAAGCTTTAGCTGAACACAAAACTGTCTGAAAAAAAAAAACTACACTCCCCAGCTAGTGTTCTGGGAAGTGAGCTGGGGTTCCCCTCACTTAATTCAGCAAACTTTCTTTAACTCCCTGATTTCAGCCTAAGGCCTAGACTTTACTCCCCGTTGAGTCTGTGTCCTTGAGTCCGGAGCTGCCCTGATTTTCCTTCGCACGCCCGACAAAGCCCCCGCTCTCCTGCCCTGCGTGCTTCTCCATCCTCCCCTTGCACCGTCGCCCTCCCCTACCCCCGCACCTGCTCCGGGGCCACACAGAACTTCTGAGAGTCCTTCCACCTTGTGGGGCTTCCACTTTCCCCTAGGTGATCTCTGCTGATCCTTCAGGCTCCAACCCTTAGGTTATAAATGCCTGCTAATACCTGTACCCACAGCTCCACGCTAGGCGTGGCCTCTGCTCCTGTCACCCCCTCTGTCACCCTGTGTCACAGCACTCGTCACACTGTGGGGTGCATGTGGCTGCCGGTCTGTACGCCTCCCCGGACTGTGCAGAAAGAGTCCACACTGCCAACATGCCCGGCATCAGCTGGCACAGAGTAGGCTCTCTGATCTCTGAATGACAACTTCTTTGAGCTCCTAACATTTTTGGTGTGACTTTTGGATAATTATTCTTGACTTTTTTCTTTTTTATCAGTAAGTTAAGGTTTGTGGTGTTTTAACGGAATTGATAATATGTATCAATGAACTCAAAGGAAACTTTTGATTTTTTTTTCTTTTTAAGTTTTTGCAGTCTCTGTTCTAACCTCTGCCATCAGTAAAAGAGGGTTACTGTGCCTAAGGGGACACTTGAAGTATGGCAGTGATGCATCAGAGGCATTAATGAACTTGAAGATTGAGAGATGAGTGGAGTCATCCAGTGCTGGAAAAAGGGAAACTTGACACACGCATTCTCGTGGGTCGTTGTTGCTGCAGCAGGGAGCGCTGATGGCTTAGGCTGTCGGCAAGGGCGGCGTGTGCCCTTCAGGTCAGCACTTGCCATTACATCACGAGGAGAAGCCAAGAGCAAGGATGGTGCAGCTTGTGCTAAAAGCACCTCTTACGTGGCAGTCATCCAGCTCAGATTCTGATTATTACTGTTGTTTTCTTTTTGGAGTCCTTGCAGTTGTATATCTGGAATTTGGGTGTGGAAGGCCTAGTTACCACAGCTACTTCAGAGGGGTCTAGATATACTTTCCAGGTAGCACTCTGTGACTTGCTTCTGGGATGGCCCAAAGGTTCCTTGCCCAGAGTGGACGGGGCAGGGGGTAGGGAGAGGGGAGAGGGTGAAGAGGGATGACAGGACAAGAGTGAAAGAGAGCCTGTGTGTTAGAAAGTAAGCGCTGAGTGAGCTCATTAACCAGGCAGTTTCCCGGCTCTGCCCCCCCTTACCTCTAGGGTCATCCCTCGGGATCTGTGGGGCATTGGTTCCAGGAAACACCCCCCATACCAAAATCTGAGGGTACTCAAGTCCCTTATATAAGATGGCATAGTATTTGCATATAACCTACCCACATGCTCCCGTACACTTTAAATCATCTCCAGATTGCTTATAATACCTAATAATGTAAATGCTGTATAGTTGCCAGCACGGGGCAAATTCAAGTTTTGCTTTTTGGAACTTTATGGAAAGTTTTTTCAAATATTTTTGATCCACAGCTCATTTAATCCGCGGATGTGGAACCCGTGGATACAAAGAACCAACTGTATTGCGTTTTTTATCAATCGTGCAGAAAGGCGGTGACAGAGAGCACTGCTGAGTCTAGTGGGAGGTGCAGGGAGGAAGGGTCTGGGCAGAGTTAAGAGTGGAGCTGGTAATAAAACTTTCATCTCCTATAAATCAGAGGAAATCATCAGCCATTTGCCAGCAAAATTTCCCATTCCTGAGTGAACAGTAATGTTGGCGTCAAATGGGAAAAGCAGTGGTTCTGCAGGGTTAGTACAGAGGGTTAGGCTAGGCCTTGTGTAACAAAGGCAAAACATAACAGGAGATGAACCAGCTTCCTGGGGCTGCCATAGCAAATGACCACAAACTGGGGGGCTGAAAACAACAGAAATTTATTCTCTCACAGTTCTGGAAGCCACAAGTCTGAAATCAAGGTATCGACAGGACTGAGCTCTCTCTGAAGGCCCCGGGGCAGATCCTTCCTGGCCTCTTCCTATCTTCTGGTAGTTGTGGCCATCCTTGGCATTTCCTGGCCTTCAGACACATCACTCCAGTCTCTATCATGTGGCATTCTGTCCCGGTATCTTTCTTACAAGGACACCGGTCATGTAGGTTTTAGGGTTACCCTACTCCAGTATGCCCTCATCTTGACTAATCGCATCTTCAAAGACCCTATTTCCAAATAAGGTCACATTCTGAGGTTCTGGAAAGGGCATAAATTTGGAGGACACTATTCAACCCAGTACAGTAGCTTAAATAAGAGTGTTTTTGTCTTTCACAGAAAAGTTCCAAGAGAAGCAGTTTGAGGTGGCCAGGTGACAGTAGGAGGAACCCAGGTGCTGCCTATCTAATTGCCCTACCATGTTTAGCACGTGCCTTCCACTTCATGGTCTGTGAAGGCTGCTTAAGTTCCAGCCATCACATCTGCTTTCCATCTACAAGAAGGAGAAAGAGGGGTGGAAGAAGAGTTTACGGAGGCATGTGCCAGCTGTACTTTAATAACACAATCCAGTATTTCTGCTCACTTTGCATTGGATGGAACTTGGTCAAGTGCACAGCCAGCTGAAAAGGAGGCTGGGGACATTGCCATTTTTCAGACAGCTTTGTGTCCTGCTAAACCTTGCAAGTTCTCTTTCTGAGAAAAAGAGGGTGAGTCGGTATTAGGTAGGCAACCAGCAATCTTCCACAGTCAGGGTGGCTTGTCTTATTTCCCCAGGACATGTATAGAAAGTCGTTTCTTAAATGAATCTCCAAAAGTTACTGTGCTTGTTTAATGATTTTCTAAATGTCTTGATAATATATTCTCTTAAAAAGTGATCCATGTTGTAGGAACCAGAGACGTCTGAAGAACTCCAAAACTGACTTTGTTTTTAATGAGATGCAGGCTGTTGCGTTAGCTTGGAAGCTCAAGGGAAGTGATGGTGCTTCACGACTGCTGCTCTGCAAGCACGACTAGGTAGCTGAGCCCCAGCCTCCCGACCTTGCCCAGGCAGCCCTCGTTCACAGAGAGCGGCGGCTTCCCGCTCGCACCCGGGTGTCGTGCAGTCTCCTCCGCGCTGCTCTTCCTTGCAGATGGTTCTCCTCCGTCTCCTTCCTAGACGTGTTTCTAAGCCCCCAAAGGTATGAAAGGAGTTAGGGTTTCTTGCAGCAGTTTAATAAGTCTGGACGTTATCAGATAACGTAAGAGGGAAGACATGGCATTCACTAAAAATAAAACCTTTGGTCCGAAGGAGGCTGGGCCGAGGACGGAGGCGGAGCATTTCTCACTTGTGCCGCCTCATGTGGCCCTGGTCCAGTGAGTCCCCATTTTCACGCTGACGCAGGCCTCTGACTCACTTTGCCTGTCTCTGTCAGTCTCTACCCGGTGTTCCCGCCGAGGGGGGCCTTCTGTCTGCGAAGATCGCGTGCCTCACGCTCGTTTCGTTGTCACTGCCCCGCCGCCGCCCGCCCCCGCCCTTAGCATATTTCAGCGGGCTTGTTGAGGACACGTAGGAGGGGCTTAGACACTTCTCCGCTGAGTCCAGAGCTTGGGGGCGGGAGGGGGGCGGGAACCGGGATGCGCAGGTGAGGACGATGCGCCAGGCGGTGGGCACCTGCCATCGTTAGGCTCCTCCCCCGGGTTCATCCGCGCCCCTCTTCGCCTTCTCGTGGGTTCCTGCTCTTGGCGCGGAATGCCCTCCGGAACTGCAGGGCTGGTGCAGGACGGCCTCCACCTGAGAGCTTCTAGTCAAAGACTGCATCCTTCTGGAGAAGCCGAGAACTAACAATTTCACTTTAATAAGATTTCACCGCGGGCAGTTGCTTATACAACTCATGGAGGCTGGTGTATGATTTCCTCATTTGCCACTTCTCACCAGTTGTGTTAGTTTCATAACAAGGACTGTGCGGGAATAAAGGGAATGCTTTTCCCTCCAGGCGATTAGACAAATGCATATTTTCTGACAAAAATAAACCGTGTCCTTTTAGGCTAACCCACACATCCCTCATTCGGGAGAGCTAGTCCCCTCCTACTAATGACAGCCCTTTTGGGCAGACCCAGAAGTTGTATCCAAAGACTGAAATACCACTGCCAGCTGGGTGCTGCCACCACTGTGCTGGTTGATGGCCCTTATCAAGCTTACTCGTGTTGAAATATTTCATGTTCCCAAGGCTTAGTGGGAAGAAGAGGCCGGAGTAAGATGTTCAACTTCTTTCTGAAACAAGTCAACTTGAAAGTATTGGGTGAGGCGGGGAAGAGTGATATAACTTGCTTTTTCCAGTGTTAAAAGATGCCATCTCTCTGCTTATCTACAAAGAAGAATCATTTAAGCCAAATTACATAATTTATTTGTTTATTGGGGCAGGTTGAAAAATGTATTCAGGGAAATCATATATTTTCATACCAGTTAGACACTGAAGAAGTATTTATGAAATGCTTACCATTCTGTTAGGCACTAAGATAAATAAAAACATACATCTATCAGCTGTCCCCAAATCATGTTGAAAATGTGGGAACAAATATGGTTCTAAAATATGTAAACAGTAATGTTAGCAAACAGATGAAGGTATTATTGGCCTGAAAATTGCATCCAAAGCATAGAAAAAAGAGATTCTTTTTCCTTTTTCCAGCTCTTAGAGCCACATTAAAAAATCCCAAAGCACGAACCCTTTGCCGAAGCCACTGAAGGCTCTTATCCACACCAAAACTTCAGTGTTTACCTGGCTCATCAGTCTTCCTTGAAAGGCAGGTAGACTCCTCCTACCCAGCCAGAGGTGGATGAAAGCCTTGGTTCCACGTCCTCATCTGTGTTTAGTTCTCAGTCCACCAGCCAGAGATGGGCCACTAGGCATCCTCGGTCAGACGGTAAAGTCGTCACACCGAATTTACCTATGAGACAGCATGTCGACTGTGAACTCCGAGCTAACCTTGGGAATCCGAAACAGTTCATTTTAGTAAGATGTTTTAAAAATCCTTGGTCCCGGACTTCCCTGGTGGCTCAGTGGTTAAGAATCTACCTGCCAATGCAGGGGACACAGGTTCGAGCCCTGGTCCGGGATGATTCCACATGCCGCGGAGCAACTAAGCCCATGCGCCACAACTACCGAGCCTGTGCTCTAGAGCCTGTGAGCCACAACTACTGAAGCCCGTGTGCCACAACTACTGAAGCCCACGTGCCTAGAGCCCGTGCTCAGCAGCAAGAGAAGCCACTGCAATGAGAAGCCCGCACACTGCAACAAAGAGTAGCCCCCTCTCACCACAACTAGAGAGAGCCCACGCACAGCAACGAAGACCCAATGCAGCCAAAAATAAACAAACAAACAAATGTATTAAAAAAAATCCTTGGTCCAAGATTGGTGCTTGTCTAAAACATTTGTTTTGAGTAAGTTTCCAGGACTGGGATAGGAAGAACCTTGAATATCCGGAGATATTGCTTCTCCCAAGTGACGTTGAACATGACTGAAAGGCCTCCAAATGCCCTCCTCTCCATATAGGAGCACTGTGGTCACATGTCATCCCCTAGCCCTCCTTTTCCCACCTGTCCTATTGTAGGAAACACATTTTCTGCTTCTCAGAAGCCAAGCTGTAAGTCTGTCTCATGAGATGAAAGTAGAACTATCTCAGCCCTTTCAGGGAAAGCTTTTGCTTTCTTGGTAAAAGGGAAAGATGTGCTGGTGGTTACCCTTTGTCCCAGTTCAAGTTTGAACCATGTGGCCCCGGTGCCTTGAGGTGCAACAGTGGCTGGACCATGGGCAACAAGCCTACTTGCTGTGGTCGGCAGAACAGAACCTGTAGATTCATCGCCAGCCCTGGACTTCTCACCTCTGGACTTCTTACACCCAAAAAAAGAGCCCTTGCTTGTTTAAGTCCCAGCAGACCCAGGTTTCTGTAACTTATGGGCAGACACATCCCTGACTGATACAGAATTAGGTATCTGAAAATGAGTGGCTCCCAGGATTATTTTTTAAATTTAATACGGAGCTTAGGAGGTGCTTATTTCACTGCTTTTTTTTTTTTTTTTTTTTTTTTTTGCGGTACACGGGTCTCTCACTGTTGTGGCCTCTCCTGTTGTGGAGCACAGGCTCCGGACATGCAGGCTCAGCGGCCATGGCTCACGGGCCCAGCCACTCCGCGGCACGTGGGATTTTCCCGGACCGGGGCACGAACCCGTGTCCCCTGCATCAGCAGGCGGACTCTTAACCACTGCGCCACCAGGGAAGCCCTATTTCACTGCATTTTAACAAATACTTACTGAACGTTTTCTGCACGCCACACATTGTGCAAGATCAATGACACAAAAGGAACAAGATGCATTTAGAGTCCAAGCCACATAGAAATATGAATCCATATTCAGCAAAGGTAGTTTAGTGATTGGCTGGCTCATTCTTGTAACAATTATTGTGCATCTACAGTGAACCAGACTCTTGGAGCTAAAGATACAGAGATGAATATCATGGCCCTAAGCTTTTTGGAGCACAGTCTTCCAAATATCCATCCTTCATCTACCCAATAAATGTTCGTTGAGAACCTACTATGTACCAGGCAGGCTCAGAGCTCATGTGTTGAGGGGAAACATCAGTAAACAGGATTACAAAATCATTCTGCTTTTGAATAGGACCAGAGGTGCCAGAAGTTGAATTCAGAAAGGAATGAAACAAGGGGAGGGGACCCAGACGGAGGCACTTGGGTGGGTCTGACCACCATGAATGGTCAGGGCTCTCCCTGCGGGGTGACTGGGTGCTCCAGTGCCACTTGGGCCACAAGCCTCCTCCCTCTTCCATGTTTTGCATCTGGCCGGGCAGTTTCCGCTGGCCCGCATCCTTCGCTTCAAAGCCCAATTTCCTCCAGGGTGTTGGCTGTGTAATCAGTGCCTGCACCTCTATCAGTCCACCCAGTGCCCTTGTTACCTCTCCTTTGCCCCCCAATCTGCCTTTCCGTCCCAATTCAGAGAACTGTAGTGCCAGGGTTGGGAAGCCCCCTTCGAGGTCTTTCAGTCACTTTAGAGTAAATGAGGCCCAGAGAAGGGAAGAGGCTCATCCAAGGTCAGCAAATTAGCTGGTGGCAGCAGTTGGCACCAGAACCTAGGTCTCCTGATGCCTGGCTCTTCCCATAAATCTGTCTATGGTTGGTGAAGCCCAAGGGGACAAGCTGCTCTTCTGAGTCAGGCTTTACCCTTCAGGAGCGCCCACCCCGCTGGAGCTGGAGTGACAGCTCCTCCCTTTGGGAACCACTCTTCCCCAGCTTGGAAAGCTTGGTTCCTGTCCTAGCCGCCTGCACCTTCAGGACCTCCAAGATGGAGGGGGAGTGGGGACACCAAAAACCCCTGCTGTCGCCATCAGCTGTGTCCCTGCACAGAGGGGTGGGGGGGCTGGTTCACTGTGAAATAAGGCGACCATCAGCAGGAAGAAGAGATGAGGGAGGGGCGGGTCCCGGCTGTGTCCAGGCGTCCTTGTGCCCGTTGTCCCTGTAGCAGGTTGTCATCCTATCCTGTGGTTTGGATGTTCTGCCTTTTGTCCTGAGTAACCTCAGCATTCTTCCAGAAAACTGCCCATTTGCCTACGCTCCTTTGAGTTAGATATCTGTCCTTCAGACCCAAGAGTCTGATGCCCTTGCCCCGTGGGACTGATTTTGGTTCCTTGCTTTTTCTTTAACCTTATGCAGTCTCATCCTTCTCTCCTTCCCTCTGCAGCCCTGTGCCTGAGGAAGCTCTGCAGAGCGGCTGGCAGAGACCCAAGACACAGCCCTGGATGCTTCTGGCACATGACACCGTTTAGAAATTAATTCCCTGGCTAATTCTTGAAGCCCTTTTGAAGCAAGCAGCAAAGGCCTGGGAGCAGCTTCAAAGCTCTTCTCATCCCGTTTAGAAACTTCCCAGCAGCAGATCTATAATTTAGCTTTCTTTTTAGTTTTAAACATTTTATTGCAAAAATAAATAACCCCCAACTCTGGTCTGGAAACCATTATTACGTGTTATCTATAGGTAACTTCAGTGCCCTGGGACAGAACCCTTGACTTGCTGGTAATGACAATTGTTTCTTTATTAAGTTTCTTATAACCCTGGAAAAGTTTCTATGTAAGCAGAGGAATGTGAAGCAAATTAAACTCATACTTTTGAAAATTTGGGGTTAAGTTTAGGTGATCTGTATTTGGTATTTTAAGAACTTTTAAGAGAAAGTGTCAAATTTGGGTAACCAATGTAGGCAGCTTGTGACTCAAATTGAGTAATTGATGTAGACTTGTGTTAAGCTAAAAGGTGCAGTGCAATTTTATTAAGATTGTAAGCAGTATGGGAACATTTAAGTGAACTCAAGATTCACCATATTCAGTTGGTCAAGACTTGGGAAGTGGGACTTCCCTGGTGGCGCAGTGGTTAAGAATCTGCCTGCCACTTCAGGGGACACGGGTTCGAGCCCTGGTCTGGGAAGATCCCACATGCTGTGGAGCAACTAAGCCCGTGCACTACAACTACTGAAGCCTGCGTGCCCTAGAGCCCGTGCTCCGCAACAAAAGAAGCCACCGCAATGAGAAGCCTGCACACTGCAACGAAGAGTAGCCCCTGCTTACCGCAACTGGAGAAAGCCCGCGCGCAGCAATGAAGACCCGACGCAGCCCTAAATAAAGAAAGAAAGAGAAAGAAAGAGAACTTGGGAAGACCTGTGAGCAAACTGAAGTATTCTAAAGTTAATTTCATAAATGCAGGTTTAAATTGTTAAGGCAGTTTAAATAACTAAATTTCTAAATGGGACCAGTCATCCAAGTTTCCCTTAACAGTGACAGCTAAATTTTACTATATTTTATAAAATAAAGTTCTAAGTAGAATGATGCAGTTTTAAGTTAAGCCTAAAAGCTTAAGGAAAACCTAAAATTTTGAATTTGAATAAAATGGATATTAAATAAAAATAGACATAATTCAAGAAGTTTTTATATATGTAAAAGCCACTCTCAATTACAGTAAAAGGTGTTTGTCTTACATTAGAACTTTGATGTATTTTTTCTTTTAAGCAATCCTTTGCTCCTTACATTCAGCCGACAACTGGTATTCTTTGTTGCCGAGATGGGGAATCAGAGGCAGAGGAAGGGAGAAGTGGCCTCGGCAGCAGAACCAGAGCCAGCGCTGGACTTGGTCACGCATCCGCCACCTGCCTCCACGGCCTGACCCGTCCACTGTTTCGTTTGCCTCTTGAGTGAGTGTCCTTATTACAGGTGAAGTGAAACCTCATAAAGCAAATTCACCCTTTTTCTCCAGAAGTGATTATGTGACTCATTGAAATCACAATGACTCTTCATTTCCCCCTTCAGGGGCAGCATCATATTCTTGGACGATAATGGGGTGGAAAGCCGCCACTTGGCCCAGGAGATTTAGCCTGATTTCTGGGAAAGAGGCAGCCTGTCTCCTCAGCCATGAATAGGTTATTAAGACAAAATACACTGAGATCAAATGGCCCCAGATTCCCGGCTAAGCTTACCCTCAGGACTGTGACATCCTGCCCGCAGGACAATGAGGGCCAGGAGGGAGCACAGCTCCCTGGAGAGAGGGTGGGGAGTGAGAACAGTGGCCTTGGTCGAGAGGCCTAGATTCGGAACTCTGCCCTGTCCTTGTCTGGCCCAGCCACGGGCGCAATCCCCACCCCCACCCCCGGGGCCAGCTGTGTCATCCGAGAAACGGGGTGAATGTTGGCCTCTGCATGAATCAAAAACTTGTCAGAGTGCAGTGAAAACACACGAAAGCCCTTTGTACCATTAAAAAAACGCCTGGTTGTACTGACACAGGAGTGGCTTCCTAGGAGCAGACTGGTTACGCTCAGTCATTTAGGGCTCTGATGTTTCCAGTGGCTCTGTCCTCACCTCAAACCCATCCCTGGGCCCAGTGAGCTTCAAAGGTCGGAGTGAGACTCTGTGAACCGCCGGCCAAGGCCAACCACGGACTTTGGAGCCTCACTTCAGCTATTCTTTCCTTCTGAAGAAAGGGGTGACTGTCCCTGATGGAGCTGGTTGGCTGCGGTGCACATGTTCCCAGCAGGCTCAGCTGTAACTGCTCCGTGCTTACAAAGTTGCAGGGACAGTTGAACAAGAAACACAATGGCACTCTCCTCCCTTGGGGGCATTAATCAAGGATTTGAAAAGGATCGGTCCCCTAGAGACTAAATCCTGATTTCTGAAACTCCAGCTGAAAGGAGGAGAGAGGAAAACTGACCACATTCCCGCACGGGCAGGGAGTTTAAGCAGGAGGATTGCCTGGAGAGAAAGGAGACCTCTCTGAGGATCAGCCCATGGCTGGGCAGGGGCCCTGGGGCATCCGCATCCTCACTGCGGGTAGCCCACTCTCCCCGGCAGTAACCTGCTGCCAATTCACATGCATGCATTCGGTTTAAGAGATTACTCCCCCGTGGTTGGCAGGCTTCTCCCATGGCCCCCGAGATTCCTGGCCCCGGTGTACACACACCTCTGCAGTGATTCCGGCAAACAAGAGTCTAGGTACCACAGAGGAAGGAATTGCAGATGTAATTAAGAGCCCAAGTCAGCTGACCTTAAGAGAGGGGGATTATCCGGGTGGGCCTGAGTCCTTTAAGGCAGAGAGTTTTCTCCAGCTGGTCCCAGAAAAAGAGGTCAGAGCTCCGAGCGTGAGAAGGACTCGTCCCGCCTTGAAGATGGAGGCGGGAACGCAGGTGGCCCCCGCGGACAGCCAGAGGGAAATGGGGACCCGCAGACAGCCACGGGAACTGAATTCTGCCCACGAGAAAGGGCTCGGAAGCGGGTTTTTCTCCAGAACCTCCCGGTGAGAACTCAGCCTGGCTGACACCTTGGTTCAGCCTCGTGAGACCCTGAGCAGAGAACCCAGTCTCGCTGCGTGACCTCTGACCTACAGAACAGCGAGCTAGTAGACCGGCAGTGTTGAAGCCCCTCGATGTGTGGTGATGCTCCCGCCACCTGGCAGTTGGGCCGTTCCTGTCACTAAGGTAACTAGCAGCTGATTACACGGCCAAATCAGTTTGGGAGTCTTCTCATTCAGTGAGCTCTCCAGCATCTATAATTACTTTTTAATTTTAAAAAACTTTTCATTTTGAATTAATTTCAGACTTACAAAAATGTTGTAAGCAGTACCAAGAGTTCTCAAATACCCTTCACTCCAATTTCCCAATTGTTATATAAACACAGCACAATTATCAAAATCTGGAAATGAACACTGGCACAATCCTATTTAAATTTTTCCAACTGTCCTACTGGTGTCCCCTTTGGGGTCCAGGACACAGTGCAGGAACCCTTCAGTCCTCCTCAGTCTTTGTCCTTTGTGATTTTAACGTTTTCGAAGAAGTACTGGCTAGTTATTTTGTAGAATGCCCCTTCTTTTAGGTGCCTCATGTTTCCTCAGGATTAAATTCAAATTATGCATTTTTGGCAAGAACACTGAAGGTGTCATCCTGTGTCCTTCTCAGTGCCTTGTGTCAAGAGGCACACAATGTCGATTTGGTCCATCACTGGAGGCGTTCACTTTGATCCCTTGGTTAAGGCAGCTGCCAGGTTTCTCCCCAGTAAAGTTGCCTTCTTCCCCTTTGTCATTAATAACTACCTTGTGGGAGATACTGTGAGACTGTCAGTATCCTGTCTCTCATCGTATTTTTGCTCACTAATTTCAGCAACCACTGATGATTCCTCTGTGAAACAATCACTACTGTGGGATTTGCCAAACAGTGACTGTCCTAGTCTACGATTCCTTCTACATTTATTAGCTAGAATTCTTTTCTTTTTTTTAGAGTGTTAAATCTTTATCCTTTTATTTGGGATTGAAGCTGAAGAATAGTAAAGCAATTAGATAAAAAAGCAAAAAGTCTAAATATCAGTAATTGTGTTCTACAGCTTCTCCACAAAGAATAGTATTAGAGGGAAAACACTTTAACTGAAATAAGAACTTTAATTACAATACAAGGTAGTTATGGAGAAATGCTGTTTTTGATACTTGGAAAAAATTTGAGCTGATGCATTTCTGTGAATGGCAGGATTTTTTTTTAACATCTTTATTGAAGTATAATTGCTTTACAATGGTGTGTTAGTTTCTGCTGTATAACAAAGTGAATCAGCTATCCATATACATATATCCCCATATCTCCTCCCTCTTGCATCTCCCCCCCACCCTCCCTATCCCACCCCTCTAGGTGGTCACAAAGCGCCGAGCTCATCTCCCTGTGCTATGCGGCTTATTAGCTAGAATTCTAATAATTTCTATAAATTTTAGAAATCATTAATTTCTATAAATCCTAGAATTTGTGAGGAAGAGCGTTCCCTCTGCTCCCACTTATTTACTCATGTACCTATTTCTTTACGTCAGTGTGGACTCACAGAGTCTTTATTCTATGGGTCAGAACCCATTGCCATCATGATTTATCTTGTTGCTCAAACTCTCCCAGAAGAGCCCTTTCAGGTTGGCCCCCGGGTCTTTCAGACGCGTCCCCGTCACTTGTTGGCACCTCAGCATAAAAGTTACTTATTTCTTGGCACCCTAACATGTTCCAGGCTCATCTTTCCGCTCCAACCCTCCAAGATCTCCTGGGCCCTTTAATCAGAGAACGGTATTTAGAAACCAAGATCTGTGTTAGACGTGTCCATAGAACTGTTCTTTTTTTAAAATTTTATTGACATACAGTTGATTTACAGTGTTGTGTTAATTTCTGCTGTTCAGCTAAGTGACTCATATATATATTCTTTATATATATATATATATTCTTTTTCATATTCTTTTCCATTATGGTTTGTCACAGGATTTTTTTTTTTTTTTTCGGTACGCGGGCCTCACAGTATTGTGGCCTCTCCCGTTGCGGAGCACAGGCTCTGGACGCGCAGCCTCAGCAGCCATGGCTCACGGACCCAGCTGCTCCGTGGCATGTGGGATCTTCCCGGACCGGGGCACGAACCCGTGTCCCCTGCATCGGCAGGCGGACTCTCAACCAATACGCCACCAGGAAAGCCCTGTCACAGTATATTGAATATAGTTCTCTGTGTTATACAGTGGGACCTTGTTGTTTATGTATACTATATATAACAGTTTGCATCTGCTCATCCCAAACTCCCAATCCTTCCCTCCCCTAACCTCCTCCCCCTTGTCAACAAGTCTGTTCTCTATATCTGTGATTCTGTTTCCGTTTTGTAGATATGTTGATTTGTATCATATTTTAGATTCCACATATAAGTGATATCATATGGTATTTGTCTGTCTCTTTCTGACTTACTTCACTTAGTATAATAATCTCTAGGTCCATCCATGTAGCTGCAAATGGCATTATTTCATTCTTTTTTTTTTTTTTTTGCAGTACGCGGGCCTCTCACTGTTGTGGCCTCTCCTGTTGCGGAGCACAGGCTCCGGATGCGCAGGCTCAGCAGCCATGGCTCACGGGCCCAGCCGCTCTGTGGCATGTGGGATCCTTTCAGACCGGGGCACGAACCCGTGTCCCCTGCATCGGCAGGCGGACTCTCAACCACTGCGCCACCAGGGAAGCCCCTATTTCATTCTTCTTTATCCATTCACCTGCTGATGAATGGATTTAGGTTGTTTCCATATCTTCGCTATTTCCATAGAACTACTCTTGAATCTTTTTTTTTTTTTTTTTTTTTTTTTTTTTTTTTTTTTTGCGGTATGTGGGCCTCTCACTGTCATGGCCTCTCCCGTTGCGGAGCACAGGCTCCAGACGCACAGGCTCAGCGGCATGGCTCACAGGCTTAGCCACTCTGTGGCATGTGGGATCTTCCCAGACCGGGGCACGAACCCGTGTCCCCTGCATCGGCAGGCGGACTCTCAACCACTGCACCACCAGGGAAGCCCCTTCCATAGAACTACTCTTAATGGTCATAGTTTTCTCTGATACTGTGGATCATTAATCTTTTCATAGTCTCACACACACACACACACACACACACAGACTCACATTTTGGTAAAACGCAGAGTCACTGGGAGCTCATCCCCCGGCAGCTGGACTTCTCTTGCTGCACTTGACCCCCCTGAACCAGCCCCTACGTTTCCTGGGCCAGCCACGCACTCCCACCCTGTGCCTCCCCAGGAGTTCCTATCACTTACCTCCTCTGCTGGGACCCTTCCCATTCATTACTCTGGGGACCCTGAAAGTAGCCTCTCTCCGCTTCCAGGTCTATTAATATTAATATCATTAACAGTAACTACCTTTTGTTGGGTCCTTGTGCTCCAAGCAAACATGAGTTCGAATCCTTACAGCGATGCACAAAGAAGGCAGTCTCCCCATTTACAGACCGACAACAGAGGCTCCAAGAGGGCGTATCACACAGCCAGAGTAGGAAGCACGCTGTGGCGATTCTCAGTCCCCAACCCTGCTCTTTGCATCCACCCTTCCCTGTGCTGGCTGTAGGTCTGCCTTTTGGCAAACACCGAGGAGCTGGAAGCTTAAACCATGCCGAGGGGCAAAGAGTGAGGGGGCGACCAGGCCATGGGAGCCAGTGCAGTGGGGACAGCCCCTGGTCTCCCCTCGCTGGCAGTTCGGTGGAGGCGCCTGCCCCCAGCACCTTCCTCTTCCTTCCTCTTTCACACACAAACTTCTTTTTACCATTGTTCCTGACCCCCATCAAAAGTTCCCAGCCCCCTTCTTTGGCCTGGGAACCCTTCATCGGAGACAAAGCCTTACATTCTATAATTAGAGAGACAAGGCTTGAAAATGCAGATGCCAAATACCTGGGAAGCGAAAGGCTGTGGTAGGGACAGTGAGTTGCCAGGGGTACAGAGTGTTAGATCTCTTCCTATTTGAGTGCTACCGTCCCTCTGAGAGGGCATGAAAGTCTTCTGCCTATGAATCGGAAAAGAAATCTGGGTCGGGGACCCTTTTCTTCTTGCAGTGAGAAAACCAGAGGCTGTGGCCTGGGCACTTCCTGCCAAGAGCCTGGGAACAGGTCACCAAAGCCAGGAGAAAGGCAGCTCATGCCCTGGGTAAACAGAGCCCAAGATTCTGATCTAGCTCCTCTGGGGCCTTCACCTCACGGTTGAGTTTCACTTTTCAAGGGCGGTCTGGAACCAGGAGAACCAGCAACATCCTTATGACCTGGGTACCTCGCTAGATGGGCCAGTTCTTAGGCCCCGCCCCAGACTGAATCAGAAACGGGGGTGCTGAGGCCCAGCGATCCATGTGGGCAGCCCTCTAACCTCCTCTCCTGCCTGCAAGTTGGAGCGCCTCAGGACCTCAGGTGACCTCAGATTATGCTGCTGACGGTGACCATCCTAAACTGATGATAAACTGAGGCCTGGAGGAGGCCTTGGAGTTTCCTCATGGTTGTAGCAATTAGGCTAGATTTTAAAAACATCACTTTGAGGTATAAGAGCTCCTTAGGAGAGGAGCAGTGTTGAATCAATAGTGCATTAGATTGAGAACAGAAATGTCAGCAGACACAATTGAAATTTGGTGAACACTGATGAAATGACTTAGTTTATGACTCATGCTACATTGTTGACAGGGCCTGGGAATTTATTCTCAATTTAAAATTGCTTCCAATCTTTCCTCCACGTCTGAAAACCAGAGGGCCATGACCCACCACCCCAGCCCAATTCCCCCCAGTGCTGGCGGTGATGAGTTAGTGCTTCAGCAAAGCCAGCCGTCCACGCCACACTTATCTCTTGAGTGAACTTGCCTGGGCTGTTTCCTCCCTTCGGCAAGGGACAAGCAGAAGCCCTCTGAGTTATAAGATGTTGACATCAGTCCTTGTTGGCTGCCTCTGACTGGTGGTGAAAGAACAAATGTTCTCAGGATTGTTAAACAAGCACTACAAAAGTCTGAGAGGGCTGCTCTCTGAACACAGGATGGTAACCAGACTAAAAGGAGTCCTGTGTTCTTTTTCCTGCATGGTGTTAGACTCAAAGCCGAGATCAGGCTGCATGAATCTGAACCCTTCTGACACCAAAAGTGTGGGTTTTCCACACCAACAGCCAGTTGTCCAGCTCTCTGGACACTAACTGGATGTCCTGCAATTCAACTCAGTTCTGAAACTACCAGGGTTTAGCCCACATCCCATAGGTTATGGCCTCAGTCCCGCAAGACTGCCCCACTTCAGATGCCCAGGGTACCCATCTTCTGTCCAATTTGGCTATGAAGTCTGGGGATCCTCCAACGCCCTCCTTTCAGGTTTGATAATTGGCTAGAATGGCTCACAGAACTCAGAAAAGTACTTCACTTGCTATTATCAGTTCGTTATAGAGGATGCAAGTCAGGAGCAGCCACGTGGAGGAGATGCACAGGGGCAAGGTGAGAGGGCAGAGGCATGTGGAGCCTCCGTGCCCAGCCTGGGTGCTCCACCCTCCCAGCGCCTCCATGTGCCCACCAACCAGAAGCTCTCCGAGCCTCATCATGGTGGGGTTTTTACTGAGGTTTCATTTTGTAGGTATGATTGGTTAAATCATTGGCCATTGGTGATTGAACTCAATTTCCAGTCCTCTAATCATGCTTGGTCTTCTAGCCACCAGCCCCTCTCCTGAAGCTATCTAGGGGCCCCCAGCCACCTGTCCTCTCCTTAGCATACAGAAGATCACTCCAGAGATTCCAAAGGTTTTAGGAGCTCTGTGTCAAGAACCGGTGACAAAGACCAAACATAAATTTCTTACTGTAGCATAATCAGCCACGTGAGTCCATAGGGCAGTAAAGGTGCGAACCAGAAGGGCACAAGGCCCATCCTCTCAAAGTGCATGTCCTCTGGCTTCAGGATGACTCACAGCAGTCTGAGTCCGAGATGTGCGGTCTTGACACTTTATCTGACCTTAGATAAAATTTGCCTTCGTGGCAGCTAAGTCCACTGAGTAAAGTGCACATCCACCAGGCATTATGGTCGTGGCAGGGAAAAGGGCAGAGGGAGCTGACCATTGCTCCCAGCACTGAATCTAGGACTCCCCCAGCACCCCTCACTTCCTGCTCCTCTCAGGCAGACTGATCAGGGCTCACCATCTGGATCTCCAGCTGGGTCCATGCAACAGTGTATTTCCAGGAGGCTCTACCATGTTCCCAAGCCAGCTGACAATACAGTATCTGAACTAATGGCTATTTCCTTCTCCCTTCAAAAGGGGGTGGGGAGAGTTCGGACTATTAATCATAAAAGACAACAGGTTGAACAACTGATTCTGATTAAGAAAAGATTCAAAAAAAAAAAAAAAAAACCACTAAACCACTGGCTCTGACTTTCCCAGCTCACCTGGATGGTTTTTTTCACTATACAGAACGTGGGCCAATTGCTATCTGCATGGGTGCTTTAAATATTATATCAGGAGATTGTGGCAACACCGGTCTTCAAACTGCAATGTGAAACAGCATTTGTCAAAGGAATTAACTCTTACCTGACTGGAAGGATGTCCTGCCTTTGAGACTTTTGAGTCCACCAAATAATAAAGCATTTTCTCAGGTGCGGGTCTTCCCAAAGGCAAAATAAATAGTAATGTGAGGGGTGAGCCCCTCCCCCATTTCTCTGGGTTATAGTTCCTGAAGTCCCACTACCATCATTATTTTTTAACATATTTATTGAGCTGTGTGTGGGATTGCTCCCCCCAGCCCTCACTTAATTTCAAGTCAAGTCAACCAGCCTTCGAGCGGACTCCTGGGCCTGAGGACAAAAAGATTAAAATGGAATAAAGTTCCCCCAATACTTCCAGGGATGATGTCCTCCAGCCGCCCAAAGGCGTGGATGAGCGAGTTGCTTTTCTTCCCGATCAGGAGTTTCCTTTCCGCTCAGGGGCGTCAGGAGAGGCAGGCCCAGCTCCGATGCACGGCGTGGGGAGCTCGCAACCCAGACCCCGGCCCGGGCTGGGGAGGCCGCCGGCGCGCTGCCCGGCCGGGAGCTCAGGGGTTAAGCGGTTTCCGCGAGGCCCGCCCCGGGGCCGCGCTTCCCGCTTCGCCGCGGTTCCTCCCTCCGCCGGTGACGCCCCGGCCTTTGCCCAAATATGTCCCTTTCCCCCCTCCCTCGCCCGGCACCCGGCACCCGTAGGCACCCCCGAGTCGCGGGGCTGGCACTCGGACGTCGCCCGGCCTCGGTGTCCCAGGCCGGACCCGCCCGGAGCGCCCCTCCAGGATGCCCTTCCGGAAAGGTAGGCGGAGTCCCCCCCCCCCGTAGCGCTCCCGGGCCGGAGCAGGAGACCTGCGCCGCCAGGTGCCGGGGGGCGGCCGGGAGGGCGCGGGGGCCCGGCCCCGCACTGCCCCTCTCCTGCCGCATCGCCCCTCCGACCCCACGTCGCCCCCTCCGGGTACTCGGCGGCCGACCCCACGTGCCGGAGCCGGTGCGTAGAGCCGGCGCGCAGAGCGCGGTCGTGGTACTTGGACCGCACCCGGATTGCGCCGCAGCAAGTTCTGAGATGCAGGTGGAATCGGGTTCTCCCGGCGGACTGGAGATTTGGGGCGGGGGGTCGATTGTTCTACGGTGGCGAGAGGTTTGCAGCGTGGGGTCCCGGCGGCGCGCTCGGATTGCGGTCCGAGTCTCCAGGAGGGACTGGAGGGCGAGGGGTTGGAGGGGCCGCAGCTCGGCGGTGTGGAAGCAGGTCCGAGTGCGGGTCCTGCCTTCGGCCTTTTCTACCCTCTGACTCTCGGGAAGTCAGTTAACCACCCGGAACCTCAGTTTCTTCATCCGCAAAACGAGCGCGTGAACCGGGACGGCCGTGTGGGGACCGGGACGGGTGAGAGGCGCGCGGCTTAGCATGCAGAGGCGTGGGGAAACGGCCGGTTGGCCAGGCAAGACCTGCCTCCCTGTGCCTGGCAGCTGGCACCCAGCGCCCCACCTGGCCCACCTGCACCGCGGGCTGGGTGCGCGAGGCCTGCCGGAAAATCCCAGATGCTCGCGGGGCCCCAATTTCCGGGCAGGGCGATGGAGGCCCTGCTGTGCCCAGGGTACTGCAGAGCTGGGCCGGGACTTGCCACCCTCAGGGAGGAGCCTAGGTTGGAGGAGACTCGTTTTTACTTTCCGAACAGAGCTGATTGGCTCCTCCTGCTTTTTCTCTTTGTGTTGGAAGGGGCTTGGGCTCTGTGACCCATTGTCACTCTGACCCAAGCCTTCCCCACCCCCACCTGGGTATCACTGACAGGGTGAACAGAGAGGAAGCCGAGACTCCCTGCCAGGCGCCCGGGTACCTGGGACTGGCTGCGTGGCTTCCCGCCGCTGCCTCCACCCCACCTTTCTGGCCGTCTCTTCACTTCTCTCATAATCGCGATTAATCGTCAGGTTAATGCTACGGTTGCCAGTATTACCCTATTGGCCTTTGTCCCTTAAACGGAGGTTGTTAAGGTGCCACTGTGAGGTCCTGGTTGTGAAGATGCATGGTTGGCACTCCCTGTGCTGTGGGGATGTTGAGAAGGAAGGTGAAAGCCACGAGCAGGGACAGAGGGTTCAGTCGGATCCTCAGCTGATGACGTGTGGTCCCAAACTCACCGTCTTCATTGGCTCCATTATTCCACATATAACGGCAACGCCGTGTCCCTGGACGTTCCCCCGAGTCCCCAGCTGACCTCATTTAGCTGCAGTGTGAATGGTCATTTATCTGCTGTGTTCTGTGGTCTCTGGAGGCAAACTCCTAGGAGGCAAAGTGCCCGTTTACTTGTCACGGAGCTGGAGGGAGCCTTATGCAGGAGGCTTAAGCACCTGGGCTGTTGAGTGAGTGTTCACCTGTGAAGGTTTCTCTATGTGATGGCATCATTAGGTCACATGCAACAGATGTCTGTCTGCCCGCCGCCAACCACGTTAAGCTTTGACTTTTTTTTTTTTTCTAATCTGAAGAGAACACTGCTGCCTGGAGAGGTGAATCCTGCCCCTCCATTTGTGAATGCTGATTCCTAAAGGTCCAAGGTGTGAGAAACAGGCGTTGTTGGGTTTTCTGGAAGCTTTGGTGTGAGCCAGGGCAGGGGTCCTGGAGGGCTTGCTTCCAGCCCAAGGCAGAACCTCCCCACTTGGCTTGGTCGGAACCTCCTGTTGAGAAGTGAACACAGTAAGTGGAAATGATGGCGAGGCCGGGTTTGTTTAATCTGGTGATGAGACGTCATCTGGACCTGCCTGGAGGTGGAAAGCTGGGCCCGTGACTGGGGATATGGCACCCCATCCCTGGAACTGTCGCGGTGCTGGAGACTTCAGTATATGTATATATATGGAATATATATACAGTATATATTCAGACTTCAAGTATATATATACTCTTTTATACTTTTAAAAAATTTTGAACCATCTGAATCTATTAACTATTCAAAAAAAGTAATTTAAAAAATGGGAAATGAAAAGACTTTGCTTCTCTCTGCACAAAACGAAGAGAAGCCAGATGGAGAAGGACTTCCTTGTAGCTAACGTCTAGAAGGTTCATTGGCCGCTGATTCCCTTCCAGGGTGTGTTTCTGTGTCTTGACAAATAAGACTCGGGGACCAGCTGGGTCAGGGCCTGGCAGGAAGCACATGCCCGCTCATATAGGGCAAGTTGAGGAGAATTTAATGAAGGGCCTGTTACAAAGGTTTGGGTTAGGGTAGAGGAAAACCACAGGGGATACTGCAGAAGCCCAGGCAGTCCCACCCCAGGCCTGAGGGGTGAGGGTCGAGCAGTCACTGGAGCCAGTGGCCCAAGGGGGGCTGCCCCTCCCTGGCTTGTGGCCCCCGCAGAGGCCCCACGCTGCTCCCTCCCTCTGACCCCAGGACATGGGCAGCCGAGGGCCAGGGAGCCTGTCGTGTGTGTGCAGGTCAGCCTGCGGGGACCGGAGACGGGTGGATTTGCCCTTCGTGACAGCGGATCTGGGGGAACAAACAGATGACCAGCCGATCTTTGGTACTCGTCCTGGGCGTTGCCTGTGAGAGGCTTGATCGCTGGCACTGAATGTAATTAGGGCAGAGTTCAGTGACTGCACGCCACTCACTCGCTCGCTCATTCATTCATTCGTTCGTTCATTCATTTGTTCGTTCATTCATTCGTTCATTCGTTCATTCATTCATTCATTCATTCTCTAGACAGAGCGCCTGCTCTGCACTGGGCACGCTGGAGGTTCTCGGTGAATGACAGACTTGACAGTTCCCTCGCCGCAGTCACACCTCCCCGGCGTGGTCCACCTGCTGTGATAATGGCCAGCAGGGACCGTAGCCTGAGATGGGTGAATGGTGGGGCGGGGTGGCGGGCAGTAGCCGATGGTGCCCTTCCCCGCCGGCTGAGGGGATGGCATGCGGGCACCGCGTTCACACTCACATCCGCCCTGGCCTCTCTGCTTGGTGGCTCCAGGGTGCTGGGGGCTAGTGGGGTGAACAGAGTCCGACCCTCAGCTGAGCTGCTGGAATTTTTTTCTTTTTCTTTTTTTTTTTTTTTTTGTGGTACGCGGGCCTCTCACCGCTGTGGCCCCTCCCACCGCGGAGCCAGGCTCTGGACGCGCAGGCTCAGCGGCCACGGCCCACGGGCCCAGCCGCTCCGCGGCATGCGGGATCCTCCCAGACTGGGACACGAACCCGTGCCCCCCGCATCAGCAGGCGGACCCCCAACAACTGCGCCACCAGGGAAGCCCAAGCTGCTGGAATTTTGAGATGGGCTCGAGTAAGAAGGAAATGCCCTGATGTGGACCATTAGGGAAACTCAGGAGAACAAAGGGGTGGGAAGAACTTAGGTGGGCCCCAGGAGGAAGGTGGTGAATGGGGTGATTAAAGCTGGAAACTCCTCTCTCTGGAGGACGTTAAAGGCAGGCTAGATGGGGATTTTCTAGGGGGTTGAGGAGTGCTGTGTTCAGAGACTGTGGTCTTGGCTAAATTCTCAAGGTCCCTTTCAGGTGGAGAAGCTGAAAAAAATGTCTTCAGATGGTGGAGTCCTAAGTATTCCTGCACATCCTACCTTCAGTAGGGATGGGGATAGGGGTGAAGGTTCTAATAATAAATAACAGTAAGAAACCAAACACACTTAGGGACCACCTTCCAGGTCCTGTGCTGAGTGCTTTGCACATGTGCATTTGTCCTCACAACTACCCCAGGGGCTATTATTTCCACTGTGAAGGTGAAGGAATTGAGGCACAGAGAGGCTCCATACACAACGGCCAACTCGTGTGCTGAGCAGCGCTGGACTGAGGCTCTGCCTTTCTGGCTCGGACCCCAGTGACGGGCCAGCTTGGGATGTGGTAGGATGTGTGTCAGGCTGAGACCGTACAGTGTGATAAGTCTGCCGTTATGAACATCAGACGTCTTCCACGTTAGAAATGAGCCGAGAGACAGACTTAGATGCCTGACTCTTCTGAGTCCTTGAGAGAGGCAGGTGGAAGGGATGGGACTGCACGTGGGGACAGTCGGGGTTCCCCTCTCTCCCGTGGCCCCAAGGGCACAGCTGTCAGGGGCTGGACTCATAACATGGGTCTGGTGTCGTGGAGATGATACTCCAGCCAGATGACAGGTCACAGCTGCCCAGGAACTGCCCCGTCCCCTGCTGGGCACGGAGGCAAAGACAAGTCCCACTGTTGCAGGAGATGCAGCGCTTTAGGGGTTCCTGCAGGTGAGCTGCTTGCAGCGGGACCTCCATCGCAGTGAGGTCAGCATTTTTGGACCCAAACCCGGGACTTCTCCTTCCTTTCACTCCCAGTAGGAGTGCAAAGAGCGGATCCCGACTAGACTGGCAGGGCTGGGCTGGTCTCTGGTCCTTTCATCCCTCCCCTGAGCTCGGGTGCTGGGCCGGCACCGCCCTCCTCTCTGGGGCCCTGCGGGCGGGCTGTGTCCTCAGGCAAACTTTCCTCCCTTGGGGTCTGGCAGCTTGCTGGGCAGGACAGGCTCCATTTCAGAGACTACCGCCCCAGGGAAGCAGCCGCCAACCAGGCTGGGCCTGCCCGTTTCCCTCAGGGCCTCTGTCTCCAGGTTTCCCTTCTGAATCCTCTGCTTTGTCTTCTCAGGCCTTTGATCCCTGGGCTGCGCCCTTCTAATGCCTTCCCGTTATCTTTTTTTTTTTTTTTTTTTTTTTTTGCAGTACGCGGGCCTCTCGCTGTTGTGGCCTCTCCCGTTGCGGAGCACAGGCTCCGGACACGCAGGCTCAGCGGCCATGGCTCATGGGCCCAGCTGCTCCGCAGCATGTGGGATCTTCCCGGACCGGGGCACGAACCCGTGTCCCCTGCATCGGCAGGCGGACTCTCAACAACTGCGCCACCAGGGAAGCCCCTTCCCGTTATCTTAAAGCGTGTCCTCTGCTGTGGTCTGTGCCCTCAGTGTCCAGTAGTGGCCACCAGCGTCCCTGTGCTCCCACATCTGTGCTTCCCTCCTGCATCCTCTCCCCTCCGAGGAGCCAGCCGCACCCTCCCAGGCGCTACCATCCTTTACGGTACATTTGCACACGTGTGGATATACACGTGGACACGTGTATGCTTCTGGTGGTTCCTTAAGGCCCTGCTCAAGTTCAGGTCTTCTCTGCCCCGTTTTCCATCTATTCTGTGCAGATGGGGCTCTTGCAGGCAGTTACTTGTCCTCGCACTTAATTGTCCTCCATTTGGGGGAGGGCCTAGATCTCATACTTCTCTCTGGCCAGGTGGTAGCAAGTGCTTCATAAATCCTTTGCCTGGTTAATTTGTCCAAAACTCCATTTTCTTCTGCAGTGGGTAGTTGCATAGTCGAAGTAAGACCGTCAGATCCCTAATCACTGAAAGATTAGGGTCATCGTCCCACATGTAATTTAAAATAAAGACGATACCAAGTCATAAATGTAAGCAAGGCGGACACTCTTCTGATTTTTACTATGGTCACGATTTTGGTGCTTTTGGGTGAAATAGCAGGGTCCAAACCACAATAACAACAGCACCTGATGCTGTGTGCCTGAGTGTGGCCTGCACCTTGGTTAGTTCAGACCTGGGGGCCCCGTGCAAGCAGGCACTCTTCTCCTTGTGGAGCTAAAAGTACCACATCCTCAGGAATTGTACATCCATGAAGCGTCCAAGCATGCATCATCCCTTTACCTCCCCTTCAAGGAATGTGAATCTTTAACTTCACAGGACTTTCCCAGGGCAGGGCCTGGGTAGTCACCTCTGTCCCAGCTCCTGGCACCTACGTGGGTGGCCTCCTGTTTCCTCCTTATCTGCTTCGGATTCCTGGGAGGTGCCGGAATCAGCACCTGGGGGCCCTACAAGAGGCAGGCAGACTGTGTGTGTCTTCCCGTCCTTCCCAATTGCTGCATTTAGATGAAAGCTGGATAAAACAACACAGGAAGTCACAAAGTCACAGGAGAAGCCCGGGAAGAGCAGGGGGAGGGGCACAGGCAGTGAGGGGAGGGGAGGGGAGGTCAGGAGTGCTCCCAGCCCTGGCCCCTGGCCCGCCTGCTGTTCTGCAGGAGTCGAGGTCCGAGGTCTGTAACCTAACAGCCCGGGTCTTTTATAACCTCTGCTGCCGCCCCCAGTGTGATGGCCCCAGGTGATGATCCGCAGAGCCCAAGAGGAGGAGGAGCCAGTCCTGTTTACAGGCAGGCTCTTCTCTCAGCGTTTATTCATCATTGTTGGGACAGTCCTGAGAGCGGCTGGGGCAGGGCAGGTACCCACAGGTGGCAGAAATGACACGGAAGCTGCAGGAAGCATCTAAGGATGTGGGGCCGTGCCCTCAGCAGGAGGCAGATGTGTGCCGTCGGGGAGACACCCCGGCCGGGTGCTGGGAGGCCCAGTGGTGGCAGGTCCACCGTGTTGGTGACGGGCTGGGTCTCAGGGCCACCCCTGGATGACTCTCGGCCTCAGTTGACCCATCTAGAAACAAAGGGGATGAAGTGAGATTCCCTGCAGCTCCGGCCCAGAGACTGATGCTTCCCAGTTGCTGGGACGCTTGTCACACATGCGCCCCATCTCCCCCTCCGAGCTCCTTGGCTAAGCCGGGCCACGGGAGGCTGGGGGTCCCCTCTGGGCTGGGTCCTCCAGGGACTCTGTCCCGGGCACCCTGGCCTGTCTCTCCAGCAGCTCCAGGCGGGAGGCGAGTGGCAAATGATGGCGTCTTGGGCCTGCGGTCTCTGGTCTCTGCACTCCTCCGGCTACAACTTCAGGACGGAAATTGGACCAAAAGGAAGTCGGTGTTGGAGCCCGTCTTTTGTGGAAGCACACGGTACCCTTCTGGAACCTGCCCGTGATGTCAGGCTGACGTCATCCTGGGTCTGCATCCTGCAGGGAGCTCGCGGCCACCGTCTCTTGGCAGGTCTCCCCAGAGTCTAAAGGAATCACCAGTAGCAGGGCCTTCCGTGTGGAACTTCAGCAAAGAGTGACCGAGCCTCACGTGTTCACAGGGGGCCTTGGGAAGAGCTGTAAATCATGTATATCAAAAATCGAAGCCCCCGGGACTTCCCTGGCTGTCCAGTGGTTAAGACTTCGCCTTCCAATGCAGTGGGTGCGGGTTCATTCCCTGGTTGGGGAGCTAAGATCCCACATTCCTCGGGGCCAAAAAACCAAAATATAAAACAGAAGCAATATTGTAACAAACTCAATAGAGACTTTGAAAAATGGTGGCGCAGTGGTTAAGAATCCGCCTGCCAATGCAGGGGACACGGGTTCGAGCCCTGGTCCAGGAAGATCCCACATGCCGCGGAGCAACTAAGCCCGTGCGCCACAACTACTGAGCCTGTGCTCTAGAGCACGTGAGCCACAACGACTGAACCCACCTGCTACAACTACCGAGACTGCGTGCCTAGAGCCCGTGCTCCGCAACAAGAGGAGCCACTGCAATGAGAAGCAAGTGCACCACAGCGAGGAGTAGCCCCCGCTCGCCGTAGCTAGAGAAAGTCCGCGCGCGGCAACGAAGACCCAACACAGCCATAGATAAATAAATGAATAAATAAATAAAGTGGTTCACCTTATTAAAAGAATGGTCCACATCAAAAAGTCTTTAAAAAAAACTGAAGCCCTAGTGTTTCCCACGTAAGTTCAATTGTGAGCAACTTGGAAAATGCAGAGAACCGACAAGAAGGACATGAAAGCTGCTCATCATTTCACGACCTGCAGAGAACAGTTCCAGGATTCCTCCTGGTGACAAGGCCGGTGGAGGGACAACAGGAAGAGGAGCAAACCCCCATCCCACTGGCCTGAAACAGCACGTCCGGCTCCTGCCTGCATCGGTGTCCAGACTGAGCAAGGGGGCCCAGCCTGGAGGTACCACGGCCCTGGTCAGGGGCCAGGCAGGCGACGTCTGCGGAACAGGAGGGTTTGGGGCTGTGCTGCCCTGGCCCCCCTGCCTGGAAATGCAGGGATGCTGATGCTTTTGAGAAAACAACCGAGGGGAGGGCCGATTGCTTTGGTATTTTGACTGTCGGCCTCACCTGTTGCACCCCAGCGATGGGATTCAGGAAGGCCTCCCACTGAGGCGTCATCCAGAGGCCTGGGGACGAGGGCCAGTCTTCACAGGAAGGGCAAGATTTCATCAGCCTGTGGGGGTCGGACAGGAGCTCAGCAAGGTGCCCCCATGTGGGCTCTGAAGCAGGAAGAGAGACAGAGAGAGGTCCTGAGCACAGGAAGATGCATTGTGATGCGGACTCTCGGGAAAGCCTGGCTCTCGGCAGCACGCCCCCTGACTGCTGGGGTAGCTCATGCTGCCCGGGAACAACGGGTACAGGGGCACCGTTTGTCTCATTCCTGGCCACACATTTGGGTTAACTGGGGAGCTTTTTAAAAAAATCGGATGCTCTGGAAATTCTGATTTAATGGTTCTGGGTTGATGCCTGGGCAGAAAGATTCATGAATCAATTTTATCTGTAGGATACAAGGTACACGGTGACATTTCCAGTCTATTCCATTTCATTAACAAAGATTCTGGTCGGGCTCCAAAGACCCATTTCAAGGCCACGAATGGGGAGAGACCCACACTCTTGAAAATGCTAGGAAGCCCTCACCGGCACCTCTCAGACTCCCTTGCACCTCGGGTTCTGGGTGTGACTGAGGGCCTCCGTCAGGTCTGGGGGGTGCAAGTGACCTGCCTGACCTTTGGGGGGTGGGTTTCTGAGCCAGGGGCCCGTGGGAGGAAGCAGCGGATCCATCTAGAGGGAGGGAGGCCCCCATCAAGCAGCCATCTGCATGGGCCATGTTTTGCTGGAGAACATCATAAAGTAAACATTTTGGGAATATAGGAAAGGGAGAGTTACAGCTGAGGAACTTGAGAAGAAAAGGCAAGAAACACACTAGGAGGCTGGCTGCGCTGCCCCTGCCTGTGCCGACCACCCCCAGCCCCGTGATGTTATCAATACTTTAGTCGCCCGCATTAGCCCTTCCATCATGCGGCAAATGTCTGTTCAGCGCCTCGTGGGGCAGGGCTGGGTCAAGTGCTGAGGGTGCAGCAGGGAACTGGACAGAGACGCCTGCCCTCGTGGCCTTACGTCCTGACGCGGAGACAGACGGTAACAGATGAGTGAGTATGGTATGTGTCCAGTGCGTACCAGTGCTGGGGAGAAAAATAACATGGGAAAGAAGAGGGAGGGGGGCAGGGGCTGCTGTTTTAACTAGGATGATAGGATGGTCACTGAGAGGACATCTGGGCAGAAACCGAAGGGACTGGGGGAGTGGACCACGCAGTATCTTAGGAGAGTGTCTGGCAGGGGGACGTGTAGGTGCAAAGGCCCTGTGGCCACAGTGGGCTGAGTGTGGAGGCCAGTGGGGCTGGTGTGTAGTGGGTGTGGGACATGGCTCAGAAAGCGTGGGTCATTTAGGTCCTCGAGGCCATGGTAAGGCTTTGGCCTCCTCCTTGGAGTGGGTGGGAGGCCCCGGGAGGGTTTTAGTGGGGGCGAGGCTCGAGTGAACTTTAGGTTAGCAAACCCTCTGGATGGTCTGTGGCTGCCCTCCCGAGAGCAGGTTGCAGGTGGCCCGCGAGCAGTGCCGTGGGCTGGGATCCGGGTGGTGCAGTGGGAAGTTGCATTCTGAGTGTGTTCAGGAGGCAGAGATTGCGGGGCCTGTGGATGGACTGGACGTGGGGGGAAAGAGAGTGATTCAGGGTAGCTCCCACGACTGCCCCCTGGCTGATCTGTGGGGATGCTGAGGACGTTAACAGCCTCAGGACCAGCCAAGGGGACAGGTCACAGCGGGGTGGGGTTAGGGGTCCCGGTGCCTGTTGAGTAACTACGAGAGGATTCGAGAGGTTTGGGACTCGGCACACGGCCCTCTGCGAAGATCCGTTATGCTCTGGGCTCGTCTCCAGATAGATGCTTCTTGTAAGAAGCAACTGGCTTCCAAGTCAAATCAGGGTTGACCATTCTTTTTTTTTTTTTTTTTTTTTTTTTTTGCCGTACGCGGGCCTCTCACTGTTGTGGCCTCTCCCGTTGCGGAGCACAGGCTCTGGACGCGCAGGCTCAGCGGCCATGGCTCACAGGCCCAGCCGCTCCGCGGCATGTGGGATCTTCCCGGACTGGGGCATGAACCCGTGTCCCCTGCATCGGCAGGCGGACTCTCAACCACTGCGCCGCCAGGGAAGCCCAGGGTTGACCATTCTTGCTGCACATAAGGGATCCGTCAAGTTTCCGTGTGGTGCTGGGCGCAGATAGTTTCCAAGCTGGGAGGGAAGCGACTGGTAGGTTTCCCACAGGGCCAGTGTTTCCATGTCAGTAGTACCAAAGTAGCAATTAAATTTCTCTCCCATCCTCAGTTTCCTTAAAGTGTGAAGGCCCCCCATTGTGGGGAGAAAAGGCCTTCCCCACTCCAGGAAGGCTTCCTGAACAAACTCAGGCCGGCCACCAGCTGACCAAGTTAGCCTCCTAACGGGGTGACCAGCTCACCGGGGATCACCCACGATTTCCCTGTTTGAGCCTCGACAGTCCCAAGACCCAGCCCCTTCCTCATCCCAGGCAAACTGGGACAGTGGGTCAGCCTCCCCACCTCCAGCCAACCCTCACACCTTGGGCTTGATGACCCCTAGACGGCCTCATGTTAGAGAAAGAGGTTTGAAAACCTCAACCACGTTTGAACAACAAATAGAATCCAAGCTAATTCTGTGGCCCTGGGTTACGGCTTGAAAGTATGGAAAATACGTTTCAAAGCAATTCTGCCAACAGCCGCATCAGGAAATCAGAGCAAGAATTTTATCATCAACTTGCTGTAATACCAGCACAGAAGTCTGAATCTGCAAATTGCCTGGTTTCAGTGTGAAAAGCCTAAAAGTCAAATGTCATCCCCTTTTCATGAAAATGAGTCAGTCAGCATCCACTTTACCATGAATCATGTTTGCTGTTATTGCATCATTTCCCAGATATAAGTGGGGAAAAGAAAACAGAAAGCAGTTCCAGCTGAAATCATGTTTGGTGCAAATCCCAGATGATATAAAAGCTTTTTGTATACAGTCATTTGAATGCAGTGAAAGGTCATTATGGTCACTACTGCTTTAGAGGAAATTGGTTTCTTAACCATATAAAACTCTTACAAATTCATTGTGGATGCCTCCTAATAAGGAATACGTGGCATGACACTAAACTGGTCATCCGCTCTCCAGGAGAACCAGCTGTGCCCAGCAAGGGGACAAGCCTGTGTGTCTCCGTGGCCATGTTCCTTTCTCTGGCTTCTGTTAGAAATAACCAGATGACTGGTGAAAACCTTTTAAAAATCAGGGAGTGTGTAACGGGCTGAAGAAAAAAAGAGAAATTTAGCCTCTTCACTTCTCAGGAAAACACAGATGGAGATCACCGTGGAAGGCTCCATTTTACCCTTCTTTGCTGGCAGAAACGAAGTCTGACGTTATCAAGTGTCGGGGAGAATGCTGGTCAGAAGGATCTCTGATATATTGCTGGTGGGCGTGGGAAACAGTTTGGAATTGTCTTGTAAAGTTGAAATCTGCACACCCTGTAACCAGGTGTCATTCCTGGGTGTGTCACAGAGAGACTTCTGGGCTGCTGGCGTACACTCTAAGACTCTATTAGGAATGCCTTTAAACAACCTGAAAGCACATGGACAAGAGAAGAATGAATTCACTCTTGGTATAGTCCCATAACAGTATATTCTATGGCCGTCTGAATGAGCTACACTCTGAAGACAGCTACACTCAGTATTGTCCATGACAATTTAAAAAATCTCAAAACATTAGATACAGTCAGATACTTTTTTTTTTTTTTTTTTTTTTGCGGTACGCGGGCCTCTCACCGTTGTGGCCTCCCCCGTTGTGGAGCACAGGCTCCGGATGCGCAGGCTCAGCGGCCATGGCTCACGGGCCCAGCCGCTCCACGGCACGTGGGATCCTCCCGGACCAGGGCACGAACCCGTGTCCCCTGCATCGGCAGGCGGACTCTCAACAACTGCGCCACCAGGGAAGCCCCAGTCAGATACTTTTAAAAAAATAAAATTAAAACAACAAAAACTAAACAATATGCTTTTGAGGAATACCTATATAATAAAATGATATTTCTTTTATGAGATTCAAGAGAATGGTTACTTCTCTCTCGTACAGACAGATGTCATCAGAGCCGGTAATTCAGCTGTCGATTGGCTGATAGATTCCTGGTTGTCTGTTATATCATTAAAATGAACCAACATACAGAAGAGGGCCATTCAGGGGTCAATGATGGGAGCATGAGATGGACCAAGGGTTAAGATTAACCCAGTTCTCTATACCCAAATCACCAAAGCATGAAGAAGAATTTTCCTTCCTACTTGTTAAAAATATCAGCAGCTCCCAAAGCTCTAAGTTTTCATGGTTTATAAAATAGCTGTAAGGCAGTTAAATTGCCGTTTGTGCCCACAGGAGGGATTGTTTGCTAAGTGAGTGGACGTGTAGCAAGAAGAAGACGGTCAATCCAGGACTGAATGTCACATGGCATGTAAATAGAACATAAAGTCGTATTTTAAAATTTTAAATTCTTGTTTCTACTATTACCAATTATATTTAAGTTTTAACAGAGAAATGAAATGATTTGGAGAGTCCATTTCAAATAGTAGATACTTTAAATTATTAGGTCCTTAGAGGGAGGGACCCAGATTAGAGACAGGACAGTAAATGCGGTGGGTGGTCCTGCCCGGGGTCCTGGGCGTGATGGTGCCGATTGGCAGAATTCATTTGGAGCCTGTATCGTATCTGAGTTAATTTCCTGCTTTTGATGGATGTCCTGTGGTTATGCGTGTAGGCGAGCATCTTTGCTTTTAGGTAAGTATTAAGGAGGAATGGGGCACATTTTATCCTTGTGGTTCCAAAAAAATAATATGTATGAATATTTAATAATTAAAAATACTATGTGTGGTATTTTGTATACGTAAGATATGCATATATTTATTTAAGTAGTGATAACACAGACTGATAAAGTAAATACGGCAAAATGTTAACAACTGGTGAATCTGGGTGGAGGATACATGGAAGTTCTTTGTGCTACTTGAAATTCTTCTGTAAGTTTAAAATTATGTCAAAATGAGAAGGTAAAACAGAAGTGAGAGATGTGTGGTCACCTCTCCAGCCTCATCGCCTTCCCCTGCCCCTGGTTCCTCTTGGCACTTCCCGTCACTCTCCTTGGCTGTCCTCACCCCACTGTGTCCAAGGGTACAGACAAGGGCACTTAAAAAAATTTTTTTTGGCTGTGCTGCGCAGCTCCCCCCAGGGATTGAACCCGCTCCCCCGGCAGTGGATGCGTGGAGTCTTAACCACTGGACTGCCAGGGAAGTCCCAGCAAGGGCACTTCTTATACAAAGGATTCATCGACTGTATAACCCAGCAGTTCCACTCCTAGGAATATGCCCAGAGAAATGAAAAAAACACATCTATGCAAAAAGATATGCGTGCATTTTCATAGCAGCATTACTCATAATCCCCCAAAAGGAGAAGCCACCCAATGTCAGTGGACTGATAAATATTTTAAAATGTGGTATATCCATACAATGAAATACTATTCAGCACCAAAAAGGAATGAAATATGCCACAACCTAGACAACCTTGAAACACACTCTTAAGTGAAAAAGCTATTTCCAAAAGATTGTATGATTTCATGGATACTTACTGTCCAGAAAAGGCAAATCTATAGAGACAGTAAGTAGATTTGAGTTTGCCTAGAAGTTAGAGGGGGAGGAAGATGGGGACTGACACAGCTGAAGAGTTCTTCAGGTGGCGGGGGGATGGAAAGGTTCTAGATTTGTGATGTTTGCACAAGTCTGTGAATATAGTAAGAAACAGTGAATTGCGTGGTTTTAAATGGGTGAATTAGATCTCAAGAAAGCTGTTCCAAGAAACAAACAAAAAGAATTCACTGTCTTCACAGCAGCTGGTTTCTCAGCCTTTGAGAAGCAAGTTTTGGCTCCACTTTCTGGATGAGCAGGAAGAGAAAGATTTCATAGACCTTGTCAAGGTGACGGATGACCAGGAGGAATGGCTGAGGCTGGTCCTGGGTTCCAGGCTCCGTCTGGACTTCTGCCTGCCCATCACTTCCTTGTCCTTCTTCCATGAGGGCCGGCTTCGGGGCAGGGGGGCTTCGGGGCAGGGGTGACGTGGACCTTGACCTGGGAGCTGCCTCAGGAGACCTCTGGGAGTATGGGAGCGTGCTGGGCAGGCGGGAGGGACCTGGGTTCCAGTCCTGTGATGTTTCTACCTGTCGAGGGACCTCTGATGGTCGCTTCATCTCTCTGGACCTTCATTCTCTCCTCTATAAAATGGAGGAGTTAACGGGGTCATCTCTTCCAGCAAGTTCCTTCTGCAAATCTAGTGGTCTTCTTTCATCTCTCATGCTGTTAGGATTAACAGCATTAGACATGCATTTGATTTTTAGCCCCCAAAGGGCTATAGTAATGATTCTTTTTTTTTTTTTTTTTTTTTTTTTTTTTGCAGTACGCGGGCCTCTCACTGTTGCGGCCTCTCCCGTTGCGGAGCACAGGCTCTGGTCACACAGGCCCAGCAGCCATGGCTCACGGGCCCAGCCGCTCCGCGGCATGTGGGATCTTCCTGGACCAGGGCACGAACCCGTGTCCCCTGCATCGGCAGGCGGACTCTCAACCACTGCGCCACCAGGGAAGCCCGTAATGATTCTTATGTTTGATTTGTAATATATGTATTTAGTTATCTTGATGGGTATCAGGAAGGTCTTCAGAACATTAGCTTTAATTAATTGCTCCTCTTCACGCCCTCTACAAAGTTTGTGGCAGACTGAGTTCTGGGAAGAGCATGTGTAGAGGCAACTTGAACAGATCACGACAGGCTAAGTCTCTCCTGCTCTGAAGTGTCATCTCTCTGTCCTAACCTGGGGCCCATACACCTTACGTCTTTAGTGATTTCTAAACAGTGGTTCACACCAAGATTTAAGTCAGCCTTTTTTGTTATTGGTTTGCATTTTACGTTTTTTTAAGCTGACATGTAGTATACATGCACTAAGTGTACAGATCTCAGTCAGTTTCTACACATGTACACATCCATGTGACCAGCACTGGGATCAAAGCTAGAGAACATTTCCAGTCCCCAAAGGCTCCTTGGGGCCCTTGCCATTCAAAACTCTTCCCAGCAGGAACCCCCATTCTGACTTCTCCCATTGGAAATCTTGTTTGTTCTTGAACTTTACCTAGATGATATTATGCATTATGTATCTTTTTTGTTTCTTCTGAATATTTTTTATATCGAATTATAGTTCATTTACAATATTATATAAGTTTCAGGTGTATAATGTAGAGATTCACAATGTTTAAAGGTTATACTCCATTTATAGTTCTTATAAAATATTGGCTACATTCCCTGTGCTGTACAATACATCCTTGTAGTTTATCTTATACATAGTGGTTTGTGTCTCTCAATCTCCTACCCCTATATCTTGCTCCTCCCCCTTCCCCCTCCCCACGGGTAACCACTAGTTTGCTCTCTGTATCTGTGAGTTTGTTTCTGTTTTGTTATATTCACTAGTTTTATTTATTTATTTAAAATTTTATTTTATTTATTTTTGGCTATGTTGGGTCTTTGTTGCTGCGCTCAGGCTTTCTCTAGTTGCGGTGAGTGCGGGCCACCCTTCATGGTGGTGGACGGGCTTCTCATTGCGGTGGCCTCTCTTGTTGCGGAGCACAGGCTCCAGGCGCGTGGGCTTCAGCAGTTGTGGCTCGCGGGCTCTAGAGCGCAGGCTCAGCAGTTGTGGCACACGGGCTTAGCCGCTCCGCGGCATGTGGGATCCTTCCAGACCAGGGCTCGAACCCGTGTCCCCTGCATTGGCAGGCGGATTCTTAACCACTGCACCACCAGGGAAGCCCACTAGTTTGTTTTATTGTTTAGATTCCACATATAAGTGATATCATACAGTATTTGTCTTTCTCCATCTGATTTATTTCACTGAGCATAATGCCCTCCAAGTCCATCCATGTTGCTGCAAATGGCAAAATTTCATTCTCTTTTTAACATTACGTATATTTTGAAGATGGCTTCTTTCCATCAACATTCTGACCATGAGATTTTCTCATGTGGTTGTTTGTAGAAGGCTTAGTTCATCCTTGTTGCTATGGAGTGTTCCGTTGTGTCCTTTCTGTTGTTTGTGGACCTTTGGGTTGTTTTTGGTTTGGGGTTATTATGCCCTGAGCTCCGATGAACATTTTATTTGTACCTGCCTTTTGGTGGTGAAAACACTCATTTCTGTGGACTTGCCAGCTGATGGTGAAGATGGAGGTTTAGTTCCTCTAGCACCTGTCTGTAGATGAAGTTCTCTCTCCTTTGTGGATTAGAGATTGTGTTTTCTACTTGATGTTGGAGAAGGATGCTGTCTTCTTTGGGAAAAGTTTACCTTCCGGAGATTTTTCCCCCTCATATCTTCCTTACTCTGCCTTCTGTCCCAGAAACACAAAGTTTTGCAATTCTTTACATTTCTTGCAATTTCATTGCATGCTTTTCCTTGTGCACACCCCTCACTTTCCCAGCTCTGCTTTTTCTCATCAGCTCCCTCCTTGGATGCATCTGTACCCTACCCTTCAAGGCCCAACTCAAAACACAGGTTGCCTTAAAGTCTTTTTAAAATTTGTCTAGTGTTTTATTTTATTTTATTTTTTTGCGGTACGTGGGCCTCTCACTGTTGTGGCCTCTCCCGTTGCGGAGCACAGCTCCGGATGCGCAGGCTCAGCGGCCATGGCTCACGGGCCCAGCCGCTCCGCGGCATGTGGGATCTTCCCGGACTGGGGCACGAACCTGTGTCCCCTGCATCGGCAGGCGGACTGTTAACCACTGCGCCACCAGGGAAGCCCTAGTGTTTTATTTTTAAAATGTTTATAGGTGTTGAATTCGCTATTATAGTAGGAGCAATTCTTTGCAAAAAAGATCCAGCATTTTCTTCTTTTATTTTTAAATTGAATTAATTAATTTTTTTAAATTTAGCCTTACAGTCTTCAAGCTGGAGGTAGTCGTGGTTCCTGTGCTGTAATGTGTGTTCATTCCGTTTCCCCAGCTAGACTGTAAGCTCCCAGGTAGTGTCCTGTTGTCCAGCCTCGGGCCTGGTAGATGGCTGATAAACATATATTGAATTAACTAATGAATTAATAGGAACATTAATACTTCAGTGCACAGAAGAGGCCTCAAAAAATGTCATTCTCTGACTTGAGGGTCTTTTTTGCTTCTTGATTAAATCAGAATCTTATCCCAGTCCCTGACGAGGATCACACAGAAGGTGTGCTTCCCACGAAGGAACAGAAGCCTGGAAAGCTGACACCTTTTCCAGAGTCTCTGGGGTTTGCAGCTGCCTGGCTCGGGAGCACCCAGCCTCTAGGCCTTCATGTGTTGTTGACCCTGCAGAATAGCTCTGATGACTCCTTCTGGGGCATTTCCTCGAGTTTTATTCTGCATCGCACCTCTCCTTCATTGCTCCCCCTTCTAACCAAACACCTCTTTTTCAGAGAGAGACGGGTTAGACGCTGTTCTCTCCAAGATGCCTAGGTAGGATCCTAAGTTATTCCAGCCGGGATACCCGCCATCACAACCATGCAGGGTGTCTGGGGGGACGTTAAGAACGAATCAGAACCCCTGAGAGGACCCCCCTGGAACACAAGGTAATAGAGTTCAGGCGGTCCTGGGTCTCCTCCTGAAGGTTTGAGAACCACTGCAGTGTGTGTGAGATGAATGGACGGGACAGGCCTGGCTGGCCTCCCGTAACAAAGGAGACACGAAATGCTTAAGTGACAGCAGAAATGTGTCCCAGCACAAGTGGCCAAAGGGAGGCCCAGGTTTCAAGAGACCTTTTCTGTGACCCCCTGTGCTTCCTAATTATCACTGTCCACGTTGTTCTTTGATCTGCAGCAGAAATGGCAACATCTGCCCTCCTCAAAGTCTGTTATAAAGTGGCCGCCCACTGAGCGTGTGCACCTCCCTAAAGGGGACAACTGCCCTGCTCAGGAGGCGGGGGGCCTGGGAGCAGATGGGAAATCTTTTCCTGCACCGAATGTTGGATAAAACACTTGGGACTCATTTGCCCCAGACGTGTCCCTTTAATTGCATATGTATTTTATTTGTGTGTCTACACAAACATAACACTTTTAACTTACACTTGATGACTCAGGAATAGTTTTCGGCTGCATGAGCATTAATTGCGTGTGTCAGGAAAGTAATAAAAGTGTGTGACGGCAACGAGGGACACTCCTTGCCTGGAGGGTTTTCCATTTCTGTCTCTCTTTTTACTTTAAAAAATGTCAAGCATTTAGCAAAGTTGCAGGCATGGCACAGGGAACAACCTGTGCCACCTGGATTCCCCGGCTGTTGCATTTTACTGTGTTATTGTCTCAACCTGTTTTGCTGTTGAACCATTTGAGACTTTGTGGCAGACATAATGACACGTCATCCCTAAATAATTCAGCGTGTTCCTCCCCAGATCAAGAATGTTCTCTCTCCCTCTTTTTTCTTTTATAAATTTCTTTTTCTTTATTTTTGGCTGCATTGGGTCTTCGTTGCGATGCGCGGGCTTCTCACTGCGGTGGCTTCTCTTGTTGCGGAGCTCAGTCTCTAGGCGCACGGGCTTCAGTAGTTGTGGCTCGCGGGCTCTAGAGCACAAGCTCAGTAGTTGTGGCACATGGGCTTAGTTGCTCCGTGGCACGTGGGATCTTCCCGGGCCAGGGATCGAACCTGTGTCCCCTGCATTGGCAGGTGGATTCTGTTTTTTTCTTTTTAACATCTTTATTGGAGTATAATTGCTTTACAGTGGTGTGTTAGTTTCTGCTGTATAACAAAGTGAATCAGCTATATGCACACACATATCCCCATATCCCCTCCCTCTTGCGTCTCCCTCCCACCCCTCTAGGTGGTCACAAAGCACTGAGCTGATCTCCCTGTGCTATGCAGCTACTTCCCACTAGCTATCTATTTTACATTTGGTAGTAAATATATGTCAGTGCTACTCTCTCACTTCATCCCAGTTTACCCTTCCCCCTCCCCGTGTCCTCAAGTCCATTTTCTATGTCTGTGTCTTTATTCCTGTCCTGCCCCTAGGTTCATTAAAACCATTTTTTATCTTAGATTCCATATATATGTGTTAGCATACAGTATTTGTTTTTCTCTTTCTGACTTGGTTCACTCTGTATGACAGACTCTGGGTCCATCCACCTCACTACAAATAAATCAATTTTTCTTTTTTATGGCTGAGTAATATTCCATTGTATATATGTGCCACATCTTTATCCATTCATCTGTCAATGGACACTTAGGTTGCTTCCATGTCCTGGCTATGGCAGGTGGATTCTTAACCACTGTGCCACCAGGAAGATCCAAGAATGTTCTCTTAATTTGTCCATATGGATTTGGGGATTTTAAAAATTATGATCGCATGTGTTAGAATCCATTCCCGACGTGATGCATTTTGATGCTCAAATCGTCCCAGATTTGGCTGAGACCCTTTCAACATGGCTGCCATGTCTCTTTGACACATTCCCTTTGCTTTCTGAGCTCTTCCTTACTTTCTGGCACAATCAGGGGCTGCAGGCTCGCCTCTACAGCCTGTCTCAGCCTTGGGATCAGCCATTTCTCCAAGGAGCCCTGGTTACTTTCACCAGAGGATGGGAGTTAGAAGCCAGATCTGGGCTCTGGTTTGCTTCCTGCACCTGGGCTACCACTGTTTCTAGGGCCTTTTCACTGGGCAGAGCTAGGAAACAGATGCTTTAAAATATCATAAATTCATACTGCTCTCTTGCATTCCGGTCCAATACCAGACAGTTCTTCCTCTCCTTCCCCACCAATTCCATATTTACTTTTTATATTTTCCCCAGGAATCTTTTTTTTTTAATCTTTTTTTAAAAATAAATTTATTTATTTTTGGCTGCATTGGGTCTTCAGGCAAGCAGGGGTTCCTCTTCGTTGAGGTGCCCACAGATTTCTCATTGCTGTGGCTTCTCTTGCTGCGGAGCACAGGCTCTTGAGCAAAGGCTCAGTAGTTGTGGCATGTGGGCTTAGTTGTTCCGAGGTAAGTGGGATCTTTTCTGACCAGGGTTTGAACCCATATCCCTTGCATTGGCAGGCGAATTCTTAACCACCACGCCACCAGGGATGCCCTTTTTTAGAAATCTTGAATCTCCTTTACTCCTGGTGTTATTCATTTGGTAAACAAAATTCCTCATGTTGAATGCCTGATTCCCCACAAGCAATGGCAGCGAATGGATCATAAATTCAGTGCACAGGTGGGGGCTGACACTGAGTCTTCTGGGGCCTTAAAAAATATCTGCACAGGCAGGGGGTTCTGGAGGAAACACAACCAGGAATTCTTCATGTTATTTCTGTACCTGCCCGTCATTTCACAATGCGTGTATGTTACTTTAAAAATAAGACACAGGAATTTCTAAGGGAAGAGTTCGGGGGATGGGGTGTAGAACCCCCTCACCGGCTATCCGCACCGCCCCCCCGCCTCGCCTCCTGGCACTCCTCTGGGCAGCAGGGCTGATCCTCACCCACCCTGATGGGAGCAGATAAGCAACAGGCAGCTCGGACCATCAGGCATTTAAAAAGGAGAAAGGAAAAGAAAAATACTGAGGAAAACCAACACTAGAAGAGAGAAGCCACAAGCTTAACAGATACAAGTATTAACAGACAAGACACAGAGTTCTTAGAGAACACAGAGGCAGACTGTGGGACTGATGATTAACATCTTCAGAACGATTAAAGCGGAGTCACATTGTGAAGAGGCAGCAGCTACAGCCTTGCTTCTCGAGGTGTGGTCCCCCTCGCTGTGACCTGGGAGCTTGTTAGAAATCCAGAATCTCAGGCCTCACCCCAGAATGACAACAGGACCTGTAGTTTCCCAAGACCCACGGGTGATCTGTATGCCTATTGATGTCTGCAGCGCTGAGCTGGAGGGCCTGGCAGTTTGAGATTTTGATGATTGGATGGAAAAAGTGATTGGTGGACTGGAAAGCAGAAGGAGATCCAGCTGAAGTGAACATTAGTGAGTCAGAAGCCCCAGGTGAGGTGGTCTCGTTTAGTACCGCATCTGAGCTTTCACTGGCAAAACCAGACATTAGAGGAAAACAAGGAACAATATTTTTTCTTGGAATCCTATATTTAGTATATAACGTACCAGTGAAATGAGAGCAAAATAAAGACGCATTTAGGATGGCAAAGATTCAGACAAGTTACTAGGCTCGTGCCCTCTGGCAGAGGGTCTGGGGAGTGAGGGAGACTGAAGGATGATGAAGGTAGCTGAAAGAATGTAATGTTAGCAGATGCAAGAAACAGTGGTGAGTAACGAAATAGAAAACCTAGATTAGGTTTCAGTAACTCTCGATGAGTAATTTTAAAATATGTATAACTAAAATCCTAGATAATCTCAAAATGGAAGGTTGCAGAGGGAAGAGAGAGGAGGGCAAAAAAAAAAAAAAGCCCTATATGGATCGGATGCCAACATTCCATCCTACATATTGCAGGGGAGGAAAGAAATTTTCCCTCCACCCTTCTGGGTCGTTGGCTGAGGACTCCCCCTCCAACAAAAAAAAGATTAATAGGAAAAAATTTTTTTTTATTAAAAATTTTTTTTTTTTTTTAATTTGCGGTACGCGGGCCTTTCACTGTTGTGGCCTCTCCCGTTGCGGAGCACAGGCTCCGGACGCGCAGGCTCAGCGGCCATGGCTCACGGGCCCAGCCGCTCCGCGGCATGTGGGATCTTCGCGGACCGGGGCCCGAACCACTGTCCTCTGCATCGGCAGGCGGACTCTCAACCACTGCGCCACCAGGGAAGCCCGGAAAAAAAATTTTTTAATGATGGACGTACGTGTACCCACAAAGATATGAGATTCAAAAGGCTGCCAGGCAGTTGAGGCTTATATACCCTCCTGAGCTAAGGCCAGGGATGGGGGCCTGGGGGCTTCTCAGGGGAGGAAGGCAGTTCGCTGGAAGGCGGGGTGGGGTGGGGGGTGGAAAGGTGTGGTCCACAGCCCCCCGCCCTGCAGACAGGTGTCTCAGGTGAAGAGGTGCTCCTTCCCAGAAACAGTCCCCCCCTTCTAATGTAAATTCCCCTTGTAAAAGGGTAACTTCTCCTGTGTCTGCGGTTTCTCAAAAATAACCAGCTCAAAATAACCCTTAAGCCAAGAAGCATATTTTGAGGTGGCAGATTCTGCCGCCCTTGATACACCTCCTGGAGCCAGGCTGTGGGGATGGAGGTGGGCAGGTACCGTGGGATAAGGCGGGGCAGGCACAGGGCAGGGCTCTGCGGCGTCTCCCGGGCGGGAGGCCAGGCAGGAGCTTGCAGGTGGAGCCCCGCTCTAGCCGCCGCCTCGCCCTCCTGGGGCTGATGGCCTGCGCGCAGGTCAGCTGAGCCCGGCTGCCCCTGGAGAGGTCACTCCCGGACACGAGGCAGCGGCGGGGCGGGGCCTGGCGGGCGGGGCAGGACCGTGTGTGCGGTCGGGCGCGCGGATTGGCTGCTGGCGCGGCGCACGGGCCGGTCAGCGCGCGCCCCGCCCCGCCCCACGCCGCGTTCACGTGGCGCCACCCCAGCCTGCCCCGCGGCGCGGGTCCTGCACGTGGGCGCGGCGTGCACCCCGCGCTGCCGCGCGCGGTCCCTTCCCGGCGGCTTGGTTTCATTATCCGGCCAGGGGTTTCTTCCGAGAAGGCCTGAGAGTGGCTGAGCTTTGTTAAAGCGCCAGAGGAACTAGGTCGGCAGGTGGCTTGCCGAACCGGGGCGGGGCCAGGCGGGGGCGGGGTGCGCGCCGCAGAAGAGGAAGGGGGTCCGGGGAGGCATTAAAAAGAGCCCTGGACGCGGGAGATTGCGTAAGCGCGTGCAGTGTTTTTATTTTCGGGAAGTAAACAGTGCAAGTGCCCCGCGCTGCTGGCAGAAAGACGTACCAAACCCGCTGATCGTGGACGCGATGTTCTGTGTGACATCGTGTAAACAGCCCGCACAGCCACCCTGAGAGGACGCCTCCCGAGGGTCGGGGGCGTCAGTGAACCCCAGAAACCGCAGCCACCCCTGCATGCAAGCTCTCCCAACCCTCTCCCCTACCCCCGGGTTGAGGCCCGGGCCTGACCCCGAGCTGAGCAATTCTTCTCAGCCCGCATCCCAGCCCTCCCCCTCCCCCAGAGCCTAGAATGAGTTGGGACCGTGGCTATGTACGACTCTTCTCTCTGAAGTTAACTTTCGCAGAGTGACTCAGCTAGTGGAGGATCAGGAAACCAAGTCATATGAGGAGTGGCTGAAGAACTGTGGTGTTTAGCCCAGACAGGCCTCGGGGGCACACGAGCCCAGCTGCAAATATATGAAGGACTCTCGGACTGCTCTGGTTCCCGTGCTGCCTGAGCGGACAGAGCAGAGATGTTTACAGGAGGTGAATTTCAGGTCAATTACGAGACGGGGCAGGGAAGAAAGTTGATGGCATTTTCTCCAGGAACCTGGTACAGCTAGGTGTTTACATGTATCAGTAGGAAAATGGTGAAGCTTAGATTCAAACTCTGATCTGCCGGATTCCAAAGCCCTTGCCTTTTCAGTTTTCATGATGTATCTGTTTTAATGGGATGGGTTACTTTGGGGGTAATGACAGTGACAAAGGGTTTCTGCACTGATGGAGTGCATTGGACTGGAGGATAGTGGTGTCACTGATTCTCTAGCTCCGATGAAGAGGGAGGTTGTCCTGGGCCAGACAGGGTGCCACGGCTACCTGAGAAGGAGGAGACCCCCTATCTCACCAGCAAGTCAGGTTTTCCAGCCACGCACATCTCTGATCCATTGTCCTTGCAAGTGCTCTCACACTTGTTAAAGCAATCTTGACTCTGAGTTTAACAGATGTGATTGCAGTATCCATCGGGCATCAGTCTTGGTCACAGCCTCCCAGCCCTCTTTTTGCATCTGATCATCTGCCCCTTGCCTAGACCTGGCTAAAGGTGGGACCAATGCAGTAAGAGCTGAGGACTGGGGGAACAAATAACTCTGACCTGAGTACATGTCAGCCCTCCAGGCAGCATGAGACACAGCGCCCTGAAAAGTCAGGAGGGGAGCGCCCGGGCTGGTTGGAGTCTCTCTGTGGCCCTCAGTGCCTCATAGTTCAGACTTTAAGCCTCTAGGGAAGATGCATAGAGGAGGTGGCCCTCCCTGAGGTCTTGGGTTCATTTTATGAATTAATAGCTTCATACTTTCTGAAAAGACAAGAGTACTTTAGGAGTCAGTTTTTGTCTCCACTATATGTATTAAATTGTTCAGTGTATCCCATATTAGCATCCCTGGGAGGAAGGTAGGGGTATGAAATGCGTGTAAAGAATCTGGTTTTTCTTGGATCTCTAGTGGACCTGGTTACAATTTCTTTTTTTTTTTAACATCTTTATTGGAGTATAATTGCTTTACAATGGTGTGTTAGTTTCTGCTTTATAACAAAGTGAATCAGTTATACATATACATATGTTCCCATATCTCTTCCCTCTTGCGTCTCCCTCCCTCCCACCCTCCCTATCCCACCCCTCTAGGTGGTCACAAACCACGGAGCTGATCTCCCTGTGCTATGCGACTGCTTCCCACTAGCTATCTATTTTACGTTTGGTAGTGTATATATGTCCATGCCACTCTCTCACTTCCTGGTTACAATTTCTTATTAAAAAAACCCAGTGAGAAAATACCTAGCTGAGCCCTCTTCCCCCAGAGGAACTTGCCTGAGGCTACTTCTGCCCTGGACACAGTTTTTAGAGCTCTGGAGGCTATTTCTGAAGGTCCACTTTCCTTCCTTTTAGTAAATCTCCTGATTTTTCATCCTTAACCTCCTGGGTCCTCCTCTCTCCTCTGCCTCCAGGGTATCAAGGCGTTGGTCGTCGACCAGGCAGCCCAGCCCAGCCCTAATCAACAGGGTAGAGCCGGGAAGTGTTTCTGTCTGCCTGCCTCCTTCTCCTCCGTTTCTCCCCCAGATTGCATTTTAACTGATAAACACCCTAGGGTTAGGGTAGGGGCCAAGGTTAAGTCACAGTGCTCTTCTTTCCCTAGCCTCCCCCCCCACCATGTTTGCATCCTAAAGGGCAGCTCAGGGGGTTGGCTGTGGAGGTGGAGGTGATGAGTGCTTTGGAAGCTAGCTGTGAGACACCCCACTTCTGTTCCTGCTTACTGAGCCAGAGTCCTGCTCCCTGCCCGGTGGTCTTTGTATTCACTTATAATTCATTCAATAAGGGATTCGGTCAATAAGATCAAACCCCCCAGGCTTTGTGCTGGAGGCTGGGAGTGCAAGCGAGAGAGGTGGGATATTGCTGCGAGTTCTGGAATCACGCTTCCTGGGCTCACACACCAGCTGCGTGACCTTGGGGAAGTTCCTTCCTGTCTCTGTGCCTCAGTTTCCTCCCCCGTCAGCCGAGTGGGGTGGTCCTGAGGATGAAGCAGGAAGTACTCCAGTCTGGGCCTGGCACGTGCTCGGTGCTCCACAGCCGGTGCCCTCAGTCCAGCGATGACAGCTCTGCGGTTGCTGCTGCCACCCGCTTCTGAGTGAGCTTCAGTGGGTTGGACGACAGGGGGCGGGGGCGAGCGGTCAGCACTGCAGCTGCCACCGCCTGGAGGGCTCACTGCCCTTCCAGGCCCGATTGACCCTGACACCCAGGACTGCAGGTGGTCCGCGGTGCCGACTGTCTAGGAAACTTGCTAGGGATCCGTGTGCCCGGGACCGCACCTCCCAAAGTGGTCCTCAGCGGAACGCCCCCCTGCCCGCCTCCCCAGATTCTCCAGCAGGGACCCCCTCGTGCTTTCCCGGGTGCAGCTGATGGGGTGGTCCCTCTGCCTGGGGGCGAAAAGTTTCTCCAGTTTTCCTCACTCGCACACCTGTGGGGTTGTAATGGGGTCTCTGGTGGCTACAGGCAGAGCTGGATCTTAACTTCAGTGGAGATAGGAGTCAAGGGGGCTCAAAACCGGGCCACAATCATTGCAGTTGCTGGGAACCGGGAGGAGACGGCCATCCTCAGTAGATACAGAGCAGATCTGTGTTCCCGCTGGGTTTTTGATTTTGATCTTGGGCCTTTGTTCCTCAGGCCTCCAGCGGGCAGGGTGCGTGTGTGTGTTGTGTGTGTGTATACTTGCCCTGTTGACTGGTGGGTGTGGGGGAGGAACTGGGAGAAAGGGGTAGTTTTCTGAGGTCCAGGGAGAGGCTCACAAGTGTGAAGAATCTTTAAAAATCCTTCTAAAAAATGCAGCATCCTTAAATGCATATGCAATGGGGCAAAATCCCAGCCTCTGGGCTTGCTACAAAATTCGCAACAAGGATCAGAGACCCTAGGGAGGACTGGCCCCGGCCTGACTCCCAATTTTATGTTTTTATGAAGTTTTAGTTTTGTAGATGTGCATTTCCTTAAACCTTCACCAGCCTCTTTGAGGTTCTGGGTCTGTACACTAGAAGACTGACGTGCTTACTGGTAGTATGTATGGCTTGCTCTCTGGAAAGACTTGACTTTTCCTATTCCCTGTTTGTAGGAACCTTAAATTAGTAACACTTTGGGAATCTTTTTTTTTGCAGCGAATTTCCTGGATGTCTGTTTGTGGTTATTTTAAAGTGGCAGGACTGGGGAGATGTGCCTTGGGGGCCTGCCCGCGGGTTATCTGACAAGGAGACCTTGGTTTTGCTTTCAAGCAGAAGAACCAGGTTTACGATCTCCTGGAGCTCCAGAAATAGATCTTTATTCCAAGATAGTAGGCAGCGTGCCTAGAAGCAATTAAAAAACCTCTGTCGTTTGATCCTCATCTTATCTTGAGAAACTGCTTGGAGTGTTTGGTGATCCAGAAATGAGAAAGAGTGTGGATTGCTTTCACTTCAGAAGAGAAATCTATCTTCCAAGCTCACTCCCACTCTCTTCCACTCCTCACGTATGCTTGCTTTCGTGCCCCTGTAACAAATCTAATACAGAAAGGTGAACGTTTAAACGGAGTGGAAACTTTCAGCCACACATACTCCTGAGGCCATCGGTGGTGCAAATGGGATGGTTAAGAACGAGAGTGGTGGGGGTGATACCGGGGCGTGAGCTCTTGCTGAGAAGCCAGAGGAGAGGACCGCTGCCAGGACCCCAACTGAACCTCCACGCTGAGTATCCCTCCTTTAATCCTGCAGCCGGGAAAGGCAGGGTGTATGCCTGTGTCCTTCCTCGGCCCCCAAAGGATGACTTCAAGTGCAGGAAGAAAATACTGCAACTTTTCTTTCTATTTATTATTAACTCATCCTTTTTAATTTCTAATTTTCAAGCAAGTTTTATAACGTACATAATATATCAGCGCAGTAGCACCTGTATATAATTTACAACTAAAGACGTATCTTATTAGGGGGTAGTGATGTGTGATCAGAGAAGTTGGGAGGCCACTGCTTAGAGAAATGATGACACAGCAGGGAGAGAGCAGTGCTTTGCAAACTTGAATGCACGTGACTCATTGGAGATGTAGTTGAAATGCAAACTTGTGTTCAGTAGGTCTGGGCTGGAGCTCCACCTTCTATAGTTGGAGGGTTGACTCAGAAGGAGTGGAATGTTTCTCTCCTCCCCCGCCCTTTTTTTTTGCCACAGTATCCATTCATTCGGTGTCTTAGTCATAGAGTGTAACCTGGAAGCCAGCAGGGGGTCAGGAACAGATATTCTGGAGCCTCCTCCCCAGAATGTCCCAGCTTTACCCCTGGCACTGCGTGGAAGTCCCTGTGTGGTGAATATCACAGAGGTCCTGGCATCTGTTCCCATCAGGGATGTGTCATTGTCCTGGGTCATATGACGTTGCTTTGCTTGGTCCAGATGGCCCTAACCCTCTGCAGTGCAGAGGGAGAGGAGGGGGAGGGGGGAGGGGGAGGAGGTGAGCGAACAGGTACACCCCGTTAAAGCCGCCCCCCACCGCCCCGCCTTCTGTGCATTCCCCGCACTTCCCTTCCCTTGCCGGCCTTGTCTGGGCACTCTGAGACACAGGTGACACGGTTGGTACCTACCACTTCTAACGTTAACTAACATTGGCAAAGCACATTTCGACACTGCTGCTTAAAAACCACAGCTCCCCGGGCCTAGAATTCCTTTTACCACTTTGTAAATGAGGAAGCTGAGGCCCTGAGTGGGCAGCCGACTCATCTAAGATCGCAGGGCCGGGCAGCCGTGGAGCCGGGCAGGCTCTTCCCGCTGCATGCTCGCTTGTTCTTTACGTTGGAATAAAAACTTGTCTCTATTCTGGGAGCCAGTGAGAGCTAAGAGGCTTGAGTTTTTGAGGACTTCAATCCTCATTCATTCATTCATTCATCAGATAAGTATCTAGGATGTGTCCGGTCTTAAGTGTTCAGAATTCAGGGATGAACAAGGCAGTCCTTGGCCTTAAGGAGGGAGACAGAGGAGCAAAGATGCATCTACCAGCCTGTTGGGTGCCGTGATGGGGTCAGGTCTCTGTGCTGCTGTGGGTTCCCGTTGCCATGGAAGGAGCAGCAGAGAAGGTGAGACCTCAGGGTCTCATCAAGATAAGGCGGGCGCGGGGGGAGGGGAACGGCAGAGGGAATTTCTCCTCAATTCGACTGAAGCAGAAATGATGGTGATTAGTACGTTTGAAACTTAATAACGCTAATTCTAATGATTTATGCTGGTTGTTATGTCTTCTTGCTAAATCAGCCTATTTAACCATTAAGGAAGGTCCCTCTTGAACGCTGCTAATATTGTTTGTTCTGAAATTTACTTTGCTGTTAATACAGCAACTCCCTTTTCTGTTGACTAGTGTTTGCATGCTGTAGTTCCCCCATCCTTTTACTTTTAATGATGCATGTCTTCATACTTAAGCTGGATTTCTTTTCGTGGGGCTTGCTTTTTCTTTTTATCCAGTGTGATGTGTCTTTTAAGTAGTGTTTGACCATTTGCACTTAACGTAGCTGTGAATTGTCCTCAAGCACAAGAACAGAAATGTCCCCTCCGGGAACCAAGGTGGGAAGATTTTCTTCCAGTCTGTTCTGGGCCAGAGTCTGGATTGGGTTCGGCCTGCTGGCTCTAAAGAATATTTCCCCAGGGCTTCCCTGGTGGCGCAGTGGTTGAGAGTCCGCCTGCCGATGCAGGGGACACGGGTTCGTGCCCCCAGTCCGGGAAGATCCCACATGCCGCAGAGCGGCTAGGCCTGTGAGCCATGGCTGCTGAGCCTGCGCGTCCGGAGCCTGCGCGTCTGGAGCCTGTGCTCCGCAACGGGAGAGGCCACAACAGTGAGTCCGTGACCTCGGGTCTGGAGCCCATGGAGCTTGGTCTTCAGGTTTGGGAAAGGAGCTGACTGTGAACAGACAGCACAGGCCCCACTGTCCCCATCCTCACACCCATGTCTCGCCATTTAGAAGCCCCACCTTCCCCCTTCAAACCCCTCTGGCTAGAAAAAGCCCACTTAGGAGGCTCATAAGCCCACTTCCTCCATGAAGCCTTCCTGGGCTGCTGACTGATGTACAAAGGGGTTTGCCTGTGGAAGGCATGCACATTCAACACCAGCCTTGTGGTGGCCCGGAGTGCGATAAACTTCCCCGACACAGCATGAGAAGAGTCTCTTTGAAAAGAGAATTTCTAACGCTTTCCCTGAAGCCTCAAATGTAACAGCCAGGCCTGGTTTGGCACGTCCTGAAGCAGAAGGGGTTGGCCCTGGGCGTGGGAAAGGTGGACATCCACCCCTGTGTCTGCAGCATCCGAATGGAAGGTTGCTCTCCAGGTAAACATCTGGATGCCCTGTTGATGCATCTGGTCACCACTCAGCGTCCTTGTGGTTCAAACACTAAATTCTCAGACCCCTAATGGGACCCAGCAGTCAGTGGGTGGGGAGACACAAGAGGCTTGGTTTCCGACGAGGACCAGGAGCACATGGCAGGTGATGGGTCACCAGGATCTGGGCACTGAGGACCAGAGTGATTTACCAGCCCCCCAAGGCCAGACAGCACCTGGGAAGGAGCAGCAGGACAAGATCCTCCACCTCCAGGAGTGCTGGAGCACGTGTGCCCTGTCTCTCCCCAGGAAAGGCCCCTCCGTGATGAGCCTGTCTTCACCACCTGCTCAGTCACTAAGGCCCGTTATTCAGGCCTCCCCAGACCCCCTCACACACGATCCTCTTCCAACTGGGGACGTCCTCCTCTCTCACCCCTGTGCTCCCCCTTCCCGCACTTGACACTTCAGATTTCCCCTCACAACCCTTCCTCCACGAAGCCTTCCCAGACTGCTCGTGGCAGAATTGAGCGTTCTTCTTCTTCTTTTTTTTTTTTTTTTGTTGTACACAGGCCTCTCACTGCTGTGGCCTTTCCCGTTGCGGAGCACAGGCTCCGGACGCGCAGGCCCAGCGGCCACGGCCCATGGGCCCATCTGCTCCACGGCACGTGGGATCTTCCCAGACCGGGGCACGAACCCGTGTCCCCTGCATCGGCAGGCAGACTCTCAACCACTGCGCCACCAGGGAAGCCCCTGAGCGTTCTTCTTGCTCCTTCCACCAGGCCCTCACGCACTTCTATAACCGTCACTGCTTGTGTTCGTGTCTGTGTCCGCAGTGGCCCATGGAAGGTGGAGGTGAGATTCCGTAGTCTCCGCGTTCCCAGGGCCGAGTGCATCTAAACTGGAGGAAGAGCTTGTCAAGAAGGCTGCGCATGCTGTCGGCGTCTTGTGTGTGTCTAGTCCATCAGCATATACTTTCAGCACCCACGTTCTGGGGGGGCTATGCTGCCCGCTGTGTTGGATGCAGAGAGAACATTCAGGCTCTGAACACACACGCATAACACAGATCCACGCATGTGAAAAGGTGCAGACAGGATGCCAGTGTTTGATGTAGTACAGGAAGTAAAAGCTCACGGGAACAGCAAGGGAGAGATGCTAAGAGACACGGAGGACATGTAGGGATTGGACAGAAAGGAGGAAAGGGATTTCCGGAGGGTTGCTCTGTTGAAAAGCAGAGACAGACGGGGGGGGTGGGGGGTGAAGAGGGTGGGGGAGGGCATGTCTGGGGGAAGAAGCAGATCTCTGGCCCAAGTGGAGGAGGCACAGGGGAGAGAGGCCGCCGAGAGTCCCCTGCAGAGGACCTGCAGTGAAGACTGAGGGGGTTGGAAGTGGTCTTAGGGGAAGTAGGGAGCCAGTGATAGTTCCTGAGCGGGGGGGGGGAAGAACAGAGCTGAAGTACCGTTTTAGGAGATGAGTGTGTGAGCAGTGTGTACGTTGGACTGGAATAGGGAGGCTGGGGGAGGAGATGGGAAGTGACGACCTGTGGTCTCGGGAGGTTCGAGGGCTTACATCTGACCGGAGACAGTAGGAGCGGGCAGCACACAGATCACTTGTATGAGTGACCTTACGTAGAATAGGGTCTGGTGACTAAGTAGCCGTGGGGATTGGAGGGGCAGGTTATGGTCAGAGGAGGGACCAGGGATCACCAGTTGGGCTTGTCTTCTAAGCTCCCTAAGCCTCAGTTTCCTTGTCTGTACACTCAGGGAGCTGGGGCCTGGTGACTCATCCTGGTCTCCTGGCACACGCCTGCTGTTTACATCATTTCACTGACCAGCCCTGTTTACCGGAAGCCCAGCCTTCCCTGATCTCTTCCCGTCTGGCCGCATCACCTACTTTTCCCATTCATCCAGCGTGGGGCTTCTTAGAAGAGTCCCAGCACCCCCAGCACCTGGCCTGGTCTTGGCCCGGCTGTCCAGGCAGGGTGTCCCCAGGTGCAGCTCAGTTTCCATCTAGTGAGGGTGGCCACAGCCCGGGCTGACCTCCTGGGCCCGCTGCCTGGAGCTGCTCGTGGCCCCGGCCAAGGAGGCTGAGATGGAGCCCAGCTATCAGGCACGTGGTCATCCCTGCCCCGGACCGTGGGGACTGGCCGGTGGGGCCGGAACTAAGCGCTTTTGGTATGGGGGGGACAAAGGGCGGGTGTGAGGCCACCTGGCGCTCCGTGGGGCCCGGGGGCTCCGAGTTCCCAGTCTGCAGGCTTTGCGGGCGAAGCCTGGACCTGGGGTCCTGGCGAGCCTCATGCATGGGCCTGTTTGGTTTTTTTTCAGTGGAGATGAATCGGACCCAGCATCTCTCCTCAGACACCAGCATCACCTCTTCTCGGGTTCCCGCGCATGAGGGAAATCTCTCTTTTTCATAGGGAGAAGCAGGAGGCCGCTATTGAAGTGGTGATAAATGACTGACAGATTGTGAAAAATTACTGACAGGTTGTGAAACGTTGTCTCGGTCTTGCTCTGCGCCCTCTGTCCTTTTTCTCTGCAGTTTCAGGCTCTTTCAGGGGCAGATTGCCAGATGTCGCGGTCAAAATCCCAATGCATTGAGCACTTAGTTCATGCAGGTGTCGTCCTGGATGTTTGCGTGCGCACATTGAAGCTTACTGAGTGAGGTCCTGGCATCCTCAGCCCTGTTTCACAGAGGGTGTCGCTGGGCATGGGGAGGGGTGGAGCCCAGAGTGATGGCCACTCCCTGTGTCACTGGAGCTGGAACGTGACCAGGAAGTCTGGCTCCGGAGCCCTTACCCAGGAAACGGCGTTGCTCCATGAAAGTCACTGTGGAGGAAGGAGAAAGAAAAACCAAACAAACCAGAAAGGACTTTAAGGTGGAAACACAGATATACATCTCATTGTGTTCAGAAGAGGAGGCATCCAAATGGTCAGGAAGCAATGAAAAGTGACTCCATCTCCCTAGTCATTTAGGAAATCAATTCAAAGCCACCATCAGACCCTTGAACAATGTAGGGGTTAGGGGTGCTGACACCCCCCCAACCCCTCCCCCCCACACACAGTCGAGAATCCACGTACTGCTATCTCTGCCTCAAAAACAGAGGAATTGATAAATGACTCACCCAAGGGCAGGAAGCTGACACAGTTTGGAGCGAATCAGGATTCAAACCTTTGTTCTTTTTTTTTTTTTTTTTTTTTTTGCAGTACACGGGCCTCTCCCGTTGCGGCGGAGCACAGGCTCCGGACGCGCAGGCTCAGCGGCCATGGCTCACCGGCCCAGCCGCTCCGCGGCATGTGGGATCTTCCCGGACCGGGACACGAACCCGTGTTCCCTACATCGGCAGGCGGACTCTCAACCACTGTGCCACCAGGGAAGCCCAAACCTCTGTTCTTTTGATTCCACGTATCATGATCTCTAAGTGCCACAAATGTTTCCCCACCCTTAGTTAATTTAAGGGTCTGTAAACTGAAAACACAGGTACTCTATTTATTGAAAAAACTCCACATAAAAGTGGACCCACACAGTTCAAACGCATATTGTTCAAGGATCAACTGTCTGTCCCTGTTTCAGCCAGGATGGCTAAAAAGAAAGAGACCAAGTATTGAGGAGACTTTGGAGTGACAGGAATGCTCGTCTGGAGGTGAAAATTGACATCATCATTTTGGAAAATGCTCTGGCAATATTTACTGAACTGTGGTCCAGCAGCTTCAGTCCTCGGTGTAGACCCGCAGGAATCGTTTATGTGCCCAGACGTGCAAGAACGTTCCCAGCGGCATTATTGCAAGAGCCCCTCAGTGGAAACCATTCAGCGTTCCAGCAACATGGAGAAAGAAATTGTGGTACATTGTGCAATGGAACAGTGCTAACGAAGGAACCACGGCTGTAAGAGGCGACACGAAAGAATCTCACGGGCACAGCGTCGAGTGCATAAAGCCAGACCCAGGAGAACAGTAATGTGCTGCTCCGCTGACGTAGCGCTTGAACCAAACAGACGAATCCGTTGTCATAAGTGGGTGGTGACTGGCAAGGGCACGGGGCTCCTGGCGTTTCGGGAAGTGACCTAGTTCTTGCGCGGGCGATGGTTACGCAGGCGGGTTCACCTGGAGCTTTATCGAGGGGTGCATTTACGTATGTTACAAAAATGAGAATGAGATGTTGATTTTAAAAATGGCTTGGGGGATTGGAAACCTGGGTTCTAGCTGTCACCAACTTGTGAGTGCCTCGGGCCAGCCACCTCCCTCTGGATCCACTTTTCTGTGAAGTTGATGGCCCGGACGAGGTCGTGGTTTGCAGATCTCTCAGGGCCGCAGAACCATCTCTTCAAACAAAACCTCACCTGAAGTCTAAGTACATGAAACAGATCGAGTGGGATGGGAAGAAATCGGGGATGAAATCAAGATGGGAGATGCAGGTGCTGTCTGGCCAGGGCTGGGGAAAGCAGGTGGGAGCCCCCTGACCGCGTGCTCTTGGGGGCTTGCCGAGCTGGGCTTCCTGGGCTGGGAGCAGTTCTGAGGCCTCCTATGACTCCGGTGTGCAGCGCTCAGAGCGCCTGCAGGGAGCCACCCCAGCGCTTGTGGTTCTGCAGTGGCTTCTTACAGGACACACTTCCGAGCTCTACAGTCAGCCCAAACCGGGAGGGTTTGGCTGACTGCTTCGCTCTTCCTCCCAGTGGACAGAAATTCAGCCGCTACCTGGTGACTGGCATGCAGCCGTTCACCTCTTTGTATGAATTCCTCGTACCAGATTCTTTTTCCCCTACACATAAAAGACTTCAGTAAAACCCAGTTAATGGGACGTTTTGGATGCACGCATGGGGTGGGGATCGTTTGGGGAGCGTGGAAAACTCTGGGAGGTGGAGTGCATCGCAGAGAGCTCCAGGCACCTGCAGGGGTGCACGTGAGGGTGGATGTGAGAAGTGGGGGCTGGCGTGAAGACCCCAAATATGGGAGGGGCCCACGTACGGAGAAGCTCCCGTCGGACTTGGATGCCGCCTGGGTAATAATGGGAAACGTGAGACATCGAACACCAGTGATGCCCAGACTCAGAGAGAGAGCCCGTTTGTTTATTCGGGCCCCATTGCTTAGGCCTCTGTGGGCACACGCTGCCCAGCACAGCACCACCCACTCGTCGGATGTTTACGGCACACCTACTGGGGGCCGGGCTTCGTTAGCGGCAGAAACAAACAAACAAAAATCTCTGCCCTCATGGAGGAGATGAGACAATAAACAGGATAACATAACACAGCACGTTAATGGTGATAAGTGCGCGGCGGGGTGGGGGGGGAATAAAACAGGAAAGAGGGGTGTGAAGTGTCGGGGGCATGTGTGTGTGCGCGCTAAATCATAGTGACGGGGCGGGGTATCACCAAGTGACTTCGGCAGGGGGTGCGGGAGGGGAGGAGGGGCCCGGAACTGCCACGTGGTGGACAGAGAGCTCCTCCCCGACACAGGGGCCTTTGGTGATTGCGTTGGAATGCAGTCAGGTGGTATTTCTCCTGGGGGCAGGGAGTGGGCGTCTTTGCCTTGAATTTTTCTGCTGGATCAAGGGATTTATTGCTTTTGGAGCAATTCCAGGCCTCGCAGGGCTCGTGGGGCAGTGTCTGAGGGCCCCTGCGTGTGTTTGGCCCCTACTTGCCTCTTCTGCCCCAGAGGGCACCCTGCGCTTCTGCTTCTGCACATTGGGCTGGTGGGATTTGATATAGGACTTTGGTCACTGCTGGCACCACTTTTTTTTTTTTTGCCGTACGCGGGCCTCTCACTGTTGTGGCCTCTCCCGTTGCGGAGCACAGGCTCCGGACGCGCAGGCTCAGCGGCCATGGCTCACAGGCCCAGCCTCTCCGCGGCATATGGGATCTTCCCGGACCGGGGCACGAACCCGTGTCCCCTGCATCGGCAGGCGGACTCTCAACCACTGCGCCACCAGGGAAGCCCCACTTTTGAAACAAACTGCCTTGGGAAATGGTCTCTAGTCCCAGTTTCCTCCTCCCTACCCTGGTGACCACTGTGGAAGGCTTCTCCACCACTCCGGGTCCTGAGACAAGTTATTAAATCTCTCTGAGATTGCATCCTTATCTCCAGAATAGCAATAGTTCCTACCCGGTTGGGTAGTTCTGAAGATGAGAGATAATCTCTTTTAAGTACTTAACACGACGCCTGGTACATTCAGTAAAAGGGAGCTGAGATGAATTTATTGGCTAAGAATAAAGATAGCTAATACTTCCTGGGCTCTATTTTCTACCCTGTTTTACCAGTGAAGAAACTGGGGCGTAGAGAGGTTAAGTTCTTGGTCCAAGGTCACCCAGCTGGTACGTGGTGAATTTGAACCCAGGCAGCCTGGTTCCCACCAGGGAAGAGCAACAGATGAAGGTGAAGCAGGCAAAAGCTTGAACTTGTAAGACCCTATGCTGCTTTTGAGCTTTCTCCAAGTCCCTTACTCTTTGCTGGAAGCTTTCTGATCATTTATCAGCTAACAGTTTGTTCCCTTAGGTGCTGAAAGGCCACATCTACAAGGAGAAAGATTGGGGCATGGGGAGGACGCCCCCAGCTGGAGGAATTTCCCTGTCCCTCCTTCCTCTGCTCTGGGGTGTCACCATCAGTTCGGGCCCTCAAAGGATGGTGTGGAGGTCCAGGAAGGCAAGGGGCAGGAGGTGGAGGAAGAGAAGGAACCCACCCCGCTGAGTTCTACCCGTCGGAGGCTGGGTTTTCGAATGGGGAGGAAGCTGGCGTCCCAGGAGCCCGAGGTGGACAGGAATCCTGTTGTCTGAGCAGGTAGGTACGGGAGGGGCGAAGAACAGAGACGTGCCTGTGAGCCAGACTCAACCAAGGCAGACAGCGGTGCTGGCGCTGGAACCCAGTGCTCCCTTCAGTTTGGTGAGTTGTGAGATGACCTCTGAGCCCCCTGAGTGACAATGAGGCATGTGACTAGCTCCAGACGGGGAGTGCCCTTTAACAGGCGCAGAGTGAGATCAATCTAAGTGACAGGTACGACTGCACGGGAATGATTGGACTCTCAGCACTCAGCCATTCAAAGTTACCAGGTTTTAGAAATGTCTGGAATTAACATTATTTTGAATGAACGAGTGAGTGAATGATGTACATGTAAGTCAGTGTGGACTCCGGGACAACAGGCAGTCCAAAGGCGTTCAGACCAAGGGAAAAACGTAGTACTATTATTTTTTCCCTAAGGATAACAATAATACAGGCTCACTGTAGAAAGGGCAGGGAAATACTACGAAAGAAAGGCATCACCCGTGTTTCCCTAACATAGAGGTAGCTGTTGTTATCATTTCCGGGAATTTCCTACTTTTTTTCCAAAAAGTTGATCATGGGATGTATGCAGTTTGTACTCTGACTGCCTTACTTTTAAGAATTCAAACTAAGATGGTCTACTCGGTTTATTCATTCTCTGGAAAATGGCAAATTGTTGAATGTGTCCCTAAAACTAAGGCACATCCTAATCATATGATATAGAGGTTGACCCTTGAAGAGGCGTTTGTACACCCATGCACATTCACCACAGCCAAAAGGGGGAACCAGCCAAGTGCCCATCGATGGAGGAATGCATTAATCCACACAGTGAGATAATACTCGGCCTTTGTGGAAGGAAGGACTTTGTGACACGTGCTGCAACACGTGTGAACCCTGAGGGCGTCATGCTAAGAGAAATGGGACAGTCACGAGAGGGCAAATATATGATTCCACCTCTCTGAGGAATTCAGAGACAGGAGGTAGAATGCAGGTTACCAGGGCCGATGGGGAGGGGGAGGGGGACTTATCCTTTAGCGGGTGAGAGTTTCAGTTTGGGAAGATGGAAATTTCTGGAGGTGGATGGTGCTGATGGTTGTACCGCACGTGGATGTGCTCAGTGCCACTGGACTGAACGCTTAGAAATGGTGAAATTGGTAAGTTGTAGGTTACATCTATTTCACCAGAAAGAAACGAAACAGGGCAAAAGATAAGAGTTGGAGCCATGGAGCCTGGCTTCCAGCCGTGGGGGTCTCTGCTCCGGTGACTCTTTGTCCCCCTCCTCCCCGCGCTGCCTCTCTCACCCCTGACCCGTCCTCTGGGAAGCGTGAGTGTGTGCGTCACACACAAGAAGAGGAGAGGAGATGGGGTAGGTAGCGGAGGGGAGCCCGGCACACGCTTGGGGCGGCTTGGAATCCTGACACCACCTCTGGGAGAAGCAGGGCCTCCCAGATCACAGGCCCGATGCCTCCCACGGGCTGGCTCTCCACCCACTCCTGTTCCTCCAGGCTGCGGACATGGAGCCTGGCTCGGGAGCCAGTGGGGGCCAGTGGAGGAGGCGGCGAGATGGCCCCAGGCTCTCCCTGGCTCAGCTGGACGATGCCCAAGTGTGGGTGAAGTTTGTCATCCAGTCCAGGGTCTGGGGCCAGGGTCAGGAGGGCAGAGGGCCGAGTCTCTGCCAGACAGTGCAACCCCATTGCCAGTGCCCCAGGGACTCCACTTGCTCCACGGCAGGGTCAGCCGGAGTGTCCGTCTGTCCCCATGGACCCACCCTGTTGACCTCAGAAAGTGGACATGGCCGAGCCCTGCAGGGTCTGAAGCAGCAGAGCCCTGCGTGCACACATGTACACGCACACACACACACACGCGTGCACCCAGGCCCATCCCTAGGTGACTTAGTCTTTACCCGCTACCCCAGCTGCTCTCATGGGGGTGGGGAGGGGACTCCCAGTGATTCTCCTCATCTCTGTTGGGTGAACGGACCTCGTGGGTAAATGACCTTTCGGGGGACTTTTCTAGCCTAGCAAAGCAGGTAGGAGGGAATTTTCTCTGGAAACTACCTAGTAGTTTAGTATCCTAAGAATTTATCCAGCCTTCTTTGAGAAGGTCAACCCAGTTCTTCATTCTCAAAAGCAAAACAAAACAAACAAGAACAAGTTTCAAGGCTGCTAAGTGGCTGGTCATAAGGCACGGAAAAGAAAAGGCTGCAGGTGTACCAGGAACACCGACTCCGAGAGGTTCACTTATTCTAGATGTTTTTGCTCACAGATCTCTCCAAAACACCAACAAACTCCATGGCGATTGTGTCTACTAGTTGCTTCCCATGCAGATATGTCTTGTTTCCTGAACAAGATATAAAGTATTTGTAGTCAGATGCCACGAACTTCTCCCAATCCTGTGGCCCCAGCCTGAAGCTCAGCATAGGGCTGGTTAGGTGTGGTGCAAATTAGGATCTTTATTTGGCTAGACACAATGATCACTTGAGAGGCTGTTAAAAAATTGCAAAGCCTAAATCCTACCCAGCAGTTCTGACCGAATGGGTCTAGCATGGGGTTTACACATCGGATGTTTGGAAAATGTTCTCTGGGTGGTTCTCATGTGTCCCTGATGCTGAAGACCAGTGATCTGTATCATGGTTCAGGTTAAGTAATCAGTTTTGCGTGTTCGCGCCTTTTTTTCCCCTTAGATTATCCAGCCTATCAGCCTGGGATCTCAAGTTATTGAAACCCAGGACATAACAAACCTGATTGAAATAGCCAGGAAGCTAAGGCCTGGCTTTCCATGAGGCTCAGTGGAAGAAACGCGTGGGTGACCAGGTCGTGCCCCAGAGGGTTTCCTGCTGAGGTTGCTTCACTTCAGCAACTCTTATCGGCCCATGAGGCCTTCCAGTTCTCTCCTTACATCCTCATTTGATCTGTCATTGCTTTGGGAGGATTATGGAAACAACTGCTGTTTTAACCCACAGTCCATTTACAAGGCATCCCGGGCCAGGCTGTTTCTGCAGGGAGCTCATCCCATCCACGTTACCTGGAGGCTGTAGCATCTGCCAGGACCCATAAGTTTCTTCTCCTTTTGGTGCCTTTCCTCCAACCTCCAGCATGGGGCTCCTGAGTTCCCTTGTCAAAAAAAAAAGAAAAAAAGAAAGAGAAGGTGATCAGAAGACACCCCCATTTATAGTTGCTAATATGCTAGTCGTTTACTGTATCCTTTGTTTTTGTTAACATGTTATTTAACCCAAATTTGCACTGGAGGTCAGACTGAGAAATGAGAGCCTTTGTCTTCCTCCAGGAAAACTGTTTGGATCAGCAAGTAGGTGAGAAGGGGCGGTGAGGGCTGCCAACCTCAGGCTCCCTCCCCGGGGAGTTAACCTGTGTTATCCGAAAAGGATGATATGGCAGAGACTGCGACAACATCCACGCGCCCCCTTTCTGAGCAGCAGAATCCCGGGCATTTGGTCCAGATAAAAGACTGAGTTTCCCTCCTGACTTTGTGGCCAGTGTGGAAACCACGTTCTGGCCAGTGAGGTGACAGGGAGGTGTTCCAAGACTTCTGCAGAGTGTTTTTTTGTTTGTTTTTTTTTTAATATTTACTTACTTATTTGGTTGCACCAGGTCTTAGTTGTGGCAGGCAGGCTCCTTAGTTGTGGCATGCAAACTCTTAGTTGCGGCATGCATGTGGGATCTAGTTCCCTTACCGGGCACCAAACCCGGGCCCCCTGCTTTGGGAGCGCGGAGTCTTAACCACTGCGCACCAGGGGAGTCCCCTGCAGAGTGTTTTAAAAGTAAAAAGCCAAGCATTCCTTATGCCAGTATATTTTGCTCTACATAACTTTATAATATTTAAATAGTGTAATATGTATGACATAGCCTATGTTACACTGTTTAATATAGTGTAATATATATGACATGGCTTATGTTACACCATTTAAAATATAGTAAATGAGGAGAGAAATGTTATGCAACTATTCTAGGCTGCTTCTCTACAAATTACCTGTTTCCTGTGTGGCAGGACTTTTCTTTTTCTTTTTTTTTTTGGCCAAGCCACATGGCTTGCGGGATCTTAGTTCCCTGACCGGGGATCGAACCCAGGCCCTTGGCAGTGAAAGCTTGGAGTCCTAACGACTGGCCCGCCAGGGAATTCCCAAGTGGCAGGTCTTTTGTTGCCAACAAGTGAAAAGTTAAATTAAATGTAATTGCCAGTATACATTATCTTTCAACATTAGGTTTTGAAATATGAGAGATGCCGTGATTTGATCAGATGCATGCAAATTCCAACCCTGAGGAAGAGCCTTTTGAAGTGAATGTGCAGAATTACTACCATTTTAGGTGCTTCATGAACTTAAAATTTTTTTACTACCATTTTAGGTGCTTCATGAACTTAAAATTTTTTTACTACCATTTTAGGTGCTTCATGAACTTAAAAATTTTTTTGAGTTTTATTTTTTGTTTTGAAATAATTTCAGACTTACAGGAAAGTTGCAAAAATAGCACAAAGCCTTCCAAGATAGCCTTCATCCAGATTTTGCAAATGTTAACATTTACCCTATTTGATTTCTGCTTCTCTCTTTTTCTCTCTCTTTCCCTCACTCCTCTGCCTGTCTGTCTCTCTCTCTATCCATCCATCCATCCATCCATCCATCCATCCATCCATCCATCCATCCTACCCACCCTAGGTGCGCCATGTGAGTGAAATCATACAGTATTTGTTCTTTTGTGACTGGCTTATTTCACTCAACATAACGTCCTCACGGTTCATGCATATTGTAGCAGATGTCAGAATTTCCTTCCTTTTTACAGGCTGAATAATATTCCACTGTGGATAGACCATATTCTGTGTATCCATTCATCTGTGGATGGACATTTGGGTAGTTTCCACCTCTTGGCTACCGTGAATAATGCTGTTTTGAACATGGGTGTGCAAGTAACTCCTCGGGATCCAGGCCATTTATTTCTTAGAATATCCCCCTATCTGGGTTTGTTTGTTGCTTCTTTATGATTAGATCCAGCCTCTACATTCAGGAACACCCGGGGAGTAGTGCCGTGTCCTCGGGGTAGGTCTTTGTGTGGTAGGTCTTAGTCTTATTCCTGCCCATGTTCACTTTGATCCCTTGTGTAGGATGGTGTCCGCCAGCTTCCTCTACTGTGAGGTTTCTGTTCCTCCTCTGTAATTAATAAGTGTCTTGTGGGGAGATACTCTGAGATGCTGCAAATATCCCATTTCTTGTCAAACTTTCAGCCACTTGATGACTCTTATCTGAAATAATTATTACCAAGTAGTGCCTTACAAATTTCATCATTGCTTTTACACTTACTTGTTGGCATTCTGTGTAAAGAGACACTCTTTCATCTCCTGCACCCATTCATTCATTCGTTCTATTTACAGGTGAATGGATTTGGGGATTCTCATTTTACTCAGGGTTATAATCTATTACTATTATTCATTTTGTTGCCCAAAACTTGTACCAGATTTGACCCGTGGAATGCCTTAAAGTAGGCCTTTGTGATTTCTTTCTTTGTGATTTCATCTCCTTATCATTTTCTCATGAAGTCACATGTCAACATCAATGATTCTTGTGGTTCCCATCTTTACACAGTCATCAATACAGTTCTGTCGTCAAATACCAAATAACTGAGACTAAATTCGTCTAAAGCTGTACCATGGCCAGACCCCTCAGAGCGGCTGCTGATAATTCATCTGAGCGATAAGCCAGCCAAGCGTCAAGAGCACACTCATCTTGCACCCTAACTTCTCTGAACTCCATACACACTCGGATGCTCTCAAGCTGTTTTATTTTGGGTATGTGTGTTGGTTGGGTCCTCGGGGAAGCAGACAGGAGTCAGAAGTGCAAGAGATTTATTGGGGGTAGTGCTTGTGAAAAATAAAGGGAGAGGGTTGCAGGCCTGATACCTGTGAACGACGAGTTGGGGGGTGTGCGGGAAAAGGTGGAGGGCATCTCCGAGAAGTCTCTGCCAGCCCCGGTGGGGAGCTTCAGTGCAGAGCTTGCCCATTGTGGGCAGAAACGGCCAGACCCTGGTGCCCTGCTGGGCTCAGTCCTTACCTGGGAGCTGCCGGGAGGGGCATGGCCTGGGCTCCGAGGCCACCACGGATCCCGAAGTGCTGTGGTTAGAGACTCATTTAACTGCACCGCTCATAGCTGACGAGCAAGTTCTTTCTTAAAGGGAGACCGGAGGGGCATACCTCTAAGGCTGCCTTAGGAAAAATATTTAAAGATTGTGTTTATTGATTCAAAAATGAGGAATTTGAAACAGAACTAATTTCTACACGGGGGGTGAACATCCTCTTGGGGTCCCACACGTTTGTCACTCCCTGAGGTTTTAATCATCACTAGATGGGAAACACTGGTCTAGGTGTCTAACTCCGTTCTCGTCTGGGGTTTCGAGCTGGCGTCTCTGATTGGTTCAGAGGGGCCGTAATGGTCTCAGTTGCCCCAACGGGTGACTAGAAAGAATGAGTCGTCAGCCGGGATCACGGGAGGGCTATTGCATTCCAGGGGGCTTGTCAGAGTAATGTTCCACCCAATCTGTGGCTCCTGGCCCCTTGGCTACCCAGGCTGATCAGATGTGTGATTAAATGCTGGGTCAGCAGCTTTGTACCCAGATTCATTTCGTATCGTGGTTCTAGACTTAAAGACTTTACAACGGAAAAGGACCACTGAGATGATGAGGTCGTTCCACACTTCAGGTGTACAGAAGTGCCCTGCCCCAAATCACCAAGCTGATGAGCTGGGCCGGGGGCTCACAATGGGGCAGGCACTGTGTCATCATTCTGTACCATCATGGTCCCCCCATGGCCTCCAGCCCGCAATCGGGCTTCTGCTTCCGGGAGCAGCACAATGCAAGTCAGCTCCCCTGTATTGGTAGCTGTTTATCATTTTATCTCATCATCTTGTCCTTTATCTCACATCTAGTTCTTTAGCTGTTCCTCACAGAGTGGTTTCCAGATGGCTGGGGCCTTCTGACTGCCTTCCTCTGGATGTGTCTGAGTTTGTTACCGTTCCCTTAAAAGGCGTCTCCCAGAACCGGACACATGCGCAGTGTGGTCTTAGCACGGCGATAACAGACCACCCGCCCCGCTAACTTGAACGCTAGGCATTAGCACGGCCCAGCTGCTGTAGGCTGTCCAACATCTACTCAGTGCCGTTTTCTAAAACCTGCATTTAAACAGTTTTTTGGCTTGATTTGGCTCTATTTTTAGAATGTTTTCCACCGGGAGAAGGAAGAAGTACAAGGGGGAACAGAGAGGGGAAAGGATGTCAGCTCGGATTTGGCAATTGCAGAGCTGCATGCACCACGGGGCGTAAGCAGGCTTGCGACACAGCCTGCGCCCCACTTTCTCAACCTCGGCTCCCGGTGCGTCGCCCTGGGCGCTCACCACACGGCAGAAGGTGGCTGCTTGTCAGTTCCGTCCTCCCCAGGGTCCTGGGTCGGGAACCTCGGTTGTTTTGACTTCGGCTCTTCTCCGTGTGTGTGTGTGTGTGTGTGTGTGTGTGTGTGTGTGTGTTGAGGAAACCAAGGGCTGGAGACCAGGTCATGTGTGTGTGTGTGTGTGTGTGTGTGTGTGTGTGTTGAGGAAACCAAGGGCTGGAAACCAGGTCATGTGTGTGTGTTTGTGTGTGTGTGTGTGTGTTGAGGAAACCAAGGGCTGGAGACCAGGTCGTGTGTGTGTGTGTGTGCGTGTGTGTGTGTTGAGGAAACCAAGGGCTGGAGACCAGGTCATATGTGTGTGTGTGTGTGTGTGTGTGTTTTGAGGAAACCAAGGGCTGGAGACCAGGTCATGTGTGTGTGTGTGTGTGTGTGTGTTGAGGAAACCAAGGGCTGGAGACCAGGTCATTGTGTGTGTGTGTGTGTGTGTGTGTGTGTGTGTGTGTGTGTGTGTTGAGGAAACCAAGGGCTGGAGACCAGGTCATGTGTGTGTGTTTGTGTGTGTGTGTGTGTGTGTGTGTGTGTGTTGAGGAAACCAAGGGCTGGAGACCAGGTCGTGTGTGTGTGTGTGTGTGTGTGCATGTGTGTGTGTTGAGGAAACCAAGGGCTGGAAACCAGGTCATGTGTGTGTGTGTGTGTGTGTGTGTGTGTGTTGAGGAAACCAAGGGCTGGAGACCAGGTCATGTGTGTGTGTGTGTGTGTTGAGGAAACCAAGGGCTGGAGACCAGGTCGTGGAGCCTCAAGAGGAGAAGAAGTCTACTAACACGCCTCAGCCACCACCTCGGGGTGGGCCTGGATGATTCAGAAAATGCTAATCTTCATGTATGTGTTGAGTACTGGAGTGTTTGCATGAGCACTCTTAGTGGTATCTGATTTGTCCCCTTCCTCACCTCGCGAGGTGCACAGGCAGCGATTATCCTGATTTTCCAGATGAGCCAGCTGCTCACCAGGGCGAGTGGCTCTCTGTCCCTCTCCAAGCCCTGGGGTTCCCTGAGTGGTTACGGAGGCTACTTCCAGCCCATGATGTGAGCCATATAGCATCACTGCAAATACATTCTTCCTTCATCCAACATACTGAAGACGTCCCGTGTCCTGACATGATGGCAGGCTCTAGTGATACACGGATGAATAGCTGTCTGTGTTTTAAGTGCTTATAGTCTAGTAATTACCATCCAGTTTCTATTTGCATTTCACTGAGAGCAATTAGAATCCTTGGAGAAGTGGAGATGCTTCCAGACCATCTAGAGGGCTCATGGGCAGAGGAGGGAACTTGGGTCCAGAGAGGGCAATCCCGTGACCTGGTACAGACAGGGTCAGGGCGGGGTCCAGGCTCCCAGCCCTAGCCCACGCCCCTCCCCACCCTGCAGTCTCTTCCGTGCCCCCACTCCCGCTGAATAAGCTTTGGAGACCAGACAGGGCTGGTTTGCATAGTTGAGGATCCAAACCTGGGTTATCCATAGGTTCCCTAGAATCACTTTTTGCCAGTCATTTCAAGAGCCTGGCTGTGGTATTAACAGTAGGTCTTATGGTGTCAGTCAGCATTCACTCCTCCCTAGAACCTGATTCCTTTCACATCATGGGGCTGGTCCACTCTTGCTCTGCTGTGTGGAAAGCTGTGTTCACACTGCTTTAAAGCCCAGGAGTGGGCTTCTGAGCCTGAAGAGTGCATGTCTCATGGGGACACGACAGCTGCTCACACAGGTTGGAGGGTGGGCATCTGCCCTGGAGGAGGGGGCAGGTGGCAGAGAGAGAATTGAGGGAAGTTGCAGGAAGGGACATTTGTCTGTCTGGCCAGCAGCCCATCTAATAATAGAATGACCAGCCTGAAGCCACAGGTTCAAGCTGAGGCTTTGGGGGAGGGCCGTCAGATTTCTAGATTGGGGTTTCTAAATGCGGTGTGGAAAGAGCCTAGGGAACATGCAGGGTGTGGAGGGCGGGGAGGTAAGCTGTTCCAGCAGCAGAAGACGGTGCCGGGTGCGGGCGGTAGAGCGGCTGGGAGCTTGACCCTCTGCCCTGGCTCCACCTTCGCCTCAGCCATGGCTAACCTGCAAGTCTGAAAATCATCATTTAGCCGGGAGATTGCTTAGCTAAAAACTGGGGTTCTGCTGCTAAGGATGATGGGAAGAGTGGCTACTGGGGTGAGTGATGGTTAATTTTATGTGTCAACCTGACTGGGCCAAGGGGTGCCCAGGTAGCTGGTAAAACATGATTTCTGGGTGTGTGTGCGTGGATGTTTCTGGAGAGACTGCCTCTGATTCAGTGGACTAAGTAAAGCATATGGTCCTCCCCAAAGCGGTGCACAGCATCCTGTCTGGTGAGGGCCTGGATGCAACAGAAGCATGGAGGAAGGGCGAACTCACTCTCTCGGCATGAGTTGGGGTGTCCATCCTCTTCTGTCCTTGGACATCGGACCTCGGAGCTCCTGTTTCTCAGGGCTTCAGACTCTGAGTGAATCCCACCTGATTTCCTGGGTCTCCAGCCTGCAGACAGCAGATGGTGGGACCTCTCAGCCTCCAAAACCGTATAATGAGTTTCCTTTTGTACATACATACATATTTCTCAGGAGAACCCTGACTATTACAGGAAGTAATGGAACCTCCCAGCTATGTGATGGATTTCACTGAGCAGGGTGGAGTGGGGAAGGTGGAGGAATTGGGGAACCTGTTTTCTAACTTAGATGCCACCACCTGGCTGAGAGTTCAGGGAGAGATGCAGGGTCTGGAGAAAGCTGAAGGCTGGCTTTGCACAGAGCCCTTGGCTACGAAATCGTGAGCCCACTGCGTGCCGGGGCTCTGCTGTGCACTCTTCTTACGAAAACCCCATTGTATATAGCTGTGCATTGTCCCCGATGCATTGTGGAGCAAAGCCACTCTGGTACAGCAGGTCACACCCGCCGGATGTGAAATGAACACGATGTGAAATGATTTTGTTCGGTCTCCTCCCCTCTCCTCCTTCCCCACCCCTTGTGTTGTTGATGACGAGGGGCCTGGGTAAGGAGCAAAGTGGGGGAAGGCTGCCAGTTGGCAGGTGCAGACGGGGCTGTGGATGCAGAGGTCTGGGCTGACCGTCTTTTCTGTTTTTCTCCGGTCTCTCGAATTTGCTTTTTCCTGGTCTTTCTAGCATCCTCTTCTTCTCTGTCTTGTTAACCACCCTGTCCTAACTTGAACAGGTTTAATATCTTCATTTTTCAGATCGCTCTCTGTCTTCCCTCATCCGCTGTCTTTTTTTTTTTAATTGAGGTGAAATTCACGTAACATAAAATGAACCATTTTAAAGCACACAGTTCAGTGGCATTTAGTGTACAGTCACAGTGCTGTCCAACCCTTGCCTCTATCCAATTCCAAAACGTGTTCATCACTTGGAAAGGAAGCTCCATCCCCAGGAAGCAGTCACCCCTGTTCTTATCGGCCCCTGGCAAGCACTAATCTGCTTTCTGTCTGTATGGCTTTACCTATTCCGGATATTTCCCATTGATGGAATCACACAGTACATAACCTTTTGTGTCTGGTTTCTTTCACTTTGCATAATTGTATTAGTTTGCTCCGGCTGCCATGACAAATACCACAGACTGGGTGGCTTACACAACAGACACTTATTTTCTCATGGTTCTGGAGGCTGGAAGTCCAAGATGAGGTTGGGTTTCTCCTGAGGCCTCTCTCCTTGGCTTGCAGATGCCTGGCTTTTTGCTGTGTCCTCACAGGACCTTTCCTCTGTGGGCATACACACCTGGTAGGTCTTGGTGTGTCCAAATTCCTCTTCTTTTTTTTTTTTGGCCATGCCACACGGCTTATGGGATTTTAGTTCCCTGACCAGGATTGAACCCGGGCCCTCGGCAGTGAGGGCACGGAGTCCTAACCACTGGACCCCAGGGAATTTCCAAATTCCTCTTCTTATAAAGACACTAGTCAGATTGGATGAGGGTCCATGCTAATGGCCTCATTTAACTTAATTACTTCTTTAAACACTGTGTGTCCAAATACAGTCACATTCTGAGGTACTAGGGCTTAGGGCTTCAGCATATGAGTTCTAGGGGACCACAACTCAGTCCACACCTGTAATGTCTTCAAGGTTTATCCATGTTGCAGTGTGTTTCAATACCTCCTTCCTTTTCTTTTTAAATTTTTTAAATTTTTATTTATTTATTTATTTTTGGCTGCGTTGGGTCTTTGTTGCTGCACGTGGGCTTTCTCTAGTTGCGGTGAGCATGGGCTTCTCATTGCGGTGGCTTCTCTTGTTGCGGAGCACAGGCTCTAGGCGCACGGGTTTCAGTAGTTGTGGCTCGCGGGCTCTAGAGTGCAGCTCAGTAGTTGTGGTGCACGGGCTTAGCTGCTCTGCGGTATGTGGGATCTTCCTACACCAGGGATCGAACCCGTGTCCCCTGCATTGGCAGGTGGATTCTTAACCACTGCGCCACCATGGAAGTCCCCCTCCTTCCTTTTCATGACCGAATAATATTCCACTGTATGCATGGACCACATTTTGTCTTTCTGTTCATCTCTTGATGGACACTTGGGCCTTTGGTTCTTGCGAAAAATGCTGTTACACCCACTGCCTTTTTACATAAAGGAGTTACTGGCACTGGGGGATGGGTGGCAGAGGAGGGCCAGGTAGTATGTGTACACTGTCCCCAGGGAGCAGTGCTAAGTGTCTGGGTGCAGATTCAAAGTCCAGCCTTCTGTATCAGGGCAGCTCTGGCCCTCCTAAAGCTGGTAACAGGTATTTGACAAGCAGCTGTGTTGTTGTGAGCTTGCCTTGGGGCAGTGAAGAGCTGCTGGGTTGTTTGAGTCTTTAGTGGATGTAATCACTGTCCAGGTGTTTGCACACTATCCCTGGCATCTGTCTGGCCTCTTTATCCACCATGACTAATGGCTGAGTGATAGCTTTCTTACTGATAAGGAAATAGCAAGAACTATCAAAAAGAATAACTCCAGAGTTGTCCAACTTATCCTCAGTTTATCTAGTGATGTACTCTGAAAATCTTTCACCTACTGAAAGTTGTGCAGCCCTTTTCTCATGGCAGAGGTGGGTTTTTGCCTGTTTCTTTTCCATCTGTGATTTGGGAGAGTGTCATGCAGGTCCTAGAAGACTCTTGGACAGGGGACATCTGGGGTGGCTTAGTAGCTGCCATGGTTTTCCCTACTCCACAGTGAGTTTACCCAGAGCTGCTACATCAGTTTATCTGGGTCTTTCTTCACTTCTGGATTGTTTCTTCGATCTCTGTTTTGTGTTTGTGTCTATAAAATATTGTCCCTGGGAAACTTTTCTGACAAGAAACAAAGCCACAAGTGTTCTAGGGCATATATCCATGCACACAATGAAAACAGACCAGGTTGGTGTCAGAGAGGAACGGGTGGCCAGCCTTGTCTGTGTGGGGTCCCTGTGCCCCGGTGTCTGGTCCTCAGATTTTCTTCTTTAGAAGCTGGATTTTAGCAGTGCAGCCAGAGATGGTCAAGCTTAGGGAGACCAATCACAAACCAAACTGGTGAGAGAATGGTATTTAAACTAGATTGCCCACTTGGTACATTTCTAGGAGGATCATGGCTGCTGGTCAGAATAGAACATTCAGGTCTGCTCGCCAGTGGGCTGTCTGTGAGGGCAGGTAAGCGGGAGTTAGAGGGATTCTGTGCCTGGCGGGGCAGAGAAGGGAGCATGTGGGTTCCTGTCGGGGCTGCTCCCAGAGCTGTGTATCAGAAACTGATACATAGTTTCTCAGCGAAGTACCCATTAAGTTATCCTCACTGCACAGGGCAACTTTTTTCAGGATCTGAGGGCCCTTTACCACAACCTATAGTGTGGTTACGGATCCCAACATCCAGTTATGGGTTCCAGCACCCTGATCTTTTTCTACCTCACCCCCGCCTCTTGTTTTAAAGCCTTGGAGAGGAATTTTCCAGAATAAAGGTTTCTGGCCTGGACTCCTCTTCTAGTTTCATAGGATAAATGCTCTCTGGGGGAGGAGTGAGTGGAAGAGAAACTGTCTCCACGCAGGGGCCTGTCTTTTGAGCTCTCCTTGACCCCATCTTCCTTACAAACCCAGAGTGGAGATCCTGGAGCTAACGGTTATTTCAGGATCCCAAGACCATTACCTGCTTATTATAACCTGTTCTTAGCACTGTAACCAGAGGCCAGTCTTTTTTTTTTGCCACTGTGGCATGCAGGATCTTAGTTCCCTGACCAGGGATCGAACCCGTGCCCCCTGCATTGGGAGCGCGGAGGCTTAACCACTGGGCCACCAGGGAAGTCCCCAGAGGCCAGTCTTTAACCAAACATGCATTCTGTCAACCAGTGTTGACAGATACGTGCGACCAGCCCGGCTCTGTTCTAGGCCCCTCGGGATGGAAACAGCTGTGAAAGCGAGGAAGGTCCCTCCCGTCCTCTTGCACATCCTTCTCAGTGCCCTTTGGGGACTTCCTCTTTCTCAGAACAGGAGCCAGTCGTCCTGAGGGTCCACAAGGTGCCTCCTGACTGCCCCTCCCCCTCCTCACTCTCCAGTCCTCTCTGTGCTACCCACCCGGCTCTTCCCTGAATCCAGATCCCACCCCAGCGCCTCTGTCCGTGTGTCTCCACTTGGGTGCCTCTTACTCCGGATACCTGGAAGGGTGACCGAAGATGCAGGATACAAAATGGAATGTGGACCATCTCGCCAACTTGTTACAGCACGTGTTGAAGGAACAGTATCTGGACTATGTGAGGCTAACTAGTATCTAGTGCTGCTGTTAGGTTCTCCTGTTTCTTCTCACAACTGGAAAATCTTAAGCCAAGGTTGTCGCTCCTATGGGCCAGTGCTGCCCTGCAGCTACGGTGATGTTGTGCTGTTGACAGCCTGGCCGTAAAGATGTATTATCAACAATAGAAATTTGAAGCTTATCGAAGAATTTGAATAGTGTCCGAGAAATAGGATCTTTCTTTTCTTCTTTCCCTTTGCTAATCAATTAGGACACCTTAAAACCTTTGAGAAGTACACAGAAAGCCCAAGACCTCCTCTACCTCTTTTTAAAAATTTTTTAAAGCTGACTCAGTTTTATTTCATAAAATAGTCATTTCTTTTTAAATTGGCTCAGCTGTGGTGTCAACCATGCGCCTTTTCTGCATCAGTAGGGGAGGCTGTCCCAGTATGAGGGCTGGGACTCTTTGGGTGGCTGTCTCTCTGTCTTCATATGCTAAGTAGCACTTTACATTGTAGGTTCATTTGAAAGTTTTTAGTTATTAATCTTCATAATCGTTTCTTAAGACGATTCTTATTTCCTCATTATATCCAAATACTAAGTAATGTAGACATTGTCATAGAAACCACTTGGATCCAAAGTTTTATTGTTGACTTTGTTATTGAGAAGAAGACTGAATGTTCTAGTTGGAAAGTAATTTAATTGGGTGACACTTGAAAGAATACCAGCCTAGCCGGAGATCTTGTTTTTTATTCCTTTGCTTATTAGCTATGTGATCACAGGGAAGTAATGTAATATTTCTGAGCTTCAGTTTCATTAACTCCAAGGGAAAAAGGTCGGGGCGTACGTGCACGTGCGTGTGTGTGTGTCTGTGTGTGTTTGTGTGTTAGGGACACTGTGAAATTCAAAAATGAATTCGTAATTCAGACAAGGACCACATCTCACTTGACTCTGGAGACCCCGGATCAGTTGCTTTCATTGAATACTTGTTTAATGTGGGGAGAAATGAGAGATACTGACTTTTAGTTCCATGTTTGCTCTTGGGCTTAGCAGAGAAACGCTGAAGGACGATGAAATGGATATGAAATTCCCAGCGGATCTGCCCCAATTACATGCAAACTTTCCTTATTCTCTCAACCTGGACTTTACCCTGAGCCTGCATTCGGCATAACCTTACCCAACACCTCTCTCTTAGTTCCCTACTTGTAGTCTAATTCGTGTACATTTCCCCCTCTGGTCTTCAATTACAAGCTCTTGGGCGTGGGAGATCTTTCTTTGTCATACTCGGAGTGAGATGGAGCAGGGAACACCTTGATGAGAGCTGTTTGATCACCTGCTCTTCCTGGCTGGACCCGAGATTGTTGTGTTTCCGGTGCAGCCTGTTCTGTGTAGTGTCTGACACACAGCTACTGCTTGTGAGCATCTATTAAATGTGCCAGAAGATGGACAGTGAGCTGCTCATCTCTGTGGCTCCTCTTCCCTCCAGGAAAGACAGGCTCAGCATAGCCGTCTGGAGTCTTCAGCTGAACTCTGCATGTGTCTTCTCTTTATTTTGTGCTGTGCATGCAGATCGGTGACAACAAAGACTACAAACCCACCAATATTCTCCCAACGATTTATGCAAAGCCCAGAAATAGAATCATCCCCCCCACTCAAAGTAAAACACAGCTTGAGCTTGATTCCGTTTTTCCACAGGTGCAGGATTTGTGCAAATTCTGTTTGTATATTTGTATCATTTGCAAGAAGCAAAGGTGTTAGGAACACATGCAAGTCACTACAAGAGTTCTTGGCTACCTTTCCGTCAGTTCCCTTCTCCGTTAATGCCTGGATCTATACCATCTATGCTTTTTTTCTTTTTTTCTCCGGAATTTGAGCAAACTGAGCTATCACCGATTTAATATTTGGGGAGTTTTAAAAAAACTTTTTATTTTGAAATACAAGAAGTTACAAAATAGTACATAGAGTCCCATGAACCCTTCACCCAGCTTCCTTTAATGGTGACATCTTATATGACTGTAGTAAAATACCAAAACCAGGAAATTGACGTTGGTACAAGACTGTTAACTAGACTACAGAATATCTGACTTTTTAAAAGCACACATATTCTGAAGTCCTAACGTAATACTTTTAAACACAGATAGCATATGTCTTCATATAGGGTGAGGAGGTTGACAGGGAGTGTAAAATACTCTCAAAGCAGGAGCCTGGTGTGATGCTAGGTGTGAAACACCCAGGGGCAGTTTTAATAGCGTGGTCCCAAGGTCGGGGCATACACTCAGAAGAGGAAAGGCCTGCAGGAAGTGGAGGACCACGGACTGGGCAGAAGGAAAGGAAACTTGCTGGTTCAGTAGGACTTCAGTTGTGACGATTCACCCAGAGCCGGGTCGTGGCCACATTTAACTGTCCTGATACTCTCGTGACGAGATGGGTAAATCCCCTCATTTGGAGAAAAGTGTACGTGACATTTCTAGAAGAGGAATGATTTTTTTAAAATAGACTTTATTTTTTAGGACACTTTTAGGTTCACAGCAAAAACGAGGGGAAAGTGTAGAGATTTCCCATGTACCCCCTGCCCCCACTCACGCACAGCCTCCCCTGTTATCAGTGTCACCCACCAGATGGTACATTTTACTAAGGGACCTACACGGACACATCATTGTCACCCACAGTCCATAGTTTACCGTGGGTTCACTCTTGGTGTTGTATATTTAATGGGTTTGGACAAATGTATAAAGACACGTATCCAGGGCTTCCCTGGTGGCGCAGTGGTTGAGAGTCCGCCTGCCGATGCAGGGGACACGGGTTCGTGCCCCGGTCCGGGAGGATCCCACATGCCGCGGAGCGCTGGGCCCGTGAGCCATGGCCGCTGAGCCTGCGTGTCCGGAGCCTGTGCTCCGCAGCGGGAGAGGCCACAACAGTGAGAGGCCCGCATACTGCAAAAAAAAAAAAAAAAAAAAAGACACGTATCCATCATTGTAAGATCATACAGAGCAGTTTCGCTGCCCTAAAAATCCTCCTATTCATCCCTCTTTCCCCCCAACCCCTGGCAACCATTCATCTTTTTACTGTAGTTGTACCTTTTCCAGAATGTCATAGAGTTGGAATCATACAGTCTGTAGCCTTTTCAGATTGGCTTCTTCCACTTAGGAATATGTACTTACCGTTCTTCCATGTCTTTATCGTGGCCGACAGCTCATTTCTTTTGGACACTGAATAATATCCCATTGTCTGGAGGCACCACAGTTTATTTATCGTTCCACCTACTGATGGACATCTTGGCTGCTTCCACGTTTTGGTGATTATGAATAAAGCGGCTATAAACCTCTGTGTGCAAGTTTTTGTTTTTTTTTTTTTGCGGTACGCAGGCCTCTCACTGTTGTGGCCTCTCCCGTTGCGGAGCACAGGCTCCGGACGCGCAGGCTCAGCGGCCATGGCTCACGGGCGCAGCCGATCCGTGGCATGTGGGATCTTCCCGGACCGGGGCTCGAACCCGTGTCCCCTGCATCGGCAGGCGGACTCTCAACCCCTGTGCCACCAGGGAAGCCCTGTGTGCAAGTTTTGAACTGGGTTTTCAACCTGCCGTTGTGGCATCGTGTGGACGTCCATGCCTGTGTTCCCATTCACGTGAGTTACATTTTATTTAGAAAAAAAAAATGTTGTCCTCTCCCCTGTCTCTGGATGGGCGATGAGGTAAGGGCTTATTTCAGTCTTTTATTTGGCGTCTCTCTTCACTCTCTCAGACACGGGATTGTTCACAGGAGCCGATGATGACACTTTGTGTCTAATTAGCAACTTCTGATTGCTCACGCCTGCCATGGCTTGTTCTGCCTCCTCTCGCTGGACAGGAGGTGGGTTCCAGCATGGTTTCCGTGTTGCAGTCTGGCTCACTGGCTTCTGATCGTGGAAATGGGGTTGCTTTTGGCTGAAGTTACAGCAGCATGGGGCAGCAGGGGTGAGGGTTAGATGCCTGTGGCCGGCAGAGGGAACTGAGAAGAGAGAGGTCATGGAGAAAACCCACCCCCATCATCCTTTCTGAGTCTGGAGCTAGCTAAGGAATTCGCTATAAATAAGCACCGCAAGAGGCACTACTGTGCAAGAAGGGCTTTCTTTCCTCTCTCCTGCCGGGAGCTCAGCTGTTCTGGGTGAGATGGGCTGAGTCACAGTGTGCTCTGCCCTGGTCAGGACTCCACTCAGCACCCCCGGGTCAGGCTGTAGTCATCACAAGTGCCCTGGGGGCCATCTGCCCACTGTGTCAAGTAGAGGGTCCTAACTGGCTGTGTTCCTTGACCTTTGGCCTACTTCTAGCTCCTCTAATCGCTAAACTTCCCTTTACTCATTTAAAAGGATGACTGGATTATCTGGAAAATTCCTTCTAGCCTTAATAATGCCTAGGACCACAGGTCATAGAACCGCCCCCCCGACCTGCCCCAGTACTTGGAGCTGTCCTATCTGTAAAAACATCATCGTATTCGAGGAATTTTTACATTCTCTGCTGCCTTTTCTGAAGGACGGCGTTCTGATCATCCGCTTGGGGTGGGGGGTTGGTCAAAGCCCTGGATAGTTGGATACAGATGCGGTCATTAGCAGAACTAGGGAAAGAGGTGGATGTCTAAAACAGTAAACACTGAACCAGTAGGTTCTTGGAGTTCAGATGCAATTGGGTTGTTTGTAAACGGCATTGCAGTCAATCAGTGTTAGCTTCCAGAAGGATGCTACGCTAATGTATGGCACTTGAGGATTGCAAGGGCCACACCAGTTCTAGCTGCCCCCCCCTTTATTTTAAAGTGTAAATTTGTCCTAGTCCCCCACTCATTCCCAGTTTGTTTGCACTTAGATATCAGAAGTGGGAGGGGGATTACTTGAAACTTCCATTTGCTGGCCCCCATTAGGTGTAGGAGGTGATGAGGGAGAACTTAGTCTCTGCTCTGTAGCCAGAACGCCTAAGGCTCTAGGCGTTACCGACACCCGGGCCGGGAAGGCACCAGGTCTGGGTGTGGAGTGTGAATACTTAGCTGGAAGCTCCGAGGAATGTCAACCGCCTCGTGCCCTCAGAGCTGGACCCTGGTCAGACACATCATCCAGATGACGAGATTAAAGATGTGCCTTCACTGGTGTGGACCGCTCTCCCGCTGAGCTGAGACCCACAGTTGTTTTCAAGCTTGGACACCCATCCCGTGCCTTGCCCTTCAGCGTGTGCAAAAAAATCGGTGGGCAAGTACAGGCACGTGGGTACACCAGGTACACTGGGTCCTCTGGGAGAGACAAGTGTGCAAGCCTGTAGGGCTGCAGCCGTCCCCACCCCGGCCCCAGCGATCTGGGAGCGGCGACTTTCCGGCGCGGGCGCCAGCGCTCCCTCGCTGCTATTTTCCTCTTTGGATCAGACCACTCTTATTTCAGGAGTGGAGTGGGACTCTCTCTGGGGCGCTATAGGGTGTCATCTCTGGCATTTGCTCCCGGTACAGAAAAACAAGTCCAAATGCAGTGCACTCGGGTTTCTGAACAGCTGCCCAAGCGCCGAAACCAGACTGTCAGCAAAGCTGTGGGAGGGAGGAGAGCAGGGACTCAGGAGAGGGAAGTGGGGGGTGGGAGTGTGGGGGGTGGGAGTGTGTGTGGGGGACCCAGGGTGGGGGCGGGGGGGAGGAGGTCAAGGGCACCCTTTCCGTAGGCGACTCTGGTCCCTGGGCTGGGATGCGGGGAAAATGGGGGATGCCCAGGCTAGTAGGGTGCCTAGAGTGGGCGTCGGGGCGCGGGGGGTGGGAGGGGGTCGGGGGTACCGCCGGGTGGGCAACACTGGCCGCTCCGCGACCCTGGGCGGGCTGGGAGGGGGATGCTTGGACTGGGGGTGTGCCTGGGGTGGAGGTCGGGCTGGGGGGTGGTTTGGGGCACCCGCCCGATGGGGGACGCTGGGCGCTCCCCGCCTCTGGGCGGGCTGGGGTGAGGGGAAGGGGGAGGCCCGGGGTGGGGGGCGGGGCAGGCGGGAGCAGCTTGACGGCCGCCAGGGAGCGGGCGCCGTCCCAGCCGAGCCATGCGGTACGTGAGCGACGTGTGGCAGCCTCTGCGCAGACTGTTCCGTGGCGGTGTGGGCTTCAGCGAGCGCCGCCTCCTTCCAATCACGGCGCAGCCCAGCGTGAGGGATACACCTCTGCAGGGCAGGGCTGCGCTGCGCACCGAGGCATCGCGTTCCAAAGTCACATACATGCCATGCCCTGTGCAGGCGGCAGCCCCCGCTCAAAGCAGCCCAGATCTTCACGGGGCGGCCACCGACCTGACTACTCGACTGCCACATGTCGCCTGCTGATGCAAAGCTGCGGGGACCGGGGATGCAGAAGGCACACATACACCAAAAACTGGCGAGGAAGAGATGCAGTAGGGCTGCGCCGGTTAAATGGCACGAATTTTAGGGGTTTGCACAATCATGGTGACGCCTCCAATAGTTATTCCGGGGCTTGCAGCCAAGTAATGAATTGCAGGTCGGAATAGGATCTATTTTATTTACTCTTCTACTCGGAGAGATAAAGGTATATCGAAAATATTGTAAACGGTGACCGTGAAAACCAAGATGCCACGTTCCATTTTGGTCCAGCCTCCGGGTCTCTCCCACCCCCTCCTCGTGCCCGGCATTCCGGGACCCGGGGTTCCAGGTCTTGGGGGCTGGGTGTCGGGGGAGCAATGTTCAGCGCTAGTTGGGGTTTCTAAGGATTTCAGGAAATTGGGCGGGGTGAGGACGAAGGACCAGGGAAGCCCTCTCCCCGTGGGTGGCGGGGCCCCTGGCGGGTGACTCACAGGTATGTTTAGGGAGCAGCTCCGGCAAGGAGTGACCCACAGGCGCTCTCAGCATCCTCCCTCTGGCTTCCCTCTAGGGTAGCAGAGACAACACCCCCCACCACCCCCCGTCCTCTCTGACCTCTCTGCAACCTTTAACCCGAAACACGCGTCTTCACCTTGACTGTGCCTGACCCGGAGCGCGTGCTAAAAATGCAGAGTATGGGGGTCCCATTCCCAGAGAGACCGAGTCAGCAGGATGCATTAAGCACGCCAGGTGATTCGGCAGAGGGGGTCCGTGGACCACACTGGACGGTGCTGTTTCTTTCCTCCCAGCGCAGTTGAGGTGATTATTCTGGGAGGCTGTGCAGGTCGCTTTTAGGGGATGATAGGAGGGGGCTCACGGAGTAGCACTTTCAGCCAGGGCTGGTTTAGGGCGTTATCCGGGGAACCTCAGTAGCCGGGCGCGCCGATGTCGCCGGCCTGCAGGGGGCGCCAGCAGGCTGTCTCCTGGCTGGGCCACCCTCCTTCCACGTGAAAGGGGGATGGAACACGAGGAATGCGTCCCCGCCCCGGGGCTGACGTGTGCGTCTCTGCCGGCCCGGATTCTTAAAAGCCCGGGAGGAGCACTGGGCATCCCAGCAGAGCCAGAGAGGAAGCGAGTTGGTGTGGACCGCAGCGCACTCGAGCCGGCGCACGGGGACCGCGGCTGTCACGGCGCTCCGAGCATCCCGGGGCTTCCCGAGCGGAAGAGTCCAGCCTTGCAGGAGCTGCGGGTGCAGCCCCAGCCCTCCCGCCCCTCTCTGGGAGGCTCACGCCTCGGGCGAGCGTCCGTGATTTAGCACAAAGCACGTTTCCAAAAAGCCGCGCTCTCGCGCACGCACCCCCTCCCCCCTTTGTTTCGGGGGTCGCCAGACCGCTCTCCTCCCCAAGTCCGAATTCTTCAGAAGGGGCGGAGAGCCGCCGAGTCTCGGCTGAGAAGATGCCCCTGGAGCTGACTCAGAGCCGGGTGCAGAAGATCTGGATCCCGGTCGACCACCGCCCCTCGTTGCCCAGATGTGAGTGCATACGTGCGCGGGGCCGGGCTGCCGGGGAGGGCGCGCCGTGTGGACAGCGAGGCCATTGTGTGGCGGGCGCCGGCCGGGCGCTTTTGTGCCGGCTCCCCTCCTCCGGCGCGCTCGGGCGGGCCGGGCGCCGCCCTCCACGCCGTCCCCGAGGCCCGGCCCAGGCGCCCCCAGCTCCTCCCCGCCGGCCTCGGCGCGAGGCGGTGACGGCGCGGGCGCTGCGCCTACCCTGGCCGGCGTCGGGGGCGCTGTGGCCAGGCCCGCGGTCTCCGCGGAGCTCCACTCCGCTCGCGCCGGGAGCGCAGAGGGACCCGGAAACGGCGAGCGCACGGGACGGGAAGCGCGGAGCACGGCAGAAGGTCTCCGCTTCGGGGAGGCGTGGGAAGGGACGTCGGCGTGTCCCCCGGCCCGGCCCCCGCTCCCGGGCGCCCGCCGCGCCTCCTCGGGTCTCAGCCCCCTTTCTCTGTCCGTCGCTACCTCCCCTCCTCTCTCTCCCCCTCCTTCCCCCCTCCTTTTTACCTCTTTCCGTCTCGCCTTTCCCTCCTATATATTTATCTCTCAATCTCTGTATTTCCACCCCCTCTTACTCCATCTTTCTATATGTCTCTCTCTCTTTATATATCTCCTGTTTTTCTCCCCTTTCTATGAATTTCTAATCTCCTCTCTCTAGTTCTGGTTTTTACCTCTGTCTTCTCTCTCTTTACTGCTGTCTACCTCTCTCCTCTCTTCCTTTCCCCGCTTCCACCTCTAGCTCCTGTGCTGGGAACTACAAGAGAGCTGTCTGGAACCAAGCCTTTGTGCAGGTTCGGGGGGGGGGGGGGGTGTCTGCGGATGGGTGACTGCACAGTTGGCAGTGTTTCCCACGTGCGCGCGCGCACACACACACTCACTGAGCTCGGAGTTTGCTGGCAGTTCACTTCCTCGCCCTGTGCGTCGTGGCCCATAAATGCTTTGGGAAGGTTTACCTTGGGCTCTGTCCCCAGCCAGGGAGAGAGCACCTCTTAAAAGGGCGGTGCGGGTGGTTTGAAGGCGATACCCCTCCTCCAGGGAACCGGCCCAGGAGCCTGTCAGGTGGCCAGGCTGAGACAGCCGTGTTTTGCTCCAGGTCAGGTCAGGTTGCCTGAGACGTAAACGTGGGCTCCCAAGTGCAAACCCTCCAGGTGGCTTTTAGGCATCCACAGAGCCTGAGCACTAGGTGGCCTGCTGACCTTCTGTGCTGCCACGTTTCTCAGGGGATGGTCACCAAGGCCACGGTGACAGCTCCTCTCCCCAGGCTTTGCCCAGGTGTGAATCACCCCCCCAGCCCCCCACCAAACTCGGACCTGCCCCAGGAGGTTGGGAGAGCTGCCCCTGGGGTGCTCCTAGGTCGTCCTGTTGATGGGGACCTGGCCAGGTGCTCCCCACACTGGGGGCGGGGGGGCTCCTCCACCAGCTTGCCCCCTCTGGTTCAGCGGGCTACAGAAGCCTGAAGGACAGCTAGGCTACTTTACAAGGTAGCCGAGGGCTGGGGGCCTTGCAGATGTCTTGTTCCACCGGCCTTTCAGGTATGCTCTTACATAGCTCGCTGAACAGGCTGACCACGGTCCGGTTGTATTTCTGTAAAACCTACTGGTAGTGGGGAATGCCCCGCCTGAAATCCTGAGGGAGATGGCAAGATGCAGAAACAGCCCCAGCCTTTTTGACTTTTGAGTAAAAGATATTTACGGAGTGCTCGGTAAACTGTAATGGGTCATACAAATATGGGTTGGTTCTCTAAACGCCTGTATGTATGCGCATACAAATGCACATACATATTTAGTTGTTCTCTGGGGTTCACGGTCGGGTGAGAACTGGGAGGTCCAGCCGGTGCCGGGGTGCTGAGATTGGCTGGCATCCGCTCAGCCGCGTGATTGTGAGAGACACAAGTATGCAGCCATGCTTTTCCTCCAGGCTCCAGAGACCCATCCATTAGAATCTATCAGTCTGCACGTCTCACACGCAGATGAGAGATTTGCCTGAAAATCCCTGTCGGAACAATTCACGGCTTGAGGTGGGGGGGGCTTGCTAAAGCTGATGGATTAAGTCTCCTGTCCCCGCCCACTCCTGGAATCCCTGCGTGTGGCTGTGGGGTTATGTTTTTTTCTTATGAAAATATCTGTACCCTGGATATTTACTGCTTACATGCCATTATTTTAAGTAGCAGTGTCTGTCTCCGTTTATATAGTCACATTTGTCTCTCATCCAATAGCGAAGAGAGGGTATCCCTTCTTGGCGTCTTTCCAGATTCCCTGCCCCTCCCCCCTTCTTTCATGGCATTCGGAACATTGGGTGGATTTTCTCCCTTCTGAACCTGTTCCCGTCTTTCTAAGTGCTGTCCTAGTTGGGGCTCTACAGCAGCCTCCTCTGAGATGTGAAAACTACAAGAGGGCAGCGGAAACACTACTGCCGATGTATAAAGAACAGTCAAAGAAGCACAGTACGAAGCCCCAGATTGATTCGTTTGGTGGTATTTCCACCTCTGAAACACATCGGTTAGGGGCCCCGTTGCTACACCTTCATGGTGGTAAATGCTTCTTACAAAACCTGCAGCTTCCTTCGAGTGCAGACGGTAACTCAGGGAGACTTACTGACTTGGTGAATCAGCTAAATGGACAAAGAAGTAAATTCTCGACTGGCAAGAGCTGGCGATCCTTTCTGTTTGTCATCACAGAAAGCTGAGAGTTCTGTGTACAGGTCTGGACTTACTTATCGTTTCCCCACTCAGAATCCAGTTTCCTCATCTCTGTAAAGTAGGTTGTGTACTGTCTGCTGAGAGGAGGTTTCATCTCAGCAGGGGCTTAGCTCCACTGATGGTTTTCCAACTTAAAGAGGGAAGGAAGGGAAGGAAACCTTCCAGAGAAATCCTGACCTTATCCTTGGGTGGCCACTATAATTTATAGAGGGGATTCTTGGCCCTGACTTCACATTAAAATCATTTGGGGGAGACTTTGGGGAAAAAATCCATGCTGGTACCCCACACCAAGTTAGAATTGCTGCAGGTGGGGCCCGGGCATCCTGGTTTTAAAAAGCTTCTTAGGTTCAGCCACTGGTTGAGAACCACTGATTGAGGAAGGAGGGACTGAAGGATTGCGGGTGAGAAAGTCCGAGGTGAGCTGGAGCTGGTCTGTCCCTCACCGCCTGTGCAGGGGGACCTCCTTCACTTGTGGGTCCTAGTTCCCTCGTGTCTGGGATGATGAAGCCTTAATGGCTGATGGAGGCCAACGTAGCAAGTATCTTACACATATTATCTTGTGATTAATCCTCCCGAGAACCTTTATGAAGCATCCCTGCATTTCACAGAAAGGGAAAACCGAGACCCTGAGAGATCAAGTAACTTGTCCACGGCCCGAGGAAGTGCCAGGGCCCGTCACCCTCTCAGCCACCATGCTCTTGTGTGGTCAACTGATTCACTAAAATGCCCATCCCTCGCTCTCTGCCAGAGAGCGTGTCGGGTTGGGAGGGCCGTTTGTTGCACAAAGGTTAGGCGCGAGTTAAAATGTGTGTGCAAAGCAATGAATGAGTTTGGCATCCACCACATAGTCCAGAAGAGCTTTGAAAAGAGATTTTGCTGAGCTGGGGTCTCCCTACCCCGCAGAGCTGCACCTGCCTGGGGTGAGCTCACTTAGATGTTTTGTTTTGTTTTTTTGAAGTTTTTTTTTTTGATGTGGACCATTTTTAAAGTCTTTACTGAATTTGTTGCAATATTGCTTCTGATTTATGTTTTGGTTTTTTGGCCGTGAGTCATGTGGGATCTTAGCTTCCTGACCAGGGATCAAACCCACAGGCCCTGCATCAGAAGGCGAAGTCTCAACAACTGAACCGCCAGGGAAGTCCCTAGATATGTATTCTTAACACGGACCAAGCAGACTCTCTGGGCTGGTGTGATCTCAGGAGAGGGTTTGTGTCCAGCGGAGCACAGTCCAGGGCCAATCACATGGACCCATTCCCCAGAGAGCCCTTCTTGGGCAGTGGCATCACCGCAGGGTCACAGCAGGGCTTCCTGTGCAGCATGTGGTTTGCCCTTGCCTGGCAGCGGCAGGGGAGCAGGTTGCCATGGTTACTGTAGACACCCGCCCGTGGAACTTCCATGGGGCTATCCTGAGCACTGGCCCTGTCTACAGCTACAGCTTGGCCGTCAGTCTTCCATTAGTTCCCCTGAAACTCGGCACTGAAACATGACTTACCTACTCGTCGGGGAAGAGCACAAGTGATGTGGCATCTTTCTGAGGTTAACATTTTGGTGTGCCTCTGAGTAGAAGAAAGCTTGCAGGAGGTATGGGAGCAGCGGCAAAGTGTCTTCCATTGGTTTCTTTTATTTCCTGAGCCTGCGTTGTGGTGTCCGTACCGTGGGCCAGGACAGCTGTCCTGCCTGCTTGAGGCAGTGGGTTACTTTGATCAGAGAGGTTAGCAGCTCAGTCAGGGAACAGGGCTGGAATTGGAACCTGCGAATGCAGCCTCTGTCCAGGGGCTTCAGACGATTGCTTCTTTACCCCTCTAACCTCTGTGTATCCCCTTACACACAAGTACTTTTTGGAAAATCTTGTGAAAATCCCTGTGCTGTTGGGGAGGAAAACAAAAAGGCAGAGCTCCAGGGAGGGAGGTATGAGAGGTGGGAGGGTTAAAAAGGTCTGCAGAGAAGAAGAAACAGAGTCAGAGGGGAACTGAAGCAGAGGCAGGTGATTATAGGACCATGAAAGCACTTGAGATGTGTTGTGAGTTTTTAAAAAAAGGGGGCAGGGATGAAGAAGAGTAAAACCCGAAGGTTTAGCCACAAGGTTTTGTGGTTTCCCTTCTCTCTTGGGGACCCCTGGGCAGGGGGGCAGCTGCAGGCACCTTTGGCCATCCCTCTGGCAGCTCTCTGAATCTCATGCAAGAAGCCAAAGGAAGAGAGGAATCATTTCTGCTTCGCCAAAGGAGGGATGGTTTGTTTGGGTTTGAGATCCAGCTTGAATTTTTGGCTTCAGATATGTACTCTGCCATGTCTTTATGGTTTTTTTTTTTTTTCCTCCCGAAGTGTCTACTGCCAGAGGAGATTTGCGCATACGATTAGTGGATATAGAAGTAATGCCCGATTTGATAAATCAGTCAGCCTCTGTCTCTGTTTCCTTGGCATGAGTCCAACAAAAGTATTCCATGTATGTGCACAGCTGAGAGTGTGTGTGTGTGCGCGCACGCGCGCATGTCTGTCTCTGTGTGTGGATGCTCTTGAGAGCAGTGGCATGTGGGGACATCAGATAAGACCAGGGGAAAACCGGTGGCTTGGGGGAAGGGTGAGCAGAATGAGTATCGTTTCCAGGCGCAAGCGAGGACACTTTCACTTTCTCATGTGTCACCTGCAGTTGCCGGAGTGACACATGGCCGACTGGTGCTTCTTCGCCCCACTCGTGTGCTCACGCAGGGCAGGGAAATGGCCTCTGTTTTCTAGGAACCTGTTTGTTCCCGGCCGATGGCTGCTGGGGAATCCCAGCCAAGGGTTTCTGTGGCTCCCTAGTGTCTCCTGGCCTCCCGATGGCCTTTTTCCTCCTCCTCCTTGCTCCGCATGGAGAAGGTCACCGATGGTCTAGAAACATGAAAGGAGACACAGCCCCTGTGTGCGGTGCTTGCTGCCTCTGTGGCCCCAGCCTGCAGGTCCAGGAGCAGACCCTGGATCAGCATGGCCGGTGTTTGGACACGTGACCTCAGTTTGGCCCCCAGGCCCAGCATCATGGGGCTGTGTTGGGGTGTCCAGCTTAAGAGGAGGCATCTCCTCAAGCCTGTGCTGTCAGTGGCCTGGCGGCCCTCCCTGCCTCCCATCTGCTGGTCAGGGAGCGGGCAGGCGGCTGGTCTCTGGCTCCCATGGGCAGCCCCAGGCTCGAGAGCAGTCTCGTCACCAAGATGCCGGAGAATCTGAGGGGCAAGACGCCAGCCAAGGAAACACTGCACCCGAAATGTCCAGAACAGGGTTCTTTGGGCTGCTTTCTTCAAACCCAGTGAAAACCTCTCTCCCTGCTGTTTTGTTGAGATTCTGAGGAACATGGGACAGTGGTTCAGCAGCAAAGTCAGGAGGGGATTTTGCAAATGCCCTTTGACTTTCAGCAAAGTCAGGCAAGACCCTCTGGGTTTCCGGGGGCCCTGCCGGGGCCCATGTGACCTGGTGGAAGGGGGTAGCAGGAAAGGGCAGGAGAGTCTCAGGAACAGATAAATTTGTGGGAGTCAGCCTCCCGGGTCCCAGACCTACTTCCATTTGATAAACTCTTACTTGTGAAAATTGCCTTTTAAAAATTACTTATTTTAGGAAGGCCATGCAGACTTCGTGCATGGCGGTGCGGAAATTGACAATAGGCTTCTGTCATTTGGCCACCGCTGGGGCCCCGCCCCCCAGGGCTCCTACTTGCCGCCTCCATTTACATGTTATGTTGCATCTGAAGCAACCTCTCCTACTGATAACCTCCTCATCACTGGTGAGCCTTACACCCCCAGGGGTGCTTTCTGCTCTGGGGTTAGTAATTGGTTCCTGGCTGGGTTTTGGGCCCTCAGGTGTCAGGCTGGGAACTTGGGGTCCCTGCCGTGTGGACCTCAAAGCAAGAGGGAGCTGTGTGACCAAGGGTTCTGGCCACCAGGGGCCCAGTCCCGCTGGATGGTAAAATGTAGGGGCTTCGAGGTGGGAATGAAAGCCGTGTTTCCGTGGAATTCTTTCTTTTCTTTTCTTTTTTTTTGCCACACCGTGCGGCTTGCAGGATCTTAGCTCCCTGACCAGGGATCGAACCCATGCCCCCTGCGTTGGGAGCACGGAGTCTTAACTGCTGGACTGCCAGGGAAGTCCCCCGTGGAATTCTTTAAAGCCTGTTGTGGGCCCTGCTGGCTCCTTTATTCATGGCCCTTTCTGTGTTGCTCTCCCCAGCCTGTGGGCCGAAGCTCACCAACTCCCCAACGGTGATTGTCATGGTGGGCCTCCCAGCCCGGGGGAAGACGTACATCTCCAAGAAGCTGACCCGCTACCTCAACTGGATTGGCGTCCCCACGAAAGGTGAGCCTGCGCCCCCCAGGCCGGGGCTGTCAGGCTGAGGGCACCCTCCCGCTTGCCATGACCGCCCCCCCAAAAAAAGAATGGCCTTTCCCTCTCCAGCTGCTGGGACTCTCTTTGCAGGGCCATCTAACAGGGTGCTGTCCCTGTAGTCGAGGGACACACTTTCCTTTCCGGCTGTGCCACCCTCCACCCTGTATGCACACCCTGCTGTGTATGGGAGGGGGAGGGTCTCTTTCACTGGCTGCTGTCTGGTTCCCACTGCCCTGCATCCTGCCCAGCTCAGCCCTCACCTCCTCCAAGAAGCCTTCTCTGACCACCGCAGTCTGTGTGGATCTTTTCCTTTAAGTTCCCCAAGCCCTTAGTTGAGACACTCCTCCACTGACCGTCATAAAGTGCTATGTACTACTGATTATATTTTTGCGAATCTTCGCCTGGTCTTCCCACCTACACGGGGGTGTTGAGCACGGGGACTAATTTTTCACATTTGCTGCCCACCCTGCCCTGTGCCCAGCACAGTACTTCCTACACTAAGCACTGGCTCAGCACCCACTGCCCACCCTGGGTGCGGGCTGCTGATCTGCAGAATGGCTGCTATGGCCCCGGCCATGCGTATGAGCCTTCACTCTCCCCACCCCCAGTGCGTTGGCGGACATCATGGCCCCGATTTTCACTAGGCCTGTGGCTGCCACCTGCCCTCAGGCTCAGGCTCCAGCCCCGGCCTGGAGAGGCCGGCCTGCAGGCTGGGCCATGGGAGGCAACCCCGGAGAAACAAGGTCCTGGGTTTGGGGGAGCTGGGCAGCCTTCTAGGCCAAGTGATGCTGGCACAGGACGCAGAGCCCACTGTCTGGTTTCCGGGTCTTATCGGGATCTTATTCAAGTCGTGTGCTGGCTTGCTTTTCTTTTCTGGAAAGAGCGATCCTGACCATGGGAGGCCCTTCTGGTGGTCAGCGTGGTCACCTAAGGGGCCTTTCTTTTCCATCCAGTGTTCAACGTAGGTGAGTACCGCCGGGAGGCCGTGAAGCAGTACAGCTCCTACAACTTCTTCCGCCCTGACAACGAGGAGGCCATGAAAGTCCGCAAGTGAGGCCCGGGCTGCGGTGGGCAGAGGGGGACGGGTGATCTGTAGCGCCAGGTTGGGTGAGAGAGAGGCAGCTCGTCCCCCTGCTTGTGTATCAGCCTGAGCCTCTCGGCCTCTGAGCCTCACTGATCCCGCTGACCGACGACAACAGCTCATTAGGAGTGAGCTAAATCATTTTCCTGGAAAATCATCTGTTTACGTTAGATAAGGATTTTCTTTTCACCTCAAAGCGACCAGGGAACTGAAGTATGACAGCTGCACTTTAGAATCACTTGGGAGCTGGGCACAGCCCTGCTCAGATGGGTACAGTGGGCATTTGTGGGCAGGACCTGGGCACCTGTGTTTTGAAAGCTCCCAGGGGAATTTCCCTGTGCAGCCGGCACGAGGCCGAGTCCCAAGTGCTGCAGCCATGTGTGCGGGGCTCCCATCGGGGGCCTCGGGCCTGATGGTCCCACCTGCCTGAGCAGTTTAGCAGTAGAATCACAGGTCACCCTGCTCGTTGGGGTGAATTGGGGGTGCCTGCGCGTCCTCCTGCGATGGCCCGGCTCTGACGCGCCCATGCTCTTTCTGTGTGTTGCAGGCAGTGTGCGCTGGCTGCCTTGAGAGATGTCAAGAGTTACCTGACGAAGGAAGGGGGCCAGATTGCAGTAAGCCTGGAGTATAAGCCCTGTCTCCGATCCCAGCGGGATGGTGCCCTGGGGGGCAGGGAATGTAGACAGAGCTGTGTGGGGACACCTCCAGTGGGGACGGGTGTCTGGCCTGAGCTGTGGGGGACAGGTGTCTGGCCTGAGCTGTGAGGGAAGCAGGGGGCAATGGCAGCACAGGGACTCTGGAGGAAGGTGATCGTCGGGCGGACTCGGGGGCACAGGCAGCTGGACCTGGGGCGGCTGCAGCCGAGGGAGCCAGTGTCCCTTCCCTGTGCTCCCTCTCCTGCGTATGGCTGTTGTTCCTTTGCTTTAAGTTCTATTCCCATCCCTCCCCTTCCATCCTTGAGTGCAGGAGGCAGTGGGGGGCCTGGGAGGGTGAGGAAGTGCCAGGCCTGACCTCTGGTGGTTTGGTAAACACTGTTCAACTCAAACTGGGCTCTCTTCACTGCCCTTCTTTCTCCCTGCCAGGTGTTCGATGCCACCAATACTACTAGAGAGAGGAGACACATGATCCTTCATTTTGCCAAAGAAAATGATTTCAAGGTGAGCCTGATTTCTCGTCTTGCCTCGGAGCGCTCAGGAGCAAGGGAAGCCCCGCAGGGATTGGCTGGTTCCTGTGCCTGGAGCACCGGTGCTCCATGCTCGGGCCTTCCCCTCCCGCTGCCTGGGTTTTGCTGCCTACAGATTGGGTCTGACTGGTGGGGGCTCTTAGGGGTTACAGTGACTCGGGAGGGGGAGGGGGAGCACCCCTCTATTGGGGGCGGGTGCAGAGAACTCAGGACTGAGTGGCTGGTTCCTTTTTCTGTATTTGGGGATTTATGAGTGGGGTCCTTTCTGCTCCAGTGTGGTAGTGCCATCACAGTGATACCGAAGTTGGCCCTTTGTGTTACCACATTTGTTGTTTCTTAGCGTTTCTGTCTTGCTTCGTCCCAGGTGTTTTTCATTGAGTCTGTGTGTGATGATCCTACAGTTGTGGCCTCCAACATCATGGTAAGACCCTTTGTAGTGTGCTAATCTGAGAAAAGTGAGGGACTGGGTTGGCCCAGAGAAGCCACCCTGAGAAGGAGCTGGCTCTCCCAGCTGGTTGTTGATTTTGTGTGAGGAGGGATTGGGGGGTCAGAAGTACAGAGCGGTATTTAACTTAAAAGCACATTCTGTGACTTGGACAGGCTTTATCAAGGTCCTTTCAGATGGTTGGCAGAAAGCTGTCTTTGTGGGACATAAGAGAGAAATTGGGGAATCTTGAACAGTTTCTGTTGGTGGCAGGAGCTTGGCAGTTGAGGGGTGATGGGGCTGCTTAGGGCAAAGAGCAGCTCACCCCTCCAGACGGGAAAGGAAGTAGCAGGCTGGTCTCTTTTGCTGTAAAGGCCCCTGGTAGGTAAGAATGGTTGTGTATTGACAAAAGCACATAGGACTCAGCAGACAGAAGGCAGAATTCCCAAATTTGGGAAGAATGTGGGTGGTTAAACTATCTTCCTGCGCCTCTCCCTGTACCAAGGGGAAGTTGCCCGGGTAAATTGAGGGTAATTGGCAGTTTAATTTGATTAATTCTTAAATTTTATTTGTTAGCAGTAGCTCATAAACAGAAACGGTTACTATGAAGACTTCACTACAGTTCCCTTTCTTATATCGTAGATAATTTCTTCTCCAGCTTAAATACATCAGAGTAAGACATTACCTGTAAAGAAAAGCTGGTCCGACACTTCTACAGGGAACGCTAGAGTTCGGCCACATACAAGTGCGCATCCTTTAAAGGGATGCTGGGAGTTGGTTAGCTTTTGGTGTTGGGCCTTTTCTCCAAGGCAGTGGGAATATTTACATGCATTTCTCAGAAATGAGTTCATATTTCAGGAAGAGCTATTGAAATGGTAGAAAATCAGTCTAGATTGGTTTCAGTGGCCCCAAAGGAAGAGGCTCAGAGTAGGAGGAAACAGAAGTTGCCATGCTCTAAACAAAGGGTTTTGCTGTATTTCTTTCATTTGGTTCTACCATTTCCATTTGGTAGGGAAGCAGAGTGCAGCCGCAGAATCGTTTTTCCCCAGTGAGCCGTCTACACTCGCTTTGGCCAGAAACTCTTGTCTCATCCTCTGTGAATCCGTGGATCTGTTTGCCCCGACCCTCTCCGTGTTCAGAGATCTCTTTCTCTGATGAAGCCTCAAAGCAACTTTGCAGTTTTTAGGCCTTTCTGTTGTGCTTTTTAGGCAAAGGCTGTGCTGGAGAAAGGGGTTTGTGAACTGAGATTTTTTTTTTAATTGTGCTAAAATATACATAATATAAAAGGTACCATTTTGACCGTTTTTAAGTGTTCAGCTCTGTGACACTCAGCACATTCACATTGTTGGGAAGCCATCCCCACCATCCACCTCCAGACCTTTTTCATCTTCCCGGACTGTAACCGTGCACCCATGAAACTCCCCACTGAACTCAGATTTTGCAGCGTGCCTGCTTCTCTTTTATGGTTGTGGTCATTGTTGAGGACGACAAGAGCACATGCATTAACAAATCCTGGGTTTCCCTGAAATCTGCCAGGTTGCTCAGGCCTATTGTTCAGCTATAGGGGATGGCAGGCCCGAGGGGCATTCCTTCTCCGTCTCTGTCCCATGAGAGCAAGCCTTGGGCAGGAGGACTGGACACGCAGTCCAGGTGGAGAAGCATCCATTGGGGTCCAGTGACAAGTGCGTGCTGCCCCCACCTCTGGGCAGTGGAGGAGGAATCCTGCCTGGCACGTGGGACCAGGGCATCGCCAGCACCTCCCGGTGCACTTTTGCTTACGGACAACCTCTGCTTGGTGGGGTGAACGCTGCAGGTGCTTATGGGGAGCTCAGCGGAATTGACGGCTGGGTTGTCTGCTGGTGACCTGGCTACTGGATTGATCCCGAATTGGGGCCCATTCAGAGGGGTTCATTAGAATCCGCGTGGATTTCCTGTGTTCGCCCTTCCAGGCTGAGAGGCTCTGTCTGCTCTGGGTGCTCTCCCCGTGGAAGCATGGGGGTATGACTCAGCGTCCAGCCGTATCTCTTTTTTTTTTTCTCTTAAAACGCTGGGTAGGGTCATCATCATTCTGAGCCCGTCTGTGCTTTTCCCCGTTTGCGAGCCCCAAATCCTGCTTCATTCTAAGCAGAAAGCCCTCCAGCGTGATTTATCAGCTGCCTCTTTGTGGTGTTACAGGAAGTGAAAATCTCTAGCCCAGATTACAAAGACTGCAACTCAGCAGAAGCTATGGACGATTTCATGAAGAGAATTAATTGCTATGAAGCCAGCTACCAGCCCCTCGACCCCGATAAATGTGACAGGTAATTCCTAAGACGTGACTGTCTGAGCCACCTACTTTAGGGCTTTGAATATTATTCTTGATGTTCCCACGAAGCATTTGCTCCTGGATACTTTTATAAACTCTCTTTTTAAGTATCTTAAAAAAAAACTCTTGGGCTTCCCTGGTGGTGCAGTGGTTGAGAGTACGCCTGCCGATGCAGGGGACACGGGTTCGTGCCCCGGTCTGGGAAGATCCCACATGCCACGGCGCGGCTAGGCCCGTGAGCCATGGCCGCTGAGCCTGCGCGTCCGGAGCCTGTGCTCCGCAACGGGAGAGGCCACAACAGTGAGAGGCCCACATACCGCAAAAAAAAAAAAAAAAAAAAAAAAAAAAACTCTTGATGACATATTTGGTGTTTTAGACATTGTGTACAAGTGTGGAAAGTGAATATTTGAGCCCCATCTTGCTCCTGTCCTTTGATATTTCCCTTGCTTTCTTTTCCATCCTCTTGCTTTTCTTTCCCTGTGCTCTGGGAGGCCAGCCAGCCTCTCCAGCACTCACTCCTCTGTGGGAATTACAGACTCGGACCCCCTGACTCTCAGAGAAGAGAGGTTCCGTCTGTGTCCCCAGGAGCTGACACTGCAGATTGGTTGGGGCTGAGTCTCGGCAGTGGGGCTGGGGCGGGGTCAGGGCTTTGCCCCGGCTGTGCTGTCCAGTGTTCTGACGTGCTGGTCGCCCTCCTGTGCAGGGACCTGTCCCTGATCAAGGTGATCGACGTGGGCCGGCGGTTCCTGGTGAACAGGGTCCAGGACCACATCCAGAGCCGCATCGTGTACTACCTGATGAACATCCACGTGCAGCCCCGCACCATCTACCTGTGCCGGCACGGGGAGAGCGAGCACAACCTCCAGGGCAAGATCGGAGGGGACTCAGGCCTGTCCAGCAGGGGCAGGAAGGTAGGCGGAGTGCGGGGGTGGGGCAGGAAACCGAGGGGTGGGGCTGTGCGTCCCTGTGTGCGTCTGTGTGTGTGTGTCCCTGTGTCTGTGTGTCCTTGTGTGTACATGTATGTCTGTGTGTGTTCCTCTGGGTATGTATATGCACGTAGGTCTGTGTGTGTACGTATATGTGTCTGAAGAGGGTGGAGGGTATCTTGAGCCTGTGGGGAGGGGTGTGTGTGTGTGTGTGTGTGCCCGAGGGGACGGGGTACGTGTGCAGTGGCTGCTCCCAGGCCGCCCTCACCAGCAGTGAGGACAGTGTGGCCGACCCCGATGTGCACAGGGACCGGCCCTGCACTGTTTCTCTGGGAGGGAGGGGCGGAGCTGGTGGTCCAGCGTGAGCCCCTCATCCCGTCTGCCGTCCCACCCCGCCTCCCCCCAGTTCGCCAATGCCCTGAGCAAGTTTGTGGAGGAGCAGAACCTGAAGGACCTCAAGGTGTGGACCAGCCAGCTGAAGAGCACCATCCAGACGGCGGAGGCCCTGCAGCTCCCCTACGAGCAGTGGAAGGCGCTCAACGAGATTGATGCCGTGAGTCCGGGGAATCCTGAGCGCTTCCCACCTGCAGGGGCTGCGCTGGCCAGGTCGGGGTGGCCGTGGCCGTATTCCCTTGAGTGACCTCTGGGTGTTCCCGCCAGGGCGTCTGTGAGGAGATGACCTACGAGGAGATCAAAGACACCTACCCCGAGGAGTACGCACTGCGCGAGCAGGACAAGTACTACTACCGCTACCCCACCGGGGAGGTGCGTGCCGCCTGCTCCCTCTGCGTCTCTGGCTCGGGCCTGTGTGTGCTGGGCAAGTGATGGGCAGGTGGCCGGGGTGCTGTGGGCAAGGAGCTGAGCTGGTCCTTCTGAGGCTACTGTGTGTGGCGAGGCTGGGGAGGGGGGCTGCTAGGGACCCGGAGGGACCCGTTACTGGTGACTCCGGGGAGGAAGGGCCCCTGCGTCCACCCCGCTACCCTGTGCCGATGCTCGTCCTGGCCCGTCTGCCTTTGAATCAAGTTTCCCGAGTTGGACCTTGTAAACAGCTCCAAGAGAAGCACAATTGTGTTTCCCACAAGCAGCAGGGACAGATGTGTTTCTCTAATGACGTACATGACAATTCAGGAAAGAAAAACAGTCCTGGATGGTGATTCACTGGGCACAAGGGCCCCCTTGACTGTGGGCGACATGGCAGACACGTCAGCAAGTCACTTGTACTGACTCCATCGATGCCGGTGGAGGGACCTTTAGGCCGTGTAGCCCCCTCGGGCTGAGCGAGCAGCTGCCTGCAGCACTGAATGGAGAGTCCAGCTGTAGGCGGTGCTCTGGGGTCTCTGCAGGCTCGGCCCGGTGACACCCAGTGGGGGTGCTTCCCATCTGTGGTGCTTCCTTCCGCTCAGCGTGTCAGTTCCCTGGAGGCCAGGACGCTGTCCCTGGTCCCTCCCAGGCCCTTGTTCCCTGGGACCTGCTTAGTGAGAGAGGGGACTGGGGGTGGAGGGAACCTCGGTGGTCTTAAAGGTACAGGCCTACCCTTTCTTTTTCAGTTTTCTTTTATTGAGATAAAATTCACATCATATAAAAGTCACCATTTTAACCAAAGTGTACAGGTCAGTGGTTTTTCTTAGATTTCACAATATTGTACAGCTATCACCACTAATTCTAGAACATTCCATCGCTCCATAAACAAACCACAGCCTTTTAGCGGTCAGTCCCAGTTCCTCCTCCCCCGCCCCCGACAACTGTGAGTCTGTGTTCTGTCTCTGGAGTTCCCTGTTCTGGACGTTTCACGTCAGTGGAATCATACACCCTGTGGTCTTTCACTCTGTATAACGTGTGCAGGGCTGTTCTGCGCTGTAGTGTGTGCCAGGGCCCCGTTCCCTCACTTTCCCGGTGGGGGGGTGAGGGTCAGGAAGGAGCAGTGAGAGGGAGAGGGCAGTTGGGGTGGGTCCCCCAGTGCCCGGGAGGGATGCAGCACACTGAGGTGTGGGGGGAGGAGGTTGATGGAGGATCCGTCATGCGGTCTCTGGTTTATAAGTGGGAGAGGCGTGGCCACGGATGCCGGGCTTCTGCTCCAACTCGGTGGCCCGTCCCTCTGCCTTGCAGTCCTACCAGGACCTGGTCCAGCGCCTGGAGCCGGTGATCATGGAGCTGGAGCGGCAGGAGAACGTGCTGGTCATCTGCCACCAGGCCGTCCTGCGCTGCCTCCTGGCCTACTTCCTGGACAAGAGCGCAGGTGCCTGGTCCTCCGATGCATCCTCTCCCGGGAGGTCAGGGGGTAGGGAGCCAGTCACAGCCCCCCCAAAGGAGAGAGGGAAAGGAAACTGGCCTTAGAGCTGGGGTAGCCTGCTGACAGGGGTGAGGAAAGGCTGCGTCCCCTCCCCCTCCCCCCACCTAGGGCTTCCTTGCAGCCCCTGGAAGACACTCGAGCAGTTTGATGCTGGGTGGGCTTAATGGCTTCGAGAACCAGCCTCCCGGAAGCCCTGTGTCCCGACGTCTCGGGCTGTGGGTCAGGTGGGGAAGAGGCAGCCCACCTCTAAGGAGTTAACAGCCCAGAAAACTCTGATGTTACTCTTAACACTTAAATGTGGATCCTGACACCTGAGTTGTTTGGGAAATGGACTCTTTTACTCCAGCGCATTGTGTGAGGGTTTGGGTTTGCTTCGGTTCTGTTCTTTGTAGGGCCGCCTGCCTCGAGCACAGCAGGCCAGCGGCCGGGTTGCGGGGTGGGGCGGTGGGTGGGGTGACACCCTGCCCAGTGAGGCCTCTGCAGGTGGTCCCCACGTGGCAGAAGCTCTCCCTGGGGCCTGGGAATGTCCCCCCTCAAGTCTCCAGTCTCACCGTAACCCTCCTCTCTTTCTCAGAGGAGATGCCCTACCTGAAATGCCCCCTTCATGCTGTCTTGAAGCTGACGCCTGTCGCTTACGGTGAGTGTGGTGACGCAGCCCCTCCGAGACCGGTCTCCCTGGTGGGGTGGCGGTGAGGCTGTGAGCGCGGGGCCCCTCTAACCGGTAGCCGACCTCTTCTCTGCCCTCGTCCAGGCTGCCGAGTAGAATCCATCTACCTGAACGTGGAGTCCGTGAGCACTCATCGGGAGAGGTCAGAGGTGAGTGCGAGCTCGCTGCCGCACACACACCCCCGCCCCCCCGTCCTCCTTCTGGGAAGGATGCTGCCAAGCGGCGGCACCAGTGGGCGCCAGCACTTGGGACGCCCCCCCACCCCCACCCCGGCGGCTTGTTTGTAAAGGCTGGCTGTGTCCGTCGGTGCGCTCTGTCTTGTTTGGAACAGGGGCCCTCGTGACGGCCCTCCCTGTCCTCGGCATCCGCGTGCTCCTGCCTGCCCGTCTGGTGGCTTCTCGGCATCGTCTTCCTTTTCTCTCTTGCCATGCTGCTTCCCCCACCACTTGACCCGAGAAGTGAGTGTTGAGGAGGAAGACATTCTTGCTCTTTGAAACGTAACCGTAGCCCAGTTACTGTCACCTTTTCCTCCGGGGCAGCTAAACGATTGCAGGGTCCAGAGTCACGGGACCCACACATCCGCTCAGTCATCTGCATGCACTCAGGTCCCAGATTCCCACGAAGACGATAAGAGTGAAGAAGGGGTGGGACTGGGAAACACAGCTGTGACTCGGGGGTTAGCCACGGGAGCAGCGGCGGGTGGAATGATCTTCCAGGAGACCCCAATGCCTGGCCGCAGCAGACCCTCCCTCTAGGGTGGGGTCTGGAATTCGGTGGTCAGCCTGGCTGGGCCTCCCAAGGGCAGCGCAGGGTTCTGCCCAGGCGTACATTGTGAAAGAAAGTTTGAATTTACTCTATACCGACCGTCAAACTCCAGCTCTCTGCCAGCATCAGTCTGACCCTTTCTTTTACACTGAGTGTGATGTTCTTGTCCCTGTTCCCAAGGAGCTTGGCCAGAAGATTTTGGCATTAAAATCCCAGCTCCCATGGCAGTTGCCTGGCTGGTCGACCGAAGCGAAGGCGGACGGCTTCCCTTGGCTGTGACGGCACCTCCTGAGCCAGGGTGTCAGGATGCGCGTTTGCCCTCCTTCCAGGAGTAGCAGCCTCCCCGCTGGACTGCCAGCAGCCGGGTTCTTGGGGTTGGGCCCGAACTGGGCTCTGGTGGCCCCTGAACACTTCACCGTTCAGAGCAGGGCAGGGGCTTAATGGAGACAGACCCCAGCTCAGGCTCCTGGGCCACGAGCTACAGAGTGACAGGCCCTGGGGGACTTCAGAGGTCCCCATTCCACTGGAGTTGTCACTTTGTCGGAAGGCTGGTGTTCGGCCCTCGCTGGCGGTTTCCTGCGTCTTTGGTCTCCTGGCTGGGGGAGGCTTGAGTTTCCTGTCCTAAGCTGGGTGTTCTCGCTGGGAACAGGAGCTGTGAAGATCCTGGCTTGAGGTCAGTGGGAGGGGGTCCAGCACCACATCTGCTCTCCCCCGCCCCTCCTGCTGCCCACCGCGGTCGCCCGAGCCTCACGCCCAGGACCCCTGCCTCTGTGTTTTTGGAGGCTGGCAGCAAGGTCCTTCTGATCTCTTCCCTGCTGTAACTGCATCACTGTCTGTGCAGAACCGTCCTGCTCGTCCTCCCTCGCCTGCTTTGCGAACATCGTGTCTGTCTGAGTGGGTGTCTTGGAATGATCGGGCAGGGGGTTCGGGAGGAGAGATCATCCTTGGTCTTGCCGAGCGCTAGACACGGGACGAGCCAGCAGCCCCTCGGTCCAGGGCCGTTCACCGTGGTCGGGCTCGTGGTCTCAGTGAAATCCAGAAGCAGAGAAACGTGTTTGGTTTGGTTTTGGATTTTTTTGTTTTGGCTTATTGACTTCCCCTTCCTCGTAACTGTCGCCTTCTCTCTTTTGTCTTTGTCTCGCTTAGGATGCAAAGAAGGGACCTAACCCGCTCATGAGACGCAATAGTGTCACCCCACTAGCCAGCCCCGAGCCCACCAAAAAGCCTCGCATCAACAGCTTTGAGGAGCATGTGGCCTCTACCTCCGCTGCCCTGCCTACCTGCCTGCCCCCGGAGGTGCCCACGCAGCTGCCCGGACAAGTGCGTTGACCCCCTTCTCCTTCCTGAGTCGAGTCTCGTGCAGGGTGGGGAGAACGTGCCTGCTGGGGAGAAGCGTGCCTGGCGGGGCGGCGGCGGCCTCAGACCCAGGCCCGCTTGGGGGTGTGCGGGGAGAGGACACGGATGCCGCTCTGAGTGTGGGACCCCCGGATCCGTCCTTGAGACCTTGGCTGTGCGTGCACACGCCTGTTCTGGAGAGGTGGTCTTCCCCGGGCAGAGCCAGGCAGAGCAAAGAAATGGCCGAGTGTCTGCGATCCATTCACATTGGTGAACAGTTTCTTCTCAAAGTTGAAGGCAACCCCCAGTTCAGGAGTCTCCATCCAGCTCTGGGCTGTTGGCTTCTGTGTGTCCCGGGGACGTCTTTTCTGTCCCCATGCTGAGTATTCTTCCTGACTTGCTCCCTTTCCATCGTTCCCCGTTAGAGCAAAGCTCTTGTCAGATGGGGCCCTGCGAGCGTGTATGGAGCCAGCATGGCTGGGCTGGAACCCGGGCCGGAGGACCTGGAATTAGCCACTTTCTCCTATAACATAGTAAAAAACCCCAAAGCAGAAAACCAATTAGATTTCATACGTTATTTCATTTGCTGTGATGGGGAAAGGCTAAAAGATACTGGCTACTGGGCATTAAGATTTTTTTTTCAGAAAACCACTCTTTTCCTCAACAACACCCGAGAATCCTGGCCAGGATGTGAGATGTAGAAATCCCTGGGCACAAATTTGGGTCCCACCCAGTGGTCTCCCCAACCTCCAACCCGCTATGCCTGGCCTCTGACAGAAATCACAGGCTCAGGTTCGAATTGGATTTGTTAATGAGCTGGGTGCTGAAGGCCCACAAGCTCTTTCTGCGTTTCCCCCAAAACGCATTTAAACCGTGTGTTGTCTGAAAATGTGGTGGGGGGTGTTGTGCAGCCCCAACAGGCCATCGTACCTCTTCAGGCCTCAGTTTTCGCATCTGTGGAATGGGGGAGCAGCAGCTACTGCCAAGGGCTGGGTGATCGTGCTGAGACTCTGACATGGTGGTGTCTGCTCCTGGCGCCGGCTCTGGGGTTTTATTGTCAGGTTCTGTCACCTCCCCGGCCTTCAGTCTCCCTGTTTTTTAAGGTGAGGGAGGTAGACTGGCTGGGAGGTGTCTAATTAGTGCTCCTTTCAGGTCTAACGTCAGAGGTGCTTTTTATGAAAACTGAGAACTGAAGTGGTGTGTCAGTGATATCCTGCATTGGTGTAAACGGTGGGGTCATAGTTGGAAGGTTAGAGGCCGCAGTCACAGACACCGTGGGGACCGGCCAGGCGGGGGTTGGGCGGTGTGCAGGGCCACTGGCTGGACATGGCCGGGAGGGTCCAGGGCTCTGTCCCCGCGGAGGCTGCCTGGTCCCCGATGACCTGGGCCCTCACCCTGTCCCTCAACTGACTCTCTCTCCCACCCTTTCTCTCTGCAGCCTTTGCTAGGGAAAGCCTGTTTGTAAGTATTTTTCTCTGAATACTTTTGCTTTTTGCATCTCTTTCTCCTTGCTTGCCAGTTTGGCCTCCTACCTGTTAAAGTGTTGAGGGTAATGCCAGTTTCTGTGAAATCTGAAGGAGGAAGATGGGACGGGAGGAAGAATAAGGGATTCATGGATTTTCAGAAAAGGATACAGGAAGTCGGCGGGTTTTGGGTGCATCCTCCTGCTGCTGCGGCCACCGCGGGGCCGGGGCGATTGTTAGTATTTGCAGTGCTTGATGGCTGGATGTCTATCTGCTTTTTCCCTCTTAGAGTCAGGTTTTGGCGGGAGCTGGGTTTGTGCCTGCTGATGTTGTCTTTTAAGTTCTGGGCCTCTCCCGGGAGAGCCCTGTCATTTTGAAAGGAAAGTTTACCCAGAGCCTAACCTGCAAAACAAAGAGTGGAGGACCCAAGCCTCTCTCTCCTGTCCTGGCAAGGCCCCCCACCTTCAGGGCCTCCGGGACCCCCAGGCTCTGGAGAGGTCTGTTTGGGAGCCATCATTCTGCATCGGGTTGTCCTGTATCACAACCTGCTCGACGTTCACGGTCACGTTCAGGATGGGGTGCAGCTTTTTCTCTGCAGAGAGTTCAGTGTTAGCAGCTGCTGGATAATCCAGCGCTTCCTCTGTTCCGGTGGCCCCCAGCCCCAGAAGGAACTGAGGCCTTTATATTGCAGGGTTTTAATAGGAGACACCCTGAAATATCATCCCAACGCCACGAGCCACACCCACCCCACGTCCCTTTCTCTGGTTAGGCTACCTGGACTAATTCACGCAGAAACGTGGCTTGTTCTTGGAAAATAGGAGCTTTTGGGCATCATGCTTGGACTAGGTGGTACCATTTGTTGAGAAATATATTTCATCACTTTACGGCTTGTACACATCCCGAGTCTTTGGTCCTTAAAATAACCCCAGGAGGTCGCAAGGCAGTTCCTGTCCCTGTTGCTCAGATGAGGGTGAGTCTCGCCCACGGTCACCCAGCTGCTTTCGTAGCAGAACCAGCCCTTGAATGGGTCTCCCAGTCCCAAAGCCTGGCTGTTTTCTCTCTGCCGGTTTCCAGAACAGCCAGGGTCCCGTTCACCTGCCTATCCTGGGCACCTGACATTTGCAGCCTGTGGGGCGTGGCCCCGAGCTGTTCAATTTCCTTTCTCTTTCTTGCAGCCTCTCCCCTGCAGCTGCTTCCCGTGGCTGAGACGTGTTTATTTAATGGTGGGCCTGCCCGTTGAGTTCAGTCTTTAAGAGTAACAGTCCCACGTCCGTTACCCCCTTGATGCCAGGTGTTGCACCCAGGATGCCCTGGGATCAAGAGTCCTCCTTGTGTGAAAACTAGCCTTTGGGTTTGGAACCTTATGGTTTTGCATCTGTGTGTATCCTGTTCCTTCTGACCCATGGCCTGATGCTGCCAGGAGAGAAGTCTTCTTGCTGGGAGGGGTCCATTCAGGCACATCCCCCAACCCTCTAAGGTTGAACTTGTCCATCTCTAAGGCTAATAATGCCTGTAGCCAAAATCCCTTCAGTTCAGCAAAAATGTGTTCTCTGGACCCATCACACCTGCATCCACTCAGGTGTCCCAGCATCCAGGTGTTTTGATGATGAGAATATGGATGTAGCACTTAGCAAGATACCTGACATGTGGTCAGTGCCTGGTGCACAGTAGCTGTTCCCGAGGGAGATGTGATGCCCTGTGCTTTGGTGGTTACATCCAGGGCTCTCTGGTCTGTGTTCCCTCCTCTACAGGCCAGGGGGATTTCTCCTCATGGGCAGCAGGAGCGCCTAGGGACTAGGGAGTGGGGTGCCCCTGGGGTCTTAGTGTTGTAGCCTGAGGATGCCGGTGATGCTGGTGCTCTGGTAAAACAGGCACGACAGCCAGGTGGGACTCAGCGCCCGCCCTGCAGTCCACTCTCCAGGGGCTGCACTAGGGCTCAGGACCAACGGACCATCTGGCCCTCATGATGCATCCTTGACTTTTAAGTTTCAAATGCACGCTAAGAAGAGAATCCTACTAAAGATGTTCTGTTTTGTTTTTCTTTCCCAACATGTTTCTTCCTTCCCCCCCACTATGCTTGAAAGACGAACTGTCTGTCATATTTTCTCAAAGTTTTCTCCTTACTAACCTTGGAAAGGTAAATGGCTCCGTGCATGCCCTCCTGTCCCCTCCACATCTCTCTGGGTCATGGCATCTCAGCCCTTGGGGCGTCTCAGTCTGCGTGAAGACTGGCCATTGTGAAGTCTGTGACTCATACACCCTGTGCCCCAGAACTTGTGTGTTTTTAAAGAGCAGCCCCATTGTCTTGAGATCCCCCATGTGTCCAGAGCCAGGGGCACCATGAGCGAATGACGTGGCCTGTTCCTGTGGTCCCCCGTGTCATCGTTGCATTGCCATCATTTGTGGGTGCTCCAGCCTTGGGCATGAGGTGTCCCAGGGTGGGTGGGAGCCAGCACCTCCATCTCTGACCCCACGGGTTGACTGGGTCCTCTCTGGCTGCAAGGCTGGGGACCTCCCCAGGAGACACCCCGCTCACAGGGGCTGTCTGATGCACTCGTGGTCGGAGGGTCGGTCACCTGGGCTCCTGAGTCCAGCTGAGAGCGGGCTCAGATCAGGCACTGGCTTCCGTGCTGCCAGCCCTGCGATGGTCCTCTGTAGAGATTCTCCACCTCAGCCCCCTGGTTCACGCAGGAGGGGAGTGAGCCTTGGTGATGCTTACATTTCTGTCTGCCTGGGTTCCACTCTTCCTGCCGCCCCTTTGAGACAGTCTTGGTGGAGACACTCAGGATGCAAGAGAACACTTTTAAAGATTCTGCTTCCCTTTCCCGCAGGGTGAGTTAGGGAGGGTAGGTCAAGAGACTGCTGCTGTGTGGTGGCAGCCATCATCTGTTCCCAGCTGATTGAAAAATATTTTTTAAGGGGTTTTTGGTACTGGTCAGCATCTTTGGGGTGGGGCTTCTGGGTAGGATTGCTTTTATTAGAACGGGGTGAGAGCTTTACTGACACATGCCTTCTCTGCTCAGCTCCCTTGCTTGAGTTCCGGCATCCGAGCTGTGTTCCTGGCATCCAGGTCCCTAGGGCTGTGGTATACCCTGCTGGGAGGAGAGTCCTGATGCTTCTCCAGATTTAAGCCCCCCACCCCTTCCTCTGCCTGACAGCGAAGCCAGCATGAGTTTCCCGGGTTGGGGCAAGGGTAGCCTTGGGCTCTAAAGGGCCGTGAGCCGGGGGGCGGGGGGTGGCCTAGGTGCTGGCACCCAGTGCTCCCCAGGACAGCTCTGACCCACAGGAGCTGCCTGCCCTCCCCTCCCTGCCTCCCTGCCTCCCTGCCTCCCCTCCCCTCCCTGCCTCCCTGCCTCCCTGTCCTTCAGGCAGATGTCAGGGGCCCTCCCGGCCCTTCTCCCGTGGGACCCCCGGGCTTAGCCTCCACCACGTTCCTGGGCCACTGTTTGGTGATGATGCTCTTCAGGGCCGTGGTCTTTGTTGGGGAGAGGGAGGCACGTCTTAACTGCATGGCTTTCGTCTTTGCTTTAGAACCCTAGTCAACAGGAATGGTAACCGGCTTCCGCGTCTTTTCTCCCGAAAGCAGAACATGAAAGGCTCCCCGAGCGGCGCGGAGGCCTCCAGGACGCACTGACGCAGCCCCGCCGGCGCCCCGCCCTTTCGCTCCCGCAGCTTTGCTCCCGCCTTTCTGTCTGCCCAAGGCCAGCGATCCCAAGGACATCTCCCGGAGGGCGGCGTGGAGGAGGGGCTGCTGCTCCAGGAGGACCGGGCCGCCGCCTGCCTGTGCTCCCCTGGCCTTCGGGCCACACGCCCCGCGGACCCCTTGAGGCCCGGGAAGGACGATGTGCAGTGGAGGCGGGACGGCGGCGCCTCCCCGTGGGCTTGTTCATCTCATTTCTGGACCTTCCCTGCTGGCGAGATGACACTGCCCGGAGTCCTAACCTTAAAGGGGGCCTGGATCTCAGCTGCTGAAGGTTAAGGGACACTGAAGACTTTCAGAAGGCTCTTGGTGCCTCTCGGCCTGGACGTTGCCTCCTCGGCCCGTTCTAGGTTGGGGTCGGCCGAGAGAGCCCGGAGCTGGACCTGCTGGTCAGCCAGGCAGCGACCCTCCGCGTGTCGCTCACCCTCCCGGGTGTGTGTCCTGTCTCTGAAGATGGTGTGGGACCGTCTAGTTGCGGAGGTAGGAGGAAATACGTTGCAGAAAGAGCACCGGGGCCTCGCCTCCCAGGGAAGGCTCCCGCCTGGATTCGAGGCACCTGGGACACGGCTTTCCCGGGGCTGCTGGCTCGTGCACTTTTTTTGTGGCAGAGAGTGTGACCTGAAAGTCACACCTTCAGGAACTTAGATGTTTGCATTTTGCGCCCTGGGGGTTGGATCTCTGAAAGGATGTGGGAGTTGGGCAGCCTGTGGGGAGGGGAGGGACCCCTCACCCCTTAAAACGGCTGGGGAACGAGGGTCTGGCCGCCTCCTTTGGGGCCTTCATCACTTCCTGTGTTTCCCGGGTGGGGACAGTGGCCCAAGCCAGGCCCCGCTCGCGGCCACTTCCTCCGAGAGCCTGGCTGTCCGCTGTCTCCTGGCAGGATTCAGCTCGGTTCCCTACGCTTGTGTCACGCGTCTGCTGTGTGCCCAGCATGGAGCTGGGTGCCTTGGGCGATTCTGGAGGAGAGAATGTCCTCGTTTGCCTTCATGGCCCCTGTGGCATTTTGGGGGCGTGGTTCAAGGCAGGGCTTGTGGACACGTGGTTCTAAACACCTGTAGTTTCCGCCTGCGGGTTTTCCTCTGAGGCCTCCGAGGACTGGGGGAGGGGCGGTGTCGAGGCCCAGGAGGATGGATTTGGACTCAGCAGTAGAGTTTGTCCAAATGACCCTTATCAGGATTTCTGAAAGCCGGTGCCAAAGGTCACCTTCCCTTCCTGCCTTCTGCTTTGGGGTCCCACATCCTTACCCCTCTTAGCTTGTGCAGTAGTCACTGGGGGTAGAGGCAGGGGCGTCTAGACAGCTGGAGCTGGGAGTGGGGAGAGGAGCTGTTTTGGGGGTTTTGTTTGAGAGGAGCTTGTAGAAGAATGCATGTTCCTCTGGTTGGGAGAAATGGGAACACGATTCGGACACCCTACAACCAGGTTTGTGGGTTTCACACAAAACCATTCAAATCCTCCCTTCCCTTAACGGGCCATCTTCCCAAGACGATGTCTCTCTGTACATTCCCGTGCAAGACTGGTTACTTTCTCACTTTCCCGCTGTCTTGTCAGACTGTGTGTGTGTGTGTGTGTGTGTGTGTGTGTGTGTGTGTGTGTGTGTGTGTGTGTGTGTGTGTTTTAGACGGAGGGCCCTGCAGCTCTGCTCTTGAGAATGGCTCTCTTATGTCCACCTTTTGACTCCTTCTCTGGTTGTCGGAGCTGACCCTGAATTTTGACTCTCATGGCTGCCCGAAATCAGTGCATCCACAAAGGATGCACTTGGCCTAACCCGGGACCTTGGTTTTCAGGAGCCTCAGTGGGGAGATAGAACATCAATACGGGCGTGGAGGGGAGATGGGGAGAGAGCGGAGGCTGGGAGACTGGAGACCAGGGGCCTGACATCTGAGGAGGGAAGCGGTGGACAAGGGTGTGTCTGAGCCACGGTCTCAGGGCTTCTGCAACGCCGACCATTGACTCTCCCTCCCTCACCCCCCGAAAAACATCTGGGACCAATATTTTTAACTTTGCATGTTTGTTTTGGGGGCGGGCTCACCCCTCTCCTCCTTCTGTCCTGAGACCGTGGGCGAAGCTCTTTGTTTGGGGCGGGGGGGAAGAAAGACTGTTTGAACCACGCCAATGACGTTTTCGTTTCTAATACTTGAAATTTATTTTTTTATTATTTTGATAGCAGATGTGCTATTTATTTATTTAATATGTATAAGGGATCCTGAAGATGGAAAGCTGTATAGATTGGGTCTTGTTAGTTGGTTGGCTTGGGGGCCTTTTACGTGTGATTTCTGACTTCTCTGTGTTCTGTATACATTTGTCTGAATTAATTACCTGGGATGAAGCTGTGCCAGCTTTCAAACAGGGGATGCCTGTCGGAAATTTGTATATTTTGCAGTTGCCAGAACAATAAAATACCTGGTTGAAATACACGGATGAAGTGCGTCTCTGGTCCTTTTTGGGGGGCGGGGAGGATGAGTCTTTCATGACACTTGGGGTCAGTACACCAAGTTTCTACCACTCAGCCCCATCACCTTCCTTCAAACAGGACTTGCAGGGACTTCCCTGGCGGTCCATTGGTTAGGGCTCTGCGCTTCTACTGCAAGGGTCCTGGGTTTGAGCCCTGGTTGGGGAACTAAGATCCCGCAGGCCGCGCGGCCTGGCCAAGGAAAAAAGCCAAAACGGGACATGCAGATTCTGATTGCCTAATGTCTGCATTTGCAAAACAATGTTGTGTCACCTTTTTAAAAAAATGAATAGCCTTTATTTTTAGAGCTGTGTTAGGTTTCGAGAGAAGAGCAGGTAGTACAGAGAGTTCTTGGATACCCCCAGGTCCAGGCATATGTCTCCCTTGTTATTAGCATCTTGCATTTGTGGTACATTTGTTACAACTGATGAGCCAATATTGATGCGTTGTTATTACCTAGAATCTATGGTTTCCACTAGGGCTCACTCAGTTGTTTGGTCCTGTGTGTTTTGACAAACACATACTGATATGTATCTACCATCACGGCATTCAGAATGCCATCCATCTCTTCTCCCAGCCCCTTCAGTCAGCAGCTGTTCTTTTTTATTGATTTATTTATTGATTGATTTGGCTGTATCTGGTCTTAGTTGCGGCGCGTGGGCTTCTCTCTAGTTGTGGCGTGCCAGCTCCAGAGCACGAGGGCTCAGTAGTTGCGGCATGTGGGCTCTCTAGGTGTGGCACGCGGGCTCTACAGCGCGCAGGCTTAGTTGCCCTGCAGCATGTGGGATCTTAGTTCCCCGACCAGGGATCGAACCCACATCCCCTGCATTGGAAGGCGGATTCTTAACCACTGGACCGCCAGGGAAGTCCCAGTCAGCAGCTGTTCTTATACAAGCCCTGCAGATGGTGTTGGGGCCCTGGGTAGAATCACAGGAAGGCATTTCATCTCAGGTTCTTGGTCCCTTTCACTTCCCTGCCCTTCCTCCCACCCCCTTGTAGCCCCTTTCAAGGTTCCAGTGGGAAGAGACTCAATCCAACTTCCAGGACCACTTTGTGGCCTTTTGGGCAAGCTGAGAGTCATCTGTGCGACAGTGACCGTTATTGAAAAAATACTGAAGAATGAGTCACCAGGTGGACGCATGGTGGGTGAAGGGGCGCAGAGAGCTGCAGGAAGGTGAATGCTGGAAGGACACTCATTATGGAGGGTCTAGAGCCAGACTGTGGCTCTTCGTACCAGGAAAAACAAGTGAGGAATTCCCCAGCGGCAGATAAAGTCATTCTGTCAAACAGGAACAGCTGCAACGCCTTAAGACTTAATGGTCTTAAGGAGATCCTTACGCGCCCTGAGGGGTGAGGCAGTTCCTGTTTGCTGTTTTGCAGATGGAGAATCCGACACTCGCCAAAGGTAAAGAACTTCCCCAAGGCTGCTTAGCAGGTGAATTTTAAGGATTCAAATCCAAGTGCCTGGGACACTAAGGTTTGTGGCTTTAACCGTTGTAAAATTTCCCCTCCGCATATTTCTGGTCTCTCCGAGTTAATGGAAGTTAGCAGTGGAACAGGTGAGAGGTCAGGTCAGTTTCAAGCTGCTTGCGCGCTGGGCTGGGAGGCATGGGCCGTCTTCCCTCCTTGCTTCCTGGGGTGCTCAGCTGGTGGTCAGACGGTCAGGGTCTTCAGGGAAGTCAGCAGTGGCCCTTGAGGAGAAGGTGGGCACCCTAGTCCAGATTCTGGACTCCCCAGGTAATATCCAGAATCCGTCTTGCTAATCTTTCCTCCCAAGAAATTGACTAGCACCTTTAAGAGGCAACAGATCACAGGGTCGCATAGAGAGAGGATGCCTCGTGGGGTGGGGAGTGGGCACGCGTGCTTAGGAAGGATTTGCTGCAGCAAAGTGACCTGAGTGAACAGAGCTGGTGGCGTCCCTCTCGAGGGCGGGCTGTGCCTGCATTCTTCATGCCAGGTGCTCCCACCTGCAGGCCCGGGCGGCCGGCAGGAGCCTCCAGCCAGATTGATTCTCATCTCACTTTGCCCTCAGCTCACTTTCCACTTTTCCCACTAGGACGGTTGAGAGTCTCTTAACTTGGAATTACTTGATAAACTGTAGCGGGAGAATTGGCCAACTATTTGGGATGAAAGAGCTAATCAGATCATGTGTTGTACCGTCCATCTAAGTGTTTTTAAAAAATCAAGCTATTAACAAAGGAGAAGAAAATGTTGGTGAATGTCTAATTTTTGGTTGGACAAAGACCAGGCTTAGAAGCAATAAGATTAACTACAAAGGAAATACTGAGATTCCACACCCTGTGAACATTTTAAGTTCAATGTCATAGAAAACCTTGAACATGAGTAAAAGGAAAACAACAGGCTAACAGATATTTGCAACAAATTTGACAGATCCCCCAATTTTTCTAAAATGTAAATTGGAAACACATCCAGAGCAGTAAGAAAAACATGGAGACTCTTCTAGATCCTTGGACAAAGGCTTTTATTTAATCCTTACCATTTAAAGATGTGGCAACTGACGTTTGCTGGGGTTAAAAGTTCTTTTTTTAAAAAAATTAATTTATTTATGTTTGGCTGCATTGGGTCTTCATTGCTGCATGCAGGCTTTCTCTAGTTGCGGCGAGCAGGGGCTACTCTTCGTTGCGGTGCGCGGGCTTCTCAGTGTGGTGGCTTCTCTTACTGCGGAGCACAGGCTCTAGGTGTGTGGGCTTCAGTAGTTGCAGCATGCAGGCTCAGTAGTTGTGATTCGCGGGCTTCAGAGCACTGGCTCAGTAGTTGTGCTGCCTGGGCATAGTTGCTCTGCGACACGTGGGATCTTCCTGGACCAGGCCTTGAACCCGTGTCCTCTGCATTGGCAGGTGGATTTTTAACCACTGTGCCACCAGAGAAGTCCCTGGAGTTAAGTTCTAATGGCTGTTTTAACAGCTTCAGTTGGAGCTCACATTTTTTTGACACAGTGTGAGTAGTTTGGGTCAGGTCTTCAGCCAGTGCATTGATGGCTTAGGCACTGGTTTCAACCCACAGGTTCTGACATACAAGTAAGATCACGCTCAGAGGGAACTCCCATGAAGACAGCAGAAGCATGGGGGGAGTAAGAGGTACAAACTCTCATGTATAAAATAAATAAGCTACAAGGATGTATTATACAACACAGGGAATATAGACGATATTTTATAATAACTATAAATGGAGTATAACCTTTAAAAATTGTGAATCACTATGATATACACCTGTAACTTATATAATATTGTACATCAACTATATCACACAAAAAAAAGTGAAAAAGAAAAAGACAGCAGAAGCACAAAACAGAGTATTTCAGCCACTTAGGACTAAAGGAGGCCCTCCGCACACGCCCTGAGAGATGTCTTTGCATGTATTTAATGGTGTCGACGTCCATGGAAGAAGCCTCATTTGTTTCACGCATTAGCCACACAAGATTCAACGTCTAGGGTGAAATGAAGCCCAGGGACAGGCTGGCTTGGTGGACTGTTAGAACCTGATGGTGGTGGGGATGAGGGTGGGCAGTGTGCGGACGTGTCCCCCATATATAAGATATTTCATAACGTTGCATTGTCAATAAGTGCTCAACACTGGGGGTGCGAGCCGTCCATTTTCAGTTCCTTGAGGCCTAAACTTCAGCTGCAGGCATCAGAGCAACTCTGCCTCTGACGTCGGGTTAACATCTCACTGATGTCTCACCTGGATATTCTGGCACCTACATTTGGTGAACAGAGGGGTAGAGGGGGCACTCGAGGCCTGGGTGGGCTCAGTTTATTTTCAGAAATCTGTGCCGTGTGGCAGAATCAAGGGTAAAGGGGAGACTACCAGCCCAGTGTAGTGAATCAATAAGATGACATCAGGCTTTGGAGAAAGATAGTCCTGGGTTCACTTCTGTCCTCCCACGTTCTTGACGTGCGGGCCTGGACAAATTACTTTATATTTTTAACTTGTTCCCCATCCGTAAAATGGGGGAACTCATACCGTATTTTCAGTAGAATACACCATCAATTTATTAACTTTTCCTACAAAAGAGAACTAACCACATGCACAACTAATGCAAGACAAAATTCAATTTTGGATGTGTTAAATGTAGACCAAAAGTCTCCTTAGAAGTGCAGCAATACTATAATGAATTTTCAGGCTTTTTGTGAGGACTAAATCTTACACATGAAGAGCCCTGGACAGTTCTGGCATAGAGTAAGCACTGGAATGGCTGTTATTAATCTAGTCACGGGTGCCGGGTCCTTTAAATGCAAAGTCGATGCTGTGAACCCCACTTCACAGGTGAAGATCTGAGGCTGGGAGAACTTACAGAGACTGCCTGATTCCGCCCAGGCCTAACTGGTGGTCAGCTCCAGGTGTCAGGGCTGAGCCAGGCGCTACCAGATGAATCACATGTTAATTAGCAAACGGGCTTTTGTGTCCCTGGGGCTATGGAGAGGACTGTCTGTGTCCAAAAATATGTTAAGAAAATAGGATTTCCTTAAGGGGTCATGATTCAGGATGCCCAGTCTCTAAGATTCTGTGTTTTCCCCTTCCCACCTGTTTTAAACTGGGCCTCAAGACCATCTTTTGGAGTACCCCATTCCTGGGGTACATGAAGGCTTTCCCAGGAGTTCACCTGCATAGGTTAAGGTTACGTTTTAGGCAAATAGGTTTCCAGATCCTCAACTTCCACATTTGCCCTTTCCAGAGTAGCCTGAGAAGTTTGCTTAGATTCACAAATAGTCTTTCTCTACTTTGCAAACAAGGCAGAGAAAGGCAAAGCCCTCCCCACCCCAAAAGCACTCACTACAGTGCATTGCACCCAGGGTGGAAACACCTCCAGGCACCCAAGAAAGGGAAGCCTCCTTTAATGATTAACTCAGGCACTACACACCCCCGGGGATTTCTTTCCTACCCTATCTTTCTGTAAAACGTGAAACTCAGCTACTATTGGAATGTTTTGAATTTAGAACAGTTAACGCAATATGTTAGTGCAACAGTTCTCCAAATTTTTGATCTGAAGGCTCCTTTACAGTCTTACAAATTATTAAAGACTCCAAAGAGCCCTGTTCATGTGAGTTATATCTATTCATATTTAGTGTATTTGAAATGAAAACTGAAAAAAATTTTTAAACTATGTTTTTTTTTTTTTGCGGTATGCAGGCCTCTCACTGTCGTGGCCTCTCCCGTTGCGGAGCACAGGCTCCGGACGCGCAGGCTCAGTGGCCATGGCTCACAGGCCCAGCCGCTCCGCGGCATGTGGGATCTTCCCAGACCGGGGCACGAACCTGTGTCCCCTGCATCGGCAGGCAGACTCTCAACCACTCCACCACCAGGGAAGCCCTAAACTATGTTTTAATAATTTATTTAAAAATAATAAACACATCACATGTTATAACTAACCTATATTTAATGCAAAATAACTATAATTTTCAAAATAGAACATTTTTAGGGAGAAGAATGGCATTTATATTTTTTAGAAATCTCCTTAATGGCAGATTCTCATATCTGATTCTGTGTTCTATCTATTGTGATATGTTGCTTGAGTTGAAGTATGTGAAGAAAATCTAGCCTCACACAGAAATGTAGTTGAAAATGGGAGGAGTATGTTAATAGCCTTTTCAGATAATTGTGAGTATTCTCCTTTGATCCTATACCCAAACTGGACAAATTATAGTTTCTTAAATGTTAGTTGCAGTGCCAAATCCGAAACTTTTTTTTACTTGAAAACTTAAAATGGCCAACAAATACTGTCAGTTGTTTTCCTTAAAGTGATAAGCTCACTTCATTCATTTTTGAGAAAATGTCTGTAAGTATTGTTTTATAATTTAAAGGTTTTTAAGGGAAACCTGATAATTGCTATGCATAAATCCTTTCAGTGACCACCCATTCATTTCCCACAAAAAAGGACAGGACGTTAGTGTGGCAGGCAAAGCCCCCAAGCCAGGGACCCTTCTGCTTACCTTCCAACACCTCCCCTAATGACCTCCAGGCCTGGCTACCCCAGCTCCCACTGTCGGATCCTCTGTGATTTTCAGGGTGAGCCATGTTTTCTATTCTTGACCCTCTCCACATTCTTCTCTCTCTGCCTAGATCACAAATCTTTACCCCCCAATTTAGTCAAGTCTCACGAATCCCTTAAGACTCAATTTTAGGTGTCAGTCTTCTGGACTGTCTTCCTTCATCCTTGTGATGGTTAATTTTATATGTTAACTTGATTGGGCCACAGGGTGCCCTGATCAAATGTTATTCTGGGTGTTTCTGTGAGGGAGTTTTTAGATGAGATTCACATTTAAATCAGTAGACTGAGTAAAGCAGATTGCTCTCCCTCATGTGGGCGGGCCTCATCCAATCCGTTGAAGGCCTGAATAGAACAAAAGACTGACCTCCCCTGAGCAAGGGGAATTTTCCTGCCTGACAGCATTTGAGATGGGATATGGGTCTTCCTCTGCCTTTGGACTCGGCCTGAAATGTCGGTTTTTCCTGGGTCTCCAGCCTGCTGGCTTTTGGATGGGGACTACATTGCTGGTTCTCTTGGGCATCCAGCTTGCTGACTCAACCTGCAGGTCTTGGGACTTGTCAGCCTCCTTAATTGTGTGAGCCAGTCCCTTATTATCTATCTATCTATCTATATCTCTCTATCTCTCTTTCATTATACCATTATATAGCTGTATGAAAACATGAAGTTTAAGTATGGGGTTCTCTGAGAGTATATAATATTAAGGATTGTATCAATTGATCAAGGTTCTCTAGAGGACCAGAACCAGTGGGTATACATATATACATATATATATATATATATATATATATATATATATATACACACACACACATACATACATGATAAATACTCAATAACCAATCTCAGAGCAAATAGGCTGATGGTGAATGAGTGAAAGAAGGGCTACCATTTGAGAACTCTCATCCTTCTGTTTCAGGTTACTTCAGACCTTTCTGTCTTTTATTAACCAAATTGTTTTTCACTTGATTAATCACAAATCACATTCTTGGCTGCCATTCTGATCATACGATATTTATCAGATGCTGCAGTGGTGACCAATGGACAAAATGACACTCACCCAACTCTGCATTTCCCTCTGAATCTCAACTATTTTTTAAAAAAAATTTTATTGAAGTATAGTTGATTTACAGTGTTTTGTTAGTTTCTGGTTTACAGCAAAATGATTCATATATATATATATATATATATTCTTTTCCATTTTGGTTTATTACAAGATATTGAATATAGTTCCCTGTATATTCCTTTCCTATACAGTAGGAGCAATGTTCCTTTGCTGTACAATAGGAGCTTGTTTATCTACTTTATGTACAGTCGTCTGTACCTGCTGATCCCAAACTCCTAATTTATCCCTCCTCCCCCACCCCCTTTCCCCTTTGGTAACCATAAGTTTGTTTTCTATGTTTGTGAGTCTATTTCTATTGTGTAAATAAGTTCGTTTGTATCATCTTTTAGATTCTGTATATAAATGATATCATATGATATTTGTCTTTCTCTGTCTGACTTACTTCACTTAGTATGGTAATCTCTAGGTCCATCCATGTTGCTGCAAATGGCATTCTTTCATTCTTTTTTATGGCTGAGTAATATTCCATACATATATATGTGTGTGTGTGTGCGCGTGTGTGTGTGTGTACCACATCTTCTTTATCTACTCATCTGTTGATGGACATTTAGGTTGCTTCCATGTCTTGGCTATTGTAAATAGTGCTGTTATGAATATTGGGTGCATGTATCTTTTTGAATTAAAGTTTTCTCCAGATATATGCCCAGGAGTGGGATTGCTGGATCATATGGTAGCTCTATTTTAAGTTTTTAAAGGAACCTCCATACTGTTCTCCATAGTGGCTGCACCAATTTACATTTGCACCAACAGGGTAGGAGGGTTCTCTTTTATCCACACCCTCTCTAGCATTTGTCATTTGTAGACGTTTTAATGATGGTCATTCTGACCGGTGTGAAGTGATACCACAGTGTAGTTTTGATTTGCATTTCTCTGATAATTAGTGATGTTGTGCATCTTTTCATGTGCCTATTGGTCATCCTTTGAATCTCGACTCTTGATCATGTCGAATGGGGATGGGGGTGGGCCATCTCCTTAATCTTGTCTCCAAGAAGCTGGGTTCAGTTTACCTCCTTTCTCTAGTTTAACCTCTTCTTTGCCCAGACGACCATGACTTTTTCAGGACAGTGGCCTTTAAACTGGTTGAGGTTTCCCCGGGGTGTTTAAAGGAAGACCTTCTAAGGTGTAAGGGGAACAGCAATAGTTTCGAGCAATCCCAGACCTTAAATTCCCTAAATTGTATTCTTTTGCAAAATAATGTGTCTGAGAATGTGCTTCTTGCCCATTTCAAATCTCCCCTAGCTGCATTGCCCTAGTGTATAAAAAAAATTCTAGGGCATGAAACAAAAAATGACTCCCTCAAATATTAACCAAGGTACCTGAACCCTGGAACTTCCTGCCTTTCCCTGCCTTATAGATATTTCTTTAAAGGGAGAATCATTTTGTTACATTATTCTGAATGGTATATGATAAAAGGAAATGGAAGAAATAATAATTTTGTTTCAATGTCTTGGCCTCTTCCATTTCTCCAGTAGTGTCCAAGGATACAACCCTTCTGAAAGAGAGTTGCTTGAGAAAAAATAAAGAATATCAGAAAGAAATACTGAATGCTTAAAGTAAAAAAAAAATTTAAACATAAGTGATTATTTTCAGTTATTCTCAATATTATTCTTCAGCTGGAGAGAAAAATACCTTTAAACAGAGCAGCCATGTAGGTTGTCATAAATATTCTTTAAAATGTAACTGGAATGTTTTCTAGGGCTAATACAATTTGTAGAAAACATTGCAAAAAATCCCCACAGATAAAACTTCTATGTCATCTCTTACACTGCTTGTTTCAGGGCTGTGATGTCTCCATACGTATAACTTATGCAAAAAATGGATGAGTGAAATTTCACCTTGGGGGCGGGGAGAGGGAGAGAGAGAGAGGGAGAGAGAAAGAGAGGAAGGATGATAAAGCAAATGGGATAAAATGTGAACAATAGGTAGACCTAGGTAAAAGGTGTATAGTTTTTTTTTTTTGGTTCCATTCTTATTCTTGCAACTTTTCTGTATTTTGAAATTATTTCCAAAGAAAACGTTAAAAACTTTTACATGTTTCTGTGTGTTTTGTTTAAAAAATAATAAACATATCTTTGCTGATGTCATTACAAAACTGATTACATTAGTGGCAAAAAAGTGTTCCTTGAGTTGACGTCAGAGGCAGTTACTCTCCAAAATGTTAAGTTAAACAAGGTCCAACATCAATATCAAAACGTTAAATTTTACATTGTCGTTACTACTTTTGATCTTCTGAACAATTTTACTGAGCAAAATAAAATAGAAGATTACATGTTTATTTTATCTTCAGGAGTGTAAAGGTCTAATTATCCAAACAATTTTTATTATAAAACTGAACCTTGAAAGTGTCTGTAGAGTTTGGCTTTTTTTCCCCCCGTCTTTAAATCAGCAGTCTAACAAGGAATAGAAAAGATAAAACTCTCTTCAGTGCTTCTGACAAAGCAGAGTGAAAACAGAAGCATGGAAACATGTAAATTGTGTGAAAGAATTTCTTCTTAAAGAATTTCATGGATTCTTTAAATGTCTGGGGCATTTAATGAGATGGTTAAAACCTATTCTATCAAATAGTAACATGAAACATTTATTCTGATGGTCACCGGTCCTCCTTTTATTTTATTTTGAAATGTGTAGTGATGTCTACCACCTATTAATTAAAATTAAAATTAAAACTATGTGCCAGCTGCCAGACAGGTTAGATTTTAGCCATGTTAACTTTTCTCTTTCACTAAATATATCTAGGGAAAATCTGAATTTCATGGTTAGTGAAAGGAAAGGAGCTACGTCTTGTTTTTATTTTATTTCTGTTTTATCTTTTAAAAACAAAACTTAAAAAAAACACTACTGGGCTTCCCTGGTGGTGCAGTGGTTGAGAATCTTCCTGCTAATGCAGGGGACACGGGTTCGAGCACTGGTCTGGGAGGATCCCACATGCCGCGGAGCAACTAGGCCCGTGAGCCACAACTACTGAGCCTGCGCGTCTGGAGCCCGTGCTCTGCAGCAAGAGAGGCCGCGATAGTGAGAGGCCCGCGCACCGCGATGAAGAGTGGCTCCTGCTTGCCACAACTAGAGAAAGCGCTCCCACAGAAACGAAGACGCAACACAGCAAAAATAAATTAATTAATTAATAAACTCCTACCCCCAACATCTTCTTAAAAAAAACAAAAAAACATTACTTTCATTACTTTATAGAGTCAATATTTGTAGGGACTTGCCCAGGACTGCATGGCTAGGATGCCTGGGTTCTAGGGCCATTAGAATAAGTCCATGTAATTAAAGGACCATTTATCAAGCACTTACCACATGCCTCGTGCTAGGATACTGGACATTTGCATGTTAGCATCCCGAGATTTCTTATATATAAAATGAAGGGCATAGACTAGATAGATTCAGAAAAACTTTTCATTTTTGAATATTTTTAGATTTACAGAAGAGTTGCAAAGATTGCACAGAGAGTTCCCGTCTACCCCTTACCCAGCTTCCCCTAATGTTAACGTCTTACAAAAACATGATATGTTCATCAAAACTGAGAATTAACATTAGTATAATACCATTACCAAAACTGCAGACTTTATTTGAATTTCCCCAGTTTTTCCACTAATATCCACTTTCGATTCCAGAATCCCATTCAGGATCCCACATGGCATGTAACCTCCTTCAATTTGTGACAATTTCTCAGACTTTCCTTTTTTTAAATAATGACTTTGATACTTTTGAGGAGTGCTAGTCAGGTATCTTGCAGAAGGCTCCTCAACTTGGATTTGTCTTAGGTTTTCTCATGATAGGACTAAGCTAATGCATTTTGGGGGAGGTGATTTTCTCATCATATCATATTGGGGGACAAGATAACAACACGACTTATTGCTGGTGATGTTAACCAGTCATTTGGTGAAGATGGTGTCTGCCACTTTTTTTAAATTTTTTTAATTTAATTTAATTTATTTTTTTATACAGCAGGTTCTTTTTAGTGGTGTCTGCCACTTTTCACCATCAGGTTAGTGTTTCTCCCTTTCAATTTTCAGTTCTTGAGGAAATTATCTCCATCTCTGAAGGGAGGAGGAGTAAAGAATTTGTGAACATGTGTTAAAACCACCACAGTAATTGATCAAGATTTGGGGGGAGACACTTTGAGTATATACAAGTATCTTGTTTCTTCTTAAAGTTTCACCCTTGGACTTTAGCATTCACTGGTGTATTTTCTCTGTGGATGTTATTACGGTGGTGTCTAACGGCAATTTTCTATTTCCTTCCTTTCTTTTACAATGATTGTGTGTGATTCTTCTGTAAGGAAAATTAGTCACTCCTCCCCATTCATTTACTTTTTCAATCATTTATTTATATCACTATGGACTCACAGATACTCCTTTGCAGATGAGTTTTTAAGTTTCTTACCTACTCTGTCGTTCTTTGATTTCCATGAACTATTGCCTTCCACTACCCAGAATGTTTAGCACTTCATATTCCTAACTGGGATGGAAGTGGTTACCTGTTTCCATGCTAACTGGAAGGTCAGCATCATCCTGGCTCAGGGTTTCCTCGAGTGCAGTAACTGCAATGGAAGATTTCTCTCAGGTGTTTGGGTTGAGAATGCAGGATGAAAACATTCTCAATGTAATGCCCTAAAAACAGTTTTTGTTTTGCTTTTTTTCTTTCTTTTTTTAAAATTGAAGTATAGTTGATTTACAATGGTGTGTTAGTTTCAGGTGTACAGCAAAGTAATTCAGTTACAGATGTACACATACATCTATTCTTTTTGAGATTCTTTTCCATTATAAGTTATTACAAGGTATTGAATATAGTTAGTTCCCTGTGCTATATGGTAGGTCCTTGTTGTTTATCTATTTTATAAACAGTAGTGTGTATCTGTTCATCCCAAGCTCCCAATTTATCCCCCCCTTTTTTTTTTTACAGCAGATTCAGTTACTGTGCAGTCTAGAGGGGCTCGTTCACTAGAACGTGAGGCTTTCACATATGACTTGGAAGGGGCTTATCCCTCCCAACAAGTATCTGTTGAAGGTGTGTTATGTGCAAGTCATTGTTTGAAGTACTAGAGACAGTAAACATTTTAAGACTGAGCATCACCCTTTCTGGGCTAGCAATCTGATAGATTCACTGGGGATGCCCAGGTCCTAAGAGTTCCAGTACGGCCGAGGTGTCAGCCTAGAGAAGAAGGCAGGAGCTTCAGTGTCTCATTAAAGAAAAAGATTCCTTTACAAACCACATTGTCATGATTGGAAATGGAGCAGTGGCTGGTCCCAGGGCAACACATTTAGCATTTTTGTCCACCTCCAAGATGTGAGTCCAGAGTAGACTTGACCATAGCCTATTACAAATATACACAAAACTCCTAGATGTAACTCCCCACCCAAGGCTCTTTACTTTGTTATTAAAGTCCCAGAATGTCTCAGTGGATGAAGTTGGTGAGGAATGACAGGGATGGAGCGAAGAATAAGGAAGGGTAAGTAAACGCACTGTGACAGCATCAGACGAGCCCTCCCCGACCCCCCCAGGAGGGAGCAAGGACACGGCCATGTGCTCAGGCTGGCCTCTAAGTGCCACCCCTCTGATCTTGTCTGCACATCTGAGCTGTCAACTGAGGCAGACGTTTTCCTGGGCTGCTCCCCCGGGGCCTGGGACTTTTTCTTACTGGGGCCTGTTCTCTTTCTCTAATTCACTTTGCTTCTCCCCCCCACCCCCACAATGGAGTGGAAAAGGTGTGAGACAAATTATGATTTGTCATATTGTAACTCCAGGGGTTGGAGTTAAATGTGTTAGCCGTTAGTTTCCTCAGCCCTTTGAGGGGACAGCGTGGCCTCAGCTCAGCTGTTGGGGACTTTCTGGGCCCCAGGTGCCAAATGAAGAGCATGACACCACTCCATTTACCAGGATAAAAAAGCATATACCCAGGGAGCGTGAGTCAAGTGCATGTAGTGAAGATCAAACCCTCATTTCTCCAAGGGAACCAGACCACTGCCAGCCACAGGAAGACGAGCTTGGTCAAGACAAAGGGACTTTCTGGAGAGATGCTGTTCTCTCTGGAGCAATCTGGTTGCTCACTGTGTTTTAGAAAGACACTAACCATATTCCAGTTCAGACCAGGCCTGAGAGTGTGGGGACAGTCCCCCGCAAAGAGCTGTGCTCAGCGGATGCTCTGGGTCAGAGGGACCTTAGCCCAGTCAACACTCTGGGCTTTCTTACACAAGAATAAATTAGTTCTGTGGCAAGAAGAGTACATCTGAACGAGTAATTCTTTTTTTTTCCCTGATTTGATCAGTTTTTTATGTTAAATCATAAATTGGAGTTGATTTAACAGAATGTGGGGGTTTTTTTGCATGTACAAAAATTGTGCTTTTTGCCCTTTTATCTATTGATGTGTTGTATCACGTTATGAGAGCTTTCACTATATCCTTCTAAGATATACCCAAGCTGGTCATTATTTATTTTTAAAATACATTGCAGATTTCAATTTGCAGATAGACATTGTTAGGAGTTTTGTGTATATTTGTAATAGGCTATGGTCAAGTCTACTCTGGACCCAGTAATGCAATAAAAACACAATGCTTCAAAGACACAAAATTGTGGTCCTTGTAGTGGAAAAAGGAATTCCTTTATATAGTAATAGATAGACCCTTGAATGATGATATGACCCCTCTCCTTTTTCTAGAGCACACATGGAAGAAAACTGGTGACTTGGGCTGTTTGGTGTGGTGGATTTCTCATCCTGCCTTCTCTTCACAGAAAACAAAACTTAGGAAGCATGTCTCTGAGAAACTAGGCAAGAGTTGGGAAGCTGTATCCACTTTCTTACTTGTGTCTTTATCTCGTATATTTTGTGTGTTTTTTTTTTTTTTTTTTTTTTTTTTTGCAGTACGCGGGCCTCTCACTGTTGTGGCCTCTCCCGTTGCGGAGCACAGGCTCCGGACGCGCAGGCTCAGCGGCCATGGCTCACGGGCCCAGCCACTCCGCGGCATGTGGGATCTTCCCGAACCCGCGTCCCCTGCATCGGCAGGCGGACTCTCAACCACTGCGCCACCAGGGAAGCCCTATTTTGTGTTTTATTTGTTTACTGATTCAGGAGGAAACTGAAATGAATGTCACCAGGAATTAGATTTCAGTCATCATTCTTAGCAGTCTTTACTGAAATCAAGCCTTTTGGTTCCAGCCTGACACTATATTAAATGTGAAACTGGCTTATAATTGTTGTTTCTTATACTGTTCTTTCCTGATTTTGACTCAGACTTATATTCATCTTATAAAAAATCACTTAAGTGTTTTTCTTTTTCGGACGTTTGGTATACTTTGCCAGTAGAATTACTTGGCCTTGGACAAGTAATTCCTGGTCTTTAAAATCCACAGCTCACAAAGGATTAGGTGAGTGAGAAGCTGGAAAAGGGCAGTTAAGGACAAAGGAGTATTGTGTTACTACTGGGGCCTCCTCACTCAGATGGAGCTTCTCGGGAGTGAGAAGAGTGGGTTAAATCAGGTTCATTCCTTCATTCACTCACTTGGGGTTTATAGAGGTCCTATTACGGTCCAAGACTGCTAAATGCTAGGAGAAAATTTTATAGGAGATGAATGAGAAAAACATTAGTTCCTATCAAAGAGAATTATAAACACATCATCATATGAGCCTTTTAGTCTTTGAAGCCATGATGGCTCGAGCTGGGGTCTTCAAGGTCCTCTAGTTCAACCCTAACACTTTACAGATGAGGAAACCAAGTCTCACAGAGGGGAAGCGATTGCAGGCATAATAGCAGCTGGGACTAAACCGACTTGACTCCTGATCCAGCTCTTTTTTCGCTGAGAGTTACTTCCCTGGAAAGAATGGGAGAGAAAACAGTGCCCCAGGATGTCAGAAGCTCTGTGTGGCATTAAAGCTCTAAGTTGCCAGCTATAGCCATTACCCACTAGACTAACAGCTGAGAAGACAACTTCCTTCCTCTCCTGCAAGCTGACCCTCTTCCCCCTTCTCAGTGATGCTGCATGGGGTTCCTCAGCCCCCGTGCTCGCCTGCGTTGCTTTTTGGTGCTGGCTGTCAACCCCGCTGGACCCAAGCTGCTTAGAGCCTCCTGTTTAAAGGGTGAATGTGCCATGTGACTTGCACTAAGAAACTTAGGCAATATTTATTTCCCAAAGAAAGGACTGAAGAAGTTTATACTCAGATTAAAGCCATGGAACACAATGCTTTAATCTCAGAGAAGGTGATGACTTTAGACAGCAACAACGAGAAGTTCTCAGCAGCTCTAGAACTTCAGAGAAAAGTCCATCAAGTCTTGCAAAGCTGGGCAGCAAAGAAACCTCCCGAGATGGTGACGATGAGCACACAGAACCCAGCCACTGGCAGGGTTTTCTCTCCCCGTGAGTCTGAAATGCAATACACCCCAAAACAAAGGAAGGGAGAGGGCTGAGGCCATTGTGTAGATGAACCAAAGGCGATCTTTGCTTGTGTTCATTCACTGGAAGTAGAAACAAGATGTCTAAACGATTGTCTTCATGCTCTGCTTTGCTAGCTGGGGTCTCACCTCCTGGTATTTTGATATCCATATGAGTCACGGTGGGGCCTTTCTGGTGGGTGGAAATCTCCAATTCATTCTCTAAGGGAGAAAACATTGTCAGCTAAACGAAAAAGAAGCGATATTTCTTTTACTTGGGGGCCCAAACCTTGATCTAAAATGGAAAGGCTTTGCCTCTCAGCCTGATTTAATCGCTGAACAAAGCCCTCTTCTTGTGGGGAAGAAAGATGAGGACTCAACAATTAGCCTTCTCAAAGTGTAGGTCTGTGAAAACAATCGGGAGGAAATAGGCAGAGACATCCATCCGCCCACTGCTTTTGGCTAGTCGGCAAAACACAGGAAAACACATCCAGTTGGTTCAAGAGTTCAGCTCTCCCTTCACTAAGAGAAAAATCCATCTTTCTTTTCCCCAACCAGCCCAATTTCCGGTTCCACTGCTGTGATGTGTTATCTTACAGACCCGTCCTAACTGAACCCTTTCTAGTCTTGATGGGGGAATCGCCTTAGCTCTTCGGTGGCCAGTTTGGTGTTGGATGAGTTCTGGGAATCAGGACTACAGGCAAGGACTCAACTTGATTTAATACCACAGAATATATGAAGACATATAATAATATAATATATATATAACATATAATATAATATATATTAATATATGAAGACATATAATATTCTATGGTCCCCAAGAATACACAGAAGTAGTATTTGAATGCCCACTATGGGCTAGATGTCTAGACTTGAAACTTTGCATTGAATCTTCCCCACAACTTTATGAGTTAGTTCTATGTTTTTTTTCCATTTTATATTGTTAAGAACAAGTCAACGGGCCCAAAATGGAATCACTTATGCCAAGTGCCACGTCACCAAACCCATACTTAATTACAGTTTCCGCTCTTCCAGAAATGGAGTCTTAAGCCAGTCAATCAGGAAACACCTTATCTGCACTAGTTAGGTCATCTGCCTGATAGACCCCCGCATCCCCTACAGGAAAGTAACCTTGCAATAACCAACCCACTTTTTGCCTAGAATAACTTCCTTGTTCCCACTCCCTTCTGGCTATAAATGTCTTTCATTTTGTACAGCTCCTTGGAGCAACTTTCTATCCGCTAGATTGGATGTTCCCTGATTCAAGTCAATTTTTGTTCAAATAAACTCTTAAAAAATTTAATATGCTTCAGTTTATCTTTTAACAAGATATATGAGAAAACTCTGGCTCAGAGTTTAAATAATTTGAGAGGTTAAATAATTTGCCCTGGATCACACAGATTGTCACGGCTAGAGGGGGAAATCAAACCAGGTAACCATGGTTACCAGGTGGCCATGAAGCCAATGTCTTTGTTACTTTGCTAGATCCAACTGGATTAAAGTCAGTGAGTTTCCAGAAAGAGAAGAAAATCTTTTGAGACAGGGAAACAGACTTTTTCTTTCATTTTTATTGAGGTGATTTCCCTGGAAATGTATTCATTTCCACTCTCCTGGGCTGATGTAAAGTATAAGGTGTGAATTTTTCTGGCTTGGGAATGTCCTTCTCTCTCCTATATTTGATGTGTTCAATTTGAAGTTGTAAGAAATGCATTTTGTTCCTGACGTTGAGTTCCTAATGACTAACTCTCATGGGAGTGTATTTAATCGATCACGTCAAGAACATTTATCAAATACCTACTACACGCAGAGCACCGTGGTGGATGCTGTAAAGACACAAAGGTAGCCAAGAGGTAGCCTGAGCCCTCAGTAGTGGGAAGAAGATAAAATAGTTTAACACATGAGGATCTAATCTAAAGTCTAAGGAATGACAGAAGCATGTTGAATTAAACCAGTGCTTCTTAATGTTGGCTGCATCCGAGAATCACCTTGGGAACTTTAGGAAGTGCTGAGGTCTGGGCCTTGCCCGCAGAGCTTCTGTTTTAATTTGTCCGGACGTCCCCTTGCCCTACCCCTGCACCCCCAGAACGTATTTTTAAAAGTTCCCTGGTGATTCTAACATGCAGCCAAAATTCAGAACCTTGAACTAGAATAAGCTACACTATTTTTTCCAACTCTCCGATTGCATAAACCTGAATGGATGTGAGTATACCTCGCGTGCTCGGGGGCAGGGGGTGGGGTGGGAGGGAACCACTGCATTTACATCTCTGCTCCCCGTTAATCTTCACAGGGATCATCCATCACCTCTCTTCTGTCTACAGCACACTCACCCACACAACCCTTCCCCAACTCAGCCAGCACTTCTGAAACAAAGTGCCATCTCTGATCACAGGGCGGAGCCCCCTGGCTCTCTCTCCAATTTAGTGACTTTAGACTTTTTTTTGAAACTGTGGTTCCCAATAGCTTTAAAAACATATGTTTTTGTTTGTTTATCCAGTTTTTCTTCTTCTCCTTTTCCCAGTGTTGTTGGTGGGCGTGATGGTCTGTTACAAGCTTCTGTGTTCCAGTCCGACGTGGAACTCTCTCTCAGGCACTGGAAACCCTTCGAAAGGAGGGATGTGAACCGGTGCAGGGGAAGATTAGTCTGGTGGCAAAGGCAGGATGTTTGAAATTGAGAGCTGAGAGACAAGGGGAGGATATGGAAAGAAGGGAACAGAAGTTGATAAACAGAGGTATTATGAGAGAGTAAGCATCAAGTTGTAGAGACAGATTCAAATCTGTGTCTAACTCCAGAGCCTAAACCTCTGGTCTGTATCTTCTGTATCACTGGTCACAGGATGCAGCTGCTGCTGCTGTGTGGCTAATACAGAAATAATTCTCTTTGGCTTAAGTTGTTATCCTGGGGTATTTGAAGGATACACTTTTGGGACTCCTATACTCTGTTTTATGACAATGAAGGAGATGGTTCCTAAAGCTCAAGCCAAAGCTCATGGTATAATTGGTAACAGATACCCAGAATGTCCTCTGTAAATTTCCCTCGTGATTTTTTTTTTTTTTTTAGTGTTGTTTGTGATCAACAGTAGTATATACTTTCTGATTGGTAGTTGAATAATTAACCATGTAAGACTTTTGTTTTAAAAAGTTTGTCTCTTCCAGTTTAGTGATTGAGCTTCTAGATATCTGTCCTAAGACATAAATGTAGGCAAATACTTGTATAGAAAGTTATTTATAATAAGGTTAAATTTAGAAATGATGGAAGTATCTTATATTAAAGAATGATATATATTATATACTCATATATATATGCATGTATATATGATAAAAATATCTGAAAAACTTAAATGGCCATCAATATGGAATTGGTTAAAAAATTATAATATGGTCCTACTATGGAAAACTGTGCAACAATTAAAGATAATGAGATAAACATACACGTACAGATTTGAAAATATCTCTAATCACATTATTATTAGTCTGGTACCATTTATGTCCTCATTTATATATATAAGTTACATATAATATATAAAATTTTATATATTATATATTATATAATATTTATATATCAATTATATATGTATCAATTATATATATTATATATAATTATACTAATTATAATTATATATTATATATAATTAATTATATAGGTAATATATATATATATAATTTTGACATTTCAGGAATTTTAATTATGGAGCAGGTACCAGGTGATATCAATGAATTATTGTTGTTAAAAGTGATAATGACACTGTAGTTAGATAAGAAAATGCCCATTTAAAAATTTTTTTTCAATTTTATTTTATTTATTTTTTTATACAGCAGGTTCTTATTAGTTTTCCATTTTATACATATTAGTGTATACATGTCAATCCCAATATCCCAATTCATCACACCACCAGCCCCCAATTTCCCCCCTTGGTGTCCATACATTTGTCCCCTACATCTGTGTCTCTATTTCTGCACTGCAAACCGTTTCATCTCTACCATTTTTCTAGGTTCCACATATATGTGTTAATATATGATATTTGTTTTTCTCTTTCTGACTTACTTCACTCTGTATGACAGTCTCTAGATCCATCCATGTCTCTACAAATGACCCAATTTCATTCCTTTTTATGGCTGAGTAATATTCCATTGTATATATGTACTACATCTTCTTTATCCATTCATCTGTTGATGGGCATTTAGGTTGCTTCCATGACTTGGCTATTGTAAACAGTGCTGAAATGAACATTGGGGTGCATGTGTCTTTTTTTAAAATAAATTGATTTATTTTTGGCGGAGTTGATCTTCTTTGCTGTGCGCAGGGTTTCTCTAGCTGCGGTGAGTGGGGGCTACTCTTCGTTGCAGTGTGCCAGCTTCTCATTGCAGTGGCTTCTCTTGTTGTGGAACACAGGCTCTAGGTGCGCGGGCTTCAGTAGTTGTGGCACGCAGGCTCAGTAGTTGTGGCTCATGGGCTGAGTTGCTTCCCGGCATGTGGGATCTTCCCGGACCAGGGCTTGAACATGTGTCCCCTGCATTGGCAGGCATATTCTCAACCACTGTGCCACCAGGGAAGCCCACATGTGTCTTTTATTTATTTATTTATTTTATTATTATTATTATTATTTTTTGCGTTACACGTGTCTCTCACCGTTGCGGCCTCTCCCGTTGCGGAGCACAGGCTCCGGACACGCAGGCTCAGCGGCCATGGCTCACGGGCCCAGCCGCTCCGCGGCATGTGGGATCTTCCTGGACCAGGGCACGAACCTGTGTCCCCTGCATTGGCAGGCAGACTCTCAACCACTGCGTATGTGTCTTTTTGAATTATGGTTTTCTCTGGGTATATGCCCAGTAGTGGGATTGCTGGGTCATATGGTAATTCTATTTTTAGTTTTTTAAGGAACCTCCATACTGTTCTCCATAGTGGCTGTATCAATTTACATTCCCACCAATAGTGCAAGAGGGTTCCCTTTTCTCCATACCCTCTCCAGCGTTTGTTGTTTGTAAATTTTCTGATGATGCCCAATCTAACTGGTGTGAGGTGATACCTCATTGTAGTTTTGATTTGCATTTCTCTAATAATTAATGATGTTGAGCAGCTTTTCATGTGCTTCTTGGCCATCTCTGTGTCTTCTTTGCAGAAATGTCTCTTTAGGTCTTCTGCCCATTTTTTGATTGGCTTGTTTGTTTTTTTAATATTGAGCTTCATGAGCTGTTTATATACTTCGGAGGTAAATCCTTTGTCTGTTGATTCGTTTGCAAATATTTTCTCCCATTCCTAGGGCTGTCTTTTTGTCTTGTTTGTAGTTTCCTTTGCTTTGCAAAAGCTTTTAAGTTTCATTAGGTCCCATTTGTTTATTTTTGTTTTTATTTCCATTTCTCTAGGAGATGGTTCAAAAAAGATCTTGCTGTGATTTATGTCAAAGAGTGTTCTTCCTATATTTTCCTCTAAGAGTTTTATAGTGTTCGGTCTTATATTTAGGTCTCTAATCCATTTTGAGTTTATTTTTGTGTATGGTGTTAGGGAGTGTTGTAATTTCATTCTTTTACATGTGGCTGTCCAGTTTTCCCAGCACCACTTATTGAAGAGGCTGTCTTTTCTCCTTTGTATATCCTTGCCTCCTTTGTCATAGATTAGTTGACCGTAGGTGCATGGGTTTATCTCTGAGCTTTCTATTCTGTTCCATTGATCTATATTTCTGTTTTTGTGCTAGTACAATATTGTTTTGATTACTGTTGCTCTGTAGTATAGTCTGAAGTCAGAGAGTCTGATTCCTCCAGCTCCGTTTTTTTTCCTGAAGACTCTTTGTCTATTCAGGGTCTTTTGTGTCTCCATACAAATTTTAAGATTTTTTGTTCTAGCTCTGTAAAAAATGCCATTGGTAATTTGATAAGGATTGCATTGAATCTGTAGATTGCTTTGGGTAGTATAGTCATTTTCACAGTATTGATTCTTCCAATCCAAGAACATGGTATATCTCTCCATCTGTTGGTATCACGTTTAATTTCTTTCATCAGTGTCTTAGAGTTTTCTGCATACAGGTCTTTCGTCTCCCTTGATAGGTTTATTCCTAGGCATTTTATTCTTTTTGTTGCAGTGGTAAATGGGAGTGTTTCCTTAATTTCTCTTTCAGATTTTTCATCTTTAGTGTGGAAGAATGCAAGAGATTTCTGTGCGTTAATTTTGTATCCTGCAACTTTACCAAATTCATTGATTAGCTCTAGTAGTTTTCTGGTGGCATCTTTAGGATTCTCTATGTATAGTATCATGTCATCTGCAAACAGTGACAAATTTACTTATTCTTTTCCAATTTGTGTTCCTTTTATTTCTTTTTCTTCTCTGATTTCCATGGCTAGGACTTCCAAAACTATGTTGAATAATAGTGGCAAGAGTGGACATCCTTGCCTTGTTCCTGATCTTAGAGGAAATGTTTTCAGTTTTTCACCATTGAGAATGATGTTTGCTGTGGGTTTGTCGTATATGGCCTTTATTATGTTGAGGTAGGTTCCCTCTATGCTCACTTTCAGGAGAGTTTTTATCATAAAAGGGTGTTGAATTTTGTCAAAAGCTTTTTCTGCATCTATTGAGATGATCATATGGTTTTTATTCTTCAATTTGTTAATAGGGTGTATCACATTGATTGATTTGCGTATATTGAAGAATCCTTGCATCCGTGGGATAAATCCCACTTGATCATGGTGTATGACCCTTTTAATGTGTTGTTGGATTCTGTTTCATAGTATTTTGTTGAGGATTTTTACATCTATATTCATCAGTGATATTGGTCTGTAATTCTCTTTTTGTAGTATCTTTGGTTTTGGTATCAGGGTGACAGTGGCCTCATAGAATGAGTTTGGGAGTGTTCCTTCCTCTGCAATTTTTGGAAGAGTTTGAGAAGGATGAGTGTTAGCTCTTCTCTAAATGTTTGATAGAATTCACCTGTGAAGCCATCTGGTACTGGACTTCTGTTTGTTGGAAGATTTTTAATCACAGTTTCAATTTCATTACTTGTGATTGGTCTGTTCATATTTTCTATTTCTTCCTGGTTCAGTCTTGGAAGGTTGTACCTTTCTAAGAATTTGTCCATTTTTTCCAGGTTGTCCATATTATTGTCATAGAGTTGCTTGTAGTAGTCTCTTAGGATGCTTTGTATTTCTGCAGTGTCTGCTGTAACTTCTCCTTTTTCATTTCTAATTTTATTGATTTGAGTCTTCTCCCTCTTTTTCTGGCTAATGGTTTATCAATTTTGTTTATCATCTCAAAGAACGAGCTTTTACTTTTATTCATCTTTGCTATTGTTTTCTTTGTTTCTATTTCATTTATTTCTGCTCTGATCTTTTTTTTTTTTTTTTTTTTGTGGTATGCGGACCTCCCACTGTTGTGGCCTCTCCTGTTGCAGAGCACAGGCTCTGGACACACAGGCCCAGCGGCCATGGCTCACGGGCCCAGCTGCTCTGCGGCATGTGGGATCTTCCCGGACCAGGGCACGAACCCACGTCCCCTGCATCGGCAGGTGGACTCTCAACCACTGCGCCACCAGGGAAGCCCTCTGCTATGATCTTTATGATTTCTTTCCTTCTGCTAACTTTGGGTTTTGTTTGTTCTTCTTTCTCTAGTTCCTTTGGGTGTAACGTTACATTGTTTATTTGAGATTTTTCTTGTTTCTTGAGGTAGGCTTGTATAGCTATAAACTTCCCTCTTAGAACTGCTTTTGCTACATCCCGTCGGTGTTGGATCGTCGTGTTTTCACTGTCATTTGTCTCTAGGTATTTTTTGATTTCCTCTTTGATTTCTTCAGTGATCTCTTGGTTATTTAGTAACGTGTTGTTTAGCCTCCATTTGTTTGTGATTTTTACGTTTTTTCCTTGTAATTGATTTCTAATCTCATAGCGTTGTGGTCAGAAAAGATGGTTGATATGATTTCAATTTTCTTAAATTTACTGAGGCTTGATTTGTGACCCAAGATGTGATCTATCCTGGAGAATGTTCCATGCACACTTGAGAAGAAAGTGTAATCTGCTGTTTTTGGATGGAATGTCCTATAAATATCAATTAAACCTATCTGGTCTATGGTGTCATTTAAAGCTTGTGTTTCCTTATTCATTTTCTGTTTGGACGATCTGTCCATTGGTGTAAGTGAGGTGTTAAACTCCCCCACTAGTATTGTGTTACTGTCGATTTCCTCTTTTAGAGCTGTTAGCAGTTGCCTTATGTACTGAGGTGTTCCTATGTTGGGTGCATATATATTTATAATTGTTATATCTTCTTCTTGGATTGATCCCTTGATCATTATGTAGTGTCCTTCCTTGTCTCTTGTAACATTCTTTATTTTAAAGTCTATTTTATCTGATATGAGTATTACTACTCCAGCTTTCTTTTGATTTCCATTTGCATGGAATATCTTTTACCATCCCCTCACTTTCAGTCTGTATGTGTCCCTAGGTCTGAAGTGGTTCTCTTGTAGACAGCGTATATATGGGTCTTGTTTTTGTATGCATTCAGTGAGCCTGTGTCTTTTGTTTGGAACATTTAATACACTCACGTTTAAGGTAATTATTGATATGTATGTTCCTATTACCTTTTTCTTAATTGTTATGGGTTTGTTTTTGTAGGTCTTTTTCTTCTCTTGTGTTTCCCACTTAGAGAAGTTCCTTTAGCACTTGTTGTAGAGCTGGTTTAGTGGTGCTGAATTCTCTTAGCTTTTGCTTGTCTGTAAAGCTTTTGATTTCTCCATCGAATCTGAATGAGATCCTTGCCAGGTAGAGTAATCTTGATTGTAGGTTCTTCCCTTTCATCACTTTAAGTATATCATGCCACTGCCTTCTGGCTTTTAGAGTTTCTGCTGAGAAATCAGCTGTTAACCTTATGTGAGTTCCCTTGTATGTTAATTGTCGTTTTTCCCTTGCAGCTTTCAATAATTTTTCTTTGCTTTTAATTTTTGCCAATTTGATTACTATGTGTCTTGGCATGTTTCTCCTTGGGTTTACCCTGTATGGGACTCTCTGCGCTTCCTGGACTTGGGTGGCTATTTCCTTTCCCACGTTAGGGAAATTTTCAACTATAATCTCTTCAAATATTTTCTCGGGTCCTGTCTCTCTCTTTTCTCCTTCTGGGACCCCTATAATGCGAATGTTGTTGCGTTTGATGTTGTCCCAGAGGTCTCTTAGGCTGTCTTCATTTCTTTTTATTCTTTTTTCTTTATTCTGTTCTGCAGCAGAGAATTCCACCATTCTGTCTTCCAGGTCACTTATCTGTTCTTCTGCCTCAGTTATTCTGCTATTGATTCCTTCTAGTGTATTTTTCATTTTAGTTATTGTATTGTTCATCTCTGTGTGTTTGTTCTTTAATTCTTCTAGGTGTTTGTTCTTAATTCTTCTAGGTCTTTGTTAAACATTTCTTGCATCTTCCTGATCTTTGCCTCCATTCTTTTTCCGAGGTCCTGGATCATCTTCACTATCATTATTCTGAATTCTTTTTCTGGAAGCTAGCCTATCTCCACTTCATTTAGTTGTTTTTCTGGGATTTTATCTTGTTCCTTCATCTGGTACATAGCTCTCTCCCTTTTCATCTTGTCTATGTTTCTGTAAATGTGGTTTTTGTTCCACAGGCTGCAGGATTGTAGTTCTTCTTGCTTCTGCTGTCTGCCCTTTGGTGGATGAGGCTATCTAAGAGGCTTGTGGATGTTTCCTGATGGGATGGACTGGTGGTGGGTAGAGCTGGGTGTTGCCCTGGTGGGCAGAGCTCAGTAAAGCTTTAATCTGCTTGTCTGCTGATGGGTGGGGCTGTGTTCCCTCCCTGTTGGTTGTTTGGCCTGAGGCGACCCAACACTGGAGCCTACCCAGCTCTTTGGTGGGGCTAATGGTGGATCCTGGGAGGGCTCACGCGAAGGAGTACTTCCCAGAACTTCTGCTGCCAGTGCCCTTGTCCTCATGGTGAGCCACAGCCACTCCCCGCCTCTGCAGGAGACCCTCCAACAGTAGCAGGTAGGTCTAGTTCAGTCTCCTGTGGGGTCACTGCTCCTTCCCCTGGGTCCTGATGTGCACACTAGTTTGTGTGTGCCCTCCAAGAGTGGAGTCTCTATTTCCCCCAGTCTTGTTGAAGTCCTGCAGTCAGATCCCACTAGCCTTCAAAGTCTGATTCTCTAGGAATTCCTCCTCCCGTTGCCGGACCCCCAGGTTGGGAAGCCTGACGTGGGGCTCAGAACCTTTACTCCAGTGGGTGGACTTCTGTGGTATAAGTGTTCTCCAGTTTGTGAGTCACCAACCCAGAAGTTATGGGATTTGATTTTATTGTGATTGCACCCCTCCTACCATCTCATTGTGGCTTCTCCTTTGTCTTTGGATGTGGTGTATGTTTTCTGGTGAGTTCCAGTGTCTTCCTGTCGATGATTGTTCAGCAGTTAGTTGTGATTCCAGTGCTCTCGCAAGAGGGCGTGGGCGCATGTCCTTCTACTCTGCCATCTTGAACCAAGAATCCTATATGTAATATATGTTATATATAATTATAATAATTATAATTATATAATTATATATTGTATATAATTAATATACAATTATATATAATATATAAAATTTATATATAAATTTTAATATAAATTTATTTTTATATAGTAAATTTATAAATATATTTATATAGATATATTTATATGTAATGTATATTTAACATTAAATATAATAATATAATTATATATAATAATATGTAATATATATTATATATTAATTATATAATATATTACTTATATATAAAATTTATATTTAATTAATATAATAATATAATTATAATTTAATAATATAAGTTATATGAAATACAATATAAATCATATAAATATAACTGAATAATATAATTATATATTAATTATATATAAAATGATAAAGTATATATATTATATGCCAGTGCACAGAAAAAAAGACTATAGGGGTACATATCAAACTGCCTAATAGAGGTTAAGTTAGTTTTGGAGGTGAAGGTGAAGTGGTTGGGGATGATAGAATGGGACCTTTATGTTTTACTCTATAAACTTCTATATTTGAATTTTTTACAGAGAGAACAATTACTTCTATTACATATGTAACTAAAACTAGTAAAATCTTTAAAAGACTTGACTTTTCGTTTTCTTCCTATGTGCCTTCTCTTAAAGCTTGCCTGTTTATTGCAGGGTAAAAAAAAAGTTACCCTCTCTTCCAGAAATCTAATGTGGTAGCATAAAATTTAACTAATTGGGCAATTGCCTTGAGGTGAACTGGCTACTCGATGAGGTCGCCCACAAGTTGCATGGAGGTGGATGGCTGTGGCTGGCAGGGTGTTGTCCCCTAAGGCGGATGGATCTGGTCCAGGCAAGGGTGACAGTGTGTCATCACCTAGTAGCCAGCAGTGAGGTGTGTTCTGTGACATGAGTTGTCACAGAAAAATCTCTCCCATCCTTGGTTCCAACATCCTTCTACCTTGGTCACTGACATAGAGAAGAGACAGAAAAGGCTGCCACAGCCTGGCTTTGGGGTCCAGGGGATCAGGAGGGCAGTTGGTGTGCCATCAAGGCGAGAGAAAGAGTACAGTCTCTGGGAAGCCGTTACTAAAAGGTGACAGGCTTCACTTGGGGCAAGGAATAGAGTGTCTTTTAATTCACGTACTTTCAGGGGGTTTGTTTTTCCTCTTTATCCTCTTCTGATTATCCACTCAAGCCAACCAATCCACAATGTGCTCCTTCCTATTTGGGGTTCAAGAATGGAATTGCTGGGAGGGACCCGGGTCACCCCGTCTAAGCCCCTGGCCAGCAGGGTGGTCGGTGGACATGCGGAGAGGTGGCCTAGGCATCCAGGTGCAGGGGTGGCACCTGCACCCAGCATCCTGGAGCCCGGACGGGCCCTTTGACTCCTCCTGCACTGCTCTGGCTCTCTTGAAATCATCTCCTCAAGATAACCCAAGACAAATGCGAGCCTCCCAGAGAAGGTTTCCTTGTTCTGGGGTCATCTTGTGCTTTCTCAGATCAGTGTCAACTGCGTAAAATATAAGTTTTAGTGTCTTCTGTACTTTTGGTATCAGTACAGACCTATTGAAAGTGATTGTTTTCCATTAACCTGTCATTTTATACTGTTTGGGCCCCACTTACAGCGTTATGTTGAAGGTTCACATCTATTTCTGTTTCTTTCTGACCCCCATGCAAATGAAATAAAATTTAATCAACCTCTTAAAAAATCCATAAATGTTAATAAAAAACATAGGGTATATTTTTTCTGGATAAGATCATTTCAACAGGTGTCTCCCTTATCTGACTGGGTTAACTTGAGACACAGAGTACTTTTTTGGTTTAGTCTTGTTGAGTATGCAGATCTCCGCCAGGTCAAGCAAACAATGGTGTTCGGTGGACTGGCTTTGCCAGGAGCCAGCTGGGATGTGTGGATTTCAGGAGGTGAAGTCTCTGGGTTCTGAGCATCCTCTGGCTGGCAATGCTCTGAGTTTTAGGCCGAGAGGGGCGGCCTGGGCGGGCGTGATGCTGAAGCTGCTGGCAAAGTGGCACAGCTGCTTCTCCTTTGGGGCCTTTATCTCTACGAGGTGGGAAAAAAGTGACAAGTCTATAATAATAATAATGACGACAATTATTATTATTTAAAAAGTAACTGACAGGTGATGGGAGCCTTGACCTGCATCTTTCATTCTCTCCTGTGGTTTTTTTTTTTTTTTTTTTGGTGGTACGCGGGCCTCTCACTGTTGCCTCTCCCGTTGCGGAGCACAGGCTCCTGACGCGCAGGCTCAGCGGCCATGGCCCACGGGCCCAGCCGCTCCGTGGCATGTGGGATCCTCCCGGACCGGGGCATGAACCCGCGTCCCCTGCATTGGCAAGCGGACTCTCAACAACTGCGCCACCAGGGAAGCCCTCTCTTGTGTTCTTTGTTTCTAACAACATTGGCAATGCATTTTGGTGGAAAGAGCCCCAGGCCATGAATTCAGGGAAGCTGTCTGAAGCCTCTGACTTGCCACTAATGAGGCTGTTTGGGGTAAACCACCTAAACTCTGAAATGTATTCCACCCCACAGCCCCCTTCATAGTCTGATTCCCTCCTACCTCTAAGACTTTAACATCTGTGCCCTCAGAACTTACTTTGTCTTTTGTTCTTAGCATCAGGACAGAGACGACTCCCTGTAAAAGATTTCATTCTCCTCTTTGTGGGTGGTTTGGCCCAGTATGTATTCCTCCAACCAGAGGATGTGAATTCCCAGAGACTAATTGAAGATTTTTTTTTTTTCTTTTCTTTTCAGAATGGGAAGAGGTGTGTCAGCAGGAGACAGTGAGCAGGTCCAGGTGAGTCAACCTGTTCTAAGTTTGTCATCCCTGATGAAAAATAAAAAAGAGGTAGTACTTGCTGGGATGTGACTGATACCACACAGAGGAGGCGGCTGTGTCTGGACCCTGCTGGTCAGGGTTGTGATAATGAGATTGTGTCTTCAATGACTTCTCACATTCTATCACGCAACCCAGAGCTTGCAGCCACTACCCTTTTATTCACATGGTGGTTGTGTGTTTTAAGTGGACTCACTTCATTAATTGTCCCGGAAAGCTTTAAGAATGAGGTGGGGCTACTGGCAGGTATATTTAACGTGCGGGAGATCTGTCGTCCTGAAACACCCTTTGGAACTGTTCTGTGAGTGGAAACCCACAGCCAGAGATGAGAGGGGCCTTCCAGACACTGATAGATCAAATTCACACCTGCGAGGAGGGAAAAAAGAAGGAATCCAATGATTCCTGCCTCAGGTTCTGTGTCAAGAGAACAGTGTGGAGGAAGTTTCTACTCGGGTGATTCCCCAGAGAGTAAGATAGTTTAGCTTTTTTTTAGAGGTTTCCCAAACGGAAGGGTTTCAAACAGATTTCTACATGTCCTCGCCGCTCATTTCAAAAGAAATATGCAAGCCTTTTCCTTGCGGAAATTTCACAGTAGTATCGATAAATGAAGTCTCTCCATCATCAAGATTTCATCTTTTTTATTTGGGACCATCCAAGGAGTTAGGAAGAAGTTAGACACTGGGATGTAAGACCTCGTAATTTCTCAGACAAAGGACCCTTTCTTAGTCATTGATCTGAAAATAGGGGACCCAACCTCTGGGGCGGATGTGTGATAATAACCATTGATTTCTTAGGAATCTGAGAGCAGTTCGGGAAGTTGTCTGGGCTGAGCCCTTTGATCCTAACTTAACTCCAGGAAAAATAAACAAGCTTGCTGAGTCATTTTTCTCCTCGTGGCTAATAACGGTAGTGGGTTCCTTGTGGCCGTGTTTACATTCTTTTTTCTTTTTCCCTGTGGTGCGGCCCTTCTTTTTATTTACTTATTTTTAAAATTGACGTATAGTTGATTCATAATGTTGTGTTAATTTTCGCTGTACAGCAAAGTGATTCAATTATACTTAGGTATACATTCTCTTTTTATATTCTTTCCCATGATGGTTTATCCCAGGACATTGACTAGAGTTCCCCATGCTAGATAGTAGGGCCTTATTGTTTATCCATCCTATATATACTAGTTTGCATCTGCTCATCCCAAACTCCCAATCCTTCCCTCCCTGATTCCCCCTCCGCCTTGGCAACCACAAGTCTGTTCTCTATGTCTGTGAGTCTGTTTCTGTTTTGTAGATACATTCTTGTTTTTAAACTCTGATGGCAGGAGGCCAGACAACTGACTGGACCAACTCCTAAGAGTAGGGGGGCCGGGGGAGGGATTAAGGACTGCTGTAGGACTAGTGTGCAATTATGTATACAGTGTGGTCTGGGATGGGAAAAGTCAGAAACAACACAAAAATCCCCTCACAGGAGACTGGTTACATGGATTAACGCACATCCTATACCACGGAATATTGCGTATGATGAGTCATCTTCCCCAGACACACCCTGCGATGAGGACTCATCTGCATGTCATTTATTAGGGGCATGTTCCAGGACAACCCCATAAAGGAAGGTCGGGACAGGAGCGGGGGAGGGAAAGACACCAAATCAGGGAGTGATTTCAGATGAAGGCCCAGCACTCACCCAGTCTTCTGGGCGGAGCTCTGGAGTATAAATTGTACCACGTGGAGGCAAGGAGCTGGGCCTTCTTAATCCTGCAGGCCCTCCGAGTTCTCAGTGCTTCCAGGCAGATGGCTCCAGAAGCCAGGGTGGGCCTCGGGAGAGAGTTACAGGTGCAGTCGCTACAGGAAAGCACACATAAGCCAGGGAGTGAGCACATGCTGGAACAGGAAAAGGATCAGAGGGGTTCTGGTTAGGGCGTCTGCTTTCCTATGCAAAGCATGAAAAGAGTGAAGTACAGTGCAGTGCCCATGAAAATTGTTTATGAGAAGCACTGAGCAAAGAAAGCAAGTTGTCCAGTGGGTGTTTCCCGACACCAATCAATTCTCCAACACCAGCTGGGTATCAATGGTTCCATTCAATTCTGACTCTGCCTGGAGTTATTGTCAGATGCCACAAGTCAAAGGGCTCAGTTCCACAAGCTGTCCCCACTCGAGATGCCAGACCCCGGTTGGCGCTTGTCCTTGGCTGATTGGCTACAAGTCAGGGGTTCCAAGGACTCTCTCTTCAGGTTCAGTGGTTTGCTAGAATGGCTCAGAGAGCTCAGGAAGGCATTTTACTTACAGTTCCAGGTTTATTATACAGGGTACACCTCAGGACAGACAAATGGAAGAGATGCATAAGGGCGAATACGTGGGAAGGGACGCAGAGCATCTGTGTCCTCTCTGGGTGTGCAAGCTCCCAGAACCTCCACGTGTTCACCAACATGGGAGCTCATCATATCTCGTTGCTCAAGAGTTGTATAGAGCTTACTCTCCAGTTCTCCTGCCCACTTCCCCTTGGTCAGTGGGTGGAGCTGGAAGTTCCAACCTTGTATCACTTTGTCTTTCTCATGACCAGCCCCATCCTGAGGCTATGTGGAGCCCCACCTAGATCACCTCATTAGCATAAACTGAGGTGTGATCAAAAGGGGCTGTTTATGGATTAAAAAAAAAGATAGTCCGATCACTCAGGAATTTCCAAGGGTGTTAGGAGCTCTGTGCCAGGAACCTGGGACAGAGACCAAATATATTGGTTATTGTATTATACATATATAGTTTGATATCATTTTTAAAATAAAATAAATGTGTGTGTGTATGTAAAGAAAAACGTTGGGAAGGAAATAGATCCAGTTGTAATTGTTGCGACAGGACTGATTGGGATTGGGGAAGAGGAGTGGAGGTGTAGGTGGAGATGTTCAGAGTTTGTGAGCGAGCATATTATGCCTTATAATAGGAATAAGAAATCATTCAATGTACACGGCCTGTGCCATGTGACTGTAGCATATGCCTCAATAGTTGACAGCCTTCTTGATCTGCAGTTCTAAGGACCAGACAGGAGCATAGTGACTGCTTGGTGAATATAATGATGTTTCTTTTCCCTGTGATGAACAAAACTTTGAAGACTGCAATTACATACAATACTGGTCTGGAAATTGTGGCTTCAGTGGTCTCCATTCCGGATGCCTGGTTGTCATTTTAGGCTGTCTTAGGAAAACATGTTTTTAGCCTCATGAATCCCTGTCCATTGGATGAGCATTAGTTTAGCCTCTGCTTGCTGTGGGAGACTGTGTGGGTAGAAAAACTACTCTCATACTCTGCCTTCAGACTAGATTGATAGCCCTGGGAGAATGCTTAATTTGTAGGTAAAATAAATTACCCACTTGGTGGTAGATATTATAGATCCAGGTTGATATTAGCCCTTTCCCTGGCTAGTAAACAGCCAGGAAAGACCAAGAAAAGTTCTGCAAAAATGGTCACCAACTTCCCTGTTATCACAAAGCCTGAAACTTTATTGTATATAATGTGTGTTAAGTTCTTGGAGCTGCAAGATTTGCATCAGACTCTTTTTTTTTTTAGATTTAATTTTATTTTTATTTTTTTGGCTGTTTTGGGTCTTTGTTGCTGTGTGCGGGCTTTCTCTAGTTGTGGCGAGCAGGGGCTACTCTTCGTTGTGGTGTGCAGGCTTCTCATTGCGGAGGCTTCTCGTGTTGCGGAGCACGGGCTCTAGGCGTGCGGGCTTCAGTAGTTGCAGCACACGGGCTCAGTAGTTGTGGCACTCAGGCTCCAGAGTGAAGGCTCAGTAGTTGTGACGCATGGGTTTAGTTGTTCCACAGCATGGGGGATCTTCCAGGACCAGGGATCGAACCCGTGTCCCCTGAATTGGCAGGCGGATTCTTATCCACTGTGCCACCAGGGAAGTGCATCAGACTAACTCTTGTTTCAATTTATCTACCTATCCACCCATCCGTCTGTCCATCCATCCATCCATCCATCCACCCCTCCACCCATCCATTCATATTTCTAATAGTTATTGAGAGATGCTCATAAGCCAAGCACTGTGGTAGGAAGGAATTCTTATCTCCTGGCATTTATTTGTAGCAAACACACTTAAAACTTACCTCCATCCTCTACCTAGTCTTTAGTATATATTAGAAACCATTTTAGGCTCTTTGACAGCTTCTTGTTAGGGTTTTGTTTGCTCCTAGCCCAGGTTCATAGTTGCTTTTGTCTCTCTATAGTACTACACCAGATAATAATAACTAGTTTGTACTAAATACTTATATGTCAGGCACTTTACAAAGCCTTCTCTATGCATCCTAGTTCACTTCATCTTTACAATGATCCTGAGAAATGTGTATTATTATCTACATTTTAACCTTTTTTGGGGGGTCAAATACAACCTGCATAATGTGCACAAAAAATAAAGTATGGTTCTATATTTTATCAAAAAGCCAGCACCCAGAAGACCTCTCCATCCCCCCTATGGTCAAACCCTCTTTATCTCCTAAAATTAACCACCATCCTGATATATATGATAATGACTTCTGCTTTCCCTTATACTTTTACTGTCTAAGCATGCAACCCTAAACACTATACTTTGGTCCTGCCTGTTTTTTAAAACACAAAATCATACTGTATGTGTTCTTTGGTGACTGTTTTTTTTTTTTAACTCATCATTAAGTTCTTAAGATTCATACTTGTTGCATTGGTTGTGGTTGATTCTCTTTTCTATATAATATTTTATTATATGAATATACCACAATTTATTTTCCATTCTACTGCTTTTGGACATTTATGTTTTTCATTTTGGACATTTGTGTGACATTTGTGTGCTGTTATGAAAAATGCTGCTATGACCATTCTTGCATGATGTGTCTTTCCGTGACAAAGAGCATGCATTTCAGTTTGCTATGTAAATATCAGTGAAATTGCTGGGTGATAGGCATGCGTTCAGTTTTGGTAGCTAATGCTAAACAGTTTTCCAAACTGGTTGTACTAATTCACATTCTCGACCACAGTGTACAAGAGTCTTTACAGCATGTATCCCTACCAGCAGTTGGCATTGTCAGTCTTTTTAATTTCAGCTTTTATGATGGTGTGTAGTGATATCTTGATTTTAATTTGTATTCCATTTGTGACAAATGAAGTTGAGTACCTTTTTATGTATTTATTGGACATTTGGATATTATCTTTTGTGAAGTACATTTTGAAGTCTTTGCTCAATTTTTCCAGTTTTATTGAGGTGATTGGTAAATAAAAATTGTATATATTTAAAGTATTTTATTCATTGGGTTTTCTGCCTTGATTTGTAGGAGTTCTTTTTGTCTGGATACAAGGCCTTTTGTTTTTTTTTGTTTTTGTTTTTTTGGTTCAATGAATAGCAAATATCTCTTACTTGCCTTTTGATCCTTTAAAAGCCATATTTTGATATCTTCAATGTAATCTAACTTGCCAAGCTTTTCCTTTCTGATTAGCACTTTTTGTGTCCTGCTTAGGAAATCTTTCCCTACCCTGAGGTCATAAGACTGTTCTTCTGTGTTGTATGTCTCTGCTGAGTTAGAACAGAAATCACATTATGTATTTCAACAGAGAGAGTTGAATAAGCAGACATGGTTACATAGGTTTCAGAGGCTGAAAGACAAGAAGGAACCTTAGGGTAGCAGGGAGATAATAGCTTCAGAAAACAGGTACTGCCTTGAAGGCTAGGGGAACAAAGGGGAGTCATTGGGGTTATCAAAACCTAGAAGCTCAGAGACGGGATGCCCACAGCTGAGAAGGAGTAGATGCTGTTAGCTGCTACTGAGAGCTCAGGGGCGGGGGCGGGCGATGAGATTGGTTCCAGGTGTGCTGAAAGAGGCTGGCGGTTAGAAACAAACGCGCCCAGGGCGAAGGGCTGCAGTCAGAGAGATGCTTCCAGATGAACGCGCAAAGCAGGAAGGAGGATGCCAATTCTTCCTCCTGACGCTCAGTCTCCCTCTCTCAGCCCTTACTGCAGAGTCTAGCGAGAAGCCAACAGGAAAAGGAGACGCAGAGTCCCAGACTTCACTTCTAAAACATCAGTTCAAAGGTAAAGTAAGAATTTCAAGATGGCGACGAAAACCAAGCATAGCGCCCCTCTGAGTACTGGCCCCTGTGTGACTGCATAGTTCACTGGTCTCTTATTTTTAGAAGATCTTCTTAAGACTCTCCCACTCTTTACTTCCAAGGTCTTGAACTCGCAGTAGAACTCCAGCAATAGCTTTGTTGCAATTAGGTGCATATTTCTCTGCCTGTGTGGTTTATTTCACCCGTGATAATTTCCGGCTTTTTGGGGGAGGTTGTAAGGAGAGTTTTGAACTCAAGTGACTGCTGTTATCCCTCCGACTAGGATCTTTTTGCTATTCTTTTGGGCGCTATTGTAAAAATTATCTTTTTTTTTTTCACAACAAAAGACCGTTTAATCACATTTTTTTTTTTTGGATTGGATAACACGTTCACAAAGATCAAGCATAAAGAGGTTAAAGGCATCATTAAATTGTTCATTCTCTAGTTATTTATTGCTGTTATGAGAAATAACAATTGTATTTTTAAAAATTTCCTTGTACCTTGGGACCTTGTTAAATTCACTTACTAGCTCTAATAGTTTTTCTGTAGTGTTTTGTTTGTTTGCTTGTTTTGGACTCTACGTAAATCAATTATGTGGTCAGAATGATGACGGTTTTATCTCTTCCTTTCCAGTTTTTAACCTTTTCTATTTTTCTTGTTTTATTGCTGTTCGGCCCTCCAGTAAAATGTTGAATAGAAATGGTGAGAGTGGTTATTCGTCTCATTCCTGATCTCGGAAGGAAAGTACTTCATTTTTTTACCAGTAATATTATGCTTTTTTAGATGCTTTTTTTTGAAAAATTGAAAACAAGGAGTTATCTTTTATTTCTAGTCTCTATGAGTTTTTTTAAAGCTGAATACATGCAGAATTTTATCAAATGCCTTTTCTGCAGCTATTGAGATATCACACGGCTCTGACTGATTTTTGAATGTTAAGCAAATCTAGCATTCCTAGAAGGAACCTAACTTGTTTGGGATGTATTAACTTCTTTATTTATTGTTGTATTTGGTTTACCCTCACTTCACTTTGTTTAAGATTTTTATGTCTGTGTTCATGAGTAAGATTGGTCTGAAACTTTCCATCCTTGTAATGTTCTTAAGAGGTTTTGGATCATGGTTAGGCTGACCTCAAAAAACTGAGTTGGAGATTGCTTCGTTTCTCTTTTTGGAAAGAAATTGTATAAGAGAAGTGTTACTTCTCCTCTTAGTGTTTGGTAGAATTCCCAGTGAACCTGTCTGGACCAAGAGCTTTCTTTTGGGGAGGTTTTAAATTATGGATTCAACTATATTTTTCTGTTTTATCATGCCAGCTTTGGTAAGTTTTATTTCTCTGGTGATCTGACCATCAATTTTCATAATTATTTTCATAGAGCTGCTCATAATACCTTCTTAGTATATTTTTATTTAAATTTATTTAAACATTAAAAAATTTATTTATTTATTTTTGGCTGTGTTGGGTCTTTGTTGCATTGCGATGAGCGGGGGCTACTCTTCGTTGTGGTGCGTGGGCTTCCCATTGCTGTGGCTCCTCTTGTTGCAGAGCATGGGCTGTAGGTGCGCAGGCTTCAGTAGTTGTGACACACGGGCTTCGGTAGCTGTGGCTCGCGGGCTCTAGAACACAGGCTCAGTAGTTGTGGCGCACTGGCTTAGTTGCTCCGTGGCATGTGGGATCTTCCCACACCAGGGTGCGAACCCATGTCCCCTGCATTGGCAGGCGGATTCTTAACCACTGCGCCACCAGGGAAGTCCTATTTTTAACGTCTGTAGGATTTATAGTGCTATTTCCTTTTTTATTCCTGACCTTGTATATATGTGCTGTCTCTCTTGGCCCTTTGAAGATACCCTTCTATTGTCTCCTATTGAGAAGTCAGCTGTCACTTTATTTTAGGTCTTTTAAAGGTAATATGCCATTCTGGTCTCTCGCTGCATTCAAGCTATTACTTTTGTCTTTGATTTTCAGTGATTTTATTATGATGTGCCTGGGGTGGATTTCTTTGTTTTGTTTATCCTTCTGGACTACTTAGAGTGTTTTGAATTTGGGATTTGCTGTTCTTCATCGTTTATGGCAATTCTCAACCATTATTTCTTAAATATTGCATTTTCCCCCATTCCTCTCTCCCTTTAGAATTTCATAAGCACATATACTAGACATTCTCAATTTATACTCTATTTCTGTTACCTGCTCTGCTGTGTTTTCCATCTTTTTGTTGCTCTATGCTTTATTTATCATCCTATTTTCCCCCTCTATGTTTTAGTTTACTGATTTTCTCTTAAACCTGTTCCTAGAATTTTTAATTTTGGTTATTCTTTATATTGGTTATTTTCAGTTCTAGAATTCCCACTGGTTCTTTTAAAAAGAAATAATTTAATAATTTCGATTTCTGTGCTGAAATTCTTAGTCTTGTCTTTTATCTCATTGAACATATTAAGCATTTAACAGTTTGTGCTATTTAACATTCACTGTTTATTGTTTCTGCACTGTTTATTGTTTCAGTCATGTGGTTTTGTCTCCTCACGTGCCTTGTTATTTTTGGTTGTGTACGGGGCATTCATTATAAAATTCTTATAAAATTATGTTCATATGAATTACTTCATATGTTTCTATCTTCCCCCAGAGTTTTACATTTTCTTCTGCTGGGTGTCTGAGGGCATTAACAATCTGAGTGCTTCAACCCAGTTTCAGTGATTCAGCTATTTTGAAACTGAGCAATAGTTCCCTATGGAACTGTTCCCTATCTTTTTATCATGTAGTCCTGTGAGGTTCCAATCCAGAACAAGGGGCTTCACAATGCCCCCCTCCTATTTCTGTCCCTGGACACCAATCCCCAACCCCTTAGCCAGGTAAGGCTCTCAGCATCACTGCTCAGCCTCTCAGCCAACCCCTCTGGAATGAGCAGATGCCTCCAGGAGAAAAGTAGTTCTACACATGCACGGGCTCATCTCCTTGGGCCTTTGTCTTCCCTGGATGGCAGTTCCTCACTATATTTTTTAAGCCTGGTATGTCCAAGTAGATATTGTTCACATTTTTCCAGCTGTTCTAATTGTTCTCAGCAGGGTGTTTGGTTGGAATTACCTGTTCTCCACTATCGGGAGTGGAGGTCTTATTTCCATTTTACAGGTGAGGAGATGGAGAATTGGCATAAAGAACTTTCCCTAAACAAATTTAAGGCTTAACTATAGACTCAGTGGTTGAGGATGACTTAGACTTGTCTTAGGGAGTAACACATAACATTTTCTTTTCCTCTTCAGGACTCGGGTCTCTCTTATCTGTGCTGACAAGGTTATGCTGAAAATGCAGTGAACTAACCTTTGCCACAGGAAAGACATTGCAGTTAAAAAGCTGGGAGTGACTTAAGGCAGAGAAATGGGAGGAGAAAGAGGGCTAGTGTGTGCAGAGAGGGAGTAGAATGTTTAACCATTCCTAGGGGTGGTCATTCTGTGGCTTGTATTTCTGGCCACTGGCTGAGTCATTTATACCCACACAACTTCAGAAGTCAGCGTGTCAAATGCTTAAGTGAAGAGGGTCACCTAATGTGACTACTGGCGTATTTTTAATCCACTTTTTCAAAAATGGCTGTTTAGAGAGACTTGGGGACATGAGACAGAGTCCTGTACTTTGGCTTCTAGTACCCTCTGACCCGGGCAAGCTGCTTTCCTTCTCTTTGTGCCAATACTGTCATCCCTAGAGGAGATAATTATTCTTACTTTTTCTTATTTCATATGAAAAGTACAGTGTGGATGATTATTACTCACTATTCTACCGTGAAACTAGAATAATGTTTTTGACCTAACTGACTGTGTCACCCCAATGATTAAAGCCCTCCAATGGGGCTTCTCCCAGGCCTGTTGCTTTTTATTTTCCTATTGCTCTTGGGCTTAGTGACAAACCCGTAAGCACAGCTCACCACATACTGGGTGGCCCGGCCCTTGCCCGCCTCCCTGGCCTCATCTTAGACGTTTTATTTTATTTGATTTTATTTATTATTATTATTTTTTTGCCGTACGCGGGCCTCTCACTGCTGTGGCCTCTCCTGCTGCGGAGCCCAGGCTCCAGATGCACAGGCCCAGCGGCCATGGCTCACGGGCCCAGCCGCTCCACGGCATGTGGGATCTTCCCAGACCGGGGCACGAACCCTTGTCCCCTGCATCGGCAGGCGGATGCTCAACCACTGCACCACCAGGGAAGCCCCATCTTAGACCCTTTACTTCTCCAGTCGTATAGACTTTCCTCACCTCCCTCGTCCGTGCCCTGCTCCCTTCCCTTGGAAGGCCTTCATCCTTGCTGTTGCTTCTGCTCCCTAGTGTCCCTTTCCTCTCCTTGACCTCCCTTTCCCCTCCTGATACATCTGGTGTCATGTCCTCAGGGGAGACATCCTATCCCATGACTAGTTCAAATCCCTGTGAAATGCACCCATCGGACCACATGCCTCTCTCCTGCAGGGCTCCCAGAGTTGTCCTTTTACATTTATTGGTGTAATTCTTTGCTTCACATCTGCTCTCTTACTAGGCTTGAGCACCTGGCTGTAGGAACGGTGTGGCATTCAGCCCACTGCCCAGGGATAGTAAGCATCCAATACCTATTTGTCAAATAAGAGAAGGAAGGAAGGAAGGAAGGAAAGAAATCTTATGAATTTCACCCTAACTAGAGATTTTTGCCAGTTTATCCACTTGTTTTCTGCAAGGTAGAGCAGAACAAGAAGCGCTAGGAACAGATGGTTTAAATAGTGAAAAATGGCAAAGATGGTCTTCACATGTCCTTGGCTACAAGTAATTAGTATTCAGCTACTCCCACCGTCTGGAACCTGGTCTCAAGTGCCAAGAGAAAACGTGTTTAGGATTTTAACTGCTTCTCTTGGAAAAACCAGCGGCAGTGCAACTGCTGGAATCTCCAAGCTAGACTGTGTGGATGAAAAATCTCTGATCTTTGTTCATTTTTTTTTTGTAAACTGCAGGCACTGTAGTGAGGATCTACCAGGGTAAAGGGAGGGACACAGGTGTTTTGGGGAAACGGGGAGACCTCCCCTGCCTGCTGGGAGCCTGGGAGCCAAGAGGCAAGACGTCAGACTCCAGCCACGGCTGGGGGTGGCGGGACGCACAACGTGGTCATGCTCAGAGAAGGGCTGGCAAGCCAAACGTTCTTTCAGAGCTGTGAAGCCACATCCAGGCCAGCTGCTCCACGAGCTGGTGAAGTCCAGTGTTTGAATGGGCCGTATCTGAGCTCCAATCCTGGTTCAGTTCTGATCTGTTTCCAGATCACTCCTGATACCAAGTGTGTGGCTTTTTTCCCACCCCGCCTTATTCTCTGACACCAGCTGGGTACCAACATTTCGACTCAACTCTGACACTGTCTGCCTGGGACCAGGTCAGACCCCCCAGGCCAAGGGCTCAGTCCCACGAGACCACCCCCACTGCAGACACCACCTGCACATCCCAGGTTGTTATCCGGCTTCCTACCCACCAGATATAAAGTTGGGGGAGTCCACCTCCTCAAGTCTGATAACTTGCTAGACTGGCTCACAGAACTTAGGGAAAACAGTTTACTTGCTATCACCGGTTTATTATAAAGGCTGCAACTTGGGAGCACCCAGGTGGAAGAGATGCACAGGGCAAGGTTTGTGGGAAGGGGCATGGAGCTTCCCGGCTACCCTCACGCCTTCACCAACCAGGAAGTTCAGCAAATCTTGCTGTTAAGAGTTTCTACAGAGCTCAGTCCGAAGCCCCAGTCCCTTTCCCAGAGGTCACTGAGTGGGGCTGAAACTTCCCCATACTGAGAGCCCCATTCTTCAGCATCTGGGGGCTGTACCCGTGTCACCTCATTAGCATAACTCAGGTGTGATCAAAGGGGGCTTCTTATGAACAACAAAAACACTCCTATCACTCAGGACACGCCAAGGGTTTTAGGGGCTCTGTCCCAGGAACGGAAACAAGGACCAAACATGTTTCTTATTATTCCACAAATACCTTCTTAGCTGTGTGACCTTGCACAAGAGTCTCCAAAGTAAGATCACGGTGGAAGACATGATGCAGTGTACATACAACCCCTGATAGAAAGTGAATGTCAGCAAAGGCAGTTGGGATCTAGTACCCCAAGCAGACCCGGTCTCCTCCGGTGGGTGGGTCTGCAGGGCAGGTGGCAGTGTGCTTTCTCCTCCCACACACTGGGCATGCTTTTATATTTTCAGAGCTAAATTTAGCTGAACTAGGGTGACCTCAGAGGGGAGAAAGTGTTGCAGAAGGGCAATAGGTTTTCAAAGAGGTAGGTGTGGAAGGGGGAGGGCTGAGGGTGTAGTATCAGCATCAGTCATGTGTGGGAACCCGTGCTTAACAGCGAGGGGACAATGGTCCCTGCCCTCACACTGCTTGTGATCCAGCAGGGAAGACTCGTATGAGGCAGTAATTCTATGTTTCATTACCACCGTGTATGTACTTGGTATGTTATGCAGATGTATAGAGTGCCCTGGGTTCACACGCACGACACACGTGGCTGTAACCAGGCTGGTACACTTTGGGGGATGATAAATGTCCCTGATGTCGCCTTAGGACTTGCAGGTAATAGTTCTGCCTGCTCCCTCCCTTACCTTCAAGCTGCCTAGAGGGGGTAATCATTCTGATTATCCGATTAGGACATAGGGGTGCTGGGTTTCTTAACTGAGTTCTGAATCATACAGCAGATTTATGGATTCTGGCCAGTGTGTTGAAATAAGTCTATCAGGGCCCCGGAAGCTCTCTGCTTCAACTGGTTTCCACTGGACTGGTTTCATACCCTGGATTGGGGCCTGCCAGCAGCTAGGTGGAAAGATTTCATTTCATTTCTTGAGAACAGGGTCAGACAGAGGAGGCAGGAATTCAGATTTGGATAATAGGCCTGAGGTCAAGATTTCTCAGAGAGAGAGAGAGACAAAGTGGTGAGAAAATACTTCCCGTTTTCCTAAAGGGTTCAGTGTCTTCTGCGTGGTAAGCGCGGTCAAGGTTGCAGACATTTCCATGGAGACCACAAGTGGACTCCGGAGCCCCATCACCTGCTACCTCGTATACGTGATACAGACGATCGTAACTGCTATAAAAATTAGAGATGAGACTGATGGCAGCTGCCAACGGAAAGTAAAACAATGACACCAGTGTTCCTGCTCCTCTTCCGGGGGCCAGAGCCCTGGCGGCCTCGTGGGTGAACAGCTCTGCATTCTGATCCAGCGTCTTAGGCTTCTGAGAACGTCTGCATGTGGAGAGATTGCTCCCTGCTCTCCGAGACCTTACTACTGCCCTTTAAGCTACAACTGTGCGCCATTTACAGTTTGTAAAGCACTTCAAATCGCGAACGAGGCATCAGGAAGCCTGTGTCCTGTTAGCAGTTCTGTGTGTCACTCCACCCCGGGCACCTGAGCAGAACACAGAGGTTACTGGACGGGGCGTCTGCTCTGGATGGAATCGTGTCTTGTCGGGCCTCTCTACTCCTAAACCGTAAGATCTGTTGGCATCCGAACCTCCTCCCAACTGCAGATCGTGACCTTACTTGGAGACAGGGTCTTTGCAGAGCTAATGACACTGAAATGAGGTCATTAGGGTAGACGCTAATCCAGCATGACTGGCCTCGTTATAAAAAGGGGAAATTTGGACACAGAGACATGCATAGAGGGAGGATATGGTGTGAAAAGACATAAGGAGAAGATGGCCATTGACAAGCCAAGGAGAGAGGCCTGGAGCAGAACCTTCCCTTGGGGTCCCCAGAAGGACTTCTTTATCTTGGACTTCCAGCCTCCAGAACCGTGAGACAGTTTCTGTTGTTTAAGTCACCTGCTCTCTGCTCTTCGTCATGACAACCCTAGCAAAGGATGTTCTTAAAGTTTTCCGTGGTGGACTGGGCTTGATTCTGGACCCTTCTCAGGATAACTTTTTTTTTTTTTTTTTTGGCGATACGCGGGCCTCTCAGTGTTGTGGCCTTGCCCGTTGTGGAGCACAGGCTCCGGGTGCGCAGGCTCAGCGGCCATGGCTCACGGGCCTAGCCGCTCTGCGGCATGTGGGATCTTCCCGGACCGGGGCACGAACCCCTGTCCCCTGCATCGGCAGGCGGACTCTCAACCACTGTGCCACCAGGGAAGCCCCTCTCAGGAAAACTTTTAAATGTAAAAAATAAATATATCAGATTGCAAAAGAAAGAATGTTTATTGAAATACAGGTATCAGAATACCAAGCACAAACATCTGTGACATAGTAACATATGTGGTACTTTAATAATGGATTAAATAACAAGATGTAGTGGGAAGTAAAAAAGTCCATGATTTCCAAGTGGAAAATGTAGGGTGGATGTTATTTCAGAATGTGCAACAACCATCGTGTGATATGAGCAAATTATGACTTTTATTGGTGGCAGACACAGATGTCTGCCTATATTCATAGGCAGTTTTTAAAAAATTTATTTTATTTATCTTTGGCTGTGTAGGGTCTTCGTTGCTGTGCGCGGGCTTTCTCTAGTTGCGGCGAGCGGGGGCTACTCTTGTTGCGGTGCGTGGGTTTCTCATTGCAGTGGCTTCTCTTTGTTGTAGAGCATGGGCTCTAAGGGCACGGGCTTCAGTAGTTGTGGCATGCAGGCTCAGTAGTTGCGGCTCGCGGGCTCTAGAGCACAGGCTCAGTAGTTGTGGCGTGCGGGCTTAGTTGCTCCGGGGCATGTGGGATCTTCCCGGACCAGGGCTCGAACTCGTGTCCCCTGCATTGGGAGGTGGATTCTCAACCACTGCGCCACCAGGGAAGCCCCTCATAAGCATTTTTTAATGCCTACATTGAAACACTAAATATCTGTTATGGGTTAGTGGAAGCGAGGATTTTTAATTTTCCATCCAAGTGTACTTATTCCTTTTTTTTTAATTAAAAATTTTTTAAATTGAAAAATAGTTGATTTACAATGTGTTAATTACCGCTCTATAGCAAAGTGATTTAGTTATACATATATACATGATTTTTTTAATATATTCTTTTCCATTATGGTTTGTCACAGGATATTGAATATAGTTCTCTGTGCTATACAGTAGGACCTTCTTGTTTATCCATCCTATGTATAATAGTTTGCATCTGCTCATCCCAAACTCCCGATCTATCCCTCCCCCAACTCCCTCCCCCTTGGCAACCACCAGTCTGTTCTCTATGTCCATGATTCTGAAGCGTACCTATTCCTGCGTTCTATCTACTCCTGGACTGGGTGATATCTGGGGCCCTTTGAGATCTGTGACTGGGTGATTCTGCCTTGGTTCCACTGGGAGGCTCATGTCTAAGGCTCCTCGCCTGGGTCCTACAAACCCTCCAACCTGGGCCTGGGGGACCTGGGCTGGGGAGTGGTGGTCATGACCACACCCTGCCCTTCTCAAGCCCTCTCTGTTGTCAGGGCGGCAGGCCTGTTTGGTTTCCAGAAGCTGCTCCCTTTTCAGTCATAGGCACCAGCGTGTTGTGGCCGTTCCTGGAGATTTCTCTGCAGCGTTTGTATGTGACTCAGCAAAGGAGGTGTATTGAAAAGTGGCTGTGACCCTGTTCCTTCAGCGGAACCACCTGGGTCACTGCCGTGTGACTCAGCCGAGCCTGCCTGTCACCCCGCACAGGCAGGAAGTAGCTGATTATCTGTCCCAGGAACTCCATCCCTACCCTGGTAACAGAGCCAGTGTGGATGAATCATGAAGAGTCAGCTGGTCTTCACGTACACACATACACAGATACACACACACACGCACATGAATGTGGGCTCTGGTCTTTGTGGGAAGTTTCATATGAGCTCATCTCATTGCTACAAATAACCACACACTCTCCTATTTCCCCACACAGGTTCTTATCTCACACAAAGGGAACCGTTCTTTGAACCTTTCTTTGTGTTTTAAATGGAAGGATTGCATCACCACACATGGGAACGTTTTCCTTATAGCGTAAGGGAGGAGCCTGTTCTTCAGATATGTGCAGAGGTTACATGACCTCAATTTGGAGGTATTTGGATGGAATATTATAGTATTCCATGGGTTCTAAGGCATGCTTTTTTAATGCTCAAATATCTCTGAAATCAGGATGTGTCTTACAATTCCTAGACTCTTGTATTTGACAAAACAGGGTACATAAAGAGAGAGCCTGGAGGGAATTAGGATGTTGGTGAAAATAGGACCCAAGCTTCTGCTGCCCCAAGAGAAGGCTTTGGTCATTTAGATTAAATCCTCACCCAAATGCTACCTTTCGTTTGTGGGATTTGGGGCCTTTGAATCAGGTTCACGGGTGGCATGTTTTATAACTTAGATGACGAATGGGATAATTCTTCAGAAAGAAGCACAGCATATGAGTGGAAGGGGTTGTTATTTATTTCTGTGTATGGCTCATTTTAGATCATACTTTAGAAAATGCGTAAAAGTGCAAAATGTGTGTTTGTGGATCTAGTTAATATAAAGACCATCCTTCAGCAAAAAAAAAGAAAAAAAAATCTGCATATGAGACTGTCATTTGACTGCTGGCAAGGCAGTTGCGTGTTAACTGCTGACTTCTTTAACCACCGGCTACCTCCATTTGAGTTCTACTAAGGACCAATGAAATCTTTGCTTTCTCAGGTCAAAACCTCAGGGCCACAGCAGAGATGTTGCAGCTGCTGGTGGGGTTAAAGTGTCTACAAAAAAGAATAATTGCATAGTACTCAAAATTTAAAAAAAAGAAATCATTATAGATTCGAGGAAGTTCCCCAAAAATGCACAGGGAGGTCCTTGTGCTCTTCCCCCAGCTTCCCCTAGTGGTAACATCTTACATAACTATAGCACGATGTTACCACCTGCATTCTGACATTAGTCCACGGAACTTATCCAGATTTCCTCTGTTTTATATGCCTTTGAGTGTGTGTGTGTGCACGTGAGTGTGTGTGTGAATAGTTCTATGCAATCTTATCACAGTGAGGATGCTTCTAACTGCCACCCGAATCAGTATACAGACTGGTTTCATCACCTCAAGGCTCCCTCAAGCTGTCCTTGGTGGCCACATTCCCCGTCTCCGTCCCATCCCTAACCCCTGGCAACCACTAAGCTTTCTCCATCTCTATAACTTGTTATTTCAAGACTGTTACATAAATGGACTCATACAGTGTGTTACCTTTTGGCTGACTTTTTTCACTGGACACAATTCCTTTGAGATCCATGGAGTTGTTTATTAATATGTGTTAACATATTAGTAATCTTGTATTACATGTATTAGTGCATGTAACATGTACTAGTAGTCATACTAGTAATGTATTCCATGTATTAATAGTGCATTCCTTTTTGTGGAGGAATGGAATTCTACTATACCGGGGTGCCATGGTTTGTTTATGCACTGAAGGACGTTGGAGTTGCTTCTCGTTTTGGGCTTTCATGAATACAGCTGCTCTTTGCATAGTAATTTTAAAGCTAAAAAAGGATACTGACTACCTGACCAAAGATTTGCTGAGGACAGGCTGTGTTTTATACACATTTTTATCCCCTAGTAGTTGGCGTGTGTATGCATACAGATGCTCAATAAATGCTTCTTCAGTGAGTGGCTACATGCATAGCTGCCATTTCAAGAAGATACTCTCGGGGTGGGTGGGTGGTTAAAATAAAAGATTTAGACTCAGACAGACTAGAATGCAGGGCTGGACTTTGTTGCCTCAACCCTGGTTGATCTAACACAGACCTCTGTTCTTCATCCATAAAATGGGATAATAACAGGACAGCCATTGGAGGGCTCTGGAGAGAATGAAATGAGAAGATGCGTGGAGCTCTTAGTGTAGTCTCTGTTATACAGTAATTGCTGAATAAATGTCCGTGTGATCACTATTTGTAAGTCGATCACGGATCTCCATAAGATCATCATAATGCAATAGCTAGTAACTTCTTATTGCTTTTATTCTGAAATGCTTTTATCCTTCAAATCTACCATTATATAGTCTATATTTAAGCACATTTAAATCTTGTATTCGTATATATGCCACATTTTAAACATCTTAAGTGCCTTTTTTAAAAATGACAATTCTTGCTTAATAATATATTATCTTATGAACATTAATGGTCAAAGATCTAACACGCATATGCATATTTATAGAAATTTGGAAGGTTTGAAACGTTCTTTCTGTGCAGCTATCTGGGGTTTCTATCAACCTCGTAAAATGGCATCTGTTCTTTTTTTTTTTGCGGTACGCGGGCCTCTCACTGTTGTGGCCTCTCCCGTTGCGGAGCACAGGCTCCGGACGCGCAGGCCCAGCGGGCATGGCTCACGGGCCCAGCCGCTCCGCGGCATGTGGGATCTTCCCGGACCGGGGCACGAACCCGTGTCCCCTGCATCGGCAGGCGGACTCTCAACCACTGCGCCACCAGGGAAGCCCCATCTGTTCTTATAAAAGTGGCCTGAACAGATTTTATTTTTCCCTTTTCCTCATGCTATAAATTCATTTGGAGAAGCAGCAAGTGTCTTGGGTCAGTTTTTCCTTCTCTTCTTCGGAAATTTGGTTGCTGTGTGCACACCCAGAGGGGCGAGGACCTCTCCCCGCCTGTGCTCCCAGCCTGTGTGCCGGGGGGTCACGTTTGGGGGGAGTGTCCCTCCAGTGACCTCCTGGAATGTCAGCAGAGCCCTGAGTCATACAGAACCTCCTGCCAGACAGCATGAGACAGCGATTAGAGACTAATCATTAACCAGCTATGGGGGGGCGGGGTGGAGTACAATTTCCAGTTGTTTGACAAAGACCAGTGACATTTACCATCACACAAATGAAGCCAGAGTCAATTGGCATTGACTTATGAAGGTCCGTCTGGGAGGTAGTCATTGTGCCCGACAATGTTGGGTTTGTAAAGATTCCTTAGACCTTGTGCTGGACCCTGGCGGGATGTGGTGTGTGTAGGGCAGGCTCTTGGAAGAATCTGGGCTTTACAGGTGGGCAGAATAGGCAGATATAGGAGACAAAGCTTTCCAGAACTTTCCACTCTGTCCACATCTCACAGTAGCCACACCTGACTGGTTACCTTCCTGCTGTGCCACCTTTGCTCAGCTGCCTCTTCCACCTAAAATGCCTTCCTTGGAGAAACTCCACTCATTTCTCAAGACCCAGTTCCAGTGTGCCTTCTTCTGTATACCTTCCTTCCCTCTGCCACACAGAATTATTTCTTTTTTTTCCTCTGTGGTGACAGCTCTTTATTATAAAGTATATTATTTTATCTTAATTAATTTTTCAGCTTTATTAAGGTATAATTGACAAATAAGATTCTATATATGTAAAGTGTACAGTGTGATGATTCGACACACTTATACTTTGTGAAATGATTACCATAAGCAGGCTAATAATACATTCACCACCTCACATTGTTATTTTTTTTTATTTTTTATTTTTTTTGCGGTATGCGGGCCTCTCACTATTGTGGCCTCTCCCGTTGCGGAGCACAGGCTCCGGATGCGCAGGCTCAGCGGCCATGGCTCACGGGCCCAGCCGCTGTGCGGCATGTGGGATCCTCCCGGACCGGGGCACGAACCTGTGTCCCCCGCATCGGCAGGCGGACTCTCAACCACTGAGCCACCAGGGAAGCCCTGTGCTAGTGTTTTTTTTATGCCTCCTTTGTGTGTATATGTGACCACAGCATTGAGTCCTGGCCAGTGGAATGTGTCTACATTACTTCTAGGCTGGTCTAGAAAACCTCCTATGCATGAGACTCACTTTCTTCTCCATCTTCTCACTGAATAGTGAGAACATTGAGGATCTAGAGGAAGACAGAGCCACAAGATAGAAGAAGTCAAGGTCCCTGGATGAAAATAAAGAAGGGAGCCTGACCAGAAATATCCATTTGGACTTTACATGTCAGACATACACTTTTAATGGGTTAAATTACTACAGACCAGATGCCTCTCTTTTTCTCATGACAAGATAACATATGAGCACCTTGGAACTCATATTGTTACTGAGTCCAAGCTTGTACTGCTTGCTGCATGACAAGCCAAGAAATTGAGGGATGAGTTGTTGGGGCCAGGAATAGTGACTTTATTCAGAAAGCCATCAGACCAAGAAGGTGGTGGACTTGTGTCCCAGAGAACCATATTGCCCTGTTTGGATGCCAGTTTCTTTTATAGAGTGAACAAGGGGAGGTGAGAAGGTAAAGTCAAAAAGGTGGTAAGTTGTTGCACATATTTTCCTGGTTCCAGCAAGACTCCAGAGAGGATGTGTTAGTTTCTTCTTTCCTGCAGCCACTCACAGGTGGGCCTGGTCAGGATGTTTCCCATGAGCTTAAAGGTATTTTAGCTTAACAGTCAGGCATGGGAGGCAGGGTCCTGGAGATGGGCCATTATGTATACTTTAAGCTCTAGGCAACATCCCTTTAGTGATTAACTGGTAGCAAAAGCAATAGAATACAAAGTTTAAAGTAAAAGGAACGGATTCAATATGGAGTCAGATTTGTTCTTCCCTATTACAATATCACTTCCAGAAAGGTGGGAATGAGAAGAAAGGAAGGGAACCCTAAAGTAACCAAGCATTTACTTTGAAAGAGGAGAAAAATAATCCTGAAGTAAGTTTACCTTGACTTGGCAAGACCATGTTTTATTCTGCTCTCAACAAACATAGGAACTCAGTTATGAAATGGTACAGGAAGTTCCATTTTTTCATGTCTGAGTTTTGACTATGAATTTAGACTTTCCACATGTGGGGTGTTATCTGGAATTTCTATTAAGTGATTTACTTTTCTTCCGTGCTCCCTACTTTCCTCCTGTTCTGTTTGTTCTATTTAAACCGTGCTGTCATGGGCTTATTGCCTTGGAGGGGATCTAACATGACTGAAAGCAGAAAAATGTGTGTGTGTTTGGTGTTTATTTTTCCAAAGCCCGTGTCCTTATGGGAGTGGAATGGAGGCCTAGGTTCCTTGAAAGGCCCCCACGTCCATCCCAAGTGACTAAAATATAACCCCTGGGATGGAGGAAAGAGGAGACAGGGAGGCCCAGCAAGGGAAGAGCAAGGTAGAGGCACCTGAGAGAGGAGCTATGTGCATACCTACTGGGTTAGCATCCTGGCGGCGGGGGGGAGCTCCAGAGACCCAGGGAGGGAATGGCTGAGCATTATGTCCAGGCCTTGGGGACCACAGTCATACCCCAAAGTTCTCGTGGTCCCTGTGCTCAGAAGTGGCAGAAGGACTCCTGAGCCCATGGGCATGGCATGGAAGCAAGAGAGAAAGGGCTTCCAGGTCTTCAGAGGCCCCTGAACAAAGGATACTTCTGAGGCAAACTGTCAGAGTCCATGATGGGGGGGCAGTGGACATCTGGTGATCACTAGCATGGAGACCAAAACGAAGGCCGACTGCCATGTCTTACTACCCCTGCCCCAAACACTGACATCAGCCCAAGGAAAACGGGGGACCCTACATTCCCTGAGGCTAAATTTCTCCACCCTAGTAAAATATGACTTGGAATAGAAATTAAATTTATTTAGAAAAACATAGGCATTCTTTTTTCTTTAGCCTGTTGACCAGATAGAGTATATTGATTTTTGAGTGTTGAACCAGCCTTCCATACCTGGAATAAATCCCACTTGGTTGGGGTGTATCTTTCTTTTCATACACCGTTGGATTCGATTTACTAATTTTTTGTTGAGGTTTTTTGCATCTGTGTTCATGAGAAATATTGGTCTGCCACTGCCTTTTCTTGTAATGTCTCTGTCTGGTTTTGGTATGAGGGGGATGCTCATAGAATGAATTAGGAAGTGTTCCTTCTGCTTCTATAGATGGTCTCTGACTTACAATAGTTCGACTTATGATTTTTCAACTTTACAGTGGTGTGAAAGCAATATGCGTTTAGTAGAAACCATATTTCAAAGTCTGAATTTTGGTCTTTTCTCAGGCTAGCAGTATGCAGTATAATACTCTCTTACGATGCTGGGCAGTTCACAGCTCCCAGTCAGCCCTTTGATCATGAGGGTAAACAACTGATATACTTACAACATGCCGTTTTCATTTTCAGTACAGTATTCAACAAATTGCATGGGATACTCAACACTTTATTATAAGATACACTTTGTGTTAGATGATTTTGCCCAACTATAGGCTAATGTAAGCGTTCTGAGCACATTTAAGTTGGGCAAAGCTAAACTGTGATGTTTGGCAGGTTAGGTGTGTTAAATGCACTTCAACTTACAATATTTTCAATTTACCATGAGTTTAGCAGGACTAACCCCATCATAAGTTGAGGAAGATCTGTATTATCTAGAACAGATGGAAGATAATTGATATGATTTATTCCTTGAAAGTTTAGAAAAATTTACCAGTGAAACCATCTGAGCCTGGTGCTTTGTTTAGGAAGGTTATTAATTATTGATTAAATTTCTTTAATAGATATAGCTTATCAGATTGTCTATTTTTTCTCATGTGTGTTTTGGTTGATTGTGTTTTGTAAGGAATTCATCCATTTCATCTACGTTATCAAATTTGTGGGTCTAGAGTTATCCATAATATTCTTTTATTACCCGTTTAATGTCTGTGGGATCTGTAGTGATGTTCCCCTTTTGTTTCTTATATTAATAATTTGTGTCTTCTCTCTTTTTTTCTTGGTTAGCCTAACTAGGGGTTTATCAATTTTATTGATCTTTTCAAAGAACCAGCTTTTGGTTTCATTGATTTTCACGTATTGTTTTTCTGTTTTCAATTTCATTTTAATTTTGTCATTTCTTTTCTTCTGCTTACTTTGGATTTAGTTTGCTCTTCTTTTTCTGGTTTCCTAAGGTAGGGGCTTAGATCACTGATTTTAGATGTTTCTTTTTAATGTATGCAGTCAACATAAAAAATATCCCTTTAACATGTTTTTACTGTGTTCTACAAATTTTGATAGGTTGTACTTTCATTTTCTTCAAAATATTTAGAAAATTTTTTTGAGACTTCTTTGACCCATGTGTTATTTAGCAGTGTGTTGTTAAATCTCCGATTATGTTGGGATTTTCCAGCCATTTTTCTATTGTTAATTTCTAGTTTAATTCCATTGTAGCCTGAGAGCATACTTTGTATAGCCTGAGAGCATACTTTGTATATTTTTTCTTGACCCAGAATATGGTCTGTTTTGGTGAATGTTTTGTGCAAGCTTGAGAAGAATGTATATTCTGCTGCTGTTGGATGAAGTTGTTTATGAATGTCAATTAGATCCAGTTGATTGATGGTGCTGTTCAGTCCAACTGTGTCTTTATCGATTTCTGCCTGCTGGATCTGACCATTTCTGGTAGAGGGATGTTGATGTCTCCAGCTGTAATAGAGGATTCATCTATTTCTCCTTGCAGTTCTATCAGTTTTGGCCTCACGTAATTTGATGCTCTGTTTTAGGCACGTACACATTAAGAACTGTTGTGTCGGGCTTCCCTGGTGGCGCAGTGGTTGAGAGTCCGCCTGCCGATGCAGGGGACATGGGTTCATGCCCCGGTCCGGGAAGATCCCACATGCCGCGGAGCAGCTAGGCCTGTGAGCCATGGCTGCTGAGCCTGCGCATCCAGAGCCTGTGCTCTGCAGCAGGAGAGGCCACAGCAGTGAGAGGCCCGTGTATCGCCAAAAAAAAAAAAAAAAAAAGAACTGTTGTGTGTTCTTGGAGAAATGACCCCTTTGTCATTACATAATGATCCTCTTTATCCCTGATAATTGTCCTTGTTCTGCTTTGTCTGATATTAATGTAACTACTCAGGCTTTCTTTCAGTTAATGGTAACGTGATATGTCTTCCTCTATCCCTTTCCTAAAAAAATTTTTTACCATGGTAAAAATACACAACATAAAATTTACCATTTTAACCATTTTTGTGTGTACAATTTGGTGGCATTAAGTACATTCACAGTGTTGTACAATTTTCATCACTATTCATTTCCAGAACTTGGAAACAGAAACTCTTTACTCATTTAACAAAAACTCAATTTAAAATGTTTATTGTTATAGTTATAATAGTTTAATATCTCCCATATTTGTAACTCTTTTCTATTCATTGCCCTTGGTTCTTCTTTTTTTCCCCTTCTCCCTTTTTTCTGCCTTCTCTGGTTTTAACTGAGCATTGTATATGATTTCATTTTTTCTTTTCTCTTAGCATATCAATTATATATATATTTTTTAAACTTTCTTGAGTGGTTGCCCTAGAGTATGCAATATATGTTTACAGCTAATTCAGGTCCACTTTCAACAACACTATACTGCTTCATAGATAGTGCAAGTATAACAGAGTACTCCCAGTTCCTCCCTCCTATCTCTTATAGCATTGTTGTCCTTGATTTCACTTATCTATAAGCTATAATCACCAAATGCATTGTTGCAATTATTTCGAACAAGCTGTTATCTATTGGATCAATTAAGAATAAGAAAATAAAATACTTCATTTTACTTTCACTTATTTCCTCTCTAATGCTCTTCCTTTCTTTATGTGGATCTGAATTTCTAACCTATATCATTTTTCTTCTCTAGGAGGAATTTCTTTTAATATTTCTTGCAAGGCAGTTATACTGGCAACAAATTTCTTCATTATTTGTTTTTCTTTGAATGTCTTTATTTCTTCTTCACTTTTGAAGGATAATTTCGCTGGAGACAGAGTTGTAGGTCAATTATTTTCTTTCTGATACTTTAAGTATTTCACTCTACTTTCTTCTTGCTTGCATGGTTTCTGAAGAGGAGGCCAATGTAATTCTTATCCTAGTTCCTCTGTAGGTAGCATGTTTTTTCTCTCCTCTGGCTTCTTTCAAGATTTTCTTTTTATCTTTGATTTTCTGCAGTTTGAATATGATATGCCTAGGTGTAGATTTTTTTTTTTTTTAATATTTACTCTGCTTGGTGTTCTCTGAGTTTCCTGGATCTGTGGCTTGGTGTATGTCATTAATTTTGGAAAACTCTCAGACATTATTACTTCAAAAAATTTTTTTTTCTGTTTCTTTCTCTCCTCTTCCTTCTGGCATTCCCATTATGTGTATCCTATACTGTTTGTAATTGTCCCACAGTTCTTGGATATTCTGCTCCATCCCTTTCATTATATTTTTCTCTTTGCTTTTCAGTTTTGGAAGTTACTATTGACACCTCTTCAGGACCACTGATTCTTTCCTCGACCATGTCCAGTCTCTTGATGAGCCTGTCAAAGGCATTCTTCATTTCTGTTACAGTGTTTTTTATTTCAAGCATTTCCTTTTGATTCTCTTCTACCGTTTCCATCTCCCTGCTCATATTACCCATCTGTTCTTGTGTGGTGTCCACCTTGTCCATTAGAGCCCTTATTAATCATTGTTATTTTAAATTCTCAGCCTGATAATTCCAACATCTCTGCCATATCTGAGTCTGGTTCTGATGCTGGTTTTGTCTCTACAGACTGTGGGGTTTTTTTTGGCCTTTTATTATGCCTTGTAATTTTTCTGTTGAAAGTCAGATATGATGTATCAGGAGAAGGAACTGAGGTAGATGGGCATCTGGTATAAGGTTTATGTCTATCTGCTAGGCGTTATACTGTGTTTACTGTTTGCTGTAGCTCTGGTGTGAGAGGCTAAACTTGTCTCTAGTGCTCTTATTTTTGTCTCCTCTGTTGTCTTGGATTTTCTTAGGGACTCCTTAAATAGGGTCTGAGGCTTGCAATTCTTTTAGCTGTGTTCCCCTGTGATTACACAGGAGTCCTGTTTTTGAGGTGGGAGGTGTGGGGGAGGGGAAGTGTTTCCCAGGCTTACAATTGGGTCTCCATCTTTTTGTGAGCCTGACTGGATGGTTCTCTTCTCCCAGGTCAGCTGGGTTTTGGTAAAGCCCCAGTTGGTTAGATTCTGGTAAATAGTTCCCCTTGAGGGCAGGTCTTATTAACAAGAACACAATGTTTTTCCTTCTAACTGCTAAAAACAAGAGGGTTTTTTTTTCATCTTTACAGTGAGAACTTGGTAGGATTCCTGGGGGCAACACTTACAAAAGTGTGAGGACTCCTCAAACCCTGGGTCCCCTCAGTGTTTTTAATTCTCAAGCTTGTCCCCACTGAGTCTCTAGAAACTAGTCCATCACAGCTTAATGTGTTCCTACAGGTGGTGTCTCCAGATGTGGGCTTCTGCTCCCAGGAAGCTGTCAGTCTCTGTATTTGCCTGTCTATCCCTCCAAGTTGGGGGACAGCAGTTTGCCCTGCAACCTCAGTTCTCTGAGGGGTTTAACAAGAATTGTCCATCTTCCATTTGTTCAGCTTTTTTTCTTGTTAGCAGGGTGACTTCCAAGCTCTTCGCCTGTCAGACTGGAAACTGGGAGTTGGCTTTTTTCAGTACATCTTTGTGCACTGAAACTGGTACCCTCTATAGACTGATCTCTGTGGGTGTTGTCGGAAACTCCCTGGCAGCAATTCCACTCATAAAAGGGACGCCCAGACCCGTTTTATAGGAAACTGAGGCGAAGGGACCATTGAAGACTGAACCTCACTTGTACAGGACAAAGGTGTAGGGAAGAGAGCAACCCAGTCTTGAGACGGAGTCTGGGTCTCCAATTGGCACCCCGGCTTCCCTGGGCATCATCGGGAACTGGGTGGTTTTTTGCTGCTTGATGACCTCCCTCTGTGTTCTAGCAGAGCATGAACAGAGATTCTGAGTTTGCTGAGTGCTGGGGTGGTGGCGGTGTCCCGCCCGCCTGCTGTGCATTTGCAGTGATCGATAGGCTTGTGGCTGGGGAATAGCCTTTCACGGGAGAAATCATTTTGTGTGGGTTCCTGGGAGAAACTAAAATATGCTCCTTGTTCCCAAGCGAGGACACAGGGATGATGTTTGAGCCCCAGCGAGAGTAGATAAAAGACGGAAAGGCTGCATTCGAGTGACTCCAGGGCGGGAGCAGGACTGCTTCAGGGACCAGGTGAGAGTGAGATTCAGAATCAGCAGGAGAGCCGTGAGTCAGTGTCCTTTCTATTCTTTGCAGGCACTTTGTGGGTGCAGCACAGGTGGGGGGGCACCACTGGAAGCAAAGCAAAATATTTTCCGTTGCAGGAGCTGTGGCAGGATGCCACCAGGAAGGGCACATGGAGGGTGGGTGCAAGCAGACCTGTTTCAGACCTGTTTCTGTCTCAGGGCCTTTGCGTGTGAGCTGGGGCTGGTTCCGTGGACGAATCAGTCCCTCTGTGATGGTGCGTTGGAGGCCGTGGGAGGTGGCAGCAGGGGGATAGTTGTGAGTAACAGCCCTTTCCGTCTCGCCACATCACTGAGGGGTCCTCTTTCACCTCTGTGGGTATTTCTAGCGCTGCTCCAGGGACCCCAGTTTTGTTTAACACCTGAGTCACAGGTGTCTCTAGAGACTAGCCCCTCTTCCCTCTGCTGACAACTTCCTAGGGGCATTGGTCTGTTCATCTGTCCAGAATGTGGACGAACAAACATATAAATTGCATTTTCAAACTGAAGTGGCTGTCAGTCACGGGGTTCTATTTAGTTAAGGAACTTACCAGAACGAAAAGAAGAGGATAAGAATGAGACTTCTTGGCCAGCCATCTATTTATCTTGTAAATCAGTCTGACCTCTTGAGCAAAGCTAAAAGAAACAGTGGGACACATGCTATGACCCGCCTGGGGACGTGTAGGCAGAAGCTAAGCCAAACCCACGTCTGTGTTTTGGCCCCAGGACCTTCCAAGGTAACAGTTGCGGAACGTCCTAGGGTGATGCCTGTGGAAGCGAGCTCGAGGAATGAGGTAGGGGGCGGAAGGGGCCATGGTCCATCTATTCTTCAGTCACTGCATCCTTCATCCTCATGGGCTTTCTCAATCTCAGCACATTCCAGCTGTGATGGTCTTGAATGACGTGGGTGGTCTTCCCGGTGGATGTCTGCAAGGCACCCCAAAGCGCAGGCTCCCTGAAGGCTTCCCGGATCTGTCAGTGCTGAAAAAGAACCCTGCATATGGTGCCTCTGAGTGATGCTCATCATTTTCAAGAGCTTTCTTTGCTGCACCAACCATTGTTCTGATAATCTGTATAATGTCTCATTTACTCTGCCTGTTCCTAAGCTCCTTGAGGATGTGTGTGTTCATCTCCGTATTTGCCATGGAGCCCAAAACCCGTGCTGATGTGTACAGATTTAATTTCTTTCTCTGATAAAGTGAAAGAACCCAAATTATATCCATTGCTTCCTTGTTGCTTGGTGTACAGGACATTTAAATTCTATTTTTCCTCATGCTCTGATTTGTAGGACTGAGGCGATGGTCTGGACAGTGCTGGGTTCAGCCAAGTGTTCGTGGCTTATACCACTCGGGACACCATGGTTGATGACCCGGGGGGATGCATTCTGTCTGTAATTTTCCAATGACGGCTGTGTTGCTGCTGTCATGAACCAGCTCTTGCTCTTGTTTTGTCTTTACAGAGGCAGATAAGATTCATTCTTATGGATCTACACCCTGACCCTATCTCTCCGACTAGGATTTATAGGTAGATGTGAGCCGGCTGATCACAGAGGGTGGCACTGGGGTGGTCAGGACAGAGAGAGCTTCTCTGGGACGCCTGGAGTCACCTCCATTGCTAACGTGCCTTGTGGGGATGGTGTTCCTGAGTCACCTACAAGTCAAGGGCTGCTGGGAGGGACCTCAAGCCTCTCCCTGCATTGATCTTTCACTGGGATATCCTATCATTCCTGTCTGCTAGGGCAGATAAAGGGTAACAATTTACTGGCCCCAAGTCCTCTTCTCTTTGATTTCACTACTTCTGATCCTTCAGCAGGAATTGCTCAACCTTGGCTTCCCGGGAATTTGCCCAGTTTTATCAGCTCTGGTTGTTTCCTTGGCTTAAAACCCCTTCCCCCCTGACCTTGCTTCCCTGGCTAACTTCTGTCCTTCCTATAAATCTCGGCTGAGATGGCATCTCCTTTCTGAAAACTTCCCCAATTCCCAGGCAAGATTAAAGCCTGAAAATCTGTCTTTTTAAAAAAAATTTATTTATTTACTTATTTTTGGCTGCGCGCGGGCTTTCTCTAGTTGTGGCGAGCAGGGGCTACTCTTCGTTGTGGTACGTGGGCTCCTCATTGCAGTGGCTTCTCTTGTTGCAGAGCATGGGCTCTAGGCATGTGGGCTTCAGTAGTTGTGGCACGTGGGCTCTAGAGCACAGGCTCAGTAGTTGTGGCACACGGGCTTAGTTGCTCCGCGGCATGTGGGATCTTCCTGGACCAGGGCTTGAACCCATGTGCCCTGCACTGGCAGGTGGATTCTTAACCACTGCGCCACCAGGGAAGTCCAAATGCGTCTTTTTTATCATGGTAAAAAAACATATAAATTTAACCTCTTAACAATGTTATTTTTTAAAATTTTATTGAAGTATAGTTGATTTACAGTGTTGTATTAGTTTCTGCTGTACATCAAAGTGACTCAGTTATACATATGTTTTATTTTTCATATTCTTTTCCATTATCCTGTTTGTTGCAGGATATTGAATATAGTTCCCTGTGCTATGCAGTAGGACCTTGTTGTTTATAACCTCTTAACAATTTTAAATGTACAGTACAGTAGTACTAACTATATATACATCGCTCTACAGCAGATCTCCAGAATTTTTTCATCTTGGGACATTGAAACTCTACATCCGCTGAACGGCAGAAACCCTCCCTTCCCTCTCCTCCCAGCCCCTGGCACCCACCATTCCACTTTCTGTTTCTGTGGATTGGACAACTCCAGTACCTCACAGAAGTGGAATTGTGCAGTATTTGTCTTTTTCTCACTGGCTTATTTCACTTAGCACGATTTCCTCAAGGTTCATCCATGTTGTCACATATCACAGGGTTTCCTTCTTTTTTGAGGCTGAATAATATTCCAGTGTATATAAATCACAAGCCACATTTATTCTTTGATGGACAGGTAGGGTGCTTCCACATCTTGACTATTGTAAATAATGCTGTAATGAACATGGGTGTGCAAATATATCTTCGAGATCCTGTTTTCAGTTCTTTTGGATACATACCCAGAAGTGGGATGGCTGGATGAAATGGTAGTTCTACTTTAAGTTTTGAGGGCCCTCTGATAGTTTCCCACAGCAGCTGCACTGATTTCCAATCCTGCCAACCATGAAAATGCTTTGATTGCAGTGCTTGCATTGTTTGCCAGCTCTATTTCCTTGGCCTCCTCCTTTACTCTTGGCTGAGCACTTTTTTTTTAAACATTTTTATTGGAGTATAACTGCTTTACAGTGGTGTGTTAGTTTCTGCTTTATAACAAAGTGAACCAGCTATAAATATGCATATATCCCCATATCTCCTCCCTCTTGCATCTCCTTCCCTCCCACCCTCCCTACCCCACCCCTCTAGGTGGTCACAAAGCACCGAGCTGATCTCCCTGTGCTATGCGGCTGCTTCCCACTAGCTATCTATTGTACGTTTGGTAGTGTATATATGTACATGCCACTCTCTCACTTTGTCCCAGCTTACCCTTCCCCCTCCTGTGTCTTCAAGTCCATTCTCTACATCTGCGTCTTTATCCCTGTCCTGCCCCTAGGTTCTTCATAACCTTTTTTTTTTTTTAGATTCCATAAATATGTGTTAGCATACAGTATTTGTTTTTCTCTTTCTGACTTACTTCACTCTGTATGACAGATTCTAGGTCCATCCACCGCACTACAAATGACTCAATTTCGTTTCTTTTTATGGCTGAGTAATATTCCATTGTATATATGTGCCACATCTTCTTTATCCATTCATCTGTCGATGGACACTTAGGTTGCTTCCATGTCCTGGCTATTGTAGATAGAGCTGCAATGAACATTGTGGTACATGACTCTTTTTGAATTATGGTTTTCTCAGGGTATATGCCCAGTAGTGGGATTGCTGGGTCATATGGTAGTTCTATTTTTAGTTTTTTTTTGTGTGTGTGGTACGTGGGCCTCTCACTGTTGTGGCCTCTCCTTTTGCAGAGCACAGACTCTGGACGCGCAGGCTCAGCGACCATGGCTCACGGGCCCAGCCGCTCCGCGGCATGTGGGATCTTCCTGGACCGGGGCACAAACCCATGTCCCCTGCATCGGCAGGCAGACTCTCAACCACTGCGCCACCAGGGAAGCCCTATTTTTAGTTTTTTTTAGTTTTTTTTTTTTTTTTTTGCGATATGTGGGCCTCTCACTGTTGTGGCCTCTCCCGCTGCGGAGCACAGGCTCCAGACGCGCAGGCTCAACGGCCATGGCTCATGGGCCCAGCCGCTCTGCGGCATGTGGGATCCTCCCAGACCGGGGCACGAACCCGTGTCCCCTGCATCGGCAGGCGGACTCCCAACCACTGCGCCACCAGGGAAGCCCCCTATTTTTAGTTTTTTAAGGAAGCTTCATGCTGTTCTCCATAGCGGCTGTATCAATTTACATTCCCACCAATAGTGCAAGAGGGTTCCCTTTTCTCCACACCCTCTCCAGCATTTGATGGTTGTAGATTTTCTGATGATGCCCATTCTAACTGGTATGAGGTGATACCTCACTGTAGTTTTGATTTGCATTTCTCTAATAATTAGTGATATTGAGCAGCTTTTCATGTGCTTCTTGTCCATCTCTATGTCTTCTTTGCAGAAATATCTCTTTAGGTCTTCTGGCTATTTTTTGATTGGGTTGTTTGTTTTTTTAATATTGAGCTGCACGAGCTGTTTATATATTTTGGAGATTAATCCTTTGTCCGTTGATTTGTTTGCAAATATTTTCTCCCATTCTGAGGGCTGTCTTTTCGTCTTGTTTGTAGTTCCTTTGCTTTGCAAAAGCTTTTAAGTTTCATTAGGTCCCATTTGTTTATTTTTGTTTTTATTTCAATTACTCTAGGAGGTGGATCAAAAAAGATCTTGCTGTGATTTATGTCAAAGAGTGTTCTTCCTATGTTTTCCTCTAAGAGCTGTATAGTGTCCGGTCTTACATTTAGGTCTCTAATCCATTTTGAGTTTATTTTTGTGTATGGTGTTAGGGAGTGTTCTAATTTCCTTCTTTTACATGTAGCTGCCCAGTTTTCCCAGCACCACTTATTGAAGAGATATCCATTATATCCTTGCCTCCTTTGATGGTGACTCTTTCTTGATAAGGGAAGCCGCATTGCAAATTGGTTTTGTTGTGATTGAATTCCAGGAAATGAGAGACCGCATTATTCCAGTGCAAAGAGCTGGGCTGACAGTCACTTGCTTTGCTATCTGCTCTGATCAATGATTAATGACTGATCAAACTCAAAAGTCCCCCATGACACGGTTTAGTGACAGGATTGCCACTTTGCTTTCTCTACTTCCTCGTGGGACAGGGACAGAGAAGTGTGCTAATTTTATTGTTTATACAAACCTATCATACTCGTGATTTTTCCGCACCTCTCTTGCTTTCAGGTAGGAAGCCAAAGGGGGAAAAAATCTTTCTTGGCTTCTGAACTGAAGAAGTCATCTATGGAATTCCCACAAAAAAGTGAGCTGTTGGAAGGGATTTGGGATATCACATCTATCTGGTACCTTCTTTCTAGATGAAAAAGAAGCTCAAGGTGATGTGGCATTAAGACCCACCCCAGGGAATAATGCAGCAGAGCAGAGGCTGGAATCAGTCCTCCTAATGGCAGGTCCAGCACATGTTGAAAAAATAAGCATATGATGGGCTTGTAAAGCACAGATACTTTGTTTTTCAACAACTATTTACTCATTACCTCTTAAAAAAATTCAGCTTAATGTCTTTAAGGATTTATGGACCACTATAACCTTCTAAGTGTAATAAATATGCCTTATAGTGTGTGGGCAATACGCTGATTCATTTACAAAGCAGAAATCTCATGCAAAGAAAAGGAAGAAGGAAAAGAAGTGGAGGTGTTTACGATGTGGATTAGCTGCAACATGAGACGCTGTAGTAGTTTCTAACCTCCGCTGTGTTTGCAACCTGAGACTCTCCCGACAACTGGGGCAACACATATGGGGGGAAAAAAAGTTAAAGTTGCCCTCCTCCTCCTCCTTTTCCTTTATAAACAGAAAAGCGAAAATTCTAATAAAAATATTGGGTAAATGGTACAATATTGCAATACCCCATCATGCACTGATGGTTTAATATTAAAAGTTTTTATTAATTTAAGTATCACATCGATGAGTCCAGTACAGAAAGCTCATGACATCAGTAAGTGCTGAAGTGGCATTTATTTACTCTCGATTAAAAGATAAACATCCAGAAAATGAGAAATAAGGGATTATAGTGAGTTCTGACCAAATGGAATGGGAGCAGAAGCAGATCTGTTCCCTTTCTGAGCTGTTTTGAAGACACAGGTGCACCTCCAGGATCTGTTTTCACCTGGATCCTAATGAAAATGAGGGCCCAGGGCATGGCAGAACCACCTGCTGGAAGGGTCCTGAGCCCCTGAGTTACCCTGTGAACGAAGAGTGCCTGCTTTGATCAGTTGTATAAATAAAACCTAAACCTGTGTTACATTGGAGACCTTATGCCTTTTGGGTCAGCTAAGCCACAGTTTAGCTTACCTCTGTGGGACCTCCCACATTGTTCCTTCAGGCCCCTGGTCCAGCACACAAATCCCCCCCAGCACACGACTGCAATTGGATACTGATGGTCTCTAATGCGTGCTTCAATCTCTCAAAAACTTTAAAATGATGATGTATTCTTTTTTTTTTTAAATTATTTTATTTATTTATTTTTGGCTGCATTGGGTCTTCATTGCTGCGCACAGGCTCTCTCCAGTTGCGGCGAGCGGGGGCTACTCTTCGTGCGGTGCGTGGGCTTCTCATTGCAGTGGCTTCTCTTGTTGTGGAGCATGGGCTCCAGGCGCTCAGGCTTCAGTAGTTGTGGCACATGGGCTCAGTAGTTGTGGCTCAAGGGCCCCAGAGCGCAGGCTCAACAGCTGTGGCACAGGGGCTTAGCTGCTCCGCAGCATGTGGGATCTTCCCAGACCAGGGCTTGAACCCGTGTCCCCTGCATTGGCTGGTGGATTCTTAACCACTGCGCCACCAGGGAAGCCCTGATGATGTATTCTTAAGTTTATCGAATTTGTGTCTTTTCAAATATGCTTGGTCCTCCCTTAGGGTCTCTGGTTCCTAGCTCTTGCTCTCAAACCTCTCATTAATTTCTTTAAGGATAGCAAACATCATTTAAAAAGGTACTCTGTTTCAGACAATTCCAGCCTCTGGGAAGTACTGACAAGTCTGATCTGCTGCCCATGTTTGCTTTCTTCTGTGTTTAGAGGTCCTTTTATTGTGAGTGGTGATTTTCCTCGTTACTTCATCTGTGGAATTTCTTCGAGGCCTGGGCTGATGTGCTTCTGCCAGTTGCCTGGGACTCTTACCAACCTTGTCCACTTTAAACTTAAATATCCAAATGAGCCTTTCAGATCACACAGGTGGTGTGAATTCAGACCCCAATTCTGCCTGGATTCTGATTTCTGATAACGACTTCAAAGGGCAGGATTTTCCTTCCTTTCCACCCAGTGCCAATGTCAAGACAAGGAGGTTTTGCTGCCTTTCCTTTGGGTGCATTGGGTGAGTTCCTCATTCCTCTTATTCTGATGATCTGCCCTTTGTCTGGGGCAGTCCTAGTTTTTGCGGTTATCTCCCTACCTCGAGCATGTGCTGGGTTTTATCTCTGGACCCTGGACCCCATGCATCTACCAAAGGAGAAACTCCACATACGAGCTGGCTTTGATATTGCCTTACGTCTCAGAGGTGCATTTAGAACATCTTTTGAAAGTTTAACCTAGCCTTTTTGGTTTATTTTCATTGGGAGGGTCTTTAGTCCTCGAGACAGCTGCAAATGGGCTGTTTGTGCAGCTTCTCTATGGGTTTGTGGGCCAGGCCAGAGGCAATGGTGTGGTGGGTACCCATTGCTCGGATCAGCAGGTAGTTGAAGTCGGGTTTGCTTTGCTAGAATGTAACAAGTTTCCCTACACATTATACCAAAAACAAAGAAATAAACTCTTGGTTTGCAAACTGGCCCCCATACACAGAGGGCAGGGAGAGACCAAAGAAAGAGGCTGCCACTCCAGATGGGCAGGTGGCAGGTGTAATAAGCAAGGGAACTTACACGGCTTGTGTTGGTGGCTCCCGGGTGAGTAGACCTCCGCCCCCACCAGCATCTTAAAGTTTATAGGGAGGCCTTAACAGGGTTCAGTCCCATGTTCTGCCCAGGTGGTCTCAACAGCACCTTATTCTCCCAAGGTTGTGTCCTTGGAAGAGCTCCCACTGTGGGAGTGGTGGGCACAATGTACATTCCAAGGACAGGGGAGGGGTGAGGAGCCTCTGATTGCCTGGGTCCAGCTCACAGGTCAACTGGTGGTCATGTCCTCTAGATGACCTCCTCCAATAGGACAAAAAAAAATCCCCCAGAAAGATGAATGAGATTTAAGTGAGTAAAGAGAGGGGCTGATGCCTTCACTCCTGACACAGAGCCTCTGTTCAGTGTAATAGTTATTTTTCAGGACTTTCCACAGGGAAGGCCCTGTCCTGGGCCCAGAGAGTAGAGCAGGTCTCAGCACTGGCCAAAGATGAGGCTCTTGCAGTAGGATGTGGGATAACTAAGCTGTAGTCAGGGCATCATTCTCAGCTCCTCAGAGTGATGGTAAAGTTTATGTGTCAACTCTACTGGGCCATGGGGTGCCCAGAGGTGTGGTCAAATGCTCTCCTGCGTGTCTCTGTGAGGGTGTTTTTGGATGAGATTAACATTTAAATTAGTGGACTCTGAGTAAAGCAGATTACTCTCCATGATGTGGGTGGGCCTCATCCAATCAGTTGAAGGCCTGAATAGAACAGAAGGACTGACCTCCCCTGAGCAAGAGAGAATTATCCAGCAGATGACCTCTGCCTCACTAGCTCTTCCTGGTTCTACAGCAGATGGCCTTCCGACTTGAACTGGAGCATCAGTTCTCTGGGGCCCTCCAGGCTGCCTGTGCACTCTGTGGATTTTGGACTTACCAGCCTCCATAATCATGTGAGCTAATTCCTTTTATTATTATAAGAAATATTATCTCTATATATGCACCCTGTTAGTTCTCCTCTCTGGAGAACCCTGACTAATACACCCAGGATGTAGATGGCTACCAAGGGTGGCCGTAAAGAAAAGACAATTTCAGTGCCCTGAGAATAGACTGGCGACAAATGGCTTCCTTTCCTCTTCCTTCCCTCCCTTCTGCTCTCCCTCCCTCCCTCCTTCCTTCCTTCCTTCCTTCCTCCCTTCCTTCTGCCCTCCCTCCCTCCTTCCTTCCTTCCTTCCTTCCTCCCTTCCTTCCTTCCTTCCTTCCTTCCCTCCCTCCCTCCCTCCCTCCCTCTCTCCCTCCTCCTGTCTTAGACAATGTGGGCTACTATAAGAAAAATACCATAGACTGGGTGGATTATAAACAACACAAATTTATTTCTCATGGTTCTGGAGATTGGAAAGTCCAAAATCAACATGCTGGCAGATTTAATGTCTGGTGGAGTCTGGTTTCTGGTTCATAGATGGCACCTTTTCACTGTGTCCTCACATGGTGGATGGGGCAAAGGAGCTCTCTGAGGTCCCTTTTATAAGGACCCTAATCCCATCATGAGGGCTCCACCCTCATGACCTCATCACCTCCCAAAGGTGCCACCTTGGAGGTTACATTACTGCATTTGAATTTTGGGGAGACACAGATGTTCAAACTATTCCCTTCCTTCCTTCCTTCCACCCACCACAATTCTATACTTGCACCACCTTGGTCATGACAGAAGCTTGAATAATCCAATTTGGGAATCTGAGGGTCTACAATCTGGTGTCCCAGCCTGACAGGTGATGAAAATCCTTGCAAACAGTTTTGCAGTGGAAAAGCTACTGAGGAGAGAGCATCACTATTTGTAGTGGATGCCATTGAGTTCACGTAGAGTCTTCTCAACATCCCTGACACACATCCCCCTAAAAGTTTCAGAAAACAGCTTTGTGAATATACCTCATTGTAATTAGGAAAAGATCAAGAGATGTAATATATACTTCTCTAATTTATTTAGGTAATAAATAGGTCTTAAAGGTGTGATCACCTTTTAAGATGCTGCCTACAATTAGACTTAGTTCTAAACTTCCCATTTACTGTGTAGTATGTTAATCTGTTAACACTTAGCCACGAGAGTGAGCTTTATTATTTAATCTGTTAACACTTAGCCACGAGAGTGAGCTTTATTATTTAATCACCACTGAACATCCGGCCAGGACACTGTCTTTGCCTTCCTGATCAACATAAATCTTTCTTGTTTCTGGAATCTCCAAGGAAATCATTTTAAAAACATTATTTAAAAAATGCTGGTCAACCACCCCTATGAAGTGGTCTTGCCAAAAATCAAACCACCAATTTACAAGACACACAGAGGATGGAAGTTAAAGACATATGGGAATGCATCAGCAAACTACAAAGGACGGGAAACTCTTCAGGAAAAACCACCTAATTTCTTCAACAAAATATTGCAATTGAAAATAAAAGATGTGGGTGAGGATGGGGGTGTGGAATCTAAAGAGAGACTTGAGAGACAGATCCTCAACCCAATGTGAGAAACTCATTTGGATACTGGCTCAAACAAATTGTAAAAAACGCATTTATGAGACAATTAGAAATTTGAACACCAATTGGATTTTTGATGACACAAAGGAATTATTGGTAATGTTTAAGGTATAATAAGTATATTGATTGTTTTATAAAGAGTTATTTTTTTAGAGATCTACTGAAATATTTCTGGATTAAATGGTATGATATCTGAGATCATTTGCTTCAAAAATAATCTGGAAGAAGGAAGACGGCAGGGAGTAGATGAAGCAAGGTTAGTTATGAGATGATGATTGTTGAACCGAGTGATAAGTACATGGGGACTCATGATACTCTTTTGTTTTTTATGAATGTTTAAAACCTTCCTAAAAATGATTTTTTTAAAATGTTGACCAATTGTCATGATCTACAGATGTATGAAATAAATTATTGTGTATGACTCAATTCACTTTAGTAGAAGCAAACTAATAGATTCTGAACAGCTTCAGGATGCCAGGCATTCAGCACATTTTCTCACCTACGTCATTTAACTTCATCTTCTTAAAAACAGATGTTGAAATTAAGATTCAGAAAAGTTAAGTTCTCTGCCTACTACTACAGAGCTAGTAACTAGTGGAGTGGGTATAAACATGTACCTATGATGACACAGCCTGTCTAGACTTACCATGACGTTTTATAAATCCTCCTTTGGTTTAAAAAAAAAAAAAAGAAAAGAAAAAAGAAATATGGAGAAAACCCCACCCAAGGGAATGTGAGTTGACTTTCTATTTTTCAACTGCCCATATTCACTACTTACCTCTTGCTCTGCTGCTGTGGAAAGTAGCTGTGCATCTATCTACCTCTTGTTGTAGGCATGTTGTCCCTGTGTTCAATTCCTGTCCCTGGGACCCTTTGCTTTTCCCTAATGCAGGGCATGGTTCCTTTGATTCCTTTTTGCCTCCTGCTAGTTCCCTAAGGAAGCTCCGCCTGGGAGCTGCTACAGATATAGTCATGGAGACGCTTTGTTGGGTGCAAACGCACACGTGTTCTGTGTGGAATTGGCATCATCAGGGTCTCCTGACAGCGTTGAGGTCAGTAGTCCTCGGGCTGGGAAAGAGTATCTCCCTCTGCATCTGTCCTCGTAAAACGTGAGGGCTTCTCTGTACAGCGGGTTCCTGAAACAGCTCTCAGGATTGCGTGTCCCTGCAAGCAGAGGCATGGACTACGTTTTGTCTATATGGAAAGGTGGCAGGCAAAGATACCAAACGGTGAAAGAAATGACAAAGTACCCAAAGCACCAGGTTGCAGGAAAGCACTGATGGAATTGATCCTGGGAGCAGTGAGTTGGAGTTTGTTTCACTCTGATCTCTTGTATGTATTGTCCCTTGTCATACCCTGGGGATCCTGCCGCTGCACGGGAAGGCTTGGAGCCTTCTGTGGGGCTGGGAAGCGTTAGCTAAACTTTCCATAGAGAATAGAGTGAGATAGGAGGACCCTCTTCTTCATCTGTCAGGGTGATTGATCTCTTGGTGGAATGAAACACAGATTCTATCAAAGCTTGTTTCCTCCTGAGCTCTATCTATATACCTGTTGGCATTCCTCACATGATAGATAGATAGATATGATGGATGGATAGATAGATGTGATAGATGGATGGATAGATAGGTAGATAGATAGATACATACATACACGTGATGGATGGATGGATGGATAGATAGACAGACAGATAGATAGAAAGGCCCCTCTATCTCCGTTCCTCTCCAATCCAAACTTTCAGCTGAAATGAAATACTTATGCCGAGGATGCAGCAGTGGAGCCCACCTGCCCTGGGCACAAGCAATAATGGCTATGTCGTCTGTAGAGGATTTTCAACTCAATACTGGAATGGACTAAAATTGTGTCTATTTATTATCACCATGAGCTGGCAATTCTAAGCAATGTCAGTGATAAAATAGACCTCCCACAAAAGCAATCTTTTGCTGGTGTAAGTTTTAACAATTGCTGTGGTTATGGTTGGGTTTTCGTTACGTAAGTTCCAAATGAGCAGATTTTTATTACTTGTTTGTTCATAAATACTGTTTTACACATGGAAGTTAATTCAGAGAACTCCCAGTTATACTGTCAGCCTCAAACATGTATGGACTTAGTGACACACCTTTGTGTTGAGAATAAGTTGGTAATAGCTTGGAGTCATTTGGGCTCGCTTTGGACACAGGGGCTTACTCCAGCCCCTGGAGCACAATATATTTTTGTATTTAAATAGTAGAGTCAAATAGACCATGATAGCCAGGAATTAGAAAGGCAGAGAAACAGACCCTGAGTTATTTCACTTTCCTCATTCTGTGTGCACACCTGGAAGTTTTCATTAGTTTTTTTTTTTTTTTTTGAGGTATGTGGGCCTCTCACTGTTGTGGCCTCTCCCATTGCGGAGCACAGGCTCCGGACGCGCAGGCTCAGCGGCCATGGCTCACGGGCCCAGCCTCTCCGCGGCATATGGGATCCTCCCGGACCGGGGCACAAACCCATGTCCCCTGCATCCCACTGCGCCACCAGGGAAGCCCTTTCATTAGTATTTCAATAAAATTTAAACCAGTGAAGCTGTGTGAACTGGGAAGTATATTTTTGTTTCGCAAGAGCAAATGTGAGCTTGTGCATGAAATATTGTACTGAATACAATCATGTCTCTAAAATGAAAACGTCTTTTTAATTGTCAATTGCTTTATTTATTTATTTTAACATCTTTATTGGAGTATAATTGCTTTACAGTGTTGTATTTGTCAATTGCTTTAAAACCAAAGAATGAAACAAGAAATTGTTCTTGATATAAAGTAGTAGTTGCCTAAATTCTACCTTTGGCAAATATTTTGATTTTATTAAAATTTACTGATTGTTGGGGCTTCCCTGGTGGCACAGTGGTTGAGAGTCCACCTGCCGATGCAAGAGACACGAGTTCGTGCCCCGGTCTGGGAAGATCCCACATGCCACGGAGCGGCTGGGCCCGTGAGCCATGGCCGTTGAGCCTGCGCGTCCGGAGCCTGTGCTCCGCAACGGAAGAGGCCACAGCAGTGAGAGGCCCGCGTACCTCAAAAAAAAAAAAAAAAATTACTGATTGTTTTTATAACTGTATGCTTATATATACACAAAGTTTAATACAAGGAAAATGTCATGTTCTGCATTTCTACTCTGGCTTTTATGATTATTAATTTAATTTCATGATTATCACTAAAAAGAAGTTTCCGGGCTGTGTGTGTGTGTTACAGTGTTTTGGCCCAGGTGCCGAGTGTGTGAGGATCCCCTCGTTTATGACCCCCGCTGCCCCGGGCTCTCTCTTGCCTCTGCCCATCTCTACACAGAGTGCAGACATGAACCCAGTTCACAGATCACCTTCTCCGTGAAGCTTGCTTGATTCAATTGCACCCAAATGATCAACTATCCCCTCGTTCATTGCCTTTCCTCTTCTTTGTACACTAGTTTATTCTTGCAGTGAAAGTACTGAACTTTAATGATTTGGGCTAAATTTCTCTGCTAGATGATGAGCTAATTAAGAGCGGGGACTATAGCTCATTCATCTCAATATCCCCAAATCCTAGCTGAATCCCTGGCATATTATGGATGCTAAATAGTCACTCTCGGAATGAGGGGAAGAAGAACGATGTGGTTCTTGGTGGCTATTAAATTGGCTTGGCTTGGAGACTGTATTCTTTTTTTAAAAAATAAGTTTATTTATTTATCTTTGGCTGTGTTGGGTCTTCGTTGCTGTGCGCGGGCTTTCTCTAGTTGTGGCGAGCGGGGGCTGCTCTTCATTATGGTGCGCGGGCTTCTCATTGCGGTGGCTTCTCTTGTTGCAGAGCACCGGCTCTAGGTGCGCAGGCTTCAGTAGTTGTGGCGCACGGGCTTAGTTGCCCCACGGCATGTGGGATCTTCCCAGACCAGGGCTTGAACCTATGTCCCCTGCATTGGCAGGTGGATTCTTAACCACTGCACCACCAGGGAAGCCCCGGAGGCTGTATTCTTTATACACCTTTTTCAGTCCCATGCACTCAACAGCTCTACAGCCCCCCATCCCGTGATGACTTGCCCCACTACTGCCACACACACCTCCCCTAAGGGGATGGGTAGGTGCATCAGGTGGGGCCAGGTATGGGTGACAGCAGAAAGAGGTCCAGACTTCTAGAAATTATGCAGAGTACCTAAAACCTCTGATGAGGCACAGTCACTCTTTTTTTGAGAATTTAAGCTTAGGATGAGTTTAAGTAGTTTGTGAATGAAGCAATAGGAATGATCTAAAAGGAAAAGGCCAACCCAGTCAACCCATCCCATGAACTTTGCATTAGCTGAATATCTACTGGGGTCCAAGCCCATTCTAGGCTCTGTGGAAAGTACAGAGAAAGAAGCATTTGTTCACTGTAGAAAAATTAGGAAATCCAAATAGATGGAACTAAGATAAGAAAAAAATGTTCAAAGTCTCACGATCCACAGAGAATTGCCATTAGGACTTTGGTTTCATATCTTTTTTTAAAGATTTTTTGATGTGGACAATTTTTAAAGTCTTTATTGAATTTGTTACAATATTGCTTCTGTTTTCTGTTTTGGTTTTTTGGCCATGAGGCATCTGGGATCTTAGCTCCCTGACCAGGAATCAAACCCACACCCCCTGCATTGGAAGGCAGGGAGTCTTAACCACTGGACCGCTGGGGAAGTCCCTGGTTTTATATCTTTAATCTGCCTCTTGCTTTCTGCGTTTCTATGCATATATGTCTATTCTACACAAAGGGAGACAATAAACGTCCTGCTTTGTGACCTCATTGTTTTTCCATATAATAATGTATCGTCAGCATTTTGTGTGGCATTACATACTCTTTACAGTATTATATTTAATAACTGACTAGTATCAGCCTGTACAATTATAATTTATTTAACCCACATTCTATTAATGAATATTTAAGTTTGTCTTAAGCTTATTTTTACTGTTAAGAACAGCACCTCTGCTGGGTTTTTTTTTTAATATTTATTATTTGGCTTCACTGGGTCTTAGATGCAGCACGCGGGATCTTTGTTGCTGTGTGTGGGATCTTCGTTGCAGCATGCAGGATCTTTAGTTGCAGCATGCGAACTCTTAGTTGTGGCACGTGGGATCTAGTTCCCTGAACAGAGATTGAACTCAGGCCCCCTGCACTGGGAGCGCGGAGCCTTACCCGCTGGACCACCAGGGAAGTCCCTATGCTGTTTATAATCATTGATGAATCAATAAGCAAGTGCTCCATCACGTCCTTAAAATAAATTCCTGGAAGTGCAATTGCTGGATCAGACGTTCAGAATTGATAAGATGTAAGTAATCGGTGGCCTGACCAGAAGTGTTCATATGGGTCTATTACTATCATATAATAAGAGGCCTGACCCGGAGGGAGGGGATTCCAGGGTCAGATCCTACCCCAGTGAAGTCACAAAGGACCAGACTCTCCCTTGTTTCCACTCTGCTGTCTTTTGTATGTTGGCGACGTCTCCTGTCACAGGTTGTGACAGATGCATTCTGTACTCACATGGCGGAGCCCAAGCCAGAAAGAAAGGGCCAGGGCAAAGACTTTCCCTTACACTGTCTGGTCTGTTATCAAGGAGGAAAAGTGACGTAGAATCTCCCAACAGACTTTCTCTTACATCACGGCTCACCTAACCATCCCTGGACCCGTCAGTGGTAAAGGGGACCAGTTACTTCAAGAGTGACTTCTCTTCGGTGGCTTGGCACAAGCCGCCCAAAAGTTATTCTTCTTTTTAATGACTGCATTTTATTCCATTCCACTGTTTGGCTGTTCCATAATTTATCTAGTGAGTTCTCTATTGATTGTCATTTATGTGGTTTGAGATCTTTTTCTTTTACAGACAGTGCTTTTAAGAATATTCCTGTGCATACATCTTTTTGCACATGTGCGATTATATCTGTAGGATAAATCCCCAAAATGGAATTGCCAGGTTATGTTGGGAGACACTTCTCCCACGGACCTCTCACGTTTCTATGTGTCTTGTGAGCAATGGCGCTCATAGCTTTTGTTTCAGATGATCTTCTCGAGGATATTTGTGTAGTAAGCAGTCTTGGGAGGCAGAGTGTCTCCTTCTGGAGTGAAGGCCGGTTGCTTACTGTCCAGTATAATAAAGATCGTGTCCCCCTCTGGAGTGATGGTCAGGGAGTCTTACCACCTATTATAAAAGAATTGGGTTCCCTTAGCTCAGAATTTGCCTCCTATTATGTAACCCAATGTACATACACACGTTACCTGGCAGTCGCTTTGTTGTCTCATGGGATGTAAGTTTTGGGGAATAAGTGGAAATGCTGATACTCTTGAATAATAAAGCATCATTTGTCTCTGGCCCAGGAGTCTTGTGCCAGCAGCTAAGGAACTGTGTCAGGCTGACTTGTGAGCTTTTGAGAGTAAAATCTCAGATCTGTTCACAGATTTTGATGGTTTCAATGAAGAAGATGGAATGCTGACAGAGCCGTGGCCTTCTGTAGGAGAAAAGATGAAGGCCCCAGGGGCTGATTAACAGGATTTGACTGAAGTCCTTGGAATTAGCAGCAAAATGGTGGAGGAACATCTTTGAGCTTGGTTTATAAACATATCAGCTCAGTGTATGGGTACAAGTCAAAAATGACCCACGGGAATGCTATAGCCATTGGGAGTGGCCTTGAAGGACAGCAGAGAGGGAAAATCCTCCCAGTGGGGAGAACTCTGGGTGTTGAACCTGGTTGCCTACCTTGTGCTGAAGGAGACGTGGCCTGAGGTTAAAATATGTGTTGACTCAACGTGGCAAGTGGCATGGCTAGCTGGTCAGGGTCCTGGAAGTAGTGAGGCTGGGAGGCTGGGGACCAGGAAGCATGGGGTAGAGACGTGAGGATGGACATACAGGAGTGGAATGACGTGTGAGGGTAGTTTTATCACATGTTAACACCCCCCAGGGAACAACCACCATGGAAGGGGCATTAATGATTTGCCCAGTTGACCTTGATCAACCTCAGTGCTGGCTGGACGTGAACAGGGCGGCCACGGCGGGAGAGATGAAGGCTGTGTGTGGACCTCTAATCACGGACTCCCTCTTACTAAGGTGTTGCTGGAGGTGCAACCTGCCAGCCACAGAGACCAACGCTTAGCCCTTGACTAGGATTTCTGAGTGCTTATGTAAAATGTGTTATAATTTGGAGGATGGCGGTTGAGGGTGGGAATGGCTGGAAGACTCATGAAGCTGTGGGTGGGATACACAGAGGGGCAGATCGGAGCAGGGATGTGTGGAGAGGGAGAAATTGCAAAGCCTGTGTATTTTGCAGGGGACAGAGGCTTCACGTTTGGGGTGACAGGTACAGAATCTTTGGGAAGCATCTCAGTGATTCCCAGGGTGAAGAGGGATTTGAAAACAATCCGTGTTAGAGGAGCAACGTACACTCATGATAACAGTTCAGATCATGTAAATGTATAAAGTAAAAACTCGAAAGCCCCTTTTCACTGCACTGTGGCGTTTTCACCCTAAATCCACTTCCCGAGAAATCACTACCGTTGACAGGGGTGGGCCCTTCTGGAGTTTCCCCCTCATTTATGGGGAAGGAGTGGGTGCAGGGCTCCTGCAGCGGGGAGGACCACTGGGGTGTCTGAGGACCCCCTCCCTCCACACCCATGTGCTCATCGGGCCACCTGTCCCATCTCAAGCCTGTCCCTGGGGACAGGGGTGTCTGCAGTACCCCATCTGCAGACCACAGGCAGAGTGGGGGGTTCTGAGGGTACACTGCTTCTTTTTTTTTTTTTTTTTTTTTTTGCGGTATGCGGGCCTCTCACTGTTGTGACCTCTCCCATTGTGGAGCACAGGCTCCGGACGCGCAGGCTCAGCGGCCATGGGTCACAGGCCCAGCCGCTCCGCGGCATGTGGGATCTTCCCAGACCGGGGCACGAACCCGTGTCCCCTGCATCGGCAGGCGGACTCTCAACCACTGCGCCACCAGGGAAGCCCTGCTTCTTTCTTTGGAAGGTAGGTGTGCCATGATGGCCTTGAGGTTCGAGGACAGCCCGACTGTCTGGAAGTTTTATTTCTTGGAAGCTCAGACGTGATTGGAGAGTCAGAAGGACGGGAGGTTTCCTGCCCTCCTCCGGAGCTGTGGTTCAGCTTCTGCTGGCAGACAGCAGCCGGCCACATCCTGTCTAAACCACTGTGATGTTTTGACTTGAAACAGAGACGCTCATTCCATGCTTATGCCTGACCACTATGATCCATCTGCTGTGGCTTTGTCATGATTGATGTCACTCACTCCACTGAAGAAAAATCCCAGGAGCCTCACACATCAGGGGCCTGAACGGAAGCATGTGTAAAGTGTAAAGGGGAGAAATATTCTTCCCAGCAGGGAGTCCCTGCCCGGGGCCCTGGACTCAGGCCACTGCACAGAGCCCCAGCCTCATGATGACCTGGGAAGGTGTCATACACAAAGGTTGGGAGGCCAGGGCAGTTCTCCAAGGCTGGTTCTGTGTGCTCAGCATCACCTCCTACAGGCGTGGTCCACAGCCGGCCTCTTGCCACTTGAGACCCACTTTCCCCACGTCCTAGCTGGGTGTCTAGCAGGAGGCCGACAGCGGGTGTCTGATAGATGTTCACAGGGGGAAGCCTTTCAACAAAGATTTATTGAGCCCCTTGTATGTTCTAGGTGCTGGGAATTCAGTAGCAAATAAAATGGGCAAAAATTATTCACTCTGATGATCCCTGGTAAATGTCAAGTCTCATTTTCTTCCTCTCTGGTATATTCTATAATCTCTGTATTTATATCAATTAATTTGGGACCCTGAATAGGTACCATTCTTATTCAGGCCAATAATGATGTATTAAGAGTCTTTTGCACTCACCTGGTAAAATCCCAGCTCTGGTTGAATCCAGTGATCTATTTCCTTTGTATGTGAACTGAACTACTGAATATTATTGGAGAAACACCCTTGCACTGACTGGCTTCACAATAAATTGCAAACCTTAAATGCAAGCTCAGCTCCATGTAGAAATTCTGTTTTGCTTCCCTACTAGGTTTTCCACCGGCCAAGATGTGTACTTTTCTCCTTCTCCTCTTTTGCTCACTCCTGCTCTTCCTGACTTTTTCCCCAGTTAATTATATTGTGGCTTTGGGAACACATGATCAATTTTTATAATACATCAAGAAGAGTTATGAAGAAATTAACATTTAATCCTTGTTCAATGCTATTTTCCTCGGCTCTACCTTCTGCTAAGGACTATAAAAATATGCGGTCTTCTTGATTTATTTTTTTCAAGTTTTTTCTTCCTTTTCATTAGCTTTAAAATTAACTTTTAATAACCCTCAAAAGAGAGGGCAAGTTATTTAATGTCTCTGAGCCTCAGTTTCCCAGATTTAAAAAAATAATTACAAGAATACTTATATTTCATTGTTGAGAGAGTTATATAAGGTAACGTCTAAGTCTAGTGACTAATAAGGAAGGAAAGAAGGAGAAAGAAAGGAAGAGAAAAGATAGGAAGAAATGAAGGAAGAAATAAAGAGCCTGTAGAGAGGAATTAATTACATGAGTGACAAAGTCGCCAGTGGCTGAAATGATCTGTTCAGAAATGAGTCAGAGGTTTCTCAGAATGACATCTGAAATAATGGAGAAAGGTAAATCAAAAAAAAAAATTTTGGTGTTATAATTTCAAATCTACTCCAATGTTCTTGTGGGACAGGTACTATAAACCTATCAACTTTCACTCTTATGAAGGCTTAAAGAACTTCACCTCTTCTGTTGCTTGAAAAACAGTAACTTCAAAAAATCACTTTTTGAGAGTCATCTAAAGCTTTTCTGATGTGTTTTTGCGACACCAGCAGCCAAGTTTCTTTATATTTGTTGTCTTCTAGAACTAAACTTGGATTGTGAGGCTGGGTGTCAAGGGAAGGGATTGCAGACTACTGAGTGGAAGAGGGGAAATTGGACCCATTTAGATGTCATTCCACAGGGGTGAGCGGGGTACATGTTCTCTGGCCCGGATGTGGATAAGGCTTGTTAGCACCCTTGGGCTGGTGTTTGGAATGACAGTGCTCCAGTCTGCAGTTCTGATAACTCTCCCCACCTCTTCTCCTCATCTCACTTGAATCCAGGCTGGTTTCCTAAGCAGATTGTGAAGCCCTTTGAGAGCAGGAACGGCTAGGGGAGGTCGGTGTCTTCTATCTTGTTCATCCTCACGTCCTTTTCTCCACTTCTCACCTGGCAGGAGTTAGCCCAGTGTTTTGCACGCTGTATGTATTTGCTTTGTAAATAATTTAAACTTCTCATTTTAGATATGAGGAAACAATTTCACATAGAGATAAAAAGAAAACTTGCTTCAAAACAGTATGGTGGTTTTTTTTTTTTAATTAAGCATAGAATGATTCAGAAATTCCACTTCTGGGTATATACTCCAAAGAATTGAAAGCAGGGACTCAAACAGATCCTTGTACACCCATGTTCATAGCAGCATCATTCACAGTAGTGAAAAGGTGGAAACAACCCAATTGTCCATCTGCAGAAGAATAGATAAAGAAAATGTGGTGTATCCATACAATGTTGTTCAAACTTTAAAAGGAATGCAATTGTGACACATGCTACAACATGGGTGAAACCTGAGGACATGACGCTAAGTGTAATCAGCTAGACACAAACAGACATGATTTGTGTATGATTCTACTTATATCAGGTACCTAAAGTAGTCAAATTTATAGAGACAGAAAGTAGAATTGTAGTTGCCAGGGCCTGGGGTGGGACTTGAGTGGGGAGTTAGTGTTGAATGGGTATAGTGTTTCAGTTGGGGAAGATGAAAAAGTTTTGAAGATGAATGGTGGTGATAGTTGCACAAAATGTGAATGCATTTAATGCCACTGAATTGTATACTTAATGGTCAAAATGGTACATTTTATGTTATATATATATTTTACCACAAAAAAAAAAAAGATCAAAAAAGAACATCAAGAGATCATAATTGATCTGAATTTGGGGGGTTCACAATTACTTTGAGTCCATAAAAATGAATCCTCTTCCTACAAATATGCACATATACATAAAAGCTTCAGCATATGATTTTTAAAAATAAAATGTTTTTTTTTAGACTTTCAAAATGAATATGTACAATATTGAAGCTGAAAAGCACAAAGAGCAAAGAACGCAGAAATCATCCGTCATCACAATGAGTTTACATCTGACTTTGCCCTTCTAAGTTCTGGTGTGTGTTTAAACACAATTGAAGACATGTTGCTACGTGGTTAAGATCACATAGTATGTATCATGCTTTTTCAGACATCACAAATATTTATCAAAGCCTCAAAGTCATGATGTATGTGCATACTTCTTTGGAGCATATACCCAGAAGTGGAATTTCTGAATAACTCTATGCTTAATTAAAAAAAAAACAAAACCACCATACTGTTTTCCACAGCAGCTCCACCATTTTACATTGCCAACAGCAATGCACAAGGGTTCCGTTTCTCCATGTCTTTGCTACGATTTCTCATTTTCTGTTTTTTTGTTTTTGTTTTCATGATAGCCATCCAAATGGTATGAACTGGTACTAATGCCCTTTTAACTGTCTTGGAGAGTCACAGAGTTAACAATCCTGGCCTCAAATCCTCACCTGTCCTACTGTGCAACTTGAAGCAAGTTTTTTTTTTTTTTTTTTTTTTTTTTATCTCTGGGTGTGTGTGTGAGTGACCTGGAAGGATTTCCAGTACCTCAGGGTGTGACACCAGGGACTTCACTATGACTCACCTGCAAGGTCACCCCTCCAGAGAACATTAAATAAGGCTTTCCAGTTACCCTGTGACCTGCAAGATCATAAATCCTTCCAGGAAAATTCAGGGAGAGGTTTGACATAGGCCTGAGAAGGGAAGAAAACCCTGTGTATGGATAGCACAGTGAATAGAAGGGGTAGTTTGGACATAGAGCTCCCAGAGAGAGAAGTATGAGCCCACGAAAAGCCATGTGTATTTTGATAACTGAGAGTACACATGACAGCAACTCAATCAGGAAAAAGTGTAATCTTGCCTTTCATAGAGACAAACATTTTTTTAGAATTAAGAAAGGGCAGCAGGAGTCTGAATAAAGATGCTGACAAAGTTAAATTCAAACACTGTCTACCTTGGTCTTCCCTGGTGGTGCAGTGGTTAAGAATCCACCTGCTAATGCAGGGGACACTGATTCGAGCCCTAGTGCGGGAAGATCCCACATGCCGCAGAGCAACTAAAGCCCACGTGCCACAGCTACTGAAACCTGTGTGCCTATAGCCCGCGAGCCACAACTAATAAACCCACGTGCCACAACTACTGAAGCCCGAGTGCCTAGAGCCGGTGCTCCACAACAAGAGATGCCACCACAATGAGAAGCCCGCGCACCACAACGAAGAGTAGCCCCGGCTCACGGCAACTAGAGAAAGCCCACACGCAGCAACGAAGACCCAACGCAGCCAAAAATAAATAATTTTTTTTTTAATTCTGAAAAAAACCCCACTGCCTACCTTTAATGATCAATTTAAAGTGAGATATAAAGCAAGAGTACAGTAAGTATAATGCTTCTAAGGGAGCGATCAGATCATCCTGTTGAAACATTAGCAAGAAGGTATGTTTCCGTTTGCTTATTTGACAATGTTTTCATAGAGCACAGCCAAAAGAGATGCACACATTCATCAATGGTTATCAAGATATAAATATGAACACACCTGTGTAATTCCTTGAACTTCCTCTGCCCCTCTGCTGCTAACCCAATGAACAAGTCCTGATGTATACTGCTCAAAAGTGACTTAAAACTCCATGCCTAAGGTGCTTCTTTTCTCCTAATTATAATAAAAAGACCCCATCTGAGAGGTGGATTAACAAAGGTCCTTCCTATAAACTGACAAATGGACATTTGTAAAGGGGTTATTTTACTACCTCTGCTGTTAATATGCTGTGGGCACTTAGAACTTGTTTGTCCTTTAAATACACACCAATATTAACTAAAGTACACACATAGAACGATAGCCACAGTCTGAATTTGTCTAACAACTTATGTGATGTCCCCCCTCCTTGTGACCATTGGTGTACTTCTCCAAGAGATCAAGTTGAACAATTCCATTCTCAGAAGATAATTATGCCTGTGAATTCACAGGGAAAAAAACCAACCAACCAACCAACCCTAAAGTGTGTTATCTTACATTCTCTACTTTTAATATGGGTTGTGCAATTCTAAAAATCTAAGAAGACTAGATATTTCAGATGTTCAGCTAAGGATCTAAGATAAGGACCAGAGCAGCATGGAACAAACCGTACTACAGTGTAATATAACCAAGGTGCTCTGGAGAGCGCCTTCCAAACAGGAACATTCTGGCCCAGAACCCTTCCCTTTCTCCCTGCTGTCAACCCAGTGGGCAACTCTATGCATCTGTAATGCTTAGAGGGGATTTTATCAATTTCCACAAGTCCTTTTTCAGAAGACAGCCTTCACTATGAATCTTAACACAAAATGTACAAAATAGCTTACCAACTCTACTTTGGTCAAGCTCTGGCCACCTCTTTAACACCTAGGAAGGCCAGATGCTATAAAATCAGAGCTCAGTTGTCCATGGTATACACTACATGCACAGCAAAGTCAAACCAAATGCAGACCCAGGGGGACAAGGGCCAATTCCCTGGTCCCCCCCCAGCCACCGGCTGACAGATTATCCCAGAGCCCACTGCTCTCCCCTTTCATCCCCCTCCTCTCAAACCAGAGCACAAATGCAGCATGTTCCAAGAGGCCCTTTGGCCATGCCATTTCCAAAAGATGATACTTCTTATGGATTTTAACGAAAAGACATTTACAGGACATGTTACTTTACTACCTCTACTTTGAACATTTATCGGGTACTTGAGAACATCAAGAAAGATTAGCTATCTCAAAAAAGTCTTTGTAGTCAACTCTGCATTAGTGAAGAATAAAATGCGCATGGTTATAATGTGAAAAGACCTAAATGTGACCAATCTGGCATAGAACCCTTCTTCTGAACTCTGCCTGACCTGCCTGAATCTGGGGCTTCCATAGACCACCTGGAGCTCATTCTCGAACCTTCTAGAGATTCACGGAGTCCAGGTTTAAACTCCTCTCCTTAGAATTTTTTTGTGCTTCTTACTGGTTCCACCGTTGAATCACTAACGGAGAGAAGGCTTTTAGCTAACTCTTTTAATACTTTCCAAGTGGGCCTCTGCCTTGGAGAAGGGCGTTTCCAGTTACTGAACTGTCATTTCACCCTGGTCTCCAGGAGAGAAAAGTGTTTGACTCCCAAGCCTCCGGCATTTTTGAAAGAGCTCTAGGCCACAGCCAGCTGTACTTTGGCAAGTCCTGCATTGCCTTTCTTTCTCTCTTTCCTTTCCCATGGAACCCACTCCTTCCATCCATCTTTCCAACTTTGCTTTATCAATAGCAATTCAAGTTTTATTTTCTTCTTGAATGCACTCTCTCTGTGAAAGAGTCTTTTCACCAAGAATGTGGTGTCTGACTGCTATCTTGCCAATGGGTTCAACAAAGCTCTCCATACTGGGTAAAATTTTTACCGACCTCATTCACTCATGCCTGTTCTTCTACACTTGGCTAAAACCTACAACATATTCATGAAAGTAAAAGGGATGAAAAAAATCCTTCCCCAGAGGAATCGAGAAATATCTTTGACATAATTTGATAAAATTATTTCTATTTGGCTACTGGTTTTTCTGGAAGGCACTAATTCAGATAGATCCATGCAAAGCAGGTCCTACACCTACATATATGAAAACTCTAAGTGAATGTATCTAGTCAGGTCACTTATCATCAAATGTTAAATAATCTGAAGTTTGAAAAATGCAGTTAATGACTTCTACGTGCTGAGAGCTTTCACAAAACTAAGAGCATAAGTATTAATTGCTCCTTGTCTCCAGAGTAGCATATAAGAAACTAGGAAGATCTTGGTTCTGTTTTCAACTTTTTCTTTAAGGGGATTATAGTGGATCGTTGCCCTTATGTGGGCTCTCTGATGCCATGAGAAATCAACAGGAAAAGAAACATGCACAAAATCAGGGCCTTAAATATCACAGAGCCAGGCTGTGTATTTGCTCTTGAAGTGGCAGCTGCCCAAAGTGCAGAACTAAGAAACGGTCCAAGACCGGCAGCTTGCCCGTGTGCCCGCTCCACAGGTTCTTTGTACCAAAGCTAGGGAAAAAAACCATCTATTTTCTTCCACTTTTCCTTCTGCAGTTTTTTACTTTCTGTCCCCTACTCCTTCCACCAGCTCCAAGGGAGTTAGCAAGAACTCCACACACAGGTAGAGGAGAGGACCGATCATTGGTGTGCTCTGAAGGATGCTGAGAAGGTTCTTCAAGCCCCAAATTCCCTTCTGCCAATATGACTGAAATTCCCAAGGCTTTGTTCTCTGGAGGAGTCACACAAGCAGTTATCAACTACTGAAACACTTGTGAGTTAGTTAATAATTCTTCCTTTTATCAAGCCTCTGAGTCGAGATTCCTTCCCCCATCACCTGTTTCCCCCACATTGTCCTTCCCTTTTCCTCTTCATCATGTCATCTTTATATGAAGGTTCTGGAACTTCACCAGGAAGGACATTTGATGTAAGGTGAAGTGGCCTCTGACTCTTGAGAGGAGACACAATAGGCATTCAGGGGAATTTAAAACAGAAGAGGAGGAAGGCGTGCACTGGAGACTGTGCCTACTGAGAGGATATGAGGATCTAGGCTGGCTGTCTGGTACCACTGATGGCCTGAACATTGGACAAGAGGAAAGCAGCTGTCCAGGTGCGAATCCTCCTGTGGACTATTTTCACCTGTGCAGTGAAGGGCAATAGCTCCATTATATATTCTTCCTATGCCAGTGGTTCTCATCTTAACCACGTGTTAGAATCATCAGTGGAGCATATAATGTCCAATGCCTGCCCCACACCAGAATCTCCAGGAATAGGGCTTGTATATCAGTATTTACAGTTGACCCTTGAACAACATGAAGGTTAAGGGTGCCAACCCTCTGTGCAGTCGAAAAATCTCTGGATAACTTTATAGTTGGTCCTGTGTATTTGCGATTCCCCATCCACAGATTCAACCAACTTCAGATTGTGAAGTATTGTATTATGCATTTATTGAAAAAAAATCTATATATAAGTGGACCTGCGCAGTTCAAACCTGTGTTGTTCAAAGTTCAACTATATTTTAAGCTGTCCAGAGAATTCTAATATGCTGGCAAAGTTGAGGACGACTGTTGGATACAACTTTATAATTTATTAAATACCTTTCCTGTGTCAGGCGTGTGTCAGGCATGTGTCAGGTGCTGTTAAGGACAGAATGTTTGTGTCCCCCCTCAATCCATATGTTGAAATCCTAACCCCCCATGTGGTTTTTGCGAGGTGATGAGGTCATGAGGGTGGAGGCCTTGTGATGGGATTAGTGCCCTTATAAGGAGAGATGCTAGGGAACTTGCTTCCTCTTTGCTCTCCACCATATGAGGGTACAATGAGAAGATGGCCATCTGCAAACCAGGACGCAGGTTCTCACCAGAGACTGAATCTGATGGTGCCTTCGTCTTGGACCTCCAGCCTCCAGAACTGTGAGAAGTCAGTGTCTGTTGTTTAAGTCCCCAGTTTATGGGATTTTTGTTATAGCAGCCCAAATGGACTAAGACAGATGTTGAGTGAACAAAGATGAAGAAATGGTCCCAGTTCTCAGAGCAGACACAGTTTGGGGGCTACACAGCAGAGATGGGAGAGAGCCCTGTGCATTTGGTCACTGGCTCTCCCCTGCTGCTTGTAAGCTCAGGGACCACTTGACTACCTTCTCAACCAGCAGTTGCCTGTGCTCAAACTTTGTTAGAAACATGAAACAACCAGGACTTCAGCCTGACAAACAACAACTGTTCAACATCCCCATGGAGAATCTCAGTGGCTCTCACGTTTTCAGTGCCACTGCTCCTCTGTATATATTAGTATAACCAGTCAAGATTTGGAAGTGATTACTTTAAAATCATTGCATGTTAATAATAGGCAACAATTGGGCAATGCTTTATGATTTTCCAAATTACAGCAGTGGTTCCCAATCAAGGGTGAACCCTACCCTCCCTACCAGGAGACATTTGGCATTGTCTGGAGACATTTTTTGTCATCCCAGCTGGGGAGAATGTTACTTTAATGGTCAGGGACCAGGGATGCTGCTAAACATCCTATTATACAATGCACAGGGCAGCCCCCATAAGAAAGGATTATCTGGCCTAAATGTCAATAGCACTAAGGTTGAGAAACCCTGATAGATAGAATCTCATTTAAATTTTTGCAATGACTGCATGAGTTAGATATTATTACAATTCTTTTACTAATAAGAATCCTGAGAGCCAAGGATGGTGATTTACCCATTCAAAATTGTAAATCACAAAGCCAGGCATCTCATGCTGAGCCTGTTTTTTTGTTTGTTTTGTTTTTTGGTTTATTTTTCCCTGCAGCTTTATTGAGGTATAATCGACAAGTAAAAATTGTATATTTAAAGTGTACCATGTGATGTTTTGGCATATGTATATGTTGTGAAATAGTATCACCTCACATAGTTATCTTGTGTGTCTGTGTGTTTGTGTGTTTGTGTGTGTGCGTGTGTGTGTGGTGAGATCACTTAAGATCTACTCTCTTTGCAAAGTTCAAGTACACAATACTATGTTGTTAACCATACTCACCATGCTGTGCATTAGATTTCCAGAATTTTTTTATCCTGCATAACTGAAACTTTGTATACTTTGACTAACATCTCCCCATTTCCCCCTACCCTCAGCCTGTGGCAACCACCATGCTACTCTCTGCTTCTATGAGTTTGGCATTTTTAGATTCCACATATAAGTGAGATCATGCAGTATTTGTCTTTCTGTGTCTGGCTTATTTCAATTAGCATAGTGTCCTCCGGATTCAACCATGTTGCTGCAAATGTCAGGATTTCCTTCTTTTTTGTGGCTGAATAATATTCTGTGTGTGTGTAACATTTAACATTTTCTTTATCCATTCACATGGACACTTACGCTGTTTCTATATCTTGGCTATTGTGAATAACACTGCAATGAGCATGAGGGTGCAGAAATCTTGTTGAGATACTGATTTCATCTCCTCTGAATAAATACCCAGAAGTGGGATTGCTGGATCATAAGATAGCTCTATTTAATTTTTTGAGGACCCTCCATGCCGTTTTCCATAGTGGTTGCACCAGTTTATTTCCCCAGGAATAGTGCACAAGGGTTCCCTTTTTACCACACCCTCACCAACGCTTATCTCTTGCCTTTTTGATAAAAACCTTTCTAACAGAAGTCAGGTGATATTTCACTATATATTTTTTTTCTAAGTGCAGAAAGGTGTAAATTTAATGACAAATTTATACAAATAAATAACTCCACATACATTTGCTGATACATGAATATACAATGCTTTGAGACACAAACAGAAATGGACTAAAATGTTGATACGGGGCTTCCCTGGTGGCGCAGTGGTTGAGAGTCCGCCTGCCAATGCAGGGGACACGGGTTCGTGCCCCAGTCCGGGAGGATCCCACATGCTGCAGAGCGGCTGGGCCCGTGAGCCATGGCCGTTGAGCCTGCGCGTCCGGAGCCTGTGCTCTGCAGTGGGAGAGGCCACAACAGTGACAGGCCCACATACCGGAAAAAAAAAAAAAAATGTTGATACGGACACATAAATTCTTCATGTTTGAAAAACTGTATGACCTACTATAATGGTTTTGACTTCCATTTCCCTGATAACTAGTGATGTTGAGCACCTTTCCATGTACCTGTTGGCCATGTGTGTGTCATGCTCAGCCTGTTTAACTGCAGGCTAGCTTCACGGGCGAATTGCTGTTTGTGTCTGCTTAGATCAGGTCCCCTCCATGAAGCAGGAAGTTGTGTGGGGTCACTTCAGCTGAACAAAAGAATTTGCTTGACCTCATTTAATTCTTTGGTCTTAAAACAGGTTATCAGGTTTAAGGCATGGAAAATTTGGCCCCTGCACGTTTTATTTGGCTCTTTTCATTTTTGTTTTAATTATAGTTAAGAATACTTTGGCTGGCACAGAGAAAGCCAAGCAGACTAATCTCTGACCTTGTCCTTGAAAATCCCCTCCTAAGAGCCAAACCATTGGAAAGCGCCTCCTGCCTCCTGCCTGCTGAGCCCAAGTGAAAGGCAGAGGCCCTTCCCTGCACTGGGTGTGGGCGAGGCAGACCTCCGATGGATTCTGGAGCCAGGTTCATGGAAGCAGCCGCTGGCAGCAAAGCCCACTCCAGCCGGTGCTGCCCCGGCCTTGGGGTTGAGGGTGGGGTGAGGGGTGCTGGCCAATTTGAGATTACACCGCGAGCCTTCAGCCCACTGTGGGCTTGGCCAAGCTGGGAGTCTGCAGTCTGGAGTCCAGAAAGACTGCTTGCGGTATGACCCAAGAAAAGCCTGCTCTCTTTAAACCAGTTTTTCCGTCTGTATAGAAGGAGGATTTTCTAATCTGTTTGTGTTAGTAGGGTTCTCTGGAGAAACAGAACCAGTAAGAGATATATGTACACACACAGATACACACGTGCACACCGTATATATATAGACACACATATCTCCATGTATACATGCATATACATATATAAATATATATAATTATAAAGAATATATATTTTAAGGAACATTATATACACACTATATATGTTCATATATACATATACATATATAAATATATAATTATAAGGAATATAAACTATAAGGAACATTATATAAACACTATGTATATACATATATGTATATGCACATATACATATGGATAATTATAAGGCATATATATTAAGAAATATTTCATATATAAATATATATATGGAATTGGCTGATGCCAATTATGGAGGCTGAGAAGTGTCCAGACCTGAGGTTGGCAAGCTGGATACCCAGAGAGCCGAGTCTGAGTCTTAAAGCAGGAGAAGACCTGTGTCCCAGCTGAAAGGTAGTCAGGCAGAGAGAGAGCGCACATTATTCTCACTCAACCTGTTGTTCCATTCAGGCCTCCAGTGGATTGGATGCAGCCCACCCACAGTGGGGAGGTTGATCAATCTGCTTTGCTCAGTGTATCAATTCAAATGCTCATCTCATCCAGTGCTATGGACTGAATATTTGTGCCCCCCAAATTCATATGTGGAAACCTAACCCCCAAGGTGATGGGATTAGGGCTTTTATAAAAGAGACCTCAGAGAGCTCCCTCCCTGCTTCCCTCACTTGGGGTTACATCAAAAGGACAGCCATCTATGAGCCAGAGAGAAGGACCTCACCAGACTCTCCTGGACCATGATCTCGGATCTCCAGCCTCCAGAAATGAGAAAAAGACAAACCGAATGCCTAATTAGAGAGCTGTAGTGAAGGTACAAGGCCAAAATTTAACGGTGAAAATATTTCTAGTTTTTGTATCAATGACTGTTATTCAGGAAATATAACGTACATCTATATGGAAGAGTCTGTGTTTGAATTTTGGAAAATTAGTTTTATTATATTCATGTAGTGGTGTTTATTTAAAAGACTTCTATTTCATATACCTTAAAATATGTACACTCTGAATTCTAAGTTCTTAGATGAAATGTATTTTTAAACTAAAAACAAAAAAGTCATTACCATAGTGTTCTGGCAGGAATTGTTGTGGATTTGTGGAATAAGGAACAAAAATGTTCTTGCCAGATTGAAACAATCTGTTTCTTTCACAGAAGGATTCTATGATAGGCTGTAATATTATTCAAAGTAGTTGTGGCTCCTTTCTGGGTAAGGAATACAATTCCCATCCAGTGCCATCAGGTTTTGCCGTGAGAGTTTGACCAATGAAGTCATCATGGGTTTCCACCATCCCCCCACTTTTCCTTCTGTCTGAAGATAGACAATGTTTCTCATAGAGGCTGCCACCAGCTTGAGTTCTGGACGTGGAACTGAGCCTCAACTGACATGTATTGGGGAGAAAGACATTTACCTCTATCCTTCTAGATTCTTCTGGCTGGCTAGATTCTTCTTAAACTGACATGAGACAGAGTTACAGGAGAAAATCACATAAAAGTTTAATAATGTGTATACATGGGAGAGACCCAGGAAAACTAAGTCACCAAAATGGCCAAAACCCTACCCTTAAATACCATCTTCAGCTAAAGACAAAAAAAAACCATGTTGGAGTAGTGGTTTGGGATTTCAAAGGGAAAAAATGTTTGGTAAATAAATGTTTGCTGGCCAGGCAGAGGCAATGGGACAAAGAGAGAAATTTTTTTTTTTTTTTTTTTTTTTTTTTGCCGTACGCGGGCCTCTCACTGTTGTGGCCTCTCCCGTTGCGGAGCACAGGGTCCAGACGCACAGGCTCAGCGGCCATGGCTCACGGGCCTCCTAGCCGCTCTGCGGCATGTGGGATCTTCCCGGACCGGGGCACGAACCCGTGTCCCCTGCATCGGCAGGCGGCCTCTCAACCACTGCGCCACCAGGGAAGCCCCAAGGAACAAAGAGAGAAATTTTAACAAACAGACTCTGCTGGGTTCCTTTCTGCCTGCACACCTAGTTCATACTACAGCGATCTATGATGATAGCTCCCTGCCTGGAACAAGTCCTCTATCTACATTCCTTTAGGTAGTTAGGGGGAAGGTCAAAGGTTCTTCCTGAGTCTTTTGTTCCTTGATTGTTTTCAGCTCAAAATAATCCACATGCCGAAGAGACACACTTTGAGGGTGGCAAATTTTGCTTCCCTGCGCCTGCAAAGAACATACTGTGAGCCAGAAATAAAATGTTTTTGTAGTAGTCCTTTAAGGTTTTGACGTTTCTCTCCCTACAGCATGACCTAGCCTGCCCTGACTGTTATACGACCAGATATTTTCCCTACACTGTACTTTCCATCCTCAGAGAGGCCTCCTCAGCTTGAGATATAAGATTGACTCAAAGGCGGTGGTTGTTTTCCATTGCACTGAAGATGCATCAAAGAAGGAAAAGGACTTAGCCTGGATTTCAGTGAAGATAAAGCCCACTCTTATTATTCACGGAAAATACGTAAGGGCACAGTCTTTGGGATCAGGCAGCCTTGAGTTCAAATCTTGGTGCTACCCCTCATCTGCCAGATAACTTAGAGAATTACTCAACCTTAGTGAAAGTCCTTTTTCCTTCCCATAAACCTGGAGTAAAAATACTGATAATTCAGGATTATCTGAAGGTAAATAAATTATATATATACAACACTTAACGTAGAATAGGAGCCCAACACTATGGGCTTACAAGATGTAAGAGCTCAACAAAGGCTAGTTATCATTACCATTCATGTGTACACACACAGAGACATTTTAATAACTGAGGCACACCATCTGAATGCTGATAAAACATTCACAGACATAGCGAGAAAACTCATAACTTAAATCACTCACTAGTTAGTGTAACTGATGTATCATGTTTGTTCTGTTTATGGCTAGATAGAAATTTAAAATGTTTGACAATTATCTAACATTTGAGAGACAAAGTTGATTTGAAACTGTTTTTGGAGAGAAATTATGTTCATAGACTATAAGATTTCTAGAAATGTATTGGAACCAAGCCACCAAATCATTTCAGCCAACTTTAAAAACACACCTCATAAGTGTATGGCTCTGGGTGGGGCTAATAACAGGTGAGGTAAAAAATAAATCACATGTGCGTTCCACCCCAACTGATTTAAGTCTGGTGACAGAAACGGGCAGGTGAACAACTGATTCTGTCACAGGATGGAACAACAGTGGTGAGGAAGGGAAGCTGAGTAACACGCTCAAGTTAGAGTAGTCTCACAGTGTAAGGTGATGGTGTGAGGAAGATGGTACACTAGTCTGCTCCCACTGTCATAAAGAACACCATAGACTGGGCAGTTTAAACAACAGACGTTTTTCTCACAGTTCTGGAAGCTGGAAGTCGGAGATCAGGGGCTGGCGTGGTTGGGTTCTGATGAGAGTCCTCTTCCTGGGTTGCAGATGGCCACCTCCTCCCTGTGTCCTCATATGACCTTTCCTTAGTGCACTCAGAGAAAGAGAGAGAGATCAAGGTCTCTGGTGTATTTTCTTATAAGGGCACTAATCCCATCAGACAAGGGGCCAATCCTCATGACCTAATCACCTCCCAGAGGCCCACCCCCAAGTACCATCACATGGAGGATTAGGGCTTCAGCAAATGAATTTGGGGGTGGGGGAGGGGATGATACAACTCAGTCCATTACAGAGGGTATGGCATCTAAAAGTGGGCAAACACCAATAGGAGAAGCTCAACCATCATTTTATGAAGACAAGTATTGTCTTGCTGTCATGATGATGGACTTTAGCGCTGCTCCAAAACAACAGCAAGAAATATAACAACAATAAAACCCCATAAGGTAACAGGGCTCTTCATTCATTCAGTCACGTGCTCATACTGTGAGCAGGAGTGAGAAAGGGAGAGTCGGCACCTCTGACTGCATCACCCTACACCAGTCAACGGGAGACACGGGCTGTATCAGAGCATCAGGTTTAGATGGGGGAGACCTAGGACTGGCTTGGGAAGACTTTCCTGAGTACATGATATTTAAACTGAGACCTGGAGGAGAGTACAAGAGGAGAAGGAAATTCCAGGCATAGGGAAAGGCTGTGCAGGGGGAGAGAAATAGGGAAGAGCTCTGTGTTCTTGAATGATGGGAAGAAGACCCATGAGGCTGGAACAGGCGAGAAAGGAGCTGAATGAAATGGGGGAAGGCCAGGAAGATCAGACCTGTTTAAGCTGCTTACCAGCTGCAATGGGAAGGCATCAAAGGACTTTAAGAAATCAAGACCTAATCTTTCAAAAACTAATGTTTTTGAAACTTTGTTATGGTTCCTCAAAAAATTAAACATAAGGTTACCATTTGATCCAGCCATTCTACTTCTGGGTAAATACCCAAAAAACCTGAAAGCAGGGAGTCAAACAAGTATCTGTACACCCATGTTCATAGCAGCATTATTCTCAATAGCCAAAAAGAGAAACAGCCCACATGTTCATCAACAGATGAAAGAATAAACAAAATGTGGTAGGTTTGTACAGTGGAGTGTTATTCAGCCTTAAAAAGGAATGAAATTCTGACACATGCAGCAGCATTGGTGAATCTTAAAAAGATTCTGCTAAATGAACCAAGCCAGATACAAGAGGACAAATACTGTATGATTCCACTTATGTGAGGCTCCTAGACTAGTCAAATTTATAGAAGCAGAAAGTAGAATGGTGGTTACCATTGGGAAGGGTGAGGGAGTGGGGAGAATGGGGTGTTATTATTATTTAATGGGTACAGAGTTTCAGCTGGGAAAGATAAATTTCTGGAGATGGGTGTGGTGATGGTTGCACAGCAATGTATATATGCCACTGAATTGTACACTTAAAAATGGTTGAAATGGTACATTGTATGTGTATTTTACCATAACAAAATAGTTTGTTATGGTTGCTGCACTGGGATTTGGGGGTGGGGCACGAGGGTGGGAAGCAAAATAGAGGGCATGAGAGACCACCCCCCGGCTCTCGTGCAGCCCTGGTAGGAGAGCAGGATGACTTGTATGAGGATGGAGCAGTGGAGGTGAGAAGTGGACGGATTCCCAATTCACTTTCAAGGTTGACTCCACCAGGCTAGGAGGTGGACCAGCTGGAGGTGACGGTGAGGGAGATGGTGGTGGGGAGTCTGGGGCACGATGCACCCAGGTTTCTGGCATGAGCAATGAGACTAGAGGTACCGTTTATTGAAATAGCAAACACTGAAGGACGTGCCTACTTGAGGTGGAGGGAGCTTGTGAGTTGAGGGGTTCAAATGCTCAGGTGTGGGTACACTACGTTTGAGATGACGATGGACGATCCAGCTGTAGCCAGCAAACAGGGATTGGATATCCAGGTCTGGAGCTCAGAAGGATGTTACAGGTAGGAACTGGGAGATGACAGGGTCGGATGAGAATGCCTAAGCAAAGAGTGTAGACCAGTGAGAAAAAACACAGTCCAAGAAATGCAACAAGCTTACACCAGGTGGGACAGGTTGACCTTACATTCCAGTGAATCCGTTGCTTTTCTCTTTAACCAGAGACGTTAGCATTTACATGAGAGTCACCAGTGCCAAATATTTTTTTAAATGCATGGGAATCAAATGCACAGGGCTGACTCTGAAGCCTGGTAGTGCCTGCCAGTCACCCAGACCCCTGACTCTCCCCGTTGCAAAATGCAGACTCTTGGCTGTCTGGGTGACTGGAGGAGGATCTTACTAAACCAACCTGAGCAATTCCTGTCTCCCTGGGGAGGCTGAACAGGAGAAAGAGAGAAAAAGGACCAAGTGTGATGGCTAAGAGAGAGGTACGGGGTAGCTAGATCCATGGTCTACCTCAAAATAGAAGACTTTTCCTGTTCCAGTCTACTTGTGTTTGAATGGTAAGCCCCTCTTTTCCTTCAGCTAGTCTGACTGAAGCTTTGCTATTACCAGGCAAATGAGTGAGCTAACCTAGGTGGCAAACGTTCTCATCTTTAAGTGAGATGCAATACGAGTCTCATATTATAATGGTCATAAAAATGTCAGCTACTTTACCGTGTACATATATTTAATGGGAATTCCTCCTCCCCCCCTCCCTCCTCCTCTCCCTTCTTCTTCCTCCTCCTCCTCCTCCTCCTCCTCTCTCTCTCATTATGGGAGAATTTTTGGAGCTTCCAATTAGTTTGCATTTCCTGGACATGCTCCAGTTGGCCCAGAAATGGGTATCAATGAGGAGCGAGTTTGGGAATAAATAATCATGATTTTTCTCACTTTGCTGTACACTTGAAACATTGTACATCAACTATACTTCAATAAAAAAATAAATGAAACAACGAAAAATAATAAGCACGATTTTCCTGAATACGTAAGAACTTCTGAGAACAAATGCTACTAAAAATCGGTATTTCCATTGGGGAGAATGGACCACTCACAGTCTTGGACTAGGCTAGGGGTACAATAACCTCTGCCCGTGTCTCACTGAGGAGTGGGTGTCTGCTGCGGGGAGAGATGGTGGGGACACCAAATGGGGAAAGAGCTCAGAGGCAGCCCCCCCCTAGGCTGACGGGGTTGTGAACCAGGTGGACAGGATGTAAAGCCCAGGGGTTTAGACCAGGCTTTGGATCTGGGTTTCAGTGCAGGCGGGAGGGCAGAGAAGGTCTCAGGACCTGAGTCGGAAAAGATGGATTAGGGAGAAGAGGACAGGCAGTGTGGGTGAGGAGGTGGACAGGTGGAGGCAGAGGGGCCCACGACCGGCTACTAGGTCCCTGGAGCTATTCTAAGGGTACCGGGTTCAGGGATGGAGGGAGGTGCCCGATATTGGGGTTCAGCATCCCGAGGGCCTCCTGTGTGTGAGAACCAGGGTGGGGACGCAGACTGTCCTGGTGCTGGCCCCATGCTGCACTGCTTGCTGCTGGGCGCTGGATCCGAGTCCGGGCTGCAGGCAGGACCAGAACGGGGTGAGGATGAGCAGGGCACACCGCGAGGAGGGAAGCAAGGTCGTGCATGTGCGTGCACGTGCGGGCGCATGTCGCATTGCTTCCAGGTATGTGCCCATGCTGGCCTCTCCACCTGGTGCAGGAGTGGAACCAGGTGCTGTCAGTGCTGGAAGGTTTGACTGTAACTCGTCTCTCTGCCGGAGAGAGCGCCCTGGGGGCAAAGCGACCAGAATCTCAGCCGGATGGCACCTGTTCCCCTCCAGCCAGGGTCTCTGGGCGAGCCCCGCGGGGTCTTCCTCTGTATTCGCCCTGCCTGGTCCTGTGAGGTCAGTGTTGGGCTCTGGGCCTCTGGGAAGGAGAACTCAGCAGCAGAGTTGGCTCATTTGAATTTTTTAAAAAAATAAATTTATTTTATTTATTTTTATTTCTGGCTGCGTTGAGTCTTTGTTGCTGCGCGCGGGCTTTCTCTAGTTGCGGGGAGCAGGGGCCACTCTTCGTTGTGCTGCGCGGGCTTCTCATTGCAGTGGCTTCTCTTGTTACAGAGCATGGGCTCTAGGCGCACAGGCTTCAGTAGCTGTGGCACATGGGCTCAGTAGTTGTGGCTCACCGGCTCTAGAGCGCAGGCTCAGTAGTTGTGGCGCACGGGCTTAGTTGTCCCGAGGCATGTGGGATCTTCCCGGACCAGGGCGCGAACCCGTGTCCCCTGCATTGGCAGGCGGATTCTTAACCACTGTGCCAGCAGGGAGGCCCTGGCTCATTTAAATTTTTGGTAAATGAAGAAGTAGGAGACAGTCTGGCTGTTCACTGGGCAGGCTTTTCTTCCATCTCCTTACGATCTCAGGGCTGAGCCAGCCAGGGGATGATGGAGGGGAGGGCCTTTCTTGCTTGTTCGTGGTGATGTTGTCTTTTCCTCCTAACTGAAAGGACTGTAGGGCGTGCCATGCTCTGAGGTTGATCTAAGAAAGGAAATTGCTACCAGAAGTCTGGCTTGATTAAAAATCAATGGTAAAAAAAAAAATCAATGGTAGCGATGCCAGCCTGGGCACAGGATGGAGGATTTGCCGTTTCCCTTTCCTTGCCCTGTTCCCGAGTTTGTCCCCATGGGAGGGGAAAGAGGAGTTTGGAGAGTGTGGAGATGATGGCTTACTCAGGGAAAGCAGAGCCCAGCCAAACCTAAAGTCACAGTTTAGACATGGAAAGCTGCCTCTGAGGAGCTGGGAATGCTTCTCGGGACCAGAGAGGGCAGGGATGCAGGTGCCTGTGGAGCAGGATGGAGAGCCCAGCATGGGCATCTGGGCTTTGGAGGGCTTGGGGGGAAGGAACCATCTTTGCTTATTCAATATCCATTCTTATCTCAGAATCAGGGGGTCGAAAATGACCTTAAATGTTATCTCATTTGTTTTGCCCACCACTCCCCTTTTTCTTATCACCATATGACCCTGTCAAATTGGCAGGAGATCGAGAGATTTGTCCCAAATCATTTAACCTCAGATCCCAGAATTTGGATTGCTGATGCCAGTGAAAGCAAAAGCAGGTAGAGTTTGGTTTAGTGATAAATATAAGGGGGAATTGAGGGGGCGGGAGAAGACTAGGGGAAGATAGTCTTGTGCAAGCAGTATCATGATATGAAGGTTAACTGATAACATAAATTAACAATTAACATAATTGATGCCATAAAACGAATATATTCTTTCATTTTAAGGAGCTAATAGCTCTGTGCAAAAATGATCTAATTTATCTCTGCCACTGCCCCAACGAATTAGAAAATGTTATTTTTATAGACAGTGACCAAGTGGAGTTGGATAAATACACCTGATGACACTGTGAAATTGGGTGTCAAAGAGAAGAGTAAATTTTAGGTCCCCCCATTATCTCCTCTGAGTGCTATCTCCCCAAACAGAACTGAATTGTGATCAAGAGTAATGAGAAAAAATTATGAGTGGAATTCCTATAAAGAAAGAGATTATCCAGGGCTTCCCTGGTGGCGCAGTGGTTGAGAGTCTGCCTGCCGATGCAGGGGATGCGTGTTCGTGCCCTGGTCTGGGAAGATCCCACTCTGTGGCTGGGCCCGTGAGCCATGGCCACTGAGCCTGCGCATCCGGAGCTTGTGCTCTGCAACGGGAGAGTCCACAACAGTGAGAGGCCCGCGTACCGCAAAAAAAAAAAACGAGAGATTATCCAGATGGAGCTGAAAATTAGTAATACTTCACAGGGTGAAACACTGAGAACCGTTTTTTTATCATTTGGGTAATTGGATGATTTGCCCCAGGAAGACTTTCTGAGAAATAAACTCACTTTTTCCTTCAAAATATTTGAATATCTACCTACTTTCAGACACTGTGCTGAACACTTTATATATATAATCCCCACAAGAACCCTGTGCAATATTATTGCCTCTGTTCTGCAAATTAAGAAATGAGGCAAAACATAAACACTTGCCTGAGGTCAAAGAGCTAAAAGCAGAATACCATTTGGATGTGTCTGTCTGGTTCTAAACCCTACACACTGAACCACTATTCAGGGTTGGCTTGCAGTGGCTTTTACGTCTGCATGACAAGCTCGCAGAGAATTCACTGCAGCCAAAGCACACTGATGGCACAGACACAAGGCAGATTTTTCTCTTTTTTTTTGCGGTATGCGGGCCTCTCACTGCTGTGGCCTCTCCCGTTGCGGAGCACAGGCTCCGGACGCACAGGCTCAGCGGCCATGGCTCACGGGCCCAGCCGCTCCGCGGCATGTGGGATCTTCCCAGACCGGGGCACGAACCTGTGTCCCCTGCATCGGCAGGTGGACTCTCAACCACTGCGCCACCAGGGAAGCCCCGAGGCAGATTTTTCAAACACATTTATTTGATGGCCTTCGATATAAGATTTTGTGCACAAGCTATTCTTTTTTTTTTTTTTTTTTTTTTTTTTTTTTTTTTTTTTTTGTGGTATGCGGGCCTCTCACTGTTGTGGCCTCTCCCGTTGCGGAGCACAGGCTCCGGATGCGCAGGCTCAGCAGCCATGGCTCACGGGCCCAGCCGCTCCGCGGCATATGGGATCCTCCCAGACCGGGGCACGAACCCGTATCCCCTGCATCGGCAGGCGGACTCTCAACCACTGCGCCACCAGGGAGGCCCAGCTATTCTTATTTATCATGCCCTCTGAAAACTTCCTTAAAAAGCCCCGTAAAAAGGACTGATGAGTCATCAGGGAAGTTGGATAAGAGGACATCATTTTAGTGGCAAAGACTAATGAAATCCCATCTCCATGGTCAATAGAAGTGAAACCCTGCTAGATTGTGACTTATTCTCTCAACTCAAATATATCCACTTTCAAATCCTGTCTTCCTCAGTTATAACCATGTAGAAGAAAGCCAGGCAGTCTTTGCTGCCAGTCCTTGGCCAGATTCTGAATTATAAATCTGTTGTACTTGATAAGTTAACAAGTACTCTTGGACATTGTATTTTGGTGTTGAGCTTCAAATCAACCGTGAAGGTCCATAATATGTAGTTTCTTCAGTGTTGCAGAGGTGCAATTTTATTTTATTTTTTTAAATTAAATTAAATTTTGTTTTAGAAACTGTTTCTTTTCCATCAACCTATTTCCATTTTAAGAGTTTGTGGCCTTTTGTAGATGTACTGTTCCATTTGGAAGTCAAGCTTGGTGCCACCTCAGTGGGTTTCTGCTGCAAGGAATTTGAGGACATTCTCTTCCTTCATTTGCAGGACATCAAGGGCTCCAGACACTGTGAAAGTTTCCCTTTAAGTTATGGTGGGAATCCAGAACAACGCCGTACAGGCCCTTGTCTGGGTAGCATGGAAAGGAAAAGGAAAGTTAAGTTAAATTTTTAAAACTGAAGTGTAGTTGATTTATAATGTTGTGCTATTTTCTACTGTATAGCAAAGTGACTCAGTTATATACATATATACATTCACTTTTTAAATATTCTTTTCCATTCTGGTTTATCCCAGGAGATTGGATATAGTTCCCTGTGCTATACAGTAGGACCTTGTTGTTTATCCATTCTAAATGTATCAATAATAGTTTGCATCTGCTAATCACAAACTCCCAGTCCATCCCTCTCCCTCCCCCTTGGCAGCCACAAGTCTGTTCTCCATGTCTGTGAGTCTGTTTGTCTTTCATAGATAGGTTCATTTGTGCCCTATTTCAGATTCCACATACAAGTGATATCATATGGTGTTTGTCTTTCTCTTTCTGACTTACTTCACTTAGTATGATAATCTCTAGTTGCATCCATGTTGCTGCAGAGGGCATTATTTCATCCTTTTTTATGGCTGAGTAGTATTCCACTGTGTGTATATACCACATCTTCTTTATCCATTCATCTGTTGATGGACATGTAGGTTGTTTCCATGTCTTGGCTGTTGTAAATTGTGCTGCTATGAACGTAGGGGCACATGTTATCTCTTTGAATTACAGTTTCGTCTGGGTATATGCCCAGGAGTGGGATTGCTGGATCATATGGTAGTTCTATTTTTAGTTTTCTGAGGAACGTCCATACTGTTTTTATAGTGGCTGCACAAATTTACATTCCCACCAACAGTGTAGGAGGGTTCTTTTTTCTCCACACCCTCTCCAGCATTTGTTATTTGTAGCCTTTTTAGTGATGGCCATTCTGACCGGTGTGAGGTGGTACAGAGGTGCAGTTTTACATGCTTTGTCACCCATGGGTGCTCTGTCCAGTGGCCATCTGGGGTTACATACATAGCTAGTGAGGGGGTGAGGGGCCCAGCAAACCCTCTCATCTTTTCAGGTGATAAAATATTTCTTTTTTGTTGTTGTTGTTGTTAGAAATACAGATAGCAATGTGGTATGAGAGAAAATATTAATGAAAGTTGAAAAGACAACTTGTGGGATGAAGATATTTCTAGAACTCTGACTCAATGGGCATTATTTTGGTTCAATAATTGGGAGCATCCTAAAGATCTGGAAATACATCTTTTACCAATGTACAAAGTCCATTGCACTCTGGTGTGGGAACAAGATAATTCAGAATTGTTATAAAAATGGTGAAATGCTCTCTTAAAATTGACCTTTATATGCATGTCTAAATATTACTGCATACCTTATTACCGTGTTGTAACTTCCTATTTTCAGTTCCTTGTGACAAGCCAACATATAAATACACTGTATCATGCACTTTTGCTGCTTCTGTTGGGGAAGAGTGTGTTGTTTTATCTGAGAGCGATGACATGAATTGTGGTCAGATGCCACCCACAGAAACAGCATTTCCTTCACTATGTGCCCACCTGCCCTTTTAATGTCCATAGCAGAGCAAGGTTGTTTGTTCCCTTGTGCCTCTAGGCACATCTTCTATGGAGTCGCCAGTGGCTGAGGGCAGAGCTGCAAATCACACGGTCAGTGGGAAGGAGGCAGTTAATCTGTGAAAGAGATTCAAATCAAGAGAAAAAACTGGGGGGATTGAACTGCACCTGAAAAATGGTGAGAGAGGAACAATTTGTGTTGAAATGATGTCGCCATTGCCCGCAGTGCTGGCTCGTTCCGCTAAAACTTCTCGCCCATTGGTGCAGAAGCATTCCTTGAAACAGGGGCTTCTCTCAGGTGGAATGGCAAAAAAAAAAAACCCTCACACTTGGACTTGCCCAGGTGGCTGGAGAGAGACTGCACCTCAATGCCAACTCCCCACCATGTGGAAAGGGGACCCTTGGGTACCGTCTGCCACCATTCGTTGTCACCAGCCATCCTCTGGCCTGGCCAAGGACCACTAGCAGCTTTCAATTTGATGGCTCGGCATCCCTAATTAAATAAGAAAAAAAAGTGGAGGCAGGAATTATCAGGCCATCCTGGAGCCTTGGGCTGCCTTCTCTTCTCCTCCCTTCCCAGGGTCTGTGCTCTGTTTGAAATTAAACTTCTGTTTTCTTCCAAAATGAATGACGGAGAGAGAAAAAAGAAAAAGCCACCCAGGGTGGAAAAGTGGTAGCTTCTTACAGCTGACTTCCTGCCTTGGCCAGGAAGGCAGTTCCCGCGTCCTCAGCTCACCCCGGCCAGCCAAGCTCCCTGCAAACGAGAAGCTGTTCCATGTCTGCCCATCTGAGGCTCTCAAATAAAAAAGAAAAGGAAAAGAAAAGAAAAAAACCCCCACAGTTACCACCAACAAACCCCCCTACCCAAGATCAGTTAATTCCAGGAGATTGCAGCCAAGCAGGAGTCCTGGTAGGGACACATCCTGTTTTGCCATTTAAGCTGTCAAGCCCCATGCCAGGAACCTCCCTGATGAACCTAACTCAGTTGTGAAAGAAATTGGGGGTGACAAAGAATTCAAAACACTTGCGGGACAATTTTTCTAACCTTTGGTCACTTGGAATGCTATTTTCTTTAGGCTAATTTGCTTTGATGGGAAAACAGGAAAAGCAAACCTGAGTCTTAATGATGCTTGAAGATCTATTTTAGGGCCGGACTAAATTGGTTTTTGATCTTGTAAGAACCATCTTGGCCTTTCCACGGCTATGGTCTGGTGGGACGGCTGCCAGGCAGCAGGGTCCCCGTTACAAGAAGCCCCCCTGTCCTTCAGTCCTATACCTGTAATACCCTTGTTTGATCTGAAGAGTCACCAGCTAATCGACATCTGATGATTACATAGCCACCCAGGTCCATTTTTTATTCCAGGGCCAGTACGAAATTTAAAATCCAGCCAGGAAGATTTAGTTTAGCTGTAGGCAAAGAGTGTATCGAGTAGATTGAATTTAATGGAGGTTAGGACCAGGAAATGAATTTATTTATCTTCACTCTCTGCTGTCAAAGGCGACATCTTAGACAGATTCCTTAATTCACCTCTTTCCTGTCACTTTCAGCCCTAAGCATAGTTTTCTTTTTAGATATTTAAGACTCACGTTCAGGGTTTCATAATCTGGTCCTGACTGACTAAGATGTCAGCTGCACATCAATCCCAAGCTCCTTCAGTAACTTTGCAGGGAGTCTACAGGTGAGGCTGTTAAGACAACTTATTGGGGGAGATGAAAGAAAGTATTAGCACATCTGCCCGTTTATCTTTCTCCTTCTTTTTTAATGTCTCTTTGGCTCACGTTCTTAAATATACCTACATTTTGGTTCAGGAGGGCAGTTTCGATTTGCACATAAATATAAATCTATTTGGGGGTGGGCTCCAATTTTTGCACTTTATATTTAGGGGGGCAAAAAAATGTTTGGAGTACTGTGCAACAGAGGAGGGCTTGAAGGGGAGGGAGACTAAATTCCACAATAGCCAGGAGGCAGTGCGGTAAGTAATCCAGGAGGGAGACCATCAAGTAAGGCAGAAACCCTCATTGCAGGAGAGAAGGAGCCAGAATCCATAGAGCTGGTGATTGATGGGTGTGGCATCTGGGAAGTGGAGGCGCTGGGGGCAGGGGTTTGGCTTGGATGGTGAGGGCCTGGTGTTGCTTTTGTGCCCAGTCTGTCCAAGTTCACATTTATCAAAATCTCAGTGCTCTGAGGTCCCATCTGACTGCTTGGCAGGATGTCCAGTCTTTTCCCTCCTCAGCCACTCCGTCTTTTTTTAAAAATTTCTTTTACTGAAGTATAGTTGTTTTACAATGTTGTGTTAATTTCTGCTGTACAGCAAAGTGATCCAGTTATACGTATATGTACATTCTTTTTCATATTCTTCTCCATTATGGTTTATCACAGGATATTGAATATAACTCCCTGTGTTATACAGTAGGACCTTGTTGTTTATCCATCCTGTATATAATAGTTTGCCTCTATTAATCCCAAACTCCTAAGTTATTCCTCCCCAACCCCCTTTCCTCTTTGGTAAACTTAAGTTTGTTTTCTACGTCTGTGAGTCTGTTTCTGTTTTGTAAATAAGTTCATTTGTATCATTTTTTAGATTTCACATATAAGTGATATCATATGATATTTGTCTTCATCTTTCTGACTTCTCTTAGTATGATCATCTCTAGGTCTATCCATGTTGCTGCAAAGGGCATTATTTCATTCTTTTGTATGGCTGAGTAATGTTCCATTGTTTATATGTACCACATCTTCTTTATCCATTCATCTGTCAATGGACATATAGGTTGTCTCCATGTCTTGACTATTGTGAATAGCGCTGCTAATAACATAGGTCGGTCACCCCATCTTGATTTGTCTTTCACATCAAAGTGGTTGCCATCCTTCTGCTCCGCTATCCACAGCTTTTATCTTTTTCCCGTGGTGCCTTTCCTGTCCCCAGGCTGATGTCTGTGCTGTGTCCACCTGAAAAGCTCTGTACTTTCTAGTGCTTTTCTCCCTTCTACTCCAGCTTCTCCAGAGGGGCATCTCAGAGCCATTGAGCTTTTATATCCCAGCCTCTTGTTTCCAGGACGGTGTCAAAATAAGATCAGACATAGCTTCATGCTCCAGGAAGCCATGTCCTTTCCTTCTTCTTCGATACTGGCCTGCTCAGGCAGCCAGACCTCTTCAAAGATTTTTTTCTCACAGGCTCATGCAAATTAAGGGATGTGGCTGGTGGAGAGTCCTCATTATGGTTCGGTGTCCTCAGACATTTCATGAGGACTGGATGGTCCAGGCAGAACAGGCAGAGGACCACTTCATGAGGGTGTGGATGAAGTCCGTATGTTATGGCAGTGTCTTGCTCTAACCTGACTCTCAGTACTGATACCTACGTACTGATGAAGTAGTAGGTGTGGGGGAAAGAGGATGAGTTCATATCTGAACAAGCTGAATTTGAAAGGTGTCTAGTGGATGTAGAGATGGCAGTGTCCAGTCCCCTAAGTATATCTGTAGTACAGGAGGAAAATCAGAACAGTAAGAGGAAGAACTTTCCCTCTGCTCTCTTAAGTTCAGTGTTCGGGGTCATGCAAATTAAACTCAATCTGACAAGTTAGCAAAAGATAAAACAAACTTTCATCACATATGTACACATGGGAGTTTACAAAGAAATGTGACTCAAAGGGCGCTTGGGATATGGAGCTTATACACCATCTGGGCAGGGGAGAGAAGGTCACTTATGGGAAAAATTTAAATATTTAAATATAAAACAGTTATATTTCTTCTTAAAAAGATACATGGTCCCATAAGAGACTGGATGGGAGATGTGGTAATTTTGTGACCGTCTCTTTGAGTGTAATGCTGACTTGGGATTTATGAATTCTTTGGGGAGGCTCAGCTTTTAGGCAGATAAGGGATTTCAGGAGCAGCTCAAAATAATTTTTATGCCACAGTGGCTTATTCTGGACCCCTCTACAAGAGTGTTCCATTGGGAGTGATCTGATCATCAGAGGGGGAGATTGAAACGATAGGTGAATAAGAATGTACAAGTGACCAAGCATCCGTGGAGAGATAGCTGATCCAGATTTGGGTCAGGAACTGTGCAAGAGCAGCAAAGAACATCTTGTCAGATCAGCAAGAAAGCCATTAAAGGTTACTGGGGTCATATCAAAAGGGCATGGACGCTCCCACTGGCCAAAGATGGGACAGTTTGAACATTGCAAAGCATAATCACTTCAGTGGATTGAAACACATACACATAAATATTTATGCACATACATGTGTTTAAATCCATGAATTCATAGTGATATTCAAAACAACAAAACTAAGCTCATTTGTTTTCTCTGGAGGAGTTTATCACCTTTGATTATTCTGCAAACTAGCAAAATAGAGGGAGAAAAATCAAGCATTCTGTCTTTCTTGTATGAACTATACTCATTTACTAAAGGGTGGACCAGGGAAATGTCTTCTTTATGGAAAAATCCAGCTACTAAGTTTAGAAGGAAAGATGGAATTTGAATATCACTATTTTGAAACCCTTAATGAAACCATAGAGCTGTGTAATTGTCATCAGTAGGGGAATGCTAAAACCAATGCGTGAAAAAGCTGATGGGGGACGTTTTAATATATGGATCAAGCTGGCACCACCTGAACCCACTGATTAATATTTAACAGCAAAAAAGGGAGAGCCAGATACCGTGAACTTCCTGAGGTGATATAATAGGAAGTACATAGAACCACCATGAAATATACTTGCCCCAAAGTGAAATTTGTATCCAATCAAGCCTCTAGATCTAACTGCCAGTTTATAGTCAGGAACTACAAGGGGGCAGTTAGACCACACCTTGGCGGATGCAATTAACAAAAATCTATGGTGTGGGAAATTCGGTAGGACAAATAACCCTGTTCCTTCAATCAGTGAAATTCAAGGAGAATAGGGAGAGTGAACCTATAGGTTAAAGACTTAGACACAACAATCAAACTGACATGTAGTCCTTACTTGGGTCCTAATTTGAACAAGCCAGTTGTTTTTAAAAATTTACAGGACATAGAGGGAAATCTTTATATATATTTTTTGCAATACACACTAAAATATTTATGGATGAAATAATATGATATCTGGAATTTGCTTCAAAATAATCCAGTGATGTCGGGAAGGAGAGTGGGTGAGGTATAAGATGAAAGAAAACTGGCCACAAGTTGATATTTGTTGAAGCTGGATGATGGGTGTTGGTCTTTTTACTTTTGCATGTGTCCGAACGTTTCTGTAGTCATTTAGATTGAGGGGCAAAGAGGTCTAGGCCTGATAAAGGAAGAGGATGCAGTGCAGGGGTTACGCCAGGAGGAAACTGGCATAAAATGGTGCCACTGAGAAGTGAAGATCCCCACGGACCTGTAAGTTTGGAAATTTTCAGCTGGAAGAAAGGTTAGCTTGAGAGGACAGTGATCTTAATTTTTACTCTGTGTTTGCCTACATGTGATCTGTGTTTGGAGAGATCGTGCTCTGGCTCTTTGGTTATCATGACTGGGGATTCTCTTTCCTATTGCTTTACTCATTTGTCTTGAGCCATGAAGAAGATCAAGGGCTCAAAAGATAGTGGCTGTTTACAACACTCACTGTTGCCAAAGGCCAATGGGTTCAGACTCTTTAAGAGGATTGAGGCTTTTCTCAGGGGCCGGTGAGGCATTCTAGGCAGGCTGTTTTGTGAAGGTACATCAAGAATTATGTTTGTCAGATTTAGGAAATCTAAATATGGTCTAGTCAAGTTAAATTTGAATTGCAGGTAAATAAATAATTTCAGATAATTGTCTGATAAGAAATGAATACATTTTAAACGTAATATGGGACAAAGAGTCATTTCAGATAAACTGGTGTCCTATATATTGTACAGCAAGTTTAATCAGAATAAATATTAGTGCTCAAACTAAAAAGACTTTCAGGAAGTTAACAGAGATGCAAACAAATATCCTCCATATCAACCCATCCATCCATGTCCATCCATCCATATCCATCCATTCATTCATAGTCATCCCTCCATCCATCCATCCATCCATCCATGTCCATCCATCCATCCATCCATATCCATTCATCCATGTCTGTCCATCCGTCCATCCATCCATCCATCCATCTAACCATAACCATCCATTCATCCATAGTCATCCATCCATCCATATCCATCCATCCATATCTATCCATTCATCTATAGTCATCCATCCATCCATCTCCATCCATCCATATCTATCCATTCATCCATAGTCATCCATCCATCCATCCATATCCACCCATCCATCCATGTCCATCTGTCATCCATTCTTATAGAGTTTCTACTATGTACTGGATACTCTTGGGGGGCTGAGGGTCCTATGATCAGTAAGACAAACAAAGCCCCTACCTTCATAGGGTTACATTCTAGGGGCAAAATGTCAGTTTAGAGTGATTATAACAAACTCCTTGAGGTAACCTTTATGTCCAAAAATAGAGGAATGAATAAATAAATGATAATATGGTGACTGTCATGTAACCATTAGAGAAATCATGTTTTTGAAGGCTGTTACATATCATGGGGGATTGTTTCCTATATAAAACCAAATTAAATAAAGGCAGTCCAGAAAACTACATGTAAGGTATCATGTAATTTTGTAAATTAAAATGACAAGGGGTGGATATATGGTGTGTTAACGTCTAGAAGGAGATGCACCAGTGGGTGCTCTATCTGAGTGCAGGAATTGTGGATAACCTTTATTACACCTTCGTATTTTTATTTTCTCATATATATTTTCTGCAGAAAGTTCTGGATCATTTTTATATTTGAAAAGTTTTTTTCCCCCCAGAAGCTCCATAGCAACCATGGGAAGACTAAAGATTAGTGCCAGTTTTGGCTTTGCCATTAATTCTCAGCACAACCTTGGGCAAGTCTTGTCACTTACCTTGAGCTCTGTTTGGATTTAAAATGAAGAGACTAAGCTGTGATTTTTTTGTGTAATTAAGAACCAAACTAAGGTTAAAAAATGTTCTTGTTTTTGTGGGAGGAGCCCTCATTGTCCTTTTGTATATCTTCATAAAATCCATCTGTCACTGTTGTATTCTTTTGTTTTATCTAGCTGTTATATGTACATAAAATTTACTTTTAGGGCTTCCCTGGTGGCGCAGTGGTTGAGAGTCCGCCTGCCGATGCAGGGGACACGGGTTCGTGCCCCGGTCTGGTAAAATCCCACATGCCGCGGAGCGGCTGGGCCCGTGAGCCATGGCCGTTGGGCCCGCGCGTCCGGAGCCTAAAAAAAAAAATTTACTTTTAAATATTTTATTTTTAAAATTTACTTTATTTCAGTATAGACAATGGCATATGTGTGTGTGTGTGTGTGTGTGTGTGTGTGTGTATGTTCATTCCTAATCCTCTATGGGGTTGTTAGTTAACATTTGAAATATTCTAACTGGACATACCCCCTTCGGGAGTGGTTGTTAATATGTTAGTACTGTAAGGGTTTTGTGCTATTAATCTCTGGTCAGCCCTAGAGGGCTCCCTAATGAGCCTAATAAATTTATGAAGCTATTTTTCATTGCAGAATTAAGTGGTGTTCAGGATTTGTGAGTTGGCTAGAACTATTTAAAGACACCCTTGCCTTTGCTTGAACAGGGTGTAGAAATCCGGTAATGCTAGCGAATTGTAAACTTTGGAGTGTTGTCTAAGCCAGATACACCAATTTGTCTTGTGTCCAGATATTAACAGATGGTTCGAGCAAACTGGTCACACTAGTGTGGTAGCTGAACACCACTGCTAGAATGTTCTTACATCTGTCTTGAGTTAACACTTCACGGAAAGGTCCGAGCCCTGGTCCTTCATAGAGCTTACACGAATGGCTGTTTTTGCGCCTACACGCTAATAAATATTTTTATATGTGGAAGAATTTGTTCCGGGCTTTGCTGTCTGGATCACACAACTCCTTGGAGCACGGTAATGGATGATGAGGCCTGTAGTTCTTATTCACCTTTAGTTACGGGATGTGCAAACGGTCTGATACTTTTTTTTTAATAGATCTTTATTGGAGTAAAATTCCTTCACATTTCACCAAGGAAGACATATAGATGGCCAAGAGGCACATGAAAAGATACTCAACATCACTAATTATTAGAGAAATGCAAATCAAAACTACAGTGAGGTATCACCCCAAGCCGGTCAGAATGGCCATTATCAAAAAATCTAGAAACAATAAATGCTGGAAAGGGTGTAGTGAAAAGGGAACCCTCCTGCACTGTTGGTGGGAATGTAAATTGATACAACCACTATGGAGAACAATATGGCGGTTCCTTAAAAAACTAAAAATAGAACTACCATATGACCCAGCAATCCCACTACTGGGCATATACCCTGAGAAAACCATAATTCAAAAGGAGACATGTACCACAATGTTCACTGAAGCTCTATTTACAATAGCCAGGACATGGAACCAACCTAAATGTCCATTGACAGATGAATGGATAAAGAAGATGTGGCACATATATACGATGGAATATTACTCAGCCATAAAAAGAAATGAAATTGAGTTATTTGTAGTGAGGTGGATGGACCTAGAGTCTGATAATTTTGAATGACTGAGTTGATTCAGGTCACCTGGAATATCAACAGTAAACTTTATTTTTAGAACTTTTACTGAGTTTTTTAAAAAAATTATAAAACTAACATGTTTTAGGAAAAAAATAAACATTAAGGAAGACTATAAAGTATCTCACCAGCCCAACTCCTATTTCTACTAATTAAATGTATTATGTGTCTTTTATTTTTTGGACAGACCTGTGTCCCCAACTTCTCTTTTTGGGCTTTTATGTGCAATAATTATTAAAAATGGATGCCAGGTTTGTAAAGTGTCACCTGAATGTCAGCAGACAGCTGGTTCTGCCTCTTTGGAGAGAGTCAAGGGAGGCTTTGGCAAAAAGTCTTGGAAATAACTGGCTTCTCTAACTGCTTTCATTTTGATGAGTTAATTTGTGTTTATTCACATATTGGATTTCACTTAGACACATGGAAAAATTTAAATGCCAAAGAAGGGAAAAATATTACATAGTACACATTTTAAAATGCCAAACTCAAACCACTTGAAAACTAGAACGAGTCGCTTTTGGAAAATCCTATTCTGAAGTTGACAGTTAACCCTGGGTCATTATCCTAGGGGTTAAGCACTGTAATTGCACAGGACTGGACCCTGTGCAGAAACTGGTCCCCAGTAAGGGTGGAGATATGAAGTCAATGCTGGTGACACACGGGAACTCGGACTGGGATTCAGTTCGCTACCCGCCGGTGGCTAGCTCTGGGAGCTCAGGTAAATCATGACACTTCCATGTGTGACTAAGTCATCGCCTACAGAGCAGGGCATGTCACGCTCTTTCATTTGAGGGGCAAATTCAGCAAAACCTCTTGGGCGATCTAGTAAAGATGCAGGGAGTTGGGAGGGTGGTAATGTGGCAGAGTGCTCCCACTCTGTCAGAATTTTGGCAACAACAAGTGTGACCTTCGGCAGGTCACTTATTTTCTCAGCCTTGGTTTCCTCATCAGCAAAATGGAGGTAAGAAAAAGTGACCTACTTGACGGGGTGGTTATACATTATAAATGTAAAATCAGTTCACTCATTCATTCTGGATGGTGTTCTGAACAGCACAAACCGTGGGTGTGTGAGACACAGTTTCTATCTTCGAGCAGTTTAGAGTGGGAAATATGCAAAACAAATATGCAAATATGCAGATAAGCAAAACATCGAGATGTGAGAAGTGCTCTCCTGTGAAGCTTGCTTTTAAGGATATGAGTCACGTGGAGGTGGGACAGTGTGTACTCAGGCTTACTACAAAACCATTCTGCAGTGTGTTTACTATTAAATATGTGGTGGTGTAATTGTTGTCTTTGAGGGCTTGTAGTATCTGGGGGGAAGCGTGGCAGTTAAACCTAGAAAATGCCACAGAAACAGCAGCAGGACAAACCTAAGCTGTTTAGAGCTGTGCACCTGAGGCAACGGGTGTGTTAGAGGAACAGTGACAGAACATCAGGCATCACCTCCTGCACACTGACTAGGTATAATGGAATGTAGTATCTTAGACAGGATTTCCGGTTGAGTATCCTAATAGATAAGCCAGTTTCTCTGACTGAATCTTATTCGTTATAAGGCTAAGCCATAGGGCTGGAGTTGGTAAGAGCAGATAGGATATAGATCAAGTCCTGGTCATAAATGAAAGGGAAGTAGGAGAAAAGTTGGACCTTTTCTGTCTCTGGAGATGGTGTCAAGAAGCTATGGCTATTCTAGACCTCATAGTTCGGAGTGTGGTCTGTGGACCAACAGCATCAACAGCTCCTGGGACTTTAGAAGAAATACTGAGCCTCAAGATCCACCCCAGACCAACTGAACCAGAATCTGCATGTTAACAAGAGCTCTGAGCGATTGCTATGCGCGTTCTAGTCCTAGAAGCACTGCTTTAGCCTGACCATGTGTTGGAAGGATGTGCTATGAGGAGCAGTGGTCTGTGTGGTCCAGAAGGGCAGGAACTGGTTAGAGTTGATTTGCTCAGTCATGATGAAGATGTGCCTGGATCCCTCTAATGATGGGCATTGGTGTACAGGCTCTCAGAGCTCTCAGCAGCATTTCCCTAATTCCAAGAGGAGCTCCTTGGTGAAGAAGTCTCTGGGCAAAGGATTGAGGGGATGCTGCACATAGCATTTGTGATAGTTAATTTTAGGTGTCAGCTTGACTGGTCACAGGGTGCCCAGATATTTGGTCAAACAGTATTTAAGGTGTTTCCATGAGGGTGTTTTTTTTTTTTTTTTTTTTTTTGGCGATACGCGGGCCTCTCACTATTGTGGCCTCTCCCGTTGCGGAGCACAGACTCTGGACGCGCAGGCCCAGCGGCCATGGCTCATGGGCCCAGCTGCTCCACAGCATGTGGGATCCTCCCAGACTGGGGCTCGAACCCGTGTCCCCTGCATCAGCAGGCGGACTCTGAACCACTGCACCACAAGGGAAACCCCCGTGAGGGTGTTTTTGATGCAGTTAAAATTTAAATCAATAGACTGAGTAAAGCAGATTGTCCTCCCTCATGTGGGTGGGCTTCATCCAATCAGTTGAAGACCTGAATAGAACAAAAAGGCTGATCCTCCCCAGCGTACGAGAGAATTCCTCCTGCCTGATCACTTTCGAACTGGGACGTGGGCTTTTTCTTGCTTTCAGACTTGAACGGAAACATTGCCTCTTCCTTGATCTTGAAATTAACTGGCCTTTGGACAAAAACTGCGCCCTCAGCTCTCCTGGGTCACCAGCTTGCTGAGTCACCGGCACCTGGGACTTGTCAGCCGTCATAATGACGTTAGCCAAGTCCTTATAGTAAATCTTCTCTCTCTAAATATGCATATATAACATGTTTCCTGGTTCTCTTTCCCTGGGGTACCCTGACTAATACAATGTTCTTTTTCAGTGCTTAGAGATTCAATAGGTGCTTTTTGCTATTAAGGAAGCTTGTTCACTTGGTTGAAAGTAAATCATGATTTAAGGTCACCCAGTATCTCTTTCTTGTGATTTCACGTGTCTGGTTTTTCAGGGAGGAGGAGAAATAGATTGACCAGTTGAAGTGAGTTTAACTACTAACTCCGTGACTTGACCTTTCCCTAAGAGGAGCATATAGCATGGGGGCTGGAGGCACTAGGTGGTATATATTTTATTTATCTTGCTTCCCTAGGATAGCACCCCCTGGATAAACTTTGCTTCAGGATATTTTCTAAGGAACCCTAGTGTTAAATGTAGGCTGACATCTCCTACAATCATAGTAAATTTATCTAGCTCTGTTAGTTTTTGCTTTGTAGCTAATGAAGCTATTGTATTATGTATATAAAATTTTAGAATTGATATATATTCCTGGTGGATTGAGCCTTTAATACCCTGGTAATGCTTTTTCCTTAGAGTTTATTTTGTTGGATATTAATATATATTGATACATTCATACCAGTTTTCTTGTGGTTAGTATTTGCCTGGTGTATATGTATATAATTGCAACTTTTATCTTTATCCTTCTGTACCCTTAAGTTTAAGATATAAGCTCGGGGCTTCCCTGGTGGCACAGTGGTTGAGAGTCCGCCTGCCAATGCAGGGGACACGGGTTCGTGCCCCAGTCTGGGAAGATCCCACATATCGCGGAGCGGCTAGGCCCGTGAGCCACATGGCCACTGAGCCTGCGCGTCCAGAGCCTGTGCTCCGCAACGGGAGAGGCCACAACAGTGAGAGGCGCGTATACCGCAAAAAAAAAAAAAAAGAAAAAAAAGAAAATTCCATCAAGGTGAGAGCAGATTTACCTCCTTGAGTTTCTTATTATTTGGCCTCTAAATGTCCTCTGCTTTTTGCCATCTTATCAATGCTTTTAAAGTGATGTTTGGCTGACACTTTTGCTCATCTTCATTGGGAGAATTGGTGAGGATATCTAGTGCGCGCCATACCGGTGAAAATTGGAACTGTATTACCTCTTTATAGTAGTTGCTTGAGGACAACTATAGTGGGAAAAGAATTGAGAGGATCCCAGGAGCCCATGACCTCCTAGCTTCCCTAACTTAGGGTGGGATTGGGAAGGGCATGAATAAGATCATTCAATTTCAGCTTCTTCTCACTGTGCGGCATGCCGTGTGTTGCTTTATGGACTAGAAATTCCCAGGCAGTGGAGACCCTTTTTCTTTTATTATGCAAAATGCTTTCTGTAATGTCAGTTCCACTATGGTCCCAGATTTTTATCAGTTACTGTTCAGACAGTTCAATTTGTTGGCCTCACACCAAGAACTGAGCTTGTCTCTAATAGAAAGGTAAAGATTTTGGTATCACACAGACTTGGGTTCTAATTTCTGATCTGATACTTTCTAGCTGTGTGGCTTTCGCAGAGTTGCTTGACTTCTCTGAGTCTTAGCTTCTCTGTCTCTTAAAGGGAGTTATTCATGCCTACTCTTAAGTGTACTGTGGGGATTAAATAAGAGACTGTCTCATTGTCAGTCTCTTATTGTCAGTAAGAACAGTAAGACTGTTCTTACTGTCTTAAAGAACTTGGCATATATTAAGTATTTAGTATGTAGTTAGTGGTAGCCTTTTCATTGATAAGTAATTTTTTTCAATGAGTTTAGGATTACAGAATTCTAGGATTAGAAGAGATCATAAGAGCCTGGTCTTAGGCAAAAATTGCATCTAAACTAACCTAGAGCATTTCGTCTCTAGGCCCCATTTTAGAAGAGTTTCAGCATCTTGATCTAGAATTTAATCCAAGTGCTCTTACTTCGGTTCATTTTACTGCTGGCAGCCTGAGATGCTATCATGAAAAGTTAACAAGGATATTTCTTTTTTTTTTTTAACATCTTTATTGGAGTATAATTGCTTTACAATGGTGTGTTAGTTTCTGCTTTATAACAAAATGAATAAGCTACACATATACATATACATATATCCCCATATCTCCTCCCTCTTGCGTCTCCCTCCCACCCTCCCTATCCCACCCCTCTAGGTGGTCACAAAGCACCGAGCTGATCTCCCTGTGCTATGCAGCTGCTTCCCACTAGCTGTCTATTTTACATTAGATAGTGTATATATGTCCATGCCACTCTCTCACTTCATCCCAGCTTACCCTTCCCTCTCCCCGTGTCCTCAAGTCCATTCTCTACGTCTGTGTCTCTTTATTCCTGTCCTGCCCTTAGGTCCTTCAGAACCTTTTTTTTTTTTAGATTCCGTATATATGTGTTAGCATACAGTGTTTGTTTTTCTCTTTCTGACTTACTTCACTCTGTATGACAGTTTCTAGGTCCATCCACCTCACTACACAAATACACAAATACACAAAGATATTTCTAATGGAAGCTTTCCAGAAGGACGTAAGGAATGTGAAATAGATATTCCAGAGGAACTCAGGCTTAATTGCCTTCAGGGTAAACAGATCAACATCCTATTCTAGGAGCAGAGTCTGGCTGTGCATACCAGAGGAACATTGGTATGTTTACCACATCTAGACATCCCTGGATTTTCCCATAGTGTGTACTCTTCCCAGCCAACTTCAGGAAGTTAGCACCCAGGAGAGTATAGACTGGTTCCAATAAAATCCAGTCTGGAGCACGACTTAAATAAAGCTTGAGCTCCTTGAATGGAATAAACCAGTCCTCATGTATGCATCCACCCCAGATCTTCAGACACCACCTGTCTCAGACTGGGTGGTGGGGTAAGAGTGGGTGGAAGAACTTTATACAAGACACGAAGGCTGTTTTAGGAAACAGCATTTGCAGTGGCCAGAGAGTAGAGCCAGACTAGTTAGAAATGGAGCCCACAGAGGGTGGATAATACTTTCACAAGGTTAAGATGATAAAATTTGGCTTCTCTGAATTATAGGAACACTCTCTCTTCCCTCTCTATTCTATTTTTAACTTTTAATTTGTATTATAATTATTTCTATATCAGCCTATTTCTCTTATTAGATTCTAAGCACCTCCCAGGCAAGATCAACACAATCATAGAGTTAACTCAAATTCACGTGTCCATTCATGCTTCCAATTGTTAAATACACACAAAAGATGTAGCGAGTGTGGGGCTCCCTAGTGGCGCAGTGGTTGAGAGTCCGCCTGCCGATGCAGGGGACACGGGTTCGTGCCCGGGAGGATCCCACATGCCACGGAGCAACTAGGCCCGTGAGCCACGGCCGCTGAGCCTGCACATCCGGAGCCTGTGCTCCACAATGGGAAAGGCCACAACAGTGAGAGGCCCGCGTACTGCAAAAAAAATAAAATAAAATAAAAAAGATGTAGCGACAGTGTGAATTTTGGCTGTTGATATTCACAGTCAAATTATGAGTGCTGGATACTCTGAGTCATGAAGAAGGTCTTAAGGCTCAGACTCTCCTAAAATTGTCTCAAAGACTCCTATATGGGAAAGAAATGGAAGGGAATGAGGTTTATCTTAGAGAACATGACCAATGCAGTTCAATTGATTTCAACTTAACAGCCCTATTATGTGCAAGGAAAGATGGTATTTTTGTCCAGCTCTATTGGAAGAGGATTTTTGAAGACATTTTGTTCTGGTACATACTTTTGGTACATATTCTATATGCTCAATAAATCATACTATAGGGATCACACCCAGTACCTCAACTCTCATCTGGCTCTGTAGCTGATTCCAGGAGAGCTCAGCATCCTGGCTGTTATCCTGTTTGATGGTTCAGGTCACTGTGAACCAGAGGGGTGTTGAATTCTCCCACTTCAAGCCCCCTTCTCACTTCTTGCTCCAAGTGACGGTAACAGGAATATGCTGCAATCAGTTAAAATTCATTTATCCATGTTAAAAAGATATTTGCTTGGCAGAAAGCTCCAGGCCAATTTCCTGCCTGAAGGAAATTTCCAATCTTAACCATTATTGAAACAAACTAGAAACTTTTGCACCAGCCTTGAAAACACCTTCTTTTTCTCCATAAAGTGTCAATTTTATTTGAAAAAATGCCTGTTGTGTCTGCTTCCACATTTCCATTTTTGCTGCTACTCTTATTTCAGACCCTTGTTATCTCTTATAGGGACTCTTGTAGGAAACAACTGATACCAGCCACCCCTTCCTTTAGTTCCTGTGCTGTATCTGACAATAGCTTGCACCCGAGCACAACCCCAAGGAAAACCTTCAGGGGCTGCACACAGGATCAAGTCCAAATGTCTTAGTATGATTTTCAAAGGCTTATGCGATTTGGGACCAGCACACTTTTCTGACTTTTCCTCCTCGGATGCCCTCATGATCCAATGTCCCAGTCACACTTGACATCTCCCCAGTTCCCTAATATGTCATGTACCGTCATGCTTCTGTGACTTTGCCTGTTTCCTCCACCTGGACTATTGTTCTTTCTCTCCTTTGCCTGGTGGAAACCCATTCATCCTTGAAGGCACAGCCACATGGAATGGAATCCATACAAACTTCCTTATCTAACTTGATCAACATTGGGAATGGCTGGTCAACCAAAAGGATCAAAGAAGGAAAATTTGAAAAATAAATCCCACCTACTTAACCATTCTCACTTAATCACGTCAAGAACATTCATTTGTTGACTCTTGGGTGGAAAGTTTTTAGAATAGCAGTGCCACTGGTCAAAGTTTTCCATTGACTTTCTTCATAAACCACCATCACAAAGTTTTGTTTTCCAGTTTGGGTCCTTATAAAGAAATGAGAGTTTAGAGATGCTTGGAAAGTAACCTGAATGCAGAGTTCTTCTAGACTTTTATGATTTCATCTTCAAATTTTTTACCTTCATCTCATTCCTAATTAAACAACGTTAAAAAATCAGTTTCACATAACAATGCAAATGTACTTAATGCCACTGAACTATACACGTAAAATGTGGTGAAGAAGGTGTATTCGTCTGCTTGGGCTGCATAACAAGCCCATGTTTGCAGGACTTAAACAATAGACACTTATTTCCTCCCAGTTCTGGAGGCTGGTAGCCCACAATCAGGATGCTGGCAAATTTGGTTTTTGGTGAAGGCCCTCTTCCTGGTTTGTAGACAGTCTTCTTGCTGTGTCCTCACATGGTCTTTCCTCTGTGAATGCATGGAGAGAGAGAGCTCTCTGCCATCTCTTCTTCTAAGGACACTAATCCTATCAGACAGGGTCCCACCCTCATGACCTCATTTAACCTTAATTCCTTTGAGGCCTCAACTCCAGATATAGCCACACTGGGGGGTGGGGCTGCAACATATAAATTGGGGGTGGGAAATACAAATATTCAGTCCATAACAGAGGGTAAACTTTATGTTGTGTATTTTACCACAGTTGAAAAAAAACCCCAAAACTGCCAAATTGTTTTCTGAAGTAAAAAAAAAAAAAATCTATTTGCATCGCTGAGTCTTTACAAAGTGTTCAATTTAGTTTTCATGGAAACAATGCTCCCTTTTGTGCTCGTATTTCCTCACATGATGTGATGCTTTATTGAAATGGCCTGAACGGGGTTGAGAATGACGGCATTTGGCTCTGGTCAGCACCCCCTCCACTGTGTGCCTCTGGCTGTGAACTGTCATGTGATCGGAGCAGGACAGAGTCTGTCTTGCTGGGCATGTGAAGAGCTATATTCAACAGAGACTTCCTGCTGAAATGCTTTCCTTGCCCTCAGTAGACTGCATGATCCTGAAACCCACAGACAGCTTTGCAGGGAATGTTTCCCTAACGAAGCCTTACTTTGCGTTGGAGTCTGATGTGGGTGCCCCTGGCATCCTTAACACACTCTTTGCAGAAATGTTTAATTCCTTTATTGTGCTAGGCTTTTGCTATGAGTCTGCTATATAACAAATGGCTCTAAAACCTCAGAGGCTTTGTAACAGTGATCATTTATTTCACACTCCTGGGTCAGCTGGTCATTGGTGGCCAACCGTAGAGCCAGAACAGAGCCAGGTGGGTGGCCTTGAGGGGCATTCCTCTAGCCATACTGGGTCCAGCAAAGACCAGTGGCTGGAACAGGCTTTTCCTAAATCTCTACACCTGCTCTTTCTCTTCTGGTGACACATTCATGACATGGAGATGATGCCCTCCCACTGCAGGCCTTCTGCACAGGGTACCAAATGGCATACACGTGGCTGATTTAGTCCTTTATTGTTGATTGCATGCTGTCCCTGCCTCCGCATCCTATGCCCTCATGTGTTCGGCACTGAGTGAGGGGCATAGACCCTCTAGTCTCTGTAATGATGTCTCTAAGAAAGACCCTTTACATTGAAAAGAAAAATTTAAGTAAAAACGAGAAAGAGAAAAAGAATTCTTTACTACCTACTTACCTACCTGCCTAAAATTAACACCTTTTTTTTCATAAATGGGGCAAAATGCAAAGACCTCAGGAGATGTGATTCACTGACTTAAATTCACACTAAAGCATAAGTGATATGTTTGATTCTAGTTTTGATCAATAGATATATAAGTGGGAGAAATGGAAAGATCAGAAAAGTGATTTGTTAAAAGTGATGCTTTGGCCTTTGAGCTCTTAATATATATGCAGGCTCTGTGCTGGGAGCCCTGTGAGGGAAGGCAGTGGTTCAGGGAGAGGAGAGGGGGCAGAACTGGGAAGCTGGGCCCTCAGTTTCTATCACCATTTTCATAGCTATGCTCATAACCAACCCTGTGTAACTAAAGTCATCTGGTCCTAGAGGCACGTGGTCCAAGGAAGTATTGGTACCTGGACACGTAGTTCTGCTGCTGTGCCCAGTTTTCTGCAGGTGGTCCTGAAAATACCTCTTGCCCTGGATCTTTGCTGCTTTTGAGTCTTGGGCACACAGCTGTCCCTGTATTCACAACAGGTGGGCCTGGGTCCTTTGCATTTTGCCATTATGTTCTGCTTTGCATTATAGATGACAGGACATTGGTATTGGAAGAAAGAGATTTGAGATCATGTGACCAAATCCCTCACTTTACAGTTGAGGAAGAGCAAACTCTAGGGGGCCAAGTGATTAGCCCCAAATATCCCAGCTGGTGAATGGCTGTGAAGGGATGAGAATTACTGCTCCTTCTCAGGGAACTGCCTCCCTTGCAGCCCTGGGTGGTCGAACTGTGAGACTTGGGACCCCAACACCCCATGACAGTAAATTGGGGGATGGTCACCTGACAACACGCACGGCCCGTCTCTCGGTTTTCCCACAACCTTGGCCAATCAGATGGTCTTCCTTAGAAATTTGAGCCCAGAAGTGGGCTCTGAGGATGCCGGTGTCATAACGTGGACGACATTTGGATGGCGATGTTCCTGGGCCAGTTGGAGCTGTGAATAAACAGAGAGGAGGGAGGAGAATGGGGCTCATTCAGGGAGAAAAGGGGCCTTTTGAGGGGGAGACCATGTGGCCCACAGGAGACAGAGGAATTCCCCTTGTGCGGGTCCTACTGATGTGCCAGCTCCAGCTGTCGAGTGTCTGTATCCAGTGAGGACCACGCTCCCTCCATTTTCTTAAAGATGATTTTGGCCTCTCTGCCACCAGAGGTGGGTTGGGACAGTGGCAAAGTCAGGACCAGCTGCTAGGTCTCCTGACTCTCAGCCTAGGTTCTTTCCCCTCCACTTTACTAGGTCCCATTTGCTTGCAGGAGCTTCAGCATTTTGAGGGCCAACGCTAGTTGACTTGGTATACATTTAACTACAGTTGGAGCTCCATACAAATCGACTGACTTGAATTTAATTATCGATACATCCAGAATTATGAAGTAGTGTCCTTCCTGAATTTGTTTTTCTAGAGTATGAAGTTTTTTTTTCCTGACTATAAGTACCAACATTTAAAAATAAAGTGAACAGGGCTTCCCTGGTGGCGCAGTGGTTGGGAGTCCGCCTGCCGATTCAGGGGACACGGGTTCGTGCCCCGGTCTGGGAAGGTCCCACATGCTGCGGAGCGGCTGGGCCCATGAGCCGTGGCTGCTGAGCCTGCACGTCTGGAGCCTGTGCTCCGCAACGGGAGAGGCCACAACAGTGAGAGGCCCGCGTACCGCAAAAAAAAAAAAAAAAAGTGAACAGTTTATGTTTTAGAGGAAATTGTTGGGTATATTGAGTTGCTTCCGGCCAAAGGGATAGAACTCTCTTCCGGCTATGCTCACCCATCCTGGTCCATGAATGACCCTTTGTCAAATGATGTGGATTTTGTCTCGTGCTGTATGAGAAATTTAGTTTTCCGTAGTGCAGCCCTACACTCACAGGCTTATTCATCTTGCAAATAGTTACAACTACCTACTTTTGAGAGTTTCAGGGGAAATACATGAAAGTCATAATGCTCAGAATTTTATAATTTAGCAAATGACTTTGGACAGAGGCTCCTTCAGAAGACACGTGACTAATTCACTCATTAGCTTACTGTTTCAGTTTTCTACTGCTGTGTAACAAACTATCCCAAAAGGTAGTGGCTTGAAACAACCACTTTTATTACCTACTGCAAGTCTGTGGGGCGACTGGGCTCAGCTGGGGTGCCCTCTGCTCCTCGTGGGCCCACCTGGGCTGGGACACCCTCCATGACTCACTCCCACGGCTACCAATTTGCTGTCATGGGGAGAGCCTAGCAGGGGCAGGGACCAGACAGCCTCAGTTCTCCTCCTCCTCTTGGCATCTCCAGGGGCTTCTCACAGTACGTTGGCTGAATCCCATGAGACAGTGTTGTCAGAGGCTAAGGCAGAAACTTCAAGTCTCTCAACACCCAGCCTTGGAGGGTAGACAGCATCACCATGGCCATGTCTATTGATCCAAACAGGTCACGGGCCAGCACGGATTCAAGGGGATGGGACATAGACACCAGCCCTTAGTGGAAGAAGTGACAGAAGTGTGTGGCAGTTTTTAATCAGCCACACTCCTTGAGGACAATTTCCTAGTGGAAGGCACCTTTTTTCCCAAAGTGCTCTAGAAGAGAGCTTCTCAAATTTGAGCCTGCGGAGGACTCATCAGTGGTCTTGTTAAAATGCAAATGCTGATTCAGTGGGTCTAGGGGTGAGGCTTGAGAGTCTGCATTTCTCACAAGCTCCCAGGCAATGCAGATGCTGAGGGTCCACGGACCACACTTCTGAGCAGGAAGTGTCAAGAACAGGGGTTTAATTTGCATCAGAGTCCCCTGAAAAGCTGTTAAAACACAGATTGCTCTGTTCCCCGCCCCCCCACCATGGGTTTCTGATTAAGTAGGTCTGCGGGGGGCCTGATAACTTGCATTTCTAAGTTCCCAGGTTACTCTCATGCTGTGGGTCTAAGGCTTGCCCTTGGAGAACCACTGCTCTAGAAAAATGCAAAAATGCTCTCATCAAACCCTGAAAACATCTGGAGGGAAGCAGAAGGGGCTGGTAGAAACAGAGCGTCAGAAATGCAGTAACCTTGATTTCTACTGATGATACTTATAGGACACTATGACACGGAAACATAAGCCATTGTTGGCAATTTACATGGAGAAAATATAACTGTCAGGTGGAAAAAAACTTGCGTAGATACTAAGCGTATTTTAAAAAGTGGTTTGTATTCATCTCACATCAAATTTAAATTCTTAACAGTTCGCCATAAGATCTTCACTGATCTCGTTCAAGTCCTTTCAGACCCTGGTGCTATTCTACTCCTTCAAGTCAATTCAGCAAATATTTATTGATCTCTTATTAAGGGCAAAGCATTGTAGTACTGGAGACCGTGAGCATATAGGGAAAACCCAGCCGGCACTGTCTCCCTATAGAACTTTAGGCTTTGGTTGGGAGATAAATGAAGCACAAAACCCCAAATCCGTTCATTAAGGATTTATTGCTGCAAATGTGCTAGGTAATGCAGGGATAGAAATGAAACCTACATGATTTGGGAGGAATTCAGTGACAGGATGAGGAAACAGGGGTTATGGAAGTCCTCTTTAAAGAAGGGTCCTTTTAGATGAGTTAGAGGATGTGTAGGATTTTTCCAGGAGAAGCTGGAGGGTGGGAGAAGGGAGTTACCATGGCACGCCCGGGGCAAGGGGTGAAAGACCAGGCTAAGAGGACAGTGAATGGTCCAGGGAGGCAGGGCACACACTGGGGCCAGAGGAAGACGTGCGGGAGGGGAGGAAGCAGTGACGACCTTCAGGGCCTTGAATGCCAAGGTAAGGAGCCCTTCTTCCACGTGGAAGATGATGGGAGAACCATTCAAGAGGTACCTGAACAAGGGACAGCATGACTTCAGCACTGCTTTAGTGTCCTGGTACCTTTGGTAGGATGGATTTTGAGAGATGCCAAGTGGGAGACTGGTCTGCGGTTATCGCAGTGATTCAGACAAGGCAACAATGAGGGTTTTAAAATCCCAGTGGACCCCAAACTCTCCTCTCCTGTTTGGGGTTAGCAGATGCAAACTATTATATATTATATAGGATAGATAAACAACAAGGTCCTACTGTATAGCACAGGAAACTCTATACAGTTCCCTGTGATAAACCATAATGGAAAAGAATATGATAAAGAATATATATACGTATAATTGAGTCACTTTGCTGTACAGCAGAAACTAACACAGCATTGTAAATCCACTACACGTCAATAAAAAATTAAAAAAACAAAGAAAATCCTACTGAAAGCACAGCTATGGTGAATGTGATGCTTCTGTGGGTGTGGGAACATCTGTTAGAGTTGGGGGCATGCAGAGTATGTTGATGGTAAAAATAATGATTCCAAAGGTTTTCCAGGTCACAGGATACTTTCACGTAAATGATCTCAGAATGGCTACGAGAGGGAGTTTGTAATATCATCCCCATTTTACAAATGCGTCCACAGAGGCTTGGCGAAGCCCAGACAGTATGTGGCAGAGGCGGGACCCAGATGCCTGGGCTCTGAGACTGCAGCCTGGAGATGGTACGCAGGGTGTGCCCTGTTCACCCAGCAAACCATTTTCCTGGAGCTGAACCGAGTGTATTCACCATTTCCTTACAGTCCAGGGGGGATTCTTTTTTTTTTTTTTTAATTTATTTATTTATGGCTGCGTTGGGTCTTCATTGCTGTGGCTGCAGCGAGTAGAGGCTACTCTTCGTTGCGGTGCACAGACTTATTGCTGTGGCTTCTCTTTGTTGCAGAGCACAGGCTCTAGGTGCACAAGCTTCAGTAGCTGTGGCACGCACGCTCCGTAGTTGTGGCTCGCGGGCTCTAGAGTGCAGGCTCCGTAGTTGTGGCTCACAGGCTCTAGAGCACAGGCTCAGTAGTTGTGGCGCACGGGCTTAGTTGCTCCGCGGCATGTGGGATCTTCCCGGACCAGGGCTCGAACCCATGTCCCCTGCATTGGCAGGCGGATTCTTAACCACTGTGCCACCAGGGAAATCCCCAGGGGGGATTCTTAAACTGTCCTCCAAAGCCATGTGTGAGATGGATGGAAATGCATCCCTCCAATTTGCTCTTCTTCTCTGCCCTTTTAAATAAAACTGTCCGCAGGGCAGTCTCAGTGATGACACCTCGACGCCTTCTGAGCCAACCTTTAGCTGTCACAGGTGATCATCACTTTCCTTCCCACATCAGGCTTCTCTTTCCTCCTTTTTCCACACCCTCCTCACTCTCCCAGCTTCGTCTCAGTCCTCCTGAGGAATCTGTCTCCAGTGATGACAAGAATCCTTGTCAGGTGTTGCTGCTGGAACCCAGGCTCCTCACCAATTTGGCCTCAAGCCCCAGGAGCGCTGACGGCTGCAACAGCGCCATCTGGTGGCTCCAGGGACTATGGTGGAGGCCAACCCTCCTCAGGGGCTGGGTTGGGGATGGAGGGGAATGTCCTGGAGGAGCAGGGGCCTCTTAAAATCTCAGGCTACTTCCCTTAAGTTTTAAAATCTTTTTGAAAAATGCACTTTATTTTTTAGAGCAGTTTTGGTTTCACAGCAAAATTGAGGGGAAGGTATAGAGATTTCCCCTGTCCCTACACATGCACTGCTTCCCCCCTTATCAACTTCCTCTACTGGGTGGTGCATCTGTTACAACTGATGAACCTACATGGACACGTCATCATCACCCAAAGTCTGTAGCTGACATTAGGGCTCACCCTTGATGTTGTACATTCTGTGGGTTTGGACAAATATATAATGATACATATCCACCATTATAACATCATACAGGTTAGCTTCACTGCCCCAAAAATCCTCTGTGCTCCTCCTCTTCATCTCTCTCCCCACCAGCCCCTGGCAACCACCGATCCTTTTACTGTCTCCATAGTTTTGCTCTTTCCAGCATGTTACATAGTTGGAATCATATAATGTGTAGCCTTTTCAGATTGGCTTCTTAAGTTTCCTCTATGTCTTTTCTTGTCTGATAGCTCATTTCTTTTTAGTGCTGAATAATATTCCATTGTCTGGATGCACCACAGTTTATTTATCCGTCATCTACTGAAGGACATCTTGGCTGCTTCCAAGTTTTGGCAATTATGCATAAAGCTGCTATAAACATCTGTGTACTGGTTTATGTGTGGACATAAGTTTTCAGCTCATTTGGGTAAATACCAAGGAGCACAATTACTGGATTGTATGGTAGGGGTGTGTTTAGTTTTGTAAGAAACTGGCAAACTGTCTTCCAAAGTGGCTGTACCATTTTGTATCCCCACCAGCCATGAAAGAGAATTCCTGTTGCTCAACATCCTCACCAGCATTTAGTGTTACCAGTGTTGTGGATTTTGGCCATTTTACTGTGATGGTCTTTGTGCTAATTTTTTTTTTAAAGACTTTTTCATGTGGACCATTTTTTAAAAGTCTTTATTGAATTTGTTACAATATTGCTTCTGTTTTATATTTTGATTTTTTTGGCCACGAAGCATGTGCGATCTTAGCTTCCCAACCAGGGATCGAACCTGTACCCCCTGCATGGGAAGGTGAAGTCTTAACCACTGGACTGCCAGGGAAGTCCCTGTGCTAATTTTTAAACCATAATTTAAACCATAAAAAACAGAATTCCTCCACTCACTATTTGTGTTATCGGGGAGAAGGAAGGGAATAAATAGTGCTTTTTCTTTTTTAACATCTTTATTGGAGTATAATTGCTTTACAATAGTGTGTTAGTTTCTGTTTTATAACAAAGTGAATCAGTTATACATATACATATGTTCCCATATCTCTTCCCTCTTGCGTCTCCCTACCTCCCACCCTCCCTATCCCACCCCTCTAGGTGGTCACAAACCACCGAGCTGATCTCCCTGTGCTATGTGGCTGCTTCCCACTAGCTATCTATTTTATGTTTGGTAGTGTATATATGTCCATGCCACTCTCTCGCTTTGTCACAGCTTACCCTTCCCCCTCCCCATATCCTCAAGTGCATTCTCTAGTAGGTCTGTGTCTTTATTCCCATCTTACCCCTAGGTTCTTCATGACTTTTTTTTTTTCTTAGATTCCATATATATGTGTTAGCATACGGTATTTGTTTTTCTCTTTCTGACTTACTTCACTCTGTATGACAGACTCTAGGTCCATCCACCTCACTACAAATAACTCAATTTTGTTTCATTTTATGGCTGAGTAATATTCCATTGTATATATGTGCCACATCTTCTTTATCCATTCATATGTTGATGGACACTTAGGTTGCTTCCACATCCTGGCTATTGTAAATAGAGCTGCAATGAACATTTTGCTACAGGACTCTTTTTGAATTATGGTTTCCTCAGGGTATATGCCCAGTAGTGGGATTGCTGGGCAGAACACTCTATGACATAAATCACAGCAGGATCCTTTTTGACCTACCTCCTAGAGAAATGGAAATAAAAACAAAAATAAACAAATGGGACCTAATGAAACTTCAAAGCTTTTGCACAGCAAAGGAAACCATAAACAAGACCAAAAGACAACCCTCAGAATGGGAGAAAATATCTGCAAATGAAGCAACTGACAAAGGATTAATCTCCAAAATTTACAAGCAGCTTATGCTGCTCAGTATCAAAAAAACAAACAACCCAATCCAAAAATGGGCAGAAGACCTACCTAAATAGACATTTCTCCAAAGAGGATATACAGATTGCCAACAAACACATGAAAGAATGCTTAACATCATTAATCATTAGAGAAATGCAAATCAAAACTACAATGAGATATCATCTCACACCGGTCAGAATGGCCATCATCAAAAAATCTAGAAACAATAAATGCTGGAGAGGGTGTGGAGAAAAGGGAACCCTCTTGCACTGTTGGTGGGAATGTAAATTGATACAGCCACTATGGAGAACAGTATGGAGGTTCCTTAAAAAACTAAAAATAGTATAGTGCTTTTTAAGGAAGGAATTTCTCACCTGGGGGTGGTACTGATAAAGTACCCCTGTAACCTCAGGGAAATTGACACTCTGCTTAGCATCTGAACTAAAGACAGATACCACCCCCCTCCGCCCCTTACAATTCGAGGACACATAGAAGGTGTAGTTTTTCTGTGCAACTTCGTTCAGTGTTCTTCTTTACATGTAAAATCTACCATGGGGGCTCCAAGAATGGGAGGGAAAGAGGGAGGTGTCAGTCTTTTCTCCCCAGCTAAGCTGAGCTGCCCAGCTCCACACTGATCACCGCTGATGGCAATGTCTGCTCCACCCTCCTGTCCTTCCTCCCCCCCACCCCCACGCATCTGCCAAAGACCCATCTATTCTTTAAAGCCCAATAGACTTTCCTGGGTAGCACAACAGATTGTATTCGTTTCCTTCTCTGAATCCCTAGAACGTATTAAATGAGAAACTTCTGTGCCTCTACTTATGCTATTCTTTCTGGAATTCTTTGTTCCTCTCTTGCTGCCTGGTGACATCTTACTCAGCTTGAAATGCACAACCAGTATGGCGTCTCCTGTGTAAAAGCCTCACCCCGTCCATGAAAGCAGAAAAACGTGCTCTCTGCTCTAGCTCTTCAGTCGTGTCGTCGATGCAGTGATGTTCTGGCTGAGCACCTCAAACAAACACAAACAAAACACACAACAGAAACCAGAGGAGCAATAACAGAACCCTGAAGTGCTTGCCAGTTTCTGGAGTGTAAATTCTCCCACATGGCTGATGTCAAGCTGCCAATGTGACAACTTCTGAATGCAGAGTTGGGAAGGGATGTAATAGTTGTTACATAGACTGTCAGAGTCTTTAGGACATGGAGGCGGGGCGCACGTCTTGTTCTCTTTGGTGACTTGTGTCTGGTCCCGTGTTCGGCATACAGCCAGAGCTCAGTGTATATCTGCTAATAGATATTTATTGTGTGAATAAATGGGGGGTCACCATATCTCTCCATGGACCGGATAGATAGCTGAATCTTTGGAGGGGGAGATCGTGACTGTCCTGTAGCAGTTGTTATGCAGAGAGAACACCCGAAAGAAAGCCACTTCCCCAGTGAGATGCAGGACAAGTATTCTACACACGCCTGTCTTTATTCTGGAAGCAGGGACAGGGGTCTGCAGACTTCTACCTCAGGACCCTCCCACGTCTCCACTAGTTTGCTTCTCAGGCTCTAAGATGAACATCCAGCTGAAACATAGCTACAGCTGACACGGTGGGGACAGGGAGGTGCCATTGGCACCGTGGAAGTTTGTACAAAGGAGGGGGACAGGAAGGCAGCGGCCACTGCCGCAAAAATGAGTTGCCTAAAAACATCATATTAGGCCAAAACTCAGCTTTAGCTCTCCGTGGAGTTGATGTGACATTATTACCCTGCAGTGCAGCTGAAGATTATGGCTTTTTAATGGGAAGGCCCTCGGGGAACTGCACGCACACCACATGTCAGCGCTTGTGGGCACGAGGAGGAAAGGCAGCAGTCTGGGCCCCGCGGAGGATGTCCACACAGCTGCAGCCCATTTTGTTTTTCCCTATCCTTCCTTTCTTTCAATTCCTGTTTGGCTTTGGCTCAGGGTTTAGGGCTGGGACTAAGGTTTCATGATCCTTGTCGGCTGAGCAGACATTAAACAAGAAGCCGCTTCTCCCTGTGCATGTGGCTTTGTCTGAAGCTCTATTGAGGGCAAGTTGGCCTCGGGCTGTTGATTTTTTCTTCCCGGGCACTCTGACTGGGGAGGACTTGGTCAGAATTGGTCACTAGGGACAAGGGGCAGCTTTGGACAAATGCCTCAGAGAGGATGAGGCTGGACAGGTGAGGTAAGAAAAGAGACCTAGAATTAGGTCCTTGTAACTTGTCATGGGGCAAAATGAACCTGACAGAGGCTCTGTCTGCCTCTGTTTTCCTTTTTTACCCTGAGCCCCTTTCCCTCCATCTCTGTCAACACATTTTTCTCCTGTGGCTTCAATCTCTGCTTACTTCAGGAGCCCTGTCCTCTCCAGATGTTCCCATGAAACTTCCTTTCTCTATCAACCATCTACATGCTAGTATGAATTGCAGTCAGTCATCTACATGCTAGTATGAATTGCAGGTAATGTCCTACCTCCATATGTGACACTACACTGAAAATCTCCAAGCTGGGCACTTTTCCAGGTGCTTCCCTGGAAGCAACAAGATAAAACCCAGCCACATGCAGGTTCTCTGACCCTGTCCCTATATAAACGCAAGGGGTAGGAAGGTGTTATTTCCAGGTGGCCACGTGAGACCTCTTGTTCCTTTTACATTATAGGAAGATACGTTATCCTCCAACTCCTACTCTTTGTAACTCAAAAAACACCAGCACCTTCTTCCTTGAACGTTTGAGAGTCTGAGGAGTGGGAAGCTGGGATTTTAGCACAGATGTCTCTGCAGCTAGAACTAAGTTTCTAAAAATGTGCCATGTTATATAATCCAGGGGAAGGGACGGAAAAGTACCAGCTGGGGTGGGGCTGGAGACTTTCCTGCTTCTGACTCACTCAGGCAAAAGCTCTTGAATTAAGATGCATCTCAGAAAAGCCAAACAAAACCCATTCATTCTGCAGGGCGACCGTTGGGGGAGCTGGAGTGTCACCAGAGGACGGAAACCCTGGGCACAGCTCTGAACGTTTAGGAGGATTTTTCTCATGGCCCTCCAGGTCCGCCCCCAGGGCCTTCTGCTCCCCTACCAGCCCGACCTCCTCCAACAGCCCCACCTGGCTGCCCTGGTCAGCCCTTCCGTCCTCTCTGTCCTGTGGCCTCAGGCCCCGCTCTGGGTCATACCCGGATGTGTTGTTATTCACTAAGCAGTTAGATGGATCCTTGCCAGTGTGTCAGCTCACCAAGTAGAGCATCTTTTAAAAAATAACGTTTTAGCTACTTCTGCAGTGACATCACTGAGAATCTAGCATTGTTTAATGAGACCCAGGTCTCATATTAGTTTATAACACAAATTCTTCGGTTTTATGTCATCTGTAGACACTGGTGAGTGTTCTTTTGATTTGAAGAGCTATAGAGAACAGTGAGAAAGCTTTCCATGCTCACCTGTAAGAAAATCTAAGCTCTATCCAGGTTGTCTCTTTCCTTCAAGTTTGGCTGAGCCATTTAGAGCTGGTACTATATTTAATACTTGCAAGACGGGACCTACCTTACATGGAAGTGAATGACATTTTAGTGACCAACCTTCCAAGTCCACATTTCCCAAATGGGATGGGCTTACGTCTCCCAGATTTAGCATTTAGATCCTTGCAAATGACCCTGAATCTCAGGGAGGAGAACTCCATTTCCACGCTCTTTGCATCCTCTGTATCACGTCCTGTCCTGTCCCTCCCACATGGCTCACAAGCCTACTTTTGTGCCTCTGGTCCATGCAGCCCAGGCTTCTCGTTCTTGTTTTATCTGATCTTTGATTCTTCCTTTTTGGTTGTGATGTCTTTCTTATGGTGAGCTGATGGGATGAACTAGCAGAATTCCAGATATTTTAAGATGAACACTTCATAGATACACATTTGAGGGGTAGCCCTCCCCGCCCCCAAGCCCCAGAGTCCCCCTGGGAGGTTTCAAAAGGCACCATTCAGCCTGTTTTTAGACAGACAACCTGATGCTCAGAAGGCAAGAGGATTCCTGTGTTTCTGTGGGAGAAGCCAGTCCAGGTAACCAGACTTTCAGACTCTAATCACATGGCTATAGGAGTCATTAGAATCAAAGGAAACTCCATATTATGATTGCCAAGCCCCCTGGGTCCTGGTGAGAATGTTTTTTACTCTGTCAGAAAGAACAGAAGTGGTAGGCTCTATGCCTCTCAGTTTTGAACCCGAGGAGTCCTAGATTTTTGAAAGTTGGAGTCATAGCCTTTGAAAGTAAAGCGCTTTCTTTGGTTCAGTCGTGGTAAAATAGCATCACAGGAGGCTGGTACTGTGGGGTCTGTTCTTATTCCCTCCTCTATGCAGGAGGATGCTCACGGGTACCTACCACATCACACAGACTGTTAGTGCCCAAGCAGGACTAGAAACCAATCACCCTAACTTCCTGTGGAAATTTCCCCACCACGCCACACAGCACATCCTCATGCAACTTGATGCAGTGAAGTGTACTGCGTTTTTTTTTTTTTTTTTTTTTTTTTGTGGTACGCGGGCCTCTCACTGTTGTGGCCTCTCCCGTTGCGGAGCACAGACTCCGGACGCGCAGGCTCAGCAGCCATGGCTCACGGGCCCAGCCACTCCGCGGCATGTAGGATCTTCCCGGACCGGGGCACGAACCCGTGTCCCCTGCATCGGCAGGCAGACTCTCAACCACTGTACCACCAGGGAAGCCCTGTATTGCGTTTTATGTATCATTGCCCAAGCTGTGTACTTTGAAGTATTAAAAAAGAAAGGGCATAATATAGGCCGTGTAAACATCCCTCAACAACGATGTAAAGGTTCTGGGCTTGGGGAAATCTCTGCCTTTGGCAAACCATAGTACTATGGTGCTAGCCACCATATTTTCCAGATAAAATTATTGGGGCACATAGTCTCACCGTGAATGCTCTGCCACTGGATGGAATATTCGGTCTTTGGCTGTGGAAATGTTGGATTAAGGGAAGTGTTGGTGCTATAATAAGACGACTTGAACCTGGCTGTGGAAATGTTGGATTAAGGGAAGTGTTGGTGCTATAATAAGACGACTTGAACCTGGGAGGTGTGAAGCTGTAATAGATTTCTACTTGAGCTGATTTGGGAAGTGATTGTAGCTGGTGCTGAGGAGAGGAGGCGTGAGGAGGGTGATGCTAACACAGTGTAAATTTTGACTTAGGCTTTTTTTAACCGTAAGAAAGGAAAGCTCATGACTCCAAAGAGGATGCATTGGGCTGAATGCAGGCACTCACCTCCCCAGTTTCACCTGGTCCCACCTGCCTTCCCCAGGGCCCTCAGCTGCTTGATCAGTCGGAGGGGCGCTGCAGCCGTTCTGGCCCCTAACTCCCTGTCCCAGCCCTGTGGTCTCGCGGTGGCCCTGGCTGCTCCCAACACATCCAGACCCAGATGGAGGGGCCAGACTGTGGGGTGTGAGATCTGGGTTCCCAGGTGGAACAGGACCGACTCAACTAGAAGTGTAGGTGAGTTCACACTCCACAGGGTGAAAACAGCCTGAAGGTGTCGGGGCAGGGGCGGGGTGCTTAATGCCCCGTGTAATGAGTTCTGGCCATTAGACAGGGGATGGGAAGCAGCTGGCATGTAAACTCCTCCCCCTTCCTCCTGCCCCGTGCACAAGATGTGCAGGGGCAGTGATGCCTTTCGACCTTCCCCGAAACGTCCCACGTGACTGAACCACCAGCTGCGTTTTCTTTCTTACTTTTTTTTTTTTTTTTTTTTGCGGTACGCGGGCCTCTCACTGTTGTGGCCCCTCCCGTTGCGGAGCACAGGCTCCGGACGCGCAGGCTCAGCGGCCATGGCTCACGGGCCCAGCCGCTCCGCGGCTTGTGGGATCCTCCCGGACCGGGGCACGAACCCGTATCCTCTGCGTCGGTAGGCGGACTCTCAACCACTGCGCCACCAGGGAAGCCCAGCTGCGTTTTCTTTTGAAGCCCTGACCACTGCGTAGCACACCCCTTGGGTGTATTTGCTTTTCCCACCTTCTCACTTCCCTTTTCCCACACTCTTGCTGCCCTGGGATTGCACCCACCTCTCCATAAAGCATCACAAGTAAGAAGATTTGCCTCAGGTTGTGTTTTTGAGGGAGCACAGCCCATGTAGGTGTTTATTGTAAAGTTTCTCAAGGTCTGTAAGTGTAACCAGGAAGCTGACCGTGCCACACCGAATTTCTCTTTCCAACTCAGTTTGCTTATGAATATCCAAAGCGGCCTAGAGAGTGAATACTCTGATTTTCTTTAATGTGATGTATCTGCTTCTCTATATGTGTTTGCTCTGGGCTCCTCTTCGTCCTGATTAGCCAATTATTCCCATATGATTCATACCGATCTCATAAGGAGCCAGGCTAATTGGTTTAGCCAATTATTCCCATATGATTCATACCGATCTCATAAGGAGCCAGGCTAATTGGTTTAGCCAATGACTGTCATACTTACGGAACAAATATTTTGTACTGAGTCAAGTCACTTCACGGGTTGCTGGCCAGCTGACAGCTAGGCGATCTTTGGGTTTGTGGCTCTCTCGGCCACAAAGAACAGCTGGTCCTGCTTCCTGAAATCAGACTCACAGACATAGAAAAAAACTAGTGGTTACCAGTGGGTAGAGAGGAGGGGGAAGGGGCATCATAGGGGCAGGGGGGTAAGAAGTACAAATTATTAGGTATAAAATAAACTGTAAGGATATACTGTACAACACAGGGAACATAGTCAACATTTTATAATAACTATAAATGGAGTATAACCTTTAAAAACTGTGAATCACTGTATTGTACACCTGTAACATATTGTACAGCAACTATACTTCAATTAAAAAATGCGTTTGACAATAAATTCTGGGGAGGGTGTGGAGAAAAGGGAACCCTCTCGCACTGTTGGCGGGAATGTAAATTGATACAACCACTGTGGAGAACAGTATGGAAGTTCCTTCAAAAACTAAAAATAGAATTACCATTTGACCCAGCAATCCCACTACTGGGCATATACCCTGAGAAAACCATAATTCAAAAACAGTCATGTACCACAATGTTCATTGCAGCTGTATCTACAATAGCCAGGACGTGGAAGCAACCTAAGTGTCCATTGACAGATGAATGGATAAAGAAGATGTGGCACATATATACAATGGAATATTACCCAGCCATAAAAAGAAATGAAATTGAGTTATTTGTAGTGCGGTGGATGGACCTAGAGACTGTCATACAGAGTGAAGTAAGTCAGAAAGAGAAAAACAAATACCGTATGCTAGCACATATATATGGAATCTAAAAAAAAAAAAGTTCTGATGAACCTAGGGGCAGGATGGGAATAAAGATGCAGACATAGAGAATGGACTTGAGAATACAGGCAGGGGGAAGGGTAAGCTGGGACGAAGTGAGACATGGACATATATACACTACCAAATGTAAAATAGATAGCTAGTGGGAAGCAGCCACATAGCACAGGGAGATCAGCTTGGTGCTTTGTGACCACCTAGAGGGGTGGGATAGGGAGCGTGGGAGGGAGATGCAGGGGGGGGGATATATGTATACATATAGTTGATTCATTCTGTTATACAGCAGAAACTAACACAACATTGTAAAGCAATTATACTCCAATAAAGATGTTAAAAAATGCATTTGAAAAAAAGGTAGAGTCTATCGGAAGAACAGAGTCAGAGGAAAGGAGATGTTGGGTACAGCTTGTTCAGTAGAAATTCCGATGAAACAAAGGCGTGGTTTCAGTTATCATGGACGAGCTTTCTGGGTGCCTTTCACAGGGTGGTGATGTCTGTCCTTAGCTACCTGGCCTCTCACTTAGCTGCCCTGTGGCTATTGTCCTGTGTGTGGTCCAGTCCCCCATCCCCAGGGACCATTTAGCCTCTTGCACTATGATGGGTGATGCACTTCAGTGATGGCTAAGGTGTGCTTTGTGTAGAGGAGAATAAGGACGCAGGTGAGAGAATGTCATCTGTCCTCTTCTTCAAGAATTTGATAGCAAATCAAGGGAGAACTTACACTCTCTGGACACTGAGCCACAATGTCTTTAGGCAGGTGGTGACATGGAGGTAGTTTGGGGGGTTACCTGGCTAGTGAAGGAGAAGTCTCAGAGCTAAGGAGCAAAGTGGAAAAGACAAAGGGGAAAAGATCACACGTTGGCAGGTCGAGCAATGAAGGAGGATGAAGAAAAGAGGAAGCGAAAGCCGAGGAAACTGTTTAGGCGAGAGGCCCCGTGGCTGCGTTGCCCTGAAGTTCTAATTTGCAGCAGCGGGAAGGGGAGAGGTGATGCGGGGCCTTGGAGGACGCAGAGGAAGAAGCAAGGATGCTCACACTTAGCGTGCCTGCTCTGTGTCAGACCTTGCCCTAAGGGCTTCATTTGGATTCTTTTTTTTTTTTAAAGTATAGTTAATTTACAATGTTGTGTTTCAGGTGTACAGCAAAATGATTCAGTTATACATACATATATATGTTCTTTTTCAGATTCTTTTCCATTATAGTTTATTACAGGATATAGTTTCCTGTGCTATTCAGTAGAACCTTGTTGTTTATCCATTTTATATATAGTCTTGTGTATCTGTTAATCCCAAACCCCTAACTTTTTGCCCTTCCCCACCCTCTTTCCCCTTTGGTAACCATAAGTTTCTTTTCTATGTCTGTGAGTCTGTTTCTGTTTTGTAAGTAAGTTCATTTGTATCGTATTTTAGGTTCCACATATAGGTGATTTCAGCAACCTAATGAGGTTTTACAGATGAGGAAGCTGAGATATAAAAAGATGAAGTCATTTACCTAAGGTGTCACAGCTGGAGGGAGACAGGGTTAGGGTTCAGACCTTCTCAGGTGAACCCCTGCTCTCCCCTCCCAAACCTCCAAAGATGGGAGAATTCGACGGGTATTGAAAAGAACCCAGGTCACGCTAGAACATGTTTTTGGCAAACACTTTTATTGTTTCCACCATACTGAAGCCTGTTACTTTTGTGTCTAGAAACACAGTGATGACACAGGGATGACAATGACATTGCCCACTTACCAGATCTTGGGGAATCTGCTGGTCCATGCAGCCCATTTCACAGGTAGGACCCGAGGTTTAATGTTTTGTATCAACTATGCATTTGGAATCCCATTCATTCGTTCATCCATACAGTCATCCAGTACATACTTATTAAGCTCCTTCTGTATACCAGCTTCTATAATGACCTTGCGCTGGGCCCTGAGGTTACAACGGTAGACGGGCCAGACAAGATTCCTACCCTTTAGGGGCCCTTAGAGATGTGCTCTGGGGGCCACTGGCCACTTCTGGCTTTTGAGCGCTTGTTATGTGGCGAGTCCCTGTTGAGAGGGACTGGAGTATAAAATATACACCGATTTCAAAGACTTAGTACTAAAATAAAAGGTAAAATATCTCATCAATAATTTTTACATTGATTACATGTTGGACCAATAGTAGAGTGGACATAATTGGTTACATAGAATGTATTATGGAAATTAATATTACTTGTTCTTTTTACTTTTTTAAACACGGCTACTAGAAAATTTATGATTATAAATGTGCCTTGCATGATATTTCTATTGAACAACGCTGGTCTGGAGACAAAGCAAGGTCCCGGGCAAACAATCAGAACCCTGCTCCCTCGGGGGGAGCAAATTGTGTTTCTGGGGCAGGGGACACTGGCATGGAATCATCGACTCTAGGCAGTCAAGGAAGGACGTGTGGAGAGACACTTGACACTTGTGTCTCCGATAAATGGTGGGTTTTGTTATTTTCAGTGTCATTTCTTTTTTTTTTTTTTTTTGCGGTACGCGGGCCTCTCACTGTTGTGACCTCTCCCCTTGCGGAGCGCAGGCTCCGGACGCGCAGGCTCAGCGGCCATGGCTCACAGGCCCAGCCGCTCCGCGGCATGTGGGATCCTCCCGGACCGGGGCACGAACCCGCGTCCCCTGCATCGGCAGGCGGACTCGCAACCACTGCACCACCAGGGAAACCCTCAGTGTCATTTCTAAGAGCAGCAATCTTAATTGTGCAGCTCATGTAAGGTATAAAGTGTTCATTTGTTTAACTGCTAGACTCGGTCACGGGTAGTGATTAGATTAGCTCAGCCCTTGTGTTAATCAGGGTCTGACTGCGTTTCAAGGGTAAGCTATGAATGGTGTTAAATCTGTGTGTGTGTGTGTGTGTGTGCACGTGTGTGAAAGGGACAGCACCATTTTCAATAATGATAGTTAACATTTATGGAGAAATTACTTTGTACCTGAGATATTCATCTAAGTGCTATTCCTGTATTAGTTCACCTCCTCCCAGGAATGACTCTCTGCACAGGTATCATGATTATCTCCTTCCGGATGGGGGGTAAGAGTTGGGGAGGGTGAGTGGCTACTTTAGTTATATTACCGGTCCGTGGTGGAATCCAGGATTCAAACCCAGAGGATCTGTCGGGAGTGTCACGTCTCTCCCCCTGTTTTGAATTCCAGTCCTGCCACCTGTCTGACTGAGATTTGGGTCAAACACTCAACTCCACTGAGCCTCAGTTCCATCCTTTATAAAACGAGGGGGATACCTTTCTTGCAGTGAGATTTAGAGATAACCCGTATATGATACACACACCTACCGCAGTACCTGGCATTTAGTATGTACTCAGTAAATTGTGCTTCTTATTCCATGAAGAGGCTCCTATTAGAGTGAATTGTTGCATTAAAATCTCCTATTTTTGTAAACCCCAGACTAGTTAGTTAGGTCGCCACACAGAGCGTGACACACAGGGTCACGTCACAGTGTTGAAAGGAGGGGACACATCTACCTCCTATTCAGTCCCAGATGTGTACCAGGTGGACTATCTCACAGGGCGATCAGCCATTTGTTTACCAGCTTTCTTCTCTCCTGAGATCTCTCTCGGGGTCTGGCATCACAAGAATTGGACCAGTTATCTTTGGGGTGGGCAGCTCAAGCTGGTGACAAACATAATTGATTTAATAACAAATGGAGTGCAGTTTCAGCCAACAGAGAGAAAACACGGAGGGTTCTCCCCTGGGCTGGGGGGCACGACCAGGCCACCACCCAGGACACACCGAGGCTTCAGTGGGAGGTGGTCCAGGGTGGAGGGTGTCACACTTCCAGCCTGAGCCATCTCCCAATGTCGGATCCCATGGGGGAGGGGTCAAGGAACACTGGAGCAAGGGAAATGAGTGAGGTCTTACTCTCTTCCTGCCCAAAATTAAGAAGACAGTCTTCTCCAAAACTCAAAACATCCAGCCAGGATTCCTACCAACGAACACAGATCAGCTTTTTTTTTTTTTTTTTTTCAGGAAATTATTTTTTATTTCATACTGGTATATAGTTGATTAACAATGTTGTGTTAGTTTCAGGTGTACAGCAAAGTGATTCAGTTATACATGTATCTATTCTTTTTCAAATTCTTTTCCCATTTAGGTTGTTACAGAATATTGAGCAGAGTTCCCTGTGCCTTCAACAGGGACTTACTGTATAGCACAGGTCAGATTTGTGTTTGACTAATTTCTCTGGATTCTGCAGAGAAACAGAACCAGTACATACACACACATACATATATTTATATTTATATGTACACAGACTGATGGGGAGAGAGAGAGATTTATTATGAAGAATTGGCTCACATAGTCAGGGAGGCTGAGAAGTCCCATGATGGATGGATCTGTAAGTGGAGACCTGGGGAAGCCAGAGGTGTGATTCAGTCCAAGTCTGAAGGTCTGATGCCCAGGGGGCCTGATGGTGTAACACCTAGTCTGAGGACCAGAGAGGATGAGATGAGAGGTCCCAGCTCAGCGAGGCAGGAAAATAAGGGTGAATTCCTCCTTCCTCCCCTTTTGTTCTATTCAGGCCCTCAATGGATTGGATCATGCTCCCACATTGGGTCCACTGATTCAAATGCTAATTTCATCGAGAAAGAGCCTCACAGACACACGCAGAAATAATGTCTGATCTGGGTGCCCTGTGGCCTGGCCAAGTGGACACATAAAATTAACCATCACAAGCTCTCAGGGATGCCATTCACTCATTCACTCATTCATTCATCCATTCATCCAATATCTACTGCTTATTATGTCCCAGACACCGAGTGTGAAATTCAGGATTCGATGGGGAGCAAAAGCAGACCGGCCTCTGCACCCCTGGGGCTGGTGGCTCAGAGGGACCAGCAAACATTAATCAGATAATCTGGTTTCTAAAATTAAATAGTTCTCTTCAGGCTCTGAACGTTGTAACTCGTAAAGATGAGTCACCAGTTCCTGGTAGCCCAAGGGTCTGAGTCAACAGGAATCTGCCTGGCTTGCTGGGGGACTTTCCTTCACCTGGCTTTGGTCAACAGCACCACCCCAAGCAGAAGTCAAGTCCCGTCGTGTGGGAGGCTCCTTCTTCCACACCATGGCTGCCCTCCCTCATCCTGGTTTGCTCTGTGTTTGTTTTGGGGCGTGGGTTCCAGCTTTAGTGACAAGCACTGCTCCCCCTGCGACACTGCGGAGCTGGTTACTGGCCTGTGTAGAACACGGCATCTCTTTGGGGGCAGCGCTGGCTCCTCTTCTGCTCGTTTTGGTCATCAGCTTGCTGTAACCTTGCTGCTGCCTGGTGCTGCCACTGAGCCACGCCCTCATGGCCACAGCCCCTCACAGGGTGTGAGTGGGTTTCTGAGCCAAGGGCCTTCCGTCACCCCTTCTCTTTCAGCTCCACCAATTCTTGCATTTTCCAGGCCTTTTTGGTGGATTTCATGCTCAATTCAGAGTCTCATTTATTTACATAACATGTATTGGGTGCCTTCTATGTGCCAGGCACTGGCTAGATGCTGAGACTCTACAAATCCAACTGTGGGACTTTCTATTTCATTATGTAGAAGGAAAAAGTGGAAAGGACCCCTCACCCCTGACATACACATAAACACACATACATATACATACACACATACACACATATACATACACACATATATGTATGCACATATATACACAATATACACACACACATATACTTACATATACACATATACATACATAGACATAATACACATATACATACACACATATACACACATATACACATATACACACATAACACACACACATATACACATAATACATACACATGCACACACACATATATACATATAAATATGTACACACATAGACATAATACACATACACACACATACACATATACAACATACACACATATACACACATAACACACATACACACAATACACACATACACGCATATATACATAGACATACACACATAGACATAATACACATATACACACAAAACATTTACATGCACACATATATATACACATACATACACACATATATACACACATACACACATCATAAACACACAAAGAAAAGAAAAAACAGTGAAAGGATTAGGGATTTAGGGAAATAGAAGCTTTGATACTGAGTGAAAATATTTGAGGTTGTAAAAACTAGAAAAGACTGAATGAAGGCTCAAGGGTCAAAACATAGTATTCAGGACTACTTATTAGAGGAAGGCTGCCTGAGGCTTTTCACTCTGTGAAGGACAGAAGAAAGGAGTTTAGATGAGACAAAAAAAAAAAAAAAAAAAGAATCGCATCTGAATCGTGGGATGAGGAAATCGTTAAGCTTAAATTTTTATCAAAGTTACACGTGCACCAAGTTTAAAAAGTCGAATAGTTAGGGCTTCCCTGGTGGCGCAGTGGCTGAGAGTCCTCCTGCAGATGCAGGTGACACAGGTTCGTGCCCCGGTCCGGGAAGATCCCACATGCCGCAGAGTGGCTGGGCCCGTGAGCCATGGCCGCTGAGCCTGCACATCCGGAGCCTGTGCTCCGCAACGGGAGAAGCCACAACAGTGAGAGGCCCGTGTACTGCAAAAAAAAAAAAAAAAAAAAAAAAGTCGAATAGTTATATAAGATTCATGATAAAGCCAGCATTTCCCTATCCCACCCTTCTCTCCTCCGCAGAGGCAATCGCTTTTACTGCTTTTACTACTTATTTCTGCTTTTTGTGTTTTAGACGTCAACACCATGTTTTACTTCCTTCCTTAAAGCTGAGGCTTCAGCAGTCCTTCCCACCCATTCCCATCAGACATTCACAACCTCCTTGTCCTGTATCCTCTCATGTTCTGGATGGATTAATTTTTAGTGTTTACTAGGCTTGATACAGGTGACCCTGAATAACACAAGTTTGAATGGCACCAACTTGTACTCGGATCTCTTTCACTAAGTGCATACAACAGTACTACACGATCCCTGACTGGTTGAATCCTTGGATAAGGAACCATAGACGCAGAGGGCGGACTGTAAAGTTATACTTGGATTTTCCACTGTGAGGAGGGCTGGCATCACTAACCCCCCGAGTTGTTTCCGGGGCAACTGTACATGCAGAGCCATGTAGTGTATCCATACTGTATCAGTTATCGATTTCTATGTAACCATTCTCGCCTAAATTTAGCAGCTGAAAACAATAAACGTTTATCATCTCACCATTTCAGTGGTCAGGAGGCCAGGTGTGGCTTAGCTGGGACCTTTGGCTCAGGGTGTCTCAAGAAGGCCGTTGCCTGGAGCTGTGGTCATCTTGAGGATCAACTCAAGGTGGGGGGATCCCTTTCCAAACTCACTCATGTGGCTGTTGGCTGGAGACATCAACTCCCTGCCACCCGGGCCTTTCCATAGGGCAGCTCACAGCACGTAGCTGCTTTCCCTCAGAGAGCAAGACCATTTTAGAGACTGTCTGTTACATGCACCATGATTACCTTTTCTTCTAAATTGATTTTAGATAGATAAAAGAGTTGCAAAAATAGTACAGAACTCACATATACTCTTCCCCTAATGTTAAAGCTTAGGTATTTCTCCTTTTGACGCAGCTTTTTGTTTTCTCTGAAGTTAAATCAAGCTTGTTATTTGCTTGGCTTTCTATGCACCTGTCACTAATAAAACTCCAAATTCTTTCCTCGAAATCTCCCCTTAGGACATTGAAAGACTTCAGGTGTTCTATCTATTTCATCTTCCTAAAGAGCTCTCTCCTGGGGCCTCTGATGACCTGCTTCACCTCCTTGACCAGCTGAACCCTATGACTGGGGGATAGCAATCATCTTGGGATTTCTCTTCAACACTTCGGGGATTCTCTTCCTCCCTTTAATGTAGGATCATCTGTTTCTTATTTTTCCTGATTTCCTCTTTCTCAGCTTTTCCTCTCAGTTTGGTGGAGCGTCTTCTGATACTTCCTTGAGAACGGTGCCTGGGAGGTACGTTTCTTTTTTCTTTTTGTAAGCTTGCATGTCCAAAAGTGAATGTATTCTATCCTAATAATTTGAATGATATTTTATGTGGATATACTGGTCTAGTTGGGAATCTTTTCCTGTCAGGAGTTTGAAGACATTACTCCGTTGCTTTCTAGCTTCCAGGGATGTCATTGAGAGATCTGACGCCATTCTGATTCCTGAGCCTTTGAAAAGAACCTGTTCCCCACCCCACTTCAAAGGCTGTACGATCTTTTCTTGTTCCTGGTGTTTTGCAATGATGGGATATTTCTTCGGCTGAGACTGTGTTCTTTCATCTTTCTGGATATTCAGTGATACCTTTTAATCTTCAAATTCATGTCCTTCAGTTCTGATAAATGTCCTGGAATTACTACACTGATGATTACCTCTGCTCCGTTTTTTCTGAGGTTGCTTTCTGTATTCCTATTATTCAGGTGTGGGACACCCTGGACTGATCTTCTAATTGTTTTCGCTCTTCTTTCCTATTATCCATCTCTTTATTTTATTTGCTCTACTTTGTAGAATGTTTCCTCAATTTTTTTTTTTTTTTTTTGCGGTACACGGGCCTCTCACTGTTGTGGCCTCTCCCGTTGCGGAGCACAGGCTCCGGACGCGCAGGCTCAGAGGCCATGGCTCACGGGCCCAGCCACTCCGCAGCATGTGGGATCCTCCCGGACCGGGGCACGAACCCGTGTCCCCTGAATCGGCAGGCAGACTCCCAACCACTGCGCCACCAGGGAAGCCCCTGTTTCCTCAATTTTATGTTCTAATTCTTCTATTGTTTTTTAATTTCTGTACTCATGTTTTTAATTTTCAAGGATTCTTTTTTTTTTTTTTTGGTCATTCTTTAAGTGTATTTTTCACAGTACATTTTCTTGTTTCTTCTTTTAGCTCTCCAAATCTGCTAGGGATAACTTCTCTTCTGGAAGTTTATTTCCCCTTCCTATATAGGCTCTGTTTTCTCAGATTGCTTTCTTTCCCCTATTTATTTGATTTGGCCTCTTTCTCATCAGAGATTTTCTTCAGTTGTCTGGTAATCTGTGGTTGTTTCCTCATATTTTAGAGTGGGCATCCGTAACTCTGGAGGAGGTGAGTGCACGTGGATGCAGTGTGCTAAGTGAGCTTTTTAATTTTTTAAATTTATTTATTTTTGGCTGCGTTAGGTCTTCGTTGCTGTGCATGGGCTTTCTCTAGTTGCAGTGAGCGGGGGCTACTCATTGCGGTGGCTTCTCTTGTTGTGGAGCACGGGCTCTAGGCCCGCGGGCTTCAGTAGTTGTGGCTCGCGGGCTCTAGAGCGCAGGGTCAGTAGTTGTGGCGCACGGGCTTAGTTGCTCCGCGGCATGTGGGATCTTCCTGGACCAGGGATTGAACCTGTGTCCCCTGCATTGGCAGGCGGATTCTTAACCACTGCGCCACCAGGGAAGCCTGGTGAGGTGTTGCTGTTGGCTGAGCTGTTGAGTTTGGGAAGCCCCCTTGGCTGTCCTGCTCTCCTGCCTTCTTGGCTGGAGCAGAGCCCGGAAAACTCAACCGATCTCTTGCCTATGCGGGGGACGGGTGGTTAAGCCCTGACCATGAGTTCTGAGAGCCAAATAGGGAAGGAGGCCTGAGATGGGGGCGGCGACATGGCGCATGGGTATATATCCACTGCATCCCCTTCACCCACGCCTCTGGGTCCCCTACATACTAAGATGCAAGGAGAAGTGATTCCTTAGAATACATGAGAAAGGAAGGTGCTATTACCATGTATGTGGGACTGTTAAGTCTGATTAGTTCATCTGTGAAGGCTCCTTTCCCTCTGGTCCTTATCTTTGGTGGTAGGTGGGGTTTAGCCCAGGCTTGAGTGATTTTGACTTTGACACTAGTCCTTCCCCCATCTGCCTCCTTGTCCTATGTTTGGAGGCCTGATCTCCAGATAAGATGCACTGTGTCTCCACGCCCCAATTGCTGATTCACAGGGCAAACAGCATACCTTGGATGGCCTGGGGCCTTCAACTAGACCAGTCATTTTTCTAACTTGTCATTTGTCTCCTGGAGTAGTGGGGGGAAGAATTATGACACACATATGTAAAAATGCAGGAAGGACCTACCACGCCATCTGCATTCCGGTTGTCAGCTCCAATGAGCCATACTGTTCCTCTTTCTGACTATGGACACGGCTTGGCGATGCTGATGGTTTGTACCAGGGAACTGCTTCCTCACACACATGTTATAAATACACGCACCAGGTTGTTGCATCTGGAAAACACACTGGAGAGCGTTGAATTTGTTGAATTAAATGACTTTAGCTCAACAGCTGATTCAGAAAAGAGGAAATTACAACTGAAAATGCAACCGGAGAAGGAGAATCCATGTTGCTTCCAAGAACATGGGCAATTTTATCATCTGTTTTCTCAAAAACAGGTGATGAGTATGTCAGAATAAGGTTGGTTGAATACTTGAGAATTTTTTTTTCTCCAGAAATACCTCTTTCATTTCATGAATATCTCCTGAAGGTCTTCCATGGGCCAGGTCAGTGCTGCTGTCAGTATTGTCAACGTCTCTGAGATCCTGGCTGTCAGTGCACTATGCTGAGTGTATTTTTCAGAAGTTGTCCTTTCGTTTCCCCTGCTCCTACTTTTTTTTTAGCTGTCGTGACAGGTCTGAATAAACCACTGTGATGTTTCTGTAATTTTCTCTATCAGTAAGATACATGCAGAGTTAATGGACTCCCCAAGTAGTAAGACCTTCCAGATCAAGGGACAAAAAATTGAGCAGGTATTAAAACTGCCCAATATCGCATAGCCGTTGATAGTGATATCATTTTTGCTCTGGGAACATAGATGCTAACGTCACACTTCAATGGATAGTACATTTAAAATATCACCTCTAAGCACTAGAGCTCCTAAATCAATCCCCCTTGTCATTTACTAGACTTTAACACCTTAGCTAAAAACAAGTCTATTGTCCATAAAAGTTTTTGTTGTTTTTTTTTTTTTTGCGGTACGCGGGCCTCTCACTGTTGTGGCCTCTCCCGTTGCGGAGCACAGGCTCCGGACACGCAGGCCCAGCGGCCATGGCTCACGGGCCCAGCTGCTCTGCAGCACATGGGATCCTCCCAGACCGGGGCACGAACCCGCGTCCCCTGCATTGGCAGCGGACTCTCAACCACTGCGCCACCAGGGAAGCCCCTAAAAGTTATTTTTAAACAACCTTTATTGAGCTATAATTCATATACCACACAGTGTACCATTTTAAAGTAAAAAATTCAATTTTGGGAGTATATTCACAGAGTGGTGCAACCACAGCCATAATCTAATTTTAGGACATTTTCATCACCCTCAAAAGAATCTCTGAATCCACTTGCTGTCACTCCCCATTCCCCCCAGTCCCTAGCCCTAGGCAATTGTTAATCTACTATCTGTTGCTATAGATTTGCTTAGGCTGGACATTTCCTAAGAATGGAATCATATAATAAGTGATCTTTTGTGACTGGCTTCTTCCACATAGCTTAGTGTTTTTGAGTTTCATCCATATTGTAGCATGTATTAGCACGTCATTCCTTTTTATTGCTGAATGTTATTCTGTTGTACGGATAGACCATGTGGTATATCCATTCATCCATGGATGAACATTTGGATTGTTTACACTTTTGGCTATTATGAACAACACTTTGTGTACAAATCTATGTCTGGACATATGTTTTCATTTCTTTTGGGTAGATACCTATGAGAGGGATTGAGTCATTTGGAAACTGTATGTTTAACATTTAACTGCCAATCTGTTTTACAAAGTCATTGCACCATCTTAAATTCATATCAACAGTGTATGGTGATTCTAATTTCTCCACATTCTTGTCAACACTTGTGATTGTCTATCTTTTTAATTTCAGCCATTCAAGTGAGTGTGAAGTAGCATCTCATTGTGGATGATTGAGCATCTTTTCATGTGCTTATTGACTATTTGTGTATATTTTTTTAGAGAACTGTCTATTCAAATCCTTCACCCATTTTATTTTTTAATTAATTATTTATTTTAATACATGTGTTTTTGGTTTTTTAAAAGATTTATTTTAATAAAGGCTGTGTTGGGTTTTCATTGCTGCCCACGGGCTTTCTCTAGTTGCTGAGAGCAGGGGCTACTCTTTGTTGTGGTGCACAGGTTTCTCATTGTGGTGGCTTCTCTTGTTGCACAGCACGGGCTCTAGGCGCACGGGCTTCAGTAGTTGTGGCACGTGGGCTCAGTAGTTGTGGCGCATGGGCTTAGTTTCTCTGCAGCATGTGGGATCTTCCTGGACCAGGGCTTGAACCCGTGTTCCCTGCATTGGCAGGTGGATTCTTAACCACTGTGCCACCAGGGAAGTCCCCATCCATTTTAAAATTAGGTTGTCTTTTTCTTGTTGAGTCATAACAGTTTTTTATATATTCTGGATACTAGGCTTATTGGATATATGACTTGCAAATATTTTCTCCAAGTCTGCTTCTTGCATTTTTTTTTTTTTACTTTCTTGATGATGTGGTTTGAATTGCAAACATTTTTAATTTTGATGAAGTCCAGTTTATCAATTTTTTTCTTTCATGATCTGTGTTTTTGGTATCATGTCTAAGAAATCATTGCTTAACTCAAGGTCACGAAGATTTACTCCCATGTTTCTTTCTGAGTTTTATAGTTTAATTTCTTTCATTTAGGTCTGTGATCATTTTGAGTTAATTTTTATGTACGGTGTGAGGTGGGGGGTTCAGATTCTTCTTTTGCATGTTGGTATCCAGTTGTTTCCAACACCAGTTATTGAAAAGACTGTTCTTTCTGCATTGAATTACCTTGACATCTTTGTTGAAAATCAGTGACCACTAATGAAAGGCTTATGTCTGAATTCTCTATTCTGTTCCATTGATCTGTATGTCTATCTGGATGCTAGTACCACACAGTTTGATGATTGTAGCCATGTAGTTAAGTTTTGAGATCGGGGAGTATAAGTCCTCTAACTTAGTAATTCTTCAAAACAATGATGCCTCTTTTTAAATAAAGGGTTGTTTGCCCTACAGTTGATTTTGAAGGGTTTGGAGAAATCAGTTGGTATTCTTTAGTGGAAGTCAAGAGCTTTATGTGCCCAGCTGTCCAACAGTAAGAACACTGTTGTATGACGTGTTTTCTCATACATCTGCGATAGCACATGAGTCAGCCTTTGGTTAGTCATGGAGACCTTCTTGAAGAGCCTTATTTCAGAAGTTTGATTTGTTCCACAGACATTTACCCAGCATCTCCCACACGTCATGGCCTGTGCTAGAAGCTGGGGAGAGAAAAGTAAACGGGGCTCAGTCCCTGCATTCAGAATGCTTGCAATCTGGCAAAGAACTGGCCAGAATTTTACTGTTGCCTTTCTGGAGACTGCCAACTTAAACCCCTTCACTTTATAGGTATGAAAAGGAAGCCTAGAAAAGAGATTTGCATGAAAGCTACAGTGTCCACAAAAGTAAATAACTGTGAACACAGTGCCTTGCACATAGTAGGCTCTCAAAAAATATTTGCCATGATTTGCTTATTTGGTGTGAAGGCTGGTGGCTGGGACAGCTCACCATGGAGGGACAGACTCAGAAGGCTGAGAAAGTGTTCAAGCTCCTTCTGGGGTGGGGGGAACGTTCACAGTTAAAGATTCCTTTGTGCTCACTGCCCGGCCTTGGGCTACTGACAGTACTCTTGGCAGCCAGCTTTGCCCTGGAGCCTGTACTTATCCTTTCTTTCTTTTTTGGCCCAGGGTGTCTGGAGACAGGTTGAATAACCACCCTGGAGTTCTGCCAGAGTCACAAGATGAGGAAGGGCAAGAAGCACAGCAGGAGACAGAGAGCAGGGTGGCGAGGTGGGGGTGGGGATGCAGAGGAAGTTCAGCGTCATGTGGCTTCAATGGCTCAACTCTTCTCAGGGGCCAGAATTAGTTCAAGCAATTGAGACTTTTGGAAAGCCTGACCCTTCCCCTCAGGGTTATTTGTCTCCTCCTGTCTGGTGGGTTTGTCTGGCTGTTTCCCCAAACCTACAAACACAGAGTTCTCTAGGCAGAGCCTTCATTCAGGTAGGCAATTCCAGGGGCCCCATGTGCAGTGTAAACTCAGCTGTGACCCAAACCAAGTCATCCGTCGTGGCCAATGTCTGGCATCGATGGGGGCTACCGAGCTGAGTTCCAGAGGAGGAGGACCAGATTTTGTGCACTCCTCTCCGCCACTTATGGAGGAAATAAATGGAGGAAATAAATGTGAATGCAGAGCAAGGCTAGGGGCACATCAGAACTGAAAGAGAGAACAGCGCTGAGGTTGAAAGCAAGAACTGGAGACAGATTGCTTTAGGTGGAATTGTGGCTACTTGTGTGATATTTCTGTACCCAAATGTTCTCATTCAAAACTCCCAAAATCTCTTTCTTTTATCCACAGCACTGTTACCTTCTAGTATGCATGTAATGTATTTTTTTATTACATTTATTGTTTACTGTCTTTCTCATCGCCCACCCATAAAGGACAGAAATCACTGCTTTTGTTGTGGTTGTCTTTTGATGTATCCTCAGAATCCAGAAGATTTGGGACATGTAGAAGGTACTCATTAAATATTTGTTGAATATGGTTAGTAATGGTACCAACCTCAATTGGATTGCTATGAAGTTAGATGAGAACATACTCTAATATGTTCAGGGCAGTGTCCACCTCATAGTAAGTGTCACATAAGTAGAGTGACTGTGTGTCCCGTGTCCAGTTGGCCCAGGGCAGACCTGCTTTTGACCTGCTTCCTGGAGAAATTACTAACAGTGCTCCCTTTCATAAGAAGAAGAAGAAAAGAGACTTGTTTTAGATGTTAAATTATATGGTTTTCCTACATATAAGTGTTTTTACTCATTCATTTAAGAAGTTAAAAAAAATTATGTACTATTTACCAGGTACCATGTTAGATGCTAAGAGCAGTAGCCATAGTTCCTTTCCTTCTATTACAGAACTTAATGGTCTGTGGACTCTCACGGGGGAACTTTAAGAACAGGACTAGGCAGACAACCTCATGGCTTGAACACACAGGTCATAATAATAATTGGATCTACAGCCATGTAATTCTTTGCTGTTTTATGAAGAAGTTTTTCATTTATCAGTTTTTACAGCAACCCAACAAGGCAGAAATGATGACTCTTACCCTTTTATTGATGAAAATCTGGGGCTCTGAGAAGACAAATAACTTGGTGAAGTTTGCATAACTAGAGAGCGCTGGTCCCAGGCTCTGATTCCTACACATTTTCCTGCTGCCTCGCATCAGCTGCTGAGAGGGTCGACAAGATGACCTGACAGCCCTTTTATGACATGAACTCAGTAATTCTGCATTGCTCTATGCTATGTAGCTCTTTTCTTACTAATTCTTTAAAATTATATAGATTACACTGATTAAAGGTGGGATACACATTTTCAAGGCAGAAGAACCGATTCTTCTGATTTCTAATCTTGCCTGGTCCATGAAGTACAGCCATTCTCTTATCAAGTCTAAGACAGCCCCCTGTGTGTGGTGGCTAACTGCAGCTTTTCTCATGTTCCTCTGCCTCCCTCTAGAGACTCAAGTCCAGAATTACAATCATATATTTTATATATTATTATATATATATAAAAAATAGTAATATGTAATATAGTAATATATATTATATACATATATAAATAAAACAGTAATGTAAATGTATATATATTATATATATATTTTGCAGTAGGGAGTTATTGTAAGAACACAGAAGCTACAAAAAAAGCCAAGTCTTATCTATTCCTTCCTTCCTTGTCTCCCTCATGCCTAATGCATGGGAAACTCTAGTAACTACCAAGGACGTGAAGATAAAAGCCTGGCTCAGGTTTTTACCTTTGTGTTCTTTTTTCCCATTTAGGACACTTTGGCAACCCCTCTTTGTACAAAAAAAAAAAAAAAATCAACCCCCCCCCCCCAGAAAAAAACAACAAAAAAGAGGATTTAAAACTTCAAAGGAAGAGTGGAAGTAAAATTTCAAAGGAATGGGAATTGCCTGGTGGTTCAGTGGATAGGACTCCGTACTTTTATTGCAGGGAGCATGGGTTTGATCCCTGGTCGGGGAACTAACATCCTGCAAGCTGTGCAGTGTGGCAAAAAAAAAAAAAAAAAAAAAAAAAAAAAAATCAAAGGAAGAGTGGAAGTGACCACTCTTTCCATTTCTGATCTTTCTCGTATGAGGTTAAGGTTAAGCACAGTGTGGTTTTGCACCTGAGACTCCATTAAGGGGCTGGGACCACTTTTTGCTGTGTATCTGTACATTATATCCTGACCACTTTCACCCTACTTTTCTTCCCTCCTTCCAGCTCCTTCCCCTCCTCTCTCTCCTCCTCCACTCCTCTCTCTAATCCTTCACTATTGCTTTTGTATTTTGTGTTTTATCTGCTCTGCCAACCAATATTCTAGGCAAGGAAGCCAGGGACACCATCAGTATGCCTCAACCCTGAGGGTTGCTCTCTCTCCTACGGAGATCATGCATCTCTGTGCTAGAACATTTTGTTTCTACCAACTTGCAGACAGTAAACACTCAGAGGCAGGGTGGGGCGGGAGTCAGACTTCCCAATGATACTGTCACCAAACAAACACTAAGGAATTTGCTACCAGCCAAAATAAGGCAAGACTCAGTTGAGGTGATGCCTTCCACTTGGAAACCAGGAAAGGTGGGAAGGGGTTCTAGCATGTTCTCTTTACAGCAGGATCCAAGTAGCTTGATTCTACCATCTACTACCCAGAGTCTAACTTAGCATCCAGGTCTCCATCACCAGCGTGTTGTCCCCTGGAGCTGCCCAGTGTCACTGCACCAAGAGTTCCTAGATCTTTCCCAGCTTACAGCTGACATTGGTGGGTCTCAGATGAGATGTTTGATAGCCACAGAAACAATACTTCTCCCCATGCTAGGGGCTTGAGGGAACTTGGGAAAGGTATTATATAGATGTTTCATATAGAATACGGGGGTGATTTTTATCTGCGTACCTCTTGTGATTGTACCCAAGGACACTGTACTGCAATTCAGTGTTTCTGACTATAGCTACAGGGCTTGAATTATGTGAATTTATTTTTGTGCCCCCAGTGCCTGGGGCATGGTTAATACTCAATAATTGCTTATTTCAAGAATGAATGAATGTACTATAGAACTCTTATAGGAAAACACGGGCAGAACACTGACATAAATTGCAGCAATATTTTTTTGGATATGTCTTGTCTCCTAGAGTAATGGAAAATAAAGCAAAAATAAATAAATGGGACCTAATTAAACTTGAGAGCTTTTGCACAGCAAAGGAAATTGTAAATAAAACAAAAAGACAACCTAAGGACTGGAAGAAAATGTTTGCAAATGATGCAACCGATAAAGGCTTAATTTCCAAAATATACAAACAGCTCATACAGCTCAGTATCAAAAAAACAAACAAACTGATCAAAAAATGGGCAGATGTAAATAGACATTTATCCAAAGAAGACATACGGATGGCCAAAAGGCACATGAAAAGATGCTCAACATCGCTAATTATCAGAGAAATGCAAATCCAAACTACAGTGAGGTGTCACCTCACACTGGTCAGCATGGCCATCATCAAAAAATCTACAACAGTATATGCTGGAGAGGGTGTGGAGAAAAGGGAACCCTCCTATGCTGTTGGTGGGAATGTAAATTGGTGCAGCCATAATGGACAACACTATGGAGGATCCTTAAAAACTAAATATAGAACTACCAAATGATCCAGTAATCCCACTCCTGGGCATATATCTGGAGAAAACTCTAATTTGAAAAGATACATGCACCCCAATGTTCACAGCAGCACTATTTACAATAGCCAAGACATGGAAGCAACCTAAATGTCCATGGACAGATGAATGGATAAAGAAGATGTGGTACATATATACAATGGAATATTACTCAGCCATAAAAAAGAATGAAATAATGCCATTTACAGCAACATGGATGGACATATAAGTTAGAAAAAGACAAATATCATATGATATCATTTATATGTGGAATCTAAAAAATGATACAAATGAACTTATTTACAATATAGAAATAGGCTCACAGATATAGAAAATGAACTTATGGTTACCAAAGGGGAGGGGGAAAGCATAAGTTAGGAATGAGATTAACAGATACACACTCCTATATATAAAACAGATAAACAACAAGGACCTATTGTATAGAACAGGAAACTATATTCAATATCTTATAATAACCCATAATGGAAAAGAATCTGAAAAAAAAGAAAAAAATGTATAACTGAATCACTTTGCTGAATACCTGAAACATTGTAAATCAACTATACTTCAATAAAAATTTTAAAAAAGAATGAATGAATGAGTAATGATTAGCCTGAGCATTACTTTGTTCTTAAAATCAGACACAAATATTTATTTTTTCCTGAGTAGAATTTCTAGGCCAACAGCTATGTGTAATATGAAGGCTTTTGAGAAAGGTCTTCATGATTTTATCATGTTCATGGTGAGAAATAAGACATTAAGGTACATATGAAGAAAAGACAGAAGATACTAGGCTACAGGCAGGAAAAAAGAAAAAAACCCAAAAGTCAAACTTTCTAATAAAACATACCCATGGATCTGATAGCCGAGAGAGAGTTTTCAGCCGTTATGGTCACAGTTTTAGTAGTAAGAACAAAAAATAGAGAATTCGACTCTTTCTTTGCCAAGGCTAGTTAAAGGCAAAATCTTTACTATTATTAGGGAGAGAGAGCATGATATTGTAGGGAAACTGAGGCAGGAAATAGCTAGAGGACTTATACAAATTCCCACATAAAATTTAGATTAAAAATTCCCTTTAGTGCCAGACTCTTTGACAATGGATTCCATTTGCCATATTTATACCTGAGTAATGAGCAGATCTGCTTGTTCTGGGCAGTAGTTTTCCTTCTGGCAACTCTGTGCGGTAGGCAATCCTGTGTTTGGCATTTTCTCAATTGGGCTTTCATGAGCTGTTCTTCTTGTTTGTGTACTGCTCACCCCACATCCCCCGGAGCCTGACCCAGGGCTTTGCCTGTTCTCTTTCTGGCAGGTCTTCTAATTACACGTGATTGGCATTTCAACCATGGGACTCCTGAGCGCTCAAATTCTTTCCGATCTAGGATGTTAACTAAACTCATTGTGGTGATCATTTTGCAGTATACATACGTATCAAGTTGTTATGCTGTACAACTAACATGCATACAATGTTATATGTCCATTATATCTCAGTAGAAAAAACAAACAAAAAAGATTTTTAATAGTAAACTGTTAATCTGGGTGGGTGGAAAGGCAGAAATTTTGGAGGAGGGAATTTGCCTGGTGTCTTCCAAACCGTTCCTAGTAGGTGACTCAGTTTTTCGTCCTGCTTTTTCCAAAAGGACATTTGCATGATTCTGGATAAGGGGTTGGGGGCGAGGCAGACCACTACTCCTGGGAGTACCAGGCTCTGAACTGAGTACCAGCTACTTCCCCAAACTGCCCATGTTCCCCATTGAGCCTACGGGAACAGTGACAGTCCCAACACCTAAGGCATCTGTTGCCAAGGAGACCATCTGGCTGGAATGATGATTTCAGCTTGGTGGAGTTCTAGGTCAGGCATGTTGGCTGGCTGGGGCTGGCACAGCCAGGGTCCATCTCTGAGGGCAGCTTGGCCATTTGTTTTGGGCCTGTGTCGTAACCAACACTGTTCATATTTTATCAAAGTGGAGAAAAAGCATAAAGAGAACCGTGCCCTTTGAAACTGAGACTGGTTTGTAAAAGAGCAAAGTCTAAAGCATGGTGTGGATTTAAAATGTGCAGCATTTCAGAAAATCCTTGGTTTAGAATTAATTTATGTTAGAACTGGAAAGACCTTAGAAGATACTTATATCAAACATCACCCTAAGATTATTCTTTTAAGACTCAGAATTGCGTTCTAGTTCAGTCTCCGCCACCCACTAAGCAGGTTATTATTATTATTATTATTATTTTGTCATCTCTAAAAGGAAAAGTTTGGGAGACAATGCTTTGGGAAATATCCTTGTTCTCCTTACTTGCTGCAAGTAATAAATGCGTCCTTCTCCCAAGGGGGGAGAAAAAAGGGAAAAGTTTGCACAGTGGGGCCCCATGTTCTTTTCAGCACAAACCTGTGATTCCAGAATTTGGTTGTAAAATTAATGTTAATGTAAGTTGCCCCCTAGTGGCTAAAATTAAAATTGCAGATTATATCAACGTGGAATTTCTGAATGCAATAAGAAACCTAAATTCTACAGTAACACAGTGATTACCCTTTTAAATGAAATAATGCAGGTACAACAATTGGCACCCAAGCGCTCAGTAAACGGTGGGGATTATTTCCATGTACAGCTCATGCTCACCGTGCTTCAGAGGAACTTTCACACGAGTGTAAAAAGAAACCTTGACCATTGTTGACTGCCATATCGTAATAGTAAAAATTAGAAACAGCCTAAATGCCTATAAGTAGGATGGTAGCATGCTTGCCCCATGAAATACTATACAAAGTGAAATTAGTTATCTAGAGTTACATCTGACCACCTAAGTCACAGCATAAGTACACCTTTAATGCAAATTACCCTCCTCAATAATTTTACCCATTTATACTCTTTGGAACAGTGTATGAGGGTTCCTATTTCCTCATATACCCACCAATACTTGTATTTGTCTGATTTAATTCTTTGGGCCAGTCTGATGTGAAATGATATTTTATGTTTTAAAATAAGTTTCCTCCTCCTTAGAGAGGTTAAACATGTTTTCATACTTCTGTCATTTGATTTTACTCTCTGTGAATAGCTAGTTCAAATCATTGTTCTAGTTTTCTACTGATGTGAGTCTTTTTATTATTTATCTGTATGAGTTCTTTACAATAGATAAGAAGTTTTCAGTGGCTGTACACTTTCCTCCAATGTATGGCTTGTCTTTTCACTTTTAATATATCCTTTTTTTCATATACAAGTTTTACATTTTAATGTAGTCAAATATGTATTATATGTGTGTGTGTGTATATATATATATATATATATATTATTTTTTTCCCCTTTATGGCTTGTTTTATCTTGTGGTGTTGTGTTTAAGCAATCCCTTTTCACTCTTAAGATAAATATTCTACTATATGTTCTTGAAAGTTAAAAAGTTTTTCAACTAAGTCTTTAATTTACCTACAATTGATTTTGTGTATGGTGTGAGGTAGGGAACTAATTACATTTTTATATGGATAATCAATTTTCCTAGCTCCATTTATTGAATAACAAATTCTTCCCTGTCTAAGGCAATGGACTGTGGGATCAGAGTGCCTGGGTTCAAATGACAGCTTTACTTTTGATTAGTGGTATGATCTTGAGACAGTTACTCAGTCTCTCTGGGTTTCGATTTCTTCATCTGTAAAATGGAAGTAATAATACTAGCAGCTGTTATAGGATTATTGGAGGTATTAAGCAAATTAAATCTAACAAAAATTATTTTTTTATTTTTTATTTTTGGTTGCAATTGGTCTTTGTTGCTGCGTGTGGGCTTTCTCTAGTTGCAGCGAGCGGGGGCTACTCTTCATTTTGGTGCACGGGCTTCTCATTGCAGTGGCTTGTCTTTTTGTGGAGCACGGGCTCTAGGTGCGCAGGCTTCAGTAGTTGTGGCACACAGGCTTAGTAGTTGGGGTTCCTGGGCTTAGTTGCTCCACGAAATATGGGATCTTCCTGCACTAGGGCTCAAACCCGTGTCCCCTGCATTGGCAGGTGGATTCTTAACCACTGTGCCAAAAGGGAAGTCCCAAGCGAGTTAAATCTAAAACACTTAGGGCCTGTCCCAAAGTTAAGACTCAATATATGTGAGTTATTATTATTTTTATTGTGAATATATTATGCTGCCTCTGTCATAGACCCTCTACACAGTTGAAAATCCATGTATAACTTACCTCCATATATGTGAGTCCTCCATATCCGAGGTTCCTCCATATCTGTGGTTTGTCTTCCGTGTATTCCACCAGCTGGGGTCATGTAGTACTGTAGTATTTACTATTGAAAAAAATCTGCTTATACATGATCTCGCGAAATTCAAACCTGTGTTGTTTGAGGGTCAACTGTACACGGGAGGCTTTCCTGCTCTTTTGCAGATTGTGTAACTTCTCAGCTTCTATAATCTCATGAGCCAATCTCTCACAATAAATCTCTTTCTGTATATCTGCACATATCCTATTGGTCCTGTTTCTCTGGAGAACCCTGGCTAATACAAGTGCAATGACACTAATAGATATCTCTGTGCAAGTCTAATAATAATATGTTCAACCTGAAGACCAACCACCCCAGGCATCATTATTAGAAAGGCTATTCATTCATCACTGCCAAAGTGATGAGAAACTAGAGGGTTTTTTTAACAGCACTTTTTTAGTACAATATGCAAATCGTTGGTTGACAGTATAAGATTAATGAGGATGTCTCATGTGAGTGGGGAGATATTCATTTTAGGTTTGATGATTTAATCACAGTTAATTACTTAATTAACATGTAAAACCCTGATGCAACTAAAAGGTGGAATGAACAAGAAACTGGAATAATTGTTTTGCTGAGGTGACAGTCATACAGTTGAAAGGGACTAATACACATTGAACATGCAAAATGGTGCAACTTTTATTTTCTTGGCGGTAAAATAAAAGCCCTTTGAAAAGATAAATGAGCAAAGTTTAAAAACCACAGAAACCATTTCTTTGTTTCACAAGTCCAAAAAGAGTTATAATTTCTAGTAGATCGTTCTAAAGGATTTAAAATTCACCCATCCAACTGTTCATTCCGCACATATTCATCGAGCACTCCATTGTATCAGGCATTCTGTTGATCCCCAAATGCATATGCATATTCAGGCCAAGAATGACAAGACAAAATTAAAATGAGAAAAAAGGACAAGGTGGGGCAAGGGATGATATTTGTGAAACTAGACATCAGGACACATTTATAAAAGTGTGTGTGTTTGTGTGTGTGTGAAAGAGAGAGAGAGAAACAAGGAACAAAGAAGAGAACTAGGATGGATCTGTGTATGTATGGAAACATGGTAAGTGATAGAATGGCATTATAAAGCAGTAGGGAAAGGACCATCCATTCAATAAATTGTCCTGATTCAATTGGTTATCCAAATAGTAAAAAGAAGTAAAATTATATCACTATATCACACAAAGTAAATTCCAGTTGGATAAGAATTTTGAAGTCAAAATAAAATGTAGAAGCATTTCATCATATCTTCAGCCATAAAAGAAAAGACTGGTAAATTTGGCTACACTAATATTAAAAATTTTCCTAAACAAAAGAGATCAGACAAATTTGAAAGCCAAGCTATAAGACAGTAGATAATGTTTGTAACATACATACTTGACATGGGTATTGCATCAGAAGTACTGATCAAAGAGGGAAATCAATTGCATGGGAATAAGAAAAGGCACCACATACAAACACTAGAAATTGGGGTGAGATATAAAGCAATGATAGAAAATAGGCAGAAGGATGGAATAGCTTATTTACTTCAAGCCACAAAAATGAAAGGACACAAGAAGACATAAGAATCTGATCAAAGTCATCTGCCCAAGTTGTCCTTGCCCACTCTGTTGCCCACTGTTCACGCAGTGAGTCTTTCATGGTAATAGTATTAAAATGAGGAAGCCATATGCAAATGAGGCAAACAGTAATTGAAGAAATATTGACCAACAATTTTCCCCAAATGGCAAAAAATATCAAATTACAGATTGAAGAAACTCAACAAACATCAAGCAGAATAAATTCAAAGAAAATCATACCGGGGCACAGGTAAAATTGCTGAAAGCCAAAGATAAAGTCTAAAATGTGGCCAGGAAAAACAACCCCCCCCACTCAAAACACCCCAAAACAGAATACGTATAGGGGAAAAACAATGATAACAGATGATTTTTCATCTGAAACAATGCAAGCTAGGGGACCATGGAAGGACATCTTTAAAATGTTAAAAGAAAACACAATCCTTGCACTTAGCCTCTTCCCTCCAACACCTTCTCTATAGGTTATATTATCCTTCCTGATGACTTTAGACAGTTTCCATATGCTCAGACTCCCAATTTTAAAATTTTCACCCCAAATCTTTAATCTCCAGGATCATATGCTAACTATCTATTAACATCACCACCTGGACATCTTGCTTTTCACCCCAGACCTCTTTTTTCCCCTATTTAAGTAATGATCCCTAACAGCTGCTCATGCCAGAAACTTGGGACTTGTTCATGGCACCTCTCTTTTCTGCCTTCGCATGTAATCTATCACCAAATTCTATTCTGCATTTAAGACTTTATCCTTTATCTTTGGCTTTCAGCAATTTTACCTGTTCCTTGGTAACAAATTTGTTTCTTTCTATTTTTACAGTTGCCTCCCCTCTTGTCTGGAAATTTACAGCAGCTTCCTGTCTGATTCCCTAGTTTCACTCCTCTCCACTCCAGACTGTTCTCCCCATATCACATGGAGTGACCTTTTATATATAGATATAAATCTGATCACATTATTCCCATGTTTAAAACTTTCAGTAGCTTCCCATTGCAATGAGAAACAATGTTAGCTTAATACCACCTACAAGCCTCTATGTGGTATGCCCTATCTATATCTCTTAACTCAAGTTCCAGCCACATTGACCCTCCTCCAGATTTGTCAATGTGCCAACCTTTTTCCTACTTCAGTAGCTTTACATTTATTCTTTCTTCTGCTGGACAAACTGTTATTCTCTTTTTTAAAAAAATCTGATAAATGCCTACTTATTCATCAAGTCTCAGTTTAAATATCACTGACTTGGAGAAAATTTACTTGACCTCCTATCTAAAAATTTGTTTCTCTTGTTATTGCTTCTCATAAATCCCTCTTTCTTCTCCTCTTTTTCCTTCTCCTTTACAAAGCCCTTACCGTGATCACTCACTATACATTTGTCTGTTTACTTTATCAGACTGTAAGCTCCATACGGACAGAAACCGATGTCTGTTTTGTTTAAAGTGTGTCCCTAGCATAATGCCTCATTGTGGGCACTTGTATTAGTTAGTGCTAGCTGTTCTAAGAGAAGAACTCTTAGTGCCAACATAATAGAACTTCATTTTTTGCTCATGTTAAGTTCAAAATGTATGTTCTTTGATTAAAATTGAAGTATAGTTGATTTACAATGTTGTGTTAATTTCTGCTGTACAACAAAGTGATTCAGTTATACGTATATACACATTGTTTTTAATATTCTTTTCCATTATGGTTTATCACAAAATATTGCATATAGTTCCCTGTGCTATATAGTAGGACCTTTTGGTTTATCTATTCTATGTATAATAGTTTGCACCTGCTAACCCCAAACTCCCACTCCATCCCTCCCTCATCCCCGTCCTCCTTGGCAACCACAAGTCTGTTCTCTATGTCTGTGAATCTGTTTCTGTTTCATGGATAAGTTCATTTGTGTCATATTTTAGATTCCACATATAAGTGATGTCCTATGGTATTTGTCTTTCTCTTTCTGACTTACTTCACTTAGTATGATAATCTCTCATTGCATCCATGTTGCTGCAAATGGCATTATTTCATTCTTTTTTATTTATTTTTAAAATTTAAAATTTTATATTTAAAAAATTTTTGGCTTCATTGGGTGTTTGTTGCTGCTCGTGGGCTTTCTCTAGTTGTGTTGAGTGGGGACTACTCTTTGTTGTGGTGCATGGGCTTCTCATTGAGGTGGCTTCTCTTGTTGTGGAGCACGGGCTCTATGTGCGTGGGCTTCAGTAGTTGTGGCACATGGGTTCAGTAGTTGTGGCACACAGGCTTAGTTGCTCCACAGCATGTGGGATCTTCCCAGACCAGGGATCGAACCAGTGTCCCCTGCATTGGCAGGTGGATTCTTAACCACTGCACCACCAGGGAAGTCCTTTCATTCTTTTTTTTATGGCTGAGTAGTATTACATTGTGTGTGTGTGTGTGTGTGTGTGTGTGTGTGTGTGTGTGTGTGTGTTACACCATGTCTTCTTTATCCATTCATCTGTCAATGGACATTTAGGTTGTTTCCATGTCTTGGCTATTGTGAATAGTACTGCTATGAACATTAGGCTGCATGTATCTTTTTGAATTATAGTTCTGTCTATAAAATATGCCCAGGAGTGGGATTGCTGGATAATATGGTAACTATACAAAATGTATGTTCTTGATGGATAGTTGAGTGGCTGGAGAATTCTGCTCCATGTGGCATCCAAAGAACCAGGCCAATAGAGGCACTGCCACATTCAATATGTGACTTCCATAGTATCCCTAGATGTAAATATCCTGTTAGAAAAAGGAGAGTGGAGAGTCTTATGGGTGGTTTTATGAGCCAGGCCTAGAAGAAACTTGCATTATCTTCTCCCACATTTTATTGGCGAGGACTTAGGCACATGGCCTCATCTAACTGCAAGGAGCACTGTGAAATCCAGCCTAGTTGTGTGCTCAGGAATAAAGGAAAAAGGATATTGAAGAATGGATAGCCAGCTCTGCCATGACACTCATTACATTTTGTTGAATAAATTAGTAGTCAAAACTTCACATATAAACATGGTATTTCTTTTCTTCTTTTGTTTTTTTAAATGAATTTGAGAACTACCATGAGAGGCAGTAGTCTTTCAGTCAGTAATCCTCAGTGTAGACATGACTTATAATTCCCTTGGAATTATTCCCTTGATGCTTACCCTGAGTCAGTAAGACAAACTGAACCTTAATTTAGGGAACTGCACAGTACAACTTATAGATATTTCTGTCAAAAACAATTATTATGTTTCTGGTACTTGTATAATTAACTCTCAGGAATCAGTAGGGCTCTGTTTACTGGTGCGAATTATTCCCTGAAGGTTCTGAATAGGATATGAATTATAAACCATAAAAAAAAACCCAAACCTAAGGATGCTAATCTTTAGGCAGTCTTATTTAAATTTGGCAAGCTATACACCTAGTTCTCAGTTAACATATGATGTTATAAGGCTAATAGGGTTGGTGGTAAAATATTTTCTTTAAAAATTAAAAAAAATATATGGTATATATAACAAGGAGCATATAAACTGCAAATGTACAGTTCAGAGAAAAATAACAAAATAAATATCCATATATCCACAAAAAAGACCAATAAGTGAGGTATAACTGTATCTAAGGAACCCTCTGTGTCCCTCCCTACTCTCCCAGAGGTGACCACTATCTGAGTTTTGTTTTCATTTCTTTCCTTTCCTTTTATTTTTTAAATTAACTTTTTACTTTTGTTTATGAACTTTACATTTATGGAATCAAAGTGTATATATTCACCCACCCGTAACTTAGTTCTTTAACTCATCTCTATGTCTTTGTGATTCAAACATGCTGATGCATGAAATGTACATCATTTTAGCTGCTATATTTATATTTCATTGAATGAATATACTACACATAATTGTCTGTTTCAAGCAACCTTTTATTACATGGAGAATTCCAACCATACACACATGCAGAATAGTATAATGAATCTCCATGTACCCATTATCTAGATTCAATAATTACCATTTCATGGCCAATCCTGTTTCATCTATTTTCCCCCCAATCCATTCTCACCAGTATTATTTTGAAGCAAATCCCATATATCATATCATTGCACTGTATCTCTAAATACATAAAATATTGTATATGTATTTCTAAATTTCTGTAAAGAATTTAAAAAAAATAATGATACCATTATCATGCCAAGATTAACAATAATTCTTAGTACCATCAGATCTTCAGTGTTCAAATTTCCAATGACTCATGTCACTTTTGATTGTGTTTTTTATGGTTTAAAAAAAGTCAGGATCCAGATAAGATCCACACACTGTGATTAGTTGATGTCTTTTACATCTTCTTAAATCTATAGTTTTATCTCCACTCTGCCCCTTACAATTTATTTATTGAAGAAAAGCTTTGTCTTATAGAATTACCCACTTTGGATCTTGCTGATGATATCCATGGGGATATATTTTGACACATTATTCTGTGTTCTGTATTTCCTATGAATTAGTACTTGGATATAGAGTTTCAACTAGACTCGGAATTTATTTATTTATTTCTTTTTGGCAAGGCTACCTTAGAGACAGTGTTATGTTTTTCATGACACAAATAAAATCTGGTGGTCTTTCCTTTGTAGATGTTAGAAGCTATTGCTGCTCAACACTTAGGTGTATTCATTCATTAGGTATTACTATATATTCACTCAAGTGTTGATGTGTATTTAGGTTGTTTCTAGGTTTTTGCTATTATGAATGATTTTGCTATACTTACACTTTTTATAATATATATTACATATAATATATTGTTATATATTATATATATTCTTATAATATGAGATATATTCTTATTCTTTCTGGTTAATAACTTGAGCAAGAATTTCTCAAGAAATGGAATGGCTGAGTTGTAGGACATATTCAAGTTTAACTTTATAGCCAGTGCTAAACTCTTTTCCAAAGCAATTGTTCTAATTTACACTCCCATCAAGAGTGGGCGAGAATTCTTGCAGCTTCATTGCCTTGTCCAACTTAAGTTTTGTCCATCTGGTGGATATGTAACAGAATTTCATTGTGGTTTTCATTTTCACGGTAATGGAGTGGGGGTAAAAGGAAATTTGGTGTAAGGGTTTTATGTGACCAAGGACATTTCTCATCACCCAGTCTGAGTTGGCTTGAAGAGGACTTATGGAAGAAAGATTAAATCCAGATGTTTGTTGCTTCTTAGAACCTCATCAAACAGGACTTAATACTAGTGTTCTCCACCCCTCCCCATAAGCTGGAATATTTATTTCTTGTTCATTTTACATGTTTTTGGAATTTCTAATTGGAATTCCACTTTAGCTGTTCCTGAAAGAACTTTCCAACACCACAGTTTTGATAACTGTAATATATTCTCCTCCATTTAGGTTAAAGTGAGTAAACCTACCGAAGACTATTTCCAAGTTTGTAACATGGAGGATATTATAGCAAGAATGTTGATCTACTGAAAAGCTATAATTTTCAAGGAAGGGGTGAAATACCTAGGATTAAGGTAGCAGAACAAGATGGAAGTTTCTTTGCTCATGCAGTTCCTCCAATGGAAAAGTTACTAGTCTTGTGATTTAGAAAGGTTAGTTCATCATGCCTTTGGTGAAATGTGTTAAAAAGGCTGGGTGATGCCATGACAAACACAAAATTTGAGAGACCTCATTTAACTTTGGACTACTGTCCATTAGAAGAAGTCTGGCAGTAGCTCACTAACTATGGGAAAAGGTCGTGGGGACAGAGCACAGGCTGTCCCCTTAACACTTTTTGGGTACTCACTCCTCAATAAACGTCTTCATGTATGAATTAGTTGATTTTGAGATGATTTGCAGTTTGTTCTTATGAAGGGATATTTATGGGATTATTCAATATGTTACCACTTCGGCAGGATACGTGCTTTTAAAGTGATGTAAACCCTTAAGTAAATGAACAAAGCTCCTAAATTGGAATTTCAAGTGCCAGAGACGGCAGCCAGTTCTCTGTTTGGGACTCTTCAGCATACTGGCTGAGTGAGGCCGACAAGAAAATACCTTTTTCTTCAATGCCTGTTGCCTTCTTGCAATGAAATCTAGGGCAGAGGGTGGAGCTTTATTTCTAGGTCCACAGCTGCCAAGGTTGACCCCAAACAGTTTCACAACCAGGGCTTTAATTAGCAGTGGTATTTGGAAATGCATAAGGGCATTTCTGGTTTTTGAAAATGGCCCTAGGAATGGTGGTCTTGGGCATTATTGGCGCTTAGTGCTTGGGGGCCAGGGGGCAAAATGTCTTACAATAAGTTGAGCTGTTCTACCCAGCAAATAATGGTCCTTCCCCAAATGCCAATAACTCCTTTTGAGAAACATTACAGGCTTATTAGAGAGAGTAAGTGCTTTGGTCTTGGTGTTTTATGGGAAAATCCAAAGGTTGTTAGGCAATAAGTACTGTTTTTTGTCTCTAGCATAATGAGAGAGGAGTCTGGAGTTCATAGCCCAATTCTCTAATAGTGATGTCACCTTGGCCTAGTTACTTAGCCTTTCTGTACTTCAATTTCTCCTCAGTTAATTGAGGATAATCTTAGTACCTATCTTTTGTAGTTGTTGTGCAGATTAAATGAATTAATGCATTTAAAGCATGTAGAAGGTTCCCTAGCCCATAAGAAGCACTCAAAGATGTTAACTGTGGTCATTCTTTCTCTCATTCCTCTTGGGAAAACTTGCCATTGTCCAGAAGTTATTGCAGAAACATCACTCTGACATGGGAAATCTCTAAGAGCAATATTTTCCTGAGAGTGAAACAAATTCCTGTGATGCAAAGTCGCTGCAAAAAAAAGACAAAAGGGATCACTGTAAGACAATAGGGACATCATAAACAGACATAACTGACTTCCTGATTTTGTCTGGGGATTGGCAAATTCTAGTCTTTGGAGAAATTCTGTTTTGTAAATCAAGTTATAGTGGAACTCCTATTTGTTTCCATATTGGATATGACCGCTTTCCTACAGCGGAGTTGAGTAGCTGCCACAGAGACTCTATGGCCTGCAAAGACTAAAATATTTGCTTGCTATCTAGTCCTTTACAGAAAATGTTTCCTGACCTCCCTGGTCTAGCACATAATTTACCTTATGATATGGCTACTTATCAGTGTCACCCAGTGGCCATTTCTTAACATAGTGCAGAAAGATACAAGCAAAGGATTTATATAGTGATAATAACACTGATGATAATAGCTAACATGTATTTGCTTACTATGGCCACACATGCTTCTAAGTACTTTACAGGTATTAACACTTTTAACTAAGCACCTACAATAATGCCTGGCATCTCAGTACCTTCCTCGAGTGTATTGTTAGTCACTGGCAAAATTGGCCTATGAACCCAGGCAATAGCTGGATGTTGAGGAGAGGCTTTTAAATGTGATAAACTTATGGTAAGAAGAATTTAAGAAGCCATGTTAGGCAAAGGAGAGTTTAGTCATCTTGGAATTTGCTTGACGATGTGAAAGAAATTCCTTATCCTCAAATCAGTTTATTTCAGTGCAATCCCAATAAAAGTGGCAGTTTGAAAAGGGCAGTTTAAGCTAATTTTAAAGTTAATTTGTAATGGAAAATGTGTGAGAATGGACAAGAAGTTTTTGAAAAAGAGTGATTGCCTTGCAAGATATCAGCATATTATAAAGTGACAATCAAAACAATTGGTTTTTGGTAGAAGAATAAATAGCTCACTATACTACAACAGACAATATTCCAAGATATGTGTGGCAAGATAATACATGACA